>NC_085846.1:7242843-8442843 GCF_035594765.1 Anolis carolinensis
TTGGCTGGTGAAGCTGGCCAAAGATGGGTTGTTGGATTGGTTTGTGGCTATTATAAATGCCTCCCTGGTTCAAGGGTCAGTTCCATCCTGCTTTAAGCAGGCGGTAGTAAAGCCATTATTAAAAAAGACCTCGTTAGACCCATCTGTATGTAACAACTACAGGCCAATTTCCAACCTCCCATTTCTGGGCAAGGTTCTGGAGCGGGTGGTTGCTACGCAGCTCCAGGAGTTCCTCGATGACACCGATTTTCTGGACCGCTCGCAGTCTGGCTTCAGGCCTGGGCACAGCACCGAGACGGCTTTGGTCGCCCTGGTGGATGACCTCCGCAGAGAGCTGGACAGGGGGAGTGTGACCCTGCTGGTTCTCTTGGACATCTCAGCGGCTTTCGATACCATCGACCATGGTATCCTTCTGGGGAGGCTCGCCGGGATGGGACTTGGTGGCACAGTTCTGCTGTGGCTTCGGTCCTTCCTGGAGGGCCGTTCCCAGATGGTGAAGCTGGGGGAAACCTGCTCGGACCCCTGGCCATTGACCTGTGGGGTCCCGCAAGGGTCTATTCTATCCCCCATGCTATTTAACATCTACATGAAACCACTGGGAGAGGTCATCCGGAGTTTTGGAGGGTGTTGCCATCTCTACGCAGATGACACACAAATCCACTACTCATTCCCACCTGACTCCAAGGAAGCCCCTCGGGTGCTGAACCAGTGCCTGGCCGCTGTGGCGGACTGGATGAGGAGGAACAAGCTGAGGATCAATCCTGACAAGACAGAGGCCCTCCTGGTCAGTCGCTCGTCAGATCGGGGTATTGGGTGGCAGCCTGTGCTGGATGGGGTTGCACTCCCCCTGAAATCACAGGTCCGCAGTTTGGGGGTCCTCCTGGACTCAGCGTTGACGCTTGAAGCGCAGGTGTCGGCGGTGGCCGGGAGGGCTTTTGCACAACTCAAACTTGTGCGCCAACTGCGACCATACCTCGTGAAGTCTGACTTGACCACGGTGGTCCATGCCCTAGTTACCTCTAGACTGGACTACTGTAATGCGCTCTACGTGGGGCTTCCCTTGAAGACGGCTCAGAAATTACAACTGGTCCAACGCTCGGCTGCCAGATTAATAACTGGGGCGAATTACAGGGAGAGATCTACTCCCCTGTTTAAAGAGCTCCACTGACTTCCGTTCATGTTCCGATCCCAATTCAAGGTGCAGACCATCATATATAAAGCCCTAAACGGTTTGGGACCCACCTACCTTCGTGACCGTATCTCCTACCATAAACCTGCCCGATCTCTGCGATCGTCAGGGGAGGCCCTCCTGTCGCCACTGCCTTTATCCCAGACCCGCCTTGTAGGAACTAGGGAGAGGGCCTTTTCTGCTGTGGCCCCCCGTTTATGGAACTCATTGCCCATTGAAATCAGGCAAGCCCCCACTCTTTCAGACTTTAGGAAAGATCTAAAAACATGGCTCTTCCGATGTGCTTTCGGAGAGTAACTGTTACATGCTTTTGTTACGCCCCCATTATTTATCCTCTAGACTGTCTGCTATCTTTTCCTTAGTTCCCTGTGGTTTTATTCTTATCCTTTTTCTTATCCTTTTCTCACCCCGAGTTTTAACTGAGTGTTAGTGCGGCCTGCCCTGTTATATTGCTCTTTGGATTTTGTGTTGTACTGTATATGATTCTTTATTGTATTGTTGTAATTGTAATTGATATGTTGTTTTTATATTATATTGTGTTATATTGTATTTTTCCCGGGCATGGCCCCATGTAAGCCGCCCCGAGTCCCCATTGGGGAGATGGTGGCGGGGTATAAATAAAGTTTTATTATTATTATTATTATTATTATTATTATTATAATCCACCTGCTGCTCATGTTTTCTTCATACCTGCAGGTATATACCCCGGTGTGGTTGGGTTGAGTTTGTAGGCAGATGCTCAGAGAGACCTTGGAAGGGGCACTTCCAGGCCCTTTGGAGCAATTCAGAGACCCTTGGTTGGTGGTCCCAATCTCAGCTCCATCCTTGAAGAAATGGAAACTTTTCTCTGTGTGGTTCCCATTGGACAAACAAGTGATAAGCAGGGTGTCCCCTTCCAGTAGCACTCCAGATGGAAGATCTATATTCAGTTCTGGAGTTGGAGGATGAGCTGGAGAAGAATCATTGACAAAAGATAAATCGGAAATGCCATGATGGATCTTTGGTTATGAATCTGGTGAGTTGAAGAGGAAGCCATGGTGTCATCAGACAACTTCATGGAGAACTATAGCCAAATTATAATATAAGAAAAAAGGGCAGATGAAGGTGTTGGAAATAGCAACCTTCTCAAGCTCTACTAGTTATTTGTTATGTATATGATTCAGATTGCTCTTACTGTATTGTATATATGTGTATTGGTGTACAGTTTTCCTTAACCATTAATTGGGGGAGGGGCTGCAGACCATGTCATCAGATCTGGGCTTGTTTAGGACTCAGACTCCATTTTAGACACAGTGGAAGACTGTAGAAGATGTATGTTTTAGACTTTAGGAGGAACAGTATGCTTACAGACTCCATTGGACTTTCAGACTAAACAGAGACTCCATTGGACTCTCAGAACAGATATATACTTTTGTCTGTTGATTATGAGAAATATACCCAGTGTTACCTGCACAGACAAACTGCTCCAAATATCTATCTGTAACTGGACTGATATGCAAAGTACCTGTATGCTGAATACATGAAGTTTGTGAGTAGAACCAACTATTGTTACTTTTAAAGAAGTCTGCTTATTTTTGTCTCTTGAGAGCATGATTTAAATGCAAATATATTTTAAGGGAGAGTAGATGTTTTTGGGCAACTAAAAGAACACTTCTGAAACTCTGCTATACACACACATATATATATATGTTTTTTGTACATTGGCACATCTTTGACTTAACAGTTCAAAGAAATACCTAGGTAGATCAATTTAACAACTGAGAAATCTGATTGCCTTGCATGAATGCCATTTTCCCAAAAGGTTATGACTAAGAGGTCATGCTTTTTACCAAGAGGTTATGGCATCATTTTTCAAAAGGTTATGACTTCCAAAGATCATAAAAAGATTTTTATTTTTCAAAAGAAGGAAACCAGAATGAGATCCCACTGCATCTCAATGATGATCATTACATCTGTAATGGCAGGTTCTTTTCCTGATCTGAGAATGTTGGGGTATAAATCAATTCCTTACGTCGCTATCCTTACGTTGCCTTCTTTCTTTGCTTCCCATTAAAATAATCAAAAGCACTGCAATTTCATCCCATCACAAACAGCTCACCTCTTACTTTCCAGGGACTGAATCTGCCTCCCTTCCGAAGTCAGAATCCAGTACTTGCAAGAAAACCGTCCAGCGACATTTTCATCCACTTGTAAGTCTTTGTGTGGCTTCTGCCCTTCAAAGAAGAGTAGTTGCTGGTCTTGTTTCTCCTGGAAAAATCTGTATCCCGCTACAGCTTGTCCTTCATGAGCTGCGCAGTTCAGGGTGACTTCTTCTCCCACGATGTAAAAGGGATGCTGAGAATTTGGGGAAAGAACTGGAGCTCTCGGGCACTCTGTAATTCCACCACACAAAAAGGAGAGAAAACCAGCCAGCCAGTTAGGCAATACAATGATCACAATGATATATGGGCTATAGTAAAGGTATAAACAAATTTTGGCCCTCCAGATGTTTTGGACTGCAACTCCCACAATTCCTAACAGCCTACCGGCTGTTAGGAATTGTGGGAGTTGCAGTCCAAAACACCTGGAGGGCCATGGTTTGCCCATGCCTGCTATAGTTGCATTGTAGAATAACAATTTTTCCTTCTAGAGAAATTTAGAATATTAGGATCCCTTTGCACAGCTTCCCTCTCCTCCACAGTTTTGTCTCAACTGCTAAATACAGAGATATTTTCCTTCAAAATGTATAACTTTCAGACCAGACTAGTCTTCTGAACAAGTGAAATAATTCACTAGGAAAGCAAAGACTTACCGATGATAGAGAAAAATACACCTCTACTCCGTTGAGATTCAAAACTTCTCCCTCTGTTGTCTTCTGCTTTGTAAATGCAAGCAAAGAATTCCTTTGGCTTGAGGTGTGTTGTGGCAATCTGCAAAGAATGCATTCCCTGATCCTTGTATTTAATCCACTGGTGCCATCGGTTCATTCGAGAGAAGAAGAACCACGATCCCGTTTGTCCTGCTGGGGCTTCGCAGTCCAGACGAACCAACTCTCCTCTGGAAAAGGTGCTGAACGGAGGGGACAAGGAGAGCGTAGGGGCTGGAAGAGATGCAGATACCCAAGTACCTGAGAAAAGAAGGAAGTTGTTCTTTACCTTCCACCTTCTGATCTCCAGTAGAAAACAAATACGAAGACCCAGTAATGAGGAAAGTATGAGGGTTGAATGAAAAGTAATGCCTCCACCTTCGTAACTCTTCAACAGATGGCAGTCCTGGTCTGCGGCAGGTACTGGCTTGTTCAGTAGACTCTTCTCTACAGTTAGTTCCATTTGGCGGGAAGCCTTAGCATTGAACGGTTGTGTTGTTAAAGTGCGAAGTATGGAACCCTGTGCAGACGGTTGTCAATGCGACTTAAGCAACGTGCAGTCATTGAATTCTTGACAGCAGAAGGTGTCACCCCAAAGGAGATGCATCAGAGAATGCAAGCTGTTTATGGTGATTGTGTTGATGTGAGTCCTGTGCATCGTTGGGCGAGTTAAGTTTAAAGATGTTGAGGTGGGAACATCTGACTTGCGTGACAAACAAAGAGTTGGAAGTCCTGTGACAGCAACCACCGAGTTTCACAAGCAAAAGGTTGACAGATTGATTCACTCAGAGAGAAATTTCAAGCATAATCGGCATTTCACAAGAACATGTGGGTCACATTATTGCTTTGCTTTGGTATCGGAAGATCTGTGTACGACGGATACTGTGAGACGCTGGTTGCGGAAACAGAGTGTTGACTTCTTCCATGAAAGCTTCAGAAAACTTGCTCATCATTGGCAGAAATGTATCCAATTGTCTGGTGATTATGTGGAAAAGTCAATAGTGGTAGTTAAAGAGCACATTCTAAGGATTATTTCTGCGTTTGATTTATTAAAATATTCCCATCCAAACCAAAGTAACAAAGGTGGAGGCATTACTTTTCATTCAACCCTCATATACCGATTTGCACCTTTCAAGAAAACCGTCTCATTCAACCAGAGGTCCAGAGAAGTCCTTAAGCCATCAGACACAAGGTTAGGCCTTATTGAACTCTTCCATCCCTACATTGGGGTTCTGGACCCAGGCATGAATTTCTTATTCTTACCTGTGAATGTCCCCATCCAGCAAAGAACTGAGGATGCCACTAAAAGAAGAAAAAAGAAAGCAGTTAGTTAGCTTCACCTTTCATACTCCAATGGAAACAGGAGGCATGAAAGGAGAGAGGATTCAAGGAGGATAGGAAAGCATCAGAAAGACCTTGAGAAGGATGAGAGCCAGTCAACAAAGACCAGGTTTTAGGCTCTACTTCAGAAGTGGGCCAAACCACCTCTGAAAATTCCTGGCCTTTTTATATAATTTTTTATTAATTTAGCAATCAAAATGTGTAAGTATACATTATTTCCTCATTTTACAATATCTTAGACATATCATATTGTACATCTTTAAACATATTATCAGTTCTTAACTTTTCCATTACAACTTTACTACAATGCTGATTTAGGTGTACTCTCTATCTCTATTTTTATTATTGCTTTTATTTCTTTAAATATCATTTCCCAAAAATTTTGGATAATTTTACATGACCACCACATATGAAGATATGAACCTATTTCCTGACAGCCTTCCAGCACTGATTTGTGTATTTTTTTTATCAATCTGATTTAATCTAATGGGAGTTAGGTACCACCTCCATACCATTTTGTAATAATTGTCTTTAATTCTTATGGACATATTTTTAATAACCTCATACTCCCTATCCTTGCCATCTTAGAATGGTACAAATATTTACAATTGGGGAAACGGTCAAGTGATTTAGGAAAAAATATAATGGGGGTAGGGAAAATTCCTGGCCTAAGAAAACCTGTACACGATTTATGGGGTCTCCATCAATTGACAGAGGAGACCTCAAACCACACCCTCACATGATGCCTGCAGAAGCAACTGAGAATCGCAAAGAATTACTTCTACTTCCTCAAATTGGATGCTGTTGGGGTGCAGTAGATGATGACATGGGTCTATTTTAATTGGATGACCATATGGGGCTACTTCAGGATCATGTTGGCCAAGTGTTGAGATAGATCTATATGGTCCTCCAAGCCCTAGAGAGAGCCAACCCATGATCCAGGTAAAGAAGAGGTGGAGAGACAATGGGCGAAGAGCAGTGAGATGATGAATGCAGGAAAAGAAAATGACAGTGGCAAGAAGTGAAGAAAGGGATGTCCAAACCTGTCACCAAAGCTAAGGACTCCATCCTCAACCAGAACACCTTGAGGCTCCCAATGATGGTCCTCTGATCCTCTCCTGACAGAGCCGGGGGTGTCCAGCTCATTTACAAGACGCTCTGACAGCAAAGACTAAGACAAAAACTGCATTGTTTGATCCTCCTGCCAGCCAGCAACTAATCTGCACACTTCCAGCCAAGCACACTTCTCAGTCTACAGGTTCATGGCATTGTCTGGCCACCCCAGAAATGTGGTTTCCATCTCAGAGGCAGAGCTGACCACATCTAGCTTTGCTCTTCCTCCTCCTGGCCTTTCTTGCAAACCAGGGCTTAAAAATAGCCAAGGAGTTGAAGTGTGGGCCAGAGGTGTGAAAACAAAGATGCAAATGAATAAAAGTTTTGCATCACTTTGCATTATTATTTGAGTTTCAGCCTCCTGATGCTTTCGGGAACCCCAAAAGTACCTGGAAAGTTTCAACCGAGCCTTAAGATTATTTCCACTCCAACCAAGGGACATCACATCCTGTTCCTATACGAAATCAAGACACTTTGCCCACATGTTGTGAGCTGAGTCCAAAGCCATTAGTGACAATATAAGAAACAGGTTTATATCCACTTACAATAGAGTCTCACTTATCCAACATAAACGGGCCGGCAGAATGTTGGATAAGCCAATATGTTGGATAATAAGGAAGGATTAAGGAAAAGCCTATTAAACATCAAAATAGGTTATGATTTTACAAATTAAGCACCAAAACAACATGTTATACAACAAATTTGACAAAAAAGTAATTCAATATGCAGTAATGCTATGTAGTAATTACTGTATTTACGAATTTAGCACCAAAATATGATGTATTGAAAACATTGACTACAAAAATGTGTTGGATAATCCAGAATGTTGGATAAGCGAGTATTGGATAAGTGAGACTCTACTGTACTTTTAATACAAACTGAGAATCTCTTATGCATGACATACACATTTTTATGGTTGATATACCAAAAAAAAACCTAAATTATGAACCTCTGTTAAAGAAATCCGTGCTTATAGAAGTAAACTCTTGAGCAGGCATTTTACAAACTTCGGCCCTCCAGGTGTTTTGGACTTCAACTCCCACAATTCCTAGAGGCCACTTGAACAGACAACTCTGAGGTTACACAGAGCATGAAGCCTGAAGTTACTCAGTTATCCAGCCCTGCTTTCAATGACTCACCTTGGAATTTGCCCCCAATTTCCCCCCATAACTTCCTGCGCATGAGCAGTAAAGTCCAGAGTCCAAGTAGACAAAACAGACCAACTAGTTGTCTCTTTACAACAACGTTAACAACAAGAAGAAAGGAAGGAAGGAAGTGGGGAAAAAAGCTCATCTTCATAGAACCACAGAAGTTCTTTCCTTGCATTATGGAGTATATCAATGCTTTGGTGCCTACAACTTTGATAAAGTAAGCATTTGGGGATAATGAAGGATCAGGCCCTCAAAAAGAAAGAGGGAAGTCGGTTGGAGGATTCTATACTGTAGAATTAATGCAGTTTGATACTATTTTAATTGCGAAGACTCAATGCCATGGGAGCCTGGATGTTGTAGCCTTACAAGGTCTTCAGCCTTCCTTGCCGAAGAGAGCTGGTGCCTTCCTGTTGTCGAGAGGATCCCCAAATGACAGCTCCTATTATTACATAGCATTGAGCCATGGAGCTAAAGTGGTATCAAATTGTATTAATTCTATAATGTACAAACACTCTAGGCTATGGATTCTGGAAATCGGGGGTGACAGGAGATTTGACCCCATCTAAGATCACAGTGTGGGATTTATAGTGTAGTGAAGCCCCAGAGTTCTTAATCTGCGAATTCTAGAGTGAATTTTAAATGTAAGTTTAATTGTATTTCAAATTTATATCCACACTCTAATATTTATTTATTTATTTTTGTATTTGCTTTGTTGTACATTGTTATTAGATTGTGTGGCTATTAGATTCCTATGAGGAGAAAAGTGGGATATACGGTAAATAAAATTTGATGATGATGATGATGATGATAGGACTATAACTATGGGCAGATAACCCCCTCCATCAACACTGTAGAATTATCGCATTTTGACACACTTTAACTGTTGTAGCCCCATCCTATGAAATCATGGGTGTTGTAGTTTGTTGAAGCACCAGAGCTCTCTGACAGAGAAGGATAAATATCTCACAAAGCTACAAAACCCAGAATTCCATAACATTGAGCCATGGCAATTAATGTGGTGACTATGTGCTTGGTGGCAATGTACTATAATGCTGCAGTGTGGATAAGGCCATACAGCTCTCAGGATTATTTCTTGGCCCTGTGGGGATCCCTGGTTTCCTTTCTGGTGATTTCCCATCTGCTTAGTTTCTAACATTAGATGGGGCTACGTTTGTTCAGGCTAGCATGGAATGAGCCATTCAATTTCAACTTTGAATTTACAATCATTTTATATTGTGAATTTATACCAAGGGCAGATGAAACAAACAGCTTCGACTCTTCGAAAGATAATGTTTATATTTTAATGTTATCAGCCAAGCCCAAGTGCACAGATAGTTCTTGCTATCACTTCCTTCTCATAGTGGAACTTGGACTCTGACATTGACGTCCTACAAGGACCAAAAGATATGGCAATAAATGCTTCCACATCACCCTGTTGATACATTATGCTGGGTGAGGGGGGGGGGGGGTTAATTAAGACCATTTTAGAAAGCAACTGTGGGAAGGATATAAATTCATGATACACTAGTAGGATTACCAAATCTGGAAGCCTGGACTGTCCTTCCCCAGCCTTTGGGGTAAGAGGGAGGAATCTCAAGGTAACAACAGTGTCTTAAAAAGAGACTCTTATTATTTACTTTTCTCCTGCTTTCCCCCACAAATGGGACTCAAAGCGGAATACATAAGACCAGTACATGATACAAAAGCCCTCATCCCACAACCCAACGTATGAACTATGACTGTTTTGAAATGGCAAACTCTTCTGGCCCACTTTCTTTATTTCCAGTGATGACTATCTCTAGATTTTCAGGATTTGAGCCATGAAATCACAAGGCTTGGGATGCTCCTTATGTGGTAGCTCTAGTGTGGCTCCAAACCAAACAGCACATTAGTTCTTGTACAACTCATATTTGAAATAAGAAATTTGCAACCAGTCTAGCCAAGCAGGCTGGGGATTTCTGAGAGTACAGGTTAAGCATCCATTATTCAAAATTCCAAAACACTCCAAAATCCCAAATCCAAACACCTTCTGGTCCCAAGCTTTTCGGATAAAGGATGTTTAACCTTTATTTTGCATGGATCTATGAAGATGTGAGAGATAAGACTTTGCCTGGTGAAAAAAGAAAGTCAAAGAAGAAAATAAAAAGGCATGATAGGTTGTTGTCATCAAGAGAAGAAAAAATAGAGACAAAATGGCATTTTGGACAGGAATGGTAAGAAGTATGTAAATGTTAGGATATCAAAGAATTCTTCATTGCGTAGAAGGTCTGTGCCACCTAGAAACCGACCAAAGTCTAGCTTGACCACTATCCTGCTTCATACAATGGACAAAACATAAGGATGCTAACCCATAGTTGTCAGTGCTTTCCAACAGCTGGGCTATGATGACATATTTGATGTGGAGATTATCGGATTGTCCTAAGTAGTATGCTGGTTTATTTCATTTGTTGCCATTGAGTAGTAGTTATTGTTGCCTTGTTTATCTCTCTGGATTGGGACCCAATGTAGAGTCCAAGCCTTTTGGATAAGGGATATTCAACCTCTACTAATCCAAAGTCCTTCCTAGAACCTGCTGTAGGTGTGCAATGAACACCCAAATTGGTGTCCTGTTATAGTGATGTAAAATAGACTTATGACGATGCAACTATTCACCTTTATGATTGTGGCAGCATTGTCCTTCAAAATCCACCTTAATAACCAGGCAGCTCGCTTGGGGAATAGTTTTGTGGCTCTCTGATGACTCTGTCGCACAATCGCTGGCTGGTGGAAGCAGGCCAGTCCTGTCATCCTATAACATTTTGCTTACCAGAACCATTCAATTACTCACAATAGCTGACTGGCTTTTATGGTGGATTTTGGAGGTCAGATGACACAGTATCTTGGTCTGTGTTTCCTTCCTTACAGGTCAGTTTCGAATGCAGGTTCAGAACTCACCCGGCGAGTCTGGTCCCCTAGCCCTCCACCACAGCGTCCCTTCCGTGTCTGCGACCACAAACGCAACATCCGCAAGGGGTTGATGGCAGGGACCTTGCATGAGTTGTTGGTGAAAGTAGGTAGCCTTTCTTCCATGATTGCATCAAGCGGGGAGAGGAGATACAATGCCATGTTCTTCCCAGGGGTCACAGCCAAAATCAAATTGTTGTGGCCTCTGCTAGCTAATGTGTTCCTCCTTATTCATAGCGTTTGCCATCTTGGGCAATGTTACTCAGCCACACCTATCCCATGTTGGAAAGTGTGTAGCCATTCCCCAGTTCCCAAATTTATCATGTTATGAATGCATTCTTCCTTCATGGTCCTTTGCTGGCTGGTGGAGAGCAAGTAAGGTATCATGGTATCGCAGAGTTGGAAGAGACCACAAGGGCCATCCAGTCCAGCCCCATTCTGCCAGGCAGGAAGACACAACCAGAGAAATATTTGCCTAGTTTTCATAACCAGATGCAAAAGCATTACTCCGTCTGTCATGATCCATCAGTAGATGGGGTCATCATTTCACATCTGACTACAGAGATATAGGTAGACCCCAATCCCATTCCCACTTTTCTCCAGCCACAGATTGGCTGTTGAAGGAGACAAACGTGACTTTACAGGTGAGTCAGAGATCTACGACTGTTGTGGAGAGAGGGACCAAACACCAATCTTTGCAATAAGTTAAAATGATATACACAAGGTTGACTTACAGCTGACAGGATGCCAGTCTTTGATCAGTTCACCCCTGTTTCCTTCTTTCTCAGGCAAGAGAGACATTGCTGGTGTCAGGCATCATGTCCTTGGTGTTGGAGGAGGACGGCACTTTGTTGGAGACTGAAGAGTTTTTCGAGGCCTTGGAGGATAACACAACCGTGATGGTGCTAGAAAAGGGCCAGAAGTGGAGTCACAGCAAGGTGAGGAGGGGGATGAAACCATAAAGGCAGCCTGTGGTTTCCTTTGTGCAAGAGCAAAAGGAACCTGGGGTCTGGATATGTCTCTATAACCAGACATGGTCATGCCTTCCACCGCCCCTTTCTCCATCAACCCCTCCAAGATGCTGGCCAGCAGTGGTAGTCATCCAATTATTCATCCCGAAATTAGTATTCTGAGCCTGCTTGTCTGCAATTGCCCACCCTTTCTCTATTCTTCCACTGACAGGGAGGTGGTCGGTCATATGCACTAAGTGGTGAAAAGCCCCGAAACAGCCGGGACATTGCCCGCATCACGTTCGACATCTACAAGCTCAACCCGCGTGACCTCTTTGGCAGTCTTAACATCTCAGCCACATTCTATGGGCTTTACTCCATGAGTTGTGACTTCAAGTGCCTGGGACCCAAAAAAGTGTTGAGGTGAGCATGCAAGGCATCTTTCTTCCCCCTCCTAGGATACAGACCTCTGTCCATTAAAGGTACATAATGATATATATTGGCAGTGGGACTTTATCACAATGAGATATACTCAATTTCTGTGACTCTTTGAACAGAATTCTGAACGGGTCCTATCACATGACATTTGCTCCATTCCGTTAGTAATCCATTGTAATCCGTCTGCAAAACATAGCAGAAACAGAGTAATTGCAAACAAAATTCTAATCATGTTTTTGTGATTTACTATAATTTTATATTTTGGTGAGGCACTGTTTTTACGTGTGATCAGAAAATCAGTATGCATTCCATTAGCTAAAAACTCACAAGAACAGTAGTTTGAGACCTCCAGGCTGTATCACTGCACAATATTAGAGAAAAATATTATAAGAAGTGACATAGGGAAGCATTTGAATGGACTGGGAAGAGCCAACCCTCTGTGGTGTGATGAATCAAAGCACAGTATTTTCAAATCGTAAGAATCATAATTCGAAAGTGATGGAGAGAGTATGCATCCTGTCTCAATACAGTATGCATCCAGTCCTCAAAAAACTACAGTATGCATACTGATATAAATAGATTATATCCCAATGTGATCAGGTCCCAAATCAAAATAAAATCATTTATATTTCTTATTATACACCTTATATTCATAGACTAGAGGAAATTTGATGCACAATTTTTTAAATAAATGTGTGTATCAAAGTGTATGGACATTGAACCATCACAAATTTAAAGGGTCACTATCTGGGGGCAAATAAGGGATGCTCAGCCTATATATAATTTTTTTTCTCTTCTTTATCTCAAGGGAGATCTTAAGGGTGACCTCCTCCGTCATGCAAGGCATTGGGCACATCCTTCTGGGTGCCTCTCATTATATCCGTCGCCTCTTGGACGGTGGAGACACCTCGCATCATCGTGCCAGGCTGCGTGTCTACGAAGACTGAAACCTTTCTACCATCCAACACAGAAGTGAGATTCTTTCCTGCAATGCGCTCCACCCACGGCTGGCCAAAGCTCCAGGTTACCACCCATCTGGGGCCACCAATTAAATGGGTGCAATCTCAGAGGACCTCAAACTAGGGACTTGCTTTACTCTTCCTGCTCCCTTATACTAAAAGAGGGCACCAACAAGCTCAATAAATGGTGGCTATAGTAGCTTCAAACAACTTAAGTGTGTGCTTGGCGTATTGAGTCAATGGATTTGATGCAACACAATATCTATCCCAGTTGACAGTAACTCCTCCACACCCCAAAAGTGAGGAACTCAGCTGTAAGTTCACCTATAGTAGGACAAGTCAAGCTGCTTCAGTACTGGGAAGAGAGCTGGGGTACAAACTATGGGAGGAATCAAAGTGTTTATAGAAAATAACAGTCCTACCCAATTCCTGAGCCATGGCTTGCTAATGATGTACACACACAAAATGTAATCAACAAGAAACAAACACAAGGATGCACACTTAGGAAGGCAGTGTTCTCACCCTGAGATTCCTCCCCTTTGCTTTGGCCTTGAGAAGAGAGTCCAGGCACTGAGGTTGAGGATTAGACCCCGATAGAAGGGAACCCTACTTAGGTCTATGTGACAAAACTGCATGGCACATTGCAACAACTTTGGGGAACCTACACCCCTGTATTGGTGCTGTCCATACAATGTTTGAACTATTCACCTGTCCCAATGAGCCAGATTTTGTTTCTCCTTTTGTTCTTTAGGTGTGCCATTGAAATCCAATTCATTGGACATTACGGTGGTGGAAAATACAGTATAGTGATATGTTCCCAGAAGCGGCAATTCTTTCAAAATAACTGATTGAAGCATATTGCCAGGGACAGAGGCATAACAAGGAGTGATCCATGTTGATCTTTTCCACCAGACAAAGCAGGGACACCTACGGCTGCCCATGTCCCTTCGAAACTAAAATCATTCTAAAAAGTAAACTTGTCAAAAATGCTATTGGTATAATTGAAAGGTAATGATAACGTCAATGGCCCAGTCAACAATTTCACTGGCACCATCCCAAAGGAAGAACACAACAGTCCATATGTTATAAAAGGGGGTTCTTAATAACCAGCAAAATTATATCCATTTCAGAGCAGATGATAGGGATGCCCCTCAACAACCCCTGGTACATTGTCCTCCAGCATTTCTATGCTCAGGAACTGTTGTGTGGAGCATGAACGCAGAGAAGTACCCACATGGCAGGTCCTTTGCTTCTTCTCACGGGCAAAACGCCACAGCGGCAACTAAAAGTATGCAATGTCCCAATCCTTGACCTGATTCAACCATCCAGGATCTCAGCAAAGAGATTCCTCCGCTTCTTCTCTGCCTCCTGATGGCGGTCCCAATCCTGGCGGCGCTTGAGGAAATGGGTCAAGGCAAAGTTGCGGGACACATGATGGCCAAAAGGGTCATGGCGGAGCTGTGGCTCATGCTCAGCTAGAAGGAAGGAAGTGGGGAGACATGCATCATTTTAGAGGCTCAGAGAGCAAAAAGCAGGAAGGGTTCTGCTCAGGTTAAAGTGCCTACACCTTTCCAAAAAACATCAGCAAGTTGCAGGTGGGGTAGGAAAGGCCCTCTCTTGCCTGAGACCCTGAAGAGTTGCAGCCAGTCAGAGTAAACAGTTCTGAGTTCTATGGACCAAGGATCTGAGTCCATTATTACAGACAGTCCCCAAGTCAAAATTTTCAATTTACAAAAAACTCATAGTTTAGAACAGGGGTGAGACAATAGGAAGTAAGAGAAATTACCCCTGGGAAGGGAAATTTACTCCTAAAAGTGTTATTCCATGGGGGAAAGGGGTCTTGACTGAAGCTTTATCACCAATTCTTGTTTCCACAATAATCCAATTTTTTCACAATCCAATTATCACAGAAAGGAAAGTGAAATCTTCTAAACAGGGGCACAGACCACAAAGGAAACACAACAGGAGTGTTGACCCTTCCCTACGCTATCCAAAGCTAAATAATATAGATATTTGGCTAGAAAAAACATTTAAAAGCATACCAGTTCGTTCCAACATACAAATAAATTCAACTTAAGAACAAACAAATAGGACCTATCTTGTTCATAACTTAGGGACTGCCTGTATTTACTTTTTTAATATTTCTATCCCATCTGGATCAAAGGAACTCAGGATGGCACCCAAGTAAAACCAATATTAACCATAGGTAATAGACTATTACCACAATTCTGCATATCCATGCAAAGTCCTAGGATATCCCCACCCCCACCCCCCCCACCCCATGGATACTGAGGATTTAAAGTTGTGAGAAAACAATATCTCTTTTCTGGATGACAACCTCTAGACCTCCACAACCATAATGCTGGGAGATAGTCTCAAAAAAGTGGGGGTTCACCTATGGGAGAAGTGCTTCTGTGGTGGGAAAAAAGAGGGGGGCACAAACTAGGGACGGAATTGGAGTGGATTAAGGATCCATTTGTAGCAATTCATTCACCCACAATCCCAGATCAAGGCAATGGGTTGAAGAAAACAAGAGCCCTACCCAATTCTTGAGCCATGGCTTGCTTGGCTGGCAGACTGGCTTTGTTCCAAATGGCATCCAGGACACGACTTCCATGCTTGTTACAAGCCAGAGAGAGGTAGGAACCCTGGAGAAGGGAAAAAAGGGGAAAGAAGACAGAATTAATGAGATTTTATACATTACTGATGACAAACCCAAGAATTGTGACTAATACAGGTTAAGGATTCCTCATCTGGAAATCCAAAACCCAAAATGCTCCAAAATTGTCCAGATGGGTGACTAAGATTGTCAAACCTTTGCAGATGATTCGAGTCTGATTTTCTTTCATGCAAAAAAAACCCCAAAAACCTTAAAATACTGAGTATAAAATTACCTCCAGATTATAAGATACCTCATCAAGATACCTCATCATGCATATTCATATTCAAGTATTCCAAACTAAAAAAAAATCCAAAATACTTTGGGTGCTAAGCCAATCACAACCTGTAGTGACTTCTGATTGTGATTTTTTTTTCACTCACAAATGAGGTGGTATGAGTAAAATGGCTCCCCTTGAAGTCGTCCATCTATACATAATCCAATCTGTTCCAGCTAATGCTGGATCACTTGAACCCCACTCTGCAGACCACAGATCCAAATTCAGATCCATGTAACTTCTGACACTTCCCTAAGACAGGCACACAGGACTTCATGCCCACCGTGAGGATTGTAAACTTTCTTTTTCTTAATCAAAACCACAAAAGGCTGAATCTTAAATCCAGTTCTAAATTCTTCCCTGGTGCTAGAAAGACAGAAAGATTTGGATATTATTAGATCTGTCATAATGTTTACCCAGTGTGATCCAGTCAAAAAACATTTGCATGTCTTGGCTGGTAGAAAGCAGTACAAATTATCCAGAAAACAGCTGGCAAAACCAATGGAGGAACTACAGATTTTGATCACTTTTAGACCCAGATCCACACAGGAAGCTCATCTGATGCTCACCTTGAGGAGCCGCAGCACCTTCCGCCTCTGTTTTTCGGGGACAGTGGGACTGTCCAGGAGAGCGTTAAAAACGTGGCTTCCTGCAGGATCACAAGCCAGGATGACAAGATCCTTGGGAGTCATGGCCCCGAAGCTGCGCAGCACCATGGAGGGATCAGCAAAGTGTAGCAAGTGCTGGAGCATAAGGGAACCGTGGTATGAGACTGAACTTAAAGGATGGGATGTGGCTTCCTAAAAGAAAGAAAGAAATGGGAAAAGGTACAACTTACAAGAATGAGTCAATATTTATTTTTATTTTAGCTATAATTTCACCTATCCGCACTTAGGCTGGAATAGCATCTGTAGACATTTTCTAAGTCCTCTAGGTAATTCTATGGCATGATTCCTCAGATGTTACTACAGAGTTGCCTTGAAGACAGCAAATTCCTACAGAAAATACTTCTCCGTGAACAGGATAATTAGAGTCAACTTGAAGGCAAATAACAACAGACCACAAAATAACACAGGTTTGTGGGATAGATGTGTAACACCTTGTAGCCCACATCCAGCCCAACAGAGAAGTTCTCTCTGTATGGCTTTCGACTTAAAGTACATTTACTCTTCCTCATTATTATTATAACTTTTAATTTTAAATTGTTCTAAGTATTTTAATATGCAGATTCTTCAGAAATATATTTTAAGCAGAAATATGTTTAACCTGCAGAAGAGAAGGTTAAGAGGAGACATGATGGCCATGTATAAATATGTGAAAGAGTGTCATAAGGAAGAGGGAGGCTTGTTTTCTGCTGCCCTGGAAACTAGGACTCAATGAAACAATGGGTTCAAATTACAGGAAAGAAGATCCCATCTGAACATTAGAAAGAACTTCCTGACTGTAAGAGCTGTTCAGCAGTGGAACTTTCTGCCTTGGAGTGTGGTGGAAGCTCCTTCTTTGGAAGCTTTTAAACAGAGGCTGGATGGTCATCTGTTGGGGGTACTTTGATTGTGCTTTTCCTGCATGTCAGGAGGTTGGACTGTATGGGCTATGTGGTCTCTTTCAACTCTATTATTCTATGGTTCTAAGATATGCATTTTAGTGAATATTTTTATAATTGTGTGTTTTAACTATGTTGTGGCCTTCCTCGAGCGGCTAAAATGTATTATTATTATTATTATTATTATTATTATTATTATTATTATTATTATTAACCCCTACTTCCAAAAGCTTACACATAGTCAACGTTGAATTGAATTTATTTATTACAGTCTCATACCAGAAGTTTGAAATGTTAACATTACAATCAGAGGTCTTTGAAACATTAAATCCAGAAGTTCAAAACATTAAACGCATGGCTATGAATTAGATGCAACCATCAGGGACATCTAAGAGACCAAATTCAGACCTATAATGGAATAAAGCAATTTTCTTTAATTTATATATTAATTCATTAGTTGGAAATATGGAAAAGGAGGGTGCGCATCCTCCAAATCTTGCAAATATGTCACTCCCTGTTCTTTCATATGCTGATGATACAGTTCTACTGTCTCTTTCTTGTGTAGGATTAAGACGCTAACTAAGAACCAAGGAATCCTATTGTAAAACTGAATAATCAACAATTAATTACTCCAAATCTAAAGTTATGTTGTTTACCAGAAAAAAGTGAGGCATAAATGGCAGATTAGTAATCAACCTACTGAACATGTTATGTTCTTCAAATATTTATGCAATTTCTTTCAGGCAAGAGACACTTAGTCAACAAGACGTGAGACATCTCTTGCCTGAAATCAAAAAGACATGACAGAAGAGGAAAGCAAAAGAGGAGGAAAGAGGAAAATAAGGTAAACCAGGCATTGGTTCTTACTGCTGCACAGCAGCTCTTATAAACAACAATCTAACATAGAATAAGTTCAAGAAAAAGAGGTGCCAAATGTGTCAGAATTAGTATTTTCTGTATCATTCCTTACCTGACCCTGAGGTGGATCTTCTCCATCCTCTTCACTGTAATACACTTCATAGGCCAACACAGAAGCAAACAGAGGCACACAGGACGCTTGGCGAGAGGGAGGTTCCCAGCAGTGAAAAGCCTAAATGAGGCAGAAAGAAAGAAGAGTTCGATCAGAGTCAGGAAAGTGGTGCAAATGGGGAAGGGGGAGTCAGGAGGATGCCTTACCTCCATGAGGATCTGCAGCACCTCCTGCTGGTACGCCCCACGTTTT
Source organism: Anolis carolinensis (assembly GCF_035594765.1). NCBI lineage: Eukaryota > Metazoa > Chordata > Lepidosauria > Squamata > Anolidae > Anolis > Anolis carolinensis. Next base: position 7,261,474 of record NC_085846.1, read on the forward strand.
CTGCAGGCCCCCAGGAGCGCCGTGATGACACCCAAATGCTCATGGGCCATGATCTCCTCCACTCCTGGGCTCAGCTCCTCAAAGAGTTGTCCCAGCTGGAAGAGAGACACGGAAGAGATTAACATTTACAAAGAGAGAGCCATCAGGGAATGCTGTGAAAAGAATGTAGGAAAAGGCAGGTGCATGTCTCCATGAGAACCAGATAGGGATGGGATTTGAGGGGCGAAGTTTGCCCATGCCTGGTGTGGATGCATTCTCTGTCCATTCATATTCAGTTTGGTGGAAAGCTGGTCATACTAACCACAGCAGACACTACCACCACAGGTCCATGCATAAGGGCCGATATACCCAATCCAGGGAGGGATTAAATGGAGAGCAAGAGAAGGATTCCAAGAGTTGGAACTGGAAAGGAGATCTGTCACTGAATAGCATAAGCTTCCATGGATTTCAGTCTGGCCTTTTATTCCAACATCCTTGAAAGGTTAGACTAAAAAGCAGTGAATGTCGAAGGTGCTGCTTGATTCCTTCATTCCGCCTCTTTTATCGCCATCTCTATTTTGTAATAAAGGACATGTTCTAGGGTATTGGGATAGAAGCCCACTCAATTTCTATTCCAATCTTCATTGAATTTGGAGAGTTCATCAAGAACAATCGATCAAGGGAAATCCAGATGTTTCTGGGTGTTTTGGACTTTAACTTCCACAATTCCTAACAGCTGTTAGGCCTGGTCTAGAATATAAATCCTATAGTTCTTGGCCATGTCAACTCGGTTGGAGGACGAATGGAGTTCCACCATGTCTGGAGGGCCACAGATTCTCCAAACCTTGTGTTGTTGATAATTTTAAATCCAAATCAAAACACTTTTTACATGAGCTTCGTATGAATTATGGCATGGAAACTGAGGCTGTATGTCCCTCCCAAAATGCCCAATCCTAAGATTCCATTGCATATTGCTGTGACAGTGGATTCATGGTGTTATAATGGTGTAGTGGTAAAAGGTCCTTGAGAAGAAGCCTTGTTACAGAATAGAACGGAGATCAAAAACTACAAATGACGACAAGGTTTCATGCAGCCTCCAAGTGATATCCATGTAGCTCTCCCGCTCACCAGCTTCCGAGAGGCGGCCTGAATGAGCCGCTGCAGAGTGAAATTGGCCACTCCGTGCTCCGCCAGGACCCGCAGCTGCCCCTTGACATGTGCCTTGTAGAAAGACCGCAAGGCCTTTGGGTTGGACACTTCTAGGACCTTGTCCAGCACCCGGCTGCAGGTGGCATCTTTTAGGAACACCAGGAGAGGACTGGGGAAGAGAAAGAACCCAGTCAGGTTTTCAGGGATGACAAACATAGGAAAATAGCCCCAGAACACTCAATGGAAAGCAGCATTTACAACGGACTACTTCAAATCAATGACTGCTATTTGACTCTCAACTGAAATACAGCATGAAATCCAACTAGTTTTAACAGGAGCTACTGCCCCTCCACTGACAAGGCAAATAATAATAACAACAACAATAATAATAATAATAATAATAATAATAATAATAATAATAATAATAATAATAATAATAATATCATCATGGGGTTTACCTCTGCCCAGCGGTCGGGTTGCAGGAGCTCAGGTAGCCAATCACTGAGCAGCACAGCTCTGAACAGGAGTCAGGCAGCTTCCTATGTAAGACTTCCAGGGCCACTTGGAGGCAGAGGCTGAAATATTTGTTGGTAATAAAGTCTGGAAGATGAGAAACAAAGATAATTAAAAAGGCAGCATTGAACCTGTGCCTCTCCCTCCCTTTATTATAACCATGCTCTGACCCTAGACTTTTAGGTTGTACATATAATCCTAGGCATGGGCCAATTTAGGCCCTCCAGGTGTTTTGGACTTCAACTCCCACAATTCCTAACAGCCGGTAGGCTGTTAGGAATTGTGGGAGTTGAAGTCCAAAACACCTGGAGGGCCCAAGTTTGCCCATGTCTATAATATCCCAAGATTCCCCCATAAACAGACACCGGATAGGGATTTTTCAAGGCTGCTTTAGTTCTGTGATCTCTTCATTTTTTAAGGCATCTAAAGTGAAATTTAATTGTCCACATTTCAAAACAATGTTGCTCCATCTCACCTGAAATGTGCTCCTGAAAGCAGCCACCGAATTCATGGAGGAGGGAAATAAAGGAGTCCGGGACTTCAAATTCCAAAGGCAAATCACTTTCTGGTTTGGCCCGCTTTGCTCTAGAGCTTGAAATTCCTAACAGAGAATGGCAGAGTGAGGAAAAGAAAACTGCAAGAACAATAAAGTGCCCACTCCAAGTACTAGAGACAAAAGAGATGCCTTGAATATTCAGGCATGCTGGCATTTTCTCCCCAAAATGTTTCTACAGGTTCTACATAGTACCTTGATTTGTAGAAGTATTCACTCTTCACTCCATTTACATAAAAGGATGCAATTTTGCTACACCATTGTACATATGATGGGATTTTGGGATCCACAGGGTCCTGGAACCAAACCCTAGCAGATCCTGAAGTTACATTACAGTTGTCCACCTATGTTTGCAGTTCTGATTTTTGCAAATGTGATTATTCACAAACTTGATTTAAAATACTATATCTGGAAATCTCTTGGTCATCCAGTGTATGCTATGACCAACTTCCACCAGTCATGCTGGAAGACCTGGAGATTTCTAGAGAGAACACTTTTCTAGGCATCTCTAGGCCCTACGATGCAATGTGCTCACCTTCCAGCAAAAGTAGACCACAGAGCTGTGCTAGAAAACCTAAAAATTCCAAGAGAGGTGTCCTCCCAGGTTACAAAAAAAACTTACTTCACTTACGTATTTAATTAGACATACATACACACACAGAGGAGTCTCGATGGCACAGCGGGTTAAACCGCTGAGCTGCTGAACTTGCTGACTGAAAGGTCAGCAGTCTGAAACCGGGGAGCAGGGTGAGCTCCAGCTTCTGCCAACCTAGTGGTTCGAAAACATACAAATGTGCGTAGATCAATAGGTACCACTCCAGCAGGAAGGTAATGGCGCTCCATGCAGTCATGCTGGCCACATGACCTAGGAGGCGTCGGCTAAGCTCTTCGGCTTAGAAATGGAGATGAGCACCAACCCTCCAGAGCCAGACACAACTAGACTTAATGACAAGGAAAAACCTTTACTTTACACACACACGGCTATGGAATGACCTGCAAGGAGACATCTGACAGCTAAATGAGCTGTCAGAATTTAAGAAACAACTGAAGATCCATCTCTTCCGGCAGGCCTACCCAGTCAACTTTGAACCGTGAGTTTTCGATTTGCATTCTATTGTCACTACATGTTGATCTTTGTACCCTGTGCTTTGGTGTATTTTATATGTATGTATTTTATGCATGTATTTTATAACTGTGTGTTTTGATATATGTATTTTGTTGTATATATTTTATGTTGACATGTTTTGACTGTGTTATATCCTTCCATGAGCCATTAAGAGAGATGGGTAACACATTATTACACTATGCAACAAAATCTGGAAAAAAAATCTGTATCGTGTTACATAGTGTTATTACTGTTGTGGTGGTTTCTCACTTTCACAGGGGCCCTGTGCTCCTAACAATGGCAAATGTGGAGGTTTGATTGTATTTCCCTTTTCCATTGATTGAAACTCAATTTCAAACACTCTCCAATGTGTCTCTCTCCAGGGAGCCCACCAGCTGCCCTCTTCCATCTTGCAAACAAACAGGCAGGAGTTTTGTGGCCAAAAACTGAAAGGTGGAAACAAGTGCTGATAGCAAAAAATTCAAGATTTGTGAGTATTTTTTAAATAAGGAATGGCCAACTTATATGGTTAGTTCTCACTCACCTAAACCCGGGAGTCCTCGGCCTCCGTCTGACCCGACTCGGACCCCTCCGAGCACCTGAAGCAGCGTCCGCACCACAAAACTGGCATGGGCGTCCAAAGCAAAAGTGGACAGTTCCTTCTGCACTGTCCTTCCCAGTTCCAGAACGAGGTCCTCCAGCGTCTCAGAGTCCTCGGCACCATCCCTGATCAGTAACGGGGAGCGCAGCAAGACAGCCTCCAGGATGTGGGCCCCACAGGAGTGGCAAGCAGCCAGGGGCAAGGAGGGGATCAAGGCCTGGAGGAAGCGGCTCAAGCTGGACGATGAAGTGGAGGGGATCAGGGCCTGGAGGAGCAGAGAACCGGATGTATCCAGGGCTAAGGGCAGGGCCACTGCTTCAGCCTCTTCCAAGACATTGCTAATAAACAGACCTGAGGGGTAAAAAGCAATTCAACAGTAACCAGAGGTGCATTGATTATTTTCAGAGAAACAAATCTCCAAGTTAGATCCTTCCATTTCTTGATCCTACTTCACCAGGGATGCATCTACGCCAGGCATGAGCAAACTTGGGCCCTCCAGGTGTTTTGGACTTCCACAATTCCTAACAGCCAGTAGGCTGTTAAGAATTGTGGGAGTTGAAGTCCAAAACACCTGGAGGGCTGAAGTTTCCCCATACCCAATCTACACTGTAGCATTAATGAAGTCTGACCCCACTTTAACTTCCATGGCTCAATGATATGAGATCCTGGGAGTTGTAGTTTTCCAAAGGACTGTAAGCACTGAGCCACAGCAGTTAAATACAATCACCACTGTGAACAGCTTCAATAGCAATAGTAATCGTAATAATAATAATAATAATAATAATAAAACATCACACAGTCCTAGACACTCGGGAAGTGTTCGACTTGTGATTTTGTGATAAGAAATCCAGCATATCTATCTTGTTTGCTGTGTCATAATAAAATAATAATAATAGAGCCTCTTTGTATAAAGAAAAGGCAAAATATAAATAAACATAATTCAATATAATAAAACATAAATAAAGGTAATAATAATACTTACCCGTCTCTCATTTACAGTTTGGACTAGAAGCTGGAGCACATCTCAACCTAACTATTAGCATCTATTATTGTCAATAATATTAAAGAGACCACACCGTTCTTATTTCTTCCCTTTTGACTCCATGCAAGCAGAAGGTGGGAATGCTTTTCAATTGGACTATGATAATGTGAGTAGATCAATAGGTACCGCTCCAGTGGGAAGGTAACGGAGCTCCATCCAGTCATGCCAGCCACATTATCTTGGAGGTGTCTACGGACAATGCTGGCTCTTCGGCTTAAAAATGGAGATGAGCATCAACTCCCAGAGTAGAATATGACTAGACTTAATGTCAGGGGAAAACCTTTATCTTTACCTTTACCTCCCAGTGTCCCAATACAGCATCATGGATGGGGAGACATTGGAGCTGAGTGCATCTATATCACAGATTTATGGCAAATTGACACAACCTTTGCTGGCATGGCTCAATATTATGGAATCCTGGGAATTGTAGTTTAACAATGTTCTTTGTTTTCTCTGCCACAGAGTGATAAAGTTTCACCAAACTACGACTCCAAGGATCCCATAGCATTGAGCCATGTCAATCAAAGTGGGGTCAAAATGCATTAATTCTACAATGTAAATGCCTTCCCAAACTTTAACAGCTCGATAGTTAACCCTTCACACATCTATAGCCCTCTCCTCGAAGAATCTTACCTTTCTCCTCCTCAGATTCGAACCCCGATTTCAAGGTGTCATGAGCCCGACGGAAATACTCAGCCGAAGCCTGGTCCAGTTTGGGGATGGACACCTTTTTGCTTTCTTTGCTCCCACTGGCTTCAACCGAGTCAGGAGGTGGAGCTTGTTTCCGCTGATCTTTCTTCTTTTTGCCCCCTTTCTTGGGGTGCGGAGGCACCCCCATAGTTGGAGGCGGGACGAAACGGAGAGGCCTCTCTTAATTGAAAACCTATGGTGGGAAATTCAGCAGGAATCAGAAATCAGTTCTCATAGTAATTTCGGGATGCATCTCAGGCATGGGCAAACTTGGGCCCTCCAGATGTTTTGGACTACAATTCCCACAATTCCTAACAGCCGGTAGGCTGTTAGGAATTGTGGGAGTTGTAGTCCAAAACACCTGGAGGTCCCAAGTTTGCCCATGCCTGATTTAGCACATACAAAAAATAAATATTAAACTAATATTTAACTATTTCCAATAATAAGACAATCTACCATATCCCAATACACTTATTATAGACTCACTTTCTGGGTGCATCCACATTATAGAACTGCTCAATGCTATGAAATCATGGGATTTGTAGTTTTGTAAGGGTCTTTATCCTTCTCTGCCAAAGTGGTGCCTCACCAAACTACAACTCCCAGAATTCTATAGCATTCAGACATGGCAGTTCAAGTGGTATCAAACTGCGTTAATTCGACAGTGTAGATGCACTCCTGGGCAAATGACTTTTAGGACAACTCCCACCATCCCCCAGCAAGCATGGTGATTGGGGGATGTTGGGAAAGGATCATACAGATCCTACAAAATAATAACAGTAGTAATAATATATTTAAGGATCAAGATCTCACCGAGTAGTTTTCAATTGCTGCTTGAAACATCAAAGATAGAAAGGAACACAAACCACGTGGTCTACTTCTGGTCAACCAGGAAGCCAATGGGATGATAAACTGCATCCCAGAATGCACCGCTCTTGCCACACTTCCCAAGATGCTTTGGAATTGGACTCCGGCCGCACCGTATCCCATGATGCAACGCGACTGAGTCCCATTACGTCACCCAATAGAATGATTCCTTGTTAACCCTTGAGTTACTGCAGAGTTGCAGCTTTCATTCAGCTCCTTTAATTCATTCTAAATGTGACTACAGATGGGATTTTTTAAGACAAGCAATCAGTGTTGAAACAGGGCCATCTAAACTATCCACACTGCAGAATTAACACAGTTTGACATCAGTTTGACTGCCAGGGAACCCTGGGAGTTGTAGTTTGCTGAGCTCTATAGCTCCATGTTATGGAATCCTGGGAGCAGAGGAAGCTAAAGACCTTGGAAAACTACAACTCCCAGGAATCCATAGCATTGATCTCTTGCATTCATTCAGTGTAGTGCAGGCATGGGCAAACTTGGCCCCTCCAGGTGTTTTGGACTCTAACTCCCACAATTCCTAACAGCCGGTAGGCTGTTAGGAATTGTGGGAGTTGGAGTCCAAAACACCTGGAGGGTCCAAGTTTGCCCATGCATGGTGTAATATATTGCTGTTGCAGCCCTAGAATATCATTGTGGAAAAAAGTCAGTTTAAATCCATCCACAATTTAAAACAACCAGCATAATCCAAACAGACTAATTTAAATCTCAATTCAGGGGGGTGCTGTGGTTTTTAAATGGGAATTTTTAATACTGTTTATATTTAATCCTGTTTTAATGTTTGCTTATTTATATATTTTAAATTGTATGCTGATGCTTTTATGCTAAGCCATTGTAAGTCTCCTTTGGGTGAGATAAAGTGAGATATAAATACTGGGTTGCTGTGAGTTTTCCGGGCTGTGTGGCCATCTTCCAGAAGCATTCTTTCCTGACGTTTCGCCTGCATCTATGGCAGCCATCCTCCCAACAAAGGATTCCCCCCAGGCAGGAAGCAGCCAGACCTTGAAGCTGTAAAGCTATTCAATGCTAACCAAGGTGGCCAATTACAGCATTCACACCTTCCTCAAACAGACAAGAGTTCTTTCTCCCACCCTGGACAGATATATAAACCCCACTTGCTTAGTTTCCAATATACCTCAAAACCTCTGAGAATGCCTGCCGTAGATGTGGGCGAAACGTCAGGAGAGAATGCTTCTGGAACATGGCCATACAGCCCGGAAAACCCACAGCAACCTAGTGATTCTGGCCATGAAAGCCTTCGAAATCACATTGATGGATTAATAAATATATTAAAGAAATATTTTTATTCAATTACTTTTGGTTCTGGGAAAGAAAAAAGAACCAGGCGTATGTAAAACAGCTAAAAGTACATGTATTTCTAGAACACGTAAAATGACTTATTTTCTTATCGCTGTCACTGTGATTGTTTTTTAACTGAAATTGCTGTGTTTTATCTATGATGTATTTTTGTTATATTTTATTGTATGTTGTTTTGTATTTGTAGTCTTTGGAAACCGCCCTGAGTCCTTTCGGGGAGATAGAGCGGTATATAAATGAAGTATTATTATTATTTCCTGCCAACCTAGCAGTTCAAAAACATGCCAATGTGAATAGATAAATAGGTACCGCTCCGGCAGGAAGGTAATGGCGCTCCATGCGGTCATGCCGGCCACGTTACCTTCGAGGTGTCTATGGACAACGCCGGCTCTTTGGCTTAGAAATGGAGATGAGCACCAACCCCCAGAGTCGGACACGACTGGACTTAACGTCAGGGGAAACCTTTACCTTTACCTATTATTATTATTATTTTAAAACTTTGGTTTAACCAGAGTCATATTAATATGCCTATCTCCATCAATGGGATTAACTGAAAAATCTGGCCTTTTACAGCCAGAGATGTGGCAAGGGATTTGTGGGAATGTTCTGTCCGGTGTGCCAAAATAATGTGGGGTGCATCTGTGGAATGAATGTGGTTTGACCCCACGTAAATTGCCATGACTCAATGCTATGGGATCCTGGGAGTTGTCGTATGGTGAGGTACTAGCACTCTCTTTAAGACTGCATAAAACTGAAACTCCCAGGATTGCATAGCATTGAGCCATGGCAGTTCAAGTGATGCCAAACTGCATTAATTCTACAGTGTAGAACAGAGGTCCTCAAACTTTTAAAGTGGAGGGCCGGTTCATGGTCACTCAAACTGTTGAGGGGCCGAATTATTTGAAATAAATATGAACAAATTCCTATGCACACTGCACATGTCTTATTTGTAGTGCAAAAAAATCCCCAACAACATTTTATTTATTTATCTACTACATTTATCCCCCACCCTCTCTCACCCCAAAGGGGACTCAGAGCGACTTACAAGTTGTATGTACATAACATGTATTATATTATTAGCACAGCAAAAAATTAGCATTATATATTACTATATTGTACTATACCACTGTACTGTAATGTTATTAGTAATATTATATTTAATATATAATTAATATTATTATAGTGTATTATTCTTAGTATTATTATATTACATTATAATATTATTATCAATATTATATGTATACACAATATAACCCTAACCCTAGCTGTGCCCGACCACGTGTTGCTGTGGCTTATGGTAATCATTTGTTGGCCAGGTGGAATAGCAGTGAATAGCCTTGCAGCCTCAAAGCCTAGCTGTTTTCTTCTTATGCAAATCCTTGTTTGGTGAGCTGGAATACAATGGAATAGGCTTGCTGCTTGGAAGGCTGGGTACTTGTGAGCCTAAGTCTAAAACTGAGGGCGAGGGCCAGGTAAATGGCCTTGGAGGGCCGCATCCGGCCCCCGGGCCTTAGTTTGGGGATCCCTGGTGTAGAACATGCAACCCAAATAAAAAGACAACAATCAGATACAAAGCCCTGTGCCCTTCAACCCAGCTTTGACCCCATAGGAATGGGCTCCTTGAGGTGTGGCTGCCCCTCTAATCCTGAGCAATGGGGAATCTAGGTGTGTTGCGTTCTTTTCCCAAAACCACCATTAATCTTATGGACTGGATGAATGACTGACTATTCCTTTTAACAGCAGGCTGTCAGGTTCTTGGGCTGTCCCAGCTGATGAAGTGCTATACATTATGGCATGTCCTGATGTCATACTTTTTGCTTCCTCTTTGTCAAGTTTCCCAAGGATGAGAAATCTGATTTCTTGAAAGCTAATATGTTTCTTTATTTTCCTTCTTAGGAGACACCCATACTGGAAAGGTCAGCGGTTCAAATCCGGGGAGCGGGGTGAGCTTCCGCTGCTAGCCCCAACTTCTACCAACCTAGCAGTTCGAAAACATTTATTTTATTACAATACTTAAATCCCGCCCTTCTCACCCATAGGGGACTCAGGGCGGCTTACAATAAAACACAATATAAAAATATTACAGACAATTCAATCAATTAAAATTAAATACATTAAACATTGATAAAAATATACATATACACAATTGGTGCATTTCGAGTCTGATGTGAGTAGATCAATAGGTACTGCTCAGGCGGGAAGGTAATGGTGCTCCATGCAGTCATGCTGGCCACATTACCTTGGAGGTGTCTACGGACAACGCTGGCTCTTCGGCTTAGAAATGGAGATGAGCACCAACCCCCAGAGTTAACTTGACTAGACTTAATGTCAGGACAGGTAAGTAGTGCAGCTTGACATCACTAGAACTGCCATAGCAGGGAAGTTGTAGTTTTACAAGGTTGCTAGCCTCCTTTGCCCAAAAATGCTGGAGCTTCACCAAACTACAACTCCCAGGATTCCATAGCATTGAGCCAAGACAGTTAATGTGGGGTCAAACTGCATTAATTCTACAGTGTAGATCAGGCCTGGGCAAATTTTGGCCCTCCAGGTGGTTTGGACTTCAATTCCCACAATTCCTAACAGCCACCTCCTAGCTGGCGTAGATGCAACAATAGGGTTTTCTTAGACAAGGAATATTCAGATATGGTTTATCCAGTCCTCTCCTCTGAAATACAGCCTACAGCACCTCATACTTGTTAGAGGTCTCCCATCCAAGTACTAACCAGGGCTGACCCTGCTTAGCATCCAGGGTCAGACAAGATCAGTTGCCTTTGGGGTATTTAGGCCCTATAGGTGTATGCAGAAGTCCTATATGACCAATAGTGCAAATGTCCAAATGCCACAGGAAGAGGAGAATCTGGAGAATATATTATGTAACTCAGATTTTTTTTTCGTGTCAGGAGCAACTGGAGTTGCTTCTGGAGTGAGAGAATTGGCCGTCTGCAAGGACGTTGCCCAGGGGACGCCCGGATGTTTTGATGTTTTACCATCCTTGTGGGAGGCTTCTCTCATGTCCCCGCATTGGAGCTGGAGCTGATAGAGGGAGCTCATCCACGCTCTCCTCAGGTGGGATTCGAACCTGGCAGCTTTCAGGTCAGCAACCCAACCTTCAAGTCACGAGGCTTTTATCCCCTAGGCCACCGGAGGCTCCTATGTAACTCAGATAATTGCTACCCTTGAGATTTCCTTAAACCTGAGCGACATGAAAGGTGAATAACAGTCCAGGTTTCCTGGATTGCCTTGATGTCTCATGGTTTCTCTCTCTGAACGAATGCATGGGAATGATGAATGAAAGGGAAATACTACTTAATGCTTAAAAAATGGTTCAACGTTTTCTTGGTAAAGAATGCCAAACAAGACATTCATTTCTGTGACACATCAGGAGTGGCTGCCCATTTGGGGTGAAAAAAGGGACAGCCCTTCTCAAAGAGAAGGTGAGTCTCAGAAACAGAGATTAGCCACAGATTTGTATTTCAAATCAGGCCTGGGAATAAAGATGCCAATTGAACGTCATTTGAGTATAACTTCCAGTAGCTTCAGTCAATAGCAAGGAAATCAGTGGATTGCAATCTAACAATATCTGGAAAAGTCCTGACCTGTAATAAAAATGATGATGATGAGTTGCTGTGAGTTTTTCAGGCTGTATGGCCATGTTCCAGAAGCATTCTCTCCTGGCGTTCCGCCCACATCTATGGCAGGCATCCTCAGAGCTTATGAGGTATATTGGAAACTAGGCAAGTGGGGTTTATATATCTGTGGAAGGTCCAGGGTGGAAGAAAGAACTTTGGTCCGTTGGAGGCAAGTGTGAATGCTGCAATTAACCACTTTGATTAGCACTGAAAAGCCTTGCAGCTTCAAAGCCTGGCTGCTTCCTGCCTGAGGGAATCCTTTCTTGGGAGGTGTTAGCTGGCCCTGATGTGGGTTTTTGGTTGAGTTAGTCTGCAGTGCCTTTCATGTTCCTTGATTTGTGTCTGAGGATGCCTGTCATAGATGTGGGGGAAATGTCAGGAAAAAATGCTTCTGGAACATGGCCATACAGCCCAGAAATGCACAACGCAGTGATCCCAGCCATGAAAGCCTTTGACCACAAATTAATGTTGTTTCCCTCGAGTTGGGATAGAACAAAGCTAAAATGCAGACTCTCAGTTAGCCAACATTTTTGAATCCTACAGCAAGCTTTTAGTTCATAGGATTTGGTGCGAGGACATAGATTTCATCTACGCTACAGAATTAATGAAGTTTGACACCACTTTAATTACCCAAGCCAAAGCTATGGAACCCTGGAAGTTGTAGTTTGGCGACGTCCATGGGAAACTACAACTCCCATGGTTACACTGCATTGAGCCTATGACGGTTCAAGGGGAGTAAGGCTGCATCCCAGATTAAACAGATGTGCATCCCTTTAAGAAGGAAAATAAATAGTGCTGCCCCTTTAAGAACGTAAGGTTCCAACTCGACGCTTCCGCGTGCGGCATAGTCGGTTCCATTTCCGAAACATTTCGTGCAGACACCCCCCATGCAGAGCCTCAAGTGGTATCGCCCATAGGCGCTCACCCTTCCTTCACAGAACCGCTGCGGACGAGACCACTTGGTTGACGGCGGCGCTGCATCCTCCGCGCATCCTCCCCCCTCCTCTCCAGGCTGGTTGGTATCGCCCCCTAGAGGTTCTTTAGATTAGCCCAGCAGCGGTTTTACCCTGCTTCCCCCCCATCCCACCCCCATGTGCTGCTTTGGAATGGTCTGGTCCCTTGGGAGCCTCGCCAGATTTTCATGGAAGGCACCACTTTGTCACTAAAAAGAGGGGGGAGGGAGAAGAGGAAGTAAATAGACTGGGCTTATATATGTATATATACGAAATGGGGACAATGTGATAGGAAGATGTGATTGGAGGTACAGATGTGTTGAAACATCTCTCAGTATTTGTCTGGGGAAAAATCCTTGCCCAAAAGGTGGCCACTTTGGCCCAATCCCACAGTGCAATGGGGTGTTTGAATCAGGAAGGTGTGACCACGTGGGTGGTTGACCTGATTTTCAATGGAGGAGTGGGAGCTGCTCTCAAATAATAAATATGGCATTTATTTCAAGAGGGTAGAAGTCTATGGAGAGGAAAAGCAAGGTGGTTTGTGGATCTTTATAGCATGGATTGGAATCAGGGCTTTCAGGTTTCATTGGATTGCAGCACCCAGCATCCCTGACCATTGGCTGTGCTACATGGGGCAGAGAATTGGTGTTCAAAACTGGCAATAGACTCACTGGTCTTAAAGGGCAGCTATTTTTCCCAACCTGGGAAACCCCCTGATTTTGTGTGTGTGTCAAACAACATCTGTTATAGAACTACTATATGCCGATGATAACGTAGTCTGTGCTCATTCAGAAGAAGACCTACAAGCTACTCTAAACATCTTCGCAGAAGCATACAAGAAGCTCGGCCTCTCAATGAACATCAAGACAACCAAAGCCGGCACCAGCCAAGCCCTCTGCAATGCCAGGAATACAGCTTCATGGTATAATATTAGAAAATGTTGACCATTTCCGCTACCTTGGAAGCCACCTCTCCACAAAAGTCAACATTTGCACTGAAATACAACACCGCCTGAGCTCTGCGAGTGCAGCATTCTTCCAAATGAAGCAGAGGGTGTTTGAGGATTGGGACATCCATAGGAACACCAAGGTGCTTGTTTATAAAGCCATTGTCATCCCAACCCTGTTTTATGCCTGTGAAACATGGACAGTTTACAGACGTCACATCCAGCTCCTGGAACAATTTCATCAGCGTCACCTCCGAAAAATCCTGAAAATCTTTTGGAAAGATATGCGGACAAATGCCAGTGTGCTGGAAGAAGCAAAGACCACCAGCATTGAAGTGATGCTCTGAAGCCATCAACTCTGCTGAATTGGCCACATTGTTCAAATGCCCAAAGATCACTGTCTCCCAAAGAGGTACTCTACTCCCAACTCAAGAATGGAAAATAGAATGTTGGTGGACAGGAAAAGAGATTTAAAGATGGGCTTTCCCTTAAAAACTGTGGCATAGACACTGAGAACTGGGAAGCCCCGTCCTTTAAGCGCTCTAACTGGAGGTCAGCTATGACCAGCAGTGCTGTGGAATTGGAAAAGGTATGAATGGAGGGCGAAAGGGAGAAATGTGCCAATGTCCTCACTGCAGAAGAACATACTGGTCAAGAACAGGGCTCCACAGTCATCTACGTACCCATTGCCAAGACACTACATTTGGAAGGCCAGCACACTTGGGATTGCCTAAGTAAGAGCGTGTGTGTGTATACAGTTCCCATCATTCTCATGTAGAATATAACAAATACAACTCCCATCCTCCAAATGTCAAAGTGACATGGGTTGTCACCCAACAAATCCAGAAATTATAAAATAGTTTCTAAATAATCTCCCTCCATGTTCACCTGATTTTTCTTTATATTTTAGGATACATCATTCATTCCTCACCTCCCTCTCTAGAGCTGTTTTTGCTGAGCGGTCAACATGGTGAGTTGGGGAGAAGCTCTTTCTGATCTATGTAATCCTTAAACTTAATGTAAACTTAGGGTGCATCTATAGCAGGCATGGGCAAACTTGGTCCCTCCAGGTGTTTTGGACTTCAACTCCCACCATTCCTAACAGCTCAAGCGGCTGAGGGGCAAAAGGAAAGGGCCTGAGGCTGTTAGGAATGGTGGGAGTTGAAGTCCAAAACACCTGGAGGGCCCAAGTTTACCCATGCCTTCTCTAGACATTCTCTAGGTCCTTCATGCAACTCTTTGCTATGCTTATAGTGGAAATTAACTATAGATTTGCACTGGAATTGGCTATTAATTGTTTCTTGTACGAACATAAAATCCTGGAATGTATCCCATGCGTATACAGGAGTCATACTGCTTTGTTTTGGATAAAAAGTTTGCAGCAACACATTGAACTACTCAAATCTTTCAGTATCTTTTCTATCTCTGGTTTCAAACTTTATATTTAATGCCCAGATGTAAATTTACTTTATTAACTGAGGTATATCTGTGTATTTCCATGGCTTATTTGCTCTTTCTTTACCCTATGTTTTTACAGCCATGCTTCTTCCAAAGTAGTATCTGAAGGAGAGAAGTTCTCCTATCCTGAGCTATATTTAAATAATAACAACAACAACAACAACACTATTATAATAGTATATTTATATGTAATATTCCTAATATTACAATATAGTTTTATAGTACAATATTTTAATATATATTGCTTATATTGTGCTATACGAATAATATAATATATTGTATGTAGATATGGCTTGTAAGCCGCTCTGAGTCCCCTTCAGGGTGAGAAGGGTGAGATAAATGTCGCTAATAAATAATAATAGTAATAATAATAATAATAATAATAATAATAATAATAATAATAATAATAATATATAACTTTTATAACATTCTTGATTGAAACTTTTATAGCATTCTTGATTGATTTATGGTCTTTCTCCCCTAATCTCCCTTCCCAACAGCATGGCCGGTTGAAGGTAAAGACGACCGAGGAACAGGCTGAAGCCAAGCGTCTCGAACGGGAGAAGAAGCTGCACCAGTATGTGACTGCCACCAAAGCCATCTTTGAGAAGGTGAATAGACAAGAAAAGGCTGAGGAAGAAAGAAAAGAATGGACTCTTTCCATAGTCTTCCTCCTTAAATTAACTTTTGGAGACTGGGGGCCCTTCCAGACAAGCCCTATATCTCCGGTTTTCTGTTTATCCCAGAATAAACAATATCTTCTTTGAACTGGATTATCTAAGTCCACATTACCATATAACCCAGTTCAATGTGGATTTTATACAGCTGTGTGGAAGGGGCCTTAATTGTAGTTTGGCTGTGTGATAAAGGATTAGATCCTCTTTTGGGAAAGCACAGAGGAATGTGGGACGTAAGTGTGGATGTATAATTATGTTTATACTATGGTCACTATTTTATTTTTACTATGTTAATGTGTATAATTTTGTATTTTTACTTTGCTGTGTTTTTATTTTTTGTTTATTGTAATTATCTGGGCTTGGCCCCATGTAAGCCGCCCCGGGTCGCTTCGGGGAGATAGAGGCGGGATACAAAAATAAAGTTGTTGTTGCTATTATTATTATTATTATTATTATTATTATTACAGTAGAGTCTCGCTTATTCAACATAAACAGGCTGGCAGAACTTTAGTTAAGCGAAAATGTTGGATGATTAAGGAAAAGCCTATTAAACGTCAAATTACGTTTCAATTTCACAAATTAAACATCATGTTTGACAACAAATTGACAGAAAAAGCAGTTCAGTACATGGTAATGTTATTAGTAATTACTGTATTTATTAATTTAGCACCAAAACATTGCAACGTATTGAAAACATTGACTATAAAAACATTGATTACTAAAAAATTGAATGCAAATAAAGACAGACTTGCACAAAATGAACTTACAGTAACAACATTGTTGGAAGTTAAATCTATAAAAAGTTCAGTCTAGAGAAACAGCCATGGATCTGGGTGGGAGGCAGACTGAGTTGGATAATCCAGAACGTTGGCTAAGCGAAGGTTGGATAAGTGAGACTCTATTAGTGTTATTATTATTGTTGAAGTCTTTCATGGCTGGAATCACTAGGGTGTTGTGTGGTTTCCAGGCTTTAATAGCCATGTTCTAGCAGCATTTTCTCCTGAAGTTTCGCCTGCATTTGTGGCTGGCATTTTCTGAAATCTTCTGACGCAGATGTTAGCTGGGAAACCATGCAACACCCCATAAGTGTGGGGTTGGGTTGTCTCTTTCTCCCACAAAGACTTACATGATGTTAACGTGCCTTTTCCAGAGGAAACTGGGTCAACTGGACAAGGAGGCCTTGGATCTGAGCAGCCAGGTCTTGGCCGCCAACCCCGATTTTGCCACGCTCTGGAACTTCCGGCGAGAGATATTCCTTCACTTTCAGGAAGAGTAAGTGGTGGTGGAGACCAAGAGGAAGGGAGGGAGCAGGTTGTAAGGCTGATTGGATGCTACATGCATGAGATTATTCCTGACTTTTTCACTCCACCTTTTTTGTAACAACAGAACCCCAGAAGAGATGCAAACCCTGTGTAAGGCAGAACTCTCCTTTCTGGAGTCTTGCCTGCGCGTGAACCCCAAATCCTACGGGACGTGGCATCATCGCTGCTGGGTGATGGAGCACACCCCAGAGCCGGACTGGGAGCGTGAACTGGAGCTGTGTGGCAAGTTCCTGGAAGTTGATGAACGCAACTGTATGTATTTCCCTCTTGCTATCTTTGTAAGCTAGGCATGGGCAAACTTGGGCCCTCCAGGTATTTTGGACTGCAACTCCCACCATTCCTAACAACCTCAGGCCCTTTCCTTTTCCCCCTCGGCCGCTTAAGCGGCCGAGGGGGAAAAGGAAGGGGCCTGAGGCTGTTAGGAATGGTGGGAGTTGCAGTCCAAAACACCTGGAGGGCCCATGTTTACACAGGCGTGTGATTATTATCCTTGTTATCTCAGTCCTTGGAAATGGCCAGAATTTGTAGTTCCGCCGCAGAGCTACAAGGCAAAAAGTAATGTAGCTTCCTTCAATAATGCTGATGTTGCATAACAAAAGGCAAACACTGCTATAGCACAATAAACATCCATCTGTTACCCAGATGGTTGACCAGATGCTTCTGGGAAGATCATAAGCAGGCCCTGAAGGCAACAGCTCCTTACAAATTTGCCTAATTGCCTTTTTAAATAATTGTGGTAAAAAGATCAGAGTGGATCCTCATCTAGGGACCCTGGAGGGCCACAAAATAAACCCAAAAATATTTTCACCTCAGGTGAAAAGCATTGGAGCCATTTTTCTGTTTTTGGCCCTCCCTGGACCATTGTGTTGTCGAAGGCTTTCATTGCCGGAATCACTGGGTTGCTGTGAGTTTTCCAGGCTGTATGGCCATGTTCCAAAAGCATTCTCTCCTGACGTTTCACCCACACCTATGGCAGGCACCCCCAGAGGTTGTGAGGTCTGTTGGAAACTAGACAAGTGGGATTTGTACATCTGTGGGATGTCTTAAATCAGGACAGTAAATAAAAGACAACACTCAGAAAAACTGAATTGCAGACAGGAAAACATCAGGGTTAGCTAACACCTCCTAACAAAGGATTCCTCCAGGCAGGAAGCAGACAAGGTTTGAAGCTGCAAGGCTATTCAGTGCTAATTAAGCTGGCCAATGACAACATTCACACTTCCCTCAAACAGACAAAAGTTCTTTCTCCCACCCTGGATATTCCACAGATATATAAACCCCACTTGCCTCGTTTCCAGCAGACCTCACAACCTCTGAGGATGCCAGAGAGAATGCTTCTGGAACATAGCCATACAGCTCAGAAAACCCACAGCAACCTTCAGAAGTTGTTTGCAAATATGGTTCATGATTTACCATGGTTTCAAGTATTTATTTAAAGTCCTGGAGCATATTCTCTGTGGATATGTGAGCATTATTATTATTATTATTATTATTATTATTATTATTATTATATTTCGCCTTTCTCTCTTAATTGGGCACACAGCAGCTCACAACCTTAAAAGACAATGCACCTTAAAATCCACAATTGTAATGGTAGTAATAGTTACCAAGGATTTGGTAGTGGGTCCAAAGTGTGGAACTTGATGGGCCCATCTAAATGGCTTTGACAAATGGACAGGTAGGCAGGCATGCCCTGTGCCCTCCACATTTGTATTTCTCTTTGCTGCCCCTTGCAGTTCACTGTTGGGACTATCGCCGCTTTGTGGTGCAGCATTCGGAGGTGCCTCCGCAGGACGAACTGGCCTTCAGCGACAGCCTCATCACCCGCAATTTCTCCAACTACTCCTCCTGGCATTACCGCAGCCGCCTCCTTCCGCAGCTTTACCCCGACCCCCAGCAGCAGGGCCGGATCACGGAGGAAATCTTATTGAAAGGTAAGTGATCTGGAAAACAGGTTGCATCTACACGGCAGAATCAATGCAGTTTGATACCACTTTAACTGTCATTCCTCACTGCTATGGGATCCTGGGAATTGCTGGGTTGTGACCCACTTTGAGCTATTAGGTAAGGTGTGTAACAAATTAATAATAATAATAATAATAATAATAATAATAATAATAATAATATAATTGTGGTTTTGCAAAGTCTTTAATTTTTTTTTTTTTGCCAAAGCATGCTGCTACCTCACCAAACTACAACTCCCAGAGTTCCATCACATTGAGCTGCTGTGGTTAATGTGTTGTCAAATGGTGTAGAATTAATTCAGAGGTTGTGAGGTCTGTTGGAAACTAGGAAGTGGCATTTATATATCTGTGGAATAATATCCAGGGTGAGAGAAAGAACTCTTGTCTGTTTGAAGTGTGAATGCTGCAGTTGGTCGCCTTGATTAGCATTGAATGGCCTCGCGGCTTCAAAGCCTGGCTGCTTCCTGCCTGGGGGGATCCTTGTTGGGAGGTGTTAGCTGGCCCTGATTGTTTCTTGTCTGGAAGGTGGCCAATTGCATCATTCAGACTTGCCTCAAACAGACAAGACTTCTTTCTCCCACCCTGGACTTTCCACAGTTATATAAACCCCACTTGCCTAGTTTCCAACAGAACTCACAACCTCTGAGGATGCTTGTCATAGATGTGAGCAAAACATCAGGAGAGAATGCTTTTGGAACATGGCCATACGGCCTGGAAAACTCACAGCAACCCAGTGATTCCGGCCATGAAAGCCTTCAACAACCTTTTCCATGCTAATATGATAAAACCAATGAGTAAATGACATTTATAACCTCTGAGAATGCCTACCATAGATGTGGGCAAAACGTCAGGACAGAATGCTTCTGGAACATGGCCATACAGCCCGGAAAATTCACAGAACCTGTGATAGGTTCTGTCATAAAAGCATGGAAAAAAGTTTATTAAATTGCAAAAACTTTGTTTGTGTGGGACAGCCTACAGCATATTTTGCTATAGATTTTCAAGAATATCTTATGGAGTCTCAGCCAATTCAACATAGGTTATGGCCGCCATAAAAACAAAGTTTCTGGAGTATAATAATATACCGTATATACTCTAGTATAAGCCGACCCGAATATAAGCCGAGGCACCTAATTTTATCACAAAAAAACTGGGAAAATATTGACTCCAGTATAAACCGAGGGTGGGAAACTTCAGAAATAAAAATAGATACTAAAAAAATTACATTAATTAAGGCATCAGTAGGTTAAATGTTTTTGAATATTTACATAAAGCTCTAATTTAAGATAAGATTGTCCAACTCTGTTCAAATCATTATTCTCATCTTCTTCAATGTAAATGTGCTTATGTATCCTTTTAATAATAATAGAGTAAAATAATACATGTAATAATAAATAGAGTAAAATAATAAATGTAATAATAATAATAATAAGATCAGTGTGAAATAATAAATGTATTATTAATAATAATTAATATAGAGTAAAATAAATGTAATACTAGCAACAATAATAGAGAAAAATAATAAATGGAATAATACCAATAATAATAGAGAAAAATAATAAATGTACCAAATATTCTCGAGTATAAGCTGACCCAAATGTAGGCCAACCAGGACCCTCACCCGAGAATAAGCTGAGGGGGGCTTTTTCAGTCTTAAAAAAGGGGCTGAAAAACTAGGCTTATACTCGAGTATATACTACTTTTAAAGTAGGAGCTGCACAGTTAAACAGATAATAACGCTTTGAAACCAGGAACTGATTTTTTTTGCAATTTTTGTTACATAGTGTAATGATCTACACAAGAAAAAATGTTTGAAACTGCATTAAATGGTCAGTACAGATCGCTGTCTTGTGAGCTGCAGGAAGTAGGCTTGAAATAAGTTGGAAATGGTCACTAGTCTCTCCCTTTTGAACTCCACCATTTGGGCGTATGCGAGGGAAATATTGTGAATCACAGCAGCCAATCTCCGGTGTAAAAGGGCCGGAGAGGAGAGGTGCAGGAAGGCAAATAGCAGGGCTGTGAGTAAAAGTGTACACAACGTTACCTGCCCAGGTACCCAGCCCCTCACCTGGGACAGGTGAAATTCCAAGGGGATTAAGACGGGCGGGCGCTTGGGCAGGGCAAGCGTTTATTCCTCCGTCTGCTGGCTTCTTTTTTTGGCACTTAATGGGACAGCAATTGGGGCGTGAGAACCTGGCACAAGGTAAGCTCACCTTGAAAGGTAGCGCCCTGTTGCTAAAGGGAAGGGTCCAGACGAAGGGGAGAAAGTCATAGCACAACGGAAAGGAGATACTTCCCTGGCCTGAGTCATTATTTGCTCATCTTTGTTTATCTTTCATGGTTGAAAAGACAGTGTCATGCCTCTGGCATCAGTCTGTCTCAGGTATAGGTCGACTTGGGCTCTCCAGGTGTTTTGGACTTCAACTCCCACCATTCCTAACAGCCTCAGGCCCCTTCCTTTTCCCCCTGAGGCTGTTAGGAATGGTGGGAGTTGAAGTCCAAAACACCTGGACAGCCCATGTTGTCCCATGTGTAGTACAAATGCCAACATCCAGGTATAAAACTCAAAAAAACTGGACCAAAATTCTCCAAAAAGAGTAACATTTTTAAGCATTTTGGTGACTCAACTCTATGTGCCAAGTGTCAGTGATTCCACATGTCGTCACGCTTGGATACAACTGGAGCATTTCTTAAAATATCCCAATTTAGGGGAAAGTATTTTATTACCATCTCCGCTTATGTTCTTTGCTGGAAAGAGAACTAATCCCAAGGTTTATCTAGATCCCAGTGTCACTCAACCACAAACCACAATCCCTCAAACAAACACCGAGCCACAGAAGCCTTTCCTTTTTGCTTTAGAAAAAAGATCATCTCTATTCTGCAGCCTCAAAATCACCTGCAAGAGTTATGAACTGATCAGAGCTTGGAAGTAACTAGTTAATAATAATAATAATAATAATAATAATAATAATAATAATAATAGTAATAATAACAACAACAACAACAGCCAGCAGAGTGTCTGCTGTGGACTCATCTTGTTGTGTTTCAAATAATAATAATCATCATCATCATAACAACATCAACAACTATTCTTGTACCACGTCTCCATCTTCCCGAAGGGATTCAGGGTGGCTTACATAAGAAAAATAGTCCATAAATTTAAAACACAATAAAATAACATAGTTATAAAACAACATAACATGACAGTTATTAAAACCAAGACATCAATTGCTATGTACAGAGGGTGATTAGTGCAAAACTCTTGAGTAAAGCCCATGAGTAAAATAGAGATGGGCGGGGGAGGACAAGGAACCGATCGCATTAAAATAATAATAATAATTAAAAAAAACAACTGTATTTGCATTCTGCCCTATCTCCCCAAGGGGACTTAAAAAACCTATAAAATGATAAAACCTATAAAATGGGGTGGGCAATATTAAATAACTAGTTATTAGTAATACATTCCTTTAGATCTGTGTCGTATTTTAATTATAATGTAAAGATCCTAGAGTTGGAAGAGAACCCAAGAACCATCCAGCACAACAACTGCCATGCAGGAAAACACAATCAAAGCACCCCAACAGATGGCCATCTAGCCTCTGCTTACCCTGACTCATTCTGCATTCTAGTTCATTGTATAGTTATGGGCCCATATATGCTACAGAATTATAGTGTTGTCATTCCACTTCAACTGCTATGGTTTCCATCCTATGGCATCCTGGGATTTATAGTGTTTGAGCTACTACAGCTCTCTGGCTGAGAGTTCTAAATGGACTTCCCTAAACTACAAATCCCAGGATGCAGCAATGGCCCTGGAAATGGAATCATAGCATTCTAACCCCATCATGTGAATTGACCCTTGACAATTGCTGAAAGAGTCCAAGTTGCGGCACCTTCTCTTCTTCTCTCCAGAACTGGAACTGGTGCAGAATGCCTTCTTCACTGACCCAAATGACCAGAGTGCGTGGTTCTATCATCGATGGCTCCTGGGAAGAGGTAAGAACAGCAGAAGGTACTTTATTTGGCCATGTTGTGGCCCCATCACACCAGGTAGATGGAGCCTAGGATCTTGAAGGCTTTTGACCTTCAAGACTTCCCAGTACTTTGACCCATTTTGCATTCCTCTTTCTTGGTCTTGCTTCCTCAACAGCTGACCCTGAACCTACAATTCGCTGTGTTTACGTAAACCGAGAAGACACTTCTTTGGCCGTCGCCTTCTCCCATCCCGTGGCAGTAAGTGCCAGGAAGGGGAAAGAATCGGGGCTGCGAAGGAACCTATTCCGTTCACCTTAAATATGTCCCTCCTTTCTCTCTTTTTGAAAAGATTGCTCCAGCATCTCATGACTTGATCATCTTTGGGGACGAGTCGCCCTTGGTGGTGCGTTGGCGCACGCCCGATGGAAGGAACAGGCCGGGATTTATGTGGGTATCCTTAAAGACCCTTAATGGGGCAGAGAATAAGAAGCTGCAGTTAAGGGGGAAAATCAGTTTTCATCCATTGTTTGTGGGAAGAAACGGGTACCAGAATGGGTTTGAAACAGGGATTTCATTTTCCCAATATAGGACACGCATTTCAGTCCCAGGTTTTGGGATGGAGGATTTGTTTAGCACAGTAGACCTTTGGGATTTATTAAGATTTGGTTCCAGGATTCACAGTTGATAAGAAAACCCTTGGATGCTCAAGTCCCATTCTATACAATGGCTAAGTAAAATGGCATCCCTGCTATCAAATGCCAAAACCAAACATTGGAAAAAATATTATTTTCAAGCCATGGATAGTTGAATCTGTGGATATGGCTGAATGTACACAGAAAGGGCCATGGAGATAAATTGCGTATGACTTGCTACTTTTGGGGAGGAAAGGAGCAGTATTTCATACAAGTGGCAGTCCCATGTACATATCTCAGAATTTCGGGATCTCTACAAAAATTCAAAAACAGCTCAGCTTGTAGACAAATTTGGAGTAGGTAATTCATTATAGTGGCCAATTTTATTTCCTCACAAACCTGTTGTGTGTTGCGCACGCTCTCAGAATGTGATAATAGAGAAATATTTCTCCTAAACAAGAAAGCATCAGCAAATTATTCCTGTTCAAAATAGGTTTGCCGTTGCCTTCCTCTGAGGCTGAGAGAGTGTGACTTGCCCAAGGTTACCCAGTGGGTTTCATGGTCAAGCAGGGAATTGAATCCCAGGTAGTTAAAAGTGCTAACTTGGAGGAGATAAATACTGTTTTTTTGGGAGACACTTCCATGGCCAAAGCAGAGGCTGCAAGTCAGATGTCAGCTGGGAAGGGCAAGCATCCAAAAGGCTAATCTTGGGTGTAAGTGAAAGGTTACTAGGTCTTTTTATAGAAGGAGCGAGCAGAGCCATGGAGAGATAGGGAGGCAAGCAGAAGCGGCTCAGGGTAAGGAAAAGAAGAAAGTGGAAGTCAGCAGAAAGGAGGAGGAGGTCAATGAAAGGGAAGGAGTAAGTAAAGACATATAAAGAATTGCGGTCAAAAAGGAACTGAAAATGAAACTGCCAATATTTTACAGTTCATATAAAAATCTGCAGCGTGGCCATATTTGGAATATCGTAAACACAATTTTGGTTACTGCACCTTTAAAAAATACAGCCAGCCTCCCACATTTGCTGGAGTTAGGGCACAGGAACTGTACAAAAGTGATAAAACTGCAAAGTGAAAAAATGGAATCTCAATTTCGGGAATCTCAGCTGTGGATGTTGACATAGAGTCACACTTGGAGGCCCTAGAGATTCATTTTCAAGAACATTTTAAATCAAACCCATGAATAATCAAGTAAGTCAAAGGTAGAGAGAGAGCTAACTCTTATTTGAAATACTGTATTAGAAAAAGCTGCAGGAAAGGGCAACCCAAATGGTCAAGCATTATCAGTAGTCGTCCTGCTGTTCTTGTTATTTTATATTCCACCTTTTTTCCAATTCTGAGAGTCAAGGCAACTTACAAAAATTAAACAAATATGTTGTTGAAGGTTTTCATGGGCAGAATCACTGGGTTGTTGTGAGTTTTCCGGGCTGTATGGCCATGTTCCAGAAGCATTCTCTCCTGATGTTTTGCCCACATCTATGGCAGACATCCTCAGAGCATCCTCAGACCTAACAGCCTGTGAAGATGCCTGCTATAGATGTGGGCGAAACGTAGGAGATAATGCTTCTGGAAAACTTACAGCAACCCATTAAACAAATACATTTCCAACCACAGAAAGATAATAATAGCATTAAATGATAAGACAAACGAGCCCCCAGTGGTTCAATGGGTTAAACTGCTGAGCTGCTAAACTTGCTGATCGAAAGGTCAGTTCGAATGTGAGGAGTGGGGTGAGCTCCCGCTATTAGCCCCAGCTTCTGCCAATCTAGCAGTTTGAAAACATGCAAATGTGAGTAGATCAATAGGTACCACTCTGGTGGGAAGGTAACAGCACTTCATGCAGTCATGCCGGCCACATTACCTTGGAGGTGTCTGCAGACAATGCCGGCTCTTCAGCATAGAAATGGAGATGAGCACCAACCCCCAGAGTTGGACACAACTAGACTTAATGTCAAGAGGAAATCTTTTCCTTTACCTAAGACAAACAGGAATGATCAAGGGAGCCGGAGAATCTATTTGTCCACAGTGGAAAATGAACCCTGAAGCTGATGCAGGCCTTTTAACCTGAATGCTTCTTCTGACCTTATGATGCACCAAAAAATAACCAAGCAGTGCTGAGAACACTGAGTTCTCTATGCTTCAGATAGTTGGGAATGACAGGCAACGAGTAAATTCTTACAAGCAGTGAGTAATTTCCTTACCAATAGACTTGTTGGTCGTAAATCTAAATAGAGAATGAGAAACTTGGGAGGCACCTCGGAAGGTCACCTTCTTGCAACATGCCTTCCTTTGAAGAAAATTGCGTAGCTCCAGAATCACATGCGTTCGCCATTCCTTTTTTTTTTTTTGGACTGCAGCTCCCAGAATCCCTCTACTTTCTACAGAGACTACATTAGCAAAAATATGAGTTCTTTCTATCCTACAGTCCTATGGCTGCCATAGAATTGTAGAGTTGGAAGAGACCCTAAAGGCCATCCAGTCGAACCCCATTCTGGAATGCAGGAATACATAATCAAAGCCCTCCCAACAGATGGTCATCCAGACTCTGTTGAGAAGGTTTTTACCACACTCCAAGAGAGGTTTCACCACACTCCAAAAGCTTGAGTTGATTGAGTCTGCTTTTCCTTAAATCTTGGCTTCTCCCAGCTGTGCGATTTGCCTGCTTCGGCCCTCAATGACCACTGGCCACAGCACACCTTCCGAATCCTGTGGTCCGAGGGCCAGTCCCAGAAAGAATGTGTCCTTTTCAAGGGTGAGTCCTCCATTCCTCTGCCCCATTTTTTTGCACCTGACCCATCTCCAAACCCCTTCAACTCCGTTTCTCACCCCTTTCTTTCTTTTACAGGACACAGGGATTGCTGGAGCCAAGATTCGGTCACAGAGGAACAAATCTTCAGGTGAGACTCAGAAAGAAAGGTGCCAGATCACCTGGACAGTGGAAAGAGAGGCATTCACACAAAACCAGAATACTCCTTTGGCTCAATGCTATGGAATCTTAGGAGTTGTAGTTTCCCAAGGTCTTTAGCCTTGTGAAAGAATATTTACCCGTATATACTCGAGTATAAGCCAACCCAAATATAAGCTGAGGCACCTAATTTTACCACAAAAAACTGGGGAAACATTGACTCCAGTATAAGCTGAGGGTGGTAAATTTCAGAAATAAAAATAGATACCAATAAAATTACATTAATTGAGGCATCAGTAGGTTAAATGTTTTTGAATATTTACATAAAGCTCAAATTTGATGTCTTATTGATGTGTAAAATTGTTTTTACTGTTTTATCGCTGTTATTGTATTTTTATGTCGGGCATGGCCCCATGTAAGCTGCTCCGAGTCCCTCCGGGGAGATGGGGCGGGGTATAAAAATAAAGTTGCTATTATTATTATTAAATTTAAGATAAGACTGTCCAACTCTGATCAAATCATTATTCTCATCTTCTTCAATGTAAATGTGCTTATGTATCCTTTTAATAATAACAGAGTAAAATAATACATGTAATAATAAATAGAGTAAAATAATAAATGCAATAATAATAATAAGATCAGAGTGAAATAATAAATGTATTATTATTATTATTATTAATAATAATAATAATAGAGTAAAATAAATGTAATAGTAGCAACAATAATAGAGAAAAATAATAACTGTAATAATACCAGTAATAATAGAGAAAAATAATAAATGTACCATATATTCTCGAGTATAAGCTGACCCAAATATAAGCCAACCGGGGCCCTCACCTGAGTATAAGCCGAGGGGGGCTTTTTCAGTCTTAAAACAAGGGCTGAAAAACTAGGCTTATACTCGAGTATATACAGTATTTATTTATTTATTTGTGGTACTTTTATCCTGCCTTTCTCAACCCCGGAGGGGACTCAAGGCAGCTTCGCACCATAGGCAATGCCTTTAAAAACAGAATAATAATAATAATAAACCCAATACAACAAGTTAAAACACGTGATTCATAGGCGTAGTCCAGGGCTATTCCATAAGTCGACGACACATTTTGTATCTAATTATTGCATTCGATTTTCAAAGGCTTGGTCAAAGAACCATGTTTTCACTTTTTTGCGGAAGGTCAGGAAGGAGGAAGCTGATTTAATCTCCCTGGGGAGGGAATTCCACAGCCGAGAGGCCACCACCGAGAAAGCCCTGTCTCTTGTCTCTACCAATATTAGCGCCTTTCCTACACCTTGGACAATTCAAATGATATCAGACTGCATTAATTCTACAGCGTAGATGCACCCTTATCCCAGCATGCAAACCAACTAAGGTGGATTTAGAAGAACGATGTTCAGATCCAGCCCTGGACTTCCTTGCTCATGGCATAATTGTTCATTTTGTCATCCCCACCCAAATAAATGAGTGTGACAGTGTCCTGTATTAAAGGGATGTGAGGATGAGCAAAACTGAGCAGTCTGCAAATTATAAGCACTTGACATAAATGCCAGTTATCTGTAATAATAATAATAATAATAATAATAATAATAATAATAATAATAATAATATAACAACAACGTGACTCTGATTCTGCCCAGCCAAGTTCAGGGTGATCTGGTTAGATCAAGCATGGGCAAACTTAGGCCCTCCGGGTGTTTTGGACTCCAACTCCCACCATTCCTAACAGCCTCAGGCCCTTTCCTTTTGCCCCTCAGCCGCTTAAGCGGCTGAGGGGCAAAAGGAAAGGGCCTGAGGCTGTTAGGAATGGTGGGAGTTGAAGTCCAAAACACCCAGAGGGCCCAAGTTTGCCCATGCCTAGGTTAGATAGTCACTTGGCATTTCTTATGCTAGCATCCCTCTTTTAGGGACAGGAGCACTGCGTAATTCTTGGCCATTGTTGAGAACTGTCTTGTGACCCTCGGTCTTGCAACCCATCTTGTGACTTTGGCGAAACAGATACTGTCTATCTAAAAAGCACATTCCCAAATATGCTTTTGCAAAGAGGCCAGACACATGAACTCTGTGGCTCCTTTACTCCCTGGAAATAACCATCCCACTCAAACTTTTCTTTCTCATCCGTTGAGTTATTTTTTTGGTGCAAATATTTCTGCCCAACAAAGAACAGGAAAGAGGTGAAATGAAAGCTATTAAGAGTCACGACTGAAAGGGAGACGTAAAAGCCAGCAAAAACCGCAAGCAAGATTTCTGTCAAAACATTTCCTGGGTTAGCAACGGGGTGCTGTTTCTTAAATGTGACTTTGTAAAGCGGTTTGTTGTGGTTGAATCATCAAAGTCAACTAGAGTTTGAACAGCAGTCATATTTGGTCATCATAATACGTGCTATTATTTGTATAGGGTCATTATGGTCAGAGTGGCCTTTGCGAGCAAAGCCTTCATCTCCATCTATGTTATTATGATTATGATATTTATTTATTTACATGGGCTCATCGTGGTCAGTTGCCTCTGCCCATGGAGGCTTCATCTCTATCATCTATTATTAATATCCCACTTTTCTCCCAGGACTGGGATCCCAAGCAGCTCATAATTTGTATGTATGTATTTTTATCCTTTACAATTTTATCTTGTAAATCGCCTAGAGCATCTTGGATGGAGGGCGATTAATAAGTAATTAAATGATGATGATGATGATGATGATGATGATGATGATGATAATCTTAAAAACTATACAATTTAAATTCCTACCAAATATAACCATTACAATAGAATTTTCTATTGTAATTATTAAAGTAAGTAGGAAACTGATAAAAACCATTCCTAATCCCATGAGCATACCCTCATGAAGCCGAAAGCTAGAAAATGTTAAATTGCCTCTGTGTCTGTCTATATGTTGTACAGTGTTCCCTCACTTATCGATGGGGTTAGGTTCCAGGACCACCTGCAATAAGTGAAAATCTACAGAGTAGGGACACTATATTTATTTTAATATTTATACATTATTTTAGTAGTTATACACTATTTTAAGTCTTTATCAACCAATCGTGTGTTGATAAATAGCCTCCTTCTCCTCCCGTTGACCCTGGCACTCCTTTTCTGTCCCTTTGGCTTCTCCTTTCTCCCTTCCTTAGGCTGTAAATTGTAATTTTTTTATGATTTATAATAGTCTTTTAGAGTTTATTGAAAAACCGTGAAACAGCGAATCCACGAAAAGTGAACTGCAAAGTAGTGCGGGAACACACTGTATGTCTAATAATGACATTGAACGTATGGCATATATATGCATTGTAATCCGCCCTGAGTCCCCTTCAGGGTGAGAAAGGTGGAATATAAATACTGTAAATAATAAATAAATAAATCTGCCAGAGTTCAGAAACACAAATAGGAAGTGGTTGATGCTGCTGCTGCTAAGTGACTGCAATCTGATCAAACTTCTGTTGGAAGTTGACCAGAGTGTCGGACTGGGGGACATAGATATCTATAGAAAGAAAAACTGTCAGAAATATTAAAAATTAGCTAGGTATTTTTAATTACAAAAATGTGATTCAAGCACTTGAAAGAGTTAAATGGATGCAGTGTCTCAGCAAAAGCTGCAGTTCAACATTAGCAAGTGTGCCTGTAGCTTATTAGACCTCAGTATGAGAAGGCCTGGTATGAGAAGTTTTGGTGATATAAGCCTCTGGTTGAAGGCTCTGTGTATAAAGCTACTGTGTGAAGCTCCTGTGTAAGTTTGGTGTGAGAGAAGGCTCTGTGAGAGCAAAGCTGTTTTTCTACATGAGAAAGAAGCTCAACATGGAAGCAAATAAGGAAACATAAAGAACTTTATATGTGTTATGGAAACCTTGTTTATTTGTAAATAGTTCAACCATATTCTGTTGGAAGTTGACCAGAGAGTCGCACTGGAGGACACAGATATTTATAGAGAGAAAAACTGTCAGAAATATTAAAATATAGCTAGGTATTTTTAATTACAAAAATGTGATTCAAGCACTTGAAAGGGTTAAATGGATGCAGTGTCTCAGCAAAAGCTGCAATTCAGTGTAAGCAAGTGTACCTGTAGCTTAGTAGACCTCAGTGTGAGAAGGCCTGGTGTGAGAAGTTTTGGTGAGAGAAGCCTCAGGTTGAAGGCCTCGTGTGTGAAGCTCCAGTGTGAAGGCTGCTGTGTATAAAGCTACTGTGTATGTTTGGTATGAGAGGAGGCTCTGTGAGAGCGAAGTTGCATGAGAGAGAAGCTCAGCGTGGAATCAAAGAAGGAAGTATAAAGAACTTTATATGTGTTATGGAAACCTTGTTCTTGTAAACAGTGCAACCATATTATTTTGCTACAAAGAAAAGCCTCCTAAGGAAGAGATAACATCGCTCTGTGTGTTTTTGTTCTTTTTATCACTTTTGGCTACTGGTGCTGGGTCACGCTGCTGCTAATAATTTGCTGTACATTTATAGAGGCTTTTGTTAATAAGCCCACACGCCCAACAAAATCTTCTGCTGGAAGTTGGCCCTAGAATTGCGCTGAAGGACCTAGCGATTCTCAGAGAGGCATTATCTTAGGTTAAAAGAAGTGTGTGTTTATTTTCTTGTTTTCCCCACTTTCATGAGGATCCTGTGCCCACAGCTTGAGCAAATATGATTTCTTATCCTCGTATCTCTTTGCTCCTTCTCTCTTCCCCTTCTCCAGGTGCGAGCTGTCTACTGAGAAATCAACCGTGCTTCAGTCTGAACTGGAATCCTGCAAAGAACTGCAAGCCCTGGAGCCAGAGAACAAATGTGAGTTCCTGTCTGTGTGTGTCTCCCATCGCAATTCACAAATGGGGCTTGGAGTGTGTGTTCCTATATGGTAAAAGGTTGAACTAGATGGCCCTTTGGATCTCTTCCAATTCTAGGATTCTCTGGTTTATGAAATGCACCTTTTTCTTAGGAGGAGGAATAACGCTAGGATTTTGAGGCTGGCACTTCAGAGTTTACTCTCTGAACTTTGTGTTTACATTCCATAATCATACTATGTTTGTGGACCTACTAAGCACAGAATTTGGCATCCCAAGAATCTGAGATAATAAGTCATGGCTAAGATCCAACATCACAGTCAGTAAACCCATGCCTTCATTGCAAAAATGTGACAAAACCTCAGTGCCAACAAGAGTGTTTTGATGCACATTGGGTGTTATGATTGTGCTTTGCACCTCCTAGCTGGCACCCAGATGTGTACTGGGGAGTGATCCATGCACATCAATGCTCCTTGTGAATATTGCATATGTTACTCTACTAGCTGCTTGCAGCATCTCCTCCTGTATAATTTTCCCCATACATTCAGGTCCTTTGGAGGTCATTTACTCCGGTCAGTCAAGAATAGATATTTTATTCAGCTGCCTCTAGAGTGCCTCTCTCAGTGAAGCTGGCTTTGCACTCCCATCATCATCATAAAACAGCAATAGCTAAGAATTGGACACTTTGGGGGAAAGGGAAGGAATCCCAGGACCAGAAAGAGAGGTTTTATACCTTGGATTTTCCCCAAAGTTGGCGATTTTTCCTCTGGTGCCCAGCTGAGAGGTTGAAAGCCTGCCAAACCACACTTAAAGAGCTGTAGGAAGGAGACTGCGATCCTGAAGTCTTGAGTTAAGAATGCATCTACAGTGTAGAATTAATGCAGTTTGATACCACTTTAACGGTTATGGATTAATGCTGTGGAATTGTGGGAGTTGTAGTTTTACAAGGTGTTTAGCCTTCTTTGCTGAAGAGATCTGGTGCCCCTCCACACTACAACTCCCATCATTCCATAGCATTAAGCGTGCTAGTCTTTAAGGTTGAGACGATCGGCACATGGGCAACAGATAGTGAAAGAGCAGTGGTCGAATTCGAGGGTGTAAAGGTAGAGAATAAGTGTTCCTTTCCCTGCCCTTAACTAAAAAGAAGCCTGATATGATTTACAACCATGATATGGGTCACAACATATAGCTTTGCCTGTGTATAATTTTAAAGTGTTTGTTTGTTTATTTATTTACAGTTTTTATATTCCACCCTTCTCACCCCAAAGGGGACTCAGGGTGGATCACAATGTACATATACAATCCAAACATTCAATGCCATTAGACATACGACATACAGGCAGAGACAGAGACACAGAGGCAATTTAACATTTTCCAGCTTCCGGCTCGATTCTGGCCACAGGGAGAGATGCCGCGTCATCATCCACTGTGACACTGAGTCCTTGATGGAGTACTTCCTCATTCTTCCACACACTGCTGGATGTTTTTATGGTGTTGTAAATGTTAAATTAGCCTCCCTGCGTAAAGCAGTACCTAAATTTCCTACTCTACAGAAGCAACTGTCTTTCGGTTGCTTGGGTCAACAATGAGCTAGGCTATTTAATGGTCGGGTGCTCAATCCAACCCGGGCTGGCTTCGAACTCATGACCTCTCAGTTAGTAGTGATTTATTGCAGCTGCACCACAGCTACACCACAGCCTGGCCTATTATCATTGTCACCATGGTCTTAAGTATTCTTTTTGTTGTTCCTAATCAGATCTCTCTCTTCCCAGGGTGCCTCTTAACCATCATTCTGCTCATGAGAGCCTTGGACCCCTTGGTTTACGAACACGAGACCCTCAGCTACTTTACGACCCTAAAGGTGAGCCAACAAAGGAGACAAGTAGATTTCAGCCCAGCTTGTTGTTTTTGGGAGTCCCGGAACCTGAATTGCTCACGCAAATACCCTTTCATGGACATATTCCTTTCTTCAAGGCTTTCTGGTGTCTCTGGCCATAAGTAGCAATGATATGATAAGACCCAACTGCTGGTCTGTCAGAAGCATGGTTAACGCTTGCTCTCAAAGAATACAAGATTTGGTGCATCCTATGTAACTCGAATGGGATTCAAAACCCCCCAAATACGGGACATCCAGTACTGTAAATCAAATGCTCCATCCCTGTTTTATAATATCAATACTTTTTGATCTCTTTTTCCCTTTCGCCTTGACCGCTCTCAGGCCGCTGACCCTATGCGTTCGGCCTACCTGGACGATCTGCGCAGCAAGTTTCTGATTGAGAACAGCATCCTCAAGATGGAATACGCCGAGTCTCGGGTCGTGGATTTGTCTCAGAGGGTAAGAGATGGAAGGGCATAATGGAAAGGGAATGGGACTTGGCAGGAGGTCCTGGAGGGAGTCAGAGCCGGGATTATCAGGTATGTTTCAGGTGTCACCAGTGTGTTTTTGCACAGTACCTTTTCCCACACTGAGCAATAGCAGCTACATTGCATGAAAGCTTAGCTCTCCCGCAGTTTGACCCTCTCTTGCCCTAATACTATATCTTCCTTTTTGCAGGGCCTCACCATGCTCTGCCACCTGGAGCACCTCTTGCTGGTCACGCACATGAACCTCTCGGACAACCTCCTCTGCGCTTTGCCCCCCACGTTGGCCATGATGCGCTGCCTTGAGGTGAGGCCTCTCCAGCCTAGCTCCCATCCAGGCTTGTCAAACTATAAATCCCATCATCCCCTGAAGCATTTGGTACTGACAGCCCTCTGTCATTGAAACAGAGGGCTGTTCTTACAACTATGGAATTACAACACTTTACCACTTTAACTGCCATGGTATTACGGATTGATGATAAATGGATGCTCTTACATGTCCCTGTGATCCAAGGTTACCCGCAGAACATGTCACTCAGGTTTGCAGAATAAAAATACAGGAACTTTACTAATTCCAAGAGATCAAGAAAAACAGTAGTGTTTACAGTGGTCCCTCTAATCACTTACAGAAGTCTACAGTCATAAATAGTCCTTTCTCAGTCCACAAATCTGCTTCAGAGAATAATACAGTCCTGATTCTTCACCCTCTCTTCCCAGCAGCGAACAGGCCTCAAAAATTGCAAGGCCTCTCTGAGTACACTGCTCTCTTTTACCAGCAGTACTCAGTCAGCACCGAAAAAAAACTTGTCCAAACTGTTTCTGCAGCTGTAGAACAGAAACAGTATCAAATCAATCCCAGATTTGCAGGCTCAGCCAATCGGCTCCATGCACTTCATTTTCCAGTTAACACACACACACACAGTGCCATTGCAAACCATGACACATGGCTCCGTCCTATGGAATGCTGAGTTGTGTAGTTGTTGTTATTATTATTATTATTATTATTATTATTATTATTATTAATGGAGCCTCTGTTTAATCTGAAAGTCCAATGAAGTCTCTAAGCATACATCCTCTACGGTACTTCCAAACTGCACACTGTTTCTAAAATGGAGTCTGAGCCCTGAACAAGCCCAGACCTGATCACATGGTCTGTAGCCCCACCCACAACAAAGAGTTAAGGTAAAATTGCATACCAATACACACACATACAATACAGCAAGTAATTATATACATAACAAACAACTAGTGGAGGCTTGAGAAGGCTGCTATTTCCAACACTGATTGGAGCATCGGGGAACTCCCTTTTGGAATTGGAATTGGATCTTATTGTTGTTGTTGTTATTGTTATTATTATTATATCCCTTCAGTTGGAAATAGTTCCTATGTTTACCTCATCCCAAGCCCCTTACCAATAATAATCGTCCCGGGTTACTTACTTCTTTCTCTAGTTTACATTCTTCACTATATGCACTTTCTTTGGTCCAGGTCATTTTTTATGAACTTCCTCAGGTTTTTTATTAAACCAGGTTTTATCTTAATGTGATTTTATTATGTTTATTGATCTGTTTTTATATTGATGTGTTTTTAGAACTATGTCTGTAACCACTTGGGCTTGGCCCTATGTAAGCCGCCCCGAGTCCCTTCAGAGAGATGGAGGCGGGGTATTAAAACAAAGTTGTTGTTGTTATTATTATTATTATTTTATTTTAATTATTATATTGTTTTATTTATTATATTTATTTATGCTCTGCTTTATCTCTCCAAAGGAGACTCAAATTATTATATTGTTTTATTTATTATTATATTGATTTATTTATTATATTTATTTATGCTCTGCTTTATCTCTCCAAAGGAGACTCAAAGCGACATTTCTCTTCGATATGACTGAGTGGGACTCAATTTTATTTGCCTGGAGTGGCGATGTAGAGCTCTGACCCTATAGCTTATACCATTTACTATTTTCTGTCTTTGTTTCAGGTTTTGGAAGCCGATGACAACCGGATCGAGACCTTGGAAGGGCTGCCCGCTCTCCCTCGGCTGGAGGAGCTCTCCCTCTGCAACAACCGTATCCTTGACCCTTGGCAAATAATAGCCCTTTAGCCCAACAAGTGGGATGGATTCTGGGGCTGGGTGGAATGGGGGTGGGGGGCACCATACTCCACATTGAAGCCAGAGATAGGCTCTTCTGGTCAGTGTTCTCCTTGACTCCTCCCTCCCTCCCTCTCTCAGGCCTTCGGCGTCCTGCCGACCTCCAACCGCTGGCCTCTTTCCCCAAACTTGCCCACCTCAACATTCAAGGCAACCCTCTGTGCCGAATCCCCGGCATCCAATCGGAACTCGCTGCACTGCTGCCAAATGTGGCCACCATCCTGACCTGACCTGGCCACCATCCTGACTTGCCGTGTCGAACCCTGCCTCTCTCCCTTCCCACTGCCCTGATACCTTTAATTTATTGGCATGAGGAAATTAAAGAAGAGTATGAACTGGTGTATTGAGCAGTGGTCTTATTATTAGCATTCCATCTCATCATTCGGAAGAACTTCATGATGGTAAGATCTGCTCAACAGTGGAATGTGCTGCCTTTGAGTACGATGGGCATTTTTAAACAGAAGTAGGATGACCATCTGTCAAGAGTGCTCTGATTGTGAATTCCTGCGTACAGAAAGGGGTTGAACTGGATGGCATTGGGGGATTCTTCCAACTCTAGGATTTAATCCACAAAGTCAATCACAATCTGTTGTTGATAGCTTTCATGGCCGGAATCACTGGGTTGCTGTGAGTTTTCCAGTCTGTATGGCCATGTTCCAGAAGCATTTTCTCCTGAAATTTTGCCCACATCTATGGCAGGCATCCTCAGAGGTGAAATTTGTTGGAAATTAAGCAAGTGAGGTTTATATATTTGTGGAAGGTCCAAGGTGGGAGAAAGAACTCTTGTCTGTTGGAGGAAAGTGTGAATGTTGCAATTATTCATCTTGATTAGCAATGAATAACCTTGTAGCTTCAAAGCCTGGCTGATTCCTGCTTATTCCTTGGTTGGGAGGCATTATCTGGCCCTAATTGTTTCATGTCTGGAATTCTTCTGTTTTCTGAGTGTTGTTTTTTATTGACTGTTCTGGTTTTAGAGTTTTTGTTCATTTTCATGGTTTCATCCTTTCTTTTGAAATTGTCCAGATGCTTGTGGATTTCGATGGCTTCTCTGTGTAGTCTGGCATGATGCTTGATAAGAGTGGTCCAGCATTTCTGTGTTCTCAAATAGTATACTATTTCCAGGTTGGTTCAATCACAGTCATTCCCTTCCTAGTTTTGCCTTCTTCCACTCCAAAACGCAGTCCACAAAATCCTCCTGCATCCATGCAAATGTTTAGTAGTAGATGTTGTTATTATGCACCGTAATATTGGCTTGGACTCGCAGTGGTTCTGTGGTTGAGAGATCATACCATATGCAGCCCTGCTCAGATCTTGCAGTGTCAGAAATAGGTAATCCTTGGGTGAGTCAATTTAGTTGTGGTTTTCCTCTTTTTGCTTGACTTTACTGAGCATTGTTACTTAATTTGTATGAACTAGCACAGAGAGGAGAGCTTTGGTCAAACTGCCACTTTCCTTCATTGTGAATGAGATTTCATGATCCCAGGTTTGAAATGAAATCTCCCTTTGCCCTTTTCTCTCAACTGGAGCAGAATGATTTTTCTACAGTAGACGTCTGAAGTTTTGATAAAGTTGGCCCTCCGTGTCCACAGATTCCATTATCCATGGCTTGAAAATATTTTCAAAAAAACCCTTAAAGCAAACCTTAGAATCATAGAAAAGTTGTAAGAGACCTCAAGAGCCATCCAGTTTAACCATTTGCCATACAGGATCATATATTAAAGCACTCACGACAGATGGCCATCCAGCCTCAGCTTAAAAACCTCCACAGAAGGAGACTCCAGTGAATTTCCAGGCAGCATATTCCGCAGCCAAACCATTTTCTATAAGGGGTTCCACTTTACCATCAATCCGGCACAGATATCTATGTCAAAATACGAAGTGAATGATGTAAACAAAAATAAGAATTTCTAAACAATTTTTAGTCCTCACTACTTTGTTCACGAAGTTGTAGTAATCAATAAGGAAATGCTAAAGTAAATATTCTCATTCAGACTAAATGTGTATATTTGTCTTAAAGTATATATATATTATTGTAGACTGGATAGCCCATGAGGTCTCTTCCAACTCTACTATTCTATTCCCAAATATATTTCTAGAATGTGTTATACATCTCATCTACTGAACATAACCTGTATAAATCTCAACAGAAAAAATTCTAGTATCTGATATATACATGACACAACAACAGGTAATCCCAGGTACATAGTCCTTGTTTCGGGGAATCCTTCACCAAGTTGTGTCCCTTTAAATGTAGTCTGTAACAGTGGTCAATAAATCTTGTAATAAACTGTAGTATGCTGTTTCAGATATATTTCTGTCTTTTTATCTAAAAATATTTTAGTATATGTTTATATTTAGAAACACATGTAGCACTGAAATGCTTTGAATTGGAACAGAACCAAGCAAGTGCAACTAAGATAAAAAGATAGCAATATATCTGAAACAACATACTACAGTCTGTTACAAGATGTATTGACCACAGGCTAAAGAAGAAAATAATCACGCATCAGACTACATTTGTTGTCTGAATGAGAATATTTACTTTAGCATTTTCTTATTGACTACTAGAACTATGTGAACAAAGTAGTGAGAACTAAAAATTGTTTTGAAATTCTTGTTTTTATTTATAGTGTATTAACAGTATTAGTGTTCCATTTTACCATGCCATTGAATCTAATAGGACTTGATTGAGATCCATTACCTTGAACCAAACCCCAAGGAGCAGCCGTGCTTAGTGAAAGACCTGCTTGGAGTTTCAGTCCAAACTTTAAATGAACGATTCCATGTGCTGAACCTCTTTTGTCTTCCAAATATTGTAAGCATTAGTCTTTAAAATGAATGCAGTTTGACCACCTTGAACTACCATGGCTCAATGCTATCGAATCCTGGGATTTGTAGTTTGGTGCACCACCACTCATTGGCAGAGTTGTGAAACTACAACTCCTAGAATTCCATAGCAGTGAGCCATCATAGTCAGAGTGGTGCCAAACTGCATATGGTGTGGAGGCACACAGGCTCTTGCTCAACCTAAAGATGAATTGTCTTATATTTCACGGAGTGTGGTTGTTTTATCCATTTAAGGCTGTAATCCTAGACACACAATGACAGAGAGGAAGTTGGAGATCAGGTCTTCCGTGTCAACAGGCGAGTGATTAAACCCCTTTCAGCTCAGTTCAGTGGGGTTTGCCTTTGAGTAAACACACCGTGGGATTTTGTCCAAATATTGCAGTTTGATCTGGAAACCGGCATGAGTCATGGGCATAATGGTTT
This sequence comes from Anolis carolinensis, assembly GCF_035594765.1. NCBI lineage: Eukaryota > Metazoa > Chordata > Lepidosauria > Squamata > Anolidae > Anolis > Anolis carolinensis. The sequence goes on from NC_085846.1 coordinate 7,300,302, forward strand.
TAATTTCGAGTCATTCTTCACTATTGGTGCCCTGCAATCTTTCTCAAGAAAATCTCAAGGGTGGATACAGAAGATCTGTATAGGAGGGATAATAATATAGAGGATAGCTTTGACAGTGTGGTGAGTGAATTAGAACCAGACATTTTTAGGAGTGAGGTTCAATGGGCCTTAAGAAGCATTGCTAATAACAAGGCAGCAGGAGACGACGGGATCCCAGCTGAGTTGTTCAAAATCTTGAAAGATGATGCTGTCAAGGGGATGCCAGCAAATATGGAAAACACAAGAATGGCCATCAGATTGGAAAAAAATCAATTTATATCTCCATACCCAAAAAGGAAAGGAAGAGACGACTGAGTGAATGAAGAAGAAGAATCTTTCTTGGCAGAGTTTGGGAAGGTCTCTCCTTTGAGGGTGACGACAATGCCCATGATCCCCCAGCCATGCGTGCATGGCTGGGGGATCATGGGCATTGTCGTCACCCCCAAAGGAGAGACCTTCCCAAACTCTGCCAAGAAAGTTTCCTTAAGAGAACAAGAGCTTGGAAGCGCTAAGAATCGCAGCGCATACACCTTGATCCCGACTTGCTCGTATTTGCCCTCTTCTTGCTCTGATCCTTCAGGTGTGAATTCCTCTCTATGTTTACACTTTGATCCAAAGGGACCTGCTTTAACTTGCCCACTCTTTGCAGCTTCACACGCCGGCTACACTTTTTGCGTTCCTCGGGTTCATAGATAAGTTCCCCATCAGCACCTTGATATAAAACTATGTTTTCTCAACGTACGCGGCAGTTGCTTCACGCTCCTTTTAGGGGAACTATGACCCAGACGTGCGCATGAAGCCAGGCACATGGGAGGCCGGGCTTTTGCCACATCTCCTGTGCCAAGGGTGTTTGCTAAGAAGCTCTTGCAGCATCATCTCAAGGATGCGTCAAGTAAGATCTACCTCTTTCATTACGTCAAGTGTGGGTTTTCCCTTCCTTCTACAAACCCAGATCAAAATATTTCCATTTGTAGTTGTGGTGACAGTGCTTTCAGGCATTCAGAGGCACTTTTTCGGATATTTGGCCTGCAATGAGAAAATATGAGTTGCTTTGAGTCTCTTTAAAGAGAAAAGCAATTTGATAATATTTATTATTACACTATGTAACATGATTTTTGTTCCTGGGTTATAAATGTCATTTCCTAATTGGTTCTATCATAAAAATATGGAAATAGGTATTAAACTGAAAAAAAAAATTGTTTTGGCAGGAGGCACATCCTGCAGCACATTTTGCTATAGTTTTTCAATGAATATATCCTAGAGTCTCAACCAATTTAACATAGTTTGTGGCAGCTACAAAAACAAAGTGTCTAGAGTAGAACAACCACTTTTAAAGAAAGTTCCACACAATTAAACAGGAATAACACTTTCAAACCAGGAATAGAAAATTTTGTTACATAGTGTTGATATTATTGACACAAAGCAAACAAGATCTATATGCTGGACACTTCCTAAGTGTTTAGCGCTGTGGTGTATTTTCGGATGATGCGTGCAGATCCTAGTAATGTGGCCTTTTGCAGTTGACAGATCGTAATTTTGTTAATGTTTATTGTTTCCAAATGCCGGCTGAGATCTTTTGGCCCGCCACTCAGTGTGCCAATCACCACTGGGACCACCTGTACTGGTTTGTGCCAGAGTCTTTGCAGTTCAATTTTGAGATCCTGATAATGGCTGAGTTTTTCCTGTTGTTTTTCATTGTTGTTATTATTATTATTATCATCATCATCATTATTATTATTAGTAACACAAAGACATAGTATGACACAGCAAATGAGATCTATATGCTGGGTAATACTATATCTTTGAGTCATTATTATTATTATTATTATTATTATTATTATTATTATTATTATTATTATTATTATTATTATTATTATTATGGTATGTGCTGCAGTCTATCCAATGCAATTTTTTTTGAATCAGTGATCCAAATAACCCCAGGAACATTAATACTGTTCGACCAAAAAAAATCCTAGTGTCTTGGTTTTTAGTCCTGTTCCTGGGGTTATTTGGATCACCAATTCAAAAAATTGCATTGGATAGACTGCAGCACATACCATTTCTTAGATATGCTTATCATTATTTTCTATGGGTGAGCAGGTGGTAACTGGTAGAATCATAGAATGATCAAGTTGAAAGGGACCACATGGGCCATCTAGTCCGACCCCCTGCCATGCAGGAAAAGCACAATCAAAGCCCCACCTAACAAATGGCCATCTAGCCATATGGCTATATTTTGAATCCCAAAATCTAGAGCTGATGTGTAGAGGAAAATAATAAAAATAATACTTTGTTTATATTCAGCCCTCTCTCCCCAAGGAGAAAACTGGTGCCATTTTTAGAATCAGCATGACAAATCCCTAACTTCGGGGAATATCCAGTCCATAAACCTCCCTTTTTGGTCCCACGATTATCTCCCTCTGACAAAACAGCCAATATTTGAGGGACAGAGAATGCAAAGGCAGCTCCTCCTAGAGGCACTCCTTCAAGGCTTTTGCTTCTGAGCACCTACGTCATCCTCATTTATCTGTGGATGAGTGTGAGAATGAATGAATGGAATGTGAATGGAGCCCATGTGTGGGTAGCCCTGTCCGGATAAGCGCATGGGAACAAGGCCAGTGTGCTTCCCTGCCCTGCCTTTCCCAGAACTGAAATTTGGATATGGGACATTTTAGGACTATGGGTACATATACTGTACATTGTAGAATTAGCGCAGTTGATACCACTTTAATTGTCATGGCTTAATGCTATGGATTAGTGGCGTAGTGGACTAAGTGACTTGAAGGTTGGGTTGCTGACCTGAAAGCTGCCAGGTTCGAATCCCACCTGGGGAGAGCGTGGATGAGCTCCCTCTATCAGCTCCAGCTCCATGCGGGGACATGAGAGAAGCCTCCCACAAGGATGGTAAAAACATCAAAACATCCGGGCGTCCCCTGGGCAACGTCCTTGCAGACGGCCAATTCTCTCACTCCAGAAGCAACTCCGGTTGCTCCTGACACGAAAAAAAAAAAGTGGGATCCTGGGTTTGGTGAGACGCCAGCACACTTTGGCACAGAAAGCGAAAGACCATGTAAAAATACAACAACCATGATCCCATAAAGTGGTGATGAATAGTTAAAAAAGTATAGTGAATCTGCATTCATTCTACACTGTGGATGCACTCCTTGCTACGTAACTTAAGAGACAATTGTAAACCAGAGTTTAGAGTGCATCTACACCGTGGAATTAATGCAGTTGGCACCACTTGAACTTCCATAGCTCAATGCTATGGAATCCTGGGAGATGTAGTTTCACAAGGTCTCCAGCTTTCTCTGCCCAAGATGGTTGGTGCTTCTCCAAGCTACAAACCACATCATTCCATAGCATTGAGCCATGGAAGTTCAAGTGGCATCAAACCGCATCAATTCTACAGTGCGGATGCACCTTCTGACTCCCTGGTCCATGTGATCTCTTCCCCATATCCAAACATCCAAGAGCTTTTAACATTCCCTTTTATGGCAAAGATAGTTAGGGGATTGTGGGAGTTGCCATCCAAAAGAGAGGTTTTCCCAGATCCTCTCCACCCCAGGTTGCATCCCGTCCCCTAAATCTAGCCATCCCAGAGTTTTTTAGCATTCCTATTTAGCATGGCAACTCCCAGGAAAGTTGGATGAGAGATACTGGGAGCTGCAGTTCCCAAAAATGAGCATTTCCCAGCTGTTCTCCATTCCAATGTGCCTTCCTTCTCCCCATCGCTATTCCGGTCTATCCGGCTGCCAAATTCCCTAGTCAGCATGGCCGGGGTGGGGCACCTGGGGTGTTATTTTTACATCTGATCCACCAGGTTCAATCTTTTCCCTCCCTTTCCTTTTTTGTGTTTTCTTCCCTCCTCTTGCCGAGGCGGCAGGACTTGTTTTCGAAAGATACCACCGTGCCCTCCGCCCGGCTTCCATCTGCCATTCGGTCCCAACAGATTGACACACCGAAATCCTCACCCTGTACCAAAGAGCTTCTCCTCCCTTCCCAAATGACAAGGGTTTTGAGCCAATGGCTCTTCTTTGCTGTCTAGGCTTTTGGAGTTGCCAAAAGGACTGGGAAAGGAGCCAGAGTTGTGGCTCTCAAAGCCAAGGAGGAACAAATTGAAGAAGGCACCGAGAGCCACCAAGTCTAGGGAAAGCAACACCAGTTGGATTCTTCTGCCTGTTGCTGGGAAACTTGTTGCAAAGTTTGGGGAAAGTCCAACAACACCCATCATCCCCGGACAACATGGCCCTTTCCAACCTGTCAGCATTGGATTTTAGTCCAAAGTTTGGGAGAGGTATCCCAAGTAGTTTCCCCAAACTCAGGAAACGTTCTCTAGAGGATCTCAATCACAACAACCATAATCCCTTGCCATTCGTTGTGATGCCAGAGATTTCTGGAAGTCCAAAACATCTGGAAAGGTCAAAATTTGTTATCGAAGGCTTTCATGGCCGGAGTCACAGGGTTGTTGTGTGTTTTCCGGGCTGTATGGCCATGTTCCAGAAGTATTCACTCTTGACGTTTCACCCACATCTATGGCAGGTATACCTCACAACCTCTGAGGATGCCTACCATAGATGTGGGTGAAACGTCAGGAGAGAATACTTCTGGAACATGGCCATACAGCCCGGAAAACACACAACAACCCAGGTCAAAATTTCCCCGACCTTGCTATAGTGTTTCCCAAACTCTTCCTAGTGTTTTGGACTTCAGCTCCCAGTATCCCTGGTCACTGATAGGTGAAGTCCAAAAGACTTGGAGAACTGGAGTTTGGGACTCACTGTGTAGACTGTTCTCTAAAAAAAGACTTTATTTTCAGGGGATGAGATGGGTTCCTATACAGTAAAGATAATGCAGTTTGATGTCACTTTAACTGCCAGGGCTCAATGCTATGGAATCATAACAGTGGTAGTGAGACTTTGGTAGAGAAGGCTAAAGACCTTGTAAAGCTACAGCTTCCATGATTCCATAGCATTGAGCTATGGCAATTAAAATGGTGCTAAACTGCATTACATCTACAATGTAGATGCAACCTCTGTTAATAACAAAATGAATATTTATTTCCTTGCTTCTGTCTCAACCTGACCTCCCTCACAAGATTGCTGTGACAGTCATTGTGACAACCACCCGTGGCAGAATCACTATGTAATTAAAATGAAAACACTAAAAACATTGGTGTGTGGTGTATGTATCCCAGGGGAACGCTGCACCAGTGGAACACCTGCCTGCTGCTTTGCTCTTAAAGGGACAGGATGCTTCATGGGAAAAAGCAAGGGCTGTCATTCTGGGCCCAGCCTATCTGTCAAGCCGGGGATCGGTCTCTTGAACGCAATCCCAAAAGGACACCACCTTTCCTCCTGCGAGGAGCATCCTCCCTTCAACCTGTTCCAACACGCAGCTCACCTTTGCCTGCGCCAACACCCCGCTCGCATCACTCTTTCCCTAAATGCAACTCCCAAATGCAAGGCCCAGCCTCCTGGGTCCTAATACCAGATCTAAGGAAGATGCTGTGCCTTTTCGGAGGGCAAGGGAGCAGAATCAGGACCCTTATTGAGCAATGGCAAAGTGACCTTTGTGACCCTTTCCAGCTCTGTGATCACTTGGGAGCATCCGTGTCTGCAGGAGAGTAAACGGCTGCAATTATGTTTTACTAAAGCAGTGATTCAGCTTCTCAGGAGAAGTCCCTGGAAAGTACACGGAGAATGGGGATGACACTCGGGATGACTTTGTTCCCTTGGCATCCATGGATTGCATGAATGGACGTTCAACCTCAGAGGCAGAGCAAGGGAAAGCTTCCTTATTTTGGGCTATGAGTCCCAGAATCCCCCAGCCAGCTCTCCTGGGACTAGTAATTCATTAAAGGCAAGGGGGATTCTCATGTTTTGACCCCCAAAATAAATATTGTAAGCCATCCCTCAGTTGGGATACATAAGGGTTCCAACTACTGTCCAAACTTGGGTCTGGTTGCAATCTTGGTTCAACCTCAACCCTGCCTGGTCACTCTCAACCTGGCTAGCATAGGTCATCTTGGGTCATCCCCAGCCTACCCATTTGCTTCCATGTCTCAGACCCTGTCATCCCCAACCTGGCCGGAATCAAGAAATACAGCATTTGAAAGGCTTCTGTTGATGTTTTTTCTCTGGCAAGAAAATATCTTGGGTCATGCCCAATCTGGCGCCTTTTGAAAACTTTGTCTCAGGCAGCAAAGTATCTTGGGCCATGCCTTGGTTAGGGAACAAAAGGGTTCCAATGGGCGTCTCACTCAGGTGGCAAAATATCTTGGGTCATACCCTCTATTAGTGGGTATAGGGTCATTCCCAACAAAGCTGGTAGAATCACAGAGTTGGAAGAGACCACATGGATTATCTAGTCCAATCCCCTGACATGCAGGAAAAGCACAAGCAAAGTACCCCTGACAGATGGCCATCCAGCTTCTGTTTAAAAGCTTCCAAGGACGGAGCCTCCACCACACTCTGAGGTAGTGAGTTCTATTGCTGGACAGCTCTTACAGTCAGGAAGTTCTTCCTAATGTCAGGTGGAATCTCCTCTCCTGTCATTTGAGCCCATTGCTCCGAGTCCTAGTTTCCAGGGCAGCAGAAAACAAGGTCTGCTCTCTCTTCCTTATGACATCCTTCCACATATAAATACATGGCTATCATGTCTCCTCTCCAGGTTCTCTTCTGCAGGCTAAACGGACCGGGCTGTGGCACAGGCTGGAAAGCAAGCCAGCTGCAACAAATCAACAAATCACTCTGACCAAGAGGTCATGAGTTCAAGGCCAGTCTGGTGCCTGCGTCTTGTCTCTGTTCTATGTCATGGCATTGAATGTTTGCCTTTATGTGTGCAATGTGATCTGCCCTGAGTCCCCTTCGGGGTGAGAAGGGTGGAATATAAATGCTGTAAATAAATAAAATAAACGTGCCCAGCTCTTTAAGATGCTCCTCATGGAGATTCATAGTCTCCAGATCTTTGATCATTTTACATATATATATATATATGGGGCCTCCAGTGGTGTAGTGTGTTAAAGCACTGAGCTGCTGAACTTGTGGACCAAAAGGTCGTAGATTCGAATCCGGGGAGCGGAATGAGTGCCCGCTGTTAGCTCCAGCTCCTGCCAACCTAGCAGTTTGAAAACCTGCAAGTGTGAGTAGATCAATAGGTGAAGGTAATGGCGCTCCATGCAGTCATGCTAGCCACATGACCTTGGAGGTGTCTTTGGACAACACCGGCTCTTCAACTTAGAAATGGAGATGAGCACCACACTCTAGAGTTGGACATGACTGGACTTAACGTCAGGGGAGACCTTTACCTTTACCGCATATATACACACACACATACAGTAGAGTCTCACTTATCCAACATTCACTTATCCAATGTTCTGAACGTCCGTTCAAATCACATTTAAGCATGCATTGTGTACTAAAATGTGCAAATGGGCCAACTTGGGCCCTCCAGGTGTTTTGGACTGCAACTCCCACCATTCCTAACAGCCTCAGGCCCCTTCCTTTTGCCCCTCAGCCGCTTAAGCAAAAAGGAAAAAGGAAAGGGCCTGAGGCTGTTAGGAATGGTGGGAGTTGCAGTCCAAAACACCTGGAGGGCCCAAGTTGGCCCATGCCTGGTCTATCTGGGTTGAAGAAGAGAAGGGCACCCTTGGCTGCCCAGCCTCAGGCGGCAAAATGTCTTGGCTCATCCTCAAGCCCCTTCCCCAACTTTCTCCCCTTCCACCCGGGTCAGTGGGTCCACTGACTCCCCCTTGACTCAGCCCTTCCTCCCCTCGTGGGCGGGTGGCATGGATGGGGCAACCCGGGGCTGGTGTCGCAAGAGAGAGCTGCTCCTTCCAAGCCCGGCCCAAGTCGGGGCGGCGCCTGCCTGCCTGCCTGCCTGCCTGTGTCTCTCCCCAGCTTGACAGGAGCGGCGCATTGAGCCTCCTGCCCTCAGACGGAGAGGCCGCCCGGTCCGCCTGAGTCCCAGGTAAGTGCAGGTGCTGCCTGGCCCAAAGGGGGGAAAGGGGCTCGTTTGGGACAACTACAATTCCGATAATACTATTAGGTAGCAAGATTTGTGCTCTTGACTTGTTGTTATCCATGCCGTTCCCTAATTGGTTCTGTCCTAAAAACATGGGGAAAGTTTGTTAAACTGCCCAAACTTTGGGACGGGATATCATCCTGCAGCACGTTTTGTTGTAAGTTGTTCAGTGACTCTCAACCAATTCAACCTAAATTGTGGCAGAAACCAAAATGAAGTTTCTGGTATATAACAACCACTTTCAAAGTAAGTGCCGCACAATTAAATAGGATTAACACTTTCACACCAGGCACAGATTTATTTATTTTTTCCCCCAAATTGGTTGCTGAGAGTTTTCCAGGCTGTCTGGCCATGCTCCAGAAGCATTCCCTCCTGACGTTTTGCCTGCATCTATGGCAGGCATCCTCAGAGGTTGTGAGTTCTGTTGGAAACTAAGCAAGTGGGGTTTATATATCTGTGGAATAAGGTCCAGGGTGAGAGAAAGAGCTCTTGTCTGTTTGAGGCAGGTGTGAATGATTCAATTGGCCATCTTGATTAGCATTGAATAGCATTGCAGCTTCAAGGTCTAGCTGCTTAGACCACTGCTGGACCACTCTAACAACTACCATGTCAAACTATACAGTGTGTAAATGTGTAAGTGTGGAATGTTTCAATTGGCTATCTTGATTACCATTGAATAGCTTCAAAGCCTGGCTGCTTCCTCCCTGGGGGAATCTTTTGTTAGGAGGCGGTAGCTGGCCCTGATTGTATCTTGTCAGTCGTTCCCCTGTCTTCTGAATGTTGTTCTATATTTACTGTCCTGATTTTATCGTTTTTAATATTGCTATCCAGATTTTGATCACATTCAAGGTTTCCTCCTTTCTTCTGAAATTGATCACATACTTGTTGATTTCAATGGTGGTTGTTAGAGTGGTCCCGCAGTGGTCTAAGCAGCCAGACCTTGAAGCTGCAAGGCTATTCAATGTTAACCAAGGTGGCCAATTGAAACAATCATACCTGCCTCAAACAGACAAGAGTTCTCTCTCCCACCCTGTGCATTTCAGAGGTATATAAACTCCACTCAACTAATTTCCAACAGACCTCACAACCTCTGAGGATGCCTGCTGTAGATGTGGTGAAACATCAGGAGAGAATGTTTCTGGAACATGACCATACAGCCCAGAAAACTCACAGCAACTCAGTAGTTCCGGCCATGAAAACCTTTGACGACACATTTATTTCCAAATGTTGTTACATGGTGTAATCACCTGCTGGAGGGATTTGTAGTCCAAGGGACAAGTTACTAGAGAGAGCAGAGTTGGGGGATGTTGGTTGTGTGGACTAGAATTCCCAGGCTCCCTCATTTGCAGGGATTTGGGATTCAAATGCCAATCTGCTCCAGAGATCAGAGTTGGGGAATGTACAAACCCAAGGCTCCCTCAATGGAGGATGTATATTCCAAAAGGAAAAAGAGCTTGGGAGTACAAAGTTGTGAATTATGGGGTGTTGCACTAAAATCCCGATATAATAATAACAATCTGTTGGAGGGATTTGTAGTCCAAAGGACAAGGTGTTTGTTGGGTGCTGAATTATAGTTCCAAGAATCCCCGTCTGTTGGAGGGATTTGTAATCCAAAGGCACTTGAGAGAGAGCAGAGTTGGGAGATACTGTATGTGTGGACTAGAACTCCCAGGCTCCCTCATTGTGGGATTTGTAGTTCAAATGGCAATGTGCTCCATGGAGCAGAGTTGGGAAATATTGGGTGTAAACTGAAGTTCTAAGAATCCCTAGTAAAAGGGATATATAGTCCAAGGAGAAGGTGCTTGGGAAAGCAGAATTCAGGAGTGTTGGGTGTATGGTCTACACTTCCAAGAATCCTCTGTTGGAGGGACATGCAGTCCAAATTACAGGATGAACAGAGTTGGGACGTCTTGGATATATGTGGACTAGAACTCCCAGACTGCCTCTTTATGGACAAGGTACTTAAAGGAGCCGTGCTGGAAAATGTTGTGTCTGTGGGTCTGTAATTCCAAGAATCGTCTGTTTGTTAGAGGGATTTGTAGTCCAAAGGACAAGGTGCCCGAGAAAACCGTGATGACAGAAGCAGCCTTCTTTGTGTGGTGTATGGATCACAGCTCCCAAAAACCCCTTTGGGGAGATTTGCATCCCAAAATCACCCACCTTCTGTGCTGTGAAAGTGAAAGAGGATTGCAGAAAACAAAGTTCCTGAGAAAACAGTTGGGGGAATTTCCATTATTATTAATAATAATACAATAGTAGTGGTACACTAGAATTCCCATATTACCCTATTGGGGGATTTTTGGTCCAAAAACTCCGAAAAGGGGGTTTGGAATGGAGTGCATCTACAGAATGACACCACTTTAACTGCCCTGGATCAATGCTGTAGAGTCAGCCAGGCTTTGAAGCTGCAAGGCTATTCAATGCTAATCAAGGTGGCTAATTGCGACATTCACACTTGCCTCAAACAGACAAGAGTTCTTTCTCCCACCCTTGACATCATTCCACAGATATATAAACCCCACTTGCCTAGTTTCCAATAGACCTCACAACTTCTGAGGATTCCTGCCATAGATGTGGGCGAAACGTCAGGAGAGAATGCTTCTGGAACATGACTATACAGCACAGAAAACTCACAGCAACCCAGCCCAAGAGTGCTGGTGCCTTACCAAACTACAGCTCCTATGATTCCATATAAACCCCACTTGGCTAGTTTCCAACAGACCTCACAACTTCTGAGGATTCCTGTCATAGATGTGGGCAAAACGTCAGGAGAGAATGCTTCTGGAACATGACTATAGAGCACAGAAAACTCACAGCAACCCAGCCCAAGAGTGCTGGTGCCTCACTAAACTACAGCTCCTATGATTCCATATAAACCCCACTTGGCTAGTTTCCAACAGACCTCACAACTTCTGAGGATTCCTGTCATAGATGTGGGCGTCAGGAGAGAATGCCTCTGGAACATGGCCAGACAGCCCAGAAAACTCACAGCAACCCAAGGAAGATGAAGTTTCACATAGTCTCTATCCTTCTCTGCCAAAGAGGGCTGGTGCCTCACAAAACTACAACTCCCAAGTCAGTCTTCTTTGAGGAAGGCTTTTTAAAAAAAATCCTGAAAGACATTCCTTTCTAAATCATCCGCCTACGGAGACTAATCTCTGAAATTGAAAATCCTGTGAGATTTCTCTTTAATTGACTTCGCCAGTTTCACAGATGTCATAGCTATGAAGAGGAGTTGTGTTGAGCTATTTAGTCACATTTTCATGATTCCAAACAAGTATTTTCCACAACTGTAAATTTGGTTCCCGCTCAAAGATTATTCAACTCCCATTCTTGGTTTATTTAATTGTATTATAAATTGATCATCCCTTACTTAGAACTCCAAAATGCAACATGCTACAAAACTGTGGGTGGCCCAGTGACACTTTTGCTTTCTGAAGGTTTGATGTGCACAAACTTTGTTTCATGCACAAAAATTATTTTAGGTAAAGATAAAGGTTTTCCTCTGATATTAAGTCTAGTCGTGCCTGACTCTGGGGGTTGGTTCTCATCTCCATTTCTAAGCTGAAGAGCCGGCATTATCCATAGACATCTCCAAGGTTATGTGGCCAGCATGACTGCATGTAGCGCAGTTACCTTCCTGCCGGAGCGGTAGCAATTGATCTACTCACATTTGCAATTTTCAAACTGCTAGGTTGGCAGAAGCTGGAGCTGACAGCAGGAGCTCACTCCGCTCCCTGGATTCAAACCACCAATTCAGCAGTTCAGCCATTTAATCCACTCTGCCATCACCCCCTCCCCCCGATTATTTATTATTTTAAAATTATTTTAAATTATGCATAATTAGCTCCAGGGTATGGGTATAAGGTACATAGGAAACAAATGAATGTCATGTTTAGACTTGGGCCCCGTCTTCAAGAAATCTCATTATGCGTGTAAATGCAAACACAGATATTCCATAATCTCAACAAAAATCTAAAACACATTGGATGCCAGCAGTTCAGATTAGGGATATTCAAACTGTATTGTTGGTTTTTTAACCCACTGAATTTCAATTTCCAAGGACTCTTAGTGGCTCGTGCTATGGAACCCTGGGAGTTGTAGTTTTACAAGATCTTTAAGAGATATTTAGGTACTGGTTTTGAATACAGTAGTGAAGTTGGAAGGAAAGGAGGAAACCCTTGTTCCAGTGATTAAATGAAGCAACCTTTGGTCAAAGTAACAAAATTGTGGCTCAGATCTATCAAGTGGCATCTGAAGGAACATCCTGGAGTGGGCTTTTGGCACAGCTGGACCCATTTTGAAGAGACTTCCTTAAGGATTTTGGAGTAGCTCTCAAGGGAGTGGTTTGCCATTTCAAGAGTAGGTTTAAGCCTTAAGAAATAGCACGTTTGGAAATTTAAGGCGTGGAGAAACAAAACAAAAGACGGGCGTCCTTGTATGGAGATTGAAGGATCAAATCTGCCAAGACTGGCTCCTCCATTGGATACACGGCACAATGCGGAAATAATGCCAAATAATGACGAGGTACCAAATAAGGCAAAGGATCCAAATAATGGCACAGTACTGCAATAATGCACACTATCAAAAAATAATGCCAAATAATGGCATGGGGCCCAATTATTGCCAAATAATGGCATAAGACCCAAATAATGGCACAGGACCCAAATAATGCCAAATATTGGCACAGGACCCAAATAATGCACACTGTCAAAATAATGTGTTGTCAAACAATTTCATAGCCATTATCACTGGGTTGTTGTGAGTTTTCTGAGCTGTATAGCCATGTTCCAGAAGCATTCCCTCCTGACGTTTCACCCACATCTATGGTAGACATCCTCAGAGGTTGTGAGGTCTGTTGGAAACTAAGCAAGTGGGGTTTATATATCTGTGGAATAATATCCAAGGCGGGAGATATTGTCTGTTTGAGGCAAGTGTGAATGTTGCAATTGGCCACCTTAATTAGCACTGAATAACCTTGCAGCTATTCCCCCAGGCAGGAAGTAACCACGCTTTGAAACTGCAAGTCTATTCAATGCTAATCAAGGTGGCCAATGGCAACATTCACGCAGACAAGAGTTCTTTCTCCTATCCTGGACATAATTCCACAGGTACATAAACCCCACTTGCATAGTTTTCCAACAGACCTCACAACCTCTGAGGATGCCTGCTACAAATGTGGATGAAACATCAGGAGAGAATGCTTCTGGAACATGGCCAGACAGCCTGGAAAACTCACAGTAAACCACTATCAAAATAATGGCAAATACTGGCACAGTACAGAATAATGTGCAGTAATGCCACACTAACAAAGTAATGCCCAATAATGGCACAGCACCATAATGCCCAATAACAGCAGAGAACCAAAATGCCAAACTTCTGAGTGCCAGGCAGGCTGCTCTGTACCCACTAAGCCTTGAAATCCTGTTGGTTTCTCTAAGTAACTCTGTAAAAGGATACCCTGTTATCCTTCTGCCTCAGGCATCAAAATCTCCTGGGGAAGCCCTGCCTGAGGCTACAAGTGGTCAGGCCAGTGACTGGTCAAGGAGTGACCACTTGGTGAGCCATACCCGGTTGGGCAAGGCTGGTTCTTGTGGCTTGGTTGGCATGGGGAGCCCTACTCATTGAGGAATTTGTGCATTGTTTAACCTTGGTGATGCTATGGGATGATGACTACGTTTTAGGGATGCGGGCAGGGGAAGTTATAAGGTTCCTCTTTTGTTTTTTGTGCCATAGAGGAAGTCCGATTGGGACCCTATTTTATTGTTGTAGTACTGTGAGGTTTGCTTGGTAGCAATCTGCTTTGTGCATGCCCAGGAACACTGTGTCCTACCTTGCTACTCCCTGTGGTTTGGCAACAGAGATCTGGAATGCAAACGGAGGATTGATGGAATCCAATTGAAGTCCTGGTTACCTTTCCTCCAACTTACTTGAGTTTATTTATTTTTTAAGTTCAGGTATGCAATACCTCTTTGACCGCAAAGTGCTGATTGCATCAAAATATAACCAAAAAAATGAAAGCAATCATCGCACTGAAACAACAAATATATCTTTGGCATTGAATTTTCTTGGTTCTGTTCCTCTTTGCATTCTTTGGGAGGAGGAAAGAAGGGGCCTCCCGGGTGACTTACAGTAGAGTCTCGCTTATCCAACCTTCGCTCATCCAATGTTCTGTATTATCCAACGCAGTCTGGCTTTTAGTAGTCAATGTTTTTAATACATTGTGATATTTTGGTGCTAAATTCATAAATATAGTAATTACTACGTAACGTTACCGTGTATTGAACTGCTTTTTCTGTCAATTTGTTGCAAAACATGATGTTTGGGTGCTTAATTTGTAAAATCATAACATAATTTTAGGTTTAATAGGCTTTTCCTTAATCCCTCCTTATTATCCAACATTTCCGCTGATCCATTCCAACATTCTGCCGGCCTGTTTATGTTGGATAAGCGAGACTACTGTATTTCAAAACCTGGAAAAGATACATTTTTCGGACTACGCCTTCCAGAATCCCACTCTGGGAGGAATAATCCCACATGTTGTGGTTACTGTATGCCTTTAAGTCATTTCTGACTTATGGGGACCTTAAAGGAAATTTACCATGGGGTTTTCTTGGTCACATTGGTTTCCTTTGTGATGCTGAAACAATATTTTACAGTATGGAGCCTCTCCATTTAGGCTTCCAGTCAGCCGGCATCGACACTGTAAAATTAATGCAATTTGACCCCACTTGAAATGTCATGGTGCAATGGGATGAAATCCTGGGAGTTGTAGTTTACAGTTTCCTATGGAAAGGGGGGTACAATAAATGCCAATTTTGTGCCTTAGAAGGTGCACAAAAGTGGGCAAGTAGGAAATCGGTATGATGACTTGAGGATCCAAGAGTATTTGGCTCCAGGGCTTTCTGCTCTGTAGTAGCCTCATCCCAGCTGATGTCTGAAGGAGAAGCCCAGCTCCACCTGCTCCATCCAGCCAAACCGGATGGCGGCCGCCTCCTCCTCCTCCTCCTCGTGCGCACCTGTGCTCCTTGCTGCATCGAAGGCACACCTGGGCATCAAGGAGCCGGTGCCCATTGAGTCCCTGGCCGGCTCCTGGGTGGAGCCGCAGGGAAGAAGGAGAAGAAGATGAGCCACATTTTTTCCTGGGCAGGGATGTTCCCAAAGGCTTCTTCCCCACGGAATGCACACTCCTGCACTTCCCCATTCCAGGATCTTGTTGGAATACACCTCCCAGAATCCTCCTCTGGAGGTTTTAAAGCCGAGGCTGGATGGACATCTGTTGGGAGGGTTTTGATGGTGTCTTCCTGCATGGCAGAATGCGGTTGGACTGGATGGTCCTTGGGTGTCTCTTCCAACTCTAGGATTCCAACTCTGAGCCAACAATGTGATGCGGCTGCTAAAAAAGCCAATGGGATTCTGGCCTGCATCAATAGGGGAATAGCGTCTAGATCCAGGGAAGTTATGCTCCCCCTCTATTCTGCCTTGGTCAGACCACACCTGGAATACTGTGTCCAATTTTGGGCACCACAGTTGAAGGGAGATGTTGACAAGCTGGAAAGCGTCCAGAGGAGGGCGACTAAAATGATTAAGGGTCTGGAGAACAAGCCCTATGAGGAGCGGCTTAAAGAGCTGGGCATGTTTAGCCTGCAAAAGAGAAGGCTGAGAGGAGACATGATAGCCATGTACAAATATGTGAGGGGAAGTCATAGGGAAGAGGGAGCAAGCTTGTTTTCTGCTGCCCTGCAGACTAGGACACGGAACAATGGCTTCAAACTACAGGAAAGGAGATTCCACCTGAACATCAGGAAGAACTTCCTCACGGTGAGAGCTGTTCGACAGTGGAACTCTCTCCCCGGGGCCGTGGTGGAGGCTCCTTCCTTGGAGGCTTTTAAGCAGAGGCTGGATGGCCATCTGTCGGGGGTGCTTTGAATGCGATTTCCTGCTTCTTAGCAGGGGGTTGGACTAGATGGCCCATGTGGTCTCTTCCAACTCTACTATTCTATGATTCTATGATTCTATGATTCTATGATTCTATGAATCCATAAGCCGGTATTCAGTATTGGTCTTCCAGAAAGACAATTTCTCCAAATCCCTTGTAGGATTTTCAGGTTCCAGGGGCGCATTTTAACAGCTGGAACTCAACTGTTAATATTTAAGAAGGCATCTGAGAATGTGCAGGAACCCCGGTGGCTCAGTGTGTTAAAGCACTGAGCTGCTGAACTTGCAGATCGAAAGGTCCCAGGTTCAAATCCCGGGAGCGGAATGAGCGCCCGCTGTTAGCTCCAGCTTCTGCCAACCTAGCAGTTCGAAAACATGCCAATGTGAATAGATCAATAGGTACTGCTCTGGCGGGAAGGTAACGGCGCTCCATGCAGTCATGCTGGCCACATGACCTTGGAGGTGTCTATGGACAACGCCGGCTCTTCGGCTTAGAAAAAAATTGGAGAGGAACCCAGGCAGTACACCAGGAAGTTGTCCCTTCCTGTGGCACCTGCTTGGCCTTAATGTCCTGGGATTTGCAGATATAGATTCTCACCTGGCCTGCTTCTGCTGCAACAGAGCCATTTAGTAGCCATAGGAATCCTACAATGCCTGGCTTGTAGCTTCTAACAGAGATGTGGCAGCCTTCCTAGGGCAAGAAGTGGGCTTTATCTTGGACCTAGGAGACCTGGGTTCGAATCCTTACTCAACCATGTGTTGTAATCTATTATTATTATTATTATTATTATTATTATTATTATTATTATTATTATTATTATTATTATTATATCCTGCTTTATCTCTGTTCTGTGTATTTAACATGTATTTTATAGAACTACATTTTAATATGTGTGTTTTTAGAACTTTTGCAATATTTGTATGTTTGACTCTTCTGTGACCTACCTCGAACCACGAGGAGAGGCGGGTAAGAAATGAAATTGTTGTTGTTGTTGTTGTTGTTGTTGTTATTAGAAACACAACAAGATGAGTCCACAGTAGACAGTCTGCTGGCTCTTGTATTGGATCACACGTCAAACACTTCCCAACTGTCTAGAACTGTTTGATGTATAGGCGAATAATGCATGCCGATCCCAGTAAGGTGCCCTTCTGCAGCTGGTAGATGTCATTTTGTCAGTGCCGATTGTGTTTAAGTGCAGACCAAGGCAGTGTGCCGATCATCACTGGGACCACCTTGACTGGCTTGTGCCAGAGTCTTTGTAATTCGATCCTTAAATTCTCATATCGTGTCAGCTTTTCCAGTTGTTTCTCCTCAATCCTATTATTATTATTTTATGACACAGCAAACAAGATAGACATGCTGGATTTCGTATCACAAAATCACAAGTTGAACACTTCCCAAGTGTCTAGGACTGTGTGATGTATTTTCGGATGATGCGTGCAGATCCCAGTAGGGTGGCCTTTTGCAGTTGGCAGATCGTAATTTTGTCAATGTCTATTGTTTCCAAATGTCAGCTGAGATCTTTTGGCACAGCACCCAGTGTGCCCATCACCACCAGGACCACCTGCACTGGTTTCTGCCAGAGTCTTTGCAGTTCAATCTTGAGGTCCTGATAGCGGCTGAGTTTTTCCTGTTGTTTTTCGTCAATGCGACTGTCACCTGGGATGGCGACATCAATGATCCAAACCTTTTTCCTTTCCACAACTGTGATGTCTGGTGTGTTGTGTTCCAGAACTTTGTCAGTCTGGATTCAGAAGTCCCACAGTATCTTTGTGTGCTCATTTTCCAATACTTTTGCAGGTTTGTGATCCCACCAGTTCTTTGCTGCTGGGAGGTGGTACTTGAGGCATAAGTTCCAATGAATCATTTGGGCCACATAGTTGTGCCTCTGTTTGTAGTCTGTTTAATTATTATTATTATTATTATTTTATGACACAGCAAACAAGATAGATATGCTGGATTTCATATCATAAAATCACAAGTCAAACACTTCCCAAGTGTCTAGGGCTGTGTGATGTATTTTCGGATGATGCGCGCAGATCCCAGCAGGGTGGCCTTTTGCAGCTGGCAGATCATAATTTTGTCAATGTCTATTGTTTCCAAATGCCGGCTGAGATCTTTTGGCACGGCACCCAATGTGCCCATCACCACCGGGACCACCTGCACTGGTTTCTGCCAGAGTCTTGAGGTCCTGATAGCGGCTGAGTTTTTATTATTATTATTATTATTATTATTATTATTATTATTATTATTATTATTATTATTATTATTATGGAAACCCACTGGGTGATTCTTGGGCCAGTCACGCTCTCTCAGCCTCAGAGGAAGGCAATGTCGAACCCCCTCTGAACTCATCTTGCCAATGATATTCTATGATAGGGTTGCTCTGAGGGTCACCATCAGTCAGAAATGACCTGGAGACATACAGCAACAATACGAAAAAGATTGAAGGTGCATCTACATCTGCTGTCTCTTTCCTCTTCCGTCCTTCCTTCCTTCCTTCCTTCTTTGTTTGATAGGATCTAACTCAGGCATGGGTAAACTTTGGCGCTCCAGATGTTTTGGACTTCAACTCCTACACTGCCTAATAGCTGCTAAGCTGCCTGGGATTTCTGGGAGTTGAAGTCCAAAACACTTGGAGGGCTGAAGTTTGCCCGTGCCTGATCTACACTATAGAATCAATGCACTTGAGACCACTTCATTGCTAGGGAATCCCAGGATCTGTAGTTTCCCAAGGTCTTGAGCCTTCTCTGCCAAAGAGTGCTGTTGCCTCACCAAACAACAAATCCAAAGATTCCATTAAGCTGTTACTATTAAAGTGATGTCAAACCGTATTCGTTCAACAGCGTAGATGATCCAAATAAGTACAAATACACCAAACTACAAATCCCATGATTCACTAGCATTTTGCTGTGGCTTTTAAAGTGGTACCAAGCTGCATTCATTCTACAGTGTAGATGCTCCCTTGGATTCTAAGAATTGTTCTTGCAAAATAACTACTATTCTGAGGCTCTAATTGGAGGATATAAAACAAATACCGTATATACTCGAGTATAAGCCGACCCGAATATAAGCCGAGGCACCTAATTTTACCACAAAAAAACTGGGAAAACATTGACTCCAGTATAAGCCGAGGTTGGTAAATTTCAGAAATAAAAATAGATACCAATAAAATTACATTAATTGAGGCATCAGCAGGTTAAATGTTTTTGAATATTTACTTACAGCTCAAATTTAAGATAAGACTGTCCAACTCTGATGAAATCATTATTCTCATCTTCTTCAATGTAAATGTGCTTATGTATCCTTTTAATAATAATAGAGTAAAATAATACATGTAAGAATAAAAATAATAAATACAGGAAAATAATTACAAGTAATAATAAATAGAGTAAAATAATAAATGCAATAATAATTGGCCCAGATCCGTGAATTCATCTCTTGTTTAAACATTTTATTTTGTATGTTGACCTTTTATGACTGTTTTTATCGATGTTGATGTTTTATTGTTGAGTAATTTGCTTTATTGTTTTGCTTCTGCTTTTATATTGTTGTGTCTGGGCAAGGCCCCATGTAAGCTGCCCCGAGTCCCTTTGGGGAGATGGGACAGGGTATAAGAATAATTAATTTATTATTATTATTATTATTATTAAGAATAATATTATTATTCTTAATATTATTATTCTTATATTATATAATAATATTATATAATATTATAATAATATAATATTATTATTCTAATAATAATAAGAATAAATAATAATAATTAATTATTAATTAATAATAATAATAAGATCAGAGTGAAATAATTAATGTAATAATAATAATAAAAAATAGAGTAAAATAAATGTAATAGTAGCAACAATAATAGAGAAAAATAATAAATGTAATAATACCAATAATAATAGAGAAAAATAATAAATGTACCGTATATTCTCGAGTATAAGCTGGCCCAAATATAAGCCAACCAGGACCCTCACCTGAATATAAGCCGAGGGGGGCTTTTCCAGTCGAAAACTAGGCTTATACTTGAGTATATAGTATACAGTATATGACTTCCGAAAGACAAGTTCATCCATCCTAAGGGAAGCCAGATGGGTCTGAGCATGTGGGTGACACTATGAGCTCCTTGGGGCAAGCAACCAGTTCTCTCCATCCACTTGTGCACTGATAAGAGCACTACTTAAACACATAATGAGATCTTCTTGCATTTCTGGCATTCCAGTGTGGAGTTGTGTGGCTTCCATAGCCAAACCAGCACCGCCTACATGGCAAAAAGGGGTGTTCCCACTCAGCTGCTCGAAATCCCTTATGGGGAAACTTGGGGACAGGGTGGGACACCCCAAAAACATCCCATGGAGAAGTCCGCATGCGCCGTGGCCACAGATCACGGTGAGGCGGGACTAGAATGGAATGTCTGGAATCCACCACCGCAGTGAAACTTTTTGTTGCAGTTCCCACTAGTTGTAGGATACATCTACACCAGGCATGGGCAAACTTGGGCCCTCCAGGTGTTTTGGACTTCAACTCCCACAATTCCTAGCAGCCTACCGGCTGCTAGGAATTGTGGGAGTTGAAGTCCAAAACACCTGGAGGGCCCAAGTTTGTATCCACTGGGTCTCTGTTGTGTTTTAAAACCACAGACAAATCCCAGTGCTTTTTTGGCAGCTAGCAACATGGTTTGTTTAATCCTTATCACCGGTTTCATTTTACTGCTGTTTAAACAACTGATTTCATAGTGTTTCCTCTACTGATTAATCTGGACAGGCCATCTCTGCTTCTCGTGTTTTATCGCTTTTTTATTGGTAGTAATCTTTGTGTAACTTGTGGGTTGGTCTATCGCATTATTGAGTCTAACGGATTTTGTAAGGCAGCTTCTGACAAACTGTCACTTTCCTGGATGGACAGGACTACAAAACCCATCCTTTGGATGGGGATGATTGGATTTGTAGTCCAGCATATCCAGATGTATAGCTAAGGCTGTTCAGAAGTATTCCAGAATACTACTTTGGATGGTAGGGAATGATATAGATTTTTAATAACTAATATATGAAATGCATATCATGGGAGAAGGCTACAGTGAGCATGTTTGTTTATTTTCATCTTGTTGTCGAAAGCTTTCATGTCCGGAATCACTGGGTTGCTGTGAGTTTTCTGGGCTGTATGGCCATGTTCCAGAATAATAATAATAATAATAATAATAATAATAATAATAATAATAATAATAATAATAATGGTAAAGGTATAGGTTTTCACTGGTGTTAAGTCCAGTCGCGTCCGACTCTGGGAGTTGGTGCTCATCTCCATTTCTAAGCTGAAGAGCCGGCATTGTCCATAGACACCTCCAAGGTCATGTGGCCGGCATGACTGCATGGAACGCTGTTACCTTCCCGCTGGAGCAGTACCTATTGATCTACTCACATTGCCATGTTTTTGAACTGCTAGGTTGGCAGAAGCTGGAGATAACAGCGGGCGCTCACTCCACTCCCCGGATTTGAACCTGGGACCTTTCGGTCTGCAAGTTCAGCAGCTCAGCGCTTTAACACACTGAGCCACCGGAGGGTCCCAATAATAATAATAATGATAATAATAATAATAATAATAACAACATTTGGGAAGTGTTCGACTTGTGATTTTTTGATATGAAATCCAGCATATTTATCTTGTTTGCTGTGTCATAAAATAAAACAATAATAATACTTTATTTATACCCAGCTCCAGCTCCCAAAGGACTCGGGACAGCTTACATTGGGACAAGCCCAAAACAGTATTACATCAATAAAAACCATTCTCTCCTGATGTTTCACCTCACAACCTCTGAGGATGCCTGCCATAGATGTGGGCGAAACGTCAGGAGAGAATGCTTCTGGAACATAGACATACAGCCCGGAAAAACTCACAGCAACCCTGTTTTCTCTCTTGATGTTTCACCTCACAACCTCTGAGGATGCTTGTCATAGATGTGGGCAAAATGTCAGGAGAGAATGCTTCTGGAACATAGACATATACAGCCTGGAAAAACTCATAGCAACCCTGTTTTGCATAGAAATAACTGTTTTTAGGGAGAAAAGGGTAAATAAATATAAGAGCCTCAACTGCCCTTCAAAAAGTACATTGACTCTGGGAAAGGTTCACAACAGAGCTATAGTAAAAAAAAGAAAAAGGGGGGGGGGGTTATAAGGTCCATTTACACTGTGGATTGAATACAGCTTGATACTGCTTTAACTACCATGGCTCAATGTTATGGAATCCAGAGACCTGTGGTTTGCAATCTTCGGCAGAGATGGTTAAAGAACATCTAAAATTGCAACTCACAGGATGTTATAGTATTGAGCCATGAAAGTTAAAGTGAGACTAAACTGCATTAATTCAACAATGTTAGATGCACCTTTCATCTGCAGAAGGAACCTTTACAAACTCTGCAAAGTCCCAATGCAGTTCTTAGTCCAAGAAACTTTGATGTTTTCATAATACAGGATTTTTAAATAGCGCCATGGATTCTTCCAGAGGCTTGGGGTTGCACTAGATGGCCTCTAAGAACCCAAACGCTATGATTCCTTGCAGAAAATGAAATGGTTAGAATGGACAAATCAAACTCTCTCAACCTCAGAGGAAGCCAATGGTAAAATCAACTCTAACTTTCAGTCTAAAGCAGGCATAGTCAAACTTGGGCCCTCCAGGTGTTTTGGACTGCAACTCCCACCATTCCTAACAGCCTCAGGCCCCTTCCTTTTGCCTCTCAGCCGCTTAAGCGGCTGAGGGGCAAAAGGAAAGGGCCTGAGGCTGTTAGGAATGGTGGGAGTTGAAATCCAAAACACCTGGAGGGCCCAAGTTGGCCCATGCCTGCTCTAAAGTGAAGCTACATTACACTGTCTCACATCAGTTTGGAGCAATGTATTATAACAGTCATAGATAACAGAACAAATCAATCAATCAGATTAAGCAATGATTCATTCTGATTGTCCCTTTTGCAAGGAGGCAATTGCCATTTGCAAAACAAAGGGGTGATATCATTATCTCTAACGGGAGGCTTATCTTGAATTAGCACAGAGAGGGAAATATTTAGATTGACTCTCAGTTGGCAGCTGGATGAACAGAGTTTGGACATTCTTGCTCCTTGAAAAAACGAGTTGCCTTATAAGGATCAGGAGGACTTTTATCTGATGTGAGGCCAACATTTTTCCTTATATTACAAAAGGTCGAACACTGAAATATCCCATCAAATCTGGTTGCATCTGCACCAGGCATGGGCAAACTTGGGTCCTCCAGGTGTTTTGGACTTCAACTCACACAATTCCTTAAGCAGCTGAGGGGGAAAAGGAAGGGGCCTGAGGCTGTTAGGAATGGTGGGAGTTGGAGTCCAAAACACCTGGAGGGCCCAAGTTGGCCCATGAATGCTGTAGAGTGCAAACTTTGTCAAAACTAGGTGAACTAAACCATGGGTTTCCACTCTTGCAGTTATGTGGGGGGGGGGGGGGGAGAGATATATGCTATGAAAGGATTACATAGATCAGAAAGAGCTGCTCCCCAATTCACCATGTTGAGTGCACTGCAAAAACAGCTCTAGAGAGGGAGGTGAGGAATGAATGATGTATCCTAAAATATAAAGAAAAATCAGGTGAACATGGAGAAACTATTTAATTTTATAATATCTGGATATGTTGGATGACAACTTGCACCACTGAAGGGACACAAGGGGCCTGATTTAATTTGATTCAATCTGATTCATAAATAGCAATGGTATTCAGAATAGTCTGATTAGATAAATAGTCTAGAAGGGGTTAGTAAGAAATGTTTGCCACAAACACCACCAAATGGCCAGCAATAAAACAAGCCCATCGCCTTCCTGGGGATGCAAAGGACATCAATTGACCAGGAACCCACACATGCAGGCAGGGCAATAAAACCTTAGAAATAACAGTCCTAGATGTGAGGGTCAGAGATGGTGTTTTGTTTCAGTTTGATTTTGATAGATAGACATTTGTTGTTTGTTGTTTTGATAAATGTCAGGATGAAACAAGATGAAATAAGGAGGGGGCGTGAGAACAAGGATGTTTGTGAAGTAAATTGTACCTGCAAGAATATTATAAATACCCCATGTGAAATCTCAGTCTGTGTGCCACTCCTTTTCATGATGGTCATCTGCAGAACTATTTGCAAATAAATCTGTGCATTTCTAGCTCCCCGGCCTCCTAGTTCCTTTATTGGAAAGTTGGCACTAGGGGGTTCTGCAAGGTTTGCCTTCCTTAAAAGGGGGTATCGCATCTGAGCCTCAACACCACCTTGACATTTGGAGGATGGGAGCTGTATTTGTTATATTCTACATGTGGAGGATGGGAACTGTATATATACACACACACACACACTTACTTAGGTGATTGCTCGTTCTCCGAGTATGATGGCCTTCCAAGTGTAGTGTCTTGGCGGTGGATACATAGGTGACTGTAGGGCCCTATTCTTGATCCACATTTTCTTCTATGGAGCCACCAGTGGTGCAGCGTATTAAAGCGCTGAACTTGCGGACAGAAAGGTCGCAGGTTCGAATCCGGGGAGCGGAATGAGCACCCGCTGTTAGCCCCAGCTTCTGCCAACCTAGCAGTTCCAAAACATACAAATGTGAGTAGATCAATAGGTACTGCTCCAGCAGGAAGGTAACAGCGCTTCATACAGTCATGCCAGTGGCCACATGCATGACCTTGGAGGTGTCTATGGACAATGCCGGCTCTTCAGTTTAGAAATGGAGATGAGCACCAACCCCCAGAGTTGGGCACGACTGGGCTTAATGTCAGGGGAAATCCTTTACCTTTACCTATGTTCTTCTACAGCGAGGGCATTGGTTTCCAGGTGGAAGGCAGTCCTGATCAGGGGTGGCTTGATGGCACATTTCTCTCTTTCGCCCTCCATTCATGCCTTTTCAAATTCCGCAGCACTGCTGGTCACAGCTGACCTCCAACTTCTTGGCAGGGGGTTGGACTGGATGGCCCATGAGGTCTCTTCCAACTCTACGATTCTATGATTTTATCATAGACTTAATTTAACTGCCATGGCCCAAGGCTTTGGAATCATGTGAACTCTATTTTTGCAAAGACTTCTCTGCCAAATTAACTGCATTATGGATTATATGGCAATCTAAATTCATATAATGCAGTTCAATACAGTTCATTTAATCTGTGTTCTGAAACTGCATTATATGGCAGAGCAGATCCAGCCTGGCTGAGCCATGGAGCTGGAAGTACAAGGGTCAGGCTGGGAAAAGGGAGAGAGACTCAAGATGTGTTCCAGAGATGAAAAATCCCTGCTGTGTCAGCCCTCCATTCCCGACTGTCACGGGTTCAGATGTCGAAAGACGTCTGCAAAGGGAAAGGCAGCCGGGAGAGTTTGGCAATGGATGAGAGAGAAAGGGAAAGACAGATGGAGATAGAAAAGGAACATGTGGAAATGGAGGAAAGAACAGTCACAAAAAAAGTAAGCAAGAGAAGTACACTGGATAACATTCTAGTATCTGTAGGGTGTATGTCTACACCAACGTTTCTCAACCTGGGGGTCAGGATCCCTGGGGGTCGT
Organism: Anolis carolinensis; assembly: GCF_035594765.1. Classification (NCBI taxonomy): domain Eukaryota; kingdom Metazoa; phylum Chordata; class Lepidosauria; order Squamata; family Anolidae; genus Anolis; species Anolis carolinensis. The sequence goes on from NC_085846.1 coordinate 7,325,869, forward strand.
AAGGGGGGATGTCAGAGGGATTGCCAAAGACCACCAGAAAACACACATTAATTCACAGTGCTCTCCATAGGTAGGTGAACTACATCTCCCCTAAATCACTGTCAATTCCTCCCAAATCCCTCCAGTATTTTCTGTTGGTAATGGCGGTTCTGTGTGGGAAGTTTGACCCAATTCTATCATTGGTGGGGTTCAAGGGGCTCTTTGATTGTAGGTGAATTATAAATCCCAGCAAACTACAATTCCCAAATTTCAAGGTCTATTTTCCTCAAACCCCACCAATGTTCACATTTGGGCATATTGAGTATTCGTGCCGAGTTTGGTCCAGATCCATCATTGTTTGAGTCCACAGTGCTCTCTGGATGTAGGTGAACTACAACTCCCAAACTCAAGGGCAATGCCTACCAAACCTTTCCAGTATTTTGTGTTGGAGTTCTGTGTGCCAAGTTTGGTTGGTGGAATTCAGAATGCTCTTTGTTTGTAGGTGAACTATAAATCCCAGCAACTACAACTCCCAAATGACAAAATCAATCCCCCCAACCCCACCAGTTTTCAAATTCGGGCGTATAAGATATTTGTGCCAAATTTGGTCCAGTGAATGAAAATACATCCTGCATAACAGATATTTACATTACAATTCATAACAGTAGCAAAATTAGTTATGAAGTAGCAACAAAAATAATGTTATGGTTGGGGGTCACCACAACATGAGGAACTGGATTAAGGGGTCGTGGCATTAGGAAGATTGGGAACCACTGCTCTACACTGTAGAATGAATGCAATCTGGGATCCCTTTAACAGCCATGGCTCAATGCTATGGAATTGTAGGAGTTGTAGTTTGGTGGTGTACCTCACACTTTAGAAGAGAAGGCAAATGATGTTGGAAAACTACAACTCTCAGGATTCCATGGTATTGAGCCATGAGTGTCAAACTACAGGGTTGTAGTTTTACAAGGCCTTGAGCCTTCTCTGCTAAAGCATGCTGGTGCCAAACCAAACTACAACCAGATTATTCTATCTGCCCATGGCAGATACAGTACATGGTTTGAAACTGCATTTGTTTGACAGTGTAGATCAGACATGGGCAAACTTCAGCCCTCCAAGGATCTCAGGCTGTTAGGAATTGTGGGAGTTGAAGTCCAAAACACCTGGAGGGCCAAAGTTTGCCCACACGTGGTATAGGTGCACCTCAGGGAGGGATTTGCTTTGCTTTTTCAGATTTATGGCCAGCTGTGGTCAGTAAAAGTTCAAAAGTGATGGACTGTGTGATAGAGAAGTGAAAAAAAATAGAGGCCTCTGCAATGCAACTTGGAGCCAGGGGAAATCCCGGTTTTCATCAGGGGTTGTCCCATAAATCATAAGGGTCAGCTGGAGAGAGGCCAAGGCTGCGAGTTCATCTTGAATTCTTTCTGAATCTCACGGAAAGGTATCAGGACTGGGTAACGCCTGCCTTGAAAGAAGGCTTTTCATAAATTTTGTGTATTATTGCAATTATTGATATTATAGTAAGGCCCCTTTATTCACAGGACTGGAACCCGTGGCTTTGTTTATCCAACTCTGGCAAAATATGTCCTTTGTAGGCATTTTGTAGGCCCCTAATGGCACAGCGTGTTAAAACGCTGAGCTGCTGAACTTGCAGACCAAAAGGTTACAGGTTTGAACCCTGGGAGCAGGGTGAGCACCCACTGTTAGCCCCAGCTTCTGCCAACCTAAAAGTTTGAAAACATGCAAATGTGAGTAGATTAATAGGTACCGCTCCAGCAGGAAGATAACAGCGCTCCATGCAGTCATGCTATTGATCTACTTACATTTGCATGAAGCAGAAGCTGGGGCTAACAGCGGGAGCTCACCCTGCCAACCTTTCAGTCAGCAAGTTCAGCGGCTCAGTGGTTTAACCCACTGCACCACCAGGGCTCTATTTTGGGGATAGTGCTACTCAAATCCTGCCAGATTCTTGCCATTGTAGTCCAATCAATTCGTTTTTTTCCGGCCAGAAGTGTGGAAGGATTGTGCGCTATCATTTATAGCAGGGTTGGTTGTCTAGCTGGTGTTGAACTACAACTCCCAGTAATGCTCACAATTGGTTATGCTGGTTAGGGGCTGCTGGGAGTTGTGATCCGATATCTGTGATCCGATATCTGTGACTTGTTATGCTGTTATATTGTATTACTGTGTTTTAATTTGTTTTATTTTACTCGATTGTTGTTTTGATACTGTTTATTTAGTTATTTATACATGTTTCAACTTGTCATACCTTGTTCTCGAGTCCCTTCGGGGAGATGGAGGCGGGATAGAAAAATAAAGTATTTATATTATTATTGTTATTACAGTAAAGTCTCACTTATCCAACATTCGCTTATCCAACATTCTGGATTATCCAATGCAGTCCGCCTTTTAGTAGTCAATGTTTTTGTAGTCAGTCTTTTCAATACATTGTGATGTTTTGGTGCTAAATTCGTAAATACAGTAATTACTACATAACATTGCTTTTTCTGTCAATTTGTTGTAAAACATGATGTTTTGGTGCTTAATTTGTAAAATCATAATGTTTCACGTTTAATAGGCTTTTCCTTAATACAGTAGAGTCTCACTTATCCAACGTAAACTGGCCGGCAGAATGTTGGATAAGTGAATATGTTGGATAATAGGGAGAGATTAAGGAACAGCCTATTAAACATCAAATTAGGTTATGATTTTACAAATTAAGCACCAAAACGTCATGTTATAGAACAAATTTGACAGAAAAAGTAGTTCAATACACAGTAATGCTATGTAGTAATTACTGTATTTACAAATTTAGCACCAAAATATCACGATGTATTGAAAACATTGACTACAAAAATGCGTTGGATAATCCAGAACGTTGGATAAGCGAGTGTTGGATAAGTGAGACTCTACTGTACCTCCTTATTATCCAACATATTATCCAACATGTACGGAATAGGAGTTCTTTAAAGCTATGGACAATGCGGTCACTGTTGCCCGCTTTTGGTCTAAAACTATTTAGCTGCTTGTGATTTCCTTTATTTTATCACTTTTAAAATTATTTATTATGCAATGCTTTTGACACAAAATAAATTTTAAAAATCCAACATATTTATTTATCCAACGTTCTGCCGGCCTGTTTATGTTGGATAAGTGAGAATCGAATACAGTAGAGCAGGGGTCCCCAAACTTTTAAAACGGGGGGCCAGTTCATGATCCTTCAGACCGTTGGAGGGCCGGACTATAGTTGGTCACCAAGCAATAATAATAATTAATAATAATAACAACCACGACAATAATAATATCAAAGAGGGTTGGAAGAGACCCTTTGGGCCATTGAGTCCAATCCCCTTCTGCCTCTGTGCACCAAAAGCACAAGCAAAGCACCCCTTACAGATGGCCACCCAGCCTCAATGTTAATAATAATAATAATAATAATAATAATAATAATAATAATAATAATAAAGAGGGTTGGAAGAGACCCCTTGGGCCATTTAGTCCAACCCCCTTCTACCTCTGTGCACCAAAAGCACAAGCAAAGCACCCCTGACAGATGGCCACCCAGCCTCAATGTTAATAATAAGGGTTGTAAGAGAAGAGACCCCTTGGGTCATTTAGTCTAACCCGCTTCTGCCCTTGTGCCGTGGGGGCCGGATAAATAGCTTCGATGGGCCGCATCCGGCCCCCGGGCCTTAGTTTGGGGACCCCTGCAGTAGAGTCTCACTTATCCAACATAAATGGGCCGGCACAATGTTGAATAAGCGAATATGTTGGATAATAAGGAGAGATTAAGAAGAAGCCTATTAAACATCAAATTAGGTTATGATTTTACAAATTAAGCACCAAAACATCATGTTATACAACAAATTTGGCACAAAAAGTAGTTCAATATGCAGTAATGCTACATAGTAATTACTGTATGTATGAATTTAGCACCAAAATATCATGCTGTATTGAAAACATTGACTACAAAAATGTGTTGGATAATTCAGAACATTGGATAAGCGAATATTGGATAAGTGAGACTCTACTGTATATTATTATCTGATTATATGGCAGTGTAGAACCATCTTCAGTGCTATCAACACAATCGTGAGAGTTGTAGTTGTACAAGGTCAAGAGTGCTAGTGCCTCACCAAACTCCAAATGCCAGGATTCCACAGCATTGAGCTACCGCAATTAAAGTGGTGCCAAACTGCATTAATTCTACACTGTAGACGCACCCCAGACACTCCGAAGTGTCTATTCTGACACTGAGAGGAGAAAACGGGCTGGAAAGAAGCCGTGGGATTTTCCAGACTCCTTGAATGGCTCTGTCAAACAGGTCCTGCCTCCGCCGAGGCGTAATGAACTAGCAATGTGGGTCCACCCTGCCTTAAGGAGACAGTGGGATTCTCCTCTCTCCTCGGCCAGGTGTGGTTGTGACGGCTTCCGTCGCATGCTTTCCTTGCGCCACTGCCTGGTGCGCAGGTGTGCAGGTTGGATTGGCATTTCGTCAACTCACATCCGGTCTTTCGTCCCGATGTACGTATCAGCGAAAACGAATTAACTCCCAAATTTGGAAAGAACCACTCGGCGACCGATCCAATTACAGCATTAATTTAAAACCGTTCAAACCACATTTAAAATGTATTAAAATGTGCAAATAGGCAAACTTGGTCCCTGCAGGTGTTTTGGACTGCAACTCCCACCATTCCTAACAGCCTCAGGCCCTTTCCTTTTGCCCCTCGGCCGCTTAAGCGGCCGAGGGGCAAAAGGAAAGGGCCTGAGGCTGTTAGGAATGGTGGGAGTTGCAGTCCAAAACACCTGCAGAGACCAAGTTTGCCCATGCCTAGTCTACTCTACACTTGAACTGCCATGGCACAATGCAATGGTGTCCTGAGAGTTGTAGTTTTACAGACCCTTGGAAAACTACAACTCCCAGGACACTGTCACATTGAGGTGGTTTCAAACTGCATGAATTCTTATTATGGGATTGTGTCTATAGTGGCCGGTGAGTTGCACTGCACTGACAGCTCCTGATGCTTTCTCCTCTCCGCAGACCCACCATGCCAGCCGAAGACCCTCGAGCAGATACAGGCCGATGGGCCAACGTCAGTTACCGCGTCCGGCAGCCCAACGACGAGTCAGAGCCCACCCCCAGGAGGAAGAAACGGAACTGGTTCCGCAAATGTTGCAGCTGCTGTTCGGGTCAGTCGGACGCCGGCGATTGGGGTCCGGCCCCTGGAGAGGTGCCCGGGGCTCGGCGAACAGATGCCGTCATTCGCGGTGAGTAAAAGACTTTGTTTTTTTATATATATAATAATATTTATTAAAACATTTGTTACACATCATTTGTTATACAGCAGACCCATAATGTTCACTATTCATTGTTCAATCTATCTATATATATAAAAGAGTGATGGAATCCTGGCGACCGACAAAACAACAAAACTAAACATCCCACAACCTCGAAAATTGACAACACAACCCATCATCCATGCCTCTAGGTTGATACAACAAAAAGAAAAGAAAAATAAAGTCCTAATTAGAGGGAGAGGAATAATTGTTTTTATCCAATTGCTGCCAGTTAGAAGGCTAAGCTCCGCCCACTTGGTCTCCCAGCAACCCACTCACCCAGGGGACAGGCAGAGTTAGGCCTCACTTAGGCCTCTTCCACACTGCCTATAAAATACAGATTATCAGATTTTAACTGGATTAGATGGCAGTGTAGACTCAAGGCCCTTCCACACAGCTATATAACCCATGTAATCTTATATTATCTGCTTTAACTGGATTACCTGGACTCCACACCTTTATCCTTTGCCTTAACTACCACCAATTCCTCAATACTTTATTTCTCATACCACCATACTTCACCACAGCAATGCGTGGCCGGGCACAGCTAGTATTCAATACAATTCTACAATACATTTTTGAATCCACTGTTATTTTCACCCATATACCATATGGTATAAGCCAATCCGAATATAAGCCGAGGCACCTAATTTTACCACAAAAACTGGGATAACTTATTGACTCAAGGATAAGATGAGGGTGGGAAATGCAGCAGCTACGGGTCAATTTCAAAAATAAAAATAAATATTAATAAAATTGCATTATTTGAGGCATCAGTCGGTTAAATGTTTTTGAATATTTATATAAAACTGTAATTAAGATAATAATAAGACTTTAATAAGATAAGACTGTCCAACTCTGAAAACCTATATACTCAAGTATAAGCCGATCTGAATAGAAGCTGGCCAGAAACCTCACTTGAGTATAAGCCAAAGGGAGCTTTTTCAGCCCTAAAAAAGGGCTGAAAAACTAGGGTTATACTCGAGTATATACAATATGTATGTATGGGTGAAATTATTCCATACCACCGTGCTCCTCAAGACTTCGGAAGCATCTACACTATAGAGCAGGCATAAGCAAACTTCGGCCCTCCAGGTGTTTTGGACTCCAACTCCCACAATTGGCTGTTAGGAATTGTGGGAGTTGGAGTCCAAAACACCTGGAGGACCCAAGTTTGCTTATGCCTACTGTAGAGCGAATGTGGTTAGACACCACCAATGGGGGTAATTAAAACCATGTAGAGTTCTAGTCCGACTGCCAGACTCTGAAAATGTTCTCCAGATGTTCCTGACTACAATGCCCACCATCCCCTGCTGTTGGCTGCGGTGCCAGAGATTTTGGGAAGCTAACTTCCAAGATCAATGTTTCCCAAACTGGGAACTTTTGAGCATTTTGGACTCCAGTTCCCAAAATCTCTGGTCATTGGCCAAAGCAGCTGAAACTTCTGGGAGTTGAAGTTCAAAACATCTGGAGATTGGGAATCACTACTGTAAAAACCTTTCTCCTAAAGAAAACTTTATTTTCAGGGATTAAAATGGGTTAAATCTTTGGTGCATCTACATTGGGCATGGGCAAACTTCGGTCCTCCAGGTGTTTTGGACTTCAGGTTTTTAGAAATTGTGGGAGTTGAAGTCAAAAATACGTGAAGGGCCAAAGTTTGCCCATGCCTAGTCTACACTGTACAATGAACACAGTTTGGTACAGCTTAAAGTGCCATGACTCAATGCTATTGAATCATTGGAGTGGTAAGCCTTAAATTCTGGATCTTCTTGCACATTCTTGAATTTTTCCATTCAATTTTGAGATCTGATAGTTGCAGCTATTCATAAAGCACAAACCCAACCTTTAAATACAGTCAGCCCTCCTCATTCTCGGGTTTAATATTAGCGGATTTAATTATTAGCAGATTTATTAATATGCTCTCTCTAGAGCAGGCATGGGCAAACTTTGGCCCTCCAGATGTTTTGGACTACAGCCGGTAGGCTGTTAGGAATGGTGGGAGTTGTAGTCCAAAACACCTGGAGAGCCAAAGTTTACCCATGCCTTCTGTAGGCCCTACAGCACTATTATGTGGTCAATTTTCGGTGGAAGACGACCACAAAGTCATCCTGGAAGAACTACAGACTTAGGTGTTCTCTCAAATTATGATGATGATGATGATGATGATGATGATGATGATGATTTTATTATGACACAGCAAACAAAATAAATATGCTGGATTATTATTATTATTATTATTATTATTATTATTATTATTATTATTATTATACTGCTTTTGTAGTAAAGAGATTCAAAGCAGTGAACAGTGGTAAAACCATAAACTGTACAAATTAAAACCTAGAGATTATGGACATTAACACAGAATTAAACATAGAACTATCTAAAATGAATATTTAAAACAATTCAAAGCATTAAAATGAGACCCCATCCCCTGACTTGTTTTTAACGCGTTTTTAAACTCATGTTTTGTCCACTTTCATGGGGATTTTGTGCTATTAATTCCAACAAAAAACAAAAAAACAAAGGGCTTACCTTAGATATAATTAAAATGATAGGTGCTTTTTTCTGTCATCTGAATTTCTAGGCAGCATTGATCAGGTAACGATGGTTTTTGGACTGCAGTGGGTTGCAATGGTCAGGAATGATGGGCTTTGCACTGCAGTGGTCTGGAATGGTGGGGTTTGGATTTCAATAGTCAGGAATTATGGGTTTTGGACTGCAGTGGTCAGGAATGATGAGCTTTAGATTTCAATAGTCAGGAATTATGGGTTTTGGACTGCAGTGGTCAGGAATGATGAGCTTTAGATTTCAATAGTCAGGAATTATGGGTTTTGGACTGCAGTGGTCAGGAATGATGAGCTTTAGATTTCAATAGTCAGGAATTATGGGTTTTGGACTGCAGTGGTCAGGAATGATGAGCTTTAGATTTCAATAGTCAGGAATTATGGGTTTTGGACTGCAGTGGACAGGAATGATGAGCTTTAGATTTCAATAGTCAGGAATTATGGGTTTTGGACTGCAATGGTCAGGAATTATGGGCATTGGACTACAATAGTCAGGAATAATGAGCTTTGAATTGCAATGGTCGGGAACAATGGGGTTTGGACTTCAGTGGTCAGAAATGTTGGGATTTGGACTGCAATGGTCAAGAATGGTACGGTTTGGATTGTACTGTTAAGGAATGATTGGTTTTGGACTGCAATGGTCAGGAATGATGAGTTTTGGATTACAATTATCAAGAATGATGGGCTTTGGATTGTAATGGTCAGGAATGGGCTTCGCAGTCCAAATCCCATCTGGATGCCCACCCAGTCCCCACTCCTGACCTAAATCCGGTCTCAACTGGATAAAACCCATTGAATGTATAGTGTGGTCTCATTATTGGGTCTACATTAATAGGGACAAACAAATGAGACCAGGAAGCCTGACTTGCCAGAGAATTTTGTATGGGTGAGATCTCCTTAAGTCTCCTCCTGTATTTTGTTAGACACAGAACTTACTTTCCAAAGGGATGACCCTTGTTCTTTCCCTTTGCCCAGAGGGCATGCTGGTGCTCAGTGGGATTGACCTGATGTGCAGCCCGTCCAGCAGCAACCGGCGCTCCCACCACACAAATGAGTACGAATACGAGAACCTCATCATCCGGCGCGGGCAGCCCTTCGACATGAAGCTCCAGTTCCGGCAGCCCTACGACCCCGATGACCACCGCATCTGCCTCGAGTTCCTCGTCGGTGAGTGCCGAGGAAGCAGAATCATTCGGCTTCCTGGGGGTTGGCGGGATTTTGAACTTTTTGTGTCACTGCTCTTGAGTCAAGCTTCTAGTCCTCATGATTAAGACAGAAAAAGAAGGACAAGGTTTGGAAGCCAAGCTCTGTGAGGAGCAGCTTAGGAAGCTGGGTATAGTTGGCTTGAAGAAAAACCAGGCTGGGAGAAGAGGACATGAGAGCCATGTGAGCCATGATGAAATATTTTGGAAGACTGTTTTATTTAGGAAGAGGCAAGCTTCTCTTCTGCTGCCTGAATTGATTCAAATAGCAGGTGAAAAGATTCCATCTAAACGTTAGGAAGAACTTCCTGATGATCAGAGCTTTTTTGCGATGGAATAGATTGCCTTGTGGAAGTCCCTTCTACACTGCCATATAAAACCCAGATTATCTGCTTTGAACTGGAATATATGGCAGTACAGTAGAGTCTCACTTATCCAACATAAACGGGCCAGCAGAACGTTGGATAAGCGAATATGTTGAATAATAAGGAGGGACTAAGGAAAAGCCTATTAAACATCAAATTAGGTTATGATTTTACAAATTAAGCACCAAAACATCATGTTATACAACAAATTTGACAGAAAAAGTAGTTCAATACGCAGTAATGCTATGTAGTAATTACTGTATTTACGAATTTAGCACCAAAATATCACAGTGTATTGAAAACATTGACTACAAAAATGCGTTGGATAATCCAGAACATTGGATAAGTGAGTGTTGGATAAGTGAGACTCTACTGTATATATTCATATAGGAGCTCCCAGTGGCACAGCGGATTAAACCACTGAGCTGCTGACCAAAAGATCAGCAGTTCAAACCCAGGGAGCAGGGTGAACTCTCGCTGTTAGCCCCAGCTTCTGCCAACCTAGCAGTTTGAAAACATGCAAATGTGAGTAGATCAATAGGTACTGCTCCGGTGGGAAGGTAACGGCTCTCCATGCAGTCATGCCGGCTACATGACCTTGGAGGTTTCTACAGACAACAATGGCTCTTCAGCTTAGAAATGGAGATGAGCACCAACCTCCAGAGTGGAAAAGAGGGACCCCTAGCGCTATCCAATTAAAATCTCCTGCCATAAAGGAAGACACAATCAAAGCACCCCTGACAGATGGCCATCCAGCCTCTGTTGAGTTTCTACCTGCCGCAAAAGGCAGAAGAATTAATCACCAGGTGGCAACCCCACCCTTTTAATTGAACGACCTACGAAAGATGATGGCGCACACTTTCAGTTCACTGGTGGAACTGGTCTCCGCTTGGGACTCTCTCTTATCACGCTGTCGCCGCTCAAGTGGGTGAGGAATTTGGCTCTCAGCCTCCCCGGAACGAGGAGGACTTGTTGCTAAATGTGTTTCGAGGAAGAATTTGGAAACAGGGCAGGGCTAAGAGACAGCCAGCTCTTTTGGCTTCCTCCCCATCGTCTGGTCATGAAGCATTTGTCCCTTCTTCCCCCTTTGCCACCCCCTCGAGCCCTTCCTCTTTCACTCTTCCCCCAATGCCCCAAAGACACAACAATCCCACCCTTTGATTTAACTAGCAAGGCTTGGCCAGCCCTGTAATTTGTGAGCTCTAGGATCCAGGCACACGAGACGACGGGAGCATTTAAAGGTCTCCACGTTGTTGCCACTGTTCATGTTCCCAGCACATTCCCACCGCCCGTCAATGCTGATGTGGCATTTTAGAAGCCAAATGAATCAATAGAGGGTGCAAATGCCCAAGAAACCAATGTAACTTTGCATGCCAAAGGTCCCAGTTTGGGTATCCAAGGAGTCAGTGCTAAACCCAATGGATACCCATTTTGCCCCACTATAACACGCCCTTGATATTTTTTGAAGTTTGATTCCAGGATGGATACACACACATGGATACCACTGTCCATGGATGTTCAAGTCCCATCAAAGAATCCAGTCCAACCCCATTCTGCCATGTAGGGATACACTAGCAGAGCCCTCCCGACAGATGGGCATTCAGACTCTGCTTCAAACCCTCCAGAGAAGGAGACTCCAAGGCCGCAGCAGGGTGACATCTGACTTGAAAATAGTCTGTGTGAAATGGATCTAGGAGCCTTATTAGACCACAAGCTGAACATAAGTCAACAGTGTGATGCAGCAAATAAAAAGGCCAATGTGATTCTAGGCTGCATCAATCAGAGTATAGTGTCTAAATTGAAAGAAATTATAATCCCAATGTATTCTGAACATGTCCACAGTGTGATGCAGTGGATAAAAAGGACAATGCAATTCTAGGCTGCATCAGTCAGAGTATAGTATCCAAATTGAGGGAAATCATCGTCCCAATCTATTCTTCTTTGATCGGACCTCATCTGGAATAATACTGTGTTCACTTCTGGGCTAGAAGGATATTGGCAAGTTAGAAATGTGACCAAAAGAGTCAAACATTTGGAAACTAAGCCCAGCTTAAGGAGCTGGGTCTGTTTAGCTTGGAGAAAAGAAGGTTGAGAGAAAAGGACATGAGAGCCATGTTCAAATATTTGAAAGAATGTCAAATCAAGAGAGGGCAAGCAAGTTTTTTGCTACTCCAGGCATACAACATAGCAGTGGATTGTTGTCAGGAAAAGATTCCCATCTATACTTTAGCATTAATAGCTGTCTGGCAGTAGGAAAGGCTGCCTGGGAAGCCAGTCTCCTTCTCTAGAGATTATCAAGCCAAGGTTAGATAGCCATTGGAGCCCCGGTGGTGCAACGGGTTAAACCGCTGAGCTGCTGAACTTGCTGACTGAAAAGTCGGTGGTTTGAATCCAGGAGTGAGGTGAGCTCCCGCTGTTAGCTCCAGCTTCTGCCAACCTAGCAGTTTAAAACATGCAAATGTAAATAGATCAATAGGTTCTGCTCCAGCAGGAAGGTAATGGCGCTCCATGCAGTCATGCCAGTGGCCACAAGTCTTGGGGGGTGTCTATGGACAACTCCGGCTCTTTGGCTTAGAAATGGAAATGAGCACCAACCCCCAGAGTCAGACACAATTAGACTTAATGTCAGGGGGAAACCTTTATCTTTACCTATCGGGAGGGCTTTGATTGTGTCTTCCTGCATGGCATCCTCTCTGAGTTTCTGGAAACCGAAGTCCGAAAGGATCTGGGTTTTGGAATCAAAAGCCATGGAATAATATGTACTGAATGCCATTTTCTTCTGAACGACTTGCACATCTTTCAAAATCAGGAGGAGAAGGAAAAAGGCCTTGCAAATTAGAGGGAGGCATTTTCACCCCACTGATTTGCCTGGAAATTAAGCATTGAGTTGGTTGCGTTTTAATTAGAAGACAGGGCATATTACTTCCAGGTTCCAGTAACATCAAAGAGCACTGGATGCAAGACACAATTAAGAGATGGATGTCCTAACGTCCCGCTTGGATGTTCCAGTTACTTTTTAGACTAATGATGGAGGAATTCGGGTCTGGCCAAGGCAAGATCCTTGCGTTCCCATGGTTTTTTTGGGGGAACACCTTTCATTCAAATTAATTAACCTAGAGATGAAATATTCCACGAGACAGGTCTCTGTTTCTCTGATGTCATTTCACTACCGAGAAGTGGAAGTCATTTGTTTTTATTACATAATTATTAGACAATTTATATTCCAATCCCTTTAGGATAGCCTTGTTTCTTTCCAACTTTTTAATCCTTTTGAGTTGGCTAAGGAACGAGGGCCTCAATGAGGACTAGAACCTTGATTGCCTGGTTCCCGTCTCAACATAAAAATCACAGAAGTGGTTGCATTGCAACCCCGATCATCCCTTAGTGGCACTGATTCAAGTTGCAGTCCAACAATATCTATATTGCCACAGGTTACCTTATCTTGTTCCTAAAGCATTTTCAAACATTTCAGGAGGTGGTGGAGAAGGGGATTTTGGGGGAATGGTCCGGATGAATGGCCAGTTCAGTAACGTGATGGCAAATGTTGCTTTCAGGATTGAAATGAGACATCTCCCCAATTTGTGGGAGGGGAAATTGTGGGAGGAGCCAAGATACGCTCGTTAGGGAAAGTTAGGGAAAGTTTATTATTCCACATCTCCACACTGTACAGTCCTGGGAGTTATAGTTTCCAAAGGTCCATGCACTTCTCTGGGTGCATTTACACTATGGAATGAATGCTCTTGGACCCCACTTTAAATACCATAGCTCCATACTATGCGTTCCTGGGAGTTATAGTTTCCCAAGGTCCATACTCTTCTCTGGGTGCATCTGCACTGGAGAATAAATGCAGTAGGGACCCATTTTAAATGCTGCTGCTGCTGTTGTTGTTGTTATGCCATGTCTTCATGCTGTGCATTCCTGGGAGTCATAGTTTTCCAAGGTCCATACACTTCTCCTGGTGCATTTACAATATGGAATGAATGTCATTGCACCCCACTTTAAGTGCAATGGCTCAATGCGATGAAGTCCTCCTGGGAGTTATAGTTTCCCAAGGTCCATACCCCTATCCGGGTGCATGTACACTGTGGAATGAATGCAGTTGGACCTTACTTTAAATACCATAACTCCATACTATGCAGTCCTGCGAGTTATAGTTTCCCAAGGTCCATATCCTTCACTTGGTGCATTTATCCTATGAACTGAATGCTCTTGGGCCCCACTTTAAATACCATTGCTCCATATTGTGCGTTCCTGGGAGTTATAGTTTCCCAAGGCCATCTGTCGGGTGTGCTTAGAATGCGATTTTCCTGCTTCTTGGCAAGGGGTTGTTCCCAAGGCCCATACCCTTCTCTGGGTGCACCTACACTGTGGAATGAATGCAGTTGGACCTTACTTTAAACAGACCCTGACAAGGAAAGAAATGGCATCACCGAGGTGGAGATGGGGAGGGAACAAATACCATACTTGACACCTTGTGCCGGCCAGACCCTACGGTGTAGGAGGGAAGCGCAAAGCGTTGTCATGGAGGCGCAGACCGCACCCCGCAGGGAAACAGGTTGGGCTCCTTCCTGCCCTGACCTGCTGCTCCTCAAAAACAGCAGGCTATTGGGAAGGAGAACAATTCAAAATATTCTCTGGAAACTGATGCTGAAGGGTCTTTGAACTTGCCCCTGACCTTCTGGTGTGTCTCTAGCTGCATCTGCACTGGAGAACTAATGCAGTTTGACATTACATTAACTGCCATTGCTCAATGCTGTGGAATCCTTTGAGTTGTAGTTTAGTAGGACACCAGCACTATTTGCAAGGAAAAGCTAAAGATTTTGGAAAGCCACAGCTCCCAGGTTTCTGTAGCATTGAGCCATGGCAGATAAGTGGTGTCAAACTACTAATTCCACACTGTAGATCAGGCATGGGTAAATTTCAGCCCTCCAGATTTTTTGGACTGCAATTCCCACAGTTCCTAACAGCCTCAGGCTCTTTTCTTTTCCCTTTCAGCCGCTTGAGCTGTTTGGCCATTTTTAGAAAAACCAATCTGTTTTAAAGTCTGGCTGCAATGAAAAGACTCAAAAGCCGCAATTTTGGGTTGAATGCATGTAAAACTGCCTAAACCCAGGTCATCATAGTAACATATTTGGCCCTTTGCCCACCGACCCTCCCGTTCCCAGCCTTTCCTTCCTCTCTTCTCAAGCAAGATGAGATTAAAAAACAATAAAACGGGTTCACTTCTGCCCTGTTTCAGGTCTGGCTTGATAAAGCCTTCCATTCCTGAAATGTGGTCTATCAACAAACAAGGAAAAGGTCAGCCAGAGAATCTGCCCAACCTTTGGCTTCTTTTGATGGGAAACCAGGAAAAGGGATGTTGGAGAGAGAAAGGGGACGAGAGAGGATTTGCATCCTCTGGTTTTGAGATTTTTATTCCCTTTGCTTGTTCACTGTGCAAAAACGTTTTTTAGGGTTTCTGAGCATAAACAGAGTGCTCTTCTTCCAGATTCCAAGAGATGCTTAAACACTAAAAGAAACACAGAATAGACTTAGAAAATACTGAGCTTCCCCTTAATACCAAGATTTTGCTTTTGAGCAGAAATCAGATTACATTGACCAACACACATGTTGAACCTGCTTCTATGTATGTTTGACCTGCTGCTTCCAAAAATGCCATCAGTTTTCCCCTACCGGCTCTTATTTTTGGGATACAGAACATATGCCATCTGCCAGTCTTCATCTGCTTGCCCATAGAAAACCATGATAAGAAACTAGAGCTGATGTGATCTATCGAATGTAATTTTCTGAATCGACACCCCAAATAATCCAGGAACAGGCATAAAAGCCGACAGATAGATAGATAGATAGATAGATAGATAGATAGATAGATAGATAGATAGATAGGCTTTTATGCCTGTTACTGGGTTATATATATTCAACAATATATATATTGTTAGATAGTCAGCAATCAATATCTACAGATTCGACATCCACAGCTTGGAAATATTTTTTCAAAAGCAAGTCTTGGTTTTGCCATTTTATATAAGGGATGTCAGATAGATAGATAGATAGATAGATAGATAGATAGATAGATAGATAGATAGATAGATAGATAGATAGATTGTTGGGCTGTGTTATAGTCAGCAATCAGTATCTACAGATTCTAGATCCACAGCTTGAAAATATTTTTCCCAAAAGCAAGTCTTGGTTTTGACATTTTATATATGGGACGTCATTTTATTCTGCCATTGTATATAATGGGACTTGAGCATTCACAGATTTTGGTATCCATTGGGGGTCCTGAAACCAAACTGAAGCAGATACTGACAGTTTACATGGAGTGAAGAAAGTAGGTACACTTTACTCTGGGATCATTTGGTTCTAATCTCAGAGACTGGAGATTCAGGACAGGAAAAGATAGGATTTGCTTCATTACAATAGGTTGCCAGTCCAGGATGAGATTTTCAAGCCAAAACCTGAGATCCACATAATGTTTGATTTTAAGCATTGTCTGCAACTCATAATGCCCCTATTTGGAAATTCAGACAGAAATCCTAAGTGTTCCCAGATGAGGGAATTGTTCTTTTAGGTACGGATAACAGGAACCATTTATGGTAATCTAGCTGACTTGCTTCTCATTAAAAGTAGATGCAGAGCAGAGTGGAGGGTGAGTCCTGGCACCTCTGGAAAGGAAGGAGGGAGCCAGCTAAATAAATAAATGTAAACAATGACTGGAAAATCTTTGCAAATAGCAGTACCAAATCAATTCATCCTTCTAAACTCTAACAATCTGTTGCTCTCTCGTTTGAGCTGGAGATTTGCACTCGGCCCTTTCTTCCTGCCTGGAGGTGATCCCCCACCCAAAAAAGAATCTGGAGAATTTGTACCTTCATCTCCCACCCAGGGACTTATGATTGGCAGGGGTCTTGTTTTGCCACATTTCTATGGGAAACAAAGCTGCACCTGCAGCATTTCTGCCCAAAACAGAAGAGGGGGTTCAGAATAGCAGCAATCCTTTGACGCTTGACTCTGTCTCTTTGATCCTAAATAGCCAAGAGATGTCTCAGTGGGGAAGGAATGATCACTTTTGTTTTATGCATCATTTTTCCAAATTCTGGCAACTGGGCGTCCGCTTCATCCTTCATTGAGCCGAGGGATGGATGGAAGTGGCATTTAGGGAGGAGACAACAAACAAGCAAGCATTTGAATGGAATGAGGACGTGGAGAGAGTGGCTGGATTGAGATGTCAAGAGCCGAGCCAGAAAGGAAGGCTTGCCCACAGTGGGGATCCGCCGGAGAATGAAAGGGCCAAGGCGCTCAGAGGGCTGTGTGCCGAGCCCAGGGGAGAGGCACATTCCTCTTGGCAGGCAAATGGAGCCGGGAGTTGAAATCGGAGAAGGCAGTTCAACAAGGAGGCAAGGAGTTGGGTCAGCAGGGCATGGAAGTCAGCCCAGAAAGATGCCAGGCCTGCCAGCTGGAGTGAGATGTTTGGACTTACTCACAGAGAGCCTTCCATCATCAAAGCAAAATATGATGGACTGATGTGATCCCAAAGGATGGGGTCACCTGACTGCTATCTAGCCTAGGCCTGGGCAAACTTTGGCCCTCCTCCAGGTGTTTTGGACTTTAACTCCCACAATTCCTAACAGCCGGTAGGGAGCTGAGGTCCAAAACACCTGTAGGGTCGAACTTTACCCATGCCTGGGCTAGATGCCAGCCAAGTGACCCCATCCTTTGGGATCAGGTCAGTTCATCACAATTGTCCATCCTTTGCCTATAGCAGGTCCCCAACTAATTGAGAAACCATGCAGGTAGCCAGTCAGGGTCTAAAAATGCAACTAAACTGGGGTTTGGGAAGGTAACCAATCATGGTTTCAGAAGGTAACCAATCAGGGGCTTTTCTGGTACCAAGTCAGGGTTTAAGAAGGTAACTCAATCAGGAGTTAAGCTGGTTACCAGAGTTCAAGCAAGTAGTAGCCAATCAAGGTTTTGAGCAATTCCTAAGTCAATTCCAATGTTCTGTCATGAGCAAAGCTTGGTACTCTTTCATACTATTCAAATTTGTAGTCAATATCTAATTAATGTCAGGCTTTCTTCAGAGACTGGTGGAATGGGAAGCAGCTAGGACAATGCAACCACCTCACTCATTACCCGTTTCTGCCATTCATCCCCATGATCCATCTGTGTAGTTTCTGAGAAATCAGTGATTCCAGGTTTTAACTGGTTTGTAAATTTTCAGTTCTACATGCTTTACCCATCCACTCATGATTTTTTTTAATTGCAGCATTTTAATTCCTTTTCTCTGTTCAGCTGTTAAAATGCTGATTCATATTTTAGTTTTAAGGGATACTGGGAACTTCTGTCTCTGTTTTGTTCTTCATGGCACCTGTACCTAATTCAGACACAAGGTCACACACGGATGCATTTCTATCTGCATTATGAGGAATGTGGAAGGAGTTCGCTCCTGTCTCTGCCGGCCTCTTAACGCCTTGTTTCCTTGGCAGGTCCCAACCCACAGGTCGCCAAGAAGACCCACATTTTGGTGCCCCTGGGGAGCCCTCTCTCAGACTTGAGCTGGTCAGCGGAGTTGAGAGACACCGGCACCAACACTATGACCATCCGGGTCAACACCTCGCCCGAAGCGGTGATTGGGAAGTACCAGTTCAGCGTCAAGACGCGGAGCAAAGCGGGCGAGTACCAGGCGCCGTTTGATCCTCGCTATGAGATCTACATCCTCTTCAACCCCTGGTGCCCTGGTGAGTATCCCAATAGGAAAGTGATATCACTAGTTGCTACTGTATCAGTGGGATGCTTTATCAGCTCCAGGTTTTAGTCTGAACTTTAGGTCAAGCTCTATGACCCAGAAATGCACTTCGCTAGGCATTTGTTGTGATTGTTAGTCAAATTCTGGTCAGAGGGATGGGTCCTCACCTGCCCCATGGCACAAAGTACAGTACCTTCTATGGGGAAAAATGTCAACATTGCTTTCTTTGAAACGAAAGGCCATGTTTTCCCTGGAAAGGACAAGGAGGTGAGGCTGGGTGTCTTCTTTGTCCCATGCTTCCAATCTCAGCTTCCTTCCTGACCTCCGACGGAGGAAACATGCAGAACATCAGGAGTGTTTGGGTGGGAAAGGAAACCTTTTATCTTGGGTGGATTAGCGATGGAATTAAAAGCACAAACGAAAAAAAATCTCTTGGCCGAGAAGCAAGGTTGAAAAGGCAAACAAGCAGACCAGGGAGAACAAATGCTGTACATTCAGTTATTTTTCTGTTCATTTATTTGCTCAATTTGAACCTCATCAAAGAATTCCAGGTGACCAAGGCTGAATTTCCACTGGTAAATAGTACAGCTTGAACTGTGTTATATGGTCAGTGTAGATAGAACTAATAGAACAGTTAGAACTAATAGAACAGTTAGTAGATAGAACAGTTATAGGTGCAGTTCGGTCTGCATTATATGAATCTATGTTGTCCATTGAAGGCATACAACAAGAACAACACAAGAACAACTATTGCGTCTACACCAGGTGTGGCCAACTTGGGTCCTCTGGGTGTTTTGGACTTCAACTCCCACAATTCCTAACAGCCAGTAGGCTGTTAGGAATTGTGGGAGTTGAAGTCCAAAACACCCAGAGGACCCAAGTTGGCCCATGCCTGCATTAGACCTATAAATATAGTTGACTTATACCTAGATCTTTATTCTAGTCCCATGGGTTTTGATATCTCTGCTTCATTCAATACATAATTCCAGAGAAACAAAAGGGTGCTAAGGAGGTTGGACATATCATTGGGGGCCCAATGGAGGGGTCTATATTGGGGACAAGGATAAGTAAGAGTTCCCAGAAATAAATCAGATCATACCCGGAAGAAACAGGAAAAGACCCAGAAGCTCTTGCGCAAACCCATTGTGTGTCCTAGGCATGGGCAAACCTGGGCCCTTCAGGTGTTTTGGACTTCAACTCCCACCATTCCTAACAGCCTACCGGCTGTTAGGAATGGTGGGAGTTGAAGTCCAAAACACCTGAAGGGCCCAGGTTTGCCCATGCCTGCCTAGGAGGAATAGGGAAAGATACGGAGACATGGGGAGGTATATTTGTGGCTTCCAAGCCAGTAGTGCAGTTTGGATCCACTCCGGGTTCTAGTGCAAACCTCAAGTGTCTTCTCCAAGGTGATCAGATAGGTAGGCTGTTAGGAATTGTGGGAGCTGAAGTCCAAAACACCTGGAGGGACCAAGTTGGTCCATGCCTGATCTACGCTGTAGAACAAATGCTTTTTGATGCCTCTTTAACTGCTATGGGTCAATGCTATGGAATCAGTTGTTCTTGCGTTGTTCTTGTTGTGTGCCTTCAAGCCATTTCCGATCTGTGGCTATCCAAAGGAGACCCTATCAAACAAATAGTAGATTAAAGTATTCCTTAATAGTGTAGGAGAATTAGAGGCATCTCTATTGCTGAATGTCTAGAATAGTTAAGAAACATCCTAAAGCTCTGTTCTTTTCTCTCTTGCTCTTAGATGATCCTGTTTACCTGGACAAGACCAGTTCGCTAGATGAATATGTACTGAACGAATCTGGAAGGATCTACTATGGGACAGAAACTCAGATCGGGGAACGAACGTGGAATTACGCCCAGGTAGGTATCTTTGTAATCTTTGGGGCAGAAACAAAGAATCAAAGGGTTGTTGTATGTCTTTCGGGCTGGGTGGCCATGTTCCAGAAGTATTCTCTCCTGACGTTTCGCCCACATCTATGGCAGGCATCCTCAGAGGTTTTGAGGTATGAAAAAACTAAGCAAGGAAAGAAAGGAAAGAATCAAAGGCTTGGAGATGAAAGGAAACGAGATGTTTTTCCAATGGAATTCACTAACTCGCTTCCTTCGAAGTGAAACAGCAATTGAATCTGTCTTCAATGCAGTTTCGTCAGCTTAGGGTGCATCTACACTATCCAATTCATGCAATTAAATTAATGCCATGACTCAAGCCTATAAAATTTTGGGAGCTGTAGCTTTCCAAGGCCTTTTGCCGTCTCTACCAAAGAGTGCTGGTGCCTCGTCAAACTACAACTCCCAGGATTTCATAGCATTGAGTCATTGCTTTTAGAGTGGGGTCAAACTGCATTAATTTGACAGTGTAGATCAAGCATGGGCAAACTTTGGCCCTCCAGGTGTTTTGGACTTCAACTCCCACCATTCCTAACAGCCTACCGGCTGTTAGGAATGGTGGGAGTTGAAGTCCAAAACACCCGGAGGGCCCAAGTTGGCCCAGGCCTGGTTTAGATGCACCCACAGGCTTTCTTTGAAAGTCCGGAACTTTGAGTACTGGGTTACATAAAGCCATGGAAACCCCATACTCCAACATTTTGCAGGTGGAAACCAGAACGAGCAACATAGATGTGTGGTCAAAATGACAAAAATTACCAATGAGAAATGGCACACAATCTCGGAGTAGTTTGCTTTTGCCTAAACTTACTGGGAAGGGCATCTCTTAACCTAAAAACGAGGCCAGTCCTGCATCAAGGTGTAAAATCTCTTATTTGGATCCTAAATTATATATTCTTTCCTGCTTATAGTTTGACCACGGTATATTAGATGCCTGTCTCTTCATGCTGGACCAGCGTGGGATGCCTCATGCCAGTCGCGGAGACCCCATCATGGTCTCCCGCGTTGTCTCTGCCATGGTGAGTTACAGCTCTGGGACCACGTTCTCTTACTGTGTTTTTTCCCGATCTTGCACCATTCCCTTTTGGTCAACACGCCAGCCTTGCGAGGTAGGCTTATCCAAGGGAATACCTGCCTTGAGTACTGAAAAAGATTTCAAACACAAGTCACTTCCAGTCCTGCCATGGAATCTACATTGTCATTGCCATCTAGAGACACCATTGTTGTTTTTAATTAACTACCTTGTCCATGCTTTCCCAGAAATAAGGTCGATCGAGGTCATCGGGACGTATCCCCAAGGGATTATGCACCAGATGATGGCCTTAAGTCCTTTACATATTTGAGAAGAATATACATTAGCCAATATCATCTAACTAACTAACACATACAGATCTTGAAAGGAAACCCGGACTTGTACAACTGGCTCATCCTGCTGGGCTGTTTCCCCATTTGGTTGGGAGTTCCAGAGATGGAAGAGATCCATATAGGAATACTTAATCAGCCTTGGCGTAGTGTGTTTTCAGCCTGTCAATTCCTGTATTGAGAAAGACAACATCCATCCCCCATTGGCTTCCTATTCATTCCCTGTTTGCGTTCCTTTCTTTGGTCCTTGATTGGCTTCCTCCCCCATCTAATCCTATTGCCCTACCTCTCGTTTCCATATTTAAATGGCACTGTATGGCTTCAGTGTCATCACAGCTTGTATTCTGGAAATGAATCATTACTACTGTATATATCCGGCATGGGCAAACTTTGGCCTTCCAGATGTTTTAGGCTTAAAGTCCCAAAGTTTGGCCATGTCTGATATAGACGCGTGTATAAGTCGACGGTAGATTCAGGGGACAATGTTGTCGTTTTTGGGTTGACTTTTTGACTAACATATCTAGGCTTATACATGGCTACATAGTGACAGTTTCCCATCGCGGCTGTTCTTCTCTCCAAAACTAACAAATGAATTTCAACAGAGAGAAATACTATGAATAAAAATGAAATGCAGAGTTATAGGACGGGTGACACCTGGCTTGAGAACAATCCATGTCAAAGGGAACTAGAAGACTCGGTAGACCACAAACTGAACATGAGTCAACAGTGTGATGCGACGGCTAAAAATGTTGGAGATAGAAACCTTCTTCAAGCCTCCTCTATTTAATGTTTTGTCTGCCTTTATAATGTGTCGGTTTATTTCCTGAAGTGTATGTCTTCTTTGGTTTGCAGCTTTCTTAGCTCTATGTACTTGACGCAGTGGGGGGGGGGCTGCAAACCATGTAACTGGTTCAGTGACTGTTTAGAATGCAGTTTAAAAGGATGACAGTTGAGGAATGACAGTTGAGGCTTGAGTCTGAGTACAGAAGTCAATGTTAGGAGTTAGAAGACAGTTGAGGCTTGAGTCTGTTTGAGTACAGAAGTCAATGTTAGGAGTTAGAAGACAGTTGAGGCTTGAGTCTGTTTGAGTACAGAAGCCAGTGTTAGGAATTAGAAGACAGTTGAGGCTTGAGTCTGTTTGAGTACAGAAGCCAGTGTTAGGAATTAGAAGACAGTTGAGGCTTGAGTCCCTTGGAAGCAGACGGTTATGAAAGAGAGCTGTACAGAGCAATATAGTTTTGAAGAGACTGTTAAAGACTATAAGTTAAAGATACAAACTGAAACGTTTTAAAGTTTAACCTGACAAGAAATGTACTTGTGTATTTAAATACATGAAGTTGTGAGTAAAACAAACATGTTATGTTAAAGAAGTCTGCTTGAATCTTTGTCTGCTGAAATCATTGAATAGAAACAAGATATTTATGTGCCCAATAATCTTCCGTTATCCAATAAACTGAAGGAACATCTCTGAAACTCTACTACTCAATAGGTTATTATCCTAATAGATCATAATCCCCATTAGATTGTGGTCCTAACAGGTCATAATCCAGTAGTCCAATAAAAAGCCAATGCGATTCTAGGCTGCATCAATAGGAGTATAGTATTGAGATTAAGGGAAGTCATTGTCTCACTCTATTCCGCTTTGGTCAGACCTCACCTGGAATAACCCTGTGTCTAGTTGTGGACCCCACAATTCAAGAAGAATATAAACAAATTGGAATGTGTCTAGAGAAGGGTGATCAAAATTGTCAATGGTTTGGAAGCCAAGTCCTACGAGGAACGGCTCAGAGAGCTGGGGATGTTTAGCTTGGAGAAAGGAAGGCTGAGAGTGGAAACATAGCCATGTTTCAATACTTAAAAGGATGTCACATTGAGGAAGGAACACAATGGAGGAATTTGCAGGGGAAAAGATTCCACCTAAACATTAGGAAAAACTTCCTGACAGTAAGAGCTGTTCAACAGTAGAATGTACTGCATCAGAGTCTGGTGGAGTCTGCTTCTCTGAAGGTTTTTAATCAGAGGCTGGATGACCATCTCTTGGGAGTGTTTTGATTGTATTTTCCTTCATCCTGGATGTCCATTGCAGTCTCTGTCAGAAATATTAAAAATTAACTAAGTATTTTTGATTACAAAAATGTGAGTCAAGAACTAAAAGGGTTAAATAAGCTAGCGTCACCCTGAGGAGAGTGAGTATTCCGAAGCCTGTTAGAGTTAGTGGGCCAAAGCTAGTGTCGTCCTGAGAAATATGAGAAAGCCTCAGTGTGTGAAGGCCTTGTGTGAGAAGCTTTGGTGAGAGAAGCCCCAGGTTGAAGGCCTCAAGTGTGAAGCTTCAGTGTGAAGGCTGCTGTGTATAAACTGTGTGAGGAGGTCTCAGTGTGAGGAGGCCTGGTGTGAGAAAGCTTCAGTTAGAGAAGGCCTCGTGTGAGAAGCTTTGGTGAGAGAAGCCCCAGGTTGAAGGCCTCGAGTGTGAAGCTCCAGTGTGAAGGCTGCTGTGTATAAACTGTGTGAGGAGGCCTCAGTGTGAGGAGGCCTGGTGTGAGAAAGCTTCAGTTAGAGAAGGCCTCGTGTGAGAAGCTTTGGTGAGAGAAGCCCCAGGTTGAAGGCCTCAAGTGTGAAACTCCAGTGTGAAGGCTGCTGTGTGTAGAGCTACTGTGTGAAACTCCTGTTTAAGTTTGATGTGAGAGGAGGCTCTGTGAGAGTGAAGCTGTTTATCTGCATGAGAAAGAAGCCCAGCGTGGAAGCAAAGAAGGAAGGATAAAGAACTTTATTTGGAAATAGTTCAACCATATTATTTTGCTACAAAGAAAAGCTTCCTAAGGAAGATCTAAAATTGGTCTGTGTGTTTTTGTTCTTTTTATCACTTTTTGGCTGCTGGTGCTGGGTCACGCTGCTGCGAATAAGTTATACTGCTATATGTTTATGGGGAGAGTCATTTGTTAATAAGACCATTCACCCAACAGTCTCTTCTGTGTTTCAGTGATTCTATTATTCTGACTGATTTTCTCCCTCTCCTATTTTAGGTGAACTCTTTGGACGACAATGGGGTGCTGGTCGGGAACTGGAATGGAGATTACTCCCGGGGCACCAACCCTTCGGCCTGGGTGGGCAGCCGAGACATCCTCCTCAAGTATCTCAAGACCGGCTACCCTGTCCTCTACGGGCAGTGTTGGGTCTTTGCTGGCGTTGTGACCACAGGTAGTTACCATTCGGAGAAGTGGGATGGAGAGGACTATTATGGAGAAAAGTGAACAGAAGGACTAAAGCAGGTATGGGCAAACATGGGACCTCCAGGTGTTTTGTACTTCAACTCCCACCATTCCTAACAGCCTCAGGCCCCTTCCTTTTCCCTCTCAGCCGCTTAAGCGGCTGAGAGGAAAAAGGAAAGGGCCTGAGGCTGTTAGGAATGGTGGGAGCTGAAGTCCAAAACACCTGGAGGACCCAAGTCTGCCCATGCCTATTGTAGAAGTTTCCTTTGCAACAAAACTTGAATTATATTAGTATAAAGACAACTGATTATCTGTCCAGACTTTCCTGGTTAGATGCATATTGTTGCCCTTGTCCAAGTAGAAGAAGCCAGATGTATATTTCCTAAATGTATATGCAATATTTTATGAGATGCTGCAACAGAGAGTGCCTTTTGGTTGAGTTTATCCTGCTTTCCCCCCAGTGCTGCGGTGCTTGGGCATTGCCACGCGGACAGTCACCAACTACAATTCGGCCCATGACACGGACGTCAGCCTCACCATGGACATCTACTTTGACGAGAACATGAAGCCCCTGGAGCACCTCAATGCGGACTCTGTCTGGTAAGGAAATCCAACTATTGGCCCTTACTAGATGGGAATTTGATACAACAGCAGCCATGTACGTTCCATTGATTCACTACTACACAATAGTACCTTTGTAGCACTAAGCGATCAAGTTCAGATTTGAGAGGGCTGCCATCTAACCCCAAATCCATGCTTTCCTTGTCCTGATGCAGGAATTTCCACGTTTGGAACGACTGCTGGATGAAGCGGCCTGATCTTCCTTCGGGATTTGATGGCTGGCAAGTGGTGGACGCCACTCCCCAAGAATCTAGTAGTGGTAAGTCAAAGGGCGATTCCTCTTCAAAACTAAGGACAGCAATGGTGACCTACAAACATAAGATTTCATAGTTCTATCAGGCCAGATACTGGATCTCTAGCCACTATGGCAACTACCATATTAACCAGTGGCTCTCAGCCTTTGTTTATCCAGTTGTTTGGGGAGTTCGATTCCCAGAAGCTTCATCTGACAAGGCCAATGGTCAAGGATTCTGGAGATGAAGTTCAAAGCATCTGGAGACCTTTGGTTGAGAACCATGGTTGGGTTTATTACTAGTTCACTAGCACTCCTAGTGGCAGAGGCTGGTATTGCAGTAAGACTCAATAAGATCCCATTAGACCAGGCATGGGCCAACTTGGGCCCTCCAGGTGTTTTGGACTTCAACTCCCACAATTCCTAACAGCCTACCAGCTGTTAGGAATTGTGAAACTGAAGTCCAAAACACCCGGAGGGCCCAAGTTGGCCCATGCCTGCATTAGACCCTATAAATATAGTTGGCTTATACCTAGATCTTCATTCTGGTCCCACCAAATCCATCCTTACCCACAATCAGAGTTGGTAGAAGTTATCTAGGGAAATCTGAGAGTTACAACCTCAAAAACTTCCCTATAATTTTGGATCCTACCTCCCATTAGTCCCATTTGGGAATGACTTTTCTGGGTTTCATTCTTCATGGGTTTGATTAAAAATATTGCCTTTAGGACTTCCAATACGACTGCATGGTCAGCTTCCTCCAGCAATGGTAGGCATGTAATGCAATTTTCCAAAAATTGAAGCTAAGATGCCTTTTTTCTCCTCTATTTATTTATTTACAACATTTCTACCCTGCCTTTCTCACCCAAGGGGACTCTACCACAAAAGTAACCCTTTGTCCAAAATTGCACTGAGGTTGAAATAGCTTTTTCATCCATCATGCAACAAGGAGTGCCTTGCATTACCACCTATATCTATATCTATATATATATATATATATATTTCCTTCCTTCTCCCCTCCAGGTATCTTCTGTTGTGGACCCTGCTCTGTTGAGGCCATCAAAAACGGGTTGGTCTACATGAAATACGATGCCTCCTTCTGTTTTGCTGAGGTACGTCTGCATGGATTTTATATTTGTTAATATTACAATTAAGTCCTCTGTGGTGGTTGACCATAGAATTGCTCTGGAGGACCTGCAAATGCCTAGAGAAGTGTTCTCTTTAGGAATGTCTATATCTGCCCTATATCTCTGATGGTTTGTCTCCCCAGGTGAACAGCGACAAGGTCTACTGGCAGCGCCAGTCAGATGGGAGTTTCAAGATCGTCTACGTGGAGGAGAAAGCCATCGGCCACTTGATCAGCACCAAATCGGTGGGCTCCAACCAGCGTCAGGACATCACTGCCATCTACAAACACCCAGAAGGTATGCTATTGAGTAGAGAAATATAAAAGGGTGTGTGTAGTTGCATACACCTTGAGCTCCCAGCCTTTTTTCCACCCTAAGATGGAATGTATCCGTTCTGTTCCGTTATTTTTTCAGGGTTGTGCCATTCGTATCATCAGACTTTATTGCACGAGGTTGTTTTCATACTACAATAACTCTGTCTGTAAACATGTTATTGAATGGATCTCTTTTTTTGTGCATCTTCAGAACAATTTCAGGATGATGATGATGATGATGATGATGATGATGATGATGATGATGATGATAAACAACTTTATTTCTATTCTGCTCTATCTCCCCAAAGGGATCCAGGGCAGATTCCAACTAACAGCATACATTCAATGCCTTCATAAAACTGATAAATATTGGCATAAAATCCCAACATAATAATAACACTTTATTTATATTCTGCTCTATCTTCCCGAGGGGACTCAGAATGGATTACAACATACACAGATAGGCAAACATTCAATGCCTTTAATACAGTGGGATAACAATGACCTACAAATATACAGAACAAAGGTGAAAGCTTCCCCTTTCATCTCCAGCCTTCTGGAGTCAGTGCTCAACTCTGGCCATGGGGAGGTGCTCTTCTTCCATTTCCAAGCTGAGGAAATGTTGCTGGCATGGCTGCGTAGGTGCCTTTATTACCTTCCCGACAAAGCGGTACCTATTGATCTACTCACGTGTGCATGTTTTCGAACTGCTAGGTTGGCAGGATATAGGGCTAACAGTGGGAGCTTACCCAGACCCACAGCTTCAAACTGCTGACTTTTACATCAGCAGATTCAACAGTGCAACACAAGAATGTCATCATGCCACAACCCCCAAGGGAAGGCACTTTGATGTAATAATAATAATAATAATAAAACTTTATTTATACCCCGCCACCATCTCCCCAATGGGGACTCGGGGCGGCTTACATGGGGCCATGCCCAGGATGTAGTAGCCATAAGGGTCATAATGTTGAAAAGAAACATGAGAGGCATCTAGCCCAACCCCGTGGGATCTGGAGCTACTGCTCAAGCATCTCTGACTTTATAACTTTGGTTCTGATCTGTTCTGAATTCTTAGTTTGGAAACAATGGTTTGTAATGTAGCACAGGAGGGTGAAAACTGAGTTCAAATTGCAAAAGAAGAGAGAAAAGGGAAACATCTTTCCCTTCCTAGTAGGCTCAGGCAAAACAGGTAAAACAGTTTTCATCTCTGAAATGTGGGAGGGTTTGCTAGACCAGAAGAAAAGATCTTGTTCCTTCTTCCATAGTTTTTCAGGTGTCTAACGTTGGTTGCCATGTCTCAAGACTAAACTCCTTCAACCATTTCGCGTTGGTCTTGATTTCCATAACATTTGCCGTCTTGGTGCTCTTCCTTAGAACACTTGGTCAATATCCTTTTTAAAAAAATAAATAAATAGTATTTATTGATTTTACAAATCGGTAAAAGTAGCATCTCGGGTAGGGAGCGAAAATAAGAATGAAGGATGATTGAGAAGATAAAAAACAAGATCACAGATAAGATAAAGAATAGGAGAAAGAAGAAAAGAGTAGAAAGAGAGAGAGAAGAAGAAGAAAAGAGAAAAAAGGAAAATAATAATAATAGAATAATAGAATAATAGAAAAAAGGAGAAAAAAATACACATATAGGTTTTAAAAGTGACTTCTCAGCAGTTTCTTCAGGGTGGTTCGCCTCTTCTTTTTTCCATTCCTAAACTTCTTTTAATTTTATTCTCCTTCTTTTTTTAGCTTTTTCTTTCTGTTAGAGTTATCTTTCCTTCTCTCATTTTCTATCCTTTCTTCTGCTTTTTTCTTCTATTTTTCTTTTCTTTTCTTCTCAGTCCATTCTTCCATCACTTTATTCCAATTTGTCTGTTTAATTGGTATTCCTTTATTTTTTGCTAGTAAGAAAGTCAGTCTATCCATGTTTCTTATATCAAACACCTTTATCATCCAAACGTCTTCCTCTGGGATCTCTTCCTCTTTCCATAATTTGGTGTAACAGATCCTTGCCACTGTTGTTAATAAGAACAGTATTTTATCTTTATTGCTTTCTAATTTTATGGCATGTATCCCTAACAAGAATACTTCTGCTTTAAATGGTATTTTAGTTTCTAATATTTTTTCTAATTTTTCTTGCATCTTTTTCCAATATTTTTGGGCCTTTTTGCACGTCCACCACATGTGGAAATACGATCCCTCTTTCTTACCACATTTCCAACAGTTTGTATTTGCGTTCTTATAAGATTTCCCTAATTTCTTGGGGGTCAATGTCCTTATTGAATCTCGTTCACCCATGTCACTTTTGAGACCTTTCCTGGGACTGCAAGCAAGACAGTCCCTCTTTAAACCTTCTGCTCTTCCCACCAGGCAGCCCAGAAGAGCGCAAAGCGGTAGAAACTGCCGCCAAGCACGGCACCAAGGCCCACATCTACGCCGAAAAGGAATTGGGACAGGATATCTCGGTGACCGTGGACACCGACGAGGCCTACACCGGCCAGGACGTCTCCTTGCGGGTCACCCTGAAGAACCGAAGCTCCATGCCGCGCAACGTCTCGCTCAACCTCTTTGTGGCCGTCATGTACTACACGGGTGTCACGGGCAAGCGCTTCAAGGAGGAACGTCGGCAAGTCCAGGTGCCGGCAGGTGGAAGTAAGGCTTTACTAATACCTCTTGGTGGGGTTGCCAGGTCAGGAGCATCTCAAGCCTTGAGATGCCAGCTTAGGAACCTAAGACTTGGGCTGGATCTACACCAGGCATGGGTCAGCTTCGGCCCTCCAGGTGTTTTGGACTTCAGCTCTGTTATGTGTCTTCACCAACCATGCCAGTGGTTGTAGATGTCCTCTTGCAACAGGCCTTGTGTAGCATATGAAGGAAGAAAATATGAATATTGTTGCTCAGTCTGGTGCATTTTTGTATTCACCCCATCCTGCCTTTCCTCCTTCCAGATCAGGATGTCCCGATGGTGATCTCTTACCCAGAGTACAAGAAACACCTGGTAGACCAAGGAGCCATGAAGCTGAGCATCTCTGGAAAAGTGGCCGAGACTGGACAGGTCATCGCCAAAGAGCATACCTTCCGCCTCCGCACACCGGACCTCACCCTCACGGTACGACACAAATTTAGGATTTTATTTTATTTATTTACAGTATTTATATTCCGCCCTTCTCACCGCGAAGGGGACTCAAGGCGGATCACATTGTACACATATAAGGCAAACATTCAATGCCATATAACATAGAACAGAGACAGACGCAGAGGCAATTTAAACCTTCTCCAGCTTCCAGCTTCCTGAGGGTATGCTTGATTCCGGCCACTGGGGGAGCAGCTGCTTCATCATCTCCTGCGACGGCACTTCCTCATTCCAACGGCAGCTGGATGATTTTGTGGTGTTGTAAATTAGCCTCCCCACATATAAGTGGTACCTAAATTTCCTACTTGATAGATGAAACTATTTTTCGGGTTGCAAAGGTCAGCAACGAGCAGGGGCAATATTTTATTTTTAATTGTTGGGTGCTCACCCTGACACGGGCTGGCCTCGAACGCATAACCTCTTGGTCAGAGTGATTTATTGCAGCTGGCTGCTAACCAGTCTGCACCACAGCCCTGCCCCAGGATTTGAGACCTGGCTGATGAGGTGGTGGTATTTGGGGAGACACTGAAGCTGTAAAAATAGTGAACCAGATCCTATCAGTTCAATATGTTAGCGCAGGCATGGGCAAACTTGGTCCCTCCAAGTGTTTTGGACCAACTCCCACAATTCCTAAGAACCTACCAGCTGTTAGGAATTGTGGGAGTTGACGTTGCGACACACAGTGTGGAAAGCTCTGCCTTATATATACCATATTTTCACCACACAGTACAAGCCCATATCCACAGGAGAAATAACTATGGATATGTTGGAAGTCATGTTTCTATGTGAGGGTCTTTCTCTGTATGAATCATGGTATTTCTCACTTCTTTTCTCTCCGGCTTCCTCCCTCTCCAGCTGCTGGGCCCAGCAATCATTGGATGTGAGACCCAAGTCCAGATTGTCTTCAAGAACCCGTTGGGCGTGACGCTCACCAATGCCATCTTCCACATGGAGGGGTCGGGGCTTTCCACCCCCAACACAATGACCGTGGGGTGAGTGATCCTCTTTGAAATGCTATCACAATGCTCAACTGTAGTCCTTCTTTCCTTAAGTCTACCTAATTCCCATCGTGACCATCGAAACTTAGGTAAAACATTCAACTACCAACACAGAACATACAACATAGCCATACTAAAAACATCAGCATATGTATATATATAAAAATGTACTGTGCATAATTAGGACTGAGTTAACAACAAAAGCACTGGACTAAATAACACCAAATTTGGCCACAAAATTAATCATTTTCCAAGGAGTGACCATCAAGAAAGAAATAAATAAAAAGAAAACACCATGCCCATATGTAGAAAGCGGCCAGGCTTTTAAGCTGCAAGACTATTCAGTGCAATTCAAGCTGTCCAAATAAGGATTCCCCTAGGTATAACACAGCCAGGCATTGAAGCTGCAAGGCTATTCAGTTCAATTCAACCAGACCAACAAATTATTAACCTTGGTAGAAAGCGGCCAGGCGATACTACTCTGTACTATTGAAGCTACCCAACCAAAAATTCCCCTAGGTAGCAGGTAGCCAGGCTTTGAAGTAGTGAGGCTATTCATTGCAATTCTAGCAGCCCGAAAAACCATTCCCCTAAAACGCAAGTTCCCAGGCTTCCAAGCCGCAACCCTATTCCGTTGCATTCCAGCTCACCAAACAAGGATTCCCATAAGAAGAAAACGGCCAGGCTTTGAGGCAGCAAGACTATTCACTGATATTCCACCTGGCCAACAAAGGATTCCCATACGCCACAGCAATGCGTGGCCGGGCACAGCTAGTTACTGTTAAAAACAATAAACCAAGCAAGTTTAAAATTCAGTTCCAGTACTACTCCAGTACTATTGGACCTCTAGGATGGCCTCTCACTATATGTATCTGCCTGGGGCTTGAGATATGGCTGAAGGGGCTTCTTCTATGTCCCATCAGTAAGGTCAATAAGTTTAGATTCTACCTGTATCTTCATACTTTGCGCTCCGTCTTTCAGGAATATCGGACCCCACCAGACAGTGACGCTGCGACAGACCTTCACCCCGCTCCGCGCCGGCCAGCGCCAACTGGTTGCCAGTCTGGACAGCCCACAGCTCTCCCAGGTCCACGGGGTGCTGACCGTCAATGTCACGCAGGGCCCTCCGCCCGGACCGTCAGCCTCCCCGGCATCCAACCGAGGTTCTCCCGCCCGACGCCGGGGCTCTCCAGCCGTGTCCAGAGCCTCACCCGCTCCAACTAGGGCTTCCCCTGCTCCGGCCCGGGGCTCTCCTGCCAATAACCGCGGGTCACCAGCCGCTCGGAGAACCGGACGGACAGGGCGACCGGTCTGAGCCCCATCTTAGTGATCATGTACTGTGCAATTAACATGATGCCATCAATAAGGGGAGGTTAGGGGGAAATGGAGGGGGCAGTAAAAGAGGGCTGTGTGGGGAAGATGCCGACGCAGCAGTAGAGACGAGGGTCCCAAAAATACACTCCGTCCATTCATTCCACCGGCGTGGTCACTCCATCTGTTCTCTGCTGTCTTCCATGATCTTGGCTCTTCTCACCTCATATTTTTCCTGTATTTTATCTATTATTATCTAACAATACCAGAGACATTGACCCACAATGATAGCAACAGGAGCAAGAAACTTTATAGTTATATTGACTCAAATCTCTTGAGTGACTGCCCATTCGTCACTCCAACTATTCTCTGCCTTCTTCCATGATTTCTCTGCTTCACTCATTTTTTCTACAATGGTTTCCCACAATAGATGTTTTATCTGCTATGGTCTACATTTTACATGCTATGATCTCTCGGCACCTTTTTCTGTATCCAGCTGTTCCATCCGTCCCTCTTTGGCCGCCTTATCTGTCCGCACACAAATCACGCTACTTGCCACTCCTTCGTTCTCAATGCCCTCTGCACCATTTCCCCACATTGACAGGATTTTGCATCTTCTGTATCTTCACTGCCAAGAGTTATATCCCTTTGGTTGCCAATGACTCCATAGTTCAATGCTATTTGCTTCACTGTGATGTTTTGTTTTTGACTCTGAGCCTCATTTGAACATATTTTTTGCCTCTACTGATGGTGAATGAAATTCAGAAATCTCCTAGGAAAAAGGTCTTGTTTACCTTTTTAAAGTCTTTAAAACTTTTTTCCTTGGGGGTGTCTACACTGTAGGACTATTGCGGTTCGAAAGCACTAATTGCCATGACTCAATTACTATGGGATCCTGGGACTTTCTTTTCTTTGGAAAAGAAAGCCAAAGATTTTGTAAAACTCCAATTTTTATGATTCCACCGCTTTGAGCCATGGGAGTTAAAGTGGTATCAAACTGCATTAATTCTCCAGTGTAGATGCGCCTGTTCTCTCCAAGGGCCCTTTCACACTACCCACTTATATCACTATGATTCCACTTTAATTAATGTGGATGCATCTTATAGAATTCTGGGAGATGTTCAGAGTTCTCGTGCCAACGCAAACTACAAATCCCAGTATTCCATAGCATGTACCCATAGGAATTAAAGTGGAACCATAGTGCTGTAATTGGCCAGTATGAACAGGTCAACAGGCTTGAAATTTTTTTGCCACTTTGATCACCAAGGACGCTGGACTTATTCTTGTTATTATTTGCCACTTTCTTTTCTCCTCCCTTGGCATGTAATTTGGCAAAATTAATATTGTGTAAAGGTGTATTTCAGGGAATTGTCCTGAAACAAAAAATGTTGTTAAAGTGGGGGAGGAAACTGCTTAAGGAAGACTAATACCACTGCAAAGATAGGAAAAAAATATTTTTTTACATATTGTTTTACAATGCTGAAAATGCACCACACACTTCTTTGACTAGCACTGAAACTGAATTGATTGATTATTATTTTTAAATGGACCAAATTGAGCCAAAAAGCGGTGTGGGAGGCATCCTCGTCACCAGCCAAAAGGGAACAGCAAGAGAACAGGCTGCTTTTGAAACAAATGTGGAACATGAACGAAGCCAAATAACTCCTGTGATTTTGTTTTTGTTTTTCCGCACTAATGAAAGTATTTATTTGAAAATAAAATTGTTTTTAACTCAAAAACACTTACTCCGGGAAGTTTATTTTGCTCACAAAATGGAAACAGAATCACCTCTCGAGCCAGAATAGGCAAACTTGGGCCCTCCAGGTGTTTTGGACTCCCAACTCCCACAATTCCTAACAGCCTACCGGCTGTTAGGAATTGTGGGAGTTGAAGTCCAAAACACCTGGAGGGCCCAAGTTTGCCAGTGCCTGCCATAGCGGAAACTACACAAGAATCTACTGTAGTACATAAGAAGTCTAAAGGAAAAATGTCCAGAACTCAATTACACATTAAAGCTTATATGAAACATTATTTATTGTATGAAACTCTTATTAGGGGTTGGTTTAACTTCCGGCTTGCTAGTAAAACAGTGTCGTAAAAGGTTGCATGTCTAATAAGCTGTCACAAACATGAAAAGCTTCAGATCATAAGCACAAGCTGGATGGCCATCTGTCAGGAATGCTTTGCTTGTGTATTCCTTACCTGGCAGAAGGGAGTTGGATGGCCCTTGGGGTCTTTTCCCACGCTATGAATGTATGATTTGATGATCTTGTTGGACTATTTATTATTTATTTATTTACAGCATTTATATTCTGCCCTTCTCACCCCGAAGGGGACTCAGGGCGGATCACATTACACATATAGGCAAACATTCAATGCCTTTTAACATAGAACAAAGACAAGACAAACACAGGCTCCTAGCGGGCCTCGAACTCATGACCTCCTGGTTAGAGTGATTCATTGCAGCTGGTTGCAGCTGGCTTGCTCTCCAGCCTGCGCCACAGCCCCAGGCTGGAGAGTCCTGGCCAGTTCAGTTTATAATGAGTCCTGGCCAAGTTCAGTTTATAATGAGTTCCGTATCTGGAAGGCTGTATGCATACCTTTGTCCATTGTATTCTGAAATTTGGTGGATTCACACTGTCAAATGAATGCAGTTCGACAGCACTTTAATTGTCCTGGCTCTATATGGAATCATGGCAACTGCAGTTTTCCAAGGCCTGCCATTTGTTGTGGTGGTTAAAGAGGAGTTTAATTCTACAGAGTAAATACACTCAGCAGGAGCTGCCTTGGGCTACTTACTTACTTAGGCGATCCCTTATAGCTCAAGGATGATGGTCCTCCAAGGATAGTGTCTTGGCCGTGGATGTGGAAACCTATTCTTGATCCACATGTTCTTCCATTGTGAGGACATCAGGTGGAAGGCGGTCCTGGTCAGGGTTGGCTTGATGCGCCTTCCTCTTGTCACGTTTCTTCCTTCCGCCCTCCATTCGTGCCTCTTCAAATTCCACAGCACTACTGGTCACAGCTGACCTCCAGTTAGAGTGCTCAAAGGCCAGGTCTTTCCAGTTCTCAGTGTCTATGCAACAGTTTTTAAACTTAGCTTTGAGCCCATCTTTCAGTCTCTTTTCCTGTCACCAACATTATGTTTCCCATTCTTGATTTGGGAGTATAACAACTGCTTTGGGAGACGGTGATCAGGCATTCGGACAACGTGGCATTCAGTCAAGTGGAGTTGATTGCTTCAGTGCTGGTGGTCTTTGCTTCTTCCAGCACACTGGCATTTGTCTGCCTGTCTTCCCAAGAGATTTGCAGGATTTTTCAGAGCTGTCATTGATGGAATAATTCCAGGAGTTGAGTGTGATGTCTGTAGACAGTCCACATTTCGCAGGCGTGTAACAGGGTTGAAGGGACAATGGCTTTATAAAAAATCACCTTGGTATCCCTACGGATGTCCCGATCGTCAAACACTTTCTGCTTCATTTGAAGAAATGCTGCACTCGCAAAGCTCAGGCGGTGTTGTATTTCAGTGTCAATGTTGACTTTTGTGGAGATGGGGCTGCCAAGGTAGCAGAAATGGTCAACATTTTCTAATGTTACACCATTAAGATGTATTTCTGACATTGCAGGGGGATTGGCTGATGCCTGCTGGAAGAACACTTTGGTTTTCTCAATGTTTAATGAGAGGTCAAGCTTTTCATATGCATCTGCAAAGATTTTTAGAGTGGCTTGTAGTTCCTCTTCTGAATGCGCACAGACTACGTTATCATCAGCATATTGGAGTTCTATAACAGATGTTGTTGTGATCTTGGTTTTGGCTTGCAGTCTGCTGAGGATTGTCATGTTGTCATGGTGAGGGAGTTTGCGTGTTCCAATGAACGTGTGGGTATAACCACCGGAGTCATGCACTCCCAAACCAAGCACAATCCGAAGACCAGAAAACCTCAACGGCGGATCAGGCGGAGGCTTGGGCTCCAATATTGGCAGAAAGCTAGGAAATCAATCAATCAAATGATGAATAATAAATAAATAAAACGACTACATTGCAAAGTAGCTATGAACCCTCAATTCTCCAGAGCAACCTGTCAGATTAGCCCTGCACAACACTGCTACCGGAGACGAAGGGGTTAAGCCTGTTTTGGCGCTGCAGTTCCAATAACGTCCATCAGGGGCCGCTGAGGCTCTGCAGAAAGGAATCGGAGCGGGAGACAAGCGACCGCAAGTTTCGGCGCTTGTAATGACGGCAGTGACGTCATATCACCATAGAAACGTTCCGGAAGTACGCCTTCAAATGAAATACATGCCCGGGCAGCGGATAAATGCCTCGAAGGAAAGCGGCCGGATGAGAGCGGATTCGCATTCCTTCCGCATTAATGACAGGTGAAAAGTAGGTAATCCGAAGGGAAACTATAGAACTGGGAGGAAGTCCTCTTGGACTACATTTCCCTGCATCCGTCACCATTGGCACTGCTGGCGGGGACTGCTGGGAGTTGTAGTCCAACTGGTAGAAAAGTTTGCTTGGAGTTAATTGGGGGTCTCTTTTAAGGGAAGGGAGCGAGAACTAAATTAAGTATAATATTATTATTAATAATAGAAATAATTATGATTTTTTTTTCTGTGTAAGGGGCGAATTGAGAAACTGCAAGTCGCTTCTGGTGTGAGAGAATTGGCGTCTGCAAGGACGTTGCCCAGGGGACATTGCCCGGATGTTTTTATGTTTTGTTTTGTTTTGTTTTGTTTTGTTTTGTTTATATATATAGGGGATTTTACATTATAAAAAAGAAGTGGGGGGAAGAAAAAAATGCAAATCACAATATTTCGCAGCGAAAGTGGGGGAACATTTCTTTATAGGTAGAAAGTAGGAAATAAGAAGAAAGAGAAAACAAATATATATACAGTAGAGTCTCACTTATCCAAGCCTCGCTTATCCAAGCTTCTGGATTATCCAAACCATTTTTATAGTCAATGTTTGCAATATATTGTGATATTTTGGTGCTAAATTCATAAATACAGTAATTACAACATAACGTTACTGTGTATTGAACTACTTTTTCTGTCAAATTTGTTGTTAAACATGATGTTTTGGTTCTTAATTTGTAAAATCATAACCTAATTTGATGTTTAATGGGCTTTTCCTTAATCCCTCCTTATTATCCAAGATATTTGTTTATCCCAGCTTCTGCCGGGCCCGTTTAGCTTGGATAAGTGAGACTCTACTGTATATATATATATATATATATATACACCCATGCATATATGTATACACATACATATCCATACCCATCCAAACCTATATATATATATATATATATATATATATATATATATATATATATATAAAAATCTAAAGAAAAAGGAAAAAAAATGATAAAAAAGGATTAAAAACAAAAGAGGAAAAATAATACTAATAATAAAAAATGTTTAATGTTTTACCATCCTTGTGGGAGGCTTTCCTCATGTCCCCGCATGGGAAGCTGGAGCTGACAGAGGGAGCTCACCCGCTCTCCCCGATTTCACCCATTGTGCCACCAGGGGCTCCAATGAAGTAATAATAATAATAATAATAAACTTTGTGTCCCGCCACTATCCCCCAAGTGAGACTCTACTGTATATATATACCCTGTTTCCCCTAAAATAAGACATCCCCAGAAAATAAGACCTAGTAGAGGTTTTGCTGAATTGCTAAATATAAGGCCTCCCCCGAAAGTAAGACCTAGCAAAGTTTTTGTTTGGAAGCATGCCCAATGAACAGAACACCAGAACATGCAGGATAGGTAAATGTACGTACCATAGATAGTTGTACATGGAAATATTGGTAGTAACAAGAAATTCTTGATAGGATTCTTAGTTTGTCTGGTTATGCTGGTTTGTGATGACAACACTGTACAGTATATAATAAATGTTCATTTTTTTTTGTTCAACAATAAATGTGAATTCTTCTTCATAGAAAAATAAGACATCCCCTGAAAATAAGACCTAGTGCATCTTTGGGAGCAAAGATTAATATAAGACACTGTCTTATTTTCAGGGAAACACGGTATATACCCATGCATATATGTATACACATACATACCCATACCCATCCAAACCTATATATATATGTAAATCTAAAGAAAAAGAAAAAAATGATTAAAAAAGGATTAAAAACAAAAGAGGAAAAATAATACTACTAATAAAAAATGTTTAATGTTTTACCATCTTTGTGGGAGGCTTTCCTCATGTCCCCGCATGGGAAGCTGGAGCTGACAGAGGGAGCTCACCCGCTCTCCCCGATTTCACCCATTGTGCCACCAGGGGCTCCAATGAAGTAATAATAATAATAATAATAAACTTTGTGTCCCGCCACTATCCCCCAAGAGACTCGGGGCGGCTCACAAAAGCACCACAAGGTGCAGCATATCATACAAAACGTAGAGACCTGAAAACAGGCCTTAGAAAATTATTAATGTGAGACCTTGCTCTGACCACCAGCTAGAACCCTGCTTTGCACTTTACTCACTTCTTCTTCCCTATGAGACCACGTACTGCCCTAGTTCTCCTATAACTGCTCAGTAGCCCTTGGAATTGAGCAGCCCTGGCCCTATCCTGGCCACCAGTTTGCACTTTACCCACTTCCCGGCCCTATGCTACTTCAAATAGTTGCCTTGGCCCACCCTGAAATTCTCACCTTTGATAGTTGAATTTCACCCAGTGGAGTAGTACTGAAACTGAATTTTAAACTTGTGTGATTTATTTTTAATAGTAATATGTTGATGTTTTTAATTGGCTACGTTGTATGTTCTATGTTGGTAAGGGAATGTTTTACCTACGTTGGAAACCGCCCTGAGTCCCTTCAGTGAGATAGAGTGGATAAATACATTTTTTAATTATTATTATTAGTAGTAGTACATGAATATAAAACAATACTGTACCATATAAAATTATAAAAATATAATAATAATAATAATAATAATAATAATAATAATAATAATAATAATACTTTATTTATACCTCGCCACCATTTGTGGGCAAGCGTTTGATGAGTGAATTCTGTTGGCTTCAACTCAGTCCGGATTAAGGTTTATGTACAAGGTTTTGCAGACGAATGGTTCAAGGATTTTATACTGTATGGTTTTAAATGTATTTATTGTATTTTTGTTAAATTATTCAATTGTTTTAATTGCTTATGTTTTATCTTCTTGTATTGTATATTGGCATTGAATTTTTGCATTGGCATTGAATTGTGAGCCGCCCTGCATCCCTTCAGGTGAGAAGGGCAGGATAGAAATGAGGGAAATAAATAATAAATAAATCTCCCCGCGGACACTCGGGGCAGCTCACATTGTTACAAAAGTAACAACACAAATACATTAGCACAATATACAAAGGTTAAAACACAGTAAGGTAATAAAACAAAAGTTAAAACAAAAAGTAATACAACAGTAATAATAACAAACAACCACCAATACAATTAGTCAAACTTCATAGGTGGGGGACTGCAGCAGCAATATAAAGATAGAATTATTAGATTAAAATACCCAGATAAGAGGGACCTAGTACAATTCAGAATAGAATAATAATAATAATAATAATAATAATAATAATAATAATAATAATAATAATACAGTGTTTCCCTGAAAATAAGACAGTGTCTTATATTAATGTTTGCTCCCAAAGATGCACTAGGTCTTATTTTCAGGGGATGTCTTATTTTTCTATGAAGAAGAATTCACATTTATTGTTGAACAAAAAAAAATGAACATTTATTATATACTGTACAGTAGTTGTCATCACAAGCCAACATAACCAGACAAAATGTGACTCCTATCAAGAATTTCTTGTTGCTACCAATATTTCCATGTACAACACTCTATGGTACGTACATTTACCAATTCTGCATGCTCTGGTGTTCTGTTCGGCAGGCATGCTTCCAAACAAAAACTTTGCTAGGTCTTACTTTCGGGGGAGGCCTTATATTTAGCAATTCAGCAAAACCTCTACTAGGTCTTATTTTCTGAGGATGTCTTATTTTAGGGGAAACAGAGTAATAATAACCAGAAACAACTGAACAAATAAACAACAAAATAATAACAACCACAATCAACACTTGTAACATAAAATCAAAATGGCACAACACAGAATATGTTAAAGATATCTAGTTGCCATCAATTCATAACTAAAGTGCCAAAGTGTCCAACTCAGAAGATTGTTTAAACATCCATGTTTTTAAATTGGATCAGAAGGATTGGAGTGTGGCCGCGTACCAGGAGCACACAACCCCCCTGTTACGTCAGCTCCACTGGCTCTCAGTCTGCTACCGAGCACAATTCAAAGTGCTGGCTTTAGGCTATTAAGCCCTAAACAGTTCTGGCCCAGCTTACCTGTCCAAACATATCTCCCTCTGTGAACTATCTTGGAGTTTAAGATTGTCTGGAGGGGCCCTGCTCTCAGTCCTGCCTCCTTCGCAGGTGCAATTGGCGAGGACAAGAGACAGGGCCTTCTCAGCGGTGGTCCCTTGGCTATGGAATTCCCTTCCCGAAGATATTAGATCAGCCCTCTCCCTCTTGACCTTCAGTAAGAGAGTAACAATATGGCTTTGTGACCAAGCTTTTAGAGAACTTATGCAATAGATAAATATGGAATACTGTGCAGTGACTATAGAAACGGCCCGGATTACTCTTGTGGATTATGTGATTGATTGTGATTATATTGTTTTAAATGTTTCTAATTGTTTTAATATATTTTATTATTCTACTAGCTTTGCCCGGCCATGCGTTGCTGTGGCTTATAGGAATCATTTGTTAGCCAGGTGGAATAGAACTGAATAGCCTTGCAGCCTCAAAGCCTGGCCATTTTCTGCAGTAGCTGGAGTAGCACCCTCAATCAAAGAGCCGCTTTGAAGCCTAGCTACTTCCTTTGTAGGGAAATCATTGTTTGTCCAGCTTGAATTGCACTGAATAGTCTTGCAGCTTAAAAGCCTGGCCGCTTTCTACATAGGGCTTGCTTGCTAGGCCAGGTTGAACGGGATGGAGTAGCCTTGTGGCTTCAAAGCCTGGGGGTTTTCTATCTAGGGGAAATCTTGGTTGGCCAGGTTGAACAGCACTGAGTAGCCTTGCTGCTTGCAAGCCTGGCCGCTTTTTACCTTGCGGAATACTTGGTTGGCCAGTTTGAATAGCAATCAATAGTCTCGGTGTGGCAGGTATGAATGCTGCAACTAGCCACCTTGATTAGCATTTAATGGCCTTGCAGCTTCAAAGCCTGGAGGACCGAAGTTTGCCCATGCCCGCGGTAGTTGCTGACGCACATTCTTGACTCTGTTTCTTCTTCTTTGATTCTGCAGTCCTTTTCTCCTCAGGTGATGTTGGTGGAGGAGGAGGAGGAAGAAGAGGAAGGGCCTGAGGGCCACAATCCCTTTGTGGCTCTGCGGCTGGTGGCAGCTGCTTCCTGGCACGTGGTCAAGGAGCGCCAGGTCTGCGACTTCCCCCGGGTACTGGCCATGCTGGAGGCCGTTGGAGAAGCCGCCCCGGATTTGGTGCACTTCCGGCACCTGGCTAAAGTGCGCCTGGGCCTGCAGGCAAAGGTCAGCTGGGGATATTCTGTGTCGGCGTGCCATTTAAACAATTGAGAAGGACAATCGAAATGATCAATAATTTGGAAACTGAGTGCCTCTGAGCAGCTTAGGGAACTCAGGATGTTTAACTTGGAGAAGAGAAAGCTGAGAGAAGGGGACATGAGAGGTATGTTCAAATATTTTAAAAGGATGTCAAATTGAATAGAATAGAGTAGAATAACTTTATTGCGCAATGAAATTCAATGGTTTCCCCAGCACATACCACAAAACAACACACGCAACCCTCCACACCTCTACTACCACCTCACAGCCCCATATGCCTCATCAATGCAAAACCATGAAGTTCAACATAACCATAGCTCTAGCATAAAAGCTGTCTCTCAGTTTTTTTGTCCTTCCCTTTGTCACCCTGTCCCACTTGCCAAATGGTAATAATTTAAAAAATATGCTGGGTGAGATGGATCCCCAAGAGTGCTCTGAGCTTTCTTGAGGCCGTGGTGCCTAAAAGTTCTTCCAAAGAGGAGAGAGGGCAACCAATGATTCTCTGTGCAGAAGTGACCCTTTGGAGCGCCTTCCTATGTGCCATTATGTAGTTACCAAACCACGTGCAGATACAGTAGGTTAGGACACTCTCAATAGCACAGTGGTAGAAAGTCACCAGCAGTTTTTTTATTCAGTTGTTGGTTCTTTAAAATCTCAGATAGTACAGTCTCTGGGTTGCTGTGAGATTTCTGGGCTGTATAGTTATGTTCCGGAAGCATTCTCTCCTGACGTTTCATGGCAGGCATCCTCAGAGGTTATGAAACTGTTGGAAACTAGGCAAGTGGGGTTTATATATCTGTGGAATAATGTCCAAGATGGGAGAAAGAACTCTTGCCTGTTTGAGGCAAGTATGAGTGTTGCAATTGGCCAGCTTGATTTGCATTGAATAGCTTTTCAGCTTCAAAGCCTGCTTTCTTCCTGTCTGGTGGAATCCTTTGTTGGGAGGTCTTAGCTGGCCCTGATTGTTTCCTTTCTGGAATTCCTCTGATACTTGAGTGTTGTTCTTTATTTAGTGTCTTAATATTAGAGTTTTTTTTAATACTGGTCGCCAGATTTTGTTCATTCTCATGGTTCCATTCTTTCTGTTGAAATTGCCCACATGCTTGTGAATTTCAATGGCTTCTCTGTGTAGTCTGACATGGTGGTTGTTAGAGTGGTCCAGCATTTCTGTGTTCTCAAAAAATTTGCTGTGTCCAGGTTGGTTCCTCAAGTGTTCTGGTATGGCTGACTTTTCTCTGGTTGAGTTAGTCTGCAGTGCCCTCTTAACCAACATTGCCGAATGGGTGCCTCCAGCAAGATTCTCCTTAACAGTGACACCCAGGGACTTAAAACTGGTCACCCGCTCCACTTAAGCTCCATTCATGATCAAGGATTGGACTTCTGGTCTGTTCTTTCTGTAGTCCATTATAAGAAGGGAGCAAGGTTGCTTACTGCTGTTCTGGAGACTAGGACACAATGGACAAATGGATTAAAATTGCAGCAGGGGGATATTCCACACAAATATTAGGAAGGACTTCCTGATGGTAAGAGTTGTACAGCACTAGAATATGGAGTCTCCTTCTAAGGAGGCTTTTAAGTGGAAGCTGGATGGCTTCTGTTGGAAGGGATTGTGTGTTCCTTCATGGCAGACTGGGGTTGGACTGCCCCACAGGCTTCTTCTGACCTCAATTGCTGTATGCAAATTACCCAGTTTTGGTACCATAGCTCTGGGCAACTGGAAAGGACTGTGGAAATCTCCAGCTCAGCTAGGAAAATAGTAGCTTGCTACAATTTGTAAGGCTTATTTGATTTGCTGCTGCAGTTTTCAAAGACTCTTCAAGGGTTCTATGGAGATATTTATTAACTTCTTTCTTCTCAATAGTTGTGGCACCCAGGATCTTCTACTCTTTTCTGCCTGCATCTTATGGCTAAAAGCATGTAGGTGACATTAAATGGAGACTCCACCAGAATTCCAGGCAGAAGTAGACAGCTGTTATAGTCGGGAAGTTCTTTCAAGAGTTAAGGTGGAATCTCTTTTCCTGCAGTTTGAATCCATGGTTCCATTGTGTCCTAGTCTCCAGAGCAACAGGAAACAAGCTTCTCCCGTCCTCCAAGTAACATTCTTTATACATGGCTCTCATGTAAGCAAGCAAGAAGGCATAATCCCCTCATTTCACAATCTTAGTTAAGTAGCCACTCTTTCAGCTAACATTTTTCTTCATGCAAAGATAGGTTTTGTGTGAGCACACTTATTTGAATTACAAGCTGTGAGCAATCAGTTAACTCTTAATGCCATCTCCAAGAGTTGTCCCAAGGTCTTATGCTTTGCCTAAAAATCTTTGAGCAAAACATAAGCAATTGTGTTGTTGTCCAGCTGTTAGGAATTGTGGGAATTGAAGTCCAAAATACCTGGAGGGCCCAAGTTTCCCCATGCCTGCCTTAGAGTCTTAAGCAATCCTGAATGGCATCCCTAATCCCAGTATTCTACTATTGGTGTTATGATCTAAGTTATACCCCCACCTTTTCCCATGCCTAGCTTTTTCCTGGCTGATAAAGCAACTGTGCTTTTCTTTCTCTTCTCCCCAACTCTTTGGTCATCCCTCCTTTTATCTTCCCTCAGATAATCATGACAATGCTGCAGAATGAGGAATACTTTGGGCACATCTACGGAGCTGTCGATGCCTTCTTTCCGGAGCACAACTCTACTGTGACCCACCCCAAAGCTGTGAGTGACGCCTTTGGGAACATAGCCACTAGATGATGATGATGATGATGATGATGATTATTATTATTATAGCAGCCACTAGATTGCCATGCATTCTTTCCTCGTGTCCTTCTGCGCCATTGCTTCACTGAAACGTTTCCTTCCTCACATGCCTTGCCCTCTTTTGCCACAGACTGCTGAAGATTTGCAGCTGGTGCAAGCAGCTCAAAATAATTTCCGGGATCTAGTGCTGAACTTGCTAAGTGACCATGTGGAGCGAGACAAGTACGTGCAGGTGAGGAAGGGAAGGAAGAAGT
Organism: Anolis carolinensis; assembly: GCF_035594765.1. Classification (NCBI taxonomy): domain Eukaryota; kingdom Metazoa; phylum Chordata; class Lepidosauria; order Squamata; family Anolidae; genus Anolis; species Anolis carolinensis. The sequence continues at coordinate 7,370,848 of NC_085846.1, forward strand.
TGGCTGCTATCTTGTTAGTGAAATAAAAAGAGGATGCATTATTTGTATTGATTTATTACCTTTTGGTTGTGTTCCTGACTTATTGCAAGTCTAAAGTGAACCTGTTACGGAGTTCAGAAGGGGTTTGCCATTGCCTTCCTCTGAGGATGAGAAAGTGCGACCTGCCCAAAGTTACCTAGTAAATTTCTATGACCAAGTGATTTTTCAAAATAACTAGCCAGTATCCTAGTCCAATTTCAAACCACTACGCTAGCTCTCATTTATCACCTGCCTCTTCTTGGAGATCAAGGTGGGAAACCACAGACAAGCAATATTAGTCGAAAGAGCATGTAAAATAACATATAAAAACAATTTGTACATAATTTAAAATGTATAATTATCTGGTTAGGCCTCCTGGAAGAGATTGGCCCTACTGATGTTTTAAACCAGGCCTCTTCAACGTACAGCCCTCCAGGTGATTTGGACTTCAGCTCCCAGGATTCTTGACCATTGAACAAGCTCCTAGGCCTTCTGGGAGTTGGAGGCCCAAACACCTGGAGGGCCACAGGTCGAAGAGGCCTGTTTTAAGTGTAGGGTGCACTCACACTGCTAAAGTGATACAGTTTGATGCCACTAATTGCCATGGCTCACTGCTGTGGAATCATGGGAGTTGTAGCTTTACAAGGGCTTAGGCTTCTTAAAGAGTGCTAGTGCCTCGCCAAACTGCAGCTTTCAAGATTCCATAGCACTGAACATGGCATTTAAAGTGGTGTCAAACTGCATTAATTCTACCCTGAGGGTGCATTCCCCTGTCTTTTTAATGTTGTTCTTTATTTGCTGTCCTGATTTTAGAGTTTTTAATACTGGTAGCCAGGTTTTGTTCATTTTCATGGCTTCCTCCTTTTGGTTGAAATTGTCCACATGTTTGTGGATTTCAATGGCTTCTCAAAAACGGGAATTCCACACAAGAAACACTCAGAGCCAGCTAATCACCTCCCAACAAAGGATTCCCCCAGGCAGGAAGCAGCCAGGCTGTGGAAATGCAAGGCTATTAAATGCTAATCAAGGTGATCAATTGCAACATTCACACTTGCCTCAAACAGACAAGAGTTCTTTCTCCCACCCTGGACATTCCACAGATATATAAACCCCACTTGTCTAGTTTCCAACAAACCACAACCTCTGAGAATGCCCACTATAGTTGTGGGTGAAACTTCAGGAGAGAATGCTTCTAGAACATAGCCATACAGCCCGGAAAAGTCACAGCAGCCCAGTGATTCTGGCCATGAAAGCCTTCAACAACAATTTTTTACCTCATATTTTGCCTGGAAAATCATTTACAGTTGAGGAATTTTATTATGTCTGTAATGAGATCATTGCTAGATGTACCAGCAACCAGCCTGGCAGACATGCTTTGAGTTGACTTAAGTTTCCATGGTAGGTACAGCTTTTTGTTACTGACATGTGTACCACAATTTTTAGTTCCTCCAGATTTAGGAAGATGTAATGATCTTGAAATAATAATAAAAAAAACCCAGTTCTTATCTTCTTCCATCTCTCAGGAGCACTTGGAAAACGATTATGGAGAAGCCTTTTCGAATGTGGTGGAAGAGCTTTTTTGCGATTATCTGTGGCAGCTGGAAAGGACCCTTCCGAAGCCTGACTATCAGAAGGTACCGTGTGGGAGGAGGAAAGGGATGCGCAAATCTGGAGCCTAGTTATGGGTCAGCATTTCTGCCACCCCCACAGTCCTGGTATCTGCCCCACAGCTTAATAGTGGTGCATGTGCTTTGTGCTGTCCTTCCTCTTCCAACCCAAACTGTTAAAAAGTTTGTCAGAGTTGGGTTGGATGAAACAAGAGGTGATGAGAGAGTTCTGTAAAGGTTAAAAATGTATCGGGAAGTAGTTCAGTGTTCTGTAGATGGCACTAACTGGGCCAGGTGGGCACTCCGCAAAGGCCATCCAGTCCAACCCCCTTCTGCCATATAAGAACACACAATCAAAGCACCCCCGACAGATGGCCATCCAGCCTCTGTTTAAAAGCCTCCAAAGAAGGAGCCTCCACCACACTCTGGGGCAGAGAGTTCCACTGTTGAATAGCTGTAATGGTCAGGAAGTTCTTACTAATGTTCAGGTGGAATCTCCTTTCCCGTAATTTGAACCCATTGTTCTGAGTCCTGGTCTCCAGAGCAGCAGAAAACAAGCCTGCTCCCCCTTTGTTATGACATCCTTTCACATATTTAAACATGGCTACATTCTGAATCCGCTTTTCACTGCTATATAGCTATCAATTGGAACGCTGGGGCTTGTGGGTTAGGAAGGAGCTTTTGGAGTTCTCAGTGAGGGAGATCCAAGACTCAGCCAAACTACAAATCCCAGCATTCTGCAGCCATAGCAATTAAAGTGGAGCCATGGCACAAAAACTATGTAATTGAAAAGGACCCATAGTTCGTAAAATTTCCACTTTTAGCCTTGTAACCTCAAGAGTAGCTGAAATCCCAAGTTCTCATTATTTCTTATTTTATCTTCCACAGTTGTTGGAGGCTGTGCGTTCATGGGGCCCCAGGAATAACGCCCAGATGAATTCTGCAATCCTCTCCCGCTATTTCACCGTCATGGGATACCAACTCGTAGGTAGGCAAAAAGGAACCACAGATTCTGTCACTTGAGCTGCTCAATTTACTACAAATAAGACTAGCTCTTTTATTAATTTTTGTTCTAAAAGACCCATTAGGGCTTATTTTCAGAGCATGTTCAACAATCTACATTTATTCAAATACAGTCATGCCATCTTCTGGAACATTGTCTCCAAACCCCAAATTTCTTGTGACTCCATTAACAACAACAACAATGAATTTATTACCCTCCTCTCCCTGCAGGTTGAAGCGGGATACAACAACATAATAAACAAGAGATAAAACACCATTAAAAGACAGAGTTAAAATAAAAGTTAAAGTCCGCTAATAAAATGCAGATTAAAATTTGCAATTTAAAATCGACCAGATAGGCCTGTGTTTTACATTCTAACAGCTGATCTATCTGTCAAACCTCTTCCAGCAGGCCATTCCTCAGTCTTGGGGAATCTGCCTGAAAGGTATAACCAGAACCACTGCCGCACAGTGCCACCAATTCCCAAACCCTCCAGAAAGATACCATGGTTGAGGGTATCGAAATCCGCTGAGAGATCTAAAAGCACCGACAGGTTTTCTATTGAATCGTTGGCCCCATGTCCAGCAATAGAGCTCACCTTAAATGACAACTTCTTAATTATATATTCATATTATTATCTTATAATTCAATGCAGGAAGCCCCCAAGTTATGAACAAGATCGGTTCTGTAGGTTCTTAAAGTTGAATTTGTATGTAAGTTGAGAGAGGTATATTTTTAAGTGGCACTCCAGCCAAATATATATATGCAAGCTTTCACATAGGGAAAGATTCACGCCCCGTAGTGCTTGTTTTGCTGTCTGTGCCTCTGTTTAGAAGATTTCACCTCACTTTCTGTCCCTGGGATCATTGGATTTTGGCTCTTTGAAGCAAGGATTGCTGGGAAAGCTTTAGTGGAGACCCCTTTCCCCCATGATAAAAACTCTTCCAGGAATGAATTCCTTCCGAGAGTAGGATTTCTGTCACTTCCTGTTCTCACCTCCATTCTTAACTATAAGTTGTTTGTAATTTGGACATTTATAACTCTGAAACTGCCTGAATGTCCGATCCATTGTGTGTTGTAACAGGTGTACTACATATAAATGCGTAATGGGGCTTTTTTGGGGGGGAGGGGGGGACTTATATTATAAGCATCCTGAAGAAAAATCATGCTAGGCCTTGTTTTCCAGTTAGGTCTTATTTTCAGGCAAACGGAGTATCTTCCCCTGACCTCCAGTTTACACACCATTTGTTTGTTTGTTTCAGGGATCACTGCACGCCTATCCACGTCCAACCCGCCAAGCCCTGCACGCCACAGCGAAGGGGAGGTTGAAATGGAAGAGCCCTCAACCCCTCCCGAACCATGTCAGGCCCGCTCAAACCTGGGCAGGTCCGTAGTAGAGCCAAGTTGCTTCCAATCTCCCCAGGAAAGGTAAGTTCCTGCTTACGCCCATCTCTTTTTCCATGCCGTTACTCCAAAATTTATTTATTTTATTTTATTTTATTTTATTTACAGTACTTTTACCCCGTCTTTCTCAACCCCGAGGGGGTGGGGACTCAAGGCGGCTTCACAACAGGGCAGTAATTCAAGATGGCCAATGGCACCTTCTTTCCTCCTGTCCAGGGATTCCCAGGAGCCCCAGTCAAGCAGCCAAGAAACAGGTACCTCCTGTTCTTTTTCCAACTACAACCTGTCAACATATGAATTTCCCAGAAGCTAATATGAGATGCAAATCAGTCACACAATTCCTCTCTTTGTGCCACTGATAACAGTCATATTTGCAAAGAAGGCTGGGGCATATCAAAATGGCAAAGGAAGCTAGGCTTTCCGTCAGTGGCAATTTTGAGTGGATCCCACGCCATTTCCTTCCCTGGCATCTGCTTCTCCCTAGCCCTTCCTCTAGTTCTGTCTCTGCCCTTATATTCTCCCATGTCCCAGTTTCCTGAAATGCCTGCCTCTTCTAAAAGGATCATGGGCTGGAAAGTGTGAGATCACAAGAAAGATGTGACTCCTGCACTTTGTTTAGAACATAGGTTTTTTCTCTAAACCTGAGCATCCACAGATATATAAACCCCACTTGCCTAGTTTCCAACAGACCTCACAACCTCTCAGAATGCCTGCCATACATGTGGGTGAAATGTCAGAAGAGAATGCTTCTGGAATATGAAGACAGCCCAGAACACTCACAGCAACCCAGTGATTTGAGCCATGAAAGCCTTCAAGTACCACAATTTTAAAAAAGCCAGTCTTTGAATTCGAGGATTTAAATATCAAACTACATAGACTCTGGCACAAGCCAGTACAGGTAGTCCCAGTGGTGATGGGCACACTGAGTGCAGTGCCTAAAGACCTTGGCCAGCACTTAAAAATAATCAGCGCTGACAAAATTACCATCGTGTCAGCTACAAAGGGCCACCCTACCTGTATCTGAACACATTATTTGCCAATACATCACATAGTTTTAGACACTCCTCCACTGAGAAGAGGATTTCTCTCACTTCCTGTTCTCACCCCCATTTGTAACTATGAGTTGTTTGTAATTTAGACATTTATAACTCTTATAACTGCCTCAACGTCCATTGTGTGTTGTAACAGATGTACTACATGTAAATGCGTAAATGGCGCTTTGGGGGGGGCGGGAGTGGTTAGGGCTTATATTATAAGCATCCTGAAGAAAAATCATGCTAGGGCCTGTTTTCCAGTTAGGTCTTATTTTCAGGCAAACGGGGTATCTTCCCCTGACCTCCAGTTTACACTTCATTTGTTCGTTTGTTTCAGGAATCACTGAACGCCTATCCACGTCAAGCCCGTCAAGCCCTCCATGCCACAGCGTAGAGGAGGTTGAGATGGAAGAGCCCTCAACCCCCCCTGAACCTTGTGAGGCCCCCTCACACCTGGGCAGGTCCGTAGTAGAGCCACGTTGCCTCCAGTGGCCCCAGGAAAGGTAAGTTCCTGCTTGCGCCAATCTCTTTTTCCACCCCATTACTCCAAAATGTATTTATTTTATTTACTGTACTTTTACCCCGCCTTTCTCAACCCCAAAGGGGGTGGGGACTCAAGGCAGCTTCACAACATGGCAGTAATTCAAGATGGCTAATGACACTTTCTTTCCTCATGTCCAGGGATTCCCAGGAGCTCTACTCAAGCAGCCAAGAAACAGGTACCTCCTGTTCTTTTTCCAACTGCAACAGCATATGAATTTCCCAGAAGCTAATACGAGATGCAAATCAGTCACACAATTCCTCTCTTTGTGCCATTGATCAGAGACATATTTGCAAAGAAGGCTTTGCATCAAAATGGCAAAGAAAGCTAGACTGGAAGCTAGGCTTTCCGTCAGTGGCAATTTTGAGTGGACTCCGTGCCATTCCTTCCCTGACATCTGCTTCTCCCTATCCCTTCCTCTACTTCTGTCTCTGCCCTTATATTCCTCCCTGTCCCAGTTTCCTCTTCTAAAAGGATCATAGGCTGGAAAGTGTGAGATCACAAGGAAGATGTGACTCCTGCACTTTATTTAGAACATAGGTTTTTCTCCAACCCTGAGCATTCCACAGATATATAAACCCCACTTGCCTAGTTTCCAACAGTCCTCACAACCTCTCAGGATGCCTGACATAGATGTGGGCGAAACGTCAGGAAAGAATGTTTCTGGAACATGAAGACAGCCTGGAACACTCACAGCAACCCAGTGATTCGAGCCATGAAAACCTTCAAGTAACACAATTAGAAAAAGCCAGTCTTTGAATTCACTGTTTATGAATGCTCCCATGAGAAAATATATAACGATATGGTTGAACTACAATTCCCAGAATCGTGGATCAGTCCTCCCCAAACCAGGCCTCTATGCACAGCTGGCCCTTTTGGTTCTGTGTGCCAAGTTTGGTCCAGATCTGTTGTCAACTGGGTTCAAGGCTGTCTGGATAACGGTGAACTACAACTCCCATATGCCAAGGACAATCACCCCCCAAACCCCGCCTGTATGCAAAGTTGACTATGTTGGGTCTGTGTGCCAAGTTAGTTCCAGATCCATCATTGGTGGGGTTCAGAGTGTTCTTAAATTGTAGGTGAACTATACATCCCATTCCTTACAACTGAATTCTCCCCAAACCTCTCTTATCTAGTAGCTTCAATTGCTGTGTGTCTTAGAAAAGAGTAGGAAAGGGTTAAGGGAGAGGCAGTGAATGGAGCCATGCAAATTCCACGCCAATGGAGAGAGACAGGAACCCTGGGATGTGGCTCGCTGTGACCTGCAATGTCCTTGGAGGGAGGGCTTTGGTGGCTCCTCAGCATTGTAGGTCCAAGCAGTTGCTGGAGGCGGGAGGCTGGGTAAATGGATACCTCCGCCACATACACACATAAACCTGGTGGCACAGTGCATTAAAGCGCTGAGCTGCTGAACTTGAGGACCAAAAGGTCCCAGGTTCAAATCCCAGGAGCGGAATGAGCGCCCGCTGTTATCCCCAACTCCTGCCAACCTAGCAGTTCGAAAACATGCAAATGTGAGTAGATCAATAGGTACTGCTCCAGCGGGAAGGTAATGGCGCTCCATGCAGTCATGCCGGCCACATGACCTTGGAGGTGTCTACGGACAACGCCGGCTCTTCGGCTTAGAAATGGAGATGATCACCAACCCCCAGAGTCAGTCATGACTGGACTTATCATCAGGGGAAAACCTTTACCTATGGATAGGAGTTCTTCACCTTTCTTGTCAGCCCTCCATATTTGAGGATTTGATTAAAATGTTCTCTATAGGAGTCCCTAGATCACAGCTTTCCAAACTGTTGGTGACATGCTTTGTAGATATGCATTATTTCACAATTCAGTTTTACTGGCAATCTGGAGTTTCATACAATATAAATATTAAATAACATATAATATATGTAAGTTTAATGCAATCTGTACTATATAAACAAGGTGTAGAATTTTTCCTTTATACTTCGGTACAGTGATACAGTTAATTCTTGTGTAGTTTCTCCTATTGCTGCTCCATGAGGTTCATCACAAACATCATTATTAACAGATTTTCTTTTCTTAATTATAAACGTTTCCATTTTGGTGGCATTTACTACAACTCAGTCAACAAATTATATGAATTAAACAATCATAACAGTACCTATGCTTGAACAGCACCAGCCTTTGATTGTAGGGACAGGAGCATTTTTCACATGATAAGAGTTTGGGAAGCTCTGGGGTAGATCCATCAGTGTGACTCTGTGGCCAACTTCTGCCAGTGGTTGACCATAGAATCACATTAGAGAACTAGAGCAGTAGTTCTCAACCTGTGGGTCCCCAGATGTTTTGGCCTACAACTCCCAGAAATCCCAACCAGTTAACCAGTTAATTTCTGAGAAAACCAGCCCAGGTCCCTTGGCGCATCTAGTTTATCTGGGCCAGGTCACCACTCACTTAAGTCTCCTTTTTTTCTCTTTTTTTTCTCTCTCTGGCACCTGCCGGAGCACTAACCCAATGAAAGGCAAAGAGCACTCCTTAGATGCCTTGCCATCGTCTTCCTCTGAAGGTTTATATTATGTGTCATGACAACCAGGGGTAGATTACCCCTGGCCATGACTTACTGGGGAGCCTGGCTTGTTAAAGATATTTTGAAAACTATGTCTCTCATGTATATAATTTGCCCCAAGCACTTCATGTTTTTTCCTGTGTTCCTATTTTGCCTATATGTTGTGTTAACCTAATGTTTTATGCTCCTGAGACCCCCATTCCTTCCCTTTGAGGGAAACCGTGTTCCTGAACCCAAAGATGTCTTGTGTCCCACATAATTGTATAGCCTGGGGAAAAGAAACTAAGCTGGGAACTTCCTCATCAAGTTCCCAGTTTCACCTATATTTTTGGACTTTACCTGGACATTGCAACACAATAGTTCTATTCAGGTGAGGAAAATAATCTCCCTTGCCCCTTGGGGAGAGAGCAATTCACCACCCACGCTTTTGACGACTGGGACCACTCACGTCAGAAGGAATCAGCATTTCTGCAGCCAAAACCCATCCGCTGTCATTTTTGCATGATTGTATTAATACATGTTTTGTTTCTCTGGGGTCTGGAATTGCCAGACCAGCCCACTTACTGGGCCATGCCATGTTCATCTCATAGAACAATAGCCTTCCTGAGTAGGGCCAGAAATGCCCTCCATCATTTTACTATTTTTCCTGTCAATAAAGAGGAATTTCACCTGTCGCCACTCCAATCACCCATTGTAAACAGCCATGCCGGCCGTGATTGGTCAGAATTAGAGGCTTGGCTGCAGCCTATGCCAGCTTGTGTATAAAAAGGGCTATGAAACTATTCTGTATGCTATCTACTTTGTGAATGAATCACTAGCTAGCATCTTACCTGCAGATAATAAAATCTTCCTTGGCTGAAAATCACCTTCTTTCCTTACTTGCTAATTTCAATTGGACCTGATCTGTATGCTCGCCACAGCAGGGACTCACTCAAAATAGGCAGCTCAGGCTGATCACTTGCCTGGGTTTCTCCCAACAGGCTTCTCCCTGGTCTCACTGCCAGGGGTTGCCTCCTAAAATGGGGCCTTTTTTCTTCATGGTTTTTCCACTTTCATTGGTGTCCTGTGCCTCTAACCCCCGGGAATGTGAAGGACTGACTGGAACTCTTCTTCAGGACACTGTTTTCAAATACGTTACATAAAATGCATAAGATTAGAAAGGAAACCTGTTGTTGTTGTTGTTGTTGTTCCTAAACTTTAGTTACTGTTCTTTCCTATTCAAGTTCATAGACTCCCTGAAATACATTCACAGACAGTTGGGCAGGAGGTTCTGTGGACCCCAGATTACGAATCCCTGGTTTTGAGAAAATACCATCTTGCATTCATTAGGCAGAGCATTGAACTCCCAGCCCTCCTGTGTTTCTCTGTTTTTAAGGAGAGAAAATACAACAAAACTCCTAGTCCAAAAAGATCACTTTTCACTATCCAGGGTAAAGGGGGAAAACTCTTTTGAGACACGATTGTCCCCACTTTTCTATCTTTTCTGTAGATGAAAGTTTCGATCTGGTGCTGGATTCGAGCAGTGAGGGATTGAGCTCTCCTTTCTGGAAGGTGAGGAAGGGGCCAAGGAGGAGAGGGGTGGAAGCTTTGACATTGTTGGAAGGAAATGGCCACGAGGCTTCTGCAAAGACTGCAGTTTGGCTCCAGCCCTGCTTCAACAAATCTTAAACTGCTCCCGTTCCCACTCTGCCGTTTGGGTCAGGGCCCTGTTTGGCGCTCCCAGTGGCCCTGACCATTCTCCCTTTCCCTCCACAGGGTGAATACCAGTGCACCCGGCACAACACCCTCATCCCCACCTTCCAGGAGCACCTCAGGGGCCCTGGGAGTCGGTGAGTGACCACTTAACCACTCCCCTCCCTGGAGGTGTGGGCAGGCTTCTCCGGCCCAAGGGCCATTTCCTCACAGCTGTCCCCACCTGCATGTACACTCTCACCGTCATGTCTGCACATCCCACTGAGCCACCACATGCAGCTCTCTCTTCAGAGCATTTGGGCAGCTTGTGTAGCCCCCGGCTTTTGTGACTGTGGTCCAACTCCATTTCTAGGAATAGTTTGAGGAAGTCTATGCACTCCTAAATAAGGGAGGGAAGCTCCCAATGCATGGCATCCTTAACAGGGAACAGTGATTTTGTGGTCCTCTTGATTGTATCGCACTGCAAACCCTTTGCCACTGCTGGAGCACAACTTGCTCCATGTCGTAAACCAGTATGTCTTACTTAAACTATCTGTAAAGAGCTGGCATTTCTTTTCCCAAAGTGCGAGGCATCTGCCAGATACTAGAAAGAGTTTCTATGGAACAAAGAATAATACCTACTGAAAAAAATAATCTTTCTTTTAGAGAGAGTCTCCAGAAACTGGCATATGATAACTTGTGGAACAGTAAACAATATTGATCCATGGACAATCATTTTTGAGTAGCCCCAGATTAAACTATATTCTGATATTTGGGCGCTTTTGATGTGATTTCTTTGGGATGCTGGTGAAACTTAACAGTAGTGATAATGCTGAGAGGTTTTAGTTCAAAGCAAACTGAAAATTCTTGTTGCTACTCTTCCATTTCCTTCAAAGGCCACCCATAGATGCCCCATTGGGGTGCCTTACAAGTTGCAAGTTCCCTGCCCCAACCATGACCCATTTCTCCTTTCTCCGTAGGTGTGTTAGGTGCTCAGACTCACTCACCCAACCTGAAACCTGACCCACCTTCTCTTCTTTGTTCCTGAAACGCACATATCCTCCCAATTCCTTCAAGTTTATTTAAAGCTTTATTCAATAAACGTGGTTAAACCTTTTAATCGGTATCTCTTATCATCTTTTCCAATTTGTCAAGAGGCAAGTGAATAGAAAATTTATCCCCTTCTCACTAGCGGAGGAGACAAAAGATGGAATGCTGTAAGGCAACAACTATCCTACAAAAAACTGATTTAAAAAAAGTATACATAAATTAGGAAAGAACATGGAAAAATAAATTTCTCCCCATTGATCAAGGAGTGGGGAAGAAACACAAGCATTCATTGGAATCAGAAATACGATGGAGTGAAATGGTTCCGTTCCCAGAATCCCTATTGGCCATGCTGCCTGGGGGCTTCTGGAAACTGATATTCTAAAACATCAGGATGATCAGTTATAGATAACTACTGATTTGGAGAGACCAAGGGCCAGAAATTAAAGAGTTGCTGTAAATGGGGAGAAATGACAGCTCTCAGAATTCTTGGGAGTTTGTATCCTAAAAAATTAACTGCAGAGGAATAGTTTTAGCCATGTATGGTCAGGGCAAACAGGTCCATCCCTGTGTGATTGTACCACCTAATACGGCACTTTCCACCCCTCCAAGTCCAGTCTTTTCTCATGGAGGAAAGGAGAGGGAGGCTCAGGGCTGGTCTCAGTCCCTGAAGATGGGGTTGGCTTGCTGGGTGACCCGGATGAAGGTGGTCCTGCGGCTGAGCTCCTTCAGCTTGGCAGCCCCCACGTAGGTGCAGGTGGAGCGGATGCCCCCCAGGACGTCCCTCAAGGTGTGCTCCACGTCGCCCTTGAAGGGCACCTCCACCACCTTCCCTTCTGAGGCCCTGTGGGTCAGAGAAAGAAGGCTGAAAAGGCCTGTATGCCTTAGATTGGTGGTTCTCAACCTGTGGGTCCCCAGATGTTTTGGCCTTCAACTTCCAGAAATCCTAACAACGGGTAAACTGGCTGGGATTTCTGAGAGTTGTAGGCCAAAACACAGGTTGAGAACCACTGCTTTAAATCCACATTCAAGGACCAAGCAGTCCCTCAGCTGTCCCATTTCTTGCTACATATGGGTATATCCCACCACCACCACCACCACAACTATTCCATAGAGAACATGGAGAAATGCCCTCCCTGGCATTTTCTTCCATTTAAAGCACCGATGGGAAACATGTATTCCCAATGAGACTGGTCCCAACTCCTTCTGACCCTTATCCTGGGCTGGTCTGATCTTTTTCTGAGGGTTCATAGATTCTATATTTATGCCTCAGAGCAAAGAAAACGCTGAACTGAGTAATTCCATACTGGCTAAACCAGAGGCATGCAACTGTTGAGGGTTTGATGGGTACTGTTTTGTCCGCCGAGCTGATTCTTCAAGGTGCTCTAATCTTGCTAGGAACAGAGTTGGATTTACACAGGTGAACAGTTAATAAGGAATTTAATAGAGTAATGAAAGGTCAAAATTCTAACTCCTTCCAGGACTAACAACTAAAACTTGTAGGAACAGTTGGAGGCTTGACTCAACTGTCGTTCTTGCTTACTCTCGGCCTTCCTTCTGTGTCCTTTCTTGCCTTGTCTTCTGTGCACCTGTGGCATGGTTTCTTCAACTTATAACACCAACTTCTAACTAACTTTTAACGTGCAATGTGTTCAGCTTCCTAGCTCCTCTCAGTACTTTCTTCCAAATGGCTGACTTCAAAGAAGCTACTGTATCTGGCTATGAGGGAGAGGGGTGTCTTAAAGAAAAAACCTACCTATGGTTCCCTTCCATAAATTAGACAATAAAGAACTGAACCCCTTCTATCTAAGAGATGCTTAATTAGATAAAATAGTAAAGTCTCTGTGGGAGCATGACATTAGCACGCCACACTCTCCCATTGATTTCCTCACCACGTTTCTACCAAATATCCCTAGAAAAGAAGGGAAATTCACTATTTATTTGCCGTCTTCAAACCCTGCCTTTCCCTGGGCTCTGCTTCAAGGACAACAGTTTTTCCCATCAGACCACCATACCGATATTCGGCAACACCTCCGGCGTACTTCTTCATGGACACTTCCGAGCTCATGCCGTAGAAGAGCTTGTACTGCTTGCCTCCTTTCTCGATGAGGTCTCCACCAGACTCTGTGTGTCCGGCCAGCATCCCGCCCAGCATGACAAAGTCTGCACCGGCACCTGAGGACAAAATTGGGAATGGCATTAACAGAACTGTCAGGAAGCTGAGGAACCACAGAAGGTTCTGCCTATATCCTTGCAAGACATTTTAAAAGAGAGCAATAAGGAAGATGAGATTTTACCAAACGCCTTTGCAATGTCTCCCGGGCAGCTGCAGCCTCCATCCTGCAGGAAAGAGGATGGAAAGATCCAAATGGAAATGCTTCATTTTCTTGAAGCTGCCGTCCTAAGAAGCTGACTGTTCCATTTAAAAAAACAACAACAATAATAATAATAATAATAATAATAATAATAATAATAATAATAATAATATTTATTTATACCCCGCCACCATCTCCCCAACGGGGACTCGGGGCGGCTTACATGGGGCCATGCCCAGAACAATACAATATAACAGAATATAAATAGAACAACAAATCAAAACACATTGAACAATACAATAAATGATAATATACACTACATACGCAAAATCAGAAGAACAATAGAACACAAGCATTATTTTATCTAACAAGTCACGTTTATATCCCTTAGCTCAGACATGGGCAAACTTCGGCCCTCCATGTGTTTTGGGCTTCAACTCCAAAAAATCCCAGCCATCTTACCAGCTGTTGGGAGTTGTGGGAACTGAAGTCCAAAACACCTGGAGGAAGAGTCGAAGTTGACCCATGCCTGCCATATAATCAGTGCTAGTGTCAGCAACTGGGGTGGACTTACTGAAATGATGTGCCCGTTGAGGCCATGCGCGGCATCAGCACACTCCATGACTGCACTCAGCTGCGGGTAGCCCACCCCAGTCTTCTTTCGCGTGGTACAAACCGAGCCTGGAACGAGCCAAGATGGGATCGAGTTCAAATGAGTGGGAGGGATGTGAGCTTTAAAGGTCCCAAAAAATTATCTGAAAACATTATATCAAATCTTGACATGTCCCATTTCACGGAAAAAGCACTGTCTTCAGGATTACTTGAGGCACAACTGTCTTCCACGTCTCATAATACCTTATACCTTCTCCTAATACTTTTAAGTTGCAGGAAAAGAGATTCCGCCTAAACATTAGCAAGAACTTCCTGAGGACAAGGTGGAAGCTCCTTTGGAAGCTTTAAACAGAGGCTGGATGACCATTTGTCGGAAAAACTCTGATTATGCTTTTCCTGCATGGCAGAAGGGGGTTGTACTGGATGGCTCTTGGACTACTCTTCCAACTCTGTGATAAGAGCTGCTTGTTGCTGTTGCCTGTCTTCAAGTCTTTTACAATGTAAGGCAATATTAAGGCTTACTGGGGCTGAGAGTGTGTGACTAACCCAGGGTCACCCTGTGGGTTTCTATGGCCAAGCAGAGATTCAATCTTGGTTTCCAGAACCATAGTCTAACACTCAGACCATTTCACAGGTTCTTTTTATCATTGGGGTGGGCTTTAACACAGCAGGCTAATCAACACACTGTAATAAATCTTGCCAACTGGAAGATTGAGAGTTCGAAGCCTGGGTCAATGTGAGCTCCTGACCTTTAGCCCAGCTCCTACCAAATTAGCAGTTTGAAAACAAATGTGAGTAGATAAATAGGAACGGTATTTAAAAAGCAGAGAGGTATTTATTTAGGCTTGCCATTTCGATCAGAAAAAGGAGGACGTTTACGAAAAAAGAAAGCTCTTCGGCAGGTAGACAGAGCGACAGCACCCCCAGTGGCCAGAACCCAGCACAGCCTCTAAAGATGCCGAAAGATGGAAAAGCCTATATATACCTCTTTTTGTTGTCTGTCTTATTGTTATAATCAGCATTGAATGTTTGCCGTATATGTGTTCTGTGATCCACCCTGAGTCCCCTTTGGGGTGAGAAGGGCAGAATAGAAATACTTCAAAGGAATAAATAAATAAATAACCTGGTCCAATCCCCACTTTGATGATGTCGGCTCCTGACAAGACAAGCTCCTCCACCATCTCCCCAGTCACTACATTCCCGGCCTGAGGACAGCAAAAAGAAACAGAAAATGTGGATTTGTGGGAGCTGAAGTCCAAAACACCTGGAGGGCCTAAGTTTGCCCATGCCTGCTTTAAGGATAGTGGAAAGGCATGAGAGAGTGGGACATGGTCAAGGAAGGTGGGCTTACCATGATGGTGTGATCTGGAAACCGCCTGCGCACATCCCTCAAGAACTGGACAAAGTGTTCTGAGTAGCCGTTGGCCACATCCAGGCAGATGTAGCGCACCTGAGGCACGCTCTCCAGGATCTGCTCCAGCAGCTCAAAGTCCGTGGAGCCGGTGCCCGAACTGGCCGCCACGTTCTAAGAAGAGACATCAGAAGGAGACAGGGAACAACAGAGCAATGGCCTGCAGCACTGGGTGATCCCCCCAAAAACCCCTATGAAAAGACTCAGAAACTCCAGGGAAGCAAAGGGGAGAGAGATCAAGCCACTCACTTGCAGGCAATCTGGGTTGTCAGCTGCAAATTTCTTCCACTCCTCCAGACTATAGTGTTTGTGAATGGCAGTGAAGAGAGAGAACTGGAGAAAAAGGAGTGGAGGAAAGAACAAAGGATGAGACATGGAATTATCAAATAATATTGTGGGTGGGATTCTTGGGGATGTGGGATATTTAGTTTTCAAATGTGATTTCAACTGTGTTTTAACTTGACACAAAGATTTACCGTAATTCATTTTTTTAAATGTTGTATTAATATGTATATGTATTCACCTTGTTTTTAAATTTTTATGGTGTCGTACCATGTTATTGTTAGCTGCCCTGAGGCCCTATGAGGAGAAAGGCAAGATAATAATAAAGTAAATAAATAAATTCTGATCTGATATTTTACAGAACTATATTGACAAGCTGGAATGTGTCCAGAGTAGCAAAAATGCTCAAAAGTCTGGAAATACCATGAATCCCTATGAGGAGTGGCTTTAAGTATGTATAGCCTGGAGAAGGTTGAGACGAGGATATCACAGCCATGGTTCAATAACACCATGTAACACAGATTTCAGATTAAAGCTGAGATCAGGCCTCCGTCACAGTGTGAGAATTGCAGGCAGATGCGGAGAAACAAGAGTGCACAGGAATGTGTTTATGTCTTGCAAGGAGGGTTAAAAGAGATGTAATTTGGGAAAGATTCCAGTCAAGAGCAACCTCGCTTTTGGAGAATCAACTCTTGTCTTGTCTCATGCCTAGAATCTGTGTTTGGATTACTTTTGAAGCTCATGTATTCATGTTTCCTTGGATTTACTGTGCTATTTTTGGGATTTTGGACTAATAGCTATGAAATCATTGAACTGTGTTTAAGAATTGCACTTGCAATTGGTTTTTACTTTTTTCTGCTTTTTGATAAGTTTTGCTATCTTTCTTCAATAAACTGAAAAGACTCAAGCCTACTGTGGTGGAGTTTGTGTGTTGGAGCAAGGTGAACCAATAAGTGCGACAATAAATATAATTTCCTAATTGATTCTACTGTAATAACATGGAAAAAGTTTATTAAACTACCAAAAAAAAGGTTTTGTGGGACATCGTGCCGCACATTTTGCTAGTTTTTCAATATCTCATTGAGTCTCAACCAATAGTTTGTGGCAGCCACAAAAACAAAGCCCGGGCTGTGGCGCAGGCTGTTGAGCAGCCAGCTGCAGCCAGCAGCAACAAATCATTCTGACCAAGAGGTCATGAGTTTGAGGCCAGCTCAGAGCCCGTGTTTGTCTTTGTCTTTGTTCTATGTTAAGGCATTGAATGTTTGCCTTATATGTGTAATGTGATCAGCCCTGAGACCCCTTTGGGGTGAGAAGGGCGGAATATAAATACTATAAATAAATAATAAATAAATAAATAGAGTAGAACAAATACTTTCAAAGTAAGTACTGTACCATTGAACAGGAAATAACACTTTCAAACTAAGAAAAGTAATTTTTTTTTTGCATAGTGTAATGGAAAGGATGTCATATTGAAGATGGACCCAGTTTGCTTTTTGCTGCTTTAGAGTATGACACTGAGCATTGGATTCAAACTACAGGAAAAGGGACTCCACCAAACATTAGGAAGAACTTCCTGGTGATCAGAGTTGTTTGACAGTGGAATTTCCCCCTCTGAAAGTTTGTAAACAAAAGCTAGATGGCCATCTCTTGGGAAGGATTCAATTGTGATTGGAAAAGATGACCTGTGGGGTCCATTCCAACTCTATGACTCTACATTAAAAGGCAGAACATCTGTCCAGGAGAGAGAAGAAAAGCCTGGTGAGACCCATACCTTGCACAGAACTTTGGCCATCTCAAAGGTGCCCACAGTGTCCATGTTGGCGGCGATGATGGGGATCCCTGTGTACGTCTGCTTGGAGTTGCGGAACGTGAAGGACCTCATGAGATCCACCTGGAGAAAGGCATGAGATCGAGACAGGCCCAAGGACGACGTGATTCCCCAGCCATTATGTAACGGACAAGGTGGGGAACCATGTCGAGATGCCACTCTCGTATCAAGGTTGGATGAGATATGACCTACATCCAGAATCGCTCCAAACTTCAGCCCTCCAGGTGTTTTGGACTTCAACTCTCACAATTCCTAACAGGCTTCCAAAACACCTGGAGGGCCAAAGTTGGCCCATGCCTCCACTAACATGTTGGTCAACTTCTCCATCCATTATCTTAGGCCTCCAACAACACCATCTTCTCCAAGTTCATCCTATGAAACAAGGGCTTCAAAGACCGCCTGGAAACCCACATCTTCCAAGGACAAATCCTGATCTACATGCTTTCTTAAATGCAACCTTCCAGCCCACGCGAAGAGCGAAGGAGGCTTCCTCTGAAGCTCACCTCGCTGCGGGATTTGAGGGTGCTCCGTTTGGGCCGGAGGAGGACATCCTTGAAGTCTAGCTTAATGTCGTTATCAATGTGCGGCATCTCGGAGCCCTGGAAGACAAAAGGATCGAGTGTGTAAACTCTAGAGATAATAGAGAGAAAATGCAGGGGTTTTGTTTTGGGGTTTTTTGTCCAGGGCTGCAAGTATTTATGAGCCAGCAAAGGAATTAGGAAAAGAATCAAAGTGGATTTAGGGAAAGAATCAGACCTATCTCTTCGAGCAGGCCTATCCAGTCAATTTTACCTAGATTTTATTGGTGTGGTCTTGCATGTATTTTGTTATATGCATTTTAATAGTCTTGTTTTTAATTGCTTTGTTTTAATCCTGTTGTATAATAATAAGAAGAAGGGGGAGGAGGTATCCCTAATAATATCCCTAGGGGGATCCTTTGTTGCCCACCTAGAATAGCACTGAACAGCCTTGCAGCTTCAAATCCTGACTGATTCCTCCATTAGCCACTTTGAATAGCATTGAACAGCCTTGCCGCTTCAAACCCAGGCTGATTCCTCCATTAGCCACTTTGAATAGCACTGAACAGCCTTGCAGCTTCAAACCCAGGCTGATTCCTCCATTAACCACTTTGAATAGCACTGAACAGCCTTGCAGTTTCAAACCCAGGCTGCTTCCTACCTAGGGGGATCCTCCGTTGCCCACCTAGAATAGCACTGAACAGCCTTGCAGCTTCAAATCCTGGCTGATTCCTCCATTAGCTACTTTGAATAGCACTGAACAACCTTGCAGCTTCAAACTCAGGCTGATTCCTCCATTAGCCACTTTGAATAGCACTGAACAGCCTTGCAGCTTCAAACCCAGGCTGCTTCCTACCTAGGGGGATCCTCCGTTGCCCACCTAGAATAGCACTGAACAGCCTTGCAGCTTCAAATCCTGGCTGATTCCTCCATTAGCCACTTTGAATAGCACTGAACAGCCTTGCAGCTTCAAACCCAGGCTGCATCCTACCTAGGGGGATCCTCCATTGCCCACCTAGAATAGCACTGAACAGCCTTGCAGCTTCAAATCCTGGCTGCTTCTCGTTACTTTATTTTCCATACCACCAGACTATGCCACAGCTAGTTATTTTATAATATTATTATTGCACCCCAGGCCTGAAGCCACCTATCACACAAGAGTCCAGCAGAATGGCTGTAAAAAAGCAAACGATATATAATAAAACGAGAGTCCAGCAGAATGGCAAACAGTTCATTGTAAAAAAGCAAACGATATATAATAAAAAAGCAGAGATAAGGAATTAAGATGTAGAATCCAAATAGTCCACAATCAATTGTCTCTTAGAAATCCTAAAGCAATGTAGTCCAAGGATAGTCCCAAAATACAAAGGTAGCTTAAATCCCTAAGCAAATGTTGAACAAGAATATAAAACAAGAACATGAAGACTTTAGCCCTATAATAATAATACCAGAAATAATATTTTTCTTTAAGACACAACACTGAAAGCTTTAGCCCTATAATAATAATAATAAAGATAATAATACCAGAAATAATACTTTTTCTTAAGACACAATGCTGAATACTTTAGCTCTATTATTATTATTATTATTATTATTATTATTATTATTATTATTATTATTATTATTATTATTATTCCAGGAATAATATTTTTCCTTAAGACACAATACTGACTACTTTAGCCATATCAATTCCTCTGAACATATAAAAAGTTCTATTCCGGCCTTTGTTGGTCAATATCCCAAATCTGACATCCTTGGGCGCCCTCTAGAGGAGATAATGTGCTACTTCAACTTCCCACAATAAGGAAATGATATTAAAGCCCTGACTTTGCATTTCAATTGCTATCTTCTAGCTACAAACCCACTAATGCCATAATTCAGAATTAATTCGAGTTTGAGAATATTTCTTAAAGGCGTACCTACAACTTATATATTCATCAAATATCTTTCCAAACTACTCCAAATGAATTGGGATTAATGGCATTGCATATCATTGGGAAATTATAATTGGAAAACTCTCTTTTTGGACTGCACACTCCCAGAATCTGGATAGTAAAAATCCCAGAACTCCCCAAATAATAATAATAGAAATAGTAACAGCCTTTCCAAGCATTGACATTAGCTATTTCATAGATCCAATAAATTTGCAACATTGCACTGAAGGAAGCAGCCAGGCTTTGAAGCTGCAAGGCTATTCAGTGCTAATCAAGCTGGCCAATTGCAACATTCACACTGGCCTCCAACTCCCACCTTGGACATCATTCCACAGATATATAAACCCCACTTGCCTACTTTCCAACAGACCTCACAACCTCTGAGGATGCCTGCAATAGATGTGGGAGAAACGTCAGGAGAGAATGCTTCTGGAACATGGCCATACAGCTCGGAAAACTCACAGTAACCCATTGCACTGACATATTTTTTCTATTATTCTGGGATTTATTACTATAAGGCCTCCAAATGAACCCCATTTCCAGTTGACCCCAATAAACTCACATACCTCCAATAAATCTTCTGAGGAAAAGAAAGTGAAAGTCAACAAGCCTCCTTCCTGGAGTAAATAATTCTAGTAGGCTTTCTGCTATTCTGAACCCTTTTTCTTAGCCAGCGCACTGACTTGTGGGAGATGTAGTCTTGGTCTCGACTCACTCTAATGATAGAGCAGGGTTCCAGGGACTACAGGCAGTAATAATGTACTGCGCATGCGCCGTAAGTCGCTTGCGAAACCAGATAAACTAAGCAATCTGAAGACTCAACGAGAAGGACTACGCTTCCCAGGGTGCAGCGCGCGATCCTACGCTAGACAGCCGATTTGGGTTTTTCCGCAATGCGTGATGGGGGATGTAGTCCGATTAACTCAAAATAGACTAGAATCGGATTAAACTGCGCAACTTTAAAGAATTTTAGTTTAGGTAGGCTTTTCTCACTGAGTGAAAGAATGAGCGAGGGAGGTAGCATGGGAATGGTAGTTTTAAGGCCTTCAGGAAAACAGGGCTTCTATGGGGAGAAAGGACTACATCTCCCATAGTGCATTGCGGTGGGAAGTTTTGGCTTGGTTATAGGTAAGACCATATATATGTGTGTGTGTGTTTGTAATGTAAAATATTGTTATATATATATATATATATTATATATTATGTGTATAGTCCGGTGTCTAAGTGACTGGAAAGCTCTTGCTGAGCTCCTCATTCAGCCAGCACCCGGAAGTGACGTCACTCCCGGAAATCGGGTCAGGAGCAAGGGTGTAACCAGCTCGCCAAAGGAAGGCGGCTCACCCTCTCTCACGGGCTTCCTGGTTCTACTTCCGAGGTCAGAGGCTGAGCGAGGGCTTGAAGAAAAGACACACCGATCAGGATGCTGATCAAAGTGAAGGTAAAAAATATATATATGTATAATTACTGTTGGTTTCCTATGGGAAAGGGAAGCTTGGTGTCTTGGTGTAATGTGGGAGAGCTGCAGGTGAAGGCAGAATGTCAGAATGCAAGGCAATCGAGGCCTCAAGTAATGTGTGCTGGGGCAGGCCTGGGCCAACTTGGGCCCTCTTTCCAGGTGTTTTGGACTACAACTCCCAGCATTCCTAACAGCCTCAGGCCCCTTCCTTTTGCCCCTCAGCCGCTTAAGCGGCTGAGGGGCAAAAGGAAAGGACCTGAGGCTGTTAGGAATGCTGGGAGTTGTAGTCCAAAACACCTGGAGAGAGGGCCCAAGTTGGCCCATGTCTGCACTAGACCCTCTAAACCAGGAGTCCCCAAACTTTTAAAACAGGGGAGCAGTTTACGGTCCCTCAGACCGTTGGAGGGTCAGGCTATAGTTTTTTTAAAAAAAACTATGAACAAATTCCTATGCACACTGCACATATCTTATTTTGAAGTAAAAAAAAACAATATGGGAACAAATACAGCCTAATGTTAATAATAATAATAATAATAATAATAATAATAATAATAATAATAATAATAAAGAGGGTTGGAAGAGACCCCTTGGGCTATTTAGTCCAACCCTCTTTTGCCTTTGTTCACCAATAGCACAAGCAAAGCACCCCTGACAGATGGCCACCCAGCCTCAATGTTCATAATAGTAATAATAAAAATAATGATATTATTTGGTGCCGTGTCAAAAGATCTTAGCCGGCATTTGGAAACAATAGACATTGACAAAATTACGATTTGCCAACTGCAAAAGGCCACCCTACTGGGATCTGCATGCATCATCCGAAAATACATCACACAGTCCTTGGGAAGTGTTCGACTTGTGATTTTGTGATTCGAGATCCAGCATGTCTGTCTTGTTTGCTGTGTCATACAATAATAAAAATAATAATTAAGAGGGCTGGAAAAGACCCCTTGGACCATTTAGTCCAACCCCCTTCTGCCTTTGTAAACCAAAAGCACTAGCAAAGCACCTCTTAATAATTAATTAATTATTAATTAAATAATAATTAAAATACCATTATAAGCAAGCAAAGCTTTGGAAGGCACGCACCGGGAGAGAGAGGAGGTGGGAAAGACTCACACCTTTCCCTCCTCCCTCGCCCTGTTTGCACCTTCCTCCATGGCAGCGGGAAAAGTGCGCCTTTCCTTCCTCCTTCTCACTGCACGCGCCTTCCTTGGCAGAGGAGGAGGGAGCCGCTGCTGCGGGGGCCGGATAAATGGCTTTGATGGGCCGCATGTGGCCCCCGGGCCATAGTTTGGGGACCTCTGCTCTAAACATTGTATGGGGGACATTTGGCTAGTTCTGAGGCAAGGCAAGGAAACCACCGATTGCCAGTTTGACACCTCTTTTCTCTTTTGTTGCAGACGCTAACTGGGAAGGAGATTGAGATTGACATCGAACCCACAGACAAGGTATATCCGCTTCAGATAAACGTGGCCGATGTTGCAGATCATGCTTATTTCTTTATTCGCCATATTTATATCCCACCTTTCTCTACCCCAGGGGGAACTCAAGGCAGCTTACAAATGGCACTACTATAGTGCCTTGGACATAAAAACCATGAAGTAGGATTAAACGGTTCTGGCCCATCTTACCTGTCCGAACGTATCTCCTCATATGAGCCTTCTAGAACCCTTAGATCATCTGGGGAGGCCCTGCTCTCGGTCCCACCAGTCTCGCAGGCACGGCTGGTGGGAACGAGGGACAGGGCCTTCTCAGTGGTGTCTCCTCGGCTGTGAAATGCCCTCCCCAGCAACATTCGGCAGATTTCAACTCTCCTGGGCTTCAGAAAAGCCTTAAAGACATGGTTGTGCACACAAGCATTTAATGAATGAGAACATTGATTTCACATGGTCTGGACTAAGATTTACGTATGAGGATTTTGGACAAATGGATTTTAACTTGGATGTTTTAAATTTTGTATAATGTGTTTTTATTCTATAATGTTACGTTGTTTTTATATAAATTGTTGTTTAGTGTATTGTTTGCAGGCATTGAATTTTTGCCTATTTATAGTAAGCTGCCTTGAGTCCCCTCGGGTGAGAAAGGCGGGGTAAAAGCACTGTAAATAAATAAATTAATTAATTAAAATTAATATATACATAAAGTATAATACATTCCTTCCAATGTTAAGACACAACGTCCAAAACAAGGTATAAGGCCGTTCCATAATGAGTTGCACGAATTCCAGTAAACTTATTGCACAACACTATTTTTCAAAGGCCTGCTCCCAAAGCCAGGTGGGAGGTGGCTCATCTGATGTCACTAGAGTGAGAGTTCCACAGCCGAGGGGCCACCAATGAGAAGGCCCTGTCTCTAGTCCCCACCAATCGCGCTTGCGAGGAAGGTGGGATCAAGAGCGGGGCTTCCCCAGACAATCTTAAACTCAGAGTACCTTTAAATAATAATAATAATAATAATAATAATTTTTCAACCCGCCCTCTCTCCCCAAAGGGACTCAGGACAGCTTCCAAAAAAACAAAAATGGCAAACATTCAATGTCGTGTACAATAATAAACAATTAAAACACATACTATTAGAACAGATTAAACAACTTCAGCTAAAAATATATAATCAGTCAGTCAGGCATCATAGATAGTACAATTAAATAGTTAAAATCTGTATAAAATATAAAAATATAGCTCTTTGGTACATTAAATAATATTGTCAGCTTCGTCCACCAAGATGAGTTTGGCGATATTATTCTTACCCCTCTTCATAAGCTAGTGAACAGAAATAGATTTTTAATTTTTTTCTTGAAGGAAAGGAATGAGGGGGCTGTTCTGATTTCTTTAGGGAGGGAGTTCCAGAGGGAAGGAGTGACCATGGAGCAGGCATGGGCAAACTTGTGCCTTCCAGGTATTTTGGACTTAAGTTCCCATAATTCCTAACAGCTGGTGCTAATTTCACAAAGAGGCTGGAGCTTGTAATTATGGGGTCTGAAGACTATTGTATCGCACAACCAGCATGGGTCCAAGGCATCTTGCTGACTGCAGACAGTATCATAAGATTCTGAAGCATTTGGTCTGATGTCATTCTGTGACAGAACTGAGCACACTTCAAGACTTCCCCTAAAATCACTGTGTGCCAAACACTGCTTATAAAATAAGCTTTATTAGTGGCAAATGATGCAGCGGGTGGTATATTGCAGACAAGCACCCCAGCCTTTTAGTTTATTTGGATACAGCATCTGCTTAAGAGCCCATGGTAAAAAAAGGTTACTTAATTCCACCTGGATTGTCTCTGTCGGGTGTTCAAATTCTCAATGGCTAGTATTACCGAATCTTGGGCCCTGGATGCAAACTCCACCATCACCAGACAAGGATGATGGATTTCTAAGGATTATATAGTTCAGCTGCGAGTTAAGAAAGCATGCACGGGTGTAAGCATCTTTCCCCCATAGCTATGAAAAATGCACAAGAAAGTTAGTAGGTTAGTAGCCAGAAATTTAATTCCTCCAGTCACTGTTCTCAGGGCCCTTCCAGACAGTGCCTGTATCCCAGGATCTGATCCCAAGTTTTCTGTTTATCCCATATTATCTGGCAGTCGGGTCTCATATTATCCAGTTTAAAGCACAAAACCTGGGATCAGATCCTGGGATATAGGGCCTGTCTAGAAGGGCCCTAAGTCTCCATATGTTTTCCAGCATCAAATTGCCCAACTAGTGGGGAAAATATCAAATAGAACACAAGTACAAATTAACTAGTATCACTGGGTAGCCATGATGTTAGCAATGACTACACAACCCTTTTGCTTAATGGTAGAGGCTCACTCAGTACAGATGGAGAGGAAGGTACTTGAAGGTTGTCCATTTGGACACCTCAGAAGAGTCTGAGAAGCAGGTAGGAAGTCTTGCAAGGAGAGAGCTGCTTTTTTGGCCAAAAAATTCAAAAGACCTAGATACCAGGAGCTCATAAATTGTTAAATTCACAGGTGTGTTCCCCCCATATTTTTCTTGATTTTAGGACTTGTTCCTGGAGTTATTTGGGGCACTGATTCAAAAAATTACATTAGCTAGACTGCACCAGCTCTAGTTTCTTATATATCATGGTTTTCAATTGGTGTGCAGAAGGCCTCTGGTAGATACCATATGTTCTGTATCTCAAAAACTAGGATTGAGAGGGGGAAACTGGTGCCATTTTTGGAATCAGCCGTTAAAATATACTCAGAAACAGATTTATTTATTTATTTACAGCATTTATATTCTGCCCTTCTCACCCCGAAGGGGACTCAGGGCGGATGACATTGCACACATAAAGGCAAACATTCAATGCCATAACAGAGGCAGAGACAAGACGCAGGCACGGGCTGGCCTCGAACTCAGAGTGATTTGTTGCACCTGGCTGCTAACCAGCCTGCGCCACAGCCCGGCCACATTTGAGACATCAAAAATGTGTATTGGCCAGTGTTATGTGGTATACCTAGGCCACACCAAGCAGTGTGAAAACATAGGCTGTGGCTAGACGAAATAAAACTTTGGTTTTCTCTCTTTCCCCTTCCTCCTCCCTTCCTGCAGGTGGAACGAATAAAGGAGCGAGTGGAAGAGAAAGAAGGGATCCCACCTCAACAACAGCGACTTATCTATAGTGGCAAGCAAATGTTAGTTTGATCGAGAAGGGCTCTTGATCATGTATTCTGGGAAATGCACTTTTTAAAGTAGAGCATTTAGAATAGCTCATTTATTTTATTGAATGTTTCATTTATTATCACTCCTTACACAAGGTTTCTAGTATGTGACAGTCTAGATTAAGGATGGGGAAAGTCTGAGTCACAGGCTACATGCAACTCCTGGGACTAAGTTTTCTGATTACTGAGGCCTCCCTCCATTCCTCCCAATGCCCTGTCCCAATGTTTCTTTTTATTTCAGTGTAGTTTTCAGGGAATTTTTGCCCTAAGGTCACACCAAATACTTTTCAAACATGTGAAAACATGGAAAAATAGCCCCATTCATCCACACAGTCACTTCTAAAACCCATATTAGCTCCAGATTCTTTCAAAATTATCACCAGCTGTAACATATTAGCGCTCACTTTCAGCATTTTGAGGACTGAAGAGAAAAAAGAGGTATACTTGGACCTCTGTATCCACAGATTCAATCATCCACAGCTCAGGCCTCTTTGTTGGTTTGTGATTTTTAAAATCCCATGGTGGGTTTTGGTTTTGTTTATGCCTGGAAGTCTGGTGGATTCTTCTCTGGAGAGTTTTAAACAGGCCGGATGGCCATCTGTCTGGAGGGCTTTGTATGTGTCTTCCTACATGGCAGAAGGGAGTTGGACGAGGTGGCTCTTGGGGTCACTTCCAACTCTTATCATTCTGTAATCCTAGCCCCGCTTTTCTTCCTGTGTAGGAACGATGAAAAAACTGCGGCAGACTACAAGATCCAAGGTGGATCCGTTCTCCATTTGGTGCTGGCGCTGCGCGGAGGAGGCCTGCGATGATGGAGCCTTTCCAATCCCCACCTTCTCCTCTGGAGCACCCCTCTCCCCTCCCCACAAAGGACAGATCGAGATGTGGGAAGCCGTAAGAACGAATTGGCCTGCACTCCTACTGTCCTTTCCCCCTCCGACTTCCAGGAAGAATGGCCGCTGCCTCCTGGGCCTCCCGCAAGCCGTTGTTTAAGGGAGGCGATACGTACGGAGGGGAGGCTGCCTTCAGTTAACGCAATGGGGTCAGGCCTCCCTGTGGGGCTTAATTTCTCCAGCTGCATTTCCACCTCAGCGACTTCTTCAACGCTGCTTGCTTCATGGCGGTTAAGGTTTCTTTTCTCCCCTCCTCTGCACCCTTGTTCTAGTGTCTCCTCCCCTCTGTTGGAATGGCTGAGTGTTTAATAAAGGTGTTACACAACCGTCCTTGAATGCATTGCATCTTCAGTTTGTGTGTGCTGAATCTGATGATGTTGAGCCCAAAATAGGATGTAGAGCAGGCATGGGCAAACTTTGGCCCTCCGGGTGTTTTGGACTTCAACTCCCACTAATCTAAATAAGATCAACTCTACAGGGCCAGGCTAACCGCATCCTAAAGTACTAAAGAACCTTGCTATTGGGCTCTCTGAGGCCCCTTCTACACAGCTATATAAAATCCACATTATTTTCTTATACTGGATACTTAAACTGGATTATATGGCATTGGAGACGAAGGGCCCTTCCAGACAGACCCTATATCCCAGGATCTGATCCCCGGTTTTTTATTTATCCCAGATTATCTGACAGTGCAGACGCATATAGGTAATCTAGTTTAAAGCAGAAAACATGGGATATGGGTCCTGTGAAAGGGCCCTAAAATAAGCCAGTTCACATCAGGTAATGTGGATTTTTTTGCTTTGATAACCTGGATTATCTGGCAGTGTAGAAGGGGCCTGAATCCTTTGCTACCATGCCTTCAAAATCTTGGGAGAACAGGTGAAGGGCCAGAGGACTGGAAAATTGCAAATATTCCTCATAAAATTGGAAAGTGTAGAAAAGTCAGGAAATTGCATACCAGGAAAAGCATTAGGATGGATTACACAGGCATCTAAGTATCTTTTTTTTTATTGTGGCAGAAGTGACTTGAGAACATACTGCAAGTCGTTTCTGGTGTGAGAGAATTGGCTGTCTACAAAGACATTGCTCATGGGATGCCCAGATGTGTTACCATCCTGCTGGGAGGCTTCTCTCATGTCCTCGCAAGCTAGAGCTGGCAGACGGGAGCTCACCTGATCTCACTGGTTTCAACCAGAAGCCTTCAGGACAGCAATCCAACCTTTAGGTCAGCAGTCCAGCTGGCACAAGGGTTTAACCTATGGCTGAAAATACGGGGTATTTGAAAAAGAACTCCCTATTTGCCATTTAAATTAAATGGTGAATAGGGTGTTCTTTTTCAAACACCCTGTACAGTGATAGGAGTCAGTATCCATTTGTCAGAAACAAATCCTGCTCTATATATATAAGTAGAAATTAAAGTTGTGTTTAGATTTGGGTCCTATCTCCAAGATAAGATTATGTACAGTAGAGTCTCACTAATCCAAGCTAAACGGGCCGGCAGAAGCTTGGATAAGCGAATATCTTGGATTATAAGGACTGATCAAGGAAAAGCCTATTAAACATCAAATTAGGTTATGATTTTACAAATTAAGCACCAAAACTTCATGTTATACAACAAATTTGACAGAAAAAGTAGTTCAATACGCAGTAATGTTATTTTGTAATTACTGTATTTACGAAGTTAGCACCAAAATATCACGATATATTGGAAACATTGACTACAAAAATGGCTTGGATTATCCAGAGGCTTGGATAAGCGAGGCTTGGATTAGTGAGACTCTACTGTATATATATATATATTGCTGTGGATGTAATTGGTCTAACTGAGCAACGCAATCAATTAGGTTCACCTGATTAAATGTGGAATAATCAGGTGAACCTTATCAATTGCTTTGCTGAATTAGGCAAATTATGTCCATAGCAATCCACCTACTACTAAAACTAATTGAATGGATTAAATGAGGTTTAATTGAAGGTGGGATTGCTGTGGGTGTAATTTGTCTAATTCAGCAAAGCAGTTGATAAGGTTCACCTGATTAAATGAGATGGAGATTAATAATTTCAATGATGGGCTAGAATGAATCCTTATCAAATGTGCAGATGACACAACTGTGGATGGATAGGAACAGAATTGAAAAATATCTAGAAAAAACGGAAAAAAAATTGGTCAGAAATTAAAATTAAATTCAGTAGACACAAATGTAGAATTCCTTACATTGATATTCACCGAAATCCAAATATACAGAACTTTATTACTGATCATAAATCAAACATGCACCAGAAGCAGCAAAAAAGCAAAGGCAACAACCTGCATTAACAGAAGCACAATTTCCAAATTGCAGGAATCAAGTGTCACACTATATACCTGTCGCTTTAGCTGGAGATCCTGTATTGAGCAGGGGCTTGGACTAGATTTTTTAAAATAGTGTCAGAAGTGACTTGAGAACATACTGCAAGTCGGGTCTGGTGTGAGAGAATTGGCAATCTACAAAGACATTGCCCTGGGGAAGCCAGGGTGTGTTACCATCTGGATGGGAGGCTTCCCAAGCTAGAGCTGACAGACGGGAGCTCACCCTGTCTTGCAGATTCGAACCGGCAACCTTCAGGTCAGCAGTTGGACTAGATGCCCCATGGGATCCCTTCCAGTACTATGATTCTATGGCTCTAAGAATGTGATATGTTATATTACATGAAATTAATACATTAACAAACTGCAAGAATATGGGTCTACACCAGGCCTGGGCAAACTTGGGCCCTCCAGGTGTTTTGGACTTCAGCTCCCACCATTCCTAACAGCTGGTAGGCTGTTAGGAATGGTGGGAGTTGGAGTCCAAAACCCTGGAGGCCTCAAATTTGCCCATGCTTGGACACTAACCATACAGTTCCAGTCTTTGCAAAACTCTTTGCAAACTGCAAAACTGCAAACTGGATTGGCTTGCATTCAAATGGCATGCTCTTTCTCCCCTTGTTGTTGTTGTTATTATTATTATTATTATTATTATTATTATTATTATTATTATTATTATTATTATTATTATTATTATATCGCCTTGTTCCAAAGCTGTTGTCAATCTCAGCTTGACAGGAATATTCATTTCCCCTTCTTTTTCATTTGGGAGCTCAGGAGTTAACCGGTAAGCCCTGGAACTGTCTGGCAACAATTCTGCCTCTGTAGCTTTGGGACCACGTGCTCCAGGAAGCCGAGACCAACCGAGAGAAAGAGAAAGAAAGAGGAACAGAGAGGCTGGAAAAGGACGAGAAGACCCCTCATCCCGCCCTGGTGCTCCTGCAGGACCGGATTGAACAGAACAGCTCCCTTGGCCCCAAGGAAGAAGGCAGGGCTTGATCTCCAGGGGAGAAGAAAAGGTACTTTGGGCTCAGGATTAAGGGAGGGAGGAGAGGTTCTCTTTCAAGAGCAGGTTGCATAAGTTTACTTGCATCTAAAGACAGCTGTCATTCCCATGTTCCTTGGGCTCCATACTGTAGCATTAATTAATGCAACCACTACCAGGCACCACTTAAGACTACTGTCAAAGAGGGCTGGGACTTCACCAAGCTACAAATCCCAGGTAACCCACTTTAGCTGCCATGGCCCAATGCTCACCTAGTATTAATAATAATGATGATTATAATAATAATGGTGGGATCACAAACCTGCAAAAGTACTGGAAAATGAGCACGGAAAGATACTGTGGGACTTTCGAATCCAGACTGACAAAGTTCTGGAAAACAACACACCAGACATCACAGTTGTGGAAAAGGAAAAGGTCTGGATCATTGATGTCGCCATCCCAGGTGACAGTCACATTGACGAAAAACAACAGGAAAAACTCAGTCGCTATCAGGACCTCAAGATTGAACTTCAAAGACTCTGGCAGAAACCAGTACAGGTGGTCCCCGTGGTGATCGGGACATTGGGTGCCGTGCCAAAAGATCTCAGCCGGCATTTGGAAACAATAGACATTGACAAAATCAATATCTGCCAACTGCAAAGGGCCACCCTACTGGGATCTGCGCGCATCATCCGAAAATATATCACACAGTCCTAGACACTTGGGAAATGTTCGATTTGTGATTTTGTGATACGAAATCCAACATATCTACCTTGTTTGCTGTGTCATAATAAAATAATAATATAATATAATATTATAATAATATAATTTTATTTTAATAATATAATAAAATACCATAATAATAACAACAATAATAATATAATTTTATTTTCTACCCACCTCTCCTTGTGGCTAAAAACAATCATTCTAAACATTATATAAAATTCACATATCAATGTATATTTCTGCGAAATACATATACTGTATTACAATACAAGGCAAAACTGCTTCGCGGTTCAACAGTGGAACTTTTCTGCCTTGGAATCTGGTGGAAGCTCCTTCTTTGGAGGCTTTTAAACAAGCTGGATGGCCATCTGCCAGGGGTGCTTTCATTGTGCCTTTCCTACATGACAAGAGGTTGGACTAGATGACCCATGTGGTCTCTTCCAACTCTGTGATTCTACAACTCCCAGGATTCCATAACATTGAGTCGTGACAGTTAAAAGTGTTGTCAAACTGCATTAGCCTAAATTTTGTTCTCATGTGCCATTGTTGATTCAGACCTAAAATATTAGCTCTGCTGCATATTTCCCATTGGATTGTATTGGATTGGGCTGCTGATAGACAATCTGAATCAACTTGGTAAAATAACTAATGATCCCCTTTCTGCAAATGTTTTCTTGGCCCTTCCTCTGAGGCCGAGAGAGTGTGACTCGCCCAAGTTTTTCCAGTGGGTTTCCATGATTTAGCAGGGATTTGAACCCTGGTCTCTCAGAGTCCTAGAATGCATCTACACCATCAAATTAATCCAGTTCGACAGCCCTGGGAGTTCTGTTTATTGTTCTATTTATTGTCTTTTATACATATATGTTTATTATTATTATTATGTTTAGAATGTTAATTTACTTTTTGCTTGTATTTTCTGATGTTATTGTATGTTGTTTGCTGTTTTATCTGGGCTTGGCCCCATGTAAGCTGCCCTGAGTCCCTTTGGGGAGATCGAGGCGGGATATAAAAATAAAGTATTATTATTATTATTATTATTATTATTATTATTATTATTATTATTATTATTTTGGTGAGGCACCAGCACTCTTCAGCAGAGAAGGCTAAAGACCTTGTAAAACTACAACTCCAGTGACTCCTAGCATTAAAGTGCTCTTAAGCTGCATCCATTCTAAAATGTAGACGCCCTTATTGACTCCTGGGAGTTGTAGTTTGGGGCCAATTCATGGCAGGCTTGTAAAATAGATCTGGTCTCTCCCTAGGCATTGACGTGACCTGCTTCTATTTTGAAGATGACCAAAAAGCCTTCGCTGGTGGTGTTTGACCTAGGTAAGAGCGAGAAGTCTGTTTCCCCCATTGAGTTTCATCAGACATTAAGCCCAATCTACACTGACATTGTGTCTATTGAATATTCCATTGATTATTGGCATAAAAGGTGTTGATGCTGTGCAATCTTCCCAGAGCAAAATTCAGCCATTGGAGAAAAATATGAATGGTCAAAGCGGGGTTCGGATTCTGATCGGGGAAGGAATCCAAAGTGAATTAATCTCTGTATCCCGTACAGATTATACCCTGTGGCCGTTTTGGGTTGACACCCATGTGGATCCTCCATTCAAGAAAAACAGGTACAAATAAGAATAGTTCTAGGTCAAGTATGGGCAAACTTGGGCTGTCCAGGTGTTTTGGACTCCAACTCCCACCATTCCTAACAGCCTCAGGCCCTTTCCTTTTGCCCCTCGGCCGCTTAAGCAAAAGGAAAGGGCCTGAGGCTGTTAGGAATGGTGGGAGTTGGAGTCCAAAACACCTGGACGGCCCAAGTTTGCCCATGCCTTGATGTAACAAACTTCTGAACGTTGTCTCTTTTTCTCCCAGTGATGGCTCAATACGAGATCGGAACGGACAACTTGTGAATCTCTACCCCGAAGTGCGGGCTGTATTGGAAAGATTGCACAGCGAGGGGATCCCTATGGCTGTTGCTTCGCGGTGAGTTGGAATCCAGTCCCATCTCAGGTGTGTTTGGACTACAATTCCCAGCG
Source organism: Anolis carolinensis (assembly GCF_035594765.1). NCBI lineage: Eukaryota > Metazoa > Chordata > Lepidosauria > Squamata > Anolidae > Anolis > Anolis carolinensis. Next base: position 7,403,714 of record NC_085846.1, read on the forward strand.
TCCCTTGCCAGGAGTTATGCTAGCAAGGGCTGCTGGGACTTGAAGTCCTGCAACATCTCCAAAGCACACACCATTCCCCTTCTTGCCTCAGACTGGCTCTTATGCTGTTAAATTAATGTAGTTTGACCTCAGTTGAACTCAAAGCTATGGGATGTTGGGATTTGTAGTTTGGTGAGACCATGGAAAACTACATCTCCCAGGATTCCACAGCATTGAGCCATGGCAGTGAAAGTGGTGTCAAAACTGCATTATGTGTACAACATAGTTGAACCTATAGAGAAAAAACATGCTTGGAAGCAGAAAGGTAAAAAAAGGCCTATGCAAGGGGAAACTTAAGTCATTGATAACACAAGGAAAGTTGATAATTCTTCTAGTGGTTTAAGAAATATATTGTTTTTCAGTTGCACCTGGGTATCTTTTTTGTCTTCTGCAATGCAAATAAGACAATTACTGCTAATTTACATGCCCAGAAATATCAATGTGGGTTACAATTCCCAGTTGTAATACAAACCTATAAAGTAATCATGGGAAATGAAGAATCAGTGTTGTCTCAATCACCCTAATAATAAGTATAAATATAATAATAACTTTATTTTTATACCCCGCCTCTATCTCCCCAAAGGGGACTCAGGGCAGCTTACATGGGGCCAAGCCCAAATAAAAACGATAACAATATAAAACACAACAATAGACAAGAAACGTGCACAATTAAAAATTTAAACATAACCAATAAAGTAAATGACAAAAACTTAATAGATTAAAACGGAGAGGTTGTGAAATAGACTGGATAAAGAGCACCATATAAATATTGTAAACACAAGGTAACTGATAAAGTGCTGCAGATTCTTGGAAGTGCAAATTGGGATGAATAGAATATAATAAAAAATATAAATATAATAATACTATAATACATGTAATAATAAGTATAATAATAATATTATAATAACAATAAACATAATGATAAATATAATAATAACAACAACCATAAATATAATAATAATAAATATAATAATAACCATGACAATAAATGTAATAAAAATATAATAATAACAACAATAAATCTATATATATAAAAGGAGAATGGCATCGCTCCATCAGGCAAAACAACAAAACTAAAGGCCCCCCAACCTAGAAAATTGACAACACAACCCCTCATCCACGTCTCTACGTTACAAACAAACTACACATCCCTAACCTCCATGGGGCCAAAAAAAACCCCAAAACCGGAATGCACCCCTTTGTGACCCACCTTGATTGACACTAAACAACCTTGCAGCTTCAAAGCCAGGCTGCCTCCTAGGCCACAGCAAAAACAAACAAACAAACAAACAAAAAAACACCACTTCAGTGTGAATTTTAAACCATTGTGTAGAAGGGGCCTCATATAATCCTGTTCCAGGCAAATCATATAACATTATCAATATAATGTATAATAATGACTGTGCTCTAATAACAATACACAACAATATAATCTCTAAAATCAGGACACTAAATAAACAACAACACTCAGAACAGAGGGGAATTCCACACAGGAAACAACCAGGCCCAGCAAACACCTCCCAACAAAGGATTCCCTCACGCAGGAAGCAGCCAGGCTTGGAAGCTACAAGACCATTCAATGCTAAACAACTTAAATAATCACACCCAGCTAACATGTCCCAGTAAAGGATTCTTCCACGTACTAACCAGGCAGACCTTGAAGCTGCAGGCCTATTCAGTGCTAATCAAGGAGATCCATGGCAACACCTGCCTCAACCAGACAACAGTTCTTTCTACCACACTGCACGTTATTCCACACATATATCAACCCCTTTGTGGCCCACCTTGATTAACACTGAACAGCCTTGCAGCTTCAAAGCCAGACTTTGGAAACCACGAGGCTACTCCATCTCATTCAACCTGGCCTAGCAAGGATACCCTATGTAGAAAACGGCCAGGCTTTCAAGCAGCGAGGCTATTCACTGCAATTCCAATTGGCCACAGCAACGCGTAGCAGGGCATAGCTAGTATAATGATAAATATAATCATAATAATGATAATAACAATGTGTTGTCGAAGGCTTTCATGGCCAGAATCACTGGGTTGCTGTGAGTTTTCTGGGCTGTGTGACCATGTTACAGAAGCATTCTCTCCTGAAGTTTCACCTACATCTATGACAGGCATCCTCGGAGATTTTGAGCTGGTAGGCTGTTAGGAATTGTGAGAGTTGAAGTCCAAAACACCTGGAAGGCCGAAGTTTGCCCATGCCTGATCTACACTGTAGACTAAAAGTAATAATAATACTTTATTTTTATACCCCGCCTCCATTTCCCCGAAGGGACTCAAGGCGGCTTACATGGGGCCAAGCCCGGATAAAACAATAAAACATAGAGAAACATCAAAATGCAGCACAGTTATCAAAATCCAACATTCCAAAACAAAACACTTTAACTGTTATAGCTCATTGCTATGGAATCCTGGGAATTGTAGCATGCTAAAGCACCAGCACTCTTGGCAGAGAAGACAAAAAGCATGCAAAACTATAACTCCCAAGATCCCATTGTATCGAGCCAGGGCAGATAAAGTCGGGCTAAACTGCATTCATTCTACAATGTAGATGCATCCAAAGTCTCCCTAACTCGGAACCGACTTGAAAGCACACAGCATTAGCAGAAGTCCATAAGAGCCCATTCTTTATTCCTTAACTGTTCCTTGGTTTCTCTCTTTTCTCCCAGGACAGGTGAGATCCGAGGGGCGACTCAGCTCTTAGATCTTCTGAGCCTCAGTAGCTACTTCCGCTGCACAGAGATCTACCCCGGCAGCAAAGTCACCCATTTCCAAAGGTAAATCTATACCAGGCCTGGGCAAACTTGGGCCCTCCAGGTGTTTTGGACTTCAACTCCCACAACTCCTAACAGCCGGTAGGCTGTTAGGAGTTGTGGGAGTTGAAGTCCAAAACACCTGGAGGGCCCAAGTTTGCCTAGGCCTGCTCTATACTGTCAAATTAATGCAGTTTTACACCACTCTAACTGACTATATGTGTACAGAGAATCATGAAAATGGGAGAATTTAGAGCTTCAATGTGCAGAATAAATGCTCTCATTATTATTATTATTATTATTATTATTATTATTATTATTATTATTATCATCATCTTCCGCAGGTTGTCTCAACAGAGCGGGGTCCCTCTTTGCCAGATGCTCTTCTTTGACGATGAAAGCCGTAATATTTATGATGTCAGCAAATTAGGTACCCAGAAACACGTGTGTATATGTCTTTGTTCGTCTCCAGTGCGTCCTGTTTCTGTAATACAACAGTGGATGCATCCACACTGTAGAATTAATGCAGTTTGGTGCCCCTTTAACTGCCATGGCTCAATGCTATGCAATCATGAGCGTGGCAGTTTTAGCATTGTTCCACACAGTCATATAACCCAAAATATCAAGGCAAAAAATCCCACAATTATCTGCTTTGAACTGGAGGCCCGTCCAGACAGTACCTTTATCCCAGAGCAATCAGGAGACACCAGTAAACACCTGTAAACATGGAAGCAATCACTGCAAGAGGCAAAAAACACGAGATTTCCAGGTGCGGGAATATCCCGATTTTGAGCCGAATATGCAGATCTTTCATGTTTGTATGTCCCTGCATTTGGAAAGCACGTGAGTTTTATTTGGGTTTGTTCCCGTGTTTTAGATGTTTATTTCTGTGAGCCGCCCCAAGTCCCCTTAAACTTATTATTATTATTATTATTATTATTATTATTATTATTATTATTACTATTATTATTATTAATATTATTATTATTATTATTCCTGATTGGTCAGTTCCTGAAAAGAAGGTGACACTTGAGTAGAAGGCAAAAACTTGCAGGCAAGCCTCCACGCTACAACACTTTAGGAAAGAATTAAAAATTTCAACAGGTTTTTCAAACTGTTTAGACACTATAATAACACCTTGTATAGTTTTTAGACAATACAGTTGAGAAGCTGAACCGTTGTATGGATCTTTTCATTATGGCTATGACCATCTTTTACTGTCTCTATTTAATTGATGTTGCTTTTATTAATTTTGTCGATATATTGTTGTATTGTATTGTACATGTCATGACGCTATCGTGTGCCATTTTCTAAGCCGCCCCGTGTCTCTATGGGAGATGGAGACGGGGTATAAAGTCGTCATCATCATCATCATTATTACAGTAGAGTCTCACTTATCCAACATTCACTTATCCAACATTCTGGATTATCCAACGCAGTCTGGCTCCTGCCCAAATCCATAGCTGTGTCTCTAGACAGCAAGGACTGAATGTTTTACGGATTTAATATCTGACAATGTTGTTACTGTAAGTCCATTTTATTCAATTCTATCTTTAGAATTGTAGTCAATTTGTTAGTAGTCAATGTTTTTGTAGTCAATGTTTTGAATACATTGCGATATTTTGGTGCTAAATTCATAAACACAGTAATTGCTACATAACGTTACCATGTATTAAACTGGTTTTTCTGTCGATTTGTTCTAAAACATGGTGCATAATTTGAAAAATCATATCATAATTTGATGTTTAATAAGCTTTTCCTTAATCTCTCCTTATTATCCAACATTTTCGCTTATCCAACGTTCTGCTGGCCTGTTTATGTTGGATAAGTGAGAGACTACTGTATTATTATTTATTTAACTTCATCCTTCACCTGTTTAATGAAGTTTGTGGCAGAAAAATGAAGTTCCTGAGGTGCAAGTAGTACACAATGAAACAGGAACAGACACTTTGAAACCAGGAACAGATTGTCATCATTACTATAATTACTCAGACTTTGTTGTATGGCCATCTGTAGAGACAGGTTTCGTGATGTACTTGTGCCAGGGAACAACAGAATGATGTTGTCAGGTTATACATGCTGGTTCCTCCTTGGGTGTACACTGACAAAATCAGAACAGTTTAGTTAATGACAAAAACTTACTACTGGCTGTTGACATGAATGTGCTGGAGAGGAATGTAAATACTGAGATCCAAGGTCATGCAGGTGGCTAATAGGAAAAGCCATATATAACCCAGGGACAGCACCCTGTTGTTTGATGCCAGAAGTACACAACCAAATCTGTCTGGACAGATGGCCAGGCAGCCAGGCTCTCAAAATAGTTGATAATGACAAAGTTTTGTTCCTGGCTTAAGCAGCTGAGGGGGAAAAGGAAAGGGCCTGAAGCTGTTAGGAATTGTGGGAGTTGGAGTCCAAAACACCTGGAGGGCCCAAGTTTGCCCATGCCTGGGGTAGATGCACCCATAGTTGGCATAACCAATGCCCAATTGGACAATGAAATGGTCCAAGCAGATTGTATATATTCCTAAAAAAGCAGGGAGGTAAATACTAAATTAATTTTTGTCCCTTTTTTCCTTCCATACAGGGGTGACATGCATTCTGGTCTCAAACGGCATGAATCTTTCGCTCCTCAACCGCGGCTTGGAAGCCTTTGCTCATTCCTGAACCTTGATGCACTTTTGCTAGAACCGGGCTTCTTCCCTTCTTGCGCGGAATGTGCAAAAGTGTTGACATGCCGTCAATAAACTCTACGTGTGTTTTTCTCCGCAATCCGTTTACATACATACATGCATCAGTCTGAGCTGGTGATGGATACATTTCTATTGTACGTGCAATCGAATGCAGTTTGGAACCACATTTATTTACCCCAAAGGGGATTCAGGGTGGATCACAGAAGACATATACGGTAAACATTCAATGCAGATTATAACAATGACAAGACAGAAAACAGATAGAGGTATATATAGACTTTCCCATCTTTCGGCATCTTTCGGAGGCTGTGCTTGGTTCCGGACACCAGGGGGTGCTGTCGCTCCATCTTGCTGCTGAAGAGCTTTCTTTGTTCGTAAACTTCCTCCTTTTTCTGATCCCGGCTTTATTGCGGTTCCTATTTATCTACTCACATTTATTTTTGAACTGCTAGGTAGGTGGAAGCTGGACTAAAGGTTAGGATCTCACCCTGACCCGGGCTTCGAACTCTCAACCTTACGGTTGTCAAGATTTCTTGCAGTTTGGTGATTAACCTGGAATTCTGGGAATTGTAGTTTCTTAAGGTCTTCAGCTTTCTCTGCCCAAGAGGGCTGGTTCCCTACCAAACTACAAATCCCATGATCTTATAGCATTGAGCCATGGCAGGTAATGTAGTGTCAAACTGGGTTAATTCTACAGTGTAGATGTGCCTGAAAATTCTAGGACAGAATGTCCTGATTTATTTATATATTTAATAACGACATTTATATCCCGCCCATCTCACCCCGAAAGGGACTCAGAGCAGCTGTTGTGATGTAGTGCAATATAGTAATATATGATACTAATATTGTGCTAGGCAAATAATATAATATATTGTGTGTGTGTGTGTGTGTGTGTGTGTAAAATTTGCCTAGTAGAATATTAGTGTCATATATTACTATATTGCACTACACCACTACACTGCAATATTATTAGAAATATTGCATACAATATGTATAATTATTTTATTATTATTTTGTATTATATTACATAGTATTAGTATTGTATTGAATTATATTGATTTGGGAGGGGCACCTCCAGTGAATCCCATTGAAAAACATAACAGACATGCACACTATTCCCTTTTTCTGCTGACAACAGATCCCATCATCCTGATCTATGTGCAAGACAAAAAGCGAAATTAAGAATGTATTTATTTATTGGAATGGAATATAAAAATGCCATACAGCTGGTAAACAGACCTGGCAAGTGCACTTTATTAGGAATTAATTAAACATCTCTAGAGCCCAGCATGGGCCTGCATAAACTCAATTCTGAATTTAATTATACCAGGCATCTGATTGACATATAGTAAACAAAGGTGTGTGTGTATATGTATGTATATCTATCTATTTATACACACAAACACATACACAGAACAGTATGACTTAACCCAATGTTTGGTTTTCTTTCCCTTGGTTTATTAGGAATTTTGAAACCATTTTTTAAAAATTCAGTCCAAAATATATTTTTATTATTTAGGGGCAGGGTCCCTTTAAGAGAAGGAGGGGGTGAGAAAAAGAGTGACGTTACGTCATATGATTTATTTCTCTCCCTCCTTCCTAAGGCCCCTCCCTGCCCACGCTATGGTCACGTGCCCAGGCCTGGGGCAAAGAGGAAAAATAGTACAAGAGACCTATACAGTATATATTTCCGGCTTTAAGCGACACAAGGGGTGGAACACTTAATAATGTTATTTTTTTAAAAAATAAAATGAGCACGTCTTGTCACATTCAGAGAAAATTACTTTCCAGTAGATAAATACATGAATGGAGTACGCGGTTTTCGATGCAGGCTTTCCTTGTTGAATGAAAGCCTTCCTATGGCTGCGATTGGATACCGGAAATTACTCAAGAGAGACAATAAGACTATGCCTCTTTAGCGTGGCCCTTCCCAATCATCATGTGATGAGGGCGGAGAGGGAGGGGGGAAATAGGGAGGAAGGTGGGTGAAGCCGGAAGAGGAAACCCAGTGAATTCCCGACCAGGCGAGATGAGTGGGTTGGGGAAGCTTTTTGGGAAGGGTAAGACCAATATTATTTTTTCTATCCTCCCCCCGGGTAGGAAAATGGTATCTCCCAATCGCCTTAGAAAACCATGGAATGTTTGGGACGAACCAAACAAAAAAAAGGGAGGGGGGGAGAAAGAAGCCTCTATTCAGAACCCAAAGAAGGGGGTTGTTCCATATGTCCTATAGGGGGACGGACTGTACCATGTTGCTAATAATATGGGGGAAGCCGAAGAAGGATCTTAACCTTGGATTCATCAGTATCAGGATGGAAGGCTGTTATTTATTTTCCTCCATTTTGAAGCTGTGTTGGAAAGCCCATCATGCTTATGATTGTGCCCTATGGCCTCCTTTTTCAACCCTCATTTTATTTCAAGGTAGGCTTTGGACCTCTGGGAGTTTTTGGACTTCAACTCCCAGCATTCCTGACCATTGGCCAAAGTGGCTGAGGCTCCTGGGAGCTGGAGTCCCAAACAAACATGGAGGCCCAAGGACCACTGTGTAGATCAGCATGGGCAAACTTGGGCCCTCTGGGTGTTTTGGACTTCAACTCCCACCATTCCCAACAGCCTCAGGCCCTTTCCTTTTCCTTTTTCCTGGCAAAGGAAGGGGCCTGGGGCTGTTGGGAATGGTGGGAGTTGAAGTCCAAAACACCTGATGGCCCTGAATTTGCCCGTACCTGGTGTAGATGCACCCAAAGTCTTCCCTTCCAGATGATGGGAGTTGTAGTCCATCGTGACCGGGTTATAGATGTCTGATTCATGGAATAAATAAACTTTTAATCTTTTTCCCCAATTATTTATTTCAGGTAAGAAGGCCAAAGCGCCGACCCCGCAAGAGGCCATCCAGAAACTGCGGGAGACTGAAGAGGTGCTGGTCAAGAAACAGGAATTCCTAGAGCAGAAGATCCAGCAGGAGCTGCAGACAGCTAAGAAGCATGGCACCAAAAACAAAAGAGGTAGAGTCGGAAAGGGATCCCTGTGTCTTCCTGTTGTTTGGGACTTCCGCTCCCAAAATTTCCGGGCTGTTTGCCAAAAGGATCCCGGGAGTTGGAGTCCAAAACACCTGAAGGACCAAAGCTTGGAAAACCCTGATAGTCCAGCTACTAATAACAGCATGAATTTGAATCATGTGGTTTTAATGTAAAGGTTTTCTCCTGACATTAAGTCTAGCTGTGTCCGACCCTGGGGGTCGATGCTCATCTCAGTTTCTAAGCTGAAGAGCCGGCATTGTCCGTAGACACCTCCAAGGTCAAGTGGCTTGCATGACTGCATGGAGCGCCGTTACCTTCCTGCCGGAGTGGTACCTATTGATCTATTCACATTTGCATGTTTTCTTTTTTATATATATAATGATCTTTATTGAGTATTTCACAAAACATACATAAATATACGAGCATAGTAAATAAAAAAGAGAAGAAAAAAATCAGACAAAAGAAAAAAAACCAAAAAACGCATTTGCATGTTTTTGAACTGCTAGGTTGGCAGAAGCTGGGGCTAACATTGGGAGCTCACCCCACTCTCCGGATTTGAACCGCCAACCTTTCAGTCATCATATTCAGCAGCTCAGTGGTGTAACCCATTGCGCCACTGGGGGCTCCAATGTTAGGTGTTTTAATTCTATGTATTTATATCTAAATATTGTTTATATTATATGCTTAATGGTCTTATTTTAATGCACAGTTATATGTTTTGCTTAGATTTCATGCTTTGCTTTATATGCATGTTAGGCATTGAATTTTGCCATTAGTATGTTGTCAACGACGTTGAGTCCCCCCTGGGATGAGAAAAGAGATATATAAACACAGTGGGTAAATAAATGAATCCAGAGTGAGATATATAGACAGGGTAGAGGATCAAAAGGAAGACATGGATGTAGATTGTGGAGAGGTTGCTGAACAGGTCCCATATCCCAGGATCTGATCCCAGGTTTTCTGTTTTATATCTGATTATACCCTTCCATATAATCTGGGATAAACAGAAAACCTGGGATCAGATCCTGGGATATGGGGACTGCCTGGAAGGGCCCTAGAAGTACATTATTGTGTGTTAAGCGTTTGATGAAGATGCTTAGCTGTAATAACAGGAAGGCTAACCCTTATTGCAATGGTTCTTAACCTGTGGGTCCCCAGGTGTGTTTGTTAGGATTTCTGGGAGTTGGAGGGCAAAACATCTGGGGACCCACAGATTGAGAACCACTACCTTATTGGGTCATGCTAATGTTTACATCAGTCTTGTTGAGTTGCCTGCAATAACTGTAGTAGACAAATGTTTTTAAATATGCTTATTTATTTCTCATTGTAAATTTGTTTTATAGGTTATTGTTTTACATATGTATTGTTTTGTGTTGTTGTTTATATAATGCAAGCCCCTTTGGGTCCTGTTTAGGGAGAAAGGCAGGATATAAATAAAGATTTTTTATTATTATTATCTTAAAGAGGGGTGGGAAGACGGATGAAGATGAAGTAGACTAGTTTGTGGATCAGAATTATAGAATTGGAAGGGACCTCCAGGGGCCATCTGGTCCAACCCCATTCTTCCAGCCAGAAAGACACAATCCCAACCCTTTCAACAGATGGCCATCCAGCCTTCATTTAGAAACCTCTGAAGGAGGTGGCTCCACCAGACTCTGAGACAGCATTTTATTATTAGCACATGTCTCCTGGGCCAGCTCTGTGTGACAGAGAGAGATTAAAGGAACATGGGGGAAGGGAGGGCAGATGTTTGAAACCAAAGGTCACCTTTCTTACCTTGAGTATAGAATAGAGATAGAAAAAATAGCTAACGCCATGCATGGCTGGGGTTGTGGCTGTGAATTCTATCAAAGTTCCTAACTTTTTAATCACTAAAACAATCCTTATGAATCACCTCTCCTGGAAACTTGTAGGAGCAGCAATTTATCTTTTAATTTAGTTGTAGAGTCTGTGTGGATATGTCTTATGAGGTACATCTTTTCGGGGGTGCTTTGAATGCGATTTCCTGCTTCTTGGCAGGGGGTTGGACTGGATGGCCCATGAGGTCTCTTCCAACTCTACTATTCTATGATTCTATGATCTACACTGCAGAATTATTTTTATTTTTTTATTTATTGCATTTATATACTGCTTTTCTCACCCCTGCGGAGACTCAAAGCGGTTCACAACATAATCAGTGGCAAAATTCAATGCTTCACATGTATAAAGCATCACATATCGAATCGACAATAAAAATAGATTAAAACCATTAAAACTATAACAATAATCACAAACCCCACATAAAACCTTTAGACCTTGCATATATTTCAACAAAAGTATCCAATTTTAACATATCACATTTTGGTTCTATTTGGAATTTGGTTCTATTTAGAATTTGCCTGTCTCTCACATGTTACCTCAGACCCAACATCTGATTGGAGATCTCAGATAGTGGTGCTACTGGAATTTCCAAGTCATCGGTGTCCATTCTCAATGTTTTTAAATATTTTTATGGCACGTTGTAAAACACTTTCTACTTCCTTGCAAACATCAAAGATCACATTGATTTTCCCTTTCTATGTTTTAGTTGTTTAAATGTTAATTATAATAAGATTAATTCTATTTTTCTGCCTATAACTACTTCATTTGGTCTTGAGTTCTGAGGAGTGTAATGTCAATCCCTTTCAGAACTAGTTCCAATTTACAAACAATTTAACAATGGCAGGTGGAGTTCACATATTTACAATGTAAGTTGTTTGCATTCACTTAGACATAACAGATTTCCATCCAAGCTCTCCTTTCATCAAAAATTCTATCAATTATCAATGAATGCATTTAAACACTACTCTAACTGCCATGGCCCAGTGCTATGAAATCTTAGGAGTTGTAGTTTTACAAGAAAAAACATGCTGGAGGCTAGTGTGCTTCTTTAGTTCATTTGTTTTATTTTTATACAGTGCTGGACGTTTCCTTAAAAACAAAATCAGAGCAAAGGCCAATCTAGTTTGGTCTTTTGTTTTGTTTTTTTGGACTACAAGTCCCAGAATGCTCGTGATCATACTGGGTGGAAGATTATGGAAGCTCTTTTCCCCCAAAAAGAGGAACTTTCCCAAGCTCTGCCAAGGAAATAACTAAAGGCTTCCACAGGAGGCCCAGCCCAAATGGAGAAGACAATTGTGGGTTAATATTTTGCTTAGGAAAGTGAAACTAGCTATGATGCAATTGGCTCCTTTGTCAGTAGCTAGCTACCATCTGATCCTTCTTTCTCTCTGCATTAGTTGCATAACCAAAGAGCATACCCTACTTCTTTATAAATGTGTTTGTGTTTATATATGTGCATATATATATGATTTAAAAATATTTTAGATGAGAGATTAATAATAATAATAATACAATATGAAATCCAGCATATCTATCTTGTTTGCTGTGTCATACTATGTTGTTGTGTCAATAATAATAATAATAATTTTATTTTTGTATCCCACCTCCATCTGCCCAAAGGGACTCAGGGCAACTCACATGGGGACAAGCCCAACAACACAAGTCAAATGCACTAATCATTTGTTGATGTGTTCCTTTGTTGAAATCTGGAACAGATATATCAATGGGTGTTTTCCCATTGTTGCTACCTAGTAAAGTATATTCAATGATAGGCTTCCTCTGATCATTAGGATGCATGTAGATCAGGCAGGGGCAAACTTCGGCCCTCCAGGTGCTTTGGACATCAACTCCCACCATTCCTGGCCTCAGACCCCTTCCTTTCCCCCCTCAGGAATGGGCCTGAGACCAGGAATGGTGGGAGTTGAAGTCCAAAACACCTGGAGGGCCAAAGTTGGCCCGTGACTGATCTACATTGTAGAATTAATTCAGTTTGACTCCACTTTAACTGCCATGGCTCAATGCTGGGATTTGGAGTTTGATGAGTCGCCAGCAGTCTTCTAGCATGCAGCCATGGAGGTTCAAAAAGGTAGCAAACTGTGTTAATTCTACAGTGTAGGTGCACTCCTGATCATGAACAAACTATGCCTAGATACTAAGAGTATCTTCTTTTTAAAATGGAAAATCCTGCTTCAGCTGTTAAATCTCCTTCCTGGAACACTAAAAGAGATGGTGGATTGAATATTTTCCCCATATCTAAAACTGGTGGTGTTAATAAATTCTGATTCATTGAGGAAGCAAATAAGTTTTTATTTGAACACTCGGCACATACATTTTCTTTGACGAATGGAGGAAGTTGGGTTTGATGATGTCAGCTCTTAATTAAGATCTTATCAGAGGTATTTGTCATAGAAAGAACAACATGTCATTCTATACTGGGCTGAGGAAACAGTGTCTTTTCCCTGATAAGATAATTGTCCAATCCATGTCCATTTGACTGGCATTTAAGAGTGAAACATGAAACATTTTGTGATGGTACATTTTCCTATTTTATATGGGAATCTGAAGTTCCTCAGGAGCTAAATGCCAGACATGAAGTATCTCTTTGCTCTCAATAGATGGAATTTGGGAATATGGAAAGTGCTGTGGTGGCAGGATGAGTTTTGTCATAGAATAATAGAGACCTCAAGGGCCATCTTGGCCTTCCCACTATTGTTAGACTATGTTTCCTATTGTCCCCCTGACCATTTTAATGCTAGAACTTGAAACCTGACATAGGGAAAGCCAAGACGTTCATAATCATATAGTCATAGAATTGGAAAAGACTACAGAGGCCATCCAGTCCAACACCTTGCTATGCATGGGTCATCTCAAAGATGCCATATGGACTTGAAATTCAGGAATGATGGATTCTGAGGAAGATCAGAGTTCTGAAAATTGGTTCTGTCAAATGAGAACTGCACTGAGCTGGGTTTTGATGGCTTGGTAGCTCTTTGCTTGACCCGCTTGTGTGTCTTCTCTTCTTTCCCAATTCTAGCTGCCCTGCAGGCCCTCAAGCGGAAGAAGCGCTACGAGCAGCAACTGGGGCAGATCGATGGCACACTCTCCACCATCGAGTTCCAGCGGGAGGCACTGGAGAATGCCACCACCAACACCGAAGTGCTGAAGACCATGTCAGATGCGGCCCGGGCTATGAAGGAGGCTCACCAACACATGTAGGTCTCTCCTTGGAAAAAGGTGTTCTGCATGGAATCATGGGGTCAGAAAGTACCCCAAGGGCCATCTAGTCCATAATAATAATAATAATAATAATAATAATAATAATAATTTTATTTTTATACCCCGCCTCTATCTCCCCAAAGGGGACTCAGGGCGGCTTACATGGGGCCAAGCCCGAATAAAAACAATAGCAGTATAAAACACAGCATTAGATAAAATCATGCACAATTAAAAAAAAATTAAACTTTAGCCAATAAAAAACAAGAACTAATAAAAACATGGATTAAAACTGAGAGATTGTAAAAGTAGACTGGGTAAGGTCCATCCTCCTAGGATGCAGGAAGACACCATCAAAGTCCTCCCGACAGATAGCCATCCAGCCTCTGCTTAAAAACCTCCACAGAAAGAGACTCAGTCGGAATCCCAGGCAACATATTCCATTGTCTTACCATTGTGAAGTTCTTCCCAATGTTTAGTTGGAATCTCTTTTTTGGCAAATTGAATCCATTGCTCTGTATCCTTGTCTCCACGGCAACAGAAAATTCCCCGCTCCTCAATGTGACATTTCTTTTAAATATTTAAACATGGCTATCATGGCTTTCCTAAGACAGGCCCTTTCCTTCTGGGAAGAGAGGTTTTGGTTACAAAATCCCTCAAAGTAATACTATTTTTAATAGAAATATTGGTTCAAAAGGAGCCCCAGTGGCCATGACTCCCAACTCCCATCCATAACCACTCCCAACTTCGAGTAAGAATCCAATGGCTGAAAATTTGATTTAGTTTCACCTTTTCCCATTCTAAGATTCTCCAAATGTGCACATGTTGGGACTCCAATTCCCATCCTCCCCAGCTACGACAGCTTAGGAAGTGGCTATTCTGCCTCACCCATTCAATGTACTTGAAGTCTTTAATATGTGAATTGTAATGGTCATGTTTTTTTATGTGTTTTAATAACTGTGTTGTACCCTGCCTCAGATAACAAATTATTATTATTATTAATTTATTATTATTATTATTATTTGCATCCTGCTGTAAAAAGATCCCATACTTCCCTCTTTTGTCTCCCTCCTTCTTTAGGGACATTGACAAGGTGGACGATCTGATGGCCGAAATCACAGAACAACAAGACATTGCCCAGCAGATTTCTGACGCCATCTCAAAACCAGTTGGCTTCGGAGATGATGTTGATGAGGTAATGACGGAGGGTGGCTTTGTGAGGAAATGGGGATCATTGTCTATTTTAGAAAGGCTCTGTGCTAGCATTTACATAGGCTTTATAGTAAGACTGCATAATCCAACTCAATTCATCTGAGTTACAGATCCATAACTGCATTACTGAATACCAGCCAATCATGGAAATAATACAAGTTGTGCATCCTTTATCAAAAATGCGGAAGTGTTCATAGTTTCAGATTTTTTTTGTCCCCCGGATTTTGGAATATTTGCATATACAGTAGAGTCTCACTTATCCAAGCCCCGCTTATCCAAGGTTCTGGATTATCCAAGCCATTTTTGTAGTCAATGTTTTCAATATATCATATTGGTGATATTTTGGTGCTAAATTCGTAAATACAGTAATTACAACATAACATTACTGCGTATTAGGAGCCCCCAGATGGCGTAGTGGACTAAGTGACTTGAAGGTTGGATTGCTGACCTGAAAGCTGCCAGGTTCGAATCCCACCTGGGGAGAGTGTGGATGAGCTCCCTCTATCAGCTCCAGCTCCATGCGGCGACATGAGAGAAGCCTCCCACAAGGATGGTAAAAACATCAAAAACATCCGGGCGTCCCCTGGGCAACGTCCTTGCAGACGGCCAATTCTCTCCAGAAGCAACTCCGATTGCTCCTGACACGAAAAAAAACCAAAAAAAACCTGTGTATTGAACTACTTTTTCTGTCAAATTTGTTGTATAACATGATGTTTTGGTGCTTAATTTGTAAAATCATAACCTAATTTGATGTTTAATAGGCTTTTCCTTAATCCCTCCTTATTATCCAAGATATTCGCTTATCCAAGGTTCTGCCGGCCCGTTTAGCTTGGATAAGTGAGACTCTACTGTACATAATCTTATCTTGGAGATAGGACCCAAATCTAAACACAACTTTAATTTCTACTTCATATATCTCATCTTATACACAACTCCAAAGTACTTTCATAGACAATATTTTTAATAAGTGTGTGTGTGAGGCTTAAGTTTGGGTAGACGGAAAAACCAGAAAGTCAAGGTGGCACTGTCTTAGCCACCCTGGTGGACAATTTTGAACCTGTAGCAATAATTATTAAATGAGATTGAAATGTAATTAGATAATTTATATAGCAGCAGCTATAGTAATAACAATAGTATATAATCTAATCAGATTTAAATTGAATTTTGTAATCTACATATGTAAAAGTCAAAGTATGTATGTGTGCATGTTTGTCTGTCTGCTTGTACCACAAAGGCTGTTCCTGGGTGAAGTGGCCCTCTATAATGTCACTGGATTGGCTGTTGCTAGGTGAAGTGACCCTGTGTAATAATCACTGGGAAAGAAAGGTGTCAAAAAAGCACCATACATACATTTATTTATTATTATTTATTAGTGACATTTAAGGGGACTCAAGGCAGCTTACAAGTTATATGTACATACAATATATTATATTATTAGCATAGCACAATATAAGCATTATATATTACTATACCACTATATATAGTGTATTGTTATATTGTATTACATTATGATATTATTATCAATATTATATGTATATACAATATATTATTAGTATACAGACAGACAAACATATGTATACATACCATAGTTATCACTCTAGGTTGATGAGGCTTATGTTTTTAATGATCTTTTCTTATGTGGTTTAATCCATGTTTGGTTTCATTTTTACAACTTGCTTTTTTATCCCAGCATTGAGATGAAAAATGGGATGTAAATCATACTCGACATGTGGGCTGGACAATGTGGAGGAAAGGCTGGGTTTTCTTGCAAAATGGTGATGTTAATTTTGTAATGTTAATGACCATATTGACCATTTTCTTCTTGTCTTGGCAACCATCAGGACGAACTGCTGGCGGAGCTGGAGGAGATGGAACAGGAAGACCTGGACAAGGAGCTGTTGAATGTCGGGGAGCCCACCCCAGAACTTCCCAGTGTGCCTGCCTCTCGCCTTCCCGCTGTGCCAGGTACGAAGCTGAGAAAGAGGCCATAGGGCTATAGTGGAGAACCTAGAGAGGTGTTCTCCCAGGTTTAAAAAATGTTTGTTTATTCAATTTTCCCACCTTCTTGAGTGTCCTAACTCCAGCAAATGTGGAGGTTGTGAGGTATATTGGAAACTAGGCAAGCGAGGCTTATATATCTGTGGAATGTCCAAGGTGGGAGAAAAAACTCTTGTCTTTTGGAGACAGGTGTGAATGTTGCAATTAATCATCTTGATTAGCATTGACTCAGCCAGGCTTTGAAGCTGTAAGGCTTTTCAATACTAATCAATGTGATTAATTGCAACATTCACACTTGCCTCAAGCAGACAAGAGATCTTTCTCCCTCCCAGGACATTATTCCACAGATACATAAACTCCACTTCCCGAATTTCCAACAGACCTCACAACCTCTGAGGATGCCTGCCATATATGTGGACAAAAAGTCGGGAGAGAATGCTTCTGGAACATGGCCATACATCCTGGAAAACTCACAGCAACCCAGTTTAGTATCATTGTACATCGTACAACAAAATTAAAAGCCATCCCCAATCACATCATAGATGTAGAATTACAAAACAAAACACCCATCCTTCTACATTAATGATGAGGGATCATATAGGTTGCCTGATAAAATTTATTTTGAAATTCACCGCATACCTTACCTTTTTTGTACCATTAGTAGGCATGCCAACCGAATCTTAAATCGTGTCATTGTTTCGTTTTGGGGCATTATCCGTAACTTAAGCCAGACTTGATGACGCAAAGCAAACTATAGGTTGTGGGGAATTAATTGAGGCTGGGATCCACAGGAAGGATGGAATTGGCAACTTTTATTATTTTTCCTAACTTTCTGGTCTTTTTCCCTCCGCCAGCCTCCAAAGTGCCAGCCGCTGCTGTGGACGATGACGACGAAGACATGAAGCAGCTTGCCGCCTGGGTGTCGTGATGCGTTGTGGGAAACGGCCCACCTTCCCTCTCTCTTTGCGATTGTTTTGTTTCCTTAGGGGAGGGGGGCGGAGGTGGAGAGGACCTCTTTTCCCCTTCCTCCTCCTCCTCCTCCTCCAATTCCAGACACCAGGAGGGTTGCTGGCAATAAGACACCCTGCCTGAGATGACCTTACGTGCCGAATGTAAAGAGTTTTATAGACAGATTTATATATATATAAATATAAATACACACACACACAAACATCTATATACTGTATATGAAAAGATTGTATTGTTGGGGTGGGTTGCAGTGGGAACTTAAAAAAAAGGAAAGAAAGGAATCCAGAATTAAGACACCAAAACCTTGAAGGGTCTTGGTTCTTGGCCTTTTCTAACAAAACTGAGGATAATCCTTTCCCTGTAAATGTGGGAAGGGACATGCTCTGGAAAACCCCAAAACAATCCTGGGAGGGATTCAGAGTTGCACCTTATCTGTGCGGCATGGAATTGGGGTGTCAAATGATGGGGAATCACTTCTATATGGGGTGGGGTTTGTCTCTCATGCCTTCATTCTCCCCTTTTCAAACACAAGCACCCCAGAAGTTGTACTTGGTATGCAGGCATTTCATGCCAATATCCTTTTTCGTACCGTAAGTGGGCATGCCAACCGAATGCTGCTGCCAACTGGGG
Source organism: Anolis carolinensis (assembly GCF_035594765.1). Taxonomy (NCBI): domain Eukaryota; kingdom Metazoa; phylum Chordata; class Lepidosauria; order Squamata; family Anolidae; genus Anolis; species Anolis carolinensis. The sequence goes on from NC_085846.1 coordinate 7,422,101, forward strand.
TGAAGGAATTGGGGAGCGTTTCTTTTGGGGGGGGGTGTTTCCATTGTGCCAAGCAAGACTGTATTTGGGGAGTTGGTTGGGTTGGGGGACTTGTCAAGCATTCCAGAGCTGCTAGGGGCGTTGGGTAACCGGTACTATCTTCTTCTTCTTCGTCTGTTCTGTCGGCGGCGTGTCGGTTCGTGTGGCTTGGAGTTGATGTTTACACGTCCGTTTTTTGGCTCTTTTTACACTTTGGTGTGCTAACCTGCTAATGATTTTTTAAAAAGCTTCCTTCCTCTCCATCTTCGGGTGCGTCCGTCTTGAGTTTTACGCTTTTCCGTTTCGTCTATACTTCTGGTCGAGGGCCGGGGAAGGCAGAGCCCAGAGAGATGGACTTCTCCGTACGCACAGATCTACTCCAATGGCCTTTTTGCTCTGTCCCTCTCGGTGCCCTGATAAAATAAAGTTTGGCCAGGAAAGCAAAGGAATCTGCTCTTTTTGTCACCAAAAGGGGAACAATGTCATCCAAATACTGCTTTCTTTTGGGCTTGCCTAGTGCCAGATTCGGTTTCATTTATGGAGTGGGCAGAAAGTAGAGATCCACTTGTTATCTAAAGTCACACTAGGGTAGAATGAATGAGGTTTGACACCACTTGAATTGTCAGAGATCAATGGGAGTTGTCATTCTTATCTGGAGTCACATTAGGGTAGAGTGAATGAGGTTTGACACCACTTGAATTATCAGAGATCAATGGGAATTGTCATTTTACAAGATCTTTAGCTTTTGCTAAATACTGTAATGCCTCGCCAAACTACAACTCCCAAGGATTCATAGCATTGCGCCATGGCAGTTAAAGTGAAATCATTCATTTTAGTGTAAATAAACTCTAGATGAGCACAGAGTCACATTTTCTATATCAGAGTGGTGAACCCGTTCTGGGTTTTAGTCTGAACTTTTAAAGCTGTATCCAAAGGACTGAGACCTGTTACTTCAAAATAGATTCTACACATCGAATGGTAACTTTCCATGTCAGACCAAACTCTGGAATGAATTCACTGCCCTATGGATTTGGGAGTTGACATGAGCAGTCTTGACTTTTTTTGTTTGTGAAGAAGTACAGTAGAGTCTCACTTATTCAACATTTGCTTATCCAACATTTGCTTGTGGATTATCCAACGCAACATGATGTTTTGATGCTTAATTTGTAAAATCATAACCTAATAGGCTTGTTCTTAATCTCTCCTTATTATCCAACATATCCACTTATCCAATGTTCTGCCGGCCCGTTTATGTTGGATAAGTGAGACTCTACTGTAGGCAGAATAACTCCAACCTGGGGAAGCCAGGGGTAATTGTGTCTTGTTTTTAGTACAGAAGGGCAATCGTTTTGTTTTTTTTTATCGTGTCAGAAGCGAATTGAGAATATACTGCAAGATCAGTGTAGATCAGGCATGGGCCAACTTGGGCCCTCCAGATGTTTTGGATTTCAACTCCCACCATTCCTAACAGCCTCAGGCCCCTTCCTTTTGCCCCTCGGCCGCTTAAGCGGCCGAGGGGCAAAAGGAAAGGGCCTGAGGCTGTTAGGAATGGTGGGAGTTGGAGTCCAAAACACCTGGACGGCCCAAGTTGGCCCATGCCTGCTTTATCCTCATTGCAAGCTACCCAGCCATTGAAGGTGAGCAATGAGCCCAGAAAAACGTGGACCGCCAGCCCTTTGCTTAGAAGAGTCTTTCCTTTTTAATGCCCCCCTCCTCAGCTGCCTTTCTCTGTGTTTTTGGAGCCCTTGATCTGTCCGGTGCTGCGCGTACGGCTGGCAGCCTTCTTCTTGTCCGACGCGAAAGTCAGGGAGCGGGACTTGGCGCCCAGGTTGGCGTTCTTCAAAGAGTCGTTGGCCCGCGGCCCGCAGATCGCTTCCAGGGCCTTGAGCTCCGTGGTGGGCTTCTCGGCGAGGAATTTGATGACCCACGGCACCTTGAGGACTTCCAAGATGTTGAGCCGCTTCGAAGCCGGGCGGAGGATGCGGTGGACCAGGTCCTAGAAGATTGCCGGAGAGAGACAGACCATCAAAAGCAGTGGTTCTCAACCTTCCCAATGCCGCAACCCCTTAATACAGTTCCCCATGCTGTGGTGACCCCCAACCATAACATTATTTTTGTTACTACTTCATAACTAATTTTACTACGTCATGAATCGTAAATATCTGAGATGCAGGATGTATTTCCATTCACTGGACCAAAGTTGGCACAAACACCTGATAGGCCCAAATTTGAATACTGGTGGGATTTGGGGAGGTGGGTTGATTTTGTCATTTGGGAGTTTTAGTTGCTGGGATTTATCAGTAAAAAGGTAAAGGTTGCCCCTGACATTAAGTCCAGTCGTGACCGACTCTGGGGGTTGGTGCTCATCTCCATTTCTAAACCGAAGAGCCGGCGTCGTCCATAGACACCTCCAAGGTCATGTGGCCGGCATGACTGCATAGAGCGCCATTGCCTTCCCGCTGGAGCGGTATCGATTGATCTACTCACATTTATAGCTCACCTACAATCAAAGAGCATTCTTAACTCCACCAACAATGGAATTGAACCAAAATTGGAACACAATACTCCCATGACGAACAGAAAATACTGGAAGGGTTTGGAGGGCATTGACCTTGAGTTTGGGAATTGTAGTTCACCTACATCCAGGAAGCACAGTGGACTCAAACAATGATGGATCTGGACCAAACTTGGCACAAATACTCAATATGCCCAAATGTGAGCACTGGTGGGGTTTGAGGAAAATAGACCTTGTTATTTGGGAGTTGTAGTTGCTGGGATTTATAGTTCACCGAGAGCCCCCCCCCTAAAACCGGTGGTGCAGCGTGTTTAAGCGCTGAGCTGCTGAACTCGCAGACCAAAATGTTAGCAGTTCGAATCCAGGGAGCAGAGCAAGTGCCCAATGTTAGCCCCAGCTTCTGCCAACATAGCAGTTCGAAAACATGCAAATGTGAGTAGATCCATAGGTACTGCTCCGGTGGGAAGGTAATGGTGCTCCATGAAGTCAATGCCGGCCACATGACCTTGGAGGTGTCTACGGACAACACCGGCTCTTCGGGTTAGAAATGGAGATGAGCACCAACCCTCAGAGTCGGACACAACTGGACTTAATGTCAAGGGAAAACCTTTACCTTTACCTACAATCAAAGAGCCCCTGGAACCCCACCAACAATAGAATTGGGCAAATTGGGCTTCTGGTAGGAGGATTCGCCATCTGTTTCCAAAAAGGAAGTGAAGGACAGGTGAAGGGATATTCAGCCTTCTCTGCCAAAAGGGTTCCTGAGACCATCAAAAATATGTGTTTTCTGATGGTCTTTGGCGACTCCTCAAATGCCCCCTTGTGACGCCCCCACCACAGGGGTCCCGACCCCCAGGTTGAGAAACACTGATCAAAAGGATGCAGCACCTCAGAAAAGCCAACACGATTCCAGGCTGCAGCATTAGGAGTATTGATCAATGGAAGGGTCATAGCCCTACTCTGTTCTGCTTTGGCAAACCTCACCTGGAATAATAATATTAATATTATTATGCAATTCAAAAAAGAGATGGACGAGCTGGAAGGTGTCCAGAGAAGGTTCACCATGACTCAACGCGATGGAATCCTTGGGAGCTGTACCTTTGCAAGGTCTTCTCTGACAAAGAGTGCTGGTCCTTTGCCACACTACAACGCCCATCCTTCCATCGCACTGAGCCATGCATGACAGGGAAAGTGGTTCAAAACTGCCTTCATTCTGCAGTGTACTTTTGCAAGGCCTTCTCTGTCAAAGAGTGCTGGTCCTTTACCACACTACAACTCCCAGCCTTCCTTCGCATTGAGCCATGCATTGCAAGGAAAGTGGTTTCAAACTGCCTTCATTCTGCAGTGTACTTTTGCAAGGCCTCTGTCAATGAGTGCCAGTCCTTTGCACACTACAACTCCCAGCATTCCATCACATTGAGCCATTCATGGCAGGGAAAGTGGTTTAAAACAGCATTCATTCTGAAATGCACTTTTGCAAGGTCTCTGTTGGAAGAGTGCTGGTCCTTTACACACTACAACTCCCATCCTTCTATCTCACTGAGCCATGCATGGCAGGGAAAGTGATTTAAAACTGCATTCATTCTGCAGTGTACTTTTGCAAGGCCTTCTCTGTCGATGAGTGCTGGACCTTTGCAACACTACAACTCCCAGCCTTCAATTGTGTTGAGCTATGCCTGGCAGGGAAAGTGGTTTAAAACTGCATTCATTCTGCAGTGTACTTTTGCAAGGCCTTCTCTGTCAAAGAGTGCTGGTCCTTTGCCACACTACAACTCCCTGCCTTCCTTCGCATTGAGCCATGCATTGCAGGGGAAATGGTTTAAAACTGCATTCATAATGCAATATACTTTTGCAAGGTCTCTGTTGAAGAGTGCTAGTCCTTTGCCACACTACAACTCCCAGCCTTCCTTCGCATTGAGCCATACATGGCAGAGAAAGTGGTTTAAAACTGTATTCATTCTTCAGTGTAGATGCATCCTAAGAAAGAACTTATGAGGCTTTAAACAGTACTAAACTTCTTAACACTCCATGACTGGACTTCTTGACACTCCCATTCTTAACATTTCATGATCAGACTTGTTTTAGATGCTGTTACGAGCAGTCTTAATCCAGGCTGAGTATGTGTTATCTGAAAAGCATTGAGGCCAAAAATATTTTGCAATACCTGATATATACACATCAGAAAGAACTGAGTGCCTAGAGCAGGCATGGTCCAACTTGGGCCTTTCTCCAGGTGTTTTGGACTCCAACTCCCACCATTCCTAACAGCCTCAGGTCCTTTCCTTTTGCTCAGGAAAGGGCCTGAGGCTGTTAGGAATGGTGGGAGTTGGAGTCCAAAACACCTGGAGAAAGGCCCAAGTTGGACCATGCCTGCTGTAAGGTCTACAGGTGGGTCCTCCTCACCTTGATCTCCTCGTTGATCTGGTGGTGGCTGGGGAACTGGACCTCCTTCTGGGTCTCTCGGAGCAACTTCTTGAGGTTGGTGTCGTCGAAGGGCAGGTGGGCCACCACCAAGGTGTAGAGGATGACGCCCATGCTCCAGATGTCGGAGAGGAAGGGGTTGTAGGGCAGGCCCAGGAGGATCTCTGGGCAGGCGTAGGCGAAGCTGCCGCAGTAGGTCTGGCTCAGGTGGGAGAAGCAGCTCATCATGCGGTAGGAAGGGGTCGGGGGCGGCTGCGTCTGCGGGGCCACGATCTTCGAGAAGCCAAAGTCGGAGATCTTGATGTTCTCCCGCTTGTCCAGGAGGAGGTTCTCCAGCTTGAGGTCCCTGCGAGAAACAAGGAGCAAGATTCGCTGCAATGACACAACTTGGAAAAAGCACCGATCTGGCTGGAGAACAAAAAGAATCATAGCATCATATAGGGCCGGAAGAGATCCCAGGGGTCATCCAGTCCAACCCTTTTCTTCCAGGCAGAAAGACACCATCCAAACCCTCCTGACAGATGGGTATCCATTCTCTGTTTAGAAACCTCCAGAGAAGGCAAAAGATTTTTACCCGGGTCCCCGAACTTCTTAAGCTGAGGGCCGGTCCACAATCCTTCAGACTGTTGAGGGACCGAATTATCATTTGAAAAAAAAATACAAAAAAATTCTGATGCACACTGCACATGTCTTATTTGTAGTGCAAAAACAACAACAACAACAACAACAACAATGAAAGAACAATACAATATTTAAAAATAAAAACAATTTTAGCCAACATACATTTATCAGGATTTCAACGGGAAGTGTGGACCTGCTTTTGGCCAATGAGATAGTCCAGTTAATTAGGATGGTTGTTGTTGTTGTTGTTGTTGTATGCCTTCAAGTCATTACAGACTTTGGGCATGCCTAAGTCTAAAATTATTTATTTATTTATTTATTTACTACATTTATTTATTACATTTGTATCACACCCTTCTCACTCCAAAGGGGACTCAGAGCAGCTTACAAATTATATGCACATATAATATATTATATTACTAGCATATCACAATATAAGCATTATATATTACTATATTAAACTATACCACTATACTAATATTATTAGTAATATGTAATAAATAATATATAATTAATATTATTATATGGTATTTTATTAGTGTTATATTGTATTGCATTATAATATTATTATCAATATTATATGTAAATACAATATATTATATTATAAAACTGAGGGTGGCGGCCAGGTAAATCGCCTTGGAGGGCCGCATCTGGCCTCCGGGCCTTAGTTTGGGGACCCCTGATTTATACAATCTGAAGAGAAACCAGAGTATGCTGCACTTAGACTATGTCAAGTTTATAGCAAATACAAAAGTTGTGCAGATTATCATATCTTTTGTATTTGTTTGTTTTCATTTTGTTCAACATTGAATACATAAGAATAATCAAACAGCAATGAAGCTATAGTATAAGGCAAGCATGGGCAAACTTCGGCCCTCCAGGTGTTTTGGACTGCAACTCCCACAATTCCTAACAGCTTACCGGCTGTTGGGAATTGTGGAAGTCCAAAACAACTAGAGGGCCAAAGTTTATCCATGCCTGGTATAGGGTGAACAAACTGGCAATTTGAAAACACTGGCCTGAATTCTGTTGTTAAACCTAACTGGAAAATACACATATTTTCCCATGTCAGGAGCAACTTGAGAAACTGCAGGTCACTTCTGGTGTGAGAGAATTGGCTGTCTGCAAGGACATGGCCCAGGGGACACCCAGATGTTTTTACCATCCTTGTGGGAGGCTTCTCTCATCCACACTCTCCCCAGGTTGGATTTGATCCAGCAACCTTCAGGTCCGCAACCCAACCTTCAAGTCATCAGTCCTGCCGGCACAAGGGCTTCATCTTAGTGACATCCGGCAGGCTCCATCCCTTTTAAGTTTTAGAAAGAAAGTGAAGACCTGGCTATGCGAACAAGCATTCAAAGAATAAGTTTTGTATTCTTCAACTCGGTCTGGACTAAGGTTTATGTACAAGGTTTTGTGGATGAATGGCTCAAGTATTTTGTATTACAGCAGAGTCTCGCTTATCCAACGTAAACGGGCTGGCAGAACGTTGGATAAGTGAATATGTTGGATAATAAGGAGCGATTAAGGAAAAGCCTATTAAACATCACATTAGGTTATGATTTCCAAATTAAGCACCAAAACATCATGTTATACAACAAATTTGACAGAAAAAGTAGTTCAATGCACAGTAATCCTATGTAGGAAATACTGTATTTACGAATTTGGCACCAAAATATCACAATGTATTGAAGACATTTGCTACAAAAATGTGTTGGATAATCCAGAACGTTGGATAAGCGAGTGTTGGATAAGTGAGACTCTACTGTATTTTAAATCTGTATTTAATTGCTTCTGTTTTATTCTTTTGTATTGTTGTGTATCGGCATTGAATTCTGCCAGTTTTGTAAGCCACCCTGTAAGTAAGTCCCTTCGGGTGAGAAGGGCGGGATAGAAATGATGGAAATAAATGATGGAAATAAATCCACTGTACCACCAGAGGCTCCTAATATACCCATTGAAGAGGCCATAATGGCCATGTTTGAATGTTTGAAAGGAGGTCACATTGAGGAAGGGGAAAACATATTTTCTGCTGACACAGAGAGACAATGAATCCACGGATTCAAATTGCAGGGATAGAGATTCTACCAAAACATTAGGAAGAACTTCCTGAAGGTCAGAGCTGTTTGACCATGGAATCTGCTGCCTGGTGGATTCTCCTTCCCTGGAGAGGTTGGATGGCCATCTGTCAGGAGGGCTTGGATTGCATCTTCCTGAATGTCAAGGGCAGGGGTCCCCAAACTAAGGCCCGGGGGCCGGATACGGCCCTCCAAGGTCATTTACCTGGCCCCTGTCTTAAACTTTAGACTTGGGGTTGACCTAAGTCTACCTGGTCTTTGGAGGTCTCTTTGCTTACTTATAGCCTTATGAGATCGCCTTGATGGTCTTTGAAGGTCTCTTTGCTTAGCTACAACATTATGAAGCCATCTAGATGGCTTTTGGAGGTCCTTTTCCTTACCTATGGTCCTATAAGATGGTCTAGATGGCCTTTGAGGGTCTCTTTCCTTACCTATGGTTTTATGAGATTGTCTAGATGGCCTTTGGAAGCCCCTTTCCTTATCTATGGTCTTATGAAACCATCTAGATGGTCTTTGAGGGTCTCTTTCCTTACCTATGGTCTTATGAGACCATCTCGATGGTCTTTGGAGGCTTCTTTGCTTACCTATGGTCTTATGAGATTGTCTAGATCAGGGGTCCCCAAACTAAGGCCCTCCAAGGTCATGTACCTGGCCTTTGTCCTAAACGTTAGGGTTGACCTAAGTCTGAAATGACTTGAAGGCACACAACAACAACAATCCTAATTTTGGACTATTTCATCATAGTCCGGCCCCCCAACAGTCTGAGGGACTGTGAATCGGCCCTCCACTTAAAAAGTTTGAAGACCCCTGGTCAAGGGATTGGAATGGACAGCTGTTGTGGTTTTTTCCAACGCTAGTGTTCCAGCCAGGACTCATGGGTTTGCCACCCAACTAGAGCCCCAACTGCCCCTTTGCTGACCGGTGCACGATGCCCTTGCCATGCAGGTAGGCGATGCCCAGGGCCAGCTGGGAGAACCACTTCCCGGCCAAGGCCTCGGAGCAAGCGCCCGACTTCTGGATCCACTCCAGGACATCCCCGCAGGGAGCCAGCTCCATGATGATATAATGGCGGGACGTGGTCTCGATGGCTTGGTAGAAACTGATCACGTATTTGTGGCGCAGACTCTTCATCACCTGGGAAGGAGAAACGGATTCAGGGTGAAGGGACACAAGGGGCCTGATTTAATTTGATTCAATCAGATTAATAAATAGCAATGGTATTCAGAATAGTTTGATTATATAAATTGTCTTCTTCATAGTTAGTAGACGTTAGTAAGAAATGTTTGCTACCCTGTTTCCCCGAAAATAAGACAGTGTCTTATATTAATTTTTGCTCCCAAAGATGCGCTAGGTCTTATTTTCAGGGGGTGTCTTATTTTTCTACAAAGAATTCACATTTATGGTTGAATTTTTAAAAAATGAAAATGTATTATCTACTGTACAGTAGTTGTCATCACAAACCAGCATAACCAAACTGTGAATCCTTTCAAGAATTTCTATATTATACTTTATTGCTATACTGTTTTTAAATTACTGTTTTAAATTTCTTTTTGTATGTAAATGTATGTTGTTGTTGGACTTGTCCCTGTGTAAGCTGCCCTGAATCCCTTCTGGGAGTTGGAGGTGGGATCCAAGAATAAAGTTATTATAATATTATTATTATTTCTTGTTACTACCTTTATTTGCATGTACAACAATCTATGGTATGTACATTTACCAATCCTGCATGCTTCCAAACAAAAACTTTGCTAGGTCTTACTTTTGGGGGAGGCTTTATATTTAGCAATTCAACAAAACCTCTACTAGGTCTTATTTTCTGGGGATGTCTTATTTTCGGGGAAACAGGGTACAAACACCACCAAATGGCCAGCAATAAACAAGCCCATCGCCTTCCTGGGGATGCAAAGGAAATCAATTGACCAGGAACTCACACATGCAGGCAGGGCAATAAAACCTTAGAAACAACATAGATGTAAGAGTCAGAGATGGCATTTTGATGTAGTTTGATAGATTGACATTTGTTGTTTGTTGTTTTGATAAACGTCTGACCAAATGGTGCCATGTGCAAGATGAAACAAGATGAAAGAAGGAAGGGGCATGAGAGCAAGGATGTTTGTGAAGTGAATTGTACCAGCAAGAATATTATAAATACCCCATGTGAAATCTCGGTCGGTGTGCCACTCCTTTTCATGATGGTCACCCGCAGCTCTGTTTGCAAATAAATCTGTGTATTTCTATCTCCTCTGCTTCCTAGTTCCTTTATTGGAAAACCGGCACAAGGGGGTTCTGCAAGGTTTGCCTTCTTTAAAAAGGGGTTTTGCATCTGAGCCTCAACAAGGGTTAAACCTACACTCTGTCACTTTCTGCCATTCGCAGTACCGATTTCCAAATAATTGTTGCTTTTTTTGGACTATAATCTCCAGAGTCCCCATCCAATCCTGGGTGGAGATTCTGGGTATTGTAGTCCAAAACAATTGCATATTGTTTTCTGGGTTTTGCAGCCCAAGATAAGGATATGTCAGTGGTGGGTGTGTGAATCTGTATCTCTAAATGAGCTATCCAAGGTACTGAATCTATTTGGGGATTTATTATCCAGGACCTTATTATGTAAACTTCAGACTAAATTCCAGAGCAGATTTAAGTACAGTAGAGTCTCACTTATCCAACATTCACTTATCCAACATTCTGGATTATCCAACACATTTTTGTAGTCAATGTTTTCAATACATCGTGATATTTTGGTGCTAAATTCGTAAATATAGTAATTACTACGTTGCATTACTGCACACTGAACTACTTTTTCTGCCAAATTTGTTGTATAACATGATGTTTTGGTGCCTAATTTGTAAAATCATAACCTAATTTGATGTTTAACAGGCTTCTCCTTAATCTCTCCTTATTATCCAACATATTCGCTTATCCAACGTTCTGCCGGCCCGTTTATGTTGGATAAATGAGACTCTACTGTACCAGCAATATAAGTAAAAGTAAAGGTTTCCCCCAATATGAAGTCTGACTCTGGGGGTTGGTGCTCATCTCCATTTCTAAGCCAAAGAGCTGGCGTTGTCCATAGACACCTCCAAGGTCATGTGGCCGGCATGACTGCATGGAGCACTGGCAATATAGAAATGTTAAATCAATTGTATTATTTATTCCAGGGGTCCTCAAACTTTTAAAGCAGAGGGCCAGTCCACAATCCTTCAGACTGTTGAGGGGCCAAATTATCATTTGGGGGGGAAAACCGAACAAATCCCTATGCACACTGCACATATCTTATTTGTAGTGCAAAACAACAATAACAATGAAAGAACAATACAATATTTAAAAATGAAAATAATTTTAACCAACATAAACCTATCAGGATTTCAATAGAAGTGTGGACCTGCTTCTGGCCAATGAGATAGTCAGGTTAATTAGGGTTGTTGTTGTTGTTGTTGTTATTGTGTGTCTTCAAGTCATTTCAGGCTTTGGGCGAGCCTAAGTCCAAAATTATTTATTTATTCATTTACTACATTTATTTACTACATTTATATCCCACCCTTCTCACCCCGAAGGGAACTCAGAGCAGCTGTATGTACATACAACATATTATATTATTAGCATAACACAATATTAGCATTATACTATATTGAACTATACCACTATACTGTAATATTATATGTAATATATAACATATAATTAATATTATTATATGGTATTATTGTTAGCATTATATTGTATAAAATGATAATATTCTTATCAATATTATATGTATATACAATATATTATATTATTAAAACTGATATAAAATATTATTTTATAAATGAGGGCAGGGGCCAGGTAAATTACCTTGGAGGGCCGCATCCGGCCCCCGGGCCTTAGTTTGGGGACCCCTGATTTATTCTTTCATTTATTTACGCTATTTCTATCCCGCCTTTCTCCACCCTGAAGGGGACTCAAGATGGCTTTACATGTCGGCAGCTATTCAATGCCGTAAGAACAATCCATAATTAAAAATACAGTAGGATCTCACTTATCCAAGCCTTGCTTATCCAAGTTTCTGGATTATCCAAGCCATTTTTGTAGTCAATGTTTCCAATATATCGTGATATTTTGGTGCTAAATTCGCAAATACAGTAATTACAAGATAACATTACTGTGTATTGAACTGCTTTTTCTGTCAAATTTGTTGTAAAACATGATGTTTTGGTGCTTAATTTGTAAAATCATAACCTAATTTGATGTTTAATAGGCTTTTGCTTAATCCCTCCTTATTATTCAAGATATTCGCTTATCCAAGCTTATGCCGGCCCGTTTAGCTTGGATAAGTGAGACTCTACTGTACATTTAAAATAGGATAGTATAAGACAATGAAGACAAATTAGAAACATTTAAAGCCAACAATCATAAATAATCACAGAATCCATGAGCACAATGCGGGCCTTTCCCATTAACTATCCATTGCAATCTTCATAAATAGAAAAGTAGGGTATGAATGCAAAATGCATAGAACAAAGGGCGGGATATATAGATTTAAATCAACAAGTCAATACAGAGGAGTTAATTATTTCATCACAAACTAAACCAGAATATTAACAATGCCTGGCCGCAAAGCAGGACTTAATATGAAAATATAATCAAAAGCAATGTCCCCATATGATTAAATATTATTACTTTCAGACTTGTAGAGCTAAGCACCAACTCCATTTGGAGAGTTTATAAAACTTTCTCTTTCTGTCCGATCTATGTTACAGGGTTGTTGTATATCAGTCTACACCAGGCGTGGGCAAACTTGGGCCCTCCGGGTGTTTTGGACTTCAACTCCCACAATTCCTAACAGCCGCTAGCGGCTGTTAGGAATTGTGGGAGTTGAAGTCCAAAACACCCGGAGGGCCCAAGTTTGCCCACGCCTGATCCAACCTCACCCAACAGGTAAAAGTAAACCACCTGTATTTCCCTTGGGAGGAATTTGGAGAGGTAATCATCGGAGGCCTTCTTCTTGGAGATGATCTTGATGGCCACCATGGTCTTCTGCTTGGCAAAATAAGCCTCGTAAACAGTGCCGTAAGAGCCGTGCCCAATCACTTTGCCAATCTGGTAGCCGTATTGATCCATCACCGAGACGTACGGCGTGGAGGCCGAATGCTCCACCATGGTTCAGAGTTTTGGTGCTCAGCCCCAAGTCCGCAAGAATACTTTTGGGATAAGGAAAGGACCCCTTGGTAGGATGTGCAGAGAAGGACGGAAGACCCTCTTTATGTCTATCGGGAAGGATAACCAGGGGAGGAAAAGGTGGTCGGGTTTTTCCAACCGCGTATCCGAGTCCAAGGAGACGTCTTTCGGGTGATGGCAGGGACCTAGTTGGAGATCCACCTATCCCACCCAACTTGGTGGAATCTACACCATCATCCTGCGACGCAACGGCTTCAGAGGAAGAAATGGGATCCGCTCGTCCGGACCCCAACCACTCGGATGGGGTCCGACCTTCTTTTCTGCCCGGATTCCGAAGATGCCCGTGGCATTCCAGCCGTGTCCATAGGCCAATGGGGTTCCAGTTGCCGGAGGGAGGCTTCCATGGATGGCACTGCGGGATTGTCTTCCAACAAAGGATGTTGACTGATGTAACCTGGGTTCCATCATTTTTGTTCCAAATCCCACTCCTTGGATTTATGTAATACTGTATTCTCATCTTGAACAAACATAGAGCATACCACCCAAGGGTCTTCTATTCTTGTGATGCCCTTGGGGGGAGGAGAGGCTTGTGGTGAAAGGGTTGGAAGAGACCCCAAGGGCCATCCGGTCCAAGCCCCTTCTACCAGGCAGGAATACACAAGCAAAGCACTCCCGACAGATGGCCATTCAGTCTCTGCTTAACAGCCCCTAAAGAATGATACTATACCATACTTAATAATTAATACTCATATTATGCTATACTAGTAAAGGTAAGGGTAAAGGTTTCCCCTGACGTTAAGTCCAGTCCTGTCCGACTCTAGGGGTTGGTGCTCATCTCCATTTCTAAGCCGAAGAGCCGGCGTTGTCCATAGACACCTCCAAGGTCATGTGGCCGCATGACTGCATGGAGCGCTGTTACCTTCCCGCCAGAGCGGTACCTATTGATCTACTCACAATGGCATGTTTTCGAACCGTGAGGTTGGCAGGAGCTGGGGCTAACAGCGGGCGCTCACTCCGCTCCCGGGATTTGAACCTGGGACCTTTTTGGTCCGCAAGATCAGCAGCTCAGCGCTTTAACACACTGTGCCACCAAGGGCCCCTATACTATACTAGTATTATAATATATTGTATATACATATAATATTGATAATAATATTATGATGTAATACAATGTAATAATAATACTACACTATTATAATTGTATATTTATATTACATGTAATATTACTACAATAATAGTCGTATAGTACAATATAATAAAATATAATGCTTATATACTGTTTATATTGTGCTGTACTAATAGTATAATATATTGTATGTACAGTAAAGTCTCACTTATCCAACGTTCTGGATTATCCAACGCATTTTTGTAGTCAATGTTTTCAATACATCGTGATATTTTGGTGCTAAATTCGTAAATACAGTAATTACTATGTAGCATTACTGCATATTGAACTACTGTTTCTGTCAAATTTGTTATATAACATGATGTTTTGGTGCTTAATTTGTAAAATCATAACCTAATTTGATGTTTAATAGGCTTCTCCTTAATCTCTCCTTATTATCCAACATATTCACTTATCCAACGTTCAGCCGGCCCGTTTACGTTGGATAAGTGAGACTCTACTGTACTTAATAATTAATACTCATATTACACTATACTAATATTATAATATATTGTATATACATATAATATTGATAATAATATTATGATGTAATACAATGTAATAATAATACACTATTATAATTGTATATTTATATTACATGTAATATTACTAATAATATTGCAATATAGTCATATAGTACAATATAATAATATATAATGCTTATATAGTGCTTTTATTGTGCTGTACTAATAGTATAATATATTGAATTATACTTGATAAACTTAAGCTTAAGGGGCTGAGGGGCAAAAGGAAAGGCCTGAGGCTGTTAGGAATGGTGGGAGTTGGAGTCCAAAACACCTGGAAGAAAGGCCCAAGTTTGCCCATGCCTGTTCTAGAGAGTTGGCAATTTGCAGCAACAAACCAGTCAAGCCGTGCAAATTATAGCAAGCGGCTGCTTTTCTTGCCGAGCTGGAGACGCGCACCCAGCCCTTTTCTTTTTTGCCTGGAGCTGAGCTGTCTAAAATTGGGAGGAAAATGGCACTTTTGTCTCTTTCATGATGAAATTGACTGGCAAGGGACCCAGATTCAGCTTGTGTGTATTTTACTAATATAAGCCACAGGCAAAAAAAAAAAAGCACTAAAATAGTCCTTGAGCATCTGTAGGTGGAGGTAAATGTTTGTAATTACTAGAAAGGGCGGCTTCATATGTGCAAATATAAAATCTGTTTATACTGGAACCTCACACTTTGCTAACACACACAGACATTTATAGAGACTTTTAAAAAAAGCAAACGATAAAACAGCCCTAGATGAAGATGGAATTTGGAGCAGGTTTATAATTTTATATCTGGGTTGCTGTGAGTTTTCCAGGCTGTATGGCCATGTTCCAGAAGCATTCTCTCCTGACATTTCTCCCACATCTATGGCAGGCATCCTCAGAGGTTGTGAAGTCTGTGTGGCATTTATTTATGTATTTATTTGCTACATTTCTATCCCGCTCTTCTCACCCCGAAGGTGACTCAGAGTGGCTTACAAATCAAATGTACTTAAAATATATTATTAGCATAGCACAATATAAGCATTAAATTACTATATTATACTATATCATTATATGGTAACATTATTAGTAATATTACATTTAATATATAATATATAATTAATATTATTTTATTATTTTATTATTAGTATAATATTGTATTACATGTATTATTATCATTATTATAAGTATATACAATATATTATATATTATATATTCTGTTTATACTAGAACTTCACACTTTCCTAACACACACAGACATTTATAGATACTTTTAAAAAAGCAAACGATAAAACAGCCCTAGATGAAGATAGAACTTGGGGCAGGTTTTTAATGTATTTTAATCTTATATTTGGGATGTTGCTTTTATATAACTGTGCAATGTCCAGGGTGGGAGAAATAACTCTTGTCTGTTGGAGGCAAGTGTGAATGTTGTAATTAATCACTGAATGTCCTTGCAGCTTCAAAGCCTGGCTGCTCCCTGCAATGTTTTTGTATTGTGAGCCCCCGTTTGGAGAGATAAAGCGGGATATAAATAAATAAATAAAATATCCCTCTCTTTCTTCAGTTTCTTAAAAATAGAGTCTTGCCCCTTTAAAAAGCCATAACCACTTCTCTCCTAGACTGCTTTCCTTCTGTGGCTGTATAAAAGGCTCTGCCCCTTTAAGAGGTGGGCGGGGCCATAACAGAACCACCTCCTGCCCGTTTTATTTTTCCCTCTTGTCTCTATGGAGCCGAAAAAAAAGACCCAAACACGGAAGTACGTCTTAGTACGGGCACCGAAGCCGCCGCGCTCGGGTGAGGGCGGAAGCAAGCGACGGACGTGGCCGGGGCTGCCCGCGCAGATCGCCTGAAGGACCCCGAGGCGTTCTGAGCCTGTGGCGCTTGGCGTGATTCATCCCTGCCTCCAGGAAACGCGCCACGGTCGCCTTCGAGCGTCCTAAAGCGGAGGGCATGGGAAGGAAAGGTGTGGGAGCGGGCTTGAAGGGAGGAGAGGGCTCAGGCACAGCCATGGGGAGTCTCTGGGGTTGAGAGAAGCCACCCCTGCTCCTCCCCTTCACCTTTTTGGCACCCCGGTTTGCTGCACTAAGGGGGCCTGTTTGGAGCCCCCTCCCTTTTTATTTTTGGCTCCAGGAAACAAATCCGAGGACCCCCAGGCAGTGCCAGGGACAGCTCTAAAGAGGCAGGTGAGTTGCAGTCACAGGGTCTGGGGTGGTTTTTGGAGGGTTTGGGAAGAAGGTGGGGAACAGCAGCATGGGGGCTTGCTTTGCTGGAGCTCAGGACTAAGCCAGGCTGGGGAGGATCCTGGAGGCAGGTGGCATCACCTGCAGAGGTGTATCCCCAAAGGCAGTGCCTGAAAGAAGAGGCTCCCCCAGGTTGGCATTCCACGCATGATGATTCCTCAGCTTCCCCCCACATAGTCCTAGGTCTGATGGCTCCAGCCAGGATCCCTCATTGGCATGGCCTGGAGTCCACCATACCACGCATCAGCCCTCCTTCCAGGTGTTTTGGACTTCAGCTCTCTCCAGATCTTCAATATACATGTAATATTAATAATATTATGATGTAATACAATGTAATAATTATTATAATTCACTATTATAATTGTATATTTATATTACATGCAATATTACTAATAATATTGCGATATAGTTGTATAATATAATATATTGTATGTATATATACTTGTAAACCGCCCTGAGTCCCCTTCGGGGTGAGAAGGGCGGTATATAAATGTCGCAAATAAATAAATAAATATCACCCTTGTCATAAGAGGAATTGGTGGAAACGTGTATCTATTTATTTATTTATTTATTTAAAACATTTATATTCTGCCCTCACCCCGAAGGGGACTCAGGGCGGAGCACAACATATATACGGCAAACATTCAATGCCACTACATAAATACAGTGTTCCCCCACTACTTCGCGCTTCACTTTTCGCAGATTCGCTATTTTGCGGTTTTTCAATAAACTCTAAAAAACTATTATAAATCATAAAAAATTACAATTTACAGCCTAAGGAAGGGAGGAAGGAGAAGCCAAAGGGAGAGAAAAGGAGCCCAAGCGGCAATGGGAGGAGAAGGAGGCCATTTATCAACACGCAATTGGTTGATAAAGACTTAAAATAGTGTATAACTACTAAAATAATGTATACATATTAAAATAAATATAGTGTCCCTACTTCACGGATTTTCACTTATTGCGGGTGGTCCTAACCCTCCTTAGCATATGGTGAAAAGGAGTAGTAGAGTTAGATATAGAGGAAGTGGCGGTGCTATGTAAAGAGGAAAGCATCCTCAAGGCAGCCTTTGCTCTTGTTTTGTGTTTATCGCATGCAAAAGAGAGGACACTTGGCATTGCTTGGTGTCACAAAAAGGTCTCTGCTCGGTGTGCCCCATTGCTTGAATATGCATTGAACCTCTTGTGTATGTTGTGAGGGGTCCTGCTGAGGTGGTCTGCCATACAATTGTCTTCCCCTGGCAGATATACTGCCAACAAAAAGACACCAGTCCCACATCTGGATGGTCAAGAGACAAAAGGCCTTGGGACTGTGTACCGCCCTGCTTGTTGATATAGAACATTGTGGTTGTGTTGTCCGTAAGAACTTGTACAAAGCAGCTGCTTGAAAGCTTTGAGGGCTTTCCAGATTGCCAATATTTTTAGAAAATTGATATGGTGAGACCTCTCTTGAGGTGACCAGATTCCTTGTGATGAAAAGTCATCGAGGTGGCCTCCCCAGCCCTGCAGAGATGCATCTGTAGTCAGGGTCTTTGATGGGCCTGGAGGCTGGAAAGGCACTCCTACACAATTGTTCTCCCGTGCTGTCCACCAGTGAAGTGACTGAGGTACTGTGGGCGGGATAAAAAAACTTGGCTCATGGATTGTCTAGGGAAAGGCGGAACGCCCTGAGAAACCAGGCTTGCAGCAGCTGCATTCTTAGTCTTTCCATTGGTGTTATTAATGTTGTGGACACCATGTGCCCTAACATGGATTGGAGGTTCCTTGCCGTAATCTGTTTCTTTTGTAAGGCTCTCAGGACAGAAGTGCACAATGCCTGAAAGTGATCTTCGGTAGATAGGCCTTCTGGTTTATTGAGTGCAGGATGGCCCCGATGAAGCGGATGCTCTGTGTGAGCTCTAGGTGGGATTTTTTTGAGTTGAAGTCCAAAACACCTGGAGCGCCGAAGTTTGCCCATGCCTGTGATAGAGTCACCCTGCAGCATTATCATCTCTAGGAATTTGCAAGATTCTCCAGGTTGGAGAAACTATTTTTCCCTTGTAAGGAAAACTGGTTATGAGTTCTGCAATGTGGGATTTTTATTGTACCTGGGAATATTTCATGGCTAATGTTTGGCTTTCTCTCCTTCCCCCCAAATTGCAGCCCAGCTCCCATCCCTCCTTTCTCCCCATAATGGCCCATCACCCATCCCTCGCTTTCCTCTTCTCCCTCCTTTTCCTTTTCTCCACGGCCTCTTCGGAGGGGCACTACAAGCAAGGAGAGGCAGTCATGCTTTATGTCAACAAGGTTGGGCCTTACCACAACCCGCAGGAGACCTACCATTACTACCAGCTCCCCGTGTGTTCGCCGGACAACATTCGCCACAAAAGCCTTACTTTGGGGGAAGTGCTGGATGGGGACCGCATGGCCGAGTCCATGTACGAGATCCGTTTCCGCGAGAACGTCGAGAAGAAGGTCCTCTGTGAAAAGAGGCTTTCGC
The DNA here is from genome assembly GCF_035594765.1 of Anolis carolinensis. NCBI lineage: Eukaryota > Metazoa > Chordata > Lepidosauria > Squamata > Anolidae > Anolis > Anolis carolinensis. Next base: position 7,441,267 of record NC_085846.1, read on the forward strand.
TTGAAGAGGTAAACCCAATTAGAAAGTCTGCATTTTAGTTTCAATTCTATGCTTATGTGAGTCTCTCATGTTTCTGGTTCTGTTGAACATACTTATATTGATTTACATGTTTTAGAGCAGGGTTCCCCAAACTAAGGCCCGGGGGCCAGATGCGGCCCTCCAAGGCCATTTACCTGGCCCCCACCCTAGTTTTAGACTTAGGCTCACCCAAAGTCTGAAATGACTTGAAGGCACAACAACAATCCTACTTGAATATCTCATTGGCCAGAAGCAGGCCCACACTTCCCACTGAAATCCTGATAAGTTTACAGTATGTTGGTTAAAATTATTTTTATTTTTAAATATTGTATTGTTTATTCATTTACCAATATTGTAAATGAAATATAGTAAATGAATGATATGGTAATAATATCATATATTGTAATAAAAAATAAATATTGTGTATACATATAATATTGATAATAAATATTTTAATGTAATACAATATAATACTTATTTATTTATTTATTTATTTATTACAGTATTTCTACCCCACCTTTCTCACCCAATAGGGGACTCAGGGTGGCTAATAATAATAATACAATATAATAATATTGTATAATATAATGATATTAATTATATATTATATATTAAATGTAATATTACTAATAATATTACGGTATAATGGTATAGTACAATATAGTAATATATAATGCTAATATTGTGCTATGCTAATAATATAATATATTGTATGTACATACAATTTGTAAGCCGCTCTGAGTCCCCTTCGGGGTGAGAGAGGGTGGGGTATAAATGTAATACATAAATAAATAAGTAATTGTTGCTGGGGTTTGTTTTTTGTTTTTTTGCACTACAAACAAGTCATGTGCAGTGATCATAGGAATTTGTTCATTTTTTTTCATTGATAATTTGGCCCCTCAACAATCTGAGGGACCATGAATCGGCCCTCCACTTAAAAAGTTTGAGGACCCCTGTTTTAGAGCTTAAACTCACCATTTTTTCCAATTCTGATGCCTTACTATGTTTTCCTAGTACCACTAAGTGATTGAACTGGCATGGAAAATATGTCAGGACATGTGAGGGTTTTTGTGTGCTGCTTTATGAACTTCCCCCTTCCATCTTTTGAATGGGTTTATTTTTAAATGTGGCCGGCTTGTTTGCATTGTAATATGTGTTGAACATTACCCAAAAGGCTTTTGGAATGCCCGTATTTGCATAATGAGATGCCTTGGGAGATAGGACCCAAGTTTAAACACAAAATTCATTTGTTTTTCACATACATTGTATATACATAGCCTGGAGGTAATTTTACATACAATATATTTAATAATTTTATGGATGAAACAAAGTTTATGTACATTGAGCCATCAGAAAACAAATGAGCCACCATCTCAGCTGCCCATCTGATAGTTTTGGATACTGGAGTGTTTTGTATTTCGGAATTCCAAATAAGGAATGCTTAACCTATAATAGCAAGCCTTCATGTTTTTAAAAGAGGCAGTATGGTGTAACTGATTCAGACTCTGTGACATTGGGGTTCGAATCTCTGGTCAGCCATGGAAACTTACTGCATGGTCTTGAGCAAGTCAGGCTTTCCAAGCCTCAGAGGAAATTCTTGGCAAACCTCCTCATAAATACCTTAGGAGGAAACTGCTGAGACAAAGTGAATCTAAGTACAAATATTTGTTCTTAGATCTAAGTACAAATATTTCTGGTTTCCATCTAAACATTAAGAACTTCTTCTGCTGAATACAGTGAAGTTTCCTTCTCTGGAAGTTTTTAAGCAGAGGCTAGTTGGTCATCTGTCAGGAGTGCTTTGATTGTATTTTCTTACATAGCAGTGGGTTGGACTGTGTGGTCTCTTCCAACTCAATGAATGATTCTATTATATCTTTGTGTGCTTTTTGTTTGCTTTTTTTGTTTGCATTTTTAAAAATCTTCACAAGCCCCTTTAAGTCCCAGGGCTTGAAAAAAAAATGAGATTAAACAAATAAATAATACTACTAATAATTTTAAAAAGGATGATGATGATGATGATGATGATAATAATAATAATAAAACAGCTTTATTTGTATCCCGCCACCATCCCCCGAAGGGACTCGGGGCGGCTCACAAAAAGCACTCAGTAGTGCAACAGTATACAAATACAACAAAATACAGAAAAGTATACATTAATAACAATAAAATTGACCCAATCAAACTTGGTAATAGTTTCTTAACTTTCTCCTGTCAGGTGGATCGCCTCCGTCAAGCTATTGAAGAACTCTACTACTTCGAGTTTGTGGTGGATGACTTGCCGCTCCGTGGCTTTGTGGGTTACATGGAGGAGAGTGGCTTCTTGCCCCACAGCCACAAGATTGGGCTTTGGACCCACCTGGACTTCCACCTGGAGTGGAACGGAGACCGGATCATCTACGCCAATGTCAGCGTCCGTAACGTCAAGCCCACCAGCCTTGACGACGTCCAAAGCAGCCTCTCCATCACACACACCTACAGCGTCCGCTGGTCCGAGACTGCCTCAGAGCGGCGAGGGGAACGCCGCGGCAGCCGTGGTGGGGACGATGGGTTTTTCCCCCGCACCTTGGAGATCCATTGGTTGTCCATCATCAACTCCATGGTGCTGGTGTTTCTTCTGGTGGGCTTTGTGGTGGTCATCCTTATGCGGGTTCTGAAGAATGACCTGGCTCGCTACAACCTGGACGAGGAGGCCTCCTCCTCATCGTCGGGGGATGACTTTGACCAGGGGGATAATGGGTGGAAGATCATTCACACAGACGTCTTCCGGTTCCCCCCTTGCCGTAGCCTCCTCTGCGCCGTGCTGGGCGTGGGCAGTCAGTTCCTGGCCTTGGGCACAGGAATCATCGTGATGGCTTTGTTGGGCATGTTCAACGTCCACCGGCATGGAGCCATCAACTCAGCTGCCATCCTCCTCTACGCCCTCACTTGTTGCATTTCTGGCTATGTTTCCAGCAACTTCTATCGCCAAATTGGAGGAGAACGTTGGGTCTGGAATATTCTGCTCACAACAAGCCTTTTCTCTGGTAAGGTCCCATTTGGTTGAGTTCTTGTATACAGCTGAAGGGAAGGGTATCTGACAGACCGTATCTCTCCATATGGGCCTGCCCAGGCCCTGAGCTCCTCAGAAGGCATCCTTCTTTCACTCGCACCACCTTCACAAGCACAATAAGCAGGGATGCAGATCCTAGGCTCTGAAACACCCTTCCCAGAGGCCTGACTTCTCTTCCTGTCTATCATTTTATTTCAGCAGGCCTTTGAGAGGTTAAAAGGGACTCAACTTTGTATATATCAGGCAGGAGCAAACTTGGGCTGTCCAGGTGTTTTGGACTTCCTAACAGCCTCAAGCCCCTTTCTTTCCCCCCTCAACTGCTTAAGTGGCTGAGGGGGAAAAGGAAAGGGTTTGAGGCTGTTAGGAATGGTGGGAGTTGAAGTCCAAAACACCCGGACGGCCCAAGTTTGCCCCTGCCTGATACATATTCATATAATACAAAAATAAAAACTAATAGAATTAAAAGAAGTTAAAGGTCAAGCAATTGTTTTTATAAAAATAACAGTGACAAGTAATAGTACAGCAGATTCTGCAGATTCACATGGACGGCTTGCTCCTCAATATGCCATCTCCATTGGTCACTACTGATGCCAGTGTCTCTTTCCTTTCCCCTCTCAGCTCCTTTCTTCCTGACGTGGAGCGTGGTCAACTCGGTGCATTGGGCCAATGGGTCGACCCAGGCGCTTCCGGCCACCACTATCCTTCTCTTGCTCACGGTTTGGCTGCTGGTGGGCTTCCCCCTGACTGTCATTGGGGGCATCTTCGGCAAGAACCGAGCTGGCCCCTTCGACGCACCGTGCCGCACCAAGAACATTGCCAGGGAAATCCCCTCGCAACCCTGGTACAAGTCCACCTTGGTACACATGACCATCGGAGGATTCCTGCCCTTCAGGTAAGAGAGGAGAGGGGCAAGCTGTGTAACTGGCTACCTTTCTTGCTCCTTGACTCATATCTGACTTTAATGAGAGATCCTTTTCTTGACAGTCACACCCCCCAGTATGGAGTCTCAGAAATGTCAAACCTAGGCACATGTCTTTGTCTCAGTTTCTCCATCTTTATAATGGGAAAGATAATGACCTGCTACATAGCAATATAGTCAGCCCTTTGGATCCATATGCTTTGGACCCATGGGTTCAATCAGCCATGGATTCAAAAATTGCATAGTATCTACAGGATTTGCAGAGATGGAGATTATGGAGTTTCAGAGACCCTCAGGCCTGCCTCCTGTCTCTGCAGCTTTCCAAATACAGTACAGCTGGCCCTCCACATTTGTGGATTATACTTTATTTGATTCATAGATTTGATTAATATGCTCTCTATGGGAATCTCTAGGTTCTACAATGTGACTCTCTGATCACGTTCTACCAGTTGCGCTAGAGGACTTAGACATTCCTAGAGAAAGCACTTTCCTAAGCATTTCTAGGTTCTGCAGCATAATTCCATGATCTTCATCTCGTAAAAGTTGTCCATAGTCATGCTGGTGGATCCAGAATTTCTAGAGATGTTGCTTCACATTTTCCTCATTTTTACGGGGCTCCTGAGCCCCTAACACCAATGAATGTGGAAAGCTGACTATACATATAATTCCATTTTATCTAATGGGACCAAATCCACAATTAATAGGATTTGTATGCATGCAGAGTTGTGGAACCATTCTCCTGTGAATCCAGAGAGCCAAACAGAAGGGCAAGAATAATTCTGGAAAAATGATGTGTTGGGGTGTGAGGAGGGTTTCTTAGAAGGTTGAAAAGTAGATTGTTCTGGATGATTGTCGTAGTTCTGACATTGTCTCCTTTTTTTCTTGACAGTGCCATTTCCGTGGAGCTCTACTATATATTTGCTACTGTCTGGGGCCGAGAGCAGTACACGCTCTACGGGATTCTCTTCTTTGTTTTTGCCATTCTGCTCAGTGTTGGAGCCTGCATTTCCATTGCCCTCACCTACTTCCAGCTCTCCGGGGAGGACTACCGCTGGTGGTGGCGCTCTGTGATGAGTACTGGCTCCACGGGCCTCTTTATCTTCCTCTACTCCGTCTTCTACTACTCGCGGCGTTCCAACATGTCTGGTGCGGTCCAGACGGTGGAGTTCTTTGGCTACTCCTTGCTCACAGGCTACGTCTTCTTTCTGATGCTGGGGACCATCTCCTTCTTTGCCTCCCTGAAGTTCATCCGCTACATCTATGTCAACCTCAAAATGGACTGACCCAACACTGGGTCATTTCCCATTGACTAGGATGGGTGGGACTCAAAGTGATATCTTCCATTGCAGCGTTCTTTGCAGATTAACTAGCCTAAAAAGAAGGCCAGTAGCCCTCTCTTTCCATTGGCTGGAATCTCAAGTGAGATATGAATATTTTGGCTTTCTATGGTCTTTCCTTCTATTGGTTAGAATTGTTTGCAGATTTCCTAGATTGCCACCCTGGCAACGGATTGTCAAGACAAAAGGGAAACGGCATTCCCAAATTCTCTCCTGTCGATCGGGACAAGTAGCTTATCCGTGAACCCTGTAAATCTGGCCAAATACTAAATATTGCTGTGCATTCATTTTATTTTTCATTGATCAAAAACATCAGTTTTTGCACTGGGGTGGGAGTGGTCACAAATTTCATTATTCAATGGTGGAAATATAACCAATTAGTTGTGGATTTCTCTTTCTATCAGTGATGCAATCTAGTCAATCAGTAAAAGCCAAGGTAACTTAATCAGACCTGTCTGCTTCCTAAAAGGCAAGTTTGGCCCTTATTCTTGAACAATTGGAAACTGTAAAAAGATTTTTTTGGTCAGTTATGGTTTGCTTCCTTCAGAGCTCTTATGCAATTGGGTGACAGGTCCCAACCAATCAAGTTTGTTTGTTTGTTTGTTTTAATTCATGCCACCTAAAGTATAGACGAGCCGGCAGGGCCGGCTTCATAGAAAATAATTTGCGCACCAGCTGGCACTATCCTATCTGGATCTGGAAGAGAATTTCCTGACTAAGGTGGCCTTCACCCTTCCCGATATTTTGGACTACAACTCACATCACTAATGGCCCTTGTGGCTGCCTATAGTAGAATGATGGTTGTAGTCTAACATACCTAGCATGTGCCAGGTTAAGGAATGTGGACCTCCATTTTATAATACAGCTCCCATCATTCCTCATGAAGGGTGGGGGCTGCTGGGAGCTGTTGCCCAAAATTACCTGGAGTGACATGATTTTCCATCCAGAAATTAAAAGCTAGATCCCTCCGCTGTTGGAGGAGATTTGTTTGGGATGGGAGATACATATATAAATATATTTTCTGGGTGGATCTTTCTCTGCCGTTTGTAAGGACCCTCTTCTTTGCATGCTGGAGGGAGAAAGGGGCCTTGTAGGCTCACTTTTCAGTGGGATCCGGTCACTATGGCCCCATCATCCCTGAATTATAAATATATTTTCTCCCTCCTTCCATGTCCTTTGTATCCCATGGTGCCTGGCGCTGTTAAAGGATGGGTTTGGGGGAAATGCCCTTTCCTTCCCCTCCCACCCAGGTGAAGAAAATGCCTATAGTTATATATGGAAAATATATATATAAGAAGTTATGTATATTAGGAAGGATTGACGTTGGGTTATTTTTTAATTTGATGCTTTTGTTTTGTTTTGTTTCGTTTCTGGTCCGACCGTTTCTTTTTACAGATCTTGAAAATAAACTTTATTAATAAAAAGAAAATCTAAAGTGGCAGAAAACCTCAAAGACTTTTTTTATCAATACAGAATCTTAACAGCTACATTTGTCATCCCAGCTCTTTTGTACATACAGGTCCTCATTCCCAAACTGATTTTTTTTCTCCAAAATGTCACGGACAAAACCTGTGCTGTACCTATTCACACAAATATAAGGTTTGGCAACAGATAATGATATTCAACGTCTTGATAATAACCTCTGTTTTCTCATTCAAGAAATGTGTTTGTAGTCATGAAGGTTTTGATAGAAAATTCCAAATTTATGGGCCACTTATATCCCACCTTTTGATAACGGGATCTTGAGTCAAGGTGATTTAGCATCATCATCATCATCATTATTGTTGTTGATGATGATGCCCCGCTTTATTTCTTCCAAAGGAGACTCAAAGCAGATTAACATAAAAGCATTAGTATACAATTTGAAATATATAAATATGCAAATATTAAAACAGAACTAAACACAAACAACACTAAAAAAATCACAGTTAAAACTCATCAAAACAAATTCAAAGTCAAGGTGATTTTTAAACAAGTTCACCCAAGCAATTAGAAAAACACACACACAATACAATAGTAAAGGTTGTGTTAAAAGCTCATTGTAGAAATCCCCAAATGCAAGTGAAACAAAAAACATATAGTAAGATACTGCAATTCTTCTGGGTAAATTTTGGGCATTTTTCGCCATAGATTTCATCTACAACCTCTGGCCTTTGGGGCTCTTCCCAATCTTTGTACAGATCCATGGGATGGTTTGTATTATACCATCTGTAAAAAGTGCAAAAGATGGCGTACTTTATTGCTTTCATTCCAGGAGCAGTTCAATAAGCCATGGACTTTGCTCCCTGCTTGTTGTTTAGCCTGCGGTAAGCTTTAGCTCATTTCCTCCCCATAACAAGCCATGGAAATGTGGAAGTTTAAGGTGGGAGTTTTCTGAGGCTGAGAGAGCGTCACTTTCGTTCCAGGAAAGTCACAGAGTGGGGTTTTCAAGGTCAAACGGGGATTTGAACCCTGGTCTCCAGTCATGCAAGGCTCAAATCTCCGAAGCCACTAGCATGTTAGTTTCCTTGGGTCATTTCCCAAGTACTTGGACCTAAATGGGCATCAAGCCATCTTCCAGATCAGGCCTGGGCAAACTTGGACCCTCCAGGTGTTTTGGACTTCAACTCCATAATGAGCTCCTATGAGCGAAACTGGAGGCTTAGAGGTTTGTTATTATTAAACATACTATTTAAACAGGTAAAGGTTTTCCCCTGACATTTTAAATCTAGTTGTGTCCGACTCTGGGGGTTGGTGCTCATCTCCATTTCTAAGCCGGAGCTGGCATTGTCCGCAGACACCTCCAAGGTCTGGGGGCTGGCATGACTGCATGGAGCGCCACTACCTTCCCGCTAGAGCGGGTACCTATTGATCTACTCACATTTGCATGTTTTCAAACTGCTAGGTTGGCAGAAGTTGGGACTAACAGTGGGAGCTCACCCTACTCCCAGGACTCGAACCGCCGACCTTTCAGTGGTTTAACTCCAGGCACCATCTAGGGCCCTTCCACACATATTCCAGAATATCACAGCAGAAAATCCCACAGTATCTGTTTTGAACTGGGTTACCTGAGTCCACACTCAGGGATTTTCTACCTTGATATTCTGGGATATAGGGCTGTGTGGAAGGGCCTATACACTGCCATATAAAACCCAGATTACCTGCTTTTAATAATAATAATAATAATAATAATAATAATAATAATAATAATAATAATAGGAAAAACACAGGACCTCAAGATTGAACTTCAAAGACTTTGGCAGAAACCAGTGCAGATGGTCCCGGTGGTGATAAGCACATTGGGTGCCATGCCAAAAGATCTCAGCTGGCATTTGGAAACAAGAGACATTGACAAAATTACAATCTGCCATCTGCAAAAGGCCACCCTACTGGGATCTTCACGCATCATCCGAAAATACATCACACAGTCCTAAACACTTGGGAAGTGTTCGACTTGTGATTTTGTGATACGAAATCCAGCATATCTATCTTGTCAATAATAATAACTTTATTCTTGTACCCCGCCCCGCCTCCATCTCCCTGAAGGGACTCGGGGTGGCTTACATAAGAAAAACAGTCTATAAATTTAAAACACAGTATAATAACATAGTTATAATACAACATAACATGACAATTATTAAAACCAAGGCATCAATTGCTATATTCATTGCTCGTACTTTTGCTGAAAAATAGCAACATAGACTGCAGCCTGGACTCATATAATCCAGTTCAAAGCAAATACAGTAGTCTCACTTATTCAACACTCACTTATCCAATGTTCTGGATTATCCAACGCATTTTTGTAGTCAATGTTTTCAATACATTGTGATATTTTGGTGCTAAATTCATAAATACAGTAATTACTACATAGCATTACTGCGTATTGAACTAGTTTTTCTGTCAAATTTGTTGTATAACAAATTTGGTGCTTAATTTGAAAAATCATAACTTAATTTGATGTTTAATAGGCTTTTCCTTAATCTCTCCTTATTATCCAACATATTAGCTTATCCAATGTTCTGCCGGCCCGTTTGCGTTGGATAAGTGAGACTCTAATAATAATAATAATAATAATAATAATAATAATAATAATAATAATAATAATAAAACTTTATTTATACCCTGCCACCATCTCCCCGCAGGGACTCGGGGTGGCTTACATGGGGCAGAGGCCCAAACAACATAGAACAAAACATAGGCAACGTAATACAAATCACACTATAAAAAGATAAAACAGTAATCTATATATATAAAAGGGTAATGGAATCACGGCACCAGACAAAACAACTAAACTAAACGCCCCTCAACCTCGAAAATTGACAGCACAACCTCTCATCCATGCCTCTACGTTCATACAACAAAAAGAAAAGAAAAATTAAGTCCTAGCCACAGCAACGCATGGTCAGGCATAGCTATCTATATATATAAAAGGGTAATGGAATCATGGTACCGGACAAAACAACTAAACTAAACGCCCCAGAACCTCGAAAATTGACAGCACAACCTCTCATTCACGCCTCTACGTTCATACAACAATAAGAAAAAGAAAAATTAAGTCCTAGCCACAGCAACGCGTGGCCAGGCATAGCTAGTACAATATATCAATTAAAACAAAAATACAGGATAAAAAATTGCATTTAAAACGCATAAATGGTAAAATCGTAATAAAAACGGGATAGATTATTAAAAACCCTCTGGGGCGGATTAATTAATGACTGTATCTCCAAAGGCCTGCCGAAACATCCAAGTCTACTCTACTGTAATGTGGATCATCTGCTTTGATAATCTGGAACCTATGGCAGTGTAGAGGCCTTTCTTTTTCGCAGTTGAGGGAATGTGTGTAAAAGACTGGGTTGTTGTATGTTTTCCGGGCTGTATGGCCATGTTCCAGAAGTATTCTCTCCTGACGTTTCGACCACATCTATGGCAGGCATCCTCAGAGGTGTTGTGTAAAAGACTATTCAGACTCCTCTGCAGAAATCTACCGGATACTATGCAACTGTGGACAAGTCTACATAGGGACCACCAAACGTAGCACTCAAACATGAGTCAAAGAACATGAAAGGCACTGCAGACTCACTCAGCCAGAGAAATCAGCCATAGCAGAACACTTGATGAACCAACCTGGACACAGTATATTATTTGAGAACACAGAAATGCTTGACCACTCCAACAACTATCATGTCAGACTACACAGAGAAGCCATTGAAATCCACAAGCATGTGGACAACTTCAACAGAAAGGAGGAAACCATGAAAATGAACAAAATCTGGCTACCAGTATTAAAAAACTCAAAAATCAGAACAGTAGATGGGAAACAACACTCTGAGGGAGAGGAGCCCCAAGGATGGCTAATGACTTTGAACAAAGGATGCCCTCCAGGCAAGAGACAAACCTTTCCAATGCTAATTAGGGTGATTAACTGAAACATTAACGCTGGCTTCCAACTGTCAAAGGACTCTTGTCACACCCTGGACTCTCCACAGATATATATTTTTACCTTCCTTGCCTAGTTCATCCATGCCTCACAACCTCTGAGGATGCCTGCCATAGATGTTGGCGAAACGTCAGGAGAGAATACTTCTGGAACATGGCCACACAGCCCGAAAGACATACAACAACCCACTATTCAGTCTCGCAGTACAACTCTCATCATCTCGCCCTCCACGGGGCCGCTGAGAGTTGTAGGCCAAGCGCTTCTGCGCGTAGGCCGCGGCCTACTCCACGCAAAAATCCAGCCAGCCCCGTCGCCATGGAAACCAGAGTCAAGGAAGACAGAAACAGCTACAGAGGCTTGCTTGGGGGAGGCGTGAGAAAGCCCGGAAGTGGGTGCACTGGGGCCGCTCTCTCCGGCCGGAAGTGGTGACTCGCCTTCTCCACATGTGCTGGCAAGGCACTGTTGCTGCCAGCAGCTCTCCTCAGTCGACTTCTTCCGTTGGTCGCCTCAATCGCCCACCTTTCGCTTTGGGGGTGTCTCCCCCTCCTCCCCCCTCCTCCTGCCTTGGTGGAGGGGGGGCTTTCCCCTTTCTCCTCCCTCCCTCCGCACCATGGCCACGGTGGACCTGGAGAGGATCCTGTCAGCCTTGCTGCAGCCTAACAATGCCATCATCCAACAGGTAGAGAGCAGCAGAAGAGCATGGGGACTGTAGGGACAGGATTTTGGGCAGGACAAAATCCATCAGTTTGGGAGAGTGAAGGAGAGGTTAGGCTGGGAAAGTCTTGGCTTGAGTCAGAGCTTGGGAAAGTTACTTTTGGTGCCCACAGAAGTTAACTTGGGCCCTCTCTCTAGGTGTTTCGGACTTCAACTCCCACCATTCCTAACAGCCTCAGGCCCCTTCCTTTTGCCCCTCAGCCGCTTAAGCGGCTGAGGGGCAAAAGGAAAGGGCCTGAGGCTGTTAGGAATGGTGGGAGTTGAAATCCAAAATACCTGGAAGGCCCAAGTTTGCTCAGGCCTGCTCTGAGTATATTGCCTGAAGAGCTTGGGTCCAAAAATGCAGCTTTTTCTATCTCTGATATGCTGGCTGAGGGATTTAACATCTACAGTAGAGTGTCACTTATCCAACATAAACGTTGGATAAGCGAATATGTCGGATAATACCGTGTTTCCCCGAACATAAGACCGTGTCTTATTTATTTATTTATTTATTTAAAGTACAGTAGAGTCTCACTTATCCAAGCTAAACGGGCTGGCAGAAGCTTGGATAAGCCAATATCTTGGATAATAAGGAGAGATCAAGGAAAAGCCTATTAAACATCAAATTAGGTTATGATTTTACAAATTAAGCACCAAAAACATCATGTTTTACAACAAATTTGACAGAAAAAAGCAGTTCAATATGCAGTAATGTTATGTTGTAATTACTGTATTTACGAATTTAGCACCAAAATATCACGATATATTGAAAACATTAACTACAAAAATGGCTTGGATAATCCAGAAACTTGGATAAGCGAGGCTTGGATTAGTGAGACTCTACTGTATTTATATTCCGCCCTTCTCACCCCAAAGGGGACTCAGGGCGGATCACATTATACACATACAGGGCAAACATTCAATGCCCATAAACACATTGAACCGAGACAGAGACAGACAGGCAGAGGCAATTTAACCTTCTCCTGGGGGGATGTTCGATTCTGGCCACAGGGGGGAGCAGCTGCTTCATCATCCACTCTGATGGCACTTCCTCACTTCCTCATTCCAACGTTGTAAATTAGTTAAACTTGACTTCCCACTTTTATAAGTGGTACCTTATTTCCTACTTGATAGATGCAACTATCTTTCGGGTTGCTAGGTCAGCAACGAACAGGGGCTATATTTTATTTTTAATTGACGGGTGCTCACCCTGCCACAGGCTGGCCGAACTCATGACCTCATTGTCAGAGTGATTTATTGCAGCAGCTGCTCCCCAGCCTGCGCCACAGCCCGGTCTTATATTAATTTTTGCTCCCAAATATGCTCTAGGACTTATTTTCAGGGGATGTTCTTATTTTTCCTTGAAGAAGAATTCACATTTATTGTTGAACAAAAAAAAAGAACATTTATTATATACTGTACAGTAGTTGCCATCACAAACCAGCATGACCAGACAAACTGAATCCTATCAAGAATTTCTTGTTACTGCCATTAATTCCATGTACAACAATCTATTGTATGTACATTTACCGATCCTGCATGATCTAGTGTTCTGTTCGTTGGGCATGCTTCCAAACAAAACCTTTGCTAGGTCTTACTTTCGGGGGAGGCCTTATATTTAGCAATTCAGCAAAACTTCTACTAGGTCTTATTTTCTGGGGATGTCTTATTTTAGGGCAAACAGGGTCAGGAGGGATTAAGGAAATGCCTATTAAACATCAAATTAGGTTATGATTTTACAAATTAAGCACCAAAACATCATGTTATGTGTCAAATTTGGCAGAAAAACTAGTTCAATACACAGTAATGCTATGTAGTAATTACCGTATTTACGAATTTAGCACCAAAATATCACAACATTGACTACAAAAACATTGACCACTAAAAGGCAGACTGCATTGGATAATCTAGAATGTTGGATAAGCGGATGTTGGATAAGTGAGACTCTACTGTATATGAAACTGCTGGGAGAGATCACCTGGAGTTTTGGAGTTCGGTGCCACCTGTACGTAGATGACATTTCTGCCAAAAGCCAAGGAATCAGCCCGGACCCTGAACCGTATAGGTTATTATATATACTACAACTTATGATATGGTACAATATATTGTATAATACTAATAGTATAATATACTGGTGGTGGTATTGTGGTATAATAATATAGTATGATATATTAATATATAATAATAGTATATTATATGTAATATTACTAATCATATTGCAGATAGTGGTATAGTACAATACAGTAATATATAATGCTAATATTGTGCTATGCTAATAATATACTATCATAGCACAATATTATAACGTAATACAATATAACACTAATAATAATACAATATTATTAGTATATTGTGTTAAACTCCACTTTATTTCCCCAAAGGGGACACAAAGTGGCTTGTCATAAAAGCATTAGTATACAATTCAAAATATACAAAAATGCAAACATTAAAATACATACAGCACTAACAAATTGTAGTCAAAATTTTCCTAATATATGATGGGTAAAAGATTTGGAGACTTGTAGTCCAAAAAAATACCATTTTTTCTAACACTAGGTGTATATTTTCTGAGGGATTTGGGGCACTTTCGGGCCAAAAAAATAATTTGAATTTAAACATGAATTTTAAACTCATGTCTTGCATTTAATCTCTTTTGTGTATTTTAATATGTATTTTATAGAAATACATTGTAATATGTATATTTTATAGGAATATGTATATTTATAGAATGTTTACAATGTTTATGTGTTTTAATTATGCTGTAACCCGCCTCAAGCCATGAGGAGAGGTGGATAAGAAAATTATTATTATTATTTTCTAACTCTAGACATATGGTGGGTAAAGGATTCATAGACTTACACTGCAGTAATAACTTCCTAATTCATCTTAGATTTGTAGTGAGTGAAATACAAAAATCTAAGGTAACATCACATTCCATTTTTGAAATCCATTAAATGGGAAAAAGTACACGTTAGATTAGATGAAATATGGTATTTTCTGAGGAATTTTGGGACTTTTCTGCCTCTAGGCATATGCTGGCTCAGGGATTTATGGACTTGTAGTACAAAAAAAAAACTTTTCCTAACAATAGTATATTGTCTGATTTGGGTACTTTTGGTCTAAGACTGGTAATCAAATCCCAACTCAGCCATAGAAACCAACAGGACAGTCTTAGACAAGTCATACTCTTGTGTCAGCTTTAGAGGAAAGCAGTGCTTCTCTGAATAAACCTTGCCAAGAAAACACTAGGATAGAATCACTGTAACTTGGATTTGACATGAAGGCACATAACAACAAATAATGCTGAATAAAACCCATTAAGCCTTTTTCTCAGCGACTGTATCTACCAACTGAATTTGTATAGATTTGACTGCCAGATCGTTCATCTTTGTTTCTGTCTTGCCCCCCAGGCCACAGCCCAGCTGAAGGAGGCCCTAAAGCAGCCTCAGGCATTATCCCATCTCAGCCATGTCATGTCAAATTCTCAAGATCCACAGGTAAGTCATGGTAAAACCTACTCCTGTGTAGTCTTCAAATTACGAAGCTGATTTGGATTTTTAAAAAAGATATTGTTGGTGCCAGTCACAAGATCCCTACTGTGTGTTTATGGCACGCCCAAGAAATAGTTGCCTTGGGCATGTCCAGGCAAGCAATGATGGATGTCAGTGAAGAAATCTGAGCTCCCATAAGCTGTATTTGCACAGTAGAATTAATAGAGTTTGGCACCACTTTAACTGTCATGGCTTAATGCTGTGAAACCGTGGGTGTTGTAGTTTTACAAGCCCTTTCATCTTCCCTGCCAAAGAGTGCTGGTGCCTCGTGAAAATACAACTCCTAAGATTCCATAACATGGAGCCATGGGAGTTAAACTGGGGTCAAACTGTATTAATGGGAGTTAAATTGGGGTCAAACTGTATGGGTGTAGATGCACCCATAGCCTCCACTGTAACCTTCCTGTGTAGCCAATACACAACTCAAGACTATAATACAAAATTTGTTGGGTTCAGCTGAAGGGGTCCTGAATTTGTGTAGTTGGTCCTCCAGATCTGGAGGTTTAAGGTTTGTGGATTTGGTTATTTGCAGATTTCATTACTATGTTCCTTCTGAGAATTTCTACATTCCTACCATGACTATATCAGGCAAGGACAAACTTAGGAACTGTGAGAGTTGAAGTCCAAAACACCTGGAAGGCCGAAGTTTGCCCATGCCTTCTCTAAATGGTCAGCTTACACCAGATGTTGACCACAGAGTTGTTCTGGAAGACATGATGATTCTTTCTCTGGGTGTTCATTGCCATTCTGTGGTCAACTTCCAATATCAATTATTTCTTAGGCATGCCATACACATACAGTGGGACCCTTGTGGTTTTCACTCTCTCTCTTACTCCCTCATATATTTGTTTTTCAACCTCTGCTTTCTCCTCAGATCCGTCAACTTGCTGCTGTGCTGGTGAGAAGGCGCCTAACCAAACACTGGAAGAAACTCAGTGGAGCTGAGCAGGACATGTAAGCTGAAGAAGGAGACTGTGGGGGAAGGAAGTCTTTTTCTGGTTTTGGAGTAAGGGAACCGGTGTACTTTTCAGTCTTGTAGGACTCTAGCCCCCATCATACTCTCCATTATTGCAGCTGGTAGAGAATAATGGGAGCTGTAGTCCACAAACAGTCAGAAGGTCACAGCTACGATACCCCTTGCAAATACAGAAAAAGGGGGCTAGAAGAGATTGATTGTGATTCTTTTTTTGCCCCTTTCTTTCATTTTCCACCCACTGTGGTTCAGTTGTCATGAACATCTGTCTTCTTGTGTCTTGCAGGATGAAGACGCTTGTGCTGACCGTCTTGCAGAAGGAAACAGAGTAAGTGCGTGCTACAGGCTATGCACCCAATATCCTAAGAAAAAATTTAGTGCGCTTTTGAAAACTTTTTCCCAAATGACACATGTTTGTGCTCTTACATTGTATGGAAGGAGAGAAGGATGCAAGGCTCCTTCTTGGAGCTTGAAAAAGTTAATGTTTTTGTTTTATTGACCATGACCATGTTAACCGTGGATTCTGGGAGGTGTAATCCTAAAAGGAAAATTCCAAGTTCTTCCTGTTAATTGGTGCCAAGAAAATTCTGGTGGCGCAGTGGGTTAAACCCTTGTGCCAGCAGGACTGCTGACTGACAGATCGGGGATTCGAATCCGGGGATAGCGGGCATGCAGAGACATGAAAGAAGCCTTCCACAAGGATGTTAAAAATATCAACCATCCGGGCGTCCCCTGGACAATGTCCTTGCAGACGGCCAATTCTCTCACACCGGAAGCAACTTAGAATTTCTCAAATCGCTCCTGACACAAAAAAAAAAATAAGTTGGGGACATTGTGGGATAAGTGGAGTGAGGGCTCATGCTGTTTCATCTCTTTTTGTCCTCCACCCGAAACCTCTCTTCCAGCCATAAGGTCTCTTTAAGTTTGGCTCAGCTAGCCGCTGTCATTCTAAAGAACGAGACACTAGAGAAATGGCCTCAACTGCTTCATGTCATCCAACAGGGTGCTCGTTCCCGGGATCCCATCCAGTGCCAGGTAATGCTGAGATTCAATGCATTCTACCAAAAAAAATTGGAAATAACACCAGAACAGATTAAAATATTCTAAACCCCTACATGTGTAAGGGAGCATAGAAATTCATGACTTTTCGCTTAAACTTCAAGAAGTGAGCCATCAACAAGTTTGCATTCTCCTTAAATATTAAGTAAAAGTAAAGATTAAAGATTTTACTGTATATACCAGGCAATGGCAAACATGGGCCCTCCAGGTGTTTTGGGCTTCAACTCCCACCATTCCTAACAGCCTCAGGCCCTTTCCTTTCCCCCCTCAACCGCTTAAGCGGCTGAGGGGGGAAAAGAAGGGGCCTGAGGCTGTTAGGAATGGTGGGAGTTGAAGTCCAAAACACCTGGAGGGCCCAAGTTTGTCCTTTCCTTCTATAGATGATATTTAAACCAGAAATCCCTCTTTCACCCTCTTCTGGCGACAGGTGGGGTTGCTCCTCTTACATTCTGCCCTGGAACTGGACCCCGAGCTCTTTGCTCCCCACTACAAGGACCTTTTGCGCCTCTTCCACCAGACCCTGAATATTCGGGGACAGCCGGCAGCCCTCTACTATTCCTTGCGGAGCCTCACTACAATGGTGCCTGGATTGGGCTCGGATGAGATGGTGGGTAAATGAAAAAAAGCATAAATATCCTATTTTCCTGAAGAAGAACACACTTCTTTAGCCGCGTGTTTCTGTGTTCCTCTTCATTAGACAACATAACTGGAGTGGATGGAAGTTGTGATGCAGTAACAGCTGGAAAGCTGCAGTTTATTCTGTTTAGTCAGAAGCAGAAGAGTGCATTTTGGATTTGGATGCAAGGCTTGTAGATAGGATGTCTGACTTTAAAATCCTATTTAACCTTTTACCTTTCTCCAAGTGCTGTTGGTTTGCAATTCCTGTTATACCCAGTCCACATGATGGATAATTAAAAGTAATGGGAGTTGTCATTCAGTAACATTGGGGGCCTCAAATTGATTAAAAACTAAAGAGCACCAACCACTATGTTTATACGAGGGTTATCCAGAAAGTACATTACGTTTTGGAATTAAAAATGAACAAAGTATAGGAGAAAACCTTTATCATATGCAGTTGAAAGCCACACCCAAATACCACATCTCACGTAGTCGCCATTCAAATCTAGGCACTTACCATAGCGATGAAGGAGCTTTGCAACTCCTTCTCCACTAAATTCTGCCACTTGCTTCCTCAACCACTTGTTTCCAACAACGGGGGCCTGGCTGGCAACGCAGCGTTTTGGTGATGCTGCGCAGCTGCGGAAAGGGGTGACCGGCTGGTTGAGGACATGCGGCAGAATTTAGTGGGGAAGGAGTTGCAAAACTCCTTCATCGCTAATGGGGACTACGTGAGATGTGGTATTTGGGTCTGGCTTTCAACTGCATATGGTAAATGTTTTCTCCTATACTTCGTTCATTATTAATTCCAAAACGTAATGTACTTTCTGGATAGCCCTTGTATATGTGTGTGTGTGTGTGTGTGTGTGAGAGAGAGAGAGAGAGAGAGAGAGAGAGATTTGTATCCTGCCCTTCTCACCCCGAAGGGGACTCAGGGCAGCTTGCAAGTTATATGTACATATAATATATTATATTATTAACATGGCACAATATAAGCATTATATATTACTATATTGTACTATAACACTATATTGCAATATATGTAATATAAATATACAATTACAGTCTGTAATATATGTAATATATTACATATTACATGTAATATAAATATACAATTATGATATTGTATTATTATTATTACATTATAATATTATCAATATAGATAGAGTTGGCTCTCTGTATCCATGGATTTTCTGTCCATGAATTCAATAGCTCTTTGAAGGCAACCATAAGGCTAATGTGGCCCCCAATGAAAATGATTTTGACACAACCAGTCTAAAAAAATACAGCTTGTTCAAGTTCTTCAATGTATCCCTAGAGAGGAATATGCCATGGTCAAATTTTGGTATTTGGGGACATGTTTACTGTGCTTAATCATAGCAAAAGAGTCTGTTCCAAATTGGATCTGTTTCTGCAGTCCCTTAAGACTATGACCCAGTTAAAGAAGTGTTACTGGTTAATTTTACAGGCACGGGAGAGCCTTCTTTGAAGGGGAAGGTGGTTAACAAACGTACCAAATATTCTCTTATCCGGGGTTGTGAGTTTTCTGGGAAAAACGTCAGCATTCTCTCCTGACATTTCGCCCACATCTGTGGCAGGCATCCTCAGAGGTTATATAAACTTCTGATATATAAACCTCCCTTGCTTAGTCTCCAATATACCTCACAACCTCTGAGAATGCCTGCCACAGAGGTGGGCGAAACGTCAGGAGAGAATACTTCTGGAACATGGCTGTACAGCCTAGAAAACTCACAACGACAACACATTCTCTTATCCTCTTATATCTCCCAGAGTCTGATGTCTTCCATGGTGCCTAAGCTGCTCTCAGCCATCCGAGAACTGATCTCTGTGGACGAGGTGGGAACTCTTTTGTATGTTTAATGTCTAATGTGTTTAATCCACTTGTTTGTTCTCTGTCAGATGGCATTTGGGAGAAATGCACACGAATGCCCTGTGTCAACTGCAAAGTTATTTTTTTATTCATGGTTTTTCCACTTTCATTGGGGTCTTGCATCCCCAAACCCTGCAAATGTGAGGGCTGGCTGTGCAATTATAGGTGTGGCTATTGTAAACAGATTCTGAAATATTTCAATTCTCTTTTTTTCTCCCAGTGTCTCAATGGTTTAAATGAATTCTCCCTGTCTCCCGCCTTTAAATCCAAGTGTACTCAGGCAAAAGAAATCCCTTAGCTCCAGTTCTGTTCCACTTTTGCATTAATTATAGCCGTGAGACCTAACAAGGCCATATCCTTGACAACACTGTGCTTGCACTCTTTCCCTGTAACAAGGCACACTTCCTTATCTTTCACTCTTTTTAAAAAATAATCTGACTGAATAGCTTCTGTTTCTGTATCTAGTCCCAGAGGAGAGGTCAGGCCGACCTTACTTTTCAAAAACATTCCTTTCCATTGAGCTGCCCTCCTCTTTTGCTGCCTGCCAAATCAAAAATTCTTCCACAAAGCCGTAGTAATTGAATCAGTCCTGTGGGAAAATGGCACAAAAAAGTATCAAAATGCAAAGTTGTGAAAACATTAGTCGCATTAGCACCTTGTGCTAAGCCTTGGTTTATGTTAACTATAGCTTGTTGTTTAAATCAGGGGTCAAATAGTGGGTGATCAAGCAAGGGGGTATCTTCACTGCAAAATGAATGCAGTTTGACACCATTTTAACCGTCTTGACTCAATGCTATGGAATCGTAGGAGCTGTACTTTTACAAGATCTTTATCCTGATGCCTCATCAAACTACAAATCCCAGGATTCCATAGCCTTTAGCCTCAGTTAAAGTAATGTCAAACTGCATTAATTGTACAGTGTAGATGCACTCTTTCTCTTTCATGTAGTTATGGCCTGTGATTATGGCCATATGTTAAGCTGTTTATCACATATCCTCACATGACCTTCTGCACCTCTGTCCCATACATGGCATATCGTGACCAATGTGGCCACCATCTCTTCTTGCCACCAGACCCAGGCAAGCGAAGTGATGGAGGTTCTTGATGAGCTCATGGAGACGGAAGTATCAATCATTGCCCAGCATGCCACGGAGATCGTTGGCTTCTGCCTGGAGGTGAATATGACTATGCTCACCTTTCCTGCACACCACCATCACCTGATTCCTAGTGCCCCCCTCTCTTTAGAAGAGGAACTAAACTTGGGTTCTCACTTCTGCATTTGGTAGATAGCCTCCAATCGAGCCTTGGGCGACAGTCTCCGAGTAAAAGCGTTGTCCTGTATCAGCTTCTTCATCAAACTCAAGAGTAAGGTAAGCCACGTCCTGTAGGCAGGTGTTTTAATATAATTTTTATTTGTATTTTTTATTTTTAAAGTCAAAGTGACAAAGCACATCAATCCTACTACCTGATCCCCAAAATTAACAATCTACCGTAATTATAAAGTCTATATCCAGTAAGTCTTATACATACATTACATAGCCCAATCCAAAAAAGAATTATTGGTGTCTTGGTTTTTAAGTCTTTTCCTGGGGTTATTTGGAATGCTTATTCAGAAAATTGCATTCGATAGACCTCATCTGCTCTAATTTCTTAGTTATAGTAATCATTGTTTTCTATGTGTATCTTTGACATTTAGTTTTTGAGAATGTGGTATAACGCTATGCGCGATATGGTCCTGGACCTATCACTGAAACACAAAACCACAGTTAGTAGCGAACCTTATTAAAATGAATTGTTTCTAGTCAAAGTACACCATCAAATCACATTGGTGGACCTACACAAAGTCTAGAGAGAACTCTAACGCAGTACAAGTCTGTGATCAACTTCCAACAGAAGCATATTTTCAAGTCAGAGCTGGAAAATGTCTCGAGGGAACACCTCTTCAGCAGTTCTAGGTTTTTTGGTGCATTCCATGGTCAACGTGGTAGAAGCATATAATTGAATCATGCTGCAGAACTTAGAAAATGCCCAGAGGGAACATATGACTAGCAATTCTAGGTCTTCCAGCACATTCTGTGGTCAGTATGGTAGATGCATACCATAGAATTGTGTTGGAGAATCTAAACCATAGAAAGAATATTATTTTTAATGCGGGTGAATGAAATTGTGGATACTGATCCAGTAGATAAGAGAGTCATGGGATACATCAACAGGGGTTTCCAAGTTGCTACGAAGTTAGTCTTTTATTTCCCATCTAGCATATATATAGCTCAAGCATGGGCAAACTTCGGCCCTCCCTCCAGGTGTTTTGGACTTCAACTCCCACAGTTCCTAACAGTCTACCGGAAGGAGAGCCAAAGTTTGCCCTTGCCTGATATAGCTGAAGGTATGTTTGTGCTTTTGTGTGTTGATTTCTTTGGGAGGGATCCCAGATGGACTCCTGGGGCAGACCAGCTCAGTGGCGATCTCTCCCTCCTTCTTGCCCTCCAGACCATCCTGAAGCAGAAGCTCCTCTCTCCCATCCTGACCACCTTGTTCCCCATCATGAGTGCGGAACCGCCTCCTGGACAGATGGACGCAGAGGACGAGCAGACAGAGGAGGACATCGAGGAGAGGGCCGAAGTCCAGACCCCCAAGCACTATGCAGCCCAGGTCCTCTGTGGGTCACGACGTGTGCCTTGCCCTCTCCAGCTTGGCCTCTCGGGGCTCCTTGTCTTGCTTGGTTCCAGCTTGCCCTTGAATATTAGTCCTTTTCTAGTCAGCCTCATCTCCAGCATGCCCTCTGTTTCCTTGAGTTCTGACATTCCTTGGATCAGCTTTGGCACCAGGGGCATCAAACCCATTTTCATCAAGAGTCACATCAGCCTTATGCTTGTCTTCAAAGGGTCGTTGGATCCATGTGCAGAGAATACATGGATACAGAGGGCTAACTATAATTGTTTTACATAGTGGCCGGGGCTCTTTAGTTTTGGTTCCCCAGAGGTTACTGAATGACAACTTCCATCACTTTTGATGATGCAGACTGGGGATAATGGGAATTGCAACCCAACAGCATTTGTGGCTCTGAGGTTGGAGGAATGTTAGAGAAGATTATAAAGCCTGGCATTATATCCACAAGCCTTGTATCTAAATTCAAACCCCATTATCCTGACTAAACAGAGCAAACTACAGTCTTCCAGGTGTGACTGTATCACTACAGTTGTCTGCTCTAACCATGATGCCTAATAATAAGAAATATAGGAGTGCCACATAAAATGACATGGCAGGCATGGCATGGGCGTTATTGAATATGTGATCTACTCTATAGAGGTAATGCAGTTTGATGCCACTTTAATTGACATGGCTTGGTGCGATGAAATCCTGGGAGTTGTGGTTTGGCAAAGCCCCAGCCCTCTGGCAAAGAAGATAAAGATCTTGTAAACTACAACTCCCACAGCAATTAATGTAGTGACAAATTGTGTTTGCTCCACAGTACCCTTAGGGCTGCTTCATCAGTGCCTCTGCTTTTTTCCATTCCCATCATTCCCTTGAGTTGCTCATTGAACCACCTCATTCAAAAAACGTCTTTTCCGACATGCTTTTTCCCAGCAGGCCTTCCTGAGTATGCTTTTCTGTCTCTTCTGTCAGGTGGTAGATATGTTGGCCCTGCACCTTCCCCCCGAGAAGCTCTTCCCCCAACTGGTAAGTATGGGGAATATTAAATGGGAGGAGCAGCAAGCTGGAAACCTATCTTAGAAATCATTTTTAAAAAACTATCATCCCTGGCAGACCCTGTTGATGGAACCAGCGCTTCTGAGTTCCAATCCATACCATCGGAAAGCTGGCCTCATGTGTTTAGCAGTTCTGGCGGAAGGCTGTGGGGATCACATCAGGAAGAAGTAGGTACCAAACACCTTGAAATTTTAACTTACAAGTTGGGATTTCAACTTCCAGAATTCCCCATCCAACAGAGAGAATACTTGAAGTTGCAGTCCAAAAAGTTTACCTTTGCTGACTACAATGAGCCCCCCTTACATTCCTAGCATCTTCCTGAAGAAATTTCCCTTTTTTTTCCTTATCTTGTGGAGATTTGTTATTTAATTGATTTCCTTCCCCCATGAAGAGGCGGGGCAGCATACACATTTTCCCCTTTTATCATCACAACAACCTTGCAAGATAGGGTGAGACATTGAGTAGGCCTGAGTCCACCTCACCCCATGAGTTTTATTCCTGGGGTGTAATTCAAGCTCTGAATTGTCCCCCAAGTTTATTTACTGTGTAGTATATGTTTTGGGATGGGAGACAGGAGGTTATGTTGATGATCTACTATGGGATGTCTTTCCATCTGACCCAAAGAGTGTATCAACATGTTGCAGAAAAAACATACTTGCTCTAAAGCTAGACAAATTTCTTTAGCTTAAGTAGTGTCAACCCAACATAGTTCACATGCATATCCAGTCAGATATATATAGTTCTTGAATTTATTGAATATGTATTGCACTTAACCTCAGAATCGTCCTTTGTCCTTTTGCAGGCATCTCCAGCCCATGCTTCAGGTAGTGTGCCGGGCACTTTTAGATGAAAGTCAAGTGGTCCGAAATGCAGCCCTCTTTGCCTTGGGACAGTTCTCTGAGAACCTACAGGTGAGCCAAGGTGCAAAGGTGGGCAAATTGCAGGCATAGGCCTGGGTTCCAATTCCCACTTGGTTTTTGGGTACCTACCAAGTGACCTTGGGTGTGTTACACTCTTTCAGCCTCAGAGGAAGGCAATGGCAATTTGTCTTGGGATAACTCTTGCCAAGGGCCACTTTAAGTTGGAAATAACTTGAAGGCACTCCGCAACATAATACAAGCTATTGTATTTAGGTTATATTTGACCCATGTGGTTTCATTCTTGGCGATGAAAACATTATTCAGACAACACGAAATGTCTTTTTGTTGTCTTGTGTTGGGTAGACCCTACTTTGCTGCATTGGCATAAGTGACTGAGTATATAGCATTCAATGAATTACATTTTGTAGAATAAATTTTTTGTATTTAATTCACTTAATGTCTGTGTTGGTTATGTCTTTTTCATTTAACATTCATGTCCTTTGCACAACACACCACTTTGGGGGTATAGTCTGTTTTATTAATAGTGTATTGCAGAGCTTTCCAGACCGTGAGTCACGACACATTAGTGTGTCAGCTGCAATATATAGTTACATTGTGCAAAACCTCTTAGTCTATGTGAAATAAGCAAGAAATCCTATATTTTGAAAAATAAACAAGAAGTTTTCATGAGAGATGTTCCACTCCCATGCATTTTGTAATTACAGTTCCGGTGTGCATCCATATCTCTTATAAGGGATTGATTTAATCTCTACTTTGATAGTAAAACCAAACGACTGTGTCGTAACAGTGTGTCACCAACATGAAATGTTTCGAAAGCTCTGGTGTATTGTAGGGTTGCTTTTTGAAACAGCTGCTGCTTTATTTGAATGGAAGCATTGTCTGGATGGATGTCTTTTGCCAGAGACTGTACAATTATTTCTCTGTTTATGTAACTAGAATATCTTCCGTAGTGCAGCACAAAATGGGTCTGAAGTGTCTTTCTTTCTCTCCGCTCTTCACAGCCCGACATTGCCAATTACTCAGATGACATCATGCCTCTGCTTTTGCGCTACTTGGAGGGCGTCCAACTGGCTCATACAAGCCACATGGCCAAAGCCTACTATGCCCTGGAAAACTTTGTGGAGAACCTGGGTGAGACCCTGCCTTCCCTTGAACCCTACTCTTTCTTTCCCCTTCTTTTCTTCACATTAACATTTATCAACATTTAATATAGTCATTTTTTTGGTGACAGCTATAAAGGTACCCAGCTAGAATGGCTAGAGAGTTGTCGTCCCTCCGAACTGTATTCCAGAAACAAATAATAATGTGAAAGTGACTAGAAATGAAGGTTAGGGTTCCACTGTCAATATGTAATTCTTGGTTATGAGTCATGAGTAGTTTTAATAACTTTTTCACTGCAAAATCATGCAGTTTTGAAAGATATAGTTGCAGTTCAGGTCTTGTGCTTTGCACAATTCACAACTGATTTGTGCATGTGTGTTCATAACAGCACTTTCTGCATAGTAAATAATATGTGCAGAAAAATGCTATTTTGTGTGCAAAACAACATGATTTTTGAACAAAATAAATCTCCAATATTGACATTTTTTGTTGCAGAAAACAAGAGTTTTTACACACAACAAGCCGTTTAGATCTTTTCTGTGCAAAACAACCACATCTAGATTAAGACCTGAATTGCGAAGATTATTGACAGTCAAGGAGCACACTTTTTATCATTTTTTTCAAAGGTTTCCAAATGTTCTTTCTACCCCTAGTTTCCATTTGCTGTTTTCAATCCCCTGTTCTGATTTAAAAGTCCCAGGTTTTGTTCCTGTTCTTTCCTATTTTATGGAGGCTTAAAATTCAAGTCGTTCCCAACCTCTTAAGTCCTCAGATGCTCTTGGACTACAAATCCCAGGATTCTTGTCCATCAGCAGTGCTGACTTGGATCTTTGGGAGGTGAAGTCTGGCAATATCTGGGAACACAAATTTGGCAGACTCAAAGGGGTATAAAGATGTTGTGGGCAGCAGCTGCCTTTCTGTTGTGTTGAAACATAGTTATTGACAGTCTTGTTTTCTGTCCTTCTGCTTCCCCCATTTCCCTCTTCCTTCTCTTGAACAGGAGACAAGATTGCTCCCTACCTTCCTTCCCTGATGGAACGGATGCTCACCACCTTAAGTCTTCCCGGAAGCCCTCGGACCAAGGAGCTGTCCGTCAGCGCCATTGGAGCCATTGGTACGGAGCCTTGGCCTGGGCACCCAAATCTCCCCTTAATACTACAGAAAGTACTAGGAAAATTGTGTGGAAGAAAGGCAACTATCTCTTCTCACACTTGGCCCATCTTCACTCTGAAATTGCCTCTTTTTCTGATCATAGGTTGGCTTAAATAATAATAACAATAACAACAATAATAATAACAACAATAATAAAAACCATTTGTGATGTTTAAAATTACTTGCCTGTCACCATTTTGGCCACTGCACATCTGAAGTGAGTGGAAAAAAATGTGGCAACTGACAGGGCTACTCACACATATGAAAGATATAAAAAATATGAAAGATCTAGAAAAATATAGACCAAAAATGTTACAAACAATAAAAGCACATATCAACCATCTAAGAATTTTTTCTTGTTTCTTATGATAAGGGGTTGTATTATTTATATTTTCTTAGATGGTTGATATTTGGTTTTACTATTTCTAATACACTAATATATGGTATTCAGGCATTTTTTTATGTCTTACTGTTTTGCTATATCTTTCATATACGTTAGCAGATTTGTTAGACCCATTATCTTTTTCTGTTCACTTTGGTATTCAGAGATTGTTGGTCCTGGGGTTTTACACCCAACAGTCGTATCAGTGTGATTTTGGATCGTACTTCAGTGCATTTTGGCTTTGATGTGATTTGGGAGCAAAAATTGTGCTAATAGTCTTTGGGGACTGGCATGGGGCCTCGAGGGGCTGCATGCAGGTGAAAGGCTGCGCTTTCCTCACTTCTACCTTCTAACATTGGAAGCTGTCTTGAGTCAGGTGCCTGTTGAGTTAGCAGCCTTTAAGAAAGACCTGAAAACATGGCTCTTCCGTTGTGCTTTTGGAGAGTAATCACTACATAAATCCCTTTTGCTGCTCTCCTTCAATATTTGTCCTCCAGATTGCACCGCCACTTTATGACCCTGTCCTCTGTGGTTTTTACTCCTACTTCCTTTCTCACCCCGAGTTTTAACCTAGTGTGGCCCGCCCTTGGTTTTATTGTTCTTTTGATCTTGTTTAATGTAGTGTATATTTTCTTTTATTGTGTTGTTTAATGTGCTATGATTTGTTGTTCTATTATATTTTGTTATATTGTATTGTTCTGGGCATGGCCCCATGTATGCCGCCCCGAGTCCCCGTTGGGGAGATGGTGGCGGGGTATAAATAAAGTTTATTATTATTATTATTATTATTATTATTATTATTATTATTATTATTATTAGTTGATCTAGTGCAGTATTGTCAAGTCTGGCTGCTGGATCACTGGGTTTTTAAGACTTTGAGTTCTTTGGATATCCCCTAGTTGTCTCCCTGCTAGTGCTAATCAAATTCAACCCTGCTTAGCTTCTGAATTCAGGAAAAATCAAATGTGGTTATTGTGGAGTATGAAATAGGAAGTCTTGAGGCTGAGTGAAACCTATAGTTTTGGAACAGAAAGAGGATAATGAACCAAGCCACTTTCAGACAACAACTGCAAACAGGAAAGGAAAGGGAAAGGAAAGGAAAAGGAAAAGGAAAGGGGCATTGTTTGGGCTGGGAACTGAAGTGCGGCTGTGAATTTTTACCTATAGAAGCCTACGCTTTTATGGTGGCCATCTAGTACTAAGTTCATATGGGTTTTCGCTGCTCCATTTGCTAGAAATGACCATAATTCTTTCCTCTACCCCTTGATATTAAGTTTAAAAATCCAAAAGAGTGGCTGATGAGAGGTGTGAGCCAGGTTTTATAGATTTTTCTTAACAGGGTTGAGAAGTTATTTTTTAGAATAACACCGCCACCATTTCAAATCCCTTACTGGATATAGCTACTGGCCGTGCTAGTTAGCTGATTTTTGGATGTTGTCATCCAAATTTTTCTTTCTAAAGGAAGTAGGGAATGGACAATGGACAATTGATCCGTTTATCTTCCCGCTCCTCCAGCTCCCTATAAATCTGGTTAGAGGCAGGTCGTAGCCTGGAATGGAGAATGTTTTAGGTCTCTTACCTCTGCAAACATGGCCTCACCCCGTCTTCCTGCTCTCCAGCCCAGGCCGCCCAAGAATCCATCATGCCATACTTCCAAGCGATCATGGACCATCTGATGGGTTATCTGCTCACCACCCAGGAAGATCTCAGACCTGTCCAGATTCAGTCTGTAGGTAAGGAAGTTGTCTCTGAAAAAAATACAACTACCATATCTATTGGAGGTACAGTCCTGGATTTACCATGGAAACAGGAAACAGCATATAATAGTGAGTCCTTTTGAAAGGACTGCTTTATGCTGCAAGTTATTGCCCTGGAGGACTTAGACATTGCCTTGAAAGAGCAGCCTCCTCTCTGGCCATTTCCTAGTTTCTCTGGCATGACTCTGTAGTCACTTCTGATGGAAACATGCCATATCATTCTGGAAGACCTAAAAATTGCCCATCAAGGGTAAGTCTGTCCATTCTTCTTTGTCACTTGGGGAGGTGAATCTCTACTAGATTATAGTCTTAAATCAGGAATGTCAAACTCATTTCCATGGAGGGAAAGATCAGCTTTATGGTTGCGTTCAAAGGGCCATTGAATCCATGGATACAGAACACCAACTAAATTTCCTTTACATAGTGGTTGGTGCTCTTTAGTTTTGGGTCCTCATATTTTATTGAGTGTCAACTCCCATCAATTTTTTTTACCTGCCATGCAGGCTAGGGATAATGGGAACAGCAGTCCAAAAGCACTTGTGGCTTTGAGGTTGGAGAAAGGCAATGGGAATTTTAACGTCAGACATCATATCCACAAGCTTTGTATTGAAATTCAAACCCATCTCCTGACTAAACAAAGCAAACAGCAGCAGCCTTCCGGATGTTTCTGTATTACAATTCCCATCAGTTCTAATCATGACGTCTAATGATTATAGACGTTTGACTCCAGCAACTGGAGCCACATAAAATGACACCAAGGGCCAGATTCAGCCTGTATTCCTTGAATTTCTCACATATGTGATCCAATTGATAAAGAGGGATCCCAGATCCTGAACCCTACTCCTAAAATGCTTTAAAGTTCAGGATAAAACCTGGAATGAATTTACCACCCTGCTTGACATGGAATCCATTAGTTGCCGCTGACCTGAAGCTGGCCCAGGGTCTGTTTTGTTGATTCCTTTTATTGAAAATGTTGGAGGAAGGGGTAGTCTTAATTGCAGTGATAATGCTAGCAAGGGACCTCAAGGAAACGCGGGGAATGGGATGGTTGAGCCATTGACGTGGCTACTTCCTTCGCCTCTGCTTGCTTTTCACTTTCCCCTGTGGCCTCCTCCCTCCCTAGAGACCCTTTCAGTCCTTGCCACTGTCTTGAAAAAGGACATCTTCCTCCCGCTAGCAGAGCAGTGCTGTCAGCTTGGGCTGGACCTCTGCGACCGAGTGGACGACCCAGACTTAAGGAGATGCACGTAAGTCTACTGGAAACGGCAAGCCTTCCTCCTCTTCCTCCTGTCATTTTGGACGGGTGTCTAAAGGCCCAGCTAAGCTTCAAATTGTCTCTTAGCTGGGATGAAACTGGAAATGTGACTACCGCAAAGTTCAGCTCCCACAATTGCTAACGATCTGTAGGAGTTGGAGTTCAAAACATCTGGAGGGCTGAAGTCTGCCCATGGTGGACTACCGTATTTCTTCAATTGTAAAATGCCATAGATCATAAGATGCATCCTAATTTCAGTACCACCACCACCACCAACAAAAATACAGAAGATGCACCTGCAATTCTAAGACACAGCCCATTTTTAGAGATATTTATTTGATGGGGAAGGTATATCTTAGAATTAAAGAAGAATAGTATTACAACCTCCCACATTGTTGGCAAATTCCAGATTTGTATTTGAACTTTGAAGGGCAGTCCCTTACATTGTTTTAACTTGTTTTCAATAGTTCTGTGTAAACTTGAGTTAATTTGTTCTGCATGGCTTTTAAGCTTTTTGAAATTATTCTCAATTGGGTTGCTGTGAGTTTTCTGGGCTGTAGGGCCATATTCTAGAAGCATTCTCTCCTGACGTTTCACCCACATCTATGGCAGGTATCCTCAGAGGTTGTGAGGTATATTGGAAACTAGGCTAGTGAGGTTTATGTATTTATGAAAGGCCACTAGCCTGGTTTCCTTACTAGCCTAGTTTGCTATATACCTCACCACCTCTGAGGATGCCTGCCATAGATGTGGGCAAAACGTGGGCAGGAGAGAATACTTCTAACATGGCCATACAGCCTGGAAAACTCACAGCAGCCCAGTGATTCTGGCCATGAAATCCTTGGACATCACATTATTCTTAAATGTTTTAATGTGTTGAAATAGATTTTCCTGTCTGCCACCTTGAGATTTTTGGGTAGAGGGTGAGATATAAATATTTTAGTAAATTTAATGAATATCATAATGTGGATTTTATCCTTTAGATTGATTTAATGTATGTAGTTTCTTGTTTAAAAGTCCAGAGAACAGTCACTACACAACTGATATGGGAGCTACTAGCCATTTCCTGATGAGGCATCTAATTTTGTGTTACCAATTTCAAAATGGGAACTAATAGAAAATACTGATATTCATGGGCAATCCTTTGTTGCACCAGGTACAGTCTCTTTGGCTCGCTGGCTACTGTCTTAGAAGACGGCATCGCCCCATACTTGCCTCGCATCACCACCTTTATGCTCTATTCCCTCAAATCCACAGAAGGCTTCGAGGTGAGAACCACATGATTATTTTCCAAAGCTTGTCATCTCTGTAAGAAACATCTTGGGTTATATGTCTGTATATGGCAGACTCTGATTTTATCTGCTTGGATTTTAATGTATTGTCCATTATTTTATTTTGTGTATCGTTGAAATGTTTTAAGTTTTTGTCAAATATGTTGTGTCGTTGTTTCGGGCTTGTCCGTGTTGTGAGCCGCCCTGAGTCCCTTTGGGGAGATGGGGCGGGATATAAAAATAAAGATTATTATTAATATTCTTATTATTCTTATTATTATTA
Organism: Anolis carolinensis; assembly: GCF_035594765.1. Classification (NCBI taxonomy): domain Eukaryota; kingdom Metazoa; phylum Chordata; class Lepidosauria; order Squamata; family Anolidae; genus Anolis; species Anolis carolinensis. The sequence goes on from NC_085846.1 coordinate 7,472,587, forward strand.
TTATTATTATTATTATTACTGTTACTATTATTTTTATTATTATGGCAGTGATTGGATCAGTACTTAAACAGCAACAGAAATGTTTCCAGGCTTTTTTTAGTTGTGACCAAAAAACCATTTTCTTTAATCAGAAGAGGGGGATCTTTTTGTACTACGGCTGGCATGGTGTCTGCCCGTTCTGATTCCGTAAGTTACTTTGGACCTTGCTTTTGCTTAGGACTCTCCTTTTGCAATTGTGTCACAATTGGCACAACTACAGATGCCCCCGAAATTCATCCTAAAAGCTAGTCATCCATTCAGAGTATGGGATTTTGTGCTTCTGTCAAGCAGGAGGCTGCAGGATGGTGCTTCTAGTGAGAAACAAGGGTTCTTGGCCTGTCCCAACTCCATCACAGCCTCACTCAGTTGCAGAAACGGGCAGATTATATTATCTTGCAATGACCCTCTAAGCCAGGCATGGGCCAACTTTGGCCCTCCAGGTGTTTTGGACTTCAACTCCCACAATTCCTAACAGCCGGTAGGCTGTTAGGAATTGTGGGAGTTGAAGTCCAAAACACCTGGAGGGCCAAAGTTTGCCCATGCCTGCTCTAAGCCCTTCCCACCTAACCAAGAAGAGGAACTTTGGTCTTATCACATTACCTCTTCATTCTATCAATATTTTGAAATGGATCAATACTGTTGAAAATTGAATAACATCAACAAAGCTGACTTAATTTTTCTGTCCACTCACTTCTACCAATGCTTTGCTTGCTTTGCCCAGACTCCGCTTGGGACTGGGAACTCTTTCCTTCTTTTTGACGATGAGGAAGAGGAGGCCGAGGTGGAAGGAGACGAGAGCCTGACTGACGATGAGGAGGATGACGACTCCGAACTCACAGGGCAAGTACCCCCACTTGTGAGGAGTGGGTTCACTGGGGATATTGGGGAGCATATACCGTGCTGGGAAGGAAGGCCCGAGGCAAGAAACACTGGACCAGTGGCACTTGTGATCTGATCTTGTCTGGCTTTTCATGCCTTCAGGTTCTCAGTGATATTGTCTTTTACGTTTTGATTCAGGCCTTGGTTCCACTTGCATGAGGAGCCAAGCTCCAACTTGATCTCTTCTCTCCTTCTTCACAGGCTGAGTGTAGGAAATGTTTACATGGATGAGAAGGAGGACGCCTGTGTAGCTCTGGGAGAGATTGCTACTTGTGCCAGGTATTTATGTGTGCCTTTTGAAAACAGATACAAGTGGATATGATAGGATTGATTGGAATAGAGCCCCATTTCTTCTCAGCTCAAGCTTTGCTGCATTGACTGCAAACATGCTGCTGCAGCCAATATTGTCAGTCTGTGTTTCTCTAGCCCTCCTTCTCCACCCTCTGAATGCTAATGCCACTAAAAAAATCTTCCAGCTAGAAAAAGGACAAGGAGGAAAAGGGAAGAGGCAGGGTAGATGTAAAAAAGATTTTGTAAAAAGGTGTATGTTCTGTCAGAGGCTTCATTACAATTGAGTTATGTCTTCTTTTAAAGTTTTTAAAGCATAATTAAACAAAGATGAAGATAAAGTTGAGTGAGCACCTAGGATATGTACTTGAGCTAACCATATATATTGATTTAAATTCAGCTGATTTTGAAATATATATTTTCTTTAATCTGATGTCAATACAAACCATGAATGCAATTTTTGGGATACTTGAACAATAGGTGTGTTTACATTTCCATCCTTGGAGAGTAAGCCTTTCAGCAACAATAAAAGCGCACAGAATCCAATCTCATTGGCCATCCATGACATTCCATGTTGGGTGGGCATATTTTTTTCAAAACTCTGTGTATTTACAAACACTAAAGCTTTTTCTAATACAAAATGAATATGTTATAATTCGTCCAACCAGAAAGGGATAATCTCTGAATGCACCCACATCATATGTTACAAGGAATCATTACATCTCACCAACTTTGAATTGACCTAGCCCATTTCTTTCTTAAGAAATATATAATATCCGATATACCTAAAACATAAAATTTAAGATTATGGTATTTGGTGCCCTTGCTTGTTTTAAGGACCGGAAAAAATAGTTTGGGTTTTCAGGCCATTCTCATGTGAAGGGGAAGGAGCTGAAATGAGATGTCAATTCAGAATGGGTGCTGAGTAGAGGCAGAAAAGAATCCCCTATAATTTGAGAGTGGAAATTGTAAGATCATAACTTGAATGATGTCCTTGCCCTTTTCTTTCCCTGACCGCCTCAGCATGGCCTTTCTGCCGTACATGGAAAGCACCTTTCAGGAAATTACCAAGTTGTTGGAGGTAATGTCAATGCGGGACCCTGCTGTAGGATGTGTGGGGTGGCAGCGGGAAAAGGACCATTGCTGGGAACATCTCTTGAAAAAGGGAAAGGAAAGCCACTGTTGCTGAAAAATAGATGTGATAGTATACTTATTAACAATAAGGCTATACTGGGAATGTTAATCCATTGTAAACCTTCCAGGGGAGAAGTGAGTGAGGTGTCCATCTTCGGATTTAGAGGCTGAATCAGGAGGAATCGCAGTATAAATTGAGGACAGGAGAAGGGGAAAGCGAAAGCATAGGTGCCCCCCCTTAAAATGCAGCCGATACATCCGTTGTGAATATTTTTTAAAAAGGTTTGTCATACCTAATGTAAAATAGGTGCTCTGGACAAGAGGAGCATATTCTTTTCTCTTTGAGGATCTTGGTTGGCTGTACCCTCTTGTACTGCCGTCTCCCCCTCTAAAAATTGGGGAGAAATTAAGTGGCTTGGTGTTTGAAAAACAGCCTTCTAGAGCTCTTTTATTATTATTCATACTGAAGTCAGCCTCTGCATTATTATTATTATTCATACTGAAGTCAGATTCTACATCAATGGATTTCATCATCTACAGCTAGATTTTTTTAATCCAAAAAAACCCCGAAATCTTGATTTTGCCATTTTATATACAGAACATCATTTTACTGCACTATGATATATAATGGGCCTTGAGATCCACAGATTTGGATATCCACAGGGGATCCTAGAACCAAATCCTGGAGGATAGCAAGGGCTCACTTATTTTGTTATCTCTTGACCTTTATACTGAGGCAAAATGGCAAAATTCTCCAGATGTTTTTGGACTGCAACTCCCAGCAACCATTACTAGCCTAGTCAGTGGGGAGGGACCCTGGGAGAGACTGTTGATTGCCATCTGGAGAAGTACACAGTGCCCAATCCCTCGCTTCCTTTCCAGTGTCCCCACATCCGGGTACGGAAATCTGCCTATGAGGCTCTGGGCCAATTCTGCATCTCCTTCCGGCATCTGTGTGAGCGGGATCCATCTGAACCCCACACTGCAGGTATGTGGAAGAAAGGATAGGGCATAGACCCCTAGGCAGCATGATCTTTAGCTCCTTTGTCCAAACCAGTGTGCCTGGGAGTTGTAGTCAGGTGTACCTGGAAATCACCAGGCATGGGAAGGCTGCTCACACAGCTTTGCAAAGGACAATGAGCACAACAAAAGGATTCCTTTCTGAGCTTTTCTCTTTCCTCAGCCTTCCAGAAGCTCCTCTCCATGGTGATGCCGGTCTATATCAAGGGCATCCGAGGGGACAAGGAGCGCCAGGTGGTAATGGCCATTTTGGAGTCTCTGGCGAAGGTGGTGAAGGCCTGCCAGCAGGAGGGTCTCCGCGACCCGAGCCGCCTGGGAGAGCTGTGCCGTGTGGTCCGAGAAGTGCTGGAGAAGAAGGTGAGCGCATGGAGTGGCCGCAATGGGGAGATATTGGGCATCTTGAGATCTGAGTGTCTCTACCTTTAATCCCCAAGTTGCTGAAGTGATAACTTGGGGAATAAGGTTAAGTTGAGCTCCCTCGGGATATCAAATACAGCCCTGCAGGCTGTACGGGGAGAATGTATTTCCTTTTATTTTATTCCTTCAGTGTATGGCTTGAATTTTATTGGCTGAATTTCAGAGAGGTTTGTCAAGGATAAAGCCAAGGGGGTGTCTCAACAGACTACCAGCCACCATTTCAGATGGTGGGGGATAAATGCCTAAAAAGAGCACCTCACAGATAAGTTATTCTAATTCAGAAGTTTCTGTTCTGAAGCAGTATTACCCCACAATCAACTTCTTTCTCAGCCATTTGCTTTCCAGCCTCTTTGGTTTTTAGATTTCATAATAGGCAACAATGTGGACTAGAAGCCTGTCTTTATATGTGCTGAAATGCAATCTCGCACCCACTCAAGCGTGAGACCTGCAACAAAATAGTTGTCTGATTACAGTTTATATTCTATTTATTTATTTGTCGAGTTAAAGATGTGTCCTCACTTGGGGCTTTTTAACTTCTGGAAATCCTCAAGTTTTCCATCTTCATCTCATATGTTGGGGGAGGGGGCATCATTTTGACTGCATAGAGCAATGGTTCCTAACCTTTGGACCTCCAGATGTTTTAGACTTCAGCTCCCACAGTTCCTAACAGCTGGTAAGCTGACTGGGATTTCTGGGAGTTGAAGTTCAAAACACCTGGATGCCCAAAAGTTGGGAACCACTGGCATAGACAAACACTGCACCTTACATGTTAGAAATAGAAACAGTAATGTTTCTTATGTATGTGCTTTAGAAACACAAAGGTGCAAGGTATCTTCAGGTGAGGGGATTTGTTTGAATTTTTTTTTAAAAAATAGCATTTCTTCACCTCTTTCCAGACAACCTGCCAGGGTGCTGATGTGGATGAAGATGGAGACGAAGATGACGAAGAAGAAGTGAGTAAAGCTACTGAAAGATTTGGGCTAAATTTTAGACAGCAGCTCCTCATAATAGGGAAAGATGGGGGCCATAGAATTTCACTAGAGGTCTAACAACAGTAATAATAATCAACTTCTCCTTGTGGCAGAATACAACACTTCTTTAGGCATTGCTATATTCTCCAGAGTGATGAGTGTATAACTGAAACTACATTCAACAAGATTGCATAATATTATGAGTAGATGGACTGGCTGCTTGGTGATGCAGTCCTTCTTGTTCAATGCTGGGAAAGCATTATTTTTGTTGGATTGCAGTGCATAGAAAACCACACCCGACATGGGATTCTGAGTGTTGTATGCTATCAAAATTCACTTTTCCCAACTCAAGAGTAAGCCCCATTGCCAAATGCCACTGAACTGTAAGCAAATCCATGCTGGGGAGGGCTGCATAATGACTTCTGAAGGAGAGGAGGTATCAAGCAAGCAAAGAGGGACAAATTGCTTTTTCCTCCCCTCCCCATTGTATAACCAGGCGGAATATGATGCCATGCTGATAGAGTATGCTGGCGAGGTGATCCCTGCACTGGCTGCTGCTGCTGGAGGAGAAACATTTGCTCCGTATTTTGCCGGCTTCTTGCCTTTGCTCCTCAATAAGATGGTGAGTTCAGAGCCGTTCCTTCCACATTTCTTGTTCTTCTTTCTCCATAACTTCATTTAGCTTGTTGTCTCTTTCGCTTGACTTCAAATGTCCTGCCTGTTGACTGTCCTTTTATTTCAACACCACATGCTTTCATTCGCCTTTCTCACCTTCTACCCAAAGAGCCTTTCCATTTTTCTTCTTGTTCCCCCACCCCTTCATCAGAGCCTTCATAACTACCCTTCAAACCTTGGCAACTGATTAAACTTTTATTCATTTGGATACTGTTCCTGCTGTCTGAGATTCTCCCTCAAGAGACAAAGACAACTGAGCTGCACTTGCTGTATAGCTACTTCAGATGCTAACCTCCAGAATTCTATTAGCCAAACAGCTCCTAAGATGCTGTAGAGCAGAGCGCTGGGACATAATAACTATAATACTGTCCCAAACATGGGGCATATTGAGACAGGCCCCTGGAAAAGACCCCTCTGGAGAGGTGGGAAGAGGGACATGAGCTTAGTCAGAGAGGAGAAACTTTGGTAGGACCTGGAAGACACTGTGGTTGGACTCAGACCAAGAAGTGCTTTAAAAATCAAGTCAGAAGCGGAAGTGATCTTTAGCCTGGAAGGGATTATGAACCAGGAGGTCTGTATGGTTTACCAAGTGCAATACCTGCTACTCCGAAAGATTTCAAGATGTGGGGTGGAAAGCCTTTAAATTTATTTCCAAACCCTTGAGGTCTTAAGATCACAGAAAGCACATAGAATCATAGGATTGGAAGAGACCTCAAAGGCCAACCCCATACTGCTAGGAGGAAGACACCATCCAAGCCCTCCCGACAGATGGCCATCCAACCTTTGCTTAAAAACCTCCAGAGAAGGAGACTCCCAGGCAGCATATTTTACTGGCAAGCAGCTCTTAACTCTCAGGAATTTTTTCCTAATGTTTATGTGGAATCTCTTTTTCTGCAATTTAAAGCCACTGCTCCATTGTGTCCTAGTCTCTGGAACAGCAGAAGACAACCCCTCCTCCTCAATGGAATGTCCTTTCCAATATTTAAACATGACTATCATATCACTTTCTCTTCTCCAAGCTAATCATCCCAGAACTTTTGACCATTTCGGCAGCCCTTCTCTGGACACATTCCAGCTTGTCCATATCCTTCCTGAATTGTGGTGCCCATAGCTGGACACGACTAACTCAGAGGGACAACGTGACCCATCTCTGACTCCCACCATCGTGCTTTAGGAATTTCTCCCAAAACCTCCAATGGGGGATCTCCGGGGGGCTTGTGAGCGTAACCATAGCTCCAACGTTCAAGGGTTGGTCTCTGGTTCTGAGCAGCAGGGTCCCCCTTATCTTGTCTGCATCTCATCCTCTTTCCCCTTCTCCTTCAGAAACCCAGCTCTTCTTCCTCAGACAAGTCCTTTGCCGTGGGCACCGTGGCCGAGACGATCCAGGGGCTGGGCCAGGCCTCAAGCGCCTTTGTACCACGTTTGCTGCCGCTGCTGATGGGGGCAGCCCGGGACACAGACAAGGAGGTCCGCAGCAACGCCGTCTTCGGGCTGGGAGTGTTGGCGGAGCACGGCAGGGAGCCCATGCATGAGTATCCTTTCCTGCAGTTGGATTGCAGGGTTGGCATGTCGCAAGACATTGTCTAACCTGCAAATTAGAGAGAGGTGCATCTTTGGACTTATCTGTTCCTCTGTCTCAATACAAGAAGGCATTGGTGAGGTGGAACAAACTCTGGGTTGAGTTGCTTTATGGCCATGTTCCAGAAGCATTCCCTCCTTCTGTAGGTGAGGTTGCCGATTTTATCCCAGTCCTGGGTATTGATCTTTTGGCTGCTGTTGATATGGAAGTGCAACCGTTCCTTGTCTGTGTTGTGAGTTCTTTGCGGATGGTGTGAATTCTGGATGGTGTGAATTCTCTCTCGTAAGAAATTGCATTCCAGGCGGTCGTAAATGCGGTGAGCCTGTGGGGTTCTGAAAGTCCTTTTGACTGCAAAAAATTGTGGGATAGTATCAGTGTCTCTGCAGCGTACAAGGAAAGTCAGGGAGCACAGTAGATGTGCTTTCCTGGTCCTTAGTTTTTTCAATCTCCGTGTGTCTTGGAACAGTTTCTGCCTGTAGAGATGTTCAGTATGTTTTCGAAGGCTTTCATAGCCGGAATCAACGGGTTGCTGTGAGTTTTCCAGGCAAAACATCAGGAAAGAATGCTTCTGGAACATGGCCATACATCCTGGAAAACTCACAGCAACCCAGTGATTCCAGCCATGAAAGTCTTCAACAAAACTCCGGGTTATCTAATTCAGGCATAGGCTCCCCAACTGTCCCGTTTTTCTCCTTAACCCCCGCTCTTTGTTCGGCACAGACATTACCCCAAGCTGCTGGGGCTTTTGTCCAACCTCATCTCCCAGGAGCAAAACAGCCGGGTGGCCGATAATGTCTGTGGAGCCGTGGCACGGATGGTGATGGCCAACCCTGGGGGGGTCCCCATCGGGCAGGTGAGAGCCGAGTCTGAGTTTTGCTTCAGGTGGAGTGTTTGGGAATGGGAGCCATGAGGCCTTTGCTTTCTGGTGAACTCAGAGTGGAGCCATGCTTTGTCATGCTACTAAGATGATCTGCAACCACACGTTCCCCGTCTCTTTCTCCAGGTCTTCCCCGTGTTATTGCGCGGCCTGCCTCTCAAGGAGGACTTTGAAGAGTATCAGACGATATTCCGCTGCATCAACTTCATCCACAAACATGATCCGCAGCAGGTGAGCCTCAGTTCTTTGTCTTTGGTGTCACAGGAAATAAGCTGGTTCTCTCCTCAATACACCTTTTGCTTTTTGTATTCTAGGTGTTGCAGCAGATGGGGGAAATCGTTCACGCCAGCAGCGCTGTCTTGGGCAGCAAAAATGTACCAGCAGGTATGGCGCTTACTGGATACCTCATTGGATACCTGTCTGCTTTCCCCCCTTTCCCTGTTTTTCATGAATTTTAAAGGCACACTCCCCCCAAAACAGGGAGATTTCTGTTTAGTTGGGGGAAGTCTTGCCTTTCCAGTTAATGTCTGAATGTGTTGTTGAAGGCTTTCATGGCCGGAATCATTGGGTTGCTGTGAGTTTTCCGGGCTCTTCTGACATTTCGTGTGCTTGAATTGCAACATCCACACTTGCCACATATAGACTAGAGTTCTTTTCATATCCTGGACATTATTCCACAGATATATAAACCCCACTTGCCTAGTTTCCAACAGATCTCACAACCTCTGAGGATGCCTGCCATAGATGTGGGCGAAACATCAGGAGAGAACATGCTTCTGGAACATGGCCATACAGCCTGGAAAACTCACAGCAACCCAATGTCTGAATGGCTGTTATAAAAAGCAAACATGAGCAAAACCAAATCACTGTCTTTTCCTCCTTTCTGCAGAGGGACAGAACAGCCTGCTGATGCTCCTACGCAACCTCTCTGTCTCTTGTCCTTCTGAATTCCAAATGGCCGTGCGCTCGTTGCCCTCCGAAGCTGGCGCTTTGGTCAGCACAGCGGTCACTTCTTCCGCCTGAAGCTCAGAGACACACCAGCACCCTCCGTTGTCCAGTTTGTTCTGTGAACGAGAGTTTCCTCCTTCCATTTGGGAACCATCTTGACACACAGCAACGCTCCTTCCATCGTGTGTTGATAAGTTTCCTGTTGCCAGTTGTGTCCTTTGCACAGCTTTCCATGGCCGTTCACATCTCTCCCTTCAGTGCCAGTGGTGGTTCGTATTTATGGGAGGTGGAAGTGGTTAAGACGGTTCCATGAAAGGTTTCCTTTTGTTCCACCAAGAACGGTTATGAGCACGAGTTCTGTTTCTTGCCTGTTGTCTTCCTAGACTTTTCACATGACCTTAGGCCCAGCATGGTGTCAACAGCGGCTCGGTTTGTCAGTGTTTCTCTCAACCACTTTGTCAGGTCTCTGCCTTTTTTTCTATTTTGATAATAACCTTCCTGACTAGTAGGCCTCCGCTGTGAAGGTGCCATCAGTGTTTCCAAGCTGATCTGTGGAGCTCTGAATGAATTGACCCTCCATGCCGCAGTAGTCCGTGAGAAGGCAACTATGGTGTAACGTTCATTTTATCAAGGGATGCCATGCTTACTGTGCCAGTTTTATGCCTGACCTGCAACTAGATTGATCACAATGGGCTATGCATTTAAAAACAAGCAGACGGTTGGCTGTTTATTCCTCTATTTGGCCACATTTGAGCTTATAGTCATGATGTGGTGCCTTGGGGATCTCAGCCGATCCATTTCCTTAAAATGACCTTGCTCACTTGCCTCCCCTCAAAAAAAAAATAGTCAGAATCACAAGATAAGCTGACATTGGGGTTAATGTGTGGTCCATGTCCTCTTCCTACTAGCAGGAAATATATCCTCTAGTTTAGATTTCTCCCTTTACAATAAGACAGGGAGATGAGTCGTATTCAGGTTCTGTTTGATCTCGAGGCCAAAGAGCTGAAAATCTTGTTATGCTCCTTGACTCTGCCAGCATTAGTTTCCCTTTAACCTGGATGCAGATATATCCATTAATGGATGCTATAAAGCAATTGATCTAACCGCATGTTCCACCAAAAGGCTCGCTGGTCTGCGATATGAGGTCTCTCCGTCCTGCTTCGTGGTCTTCCTTCCCGATAAGCCTCTTCCCTTTCCCTTTTTTTCTGGGTTGCCAAAAGAGGCGGTGGTTTTGGCCTTTTTGTTGGGAAACTGTTTTCTCAGAGCTACCCTTCTCTCCTCCGCATTCGCATGCGGGATCAGGAGATAAAGAGAGTTTTGTTTGCCAAAGTTCCTCGTTTGTTTGGAGAGTCCATGAGAGGGTTTATTTTTGCAAGCGGTCTTCCTGCTGCCGTGGGTTTTGGAATAAAATAACGATCCCTTGCCTCAACTGGATGGCTTAGCAATGTCCGGTTTTTAACTTGGAGGTATGGTAGGTTTACTAATTCTTTTGGAACAAAAGACTAAAATATATTGTGTACCTTCTATAATTAAAAAAAACATATGTTGCACTTGAACAGGAGGCATGGTTGTTTTTACACGTCAGTGATGCTTTCACAAGATGGGAGATCCAGTCTCAGAAGTAACAACACTTTTATCTATCTATCCATCCATCCACTCACCCACCCACATATACACATAATAAAAGTGAAAATGTGTATGTGTCTGGGGTGTCCACTTAAACAGACAAGCCCCTGCTTCCACAAAGAGCTATAACTCCCACTATGCAGCAAATACCAAAGGCTCTCCCTCCAAATGGCATTGCAAGTTATAGCGAGCACCATGAACACATCCAAGAGCCCTGCCAATGTCTTCCACAAACTCCATACTGCCCACGACCCAAGTGAAGGCTTTCATTCAGGGATAATTTCATCCTAGATGTTATGTGTTTCCTTCACCAAAGGCACCTCCCAGTGTTTCTTACTCTTGCCATTGGTGTGGAATTTATATAACCCCACCCACTGCCTCTCTCTTAACCCTTTCCAACCTTTCCTTTTGAGCACAGCAAACAGGAATTGATCAGCAACTGAACATACTAGAGAGGTTTGGGAGACTGACAACAGGAAGAACGTTGTCATTCACCCTGTATCAGGAGATAGCACAGAGACACCCACTGACAATGGACCCGGCACACAGAACCCCCATGACCAACAGAACATACTGGAGGGATTTTGGGGGAATTGGCATTGACATTTGGGAGTTGTAGGTACTGGGATGTATTGTACACCTGCAATCAATGAGCACACAGATCTCCCCATAACCAGCAAAAAATACTGGAGATCTTTGGAGAAATTTCACCTTGATTTGAGGGAGTTATAGTTCACCTACATCCAGAGAGCACTGGGAGCCAAACACTGATGGATCTGGACAAAACTTGGCACACATACCTGATATGCCAAAATTTGATTACTGGAGGGGTTTGGGGAAAACTGGCAATCCTTTCTGGGAGTTGTGGTTCACTCACAACCAGGGAAGCTGTGACCTCCTCTGATGATGGATCTGATCCAAACTTGGTACACAGAACCCACCTGACTAACTCAACCTACTGGAGGGCTTTGAGGGGACTGAAACACCATAAAAACCAAAACGTGGGAAAACGATTTGGGACTTCCAATTACCAGAATCTGCCACTTAATCACAGTGAGAATTTTGATTTTATAAAAAAACCCAAATTCTACAGGAGTCTCAATAGCATTGCAAATGTTTGTCTAACCTGGAATGGGATTTATGCTGGCTCTCCAAAGGGATTGGAGGTCCTAGCATTCTGTGCCCATAGCCGTGTGTGTTATATGAGCCTATGAATTCATTCCCAACTCCCATCAATCCAAAAATTAATCCCATACCTGTGTTTTACTGAAAGGATTGGTTCACAGGGGTTTCGCCATTGTCTTTCTATGAGGCTGGGAGTGTGGCTTGCCCAAAGTGAACGTGGACTCTGAGCTCTAGTCTCCTAGTCCAACACTCAAAAGCATTACACTGCATTGGCCAAACTACTGAGATTAAATCTGGATAGCTTTCAGGTGTGATTAGATAAGGAGGTCAGGGTCCCCAGTGGCTTCCAAGTCACAACAGTCTATCTGCTCTTGGTCTCCTGGATAGTGTTTTTACAGCAACTGACCAATTGGTGATAACGAAATTGGGTGTTTGGTCAACTCCAACAGTACTGCTCTTCGGTCCTTTCACGTTTTTCATGGGAAACTCATTTCTTATCCATCAATAAGGGCATTTAAAACAAAACTCCTTTATTCAATCAATTTCATGAAAATTAGCACTTCTTAAAAACTGGGGTCAACCAATGTTTCTCTCTTAAAACCCATACCATTTGGAACAGAACTGCCTTTTGTTGGTTGGGCAGGACCTTTTCCCCGTCTTCTCAGTTCCACGGCCGGCAGAACTCCCAGATGACACCTGTAAAGACGTGAGGTGGGCCCTGCTAGCGGCGATGGAGGCGAGGCCCTGGGCGGATATAGATCCGTCCGTACGGTTCTGCTTGCTCCAGGCGCACTTGTTGCGTTGCAGCGAGAACTGGGGAATAAAGGAGAGCATATGGGCAGGAGAGACAAGCCGGGGCTCTTCGGTCGTACAACAGCTAAAGAATTTCCTTGTTTAGACCAAAATCATGGAGTTGTAAGAGACCTCCAAGGGCCATTCAGTTCAACCCCATTCTGATAGGTAGGAAGGCTCCATCAAATCCCTCCCAATAGATAACCATCCAGCCTCTACTTAAGTGAGAAGGAGACTCCGTCATCATTGTCAAGGATTATTATAGAATCAGAAATTTGGAAAGGACCCCAATGCCACCTAATCTAACCTTCTCCAGGTAGAAAGACACAATACACACCCTCCTGATGGAAGGCCCTCCAGCCTATGGTTACAAACCTTTAAAGAAGGAGACTCCACCAAACTCAGAGGCAAAATATTCCACTGCTGAACACTTCTTATCATCAGGAAGTTCTTCCTAATGTTTAGGTGGGATCTCTTTTCTTGCAGTTTTTTTATAACTCCACACAAAAGTTGATTTTGCCATTTTATATAAGGGGTTCTATTTTACTAGTATATTTATTTATTTATTTATCATACTTGAATCTTGCCTTTATTAACCCCGAAGGGGACTAAAGGCGGCCTTATAAAGGCAACAATTCAATGCCACATGTACACATACATCAATGAATAAATAAAAACATTAAAACCAACCAATTAAGACATAACATTAAAACAAGAATTAAAATCGCATAATCCAGGTCATATTCCAGGGCTAGTCTGGGTTGTCATTAAATTAATTTATAGTCTATTATTGCACTGCTCCCATTATTGACCAAAAGGAGCCTCCGGTGGCCTAGGGGATAAAAGACTTGTGACTTGAAGGTTGGGTTGCTGACCTGAAGGCTGCCAGGTTTGAATCTCACCCGGGGAGAGCGCGGATGAGCTCCCTCTATCAGCTCCAGCTCCATGTGGGGACATGAGAGAAGCCTCCCACAAGGATGGTAAAACATCAAAACATCTGGCGTCCCCTGGGCAACGTCCTTGCAGACAGCCAATTCTCTCCAGAAGCAACTCTGGTTGCTCCTGACACTGAAAAAAAATTGACCAAAAGCCTGACCCCAAAGCCATGTTTTTAGTGAGCAATCTGGCTGCTACTCATTGGACCATTTGAAGCTTCTAAGCAGTCTTCAAAGGCAACCCCATGTTAGAGCGCATTGCAGTAGTCTATTTGAGATGTAACCAGAGCATGGACTACTGTGACCAAGTCTCACTTCTCAAGGTTTGGGCGCAACTGGCGCACAAGTTTTAATTGTGCAAAAGCTCTTCTGACCACCACCAAAACCTGGGGTTCCAGGCTCAAGGATGAGTCCAGGATCACTCCCAAGAATAGAATGGGACTGAGCCATCCACAGATTCTGCTACTCACGAGAGTCACTGGAATTAAATCCCACCAGATACCAGGGCCGGCCGGAGATATTTTTAAATGTTAAGCGGGGGTGCTAAAAAGCGCCCCCGCCACCGGCCCCGCCTCCCACGCCCTGGCCCCGCCCAGCGTGCCCTGGCCCCGCCTCCCACGCTGTGTGGGAGGCGGGGCCAGGGCGAATAGTGCGGGGGGCGGGGCCAGAGTTGGCCCCGCCCCCCGCCCAGCGTGCCCTGGCCGCGACCAGGAAGTAAGGCCCAAATGGCCTAGCTGTGCTGTGCGCGTGCGCACAGCACAGCTAGGCCATTTTGCCCTTAGTCAACAAACTAAGGGCAAAAATGGCCTATCTGGCAAAAATGGCCTATCATGCCATTCGGGCCTTACTTCCTGGTCGCGGCTGCCGATTGCCCGGCCGGCCGGCGGCCGCGACCAGGAAGGGCCAAATGGGCTATCTGCGCTGTGCCCGTGCGCACAGCGCAGATAGCCCATTTGGGCCTTACTTCCTGGTCGCGGCCGCCGATCGCCCGGGCGATCGGCGGCCGCGACCAGGAAGTAAGGCCCAAATGGCCTAGCTGTGCTGTGCGCGTGCGCACAGCACAGATAGGCCATTTTGCCCTTAGTCTACAAACTAAGGGCAAAATGGCTTCTCTGGCTGTGCGCATGCGCACAGCACAGATAGGCCATTTTGCCCTTAGTTTGTAGACTAAGGGCAAAATGGCCTATCTGCTTGTCGCGGTTTGGCGTGGGCGCGGGGATTGAAGCCCCGCGCCAACACCGGAGGCGTCGGTGGCGCTACGGGTCGCTGTCGACGCCTCGACAGCGCCCCTAGCGGCCAGCGCCCGAGGCGGCCGCGTCAGCGGCCTCGTAGAAACAACCGGCCCTGCCAGATACCAAGGGTCAACTCTATGCTCTTGTATTAAATTGAATTATCATTTTCTTTCTTTCCACTTTTTCTGTTATCTTTAGGGCCAGGAGTGAGGGACATGGCCTTTCGGATGTTTTTGTATGGCATTTTGTATCACTTTAAAAATAGCCAATGTTGAAAGATAATGGGAGCTGGTGTTCAATGATTCCCATCCTTGCTCTAAGTGGTATATAATAACAAGGCATGAGAAAGAGCACCTACCAAGGCACAGGTAGAAGAAACGGCTGACCACAAGCCGGGAAATGGTCAGGGGCACCAGGTGGCTGAACTCTACCTCTCCAACCTGTTCTAGCTTAGAGGAAATTAACCTGCAACAAGAGAAGGTGTCTATAGACAGCAGTTCTTCCCAAACGCTTTATTCAATAAACAAGGCCATCAAGGCGTCATCTCTATTGGAAGCCCCAACTGAAGTAGCCCCACTGATTCACTGATGATTGAACACATATTATCCCACTGATTCAACAGTTCGGAATCTACAATTCCCAACAATTGTAGCCAATGGCATGGAATGCTGAGAGTTGCAGTCTACAACTCTGAAGAACTGCCTGCCTCAGAGCCATCAGTCTCTGGCCAAAATGATCACTGAAGAAGGCATCAAGATATCCCCCAAACTCTTTATTTTTTTCCATTCCTTTTGCAAAGCCGACCATAGAAAAATGTGGCCAATTTCAGGGCTTTATCGGCTTTCTGACGTGGAGCAGGATGTTCTTTCCTCCAGGGTGACGGATCTAAGGAAAGGGCTTTGTGTTTGAGCTCTACCTGCGAACATAGTCCAAGCTGATCAGGTCCATGTCTAAAGGCAGCTCAAAGCTGGTTTCGGGGAGCTCTGGCACAACGGCAAGCGCCAGCGCCGCTTCCTCCGGCTCCTCGAAAGGGATCCTGAAAAGATGGAAGCAAGTCTCGGAATCTCCCAGAACTTCCCTAAAAGCATGTGGCCTTCTCAGTTCTGCTTGGTCCTAAAAGGCCATATTCATGCAAAAATGGGGGGAAAGAGGGAGAGAGGAAAGCAGGAAGGAAATGAAAAGGAAAGAATACTAGAATCCTAGAGTTGGAAGAGACCTCATGGGCCATCCAGTCCAAGCCCATTCTGCCAAGAAGCAAGAAAATCACATTCCAAGCACCCTGACAGATGGTCATCCAGCCTTTGCTTAAAAGCCTCCAAAGAAGGAGCCTCCACCACACTCCGGGGCAGAGAGTTCCACTGCTGAACAGCTCTCTCCGACAGCGAGGAAGTTCTTCCTAAGGTTCAGGTGGAATCTCCTTTCCTGTCATTGGAACCCATTGTTCCAATGTGTCCTAGTCTCCAGGGGAGTAGAAATCAAACCTGCTCCCTTCCTCCCTAGGACTTCCCCTCACATCTTGATCCATGACCCTCCTCATGTCTCCTCTCAGTTTTCTCTTCTGCAGGCTAAACATGCCCAGCTCTTTCAGTCACTCCTTATAGAGCTTGTTCTCCAGACCCTTGATCATTTGAGTTGCCCTCCTCTGGACACATTCCAGCTTGTCAATATCTCCCTTCAATTGAGGTGCCCAGAATTGGACACAGTGTAATTCCAGTGTGGTCTGACCAAGGCCAACAAGCAGCCCCGGTGGCGAAGTGTGTTAAAGCACTGAACTGCTGAACTTGCAGACCGAAAGGTCCCAGGTTTAAATCCCAGGAGCGGAGTGAGTGCCCGCTGTTAGCTCCAGCTCCTGCCAACCTAGCAGTTCGAAAACATGCCAATGTGAGTAGATCAACAGGTACTGCTCCGGCGGGAAGGTAACGGCACTCCATGCAGTCATGCCAGCCACATGACCTGGAGGTGTCTACGGACAACGCCGGCTCTTCGGCTTAGAAATGGAGATGAGCACCAACCCCCAGAGTCAGACATGACTGGACTTAACGTCAGGGTAAACCTTTACCTTTACCCTTACTGACTAAGGCAGAATAGAATACAGGGGTAGTGTGACTTGCCTGTATCTAGACAATAGACTCCTATTAATGCAGGCCAAAATCACATTGGCTTTTTAAGCTACCGCATGACACTGTTGGCCCATGCTCACTTTCCTCCCCAGGAGGACACCAAGATCTTTTCCACATGTCCTACTGTCAAGCCAGGCGTCCCCCATTCTGTATCTTTGCATTTCATTTTTTCTCCCTAAGTGGAGCATTTGTCCCTGTTGAGGTTCATTGTGTTAATTTTGGCCAATCATCTCTCCAATTTGTTAAGATCATTTTAATTCTACTCCTGTCTTCTGGAGCATTGACTCTCCCTCCCCATTTGGTCCCGTCTGCAAACTTGATGATCATGCCTTCTAGCCCTTCATCCAAGTCATTAATAAAGATGTTGAAGAGAACCGGGCCCAGGACAGAACCCTGCTTAGGGCACTCCACTTGTCACTTCTTTCCAGGAAGGAAGGAAGGAAGGAAGGAAGGAAGGAAGGAAGGAAGGAAGGAAGGAAGGAAGGAAGGAAGGAAGGAAGGAAGGAAGATGAGAGGGGAGAAGGTGAGGGAAGGAGGGAGGGAAAGGAAGGAAGGCAGGAAGGAAAGGGAACCTTTACCTTTCTTCAGCGATCACCAGGCTCGGACGCTGTTCTTCTCCGGTCGTCTCGAGAGAAATTTCTGCAAAAAGATTATATAAAAAATATTTCTACATTTCAATCTTGTCACCAAAAATCTCTTAGCCTTGTGAAAAAAGGGAAAAAAATTAGTTCCTATGTTGTTGTATGCCTTCACATTGTTTCCCGTTGAGGGTGAGCCTAAGGTGAAGCTATCGTGGGGTTTTCTGGGCGGGATCTGCCCGTTGTGTTCCTCTGAGGCTGAGAGCGTGTGACTTGCCCAAGGTCACCCAATGGGATTCGAACCCTGGTCTCCAGAGTCACAATCCAACACTCAAATCACAATGCTATAGAGGAATGTATATCCTTCCTGAATATCCAAACAAGGTGTATGACAATATGGGCCACTTTTAGGGATGTCCAAGGTCCTTCCTGGTCCCCATTCCACCCCAAAGGAAAAATCTTTCCAATCATTTGTCTAAAACCAGCCGTGAATATGCCTTCACTTATGGTTTCATGTTTGAGACCCCTAGAAATAGCGCATACAGGCTTTCAAGAAAAGCAAATTGAAGTCCCATCAGAATGTGGTCAAGATGGCAAAAGTTATTAATAAAGAATACACAAAATAGCAGAGGCGCTCCATGCAGTCATGCCGGCCACTTAACGTCAGGGGAAACCCTTACCTTACCTTATGAATCCACAGGGCAAATTTCTGCTGCTTCCCCCCCCCCCCCCCGGCCTCCCAAAATTAACTGAATGCAAACTACATTTCCAAATTGGAACTAAAACAAGCGGGAGAAGAAGAGAGAAATAAGGGTATTGTAAATGCAGGTGATAAAGGGGGAAGACAGAGGAGGAATTGGAACCGTTGGAATAAATGAAAATGGGCATTGAAGACCACCTACCCTCCTTTCTATCTTTGTTGATTGGGAAAAGGTGAGCATGCATGTGAATGAAGTATCTCAGCCTCATGGAAGAGGCCATGCCATATACTCACCTGAGGAGGCCATGGGGGGCACGCTCACCTCTTCTGCTGCCCGAAGCCCCTATAACAAGCAGAAATAGCAAGAATGTGTTGCCAAAGGCTTTCATGGCCAGAATCGCTGGGTTGCTGTGAGTTTTCCAGGCTGTCTGGCCATGTTTCAGAAGCATTCTCTTCTGACATTTTGCCCACATCTATGGCAGGCATCGTCAGAAGTTGTGAGTTCTGTTGGTAACTAGGCAAGTGGGGTTTATATATCTGTGGAATAATGTCCAAGGTGGGAGAAAAAAACTCTAGTCTGTTGGAGGCAAGTGTGAATGTTGCAATTAATCTCCTTGATTAGCAGTGAAAAGCCTTGCAGCATCAAAGCCTGGCTGATTTTAACAACCGCTATATCAAGACAACACAGAGAAGTATTGAAATCCACAAGAATGTGGACCACTTCAACAGAAAGGATGAAACAATGAAAATGAACAAAATCTGGCTACAAGTATTGAAAAAATCTCTAAAATCAGGACAGTAAATAAAGAACAACACTCTGAAAACAGGGGAATTCCAGACAGGAAACAATCAGGACCAACTAACACCTCCCAACAAAGGATTTCCCCAGGCAGGAATCAACCAGGCTTTGAAGCTGCAAGGCTATTCAATGGCAATCAAGCTGGGCAATTGCAACAACAACAGAAAAGAGTTCTTTCTCCCACCCTGGACTTTCCACAGATATATAAACCCCACTTGCCTAGTTTCCAATATACCTCACAACCTCTGAGGATGCCTGCTGTAGATGGGGCAAAATGCCAAGAGAGAATGCTTCTGGAACATGGCTGTACAACCCGGAAAACTCACACCAACCCAGAAATAGGAAGCAACTGAGAATAAGAAACAGGACTCGATGTTTGAATATCCCGCAGAGTGGTCTTCCTCTTTTCCTAGGCAAATTAAGCCATGACATCTTGGTCAAGTGGTGACCCAGGGTTCTTGAAGACAGTGCTGTCATTATTACCCAAATGATCAAAGGTCTGAATGACAAGCCCCATGAGGAGTGGCTCAGGGAGCTTGGAGAAGTAAAGGCTAAGAGGGAACTGAGAGCCATGTTGGAAAATTTGAAATTACATTCCATTGAGGAGAAAGGGGCCAGGCTTGTTTGATGCTAGAGACTAGAACCCAACGGCGCAATGGATTCAAAGTGCAGGAAAAAAGATTCCACCTACACTATAGAAAGAACTTCCTGAATGCAAGAGTTGTTTCGCAGTGGAATTTGCTGCTTGGAAGTCTGGTGGAGTCTTGTTCTCTGGAGCTTTTTAAGCCAAGGCTGTATGGCCATCTGTTGGGAGGGTTTTGACTGTGTCTTCTCCATGGGGTTGGACTGGGTGGCCCTTAGGGTCTCTTCCAACTCTAGATTCTATGACTCTAAGCACCAGTGGGTGCTCCTTTGGACATGGCTCAGAGGAGCTATTCTCAGTCCTGAAATCCTAAGAAGTCCATCTGAATTCTCCCCTCCATTTAAGGCAGGCTCTACCAGCTGCTGCTGTCTAGCAGCTCCTTACCTCCAACTCGCTGAGCACCTCTGCCTTTTGCATCCTCTCTTCCTCCTCCTCCTCCGCTCTCTGTGCTTGCTTCTCTAATGCTCTCTTCCGGGCATAATCCATGCGCTGGAGTTTGGCCCGTTGGGACCAGAGACCCTGGAGGGTGGGGTGCATCCATCCTGGGAAGAAGGAAGAAAGGGAGCAAAGATCAAGCTGGACATCTCCAAAAGGAGGGGGAGAGGAGCATCTCAATACTACGAAATCCTGGGAGTTGTAATTTTACCAGGTTCTTAGCCTTCTCTCCCAAACAGGGCCGGTGCCTCACCAAACTACGACAGTTAAAGGGGTGCCAAACTGCATTAATTCTACAGTGTAGATCGGGCATGGGCAAACTTCGGCCCTCCTGATATTTTGAACTTCAACTCCCCTGGTAGGCTGTTAGGAATGGTTGGAACTGAAGTTCAACACACCTGGAGGGCCCAAGTTTGCCCATGCCTGGTCTAGATGTATCCTGAGAGAGAAAATTTGGTAGCATAAGACTTTGTGGCATCTGAAAAAGCAGATAAATCCACTAATAATTTGTTCTCTTAGTTAGTTTCTAGGATGCCACCATATCCCTTTGCGTGCTGTTTGAACTGTAGTGTTTTTCTACTACGTTTAATTATTCTTACTTGTATACTTTAGACTATTTTTAACATTGGTAATCAAATGTTCTTTTGATATGAAATAATTCTGTTTTAGATTTTGTTTAAAGTTGAAGTTTATGCCTTTTATTTTGCCTGTTTCAAATTATTATGAATCATCATCATCATCATCATCATCATCATCATCATCTCTATTGCATTGCTCCTTATTTATAAGGATCTTAAATCCTGGTTTTAGGAAAAAGGAGGAATATAAATAAATCCTCTAATGATCATCACCTTCAGCCAAGCTTTATTGGGGAGGCCCTTCTCAGAATCCCTAGCCAGCATGACAGGATATCAGGATATCCAATTGATGGATGGAAGGATGGAAGGGAGGGAGGGAGGGAGGCTGGCTTACCGTAAGTTGCCATTCCTAGAAGATCTGCTGCTGTTTTCTGCCTCTTGGCTGGCAGCAGAACCATGTCCTAAACAGAGGAAGAGAAAGGAAACAGGGCATAAATTAGCTTACATGGAAGAGAGGGAGGGAAATGAGACCTTTTGCATCAATTTTTCATTCTGACTTCAGACTCCTTGCATTCCTGCACTTAGCAAAAAGGAATTCTTCCAGTTTGCAGAAATGCGAACCCCGGCACCTACCAGGGGCTGGCACTGGGCCTGTGTGTTGGTGATCTGCTCCTGGAAGTCTTCCCGGGAAATCTGGGTGATGTCATCAAGGTAGCGGAGCTGCCTTCGCCGGCGACGGGGTCGAGTTGGGGACGGTTCATATTCCGGCAGAATAAGCTGGGAGGCCAAAAGAATTTACACTAAAGTACACAGAAATCTATAATACGTGTAAAGATACAGTTGTCCTATTACTAACTAATATACAGAATAAAACAATGGTAACAGACAAATTATAATCCTTACAGGCGCATGAGTAATACACAAATACAAACTGTTTACAGCATTACATCAAACATTATATTCATGTTTGTTGAACAGACTTATTTGTTACTGAAAAAACATACAATGAATATAATGTTTGATGTAATGCTGTAAACAGTTTGTATTTGTGTTTAACTCATGCGCCTGTAAGGATTATAATTTGTCTGTTACCATTGTTTTATTCTGTATATTAGGACAACTGTATCTTTACAGGCCAAAAGAATTTGCCAGGAGTTCAGCAGCAGTTTGTGATGCACTACTATAGTGGTTCTCAACCTGTGGGTCCCCAGATGTCTTGGCCTTCAACTCCCACAAATCCTAACATTTGGTAAACTGTCTGGAATTTCTTGGAGGTCAAAACAAATGGGGACTCACAGGTTGAGAAGCACTGCTACTATTTTATTGTTAGCTATATTGATAATAACCTTTCCTCCTACAAGTCCAGAGCAGTTGTAGGACTCCGCCGCCGCCGCCGCCGTCCCCCCCCCCCCCCCCCCCCCGCCGTCTTATCCTTGCAATAACAGTCTTGCAAGGCAGTAGGAAATTGGGATTGACGTGCTCTAACTCAAGCCAGTGAGGTTCGTGGATCAGTGAGGACTAGAGCCTTGACAAGCTGGAAGGTCTCCAGAGGAGTTTGGAAACCTATGAGGAGCAATTTAGGGAGCTGGGAAGGTTTAGGTTGGAGAAAAAGCGGCCGAGAGACGGGGAAATGAGAGCCAGGCTTAAATGTCTTGAAAGACATTCAGCTCTCCGCGGTGCTGAACTCTGTCATCAAAATAGGATCAGGGCACAAAAAGGGAAAGAACAGACAATACAAGATGGCTGCTGCCTGCAAATTGTTTGATAACATCGGCTGGCTGTACAGGTATTATGTACTGACAAGGTGAAGACCAGTCAAGGCAGGAGAAAGAGGGTTAGAATAGTTGATCATGGAAATCTATATCTACCGTATATACTTGAGTATAAGCCGACCCGAATATAAGCCGAGGCACCTAATTTTACCACAAAAAAACTGGGAAAACATTGACTCCAGTATAAGCCAAGGGTGGTAAATTTCAGAAATAAAAATAGATCCCAATAAAATTACATTAATTGAGGCATCAGTAGGTTAAATGTTTTTGAATATTTACATAAAGCTCAAATTTAAGATAAGACTGTCCAACTCTGATCAAATCATTATTCTCATCTTCTTCAATGTCAAAGTGCTTATGTATCCTTTTAATAATAATAAAGTAAAATAATACATGTAATAATAACAATAACAATAATAATAAATATTACAGGAAAATAATACATGTAGTAATAAATAGAGTAAAATAATAAATGCAATAACAATAATAATAAGATCAGAGTGAAATAATAAATGGATTATTATTAATAATAAAAATAGAGTAAAATAAATGTAATAGTAGCAACAATAATAGAGAAAAATAATAAATGTAATAATACCAATAATAATAGAGAAAAATAATAAATGTACCATATATTCTCAAGTATAAGCTGACCCAAATATAAGCCAACCAGGACCCTCACCCGAGTATAAGCCGAGAAGGGCTGAAAAACTAGGCTTATACTCGAGTATATACAATATATCAAATTAAAGTGAATACAGTATATGTATGTAAAGGCAGTCCCCAAGTTACGGAGAAGATACAATAGGTTCTGTAGGTTTGTTCTCAAGTTGAATTGGTTTTTAAGTTAGAACAGGGACATGTTTTAAGTGTAACACCAGTCATAGATATAAATATGCTTTGCATGGCATAGGGAAGGGTTTCACCCCACTTTCTGACGTACGTTTAAGTACTGACGGCACTTTGAGAGAATTAACCTTGAATTTTGGGAGCTATAGTTCACTCTTATCCACTGTGAACCCATCACAGATCTGGATCAAACTTGGCACACAGACCCAACATGACTGACAGTGTTATAGGGAATTGACCCAGAATGATGGGAGTTATAGTTCACCCACATCCTTATGGCTTTTCTAATGGCATGGGCAAACTTGGGCCCCCCAGGTGTTTTGGACTTCAACTTCCACAATTCCTAACAGCCTATTGGCTGTTAGTCCAAAACACCTGGAAGGCCTAAGTTTGCCCATGCCTGTTTTAGAGCATTGCACTAGGTCAATATTATGTCTCTTAATCTGTGTTATCTTCCTTTTCTCTTACCTCAGGGCTCGATGGATGCGGACGCTCCAACCCGGGGCTGACGAGGGTCGAAGGGGGAGGCGGAGGCATCTTTGGTCCTTCTGGGATGGGTGTCATCTCTATTGGAAACAGACACAGTTTTTGGGACAGTACAAAAACAACACTCCTGATCCCACAAAAAACATCCCATATTTTTTGAATGTGATAAGGAACAGGGTGGGAGAGTGTGTGAGGAATTAGGAAGAGCTTCTCCCTTGATCGTAACTCCCTGGATCAGCCTCTCCCATCCCAAGGAGGGGCTCTATCTGTAATAATAATAATAACAACAACAACAATAATAATAATAACAGGAAAATGAACACGCAAAGATACTGTGGGACTTCCGAATCCAGACTGACAAAGTTCTGGAACATAACACACCAGACCTCAAAGTTGTGGAAAAGAAAAAAATTTGGATCATTGATGTCGCCATAGCAGGTGACAGTTTGATTGATGAAAAACAACAGGAAAAACTCAGCCGCTATCAGGACCTCAAGATCAAATTGCACAGACTCTGGCAGAAACCAGTACAGGTGGTCCCAGTGGTGATCGGCACTTTGGGTGCTGTGCCAAAAGATCTCAGCCGGCATTTGGAAACAATAGACATTGACAAAATTACAATCTGCCAACTGCAGAAGGCCACCCTACTGGGATTTGCGTGCATCATCCGAAAATACATCACACAGTCCTAAACACTTGGGAAGTGTTCGACTTGTGATTTTGTGATACAAAATCCAGCGTATCTATCTTGTTTGCTGTGTCATACAATGTCGTTGTGTCAATAATAATAATAATAATAATAATAATAATAATAATAATAATCTTTATTTATAACCCGCCTCCATCTCCCCAAGGGGACTTGGAGCAGTTCACATGGGGACTGAGTCTAAGAATCAACAAATCAAAAACAAAACACAGTAACAGCCTATATAATTAAAACAATAAAAACATTCCTAAAATACATCTAAAAAGTTACTTTGGGGAGATTATGTCTGCCAGTATCCTTCACCAGGATATTCCGGCAGCAGAAGTGACCCAAGGCTCAAGCCCTGACCTGACACCAACCTCACAATATTTATCTTTGTAGATAAGAAACAAAGTTTTTGCAAAGTGGGCAATTTTCTGCTTTTGTGGGGGACTGAATTCTAAATTCAAAGATAAGATAAACACAGGTTCGTATGCAGATCAAGCGTAGGGACGGATACTAAGCCAGTCTTCCTTGAAGCGTCTTTTCTTTTCTGGAGAAAGGGAACATATCTGAAACCTCTTCTAACTGTCAGTTTAGGCCACTCACCCAAAGGCAGCAAAGGGGCTTCTCCTGGAAGCAGGGGCTCCTCTGTCAAGACAAGTCCTGTGTCCTTTGCAGCTGAAGACCCCTCCTTAATCCTGTGATATTAAAGAGGAAAAGTCAAAACAATGTTTTGTATTGATGGCAGGCATGAGCCAACTTGGGCCCTCCAGGTGTTTTGGACTCCAACTCCCACAATTCCAAACAGCCTGCCGGCTGTTAGGAATTTTGGGAGTTGAAGTGTGTGAGGTTGGCAGGAGCTGGGGCTAACAGCAGGCGCTCACTCTGCTCCCCGGATTCGAACATGTGACCTTTCGGTCCGCAAGTTCAGCAGCTCAGCGCTTTAACACGCTAAGCCACACAAAGAGATACCTACATAAAAACTCCAGCCATTACCCAAGTCTAAAAAGAAGCACAATTAAAACCCTGGAAGACCGCGCAGAAAGAATTGGCAAAGCCCACTTCCTCCTCCAAGGTGAACTAAACCACCTAAACTGGGCTCTACAGGCCAACGGAGACTCCACCACAGACATCAGAAGAGCTGCAAGGCCAAGAACAAGCCATGAGAGTCAAGACAAAGATCCACCCAAAGGAAGGGTGTTCTTGCCATACACCAAGGGAACCACTGACCTCATAGGGAAGCTGAGGAAGAAACACATCCTACAAACTTTCTACAGACCCACCAAGAAGATCCAACAAATGTTACATTTAGCAAAGGATATTGCTGCTATGTTTAGTGTTCCCTCTGTAGACTTGTCCACAGCTGCATGGTGTACGGTAGACTCCTGCAAAGGTGAGAAAATCCCTCTTGTCCTTTGCTGAATGTAGCATTTTTTGGATTTTCTTAGTGGGTGTGTAGACAGTTTGTAGGTTGTATTTCTTCATCAGCTTTCCTATGCGGTCAGTGGTTTCCTTGCTTAGTTTTCCAATATATAATAATAATAATAATAATAATAATAATAATAATAATAATAATAATGCCATCCCAGGTGACAGTCGCATTAACGAAAAACAACAGGAAAAACTCAGCCGCTATCAGGACCTCAAGATTGAACTTCAAAGACTCTGGCAGAAACCAGTGCAGGTGGTCCCGGTGGTGGTGGGCACACTGGGTGCCATGCCAAAAGATCTCAGCCAGCATTTGGAAACAATAGACATTGACAAAATCACAATCTGCCAACAGCAAAAGGCCACCCTACTGGGATCTGCACGCATCATCCAAAAATACATCACACAGTCCTAGACACTTGGGAAGTGTTCGACTTGTGATTTTGTAATACGAAATCCAGCATATCTATCTTGTTTGCTGTGTCATAAAATAATAATAATAATAATAATACAGTAGAGTCTCACTTATCCAACACAATGTTCTGGTTTATCCAATGCATTTTTGTAGTCAATGTTTTCAATACATCATGATATTTTGGTGCTAAATCCGTAAATACAGTAATTACTACACAGCATTACTGCGTATTGAACTACTTTTTCTGTCAAATTTGTTGTATAACATGAAGTTTTGGTGCTTAATTTGTAAAATCATAACCTAATTTGATGTTTAATAGGCTTTTCCTTAATCCCTCCTTGTTATCCAACATATTTGCTTATCCAACATTCTGCCGCCCATTTATGTTGGATAAGTGAGATTCTACTGTAGTAATAATAATAATAATAATAATAATAATAATAATAATAATACTTTATTTATACCCTGCTCCATCTCCCTTACACTGGGATAAGAGCAAAACAGTATTACATTAATATACCTCACAACCTCTGAGAATGCCTGCCACAGATGTGGGCGAACTAATAATACTTTATTTATACCCCGCTCCATCTCCCTTACACTGGGACAAACGCAAAACAGTATTACATCAATATACCTCACAACCTCTGAGGATGCCTGCCACAGATGTGGGCAAAACGTCAGGAGAGAATGCTTCTGGAACATGGCCATACAGCCCGGAAAATGCACAACAACCCAGCGATTCCGGCCATGAAAGCCTTCCACAACACATCTAGAAGGATACTTACATGGCTGAAAAATATGTTTGTGTATATGTGTGTGTCTATGAAGACAATCTAGCAGCCTTGAAAGAGAAAGCTCCAAAATTCTTCTTACCGCGTGGGAGGCGACAGCTCCAAAGACAGAAAGTGCTCCTGCTGCCTGGCTTTCTCTGCAGACTCTGAAAGAGAGTGGGAGGTCAGGGACACAAGAGATGTGGGAACAGAAGAACCAAAACAGCTGCAAAAAATTGGGGAGGGAAGCTGCCCATGCCCTTGGAAGTTTTGGCAGCACTTCTGAGAAGCCTCTCATTAAGGAAAGCTTTCTTATTTGTCGTCTTATCTTTTCCTGAAGCAGGCATGGGCCAACTTGGAGGGCCCAAATTGGCCCATGACTGCTCTAAATTCAAGGATGTCTCTTCCTTGCAATGAGGCTTTCTCTTCTCTACAGCAAAGGGACTTTCTCTGTTTCCCAAATTAAACCTGTCTAATGATTAACCAGAAAACAAAGCATGCCAAGCACAAAGAAACAGTACTGAGGAAAGGCCCAGGTGCCATGCATCACTTGATTGAGCACATGTTCTAAATATGTTCCAAGTGTGGGACTATTTGGCATCTATGGCAGAGACAGTGCTCTATATGAGCTTATGTGGCGCAGTGTATTAAACCGCTGAACTGCTGGACTTGCGGACCGAAAGGTCGGCAGTGGAGCAGGGTGAGAGCCCGCTGTTAGCCCCAGCTTCTGCCAACCTAGCAGTTCAAAAACATGCAAATGTGAGTAGATCAATAGGTACTGCTCTGGTGGGAAGGTAATGGTGCTCCATGCAGTCATGGCGGCTACATGACCTTGGAGGTGTCTACGGACAACGGCGGCTCTTTGGCTTAGAAATTGACATGAGCCCCCCCACCCCACCCCACCCCACCGAGTCGGACAAAACTAGACTTAATGTCAAGAGAAACCTTTACTTTTACCTATGGTAAGAAACAGGAGAAAAAAATAGGTAGAAGGTTCTGGTAAGGTTGTTTTTAAAGGTAAGAACTTACTTTTATAGTTACAGGTAATACATCTCAGATATAAGAGTTGATATAGTACTGGTAAGTGACCTAACTTTGATACAAATGTCCCAGTGTGTTGTCGAAGGCTTTCATGGCGAGAATCACTGGGTTGCTGTGAGTTTTCCAGGCTGTATGGCCATGTTCCAGAAGCATTCTCTCCTGACCTTTCGCCTGGATCTATGGCAGGCATCCCCAAAGGTTGTGAGGTCTGTTAAAAACTAGGAAAGAAGGGTTTATATATCTGTGGAAGGTCCAGGGTGAGAGAAAGAACTCTATTCCTATGTTCATTTTACGTTTTCCTCTCCGATAAATACCAAGAATAATGCAGAAGTAACAAAGAGTACAGTAAACAAAGTTACTTTGTCAAGATTTCATCAAATAATGGCCTTGTATAATGGGTTACTGGGTTGCTGTGAGTTTTCTGGGCTATCTGGCCATGTTCCAGAAGCATTCTCTCCTGATGTTTTGCCGACATCTATAGCAGGCATCATCAGAAGTTGTAAGGTCTGTTGGAAACTAGGCAAGTGGGGTTTATATATATCTGTGGAATGTCCAGGACGGGAGAAAAAACACTCGTCTGTTTGAGGCAAGTGTGAATGTAGCAATTGGCCACCTTGATGAGCATTGAATGGCCTTGCAGTTTCAAGGACTGGCTGCTTACTGCCTGGGGAAATTTTTTGTTAGGCGTTAGCTGGCCGATTGTTTTCTGTCTGGAATTCGCCTGTTTTCTGAATGTTGTTCTCTATTTACTGTCCTGATTCTAGTGTTTTTTAATAATTGTAGCTAGAGTGTGTTCATTTTCATGGTTACCTCCTTTCTGTTGAAATGGTCCACATGCTTGTGGATTTCAATGGCTTCTCTGTGTTGCCCGACATGGTAGTGTATTATTTGAGAACACAGAAATGGACCACTCTGAAACCACCATGTCAGACGACACAGAGAAGCCACTGAAATCCACAAGCATGTGGACAATTTCAACAGAAAGGAGGCTACGCCACTCTCTTCCCTGCTATAGATATCAAATGACAGGCAGGCACCAAATGTTCCTGGATCTCAGTTTTTTATAAAAAGGTCCCTAACAGGACAATTAGTGAACCTGGTTTTGCAATGCTAATTAATCCTTTGGCCTTGCTTGTCTCTTACCTTCTTCGGCACGTCTTCTCCGGGGTGATAGGAAGGCGTCCTCTTCGCCCAACACCACTTGAAAGCCCTCTTGTTCCACCAACATGTCAATCTCCCGGGCGGTGATTTCAGGGAGGTCTTGCTCCCCCTGCAAGTCAAGGAGATAAAGGAATCCCCATGGAGAGAAGTCTGGCAAAGCTCCTCTTGGAGACCTGTTTCTGAGCTTCCGTTTTGGCCAAAGACTCACCTCGATGGTCAGCAAGACGATGGGCTCAGCCTCCTTGAGCGTGATGGCGTCCGGGGAGACGGTGATGTGCGGCTCGGCTTGGGGGCAAAAGGGGCCAGAGATGTGTATTGAGCACCATGGCTTCATTGCAGAGTTCCTATATAACACCTTTTTTACTCAAGTCTAATGCTCACATTTGGGGGCTAAATTACTTCGCCAAAATTAGGGTGTGCATTAGATTCACATAATACAGTAATCTTAGTGCTGAGCCAAAGCAAAAAGGGAAGCTGCATCAGGATTTGCACCTAGAACTCTTATTTGAGGGACATCTCTAATTTAATGCTATGCAATCCTGGGATCTGTAGTTTGCTGAGGCATTCGCACTCTTTGGCAGAGAAGGATCAAGGCCTTGTAAAACTACAGTCCCCATGATTTCATACCATTGAGCCAAGGCAATTAAAGTGGATTCATTCTACAGCATAGATACACCCCAAGGTTTTCCTTTCCTTTGTGGGAAGCTTTGGTGTCCACTTTTGTTCTTAGAGAAAGGACTCTAAATATGCAGCAACTGTAATGTGCACCTTTGTTTTTGGATAAAGTACAAAGAGTGTGCTTTTGGTCACTGCACATTACATTCCGTAGCAAATACTTTTTTGGGTTCCAGGGTTTTAAGTGCACATTAGATTCGATGGCACATTAGATTCAAGTAAATATGGTATTTTAGCTTAAAAGAAGGCCCCCAAAATAGCTGAAGAGAGGGAAAATATATTTTTTCTAACTCACTTAATGATTGAACCACAACCAAAGCCACATCAACTGGATGGGTGCCTTATCAGCATCACATCAAGAGCTGTCTCAAGATATTTTGCTGCCTGAAGCAGAGAACAAAGTGGCATCCTCTCACATTCAATGTAGATTAGAGCTGAGGCTGCCCTCCAGAGATGTGGGTTGGAAAATTTCTCACAATCATCTATGTTTACCCACAATTATCTGGTTTTTTTTTTACTGCAAACAAAAATGGTATATGGACCATGGTTGTTGACATTATTGCATTATTGCAGATATTCCAATGAAATAAGTTTCCAAATTAAGATTTCAATGTAGCTTTCAGTGGTACCAGGTTATTCAGAAAACCAGATAATATTCCAGGCCCAAGTTTTATCTCAAATGGGTAACAATTTTCCATCACATTTGGCGAAATAAATACTTGTGCCACTCGCTGGGAGCGTGATCTATGCTATGTCCACATTCTTCTCTGTAGAATGGATGCAGTTTGGCTCCACTTGAACTGCCATGGCTCAATGCTATGGAATCATGGGAGTTGTAGTTTAGCCAGCACCCTGTGGAAGAGAAGGCTAAAGACTTTGTGAAACTATAGTTGCTGTGATTCTATTGCACTGAGCCATAGTGGGTCAAGTGGTGTCAAACTGCATTAATTCTGCAGTGCAGATGCACCCGCAGCCTCTCGACTCACCTGTCCTCCGATGCTGGGGAGAAGGAGAGGCTCCTGGAGGGGTTCTCTCTGGAGTCGGAGCTTCTAAGATGTAGCGGACCTGGAAAGAGGCGGATAAAAGGGTGGGATGCCATCTATTTCCTGCATCCATCATAGGAATAGGTTGTTATGGGGCACAGTGCAGATGGGGGAAGCCTTACATGTGGGATGTCAATGGGGCTGGGAAGCAGGGGCTCCATCAGGCCGAAAAATGGATTGGGGGCTTCTTCCAAGGCTTCCATTATGGCCA
This sequence comes from Anolis carolinensis, assembly GCF_035594765.1. Classification (NCBI taxonomy): domain Eukaryota; kingdom Metazoa; phylum Chordata; class Lepidosauria; order Squamata; family Anolidae; genus Anolis; species Anolis carolinensis. Next base: position 7,503,519 of record NC_085846.1, read on the forward strand.
TCTGGTTGGGCAGAAGCAGCCCTGGCCTGAAGGCAAGCAGAAAAAGCAGTTATGAAAGCCACAAAATGACCTGTATGATCGGACCTGTATGATTTTTAAGCACTTGCATGTTGTTCACTAATTGGCTGCTGTTCCCTATCTTACATGCTTCTAATTGGCTTCCGTCCTACATCCTATATGTGTGGTTTTCTACGTGCATGTTTCTTGCCAGGTGTTTGTCTGCATTTGTAACTTTTCTTTCTTGAAGCAAAAGACTCGTGTTCAGCCAGACAGGAAGCTGTACTTGGCAAGGACTAGAATTTATCTAACGGTATTTGCTCAGCCCATAACTTATCATTCTCATGTTTGTTTATAGAAAATGCTCTGCTTCGTACCCAAAGATCTCTTGGTGTGCATCCTACTAAAGTTTCATAGAGACGTTTCTACCTACAATAATGGCCAACAAGGTGAGAAAAATGGCACTTTGCAGCAGACTCATTGAATTGATAAAAGCTAACTTCGGAGACCGAAAGGTCCCAGGTCCAAACCCCGGGAGCGGCAAGAGTGGCCGCTGTTAGCTCCAGCTCCTGCCAACCTAGCAGTTCGAAAACATGCCAATGTGAGTAGATCAATAGGTACTGCTCCGGCAGGAAGGTAATGGCGCTCCATGCAGTCATGCCGGCCACATGACCTTGGAGGTGTCTACGGACAACGCCGGCTCTTCGGCTTAGAAATGGAGATGAGCACCAACCCCCAGAGTCAGACATGACTGGACTTAACGTCAGGGGAAACCTTTACCTTTTTAACTTCGGTGTTGGCTTACATTGTTCAATGGGTCTGCTCTACTTGAGACTATAAACAAAGGGATTGGATACCGCAGACCCCAAAAGAGAGGCATTTGTCAAGATGTCAAATTAACTGGATCCCCCCTCATTGAGACTTACTGCTCCAGATCTGTCATGTCAATACGGATCTGTTGTTGGGTCCGATGAAGCCGTTCCAAGATATGCTGAATTTCCTCTAGAAGAAGGAAGGAAAAATCCACATAGGGTCAATTTAGGGGCTGGAAATCCACATAGGGTCAATTTAGGGGCTGGAAATCCAAACGGGGTCAATTTAGCGGCTGGAAATGCAAATGTGGTCAACAATAAATAGAAACTACACAATTGCTATATGGACTAGAGTAATAGCAAATTAAAACCACCTCCAGATCAAGTTAAATTTTGGTGAAATGACTAGAGGAAAATATGTCCATTACGCTATGTAACACAATTTTTGTTCCTGGGCTGGGCTTAGCATAACAGGCTAACCACAATCTGCAGATAAACCTGCCAATTGAAACATCAGCAGTTCGAGCCCGCGTCAGGGTGAGTACCCGCTGTCAGCCCCAGCTCACTTGCCCACCTAGCAGGTCAAAAGCAGATATGCGAGTAGATAAATAGGTACCACTTTCAGCGGGAAGGTAATAAAGGCACCTTTAAGGACATAAATGGAAGGAAACGCTTCTAGGCATGGAAGATAGAGTGACAACATCGCCCCACCCACATGACTGAAGTCGAGCACAGCCTCCAAATTGCCAGAAATATGATGAGAAATGTCTTTACCTCTGTTTGTGTATTGTCTGTCCTTGTTAATTGTATAACGGCATTGAATGCGTGTCGTATGTGTGTTCTATAATCTGTTCTGAGTCCCCTCAGGGAGACAGAGCGGAATATAAATAAAGTACGGTATATTTATTATTTCCTAATTGGTTCTATCGTAAAAACTTCTTTGCGGGAGGAACATCCTGCAGCACATTTTGCTCTAGTTTTTCAATTAATATCTCATAGAGTCTCAACACATTAATGCAACATAGTTTGTGGCACCCGCAAAAATGAAGTTTCTGGAGTATTACAACTACTTTCAAAGGAACTACCAGACAGTTAAACAGGAAATAACACTTTCAAACCAGGAACAGCTGCTCCAAAGAGGTCCTACCGAAAAGGTACTGGCACTGGCGGATGTAAACCAGGACCACTCCATATTGGAGCTGAGCAGAGAGATAGAGCGAGAAGCGAGGCTTGGGTGCGCCAGGGACGGGTGCTGGGACCCGAACCAGGATGAAATCCATGATGTCCTCGCTGTGGAAAGAGAAAGATACAGGGATTGTTAACCATCTATTCCAGGCATGTGCAAACTTGGGCCCTCCAGGTGTTTTGGACTTCAACTCCCACAATTCCTAACAGCCTGCCAGCTGTTAGGAATTGTGGGAGTTGAAGTCCAAAACACCTGGAGGGCGCAAGTTTGCCTTGGCCTGATCTACATTGCCTAATAATCAAGTTCATATCAAATAATCTGGATTATATGGGGCCTTAGAGGTCTCTCAGTCATAGGGGTGACATACACTGAAGTTGTTTTGTTGACAAATTTATAAAAGTCTTTCTTTAGCTTCTGATGCTCTGCCAATTACTGTCCATCTTGAGGACTAGAATCTTCTCTTTTTAAAAACCGATTGCATGGAATGATTGCAGAATACCAGATGCCTTACGAGTCCCTTAAGAAATATCAGATGTTCCCTTTTCTCCTTCCGCTTTTACTGGTTTTTAAAGGAGGGAGGCAGGAAATTGTACAACAGGGTTTTGGGGAGTCTAATTCGATGACCATCTGTACCAGTCAAGGGTTGGACTTGATGGCCTTTAGGGTCTCTTTCAATTCTATAACCCAAATACGTGCCATGGGTTACAACAATGGGCCATGCACACTGTAGAATTAATGCAGTTTGGCAACACTTTAACTGTATTTATTTACTCAATGCTATGCAATCATGAGTGTTGCAGTTTTAGAGCCCTTTCACACAGCCATATAATCCAGAATATCAAGGCAGAAAATCCCACAATATCTGCTTTGAACTAGGTTATCTGAGTCCACACTGCCATATATACCAGTTATAATATCTATATATATAAAAGGGTAATGAAATTTCGGCCTAGGACAAAACAACAAAACTACACATCCCAGAAACACTAAACTTGGCAGCACAACCCCTCATCCATGCCTCTACGTTCATACAACAAAAAGAAAAGAAAAATAAAGTCCTAATTAGAGGGAGAGGGATAATTGTTTTTATCCAATTGCTGCCAGTTAAAAGGCTAAGCTCCGCCCACTTGGTCTCCTAGCAACCCATGCAGCCCAGGGGACAGGCAGAGTTAGGCCTCACTTAGGCCTCTTCCCCACTGCCTATAAAATACAGATTATCTGATTTTAACTGGATTATATGGCAGTGTAGACTCAAGGCCCTTCCACACAGCTATATAACCCATTTATAATCTTATATTATCTGCTTTGAACTGGATTATCTTGACTCCACACTACCATATAATCCACTTCAGTATGCAGTCGGACACAACTGGACTTAATGTCAGGAGAAAACCTTTACCCTTTACTTTAACTACCACCAATTCCTCAATACTTTATTTCCCATACCACCATACTTCGCCACAGCAACGCGTGGCCAGGCACAGCTAGTACAATATAAAATTGTACTATATAAAATATATAATAATATATATAAAATATATAATAATATAATATATTGTATATACATATATTGATAATAATATTATAATGTAATACAATATAACTAATAATTATACAACATAATAATTATTATACATTATATGTAATATTACTAATAATATTACAGTATAGTAGTATAATAGTAATCTATAATGCTAATATTGTGCTATGCTAACAATATAATATATGTATGTACATAGAAGCCACTTTGAGTCCCCTTCGGGGTGAGAAGAGTGGGATATAAATGTAGTAAATAAATAATGTGGGGTTTTATTCAGCTGTGTGGAAGGGGCCTTTGAAGCAAAGGGACATTTCTTCCTTCTACACTGCTATATAAAATCCAGATTATCTGCTTTGAACTGGATTATATGGCAATGTAGAATCATAGAATCTAGTTCAAAGCAGATAATGGGAATTATCTACTTTGATAATATGGATTATATGGCAGTGTAGAAGGGGCAAACTTGTCCCAAAAAATAGTAACTTTTCCAAGTTGTGCTGCTGTCAACTCTGATTACTTTTCAAGACTGATGGCAGAGAGTCCTACTTCTTTAACTCAATTTTCCTGGGATAAGATTTCATATATACCAAATAGATGATTGCCTATTAAACTGCAGTCGACTTTCATTATTTTATTTTTAATGCTTTAACTAATTTTGCCAAATCTCCAGGTTGTCGTTTTGGGAAGAAACAACTCACCAGGTTTGTGGGACGTTGACTTTCAAGTACTCTCGCTTCATCAGCTTGGTCGCGCCCGTCGCTGCCAACCTGGGAGACATGAGATAACCAACATTATTATTATTAACACATATTTTGTTGCTTCAAATGCTAGACATGTTTTTGGGTATATTAGACCTACTGAATCCAAAAATGGCACCCCTTTCCCCTGTCAACTCTGTTTTTTTGAGATACTGAACATATCTACCAGTCCTCACCCATTTACTATCTTAACCACAGTCTAATTTTGCTTGACCAGATAGGCAATTTCTATGAAATTTCAAAACTATATCCATACTAGGTTGCTGTGAGTTTTCCGGGCTGGATGGCCATGTTCCAGAAGCATTCTCTTCTGTCTTTTCACCCATTTCTATGGCAGGCATCGTCAGAGGTTGTGAGGTCAGTTGGAAACTAGGCAAGTGGGGTTTATTTATATACCTGTTTCCAACAGACCTCACAACCTCTGAGGATACCTGCCACATATGTGGGCGAAACGTCAGAAGAGAATGCTTCTGGAACATGGCCATACAGCCCGGAAAACTCACAGCAACCCAGTATGGATATAGTTTTGAAATTGCATGGAAATTGCCTATCTGGTCAAGCAAAATTAGACTGTGATTAAGATGATAAATGGCTTATTCTGCCAGACTTGTCCCTATTGATTCTCTGTCTATTCTTCCAAAGAGAAATAATAAAATCAATTACCAAATTGTCGAAAAACATCCAGTATGACGCTGGAGAACGTTGGGATAATAAAACATTTTTTTTAATTTTTGTGCCGGGAACTTTGTAAAACTTTCAGACACCACGAAACTGTGGTGACGGAAAGAGAGTGCTTTCTGTGTCGCAGGTGATGCCCCCTTTTTCAGGCAGAAGGGACTGATTAATCTTCAATTGCCTTCAATCGATTAATGCGTCAGGCCTAAATAAAATAAAATAAAATCTGACAGCAAAGACCGCCTATCTGACACGCTCCACCTCCTGACAACAAGTGAAGGCGCAAAGCAACAGCTGGGAATAGGGTCACTCATTCCGAACCAATCACTGCTGCCTTCTGGAATGCTGACCAATCAAATATTTTCCCTCCTTTGCATACCTCAGCCAATCAGGACATGAGTCCCCACATGGAGAAATTTCTCTCATCTTCATGCTTGGAGACAGAAAGTGTACAACTTCAGTTCCAACCAATCAGATTACAGCATTCGTTCTCTGCTTCCTTAACTGACCTATAGGCTGCTAAATAACTGGCTTAAAGGGCCAGTCACATAATTTGAACCCTTTGTAGGCACCTCCCCTGTTGCCTCAATACCAAATAATGTCAATACTTTTTTGGGGAAGGGGATTCATTATTTGCCTAATTCAAGCATAACTTCGTCGAAGGATTTCATGGCCGGAATCACTGGGTTGCTGTGAGTTTTCTGGCCATGTTCCAGAAGCATTCTCTCCTGACGTTTCGCCCACATCTATGGCAGGCATCCTCAGAGGTGTGTGAGGTCTGTTGGAAACTAGGCAAGTGGGGTTTATATACGTACATGTGGAATAACATCCAGGGTAGGAGAAAGCTCTTTGTCTGCATGAGGCAAGTGTGAATGTTGCAATTGGCCACCTTGATTAACATTGAATGGCCTTGCAGCTTCAAAGGCTTGCTGTTTCCTGCCTGGGGAAATCCTTTGTTGGGAGGTGATTAGCTGGCCCCGATTGTTTCTTGTCTGGACGAAACGTCAGAAGAGAGTGTTTTTTTAAATTTTTTAACTTTGATTTTTTTCTTTTTTTCTATTTTTTTGATTTTTCACATTTGTTATTTTTTATCATTATTTATTCACTTTTTTCTATTTTTACCCTTTTTCTTTTATTTTCACATTTTTCCCCTTTCCTTCTTGTTTTCCATACATTTCCTATACCTGATATTGTTCTCACTCTTTTTTATGTATAAACACGCTAAATAATATTTATTTTTATTTTTTAAGTGGAGAGGATGCTTCTGGAATATGGCCATAAAGCCTGGAAAACTCACAGCAACTCAATCGAAGTGTTCAGCATGACAAATGAACCCGCAGGCACGAATTGCCCTACTTAAGAAAAGCGAAAAACCCCAAAAGAAAAAGATAACAGAAAACCACAAGAAATGAGATTTGACTCATCATCAGCCATTCATTTGCTGCAGAGGATCGGAGGAAGAAGAAGCACCCAAACACAAGGTCTTTGCTTTGGAGCTGAATATAATGGATTTAATTTGGGCATTTTTTGCCATTGTTTATCATTGACCCCTTCTACAGTGCCATATGAAATCCAGATTATCTGATTTGAACTGGATTATATGGCAGTGTGGACTCACATAATCCAGTTCAATGCAGTTAAACCACATATGGCAGTGTAGATGGGGCCTCGTATTACACAGTTTAATTGTATTGAACAACACTGCATGAATTTATACCAAGCATGGGCAAACTTGGGCCCTCCTGGTGTTTTGGACTTCAACTCCCACAATTCCTAACAGCCATTGTACACAGGTTTATATGTGCCTTAAATCTTTCTCTTTCTTGGTATGCAGCATAATTTTAAAATAAAATCTGCACAACTGCAAAGTCAATGCACGTTGGGAAGGCAAAAACCTTAAGAAATCAGGGGGAAACTTCCTCACGTTTGAGATTATCCAAAATCTGAATTGTTCTCTGTCTCTCTCAATCCAAAGCAGGAAATAAATCAGTTGGGAAATGTCCCATTTTGCTTTCCATAATTCATCCAGGAAGGCAGAACATAACTTCTTGAGTTACCAGGCTGCAAAAATGTTATGTATATTTTCAGCAAATCTGTATGTATTTCTTCGTAGATCACAGATGAATAACAGTATGCAACAAAATTTGAAAAAAAAATCTGTTCCTGGTTTGAAAGTCTTATTTCCTGTTGAATTGTGTGGTACTTAGTTCAATAGTACAGTATAGTCTCGCTTATCCAGCATTCTGGATTATCCAATGCCTTTTAGTAGTCAATGTTTTCAATAAATTGCAATGTTTTGGTGCTAAATTTGTAAATACAGTAATTACTACATAACATTACCATGTATTGAACTGCATTTTCTGTTGATTTGTTGTAAAACATGTTCTGGTGCTTAATTTGTAAAATCATAATGTAATTTGATGTTTAATAGGCTTTTCCTTAATCCCTCCTTATTATCCAACATTTTCGCTTATCCAACGTTCTGCCGGCCTGCTTATGTTGGATAAGTGAGACTCTACTGTAGTTGCTCTACTCCATAAACTTTGTTTTTGTGGCTGCTACAAACTAGACTGAATTGATTGAGACTATGAGATGGTCACTGAAAAACTAGAGCAAAATGTGCTGCAGGATGTCTTGCAAAAACAATGGTCTTTGTTCCATGTTTTTATGACAGAACCAATTAGGAAATGACAGGTATAACTCGGGAATGAAAATCATGTTGCATAGTGTCATCTGAGCTGGTATAACTCAGCTTCCTAATGTTCAGAATTGCTTGTTTTTTTAAAGAGTATAATTTGCATTGTCAAAAGTGATGCAATCTCACTCAACCACAGAAGAGGTCATTGTGTTCCTTCAGCAAGCAGTTTTGCAAAATAACAACTCCCTGGTTGTTCAAACAGGATACAGACTCCAGCATTTGTTTTGATGATTTGTTTATTATTTAAGGAGTATTAGATTCACATGAGAAGACAAACAAAGAGATAGGAAGTTTTGTTCTATTTTTTTTTTTTTTGTTATCCTATGAATAAAGTGCAAAGGAGGAAACCATGAAAACAAACAAAATCTGACTACCATTATTTAAAAAAAAACCCTCTAAAATCTGGACAGTAAATAAAACACAACACTCAGAAAACGGGGATTCCAGACAGGAAACAACCTGGGCCAGCTAACACCTCCCAACAAAAGATTCCCCCAGGCAGGAAGCAGCCAGGCTTTGAAGATGCAAGGCCAGTCAATGCTAATCAAGCTGGCCCATTGCAACATTCACACTTGCCTTCAACAGACAAGAGTTCTTTCTCCCATACTGCACATTATTCCACAGATATATAAACCCCACTTGCATAGTTTACAACAGACCTCAACTTCTGAGGATGTCTGCCACAAATGTGGGCGAAACATCAGGAGAGAATGTTTCTAGAACATGGCAATACAGCCTGAAAAATTCACAACAACCCAAAGTGCAAGAAGGTTTGAGAGTGGCCAAGTAAGCCAAACAGCAGAGCTGGAAAAGCTTGTAATGTGTAGGTAATATTTTTGTATATACAATTTATTACAAAAATACGTTTTTTGTAATATAGTAATAGAAGGAGCCCAGTGGTGAAGTGCATTAAAGCACTGAGCTGCAGACCGAAAGGTCCCAGGTTCAAGCCCCGGGAGTGGTATGAGCGGCCAGTGTTAGCTCCAGCTCCTGCCAACCTAGCAGTTCGAAAACATGCCAATGTGAGTAGATCAATAGGTACCGTTTTGGCGGGAAGGTAACGGACAACGCTGGATCTTCAGCTTAGAAATGGAGATGAGCACCACACCCCAGAGTCAGACATGACTGGACTTAACGTCAGGGGAAACCTTTACCTTTAATAGAAGGAAATGACCAAAGCAAAACAAAAAGGAGATTCTCAAGCAAAGGTGCATCTACATTATGGAATTAATACAGATTGGGACCATGGCTTAATATGCTACAGGATCAAGGGAGCTGTAGTTTTGCATAGTCTTTGGCCTTCTCTAACAAAAGTGTGCTGGTACTTCCCCAAACTACAACTCCCAGAGCCATGGTGGTTCAAGTGGTTTCAAAACCGCATTAAATCTACAGTGTAGCTGCACCCCAAATTGCCACTGTTATCTCAGGATTGCACGAAATAAGCCGAATCCACAAGCGAGTCCTCCAATCCAGCTGCTTGTCCACTCTCTATAGTGTTTCATACATTTCCATTATGCAGGGAAATAGTTTGCAGGTAGTGCTGGTCCACCTGGGCAAAGGTATACCACAAGAAGTCCCGCCCTAATTGGAATAGGATTAGGGCCACTGTCACATGAGCTCCTCGAGAGGAACCAGGGATTGGAAACTTCTACGTTTCAGATATTTGCAGACAAGATGGCTTTGGAGACAAGGTCAAGGCAGGATGACTCTTCCACTGCAGGAGTAGCAGGAGGAGGAGGAGAAGGAGGAGGAGGCAGCAACCGAACAGCATTAATTTGTTCCATCTGCGGGGTGGAGAAACAGAGCAACACAACATGAAAATACACTTTGGCCTCATTGGATCTATTCCATCTCAGAAAGTCTCTCTCTCCGTTCCAAGTTCCCAAACATATTTCTAAGTATAGACTCATTGTTTCTGTGTGCCTTGGCCATCAAAGTCCATGGGACTCCCAAGTGAGACCACTGTGCCCGCCTTTCGAGGTTCACAAAGCCACACTGTCAACTTCTAGCCCTTCTCACCTGGATGACGATAAGTTTGCTGTCAATGTTCTCCCTCTCGTCCAATTCCTGTCCAACGCAGAGGGTCACCTGATACTGGGGCATCGGACCCAAGCCCTGTTGGAACTCGTCCAGTGCTATGGGCAGATAACAAAAAGAAAAGGTCAATACAACAAGTCCTAATTCAGTGTCTTAAATTGCCTCCAAATGACCACGAGAATCATGTCTTTTCATGTGGCTCTCCTGATGCTGGACTGTAGCTCTTGTATTTCTCCTCATTGGACATCATGGCTTCAGCCGATGGGAGTTGTGATATAGTAACATCTGGAAGGCTGCAGTTTATTCGGTTTAGTGAGGAGAGTAGGATTTGGCTTGAGATACAAGGCCTCTACATATTATGTCTGCTTTTGAAATACTCTAACCTTTCCCCAGCCTCAGGGCCACACACAAGTGTAATAATAATAATAGTAATAATAATAATAGTAATAATAATACTTTATTTCTAGACCGCCCTCTCTCCCCAAAGGGACTCAGGGCGGTTAACATACATATAAACAGCAAACATTCAATGCCACAATTTCTTCATTAAAATCAAAACTATAAAATAGCAGTAACATACACATTATAATAAAAATTCCACATTAGAAAAACAATCGATTTAAACATGACCGTCAGTAAAAACATTATTGCACAGAGCGAGCATATACCTGGACCAATTTAAGTTGCTGAAATGTTCAGCCCTTGTTCTAGTTTCACTTAGACCATAGCTGCTATGGGGTGACAATTCCCATTATCCCCAGTTCATATGGTGGATAATCAAAAGTGATGTGAGTAATAACACCTAGAGACCCAAACTGGGTAAAAATTAAGGAGCACCAAACATTACACAAGCCAACAAGTATTTTTCAGAAATATTATAAAATAAACTTTTATACAAATTACAAAAAAATGTGAGTCATGCACTGAAAGGATTAAATGGATGCAATGACTCAGAAAAAGCTACAGTTCAATATAAGCTTTGGTGAAAGAAGCCCAAGGTTGAAGGCCTCGTGTGTGAAGCTCCAGTGTGAAGGCTGCTGTGTGTAGAGCTACTGTGTGAAAGTCCTGTGTAAGTTCGGTGTGAAAGGAGGCTCTGTGAGAGCGAAACTGTTTATCTGCATGAGAAAGAAGTATAAAGAACTTTATTTGTGTTGTGAAATCTTGTTTTTGTAAATAGTGCAACCATATTATTTTGCTACAAAGAAAAGCCTCCCAAGGAAGAGATAACATTGGTCTCTGTGTTTTTGTTCTTTTCATCACTTTTGGCTACTGGTGTTGGGTCATGCTGCTGCTCATAAGTTACTCGGCTGTGCATTTATAGGGAGTGTCTTTTGTTAATAAGCCCACTCACCCAACATATTTTTCATCAGATATAATTTTAGGTCATTCTTACAATGTTTTTTGTGCTGAATTCAGATCTGTGTTTATTTTTTCTCAATCATGTGTAGTTTTTGCAATGAGGCTAATCGAATAATTAATGCATTTACGAGCTGATATCAATTAAGATGCTATTGATATCAGTGCGTAAATTATTAGTTATTCAATTAGCCTCATTGTAAGAACTACACATGATGGAGAAAAAAGTAAACACAGATTTGAATTCAGCACAAAAAATTCTATAAGAATGTCCAAAAATTATATCCGATGAAAAATACTTGTTGGCTTGTGGTTAATTAGATTCCATTGATATCAGTATGTAAATGCATTAATTACTCAATCAGCCTCATTGCAAAAACTACACATGATAGAAAAAAAATACGCAGATGTGAACTCAGCACAAAAAACTCTGTAAGAATGTCCTAAAATTATCGTATGATAAAAATACTTGTTGGCTTGTTACACGAATAGGATGTAAAATATGCAAACTTGACAGTAGTCTGCTAGAATGTATCATTCATCATATTTTAAAAAGTTGACCTAATGGGATAAAAATAAAGACATATTTAAAATCAGCATAAACATTAATTTAAACTGTGCAACTCTCATTTCTGATGATTACAAAAAGTTTGATTTTGTTGGCTTGCGTTATTTAAAATAGTATACAGGGTGTTTGAAAAAGAACTCCCTAGTTTTAATGTAATTTACACTAAAAAAGGGAGTTCTTTTTCAAACACCCTGTATAGTTGGCCTTCTGCACGATCTAGGATTTCAGCATCCATTGATTCAATGGCCCTTTGAAGGCAACCAGGAGACTGAAATTCCCTGATCCTGGGAGTTTTGTTCTGCAAATTCTAGGAGCCTCCAAAAAGTAATGTTTCCATGCTCTTGGTCTGACCTGCTTGGAAGGATTTGGTGCTGAAGAGCTCGACGAAAGCTCCGTTCTCCAGCTTGCCATGCCCGTTTGGGCCACGCCAGAAGATGTTGGCTTGGTCTCGACACTGGATGAAGATCCCTTTGGAGTTGCAGGCCACCATCGCTCCCTTCTCCAGGTTCCTCAACAAGCGCCGAACGGCTTCCTGCTTTTGAGGGTCTTCCGTCTTGTTGGGGGGCGGCAGAACCACCCGGCTTATGATGTTTGCTGGCGCTCCCGGTGGAGCGGCGACGGAGGTGATGAGAAATTCGTTTGCCGGGATCCACATCCATTGCGCTTGAACCCCGCCATAGAAGATGGACAGAAAGACAGAATCTTCTCCTACGAAGGTGAGAAGAAGAGAAGAAGAGTAGTGTTGGACTGGAAGGAAGGTCTTAACTGGACCGGCACCATGGTTAACTGGTTGGCACTGGGATGCCCACCAGCATGACTGGATTGCGTCTTCTCACCCTCACTGCACGGCTAAAAACAGGACGAGAGTCAATGGTTCAATTTCAAGAAATGAGACTCTACCCAAACTTTAAGAAAAACCTCATTTTGGCAGAATCAAAAAATGAAAATTAATAATAATAATAATAATAATAATAATAATAATAATAATAATAATAAAACTTTATTTATACCCCGCCACCATCTCCCCAACTGGGACTCGGGGCGGCTTACATGGGGCCATGCCCAGAGCAATACAATATAAGAGAATATAAAAACAACATATCATAGCACAATTAAAACAATACAACAGATAATAATATACATTACAACAAGAAGTCAAAGGGATGATTGCTAAAATAATAGTATTGAGAACCAAGGTGGAAAGACTGTATGAGATACAATGCAAAAAGAAATTGTAGAAACTCAGTAAACAGTAATACTGTAAACAGGCTATATAGTAGAGTCTCACTTATCCAACACTCACTTAACCAACATTCTGGATTATCCAACGCATTTTTTGTAGTCAATGTTTTCAATGCATTGTGATATTTTGGTGCTAAATTCGTAAATACAGTATTTACTACATAGCATTAATGTGTATTGAACTACTTTTTCTTTCAAATTTGTTGTATAACATGATGTTTTGGTGCTTAATTTGTAAAATCATAACCTATTTTGATGTTTAATAGGCTTTTTCTTAATCTCTCCTTATTATCCAACATATTCTCTTATCCAACACTCTGCTGGCCCGTTTATGTTGGATAAGTGAGACTCTACTGTATATCAGACATGGGCAAACTTGGGCCCGCCAGGTGTTTTGGACTTCAACTCCCAGAATTCCAAAACACCTGGAGGGCCCGAGCTTGCCCATGCCTGATATATATGATATGATTAATTTAAATTAAAAGGGAACAACATCGGGGAGAATACGAAGGGGATAAAGATGAATTTAGAAGAACCTGAACCTTAGTCACAAGGGATAAATTGCTGTTTTGAATATTCATCGTGGTTTATGTATCAATTTTAAACAGATTGGTTTATATTCAGCAGAAGATAAAATGCAATTAAGTAGAACAAGAGGTAAATGTCATTGTTTGATTGATAGTTGAGAAGGGGAAACGTCAGTTGTGTTTTTTCAATGCTTTTCGAGACCGGCCTGGGAGAATGATTTATACATTGTATATCCAAATCTGCCCAGAAATTGGAGCTCCAGTGGCGCAATGGGTTAAATCCTTGTGCTGGCAGGACTGCTAACCGATAGGCCAGTGGTTCAATTCCAGGAACAGCAGGTGAGCTCCCTCTGTCAACTCCAGCTCCCCATGCAGGGACAGGAGAAAAGCCTTCCACAAGGATGGTAAAACACCAAACATCTGGACATCCCCTGGGCAACGTCCTTGGAGACGACCAATTCTCTCACACCAAAAGTAACTTGCATTTTCCCATGTTGCTCCTGATACAAGAAAAAAAAGTCTAGAAATTCTATGTTGTAGTAGCCGTTAAAGATATGAGGATGATGGGGGTGGTAGTGTTGCAATTAAGCACATCTGTAGGCTGACATAACAGCGAAGGGACCCATTTGGGGATCTCACCTGTTTCCGTGGCATTAATGCCCACTGGCAAGTCAGGAACCAGGTTCAAGCAGAAAGTGTTCTTCTCTGTCTCTGTCTCTGCTGCTCGGTCAAAGAGAGAAGCAAAATTCAAAACTTGGGGAGAAACAAGTGATTTTGCATAGCCTACCAGCTCCTTTCTTACACAAAAGCTGCCAAGTTTCCAGTTGATTCTGTACAGGAAAACTTGAGAGACTGTTCTGGCGGGATTGCATAATGATGATGATGATGATAACAATAATATTAATATTAATAATAATAGAGTCACTAAGTATGTGCAGAGTGTCTTTCACCCATTGGCGAATAAACACAGCCAACCAAACACATCTAGAACAAGGATAACAGGTATGTGCCAAAAAACTGGAAAGCGTCGTAAGTTGGATCAATTTCATATTATTCGTACTTACAATATGATATCTGACGCACACGAGCAGTCTGCACCAAAAATTAAGAAATTGAAACTTATCCCATACTTTTGGTTTTAGTTTTGTAAATCTCGGAAGGCTCCCAAAATCAGTTTTATATTCAGTGCAAGGAAGCAAAGCCAAAAAGGCTGCATTATTGCCAGCCTTGCATTTCCTCGGTAAATTAATGGCCTCTCGCCATTAGGAAAGGGGAACAGAGGGAGCAGAGTTTTCTAGGAAAAGTACAGAACTCTGGGAAATGTATTTTGGGAAGGGAGGGAGCCTTATGCCAGAAAATTCAAAAGGCCCTGCTCTAAACTACATTTCCCAGAATGCAGTGCACTGCTCAGCATCAGAAAGATTTGCCCCTCCGTAGCCAGCCATAGTCCCAATAAATTATAATTTTTTCCCCTGGGTTATAAAATGTCATTTCCTAATTGCCTCTTTTATAAAAACACTAGCTGTGCCCGGCCACACGTTGCTGTGGCAAATTATGATGGTATGGGAAATAAAGTATTGAGGAATTGCTGGTAGTTAAGGTAAAAGGTAAAGGTTTTCCCCTGGCATTAAGTCCATTATAAATGGGTTATATAGCTATGTGGAAGGGCCTTGAGTCTACACTGCCATATAATCCAGTGCAAATTAGATAATCTGTGGAAGAGGCCTAAGTGAGGCCTAACCAGGCCTGTCCCCTGGGCTGAGTGGGTTGCTAGGAGACCAAGTGGGCAGAGCTTAGCCTTCTAACTGGCAGCAATTGGATAAAACCAATTATTCCTCTCCCTCTAATTAGGACTTTATTTTTGTTTTCTTTTTATTGTATGAATGTAGAGGCATGGATGAGGGGTTGTGCTGCCAAGTTTAGTGTTTCTGGGATGTGTAGTTTTGTTGTTTTGTCCTAGGCCGAAATTTCATTACCCTTTTATATATATAGATGGTGAAAGTTTATTAAACTGCAAAAACTTTGTCTTTGCACTAAGGACATTGTGTTATAGTACATTTTGCTATCCAGTCCACCAATCTAACATCATCATTCACCTATTTAACAAAGTTGTTGGCGCAAAAACAAAGTTCCCGGTGTAGAACCACTGCTTTCAAAGTAAGGACTACACAATTGAACAAGAAATAATACTTTCAAACTAGGAACATATTTTCATTATTATTTTTAAAAATGTTGTGATTGACCTAATGTATAGAGAAAATAAAATGTTGTGAATGTATAGGGAAAAGGAACTTTCTCCCACCTGGTTCACCCAGTTCAGGGCTGTTTTCCACTTTCAGGTAAGCAGAGGAGCCCATGGCATTTGGCGTGTGGCTTGCCATGGCTTCCGGGCCCGAGCTCTCCTCCTGCGGGAGACGCAAGTGCGCGATATCAAGACATGTTAGCAACAGGATCCCACTCAAAAACCAACCCATGACTGTCCTATCCTTCACATAAGTGTATAGAGTAGACCTATTAAATCAGTAAAAGTTTACGCAAGTGTCATCTCACCCATTCAACAACTGATACAATGAGTCTACTGGAAGGAATTATGGGGACTAAAAACTCCCAAAGGCAATTGCCCCCCACAAAAATAGGATGCAGTTGCCCATAGAAAACCATGATAACCCTATCTAAAAAATTAGCATTGATGCAGTCTAGGTAAAGGTAAAGGTTTCCCCCTGACATTGTCTAGTTGTGTCCGACTCTGGGGGTTGGTGCTCATCTCCATTTCTAAGCCGAAGAGTCGGCGTTGTCCATAGACACCTCCAAGGTCATGAGGCTGGCATGACTGCATGGAGCGTTGTTACCTTCCCGCCAGAGCGGTACCTATTGATCTGCTCACATTTATATGTTTTCGAACTGCTAGGTTGGTAGAAGCTGGGGCTAACAGCGGAAGCTCACCCCGCTACCAGGATCCAAACCACCGACCTTTTGGTCAGCAAGTTCAGCGGTTTAACCCGCTGCACCACCGGAGGCTCATGCAATTTTCTGGATCAACATCTCAAATAACCCTAGGAACAGGACGAAAAACTAAGACACCGAGAAAAAAATTGTTTGGGTGGGGATGTTTACAACGGCAACAACAACAACAACAACAACATCAACAACGCATTTATGAATACCATTGATGTTAATTCTATTTTGATGTTGACATATTTGGATTGTATCGAAATGCCACTGAAATGTCAGCCACTTTCGAGTCTAAATAAACCCAACGACAACAACAATAACAAGAAATCCACTACATCACGCTGGACTGAAGGGACTAAATCTGGCATGGGCCAACTTGGGCCCTCCAGGTGTTTTGGACTTCAACTCCCACCATTCCTAACAGCCTCAGGCCCTTTCCTTTTGCCCCGCAGCCGCTTAAGTTAGGAATGGTGGGAGTTGAAGTCCAAAACACACAGAGGGCTGAAGTTTGCCCATGCCTGGACTAAATCCTTCCCTTCTTTCGTACTTACCATTTTGATTAATGAAAGGGAGCCAGCAGGCTGAATAATGCTCTCTACGGGATTGCTGTTTTTTTTGGATCGTCCAGCCTTTGTCTTCTTTGATGTCTCTTTTTTACACCCTTAAGAGAAGGAAAGAGGGAGGAGATACTAAGCATACCCTCCCAGGGATCTGAGGGTGCATCTATACTGTGGAGTTAAATCACTTTGACGCCACTTTAACTGCTAGGAATCCTGGGATTTGTAGCTTGGCTTCCTTACCTGCCAGCTGCTCAGACACCGGCACCAGGCGGTAGACCTTGTAAGGCTCGGCGATGTCCAACCTCGAACGCTCCGGCATCTCCTCGAACTCCGAACTCTTGCTCAAAGCGCAGCGGACACGGGTCTTCCAAGTTGCAGGGTCGTTGGAGTTGCACTTGCCTTTGAAGACGGCCCAAGCCTGGGAAATAAAAAGAGGAGGCTCGAACGTTTTGGACTTCAACTCCCACAATTCCTAACAGCCTACCGGCTGTTAGGAATTGTGGGAGTTGCAGTCCAAAACACCTGGAGGGCCTAAGTTGGCCCGTGCCTACGTTAGAACTTAAGTGGTCAGTGCTGATGTGATGTCATGATCTCCGTTCTCTGACATCTCCGGATACAGACCAAGCGCTTACAAAGAACAGATGCCAGCCATAAAACGGACCAGCCATAAAACCTCAATTACTCTCTGGTATGTGAGAGCCCCTATATAAATGGGCTAAAGAGAAGGTTCTGATATTCTGTACAATAAAAGCTGTTGGAATCTACCAGCGTGTGTCTTGGTGCTTTCTTCTAGTGGAAGACTTACCCACAGCACAACTGGGAGAAGAGAGCCCAACATGTGAACAAGGAACACAATACCTTGAAAAACCCGGCGTCTTCATCATGTCGGAACTCATGTTTCCCGGCGTGTTTCCACGGGATGCGGAACATGGTCTTGGCCGGCGGATCGTCCCAAACCAGACCGGGGAATTTCCCACTCTCCACTTGCTCCACCGTCCACTGGCGCAGCTGCCGTGTCCTGCGAATGCCTTTCCGTGGCGTCGCCATCGGAGGAGAGGAAAAGGGTTGCGGCAAAGGAGGAAATCCTGAAGGAAGAGGGAAAACATCATCCTCATCATCCTGCTTTTATTTGTATCCTTCCTTTCTGAAATATAGGTACTCAAGGCCACTAATCACACTACAAATTAAAACAACACAAATGCATTAAAATGTACATAAAGGGAGAGAGCAATAGGGTTGCATTCAATGCATTTCACATATTGTGGCTGGGCTGTCCACTTCCACAGACAAGCTCCCACTTCCACGAATAGCTCTAGATCATCCTTTAAGAAACAATTGAAAACCTGGATGTTTGGGCTGGCCTTTGGAGAGACAGCCTTTGGATGACCAGCCTCATTATAATTCTATTCTGAATGCTATTAGGTTCCTTTCATCGGGGCATTTTAATCTAATGATTTTATCTTATATTGCTGCTATAGTCCCGTCCCCCACCACCACCACCACCTTTGAAGTTGACTGAATGGCATTGGTGGTTGTTTGATATTACTGTTGTATAAACCTTTGTTTTAACTTCTGCTTTATTATCTTCTTGTGTTTTAAACTGTGTATATTGTTGGTGTATTGGCGCTGTTATTTTTGTAACATTGTGAGCTGCCCCGAGTCCCCACGGGGAGATGGTGGCGGGGTATAAATAAAGTTTTTATTATTATTATTATTATTATTATTATTATTATTATTATTATTATTATTATTATATCTCCCACCACTCAGGAGACATCAATGTCCCTTCCTTCAATGACATTGTTGGTTATAGTGAGCACCGTGAACATGCCCAAGAGCCTGCCAATGTCCTCCACAAACACCCTACTGCCCACCACCCAAGGGAAGGCTTTAATACGGTGACAATTTTGTCCTAGATTTTCTGTTTTTCCTCCACCACAGTGTTTCTTATTTTTTTTCCATTGGTGTGGAATTTGCATAATCCCGCCCACTGCCTCTCCCGTAACCCTTTCCTACTCTTTTCAATGGTGCAAAGCAAACAGAGGAATTGATCAGCAACTGAACATATTGAAGAGGTTTGGGGAGAATTCATCATGATTGATAGGAGTTGTATGTACTGGGATGTATAGTTCACCTGCAATTTAAAAGCACTCTGAACTGCACCAGCGATGGACCTAGAACTAACTTGGCACACAGAAACCCCATGACCAAGAAAAAATACTGGAAGTATTTGGAGGGATTTATAGGAGTTGTAGTTCACCTGCATCCAGAGCACACTATGAACCCAAACCATGATGGATCTGGACCAAACTTGGCATTCATACCCGATATGCCCACATTTGAATACTGGTGGGTTTTGAGGGGAATTGGCCTGGAAATTTTGGAGCTGTAGGTACTGGGATTTATAGTTCACCTGCAATCAGTGAGCACTCTGAACTCCACCAAAGATGGAATTGGACCAAACTTGGCACACAGAGACCCCATGACCAGCAAAAAATACTGGAGGCCTTTGGGGGAAGTTTAGCTTGATTTGGGGGAATTGTAGTTCACCTAGCACTGTGAATCCAAACACCGATGGATCTGAACCAAACTTGACACACATACCTGATATGCTGAAATTTGATTTCTGGAGGGGTTTGGGGGGGACTGACCTTCCTTTCTGGGAGTTGTAGTTCACTCAAAACCAGGGAAACTGTGACCTCCACCGATGATGGACCTGGACCAAACTTGGCACACAGAAACCCCATGACTAACTCAACTTACTAGAGGGGTTGGAGGGGACTGATTCACCATAGTGAAAGTTGTAGTTTACCCTACAGCCAGAGAGCACACTGAAATCTACCAATGATGCATCTAGAGCAAACTTGCCCAACATAAATTTTAAGTACTGATGGAGTTTCTCTGGGTTCACCTGCAATTACATCAGTTATAGTTCACCCACAACCTTATGCATTTTGTACAATGAAAATATGACTTTTTCAAATAACCTGGGCAACGCTGGGTACCCACGCTAGTAGTAGAATAAAACCCAAACTAAAAAATTAAAATGCAACGCAAACGCATTTGTTTTCAATAATCATTGCTCCAATTTGTGTATGTCACAGCTTCAAAATATAACTCTTGTTGCACTCCCATTCTCCCCAGTTTCTAGAGTTGCTGGGAGTCCCAGTTTCAGAACTCTGCTGTTTGTTGCAACTTGGGGTGAATCCACACTGGCGACTTAAAGCACCACTTTAATTGCCACGGGCTACTATGTAATCCCAGGAATTGTACTTTTACCAGGTCTATAGCCTTTGCCAGACAGAGGCAAACAACAAATCATAGGATTCCATAGCATTGAGACTTGGCAATGAAAACTGTTATCAAACTGCATGAATGTAGATGTAGGGTTGTTGTATGTATTCCGGGCTGTATGGCCATGTTCTAGAAGTATTCTCTCCTGACGTTTCGCCCACATCCATGGCAGGCACCCTCAGAGGTTGTGAGGTAATGTAACCGGAATAATATTTTTTTATCTAAGAAGTGCATGCAGGGCCACACCAAAAGAAGGTATAGACATGGAGTGGGCGTCAGCACCGCAAGTATCAGGAAGTTAGAATAAAAAAAGATAATGACATCTGCTTGAACTTTCGGAGACGAGAGATGTAGGTCTTGGCCAGGGAACAGGATGACAAAATTACAAGGTAAATAAGTAAATAAATATAAGCTGTGGGAGACAACAGAAAAGAAAGAAAAGGGGGAAAGAAGGAGAATCAAAGCATACTTAGGTTGACAAAGCCTTTGATGAAGAATCTCCTTTTTACAAAGTCTTTTAAATGCCACCCAGGGCACTTTTACATTGGAAACTTAACGCAGTTTGATACCACTTGAACTGGATTGCGGCGAATTTTCCGGGCTGTCTGGCCATGTTCCAGAAGCATTCTCTCCTGATGTTTAGCCCACATCTATGGGAGTTGTAGTTTTACAAGTCATTTTCCCTTCTCTAACCAAGAGTGCTGATGCCTCATTTAACTACCACCCCCAACATCCCATAGCATTAAGCTATGGCAGTTAAAGTGGTGTCAAACTGCATTAAGTCTCCAATGTAGATGCACCTAGACAGAGAAACGGTCCACTGTTGAATCAACATTGCCATATACAGTAGAGTCTCACTTATCCAAGCCTCGCTTATCCAAGCTTCTGGATAATCCAAGCCATTTTTGTAGTCAATGTTTTCAATATATCATGGTATTTTTGGTGCTAAATTCGTAAATACAGTAATTACAACATAATATTACTGCATATTGAACTACTTTTTCTGTCAAATGTGTTGTATAACATGATGTTTTGGTGCTTAATTTGTAAAATCATAACCTAATTTGATGTTGAATAGGCTTTTCCTTAATCCCTCCTTATTATCCAAGATATTCGCTTATCCAAGCTTCTGCCGGCCCGTTTAGCTTGGATAAGTGAGACTCTACTGTAATTCACTTTCTGAATCCAGATTATCTGCTCTGAACTGGATTATATGTGGGCATGTAAGACACCTGTTTCGGCAGGCTTTTGATATCTGTTATTGATATTTTTAAAAGATGTTTTTAAGATGCTTTTAAGATGTTTTTAAATTGTTAGATTTTAGCCTGTTCTTGTAAGCCACCCCGAGCCCTAGGGGAGTGGCAGCATATAAGTTTGAATAATAAATAAATAAATAAATATAATCCAGTTCAAAGTAGATAATCTGGACTCAGAAACTGGATTATATGGTCAGTGTAAAGGGCCCTTAGTTGTCTAAAAGTGGTTACATTCCCAAGAACACTGCACCCACAATATCAGTGCAACTCAGCAGTGACTAACACATTTCTATGAACTGGAATTAATCATTTACTTGTTTTACATCCCATTTTTCTCCCAACATGGGATGAATCACAACAGAGGAAAACAAAGGGCTGTCTAGTTTGCCAGCAGGAATGCCTCACTTTTGCCAGAGAAAAGCAAAAGCTGATCTGGGCAGTATCGCTATCTCAAATAAGTTGATATACATCTACACAGTTTGATGCCACTTAAACGGCAATTGCTCAAGACTATAGGATCCGGGGAGCTGTAGTTTTCCATGGGTTTTCAGCCTTCTATGCCAAAGAATGCTGGTGCCTGACCAAACTATAATTCCCTTGATTCCGTAACACTGAGCCATGGCAGTTCATAGGACATTAAAGTGCATTAAGTCTACAGTGTAGATGAACTCCAAAGTATAAAATTTCAGGTATGCCATAAATAGCATTATATACACACACACACACACACACACACACAATGCTATCTATGGCATTCCTGAAATTTCATACTTTATAGTGCATCTACACTGTAGAATTAATGCACTTTAATGCCCTATGAACTGCCATATATATTAATCTACTTATTTCAGGCCTAAAATACTAGGAAGAAATGCAATATTATGGGGGGGGGGGGGGGTTCTCCAGGCACACAGTATTATATATACTAAGTACAGCAGTTGGATAATTTTTTATAACACAATTTTAAGTATATTATAGCATGAATTAAATTATCTTGCTTCATCCCAATTAGAGAAGATCCATTAAGTTTCAAACTGCATCATAAGACAGTGTAGATGGAGCCTACGTTAACTATTAAATGGGGAATCAATACATAGCTAAAGTCCACTGATTCGATAGGACATATCTGTTTCATGTCACTCAGAAAACAGGGGAGTTCCAGACAGGAAACAATCAGCGCTAGCTAACACCTCCCAACAAAGGATTCCCCAAGGCAGGAAACAGCCAGGCTTTAAAGCTACAAGGCCATTCAATATATAAACACCACTTGCCTTGTTTCCAACAGACCTCACAACCTCTGAAGAGGCCTGCCATAGATGTGGGCAAAATGTCAGGAGAGAATGCTTCTGGAACATGGCTGTGCAGCCCAGAAAACTCACAGCAACTCAGTGATTCCGGTCATGAAAGTATTTACGTTTCCTATTCATTTCTGTTTTGGGGGTTTTAATAGTTTTTTTAATGATGTTATGTCACTTAAAATATTTAATACTTCTATGTTTACTCGTTGCAGGTTTTAAATGGTATACTGTATTGTTTTTAAGCTTTTGCTGCTTTGAGGCTCTTTCAAGAGAAGAACACAGTACACAATAACAATAATAGTAATAATTAAAATATTAATAATCACAATGAGAATAAGAACAATAATAATTTGCACCTTATACACCTAGTCTGAAAGTAATTTAATACAATATTTTTATAACTGTATGTGAGACACACAAAAAGTGGGGTATGAATATTACTATTTATTTCTTACTGCCTCGAGGAGAGGAGGGTAAGTAATAATAATAATAATAAATAATAATAACAACAATATTATACATCTTATACACCAAGCCTGAAGGTAATTTAACACAATATTTTAATAAATTTGTGTGAGACAAACGGAAAGTGGAATATCATTATTGTTTTTGTTGTACAACAGCAACAATGTACATACAACATATACATCTAGCCTGGAGGTAATTGTATACAATATTCTTAAAACATTTGTGCAAGATATACACAAAACAGGATGAAAATAATAATACTAATACTAATAATAGTAAAAATATTAGTATTATTATATTGCAGTATTACTATAATAAGACCGGATCATGCTTGTGGATTACGTGATTAATTGCGAATGTATTGTTTTCAGTGTTTTCAATTGTTTTAATGTATTTTATATTTCTATTTTAATGTTCATTTTGATTGCTCATTGTTTTAAGGCATCAAACAGTTGCCTATGCGTAAAGCCGCCTTCAGTCCTTTTGCGTTAGAAATGTCATAAATAAATAAATAAAACATTATATTATTAGAATAGCATAATATTAGTATTATATAGTATTATATTGTACTATACCACTGTATTATTAGTAATATTACATGTAATATAATACACAATTACGTCATTATATATTATTATATTCTATTACATTATATTATTATCATTATAGGTATATATTATTAGCATAGCACAATATACTATACTGTAATATTATTAGTAATGTTACATGTAATATATAATATACAATTATTACATTATTATATATTATATTGTACTATATTATTATACCACAATATATATAATACACTACCAGTATACTATCAGTATTATATAATATATTGTACTATATCATAAGTTGTAGCATATATAATATATATTACATTATTAATATAAAATATATTTGTATTATTACATTACAATGTTATTGTTATAACAATAAAATTGTTAATGTTATATGTAACAATTAACAATGTTAAGGTTATATATAACAATATTATCGTAATAATCCCTTTAATTAATATATATAATATTACTATTATTACTTTACAATGTTATTGTTTCTATATATAATAATAATATTATAATAATCCCTTTTATACCTAGCCTGGAGGTACGTAGTAATATACAATATTTTAAATATTTTTTGCATGTAACAAAATGTCCCATGAGAAAGCAAAGGTATCACTATCTCAGCCGAGCGTTGGGACAATTCTGGAGTATTTTGGATCCTCAAACTTTACAGCCAAAGGAATGACAACATCGTAATAAAGGGAGCTGACGATGATAATAATAATAATAATAATAATAATATGATAGTTTCACCTTTCCTGGGTAAGTTCCTCCGCTTCCAAGTCCGTGTCTTGGAGACGAAGTGAGCAATCCCCGGCTTTGCCTCTCCTGGCGATGCACACCTCCTTCTCTCCCTCCCTCCTTCTTTTCTCTCCTCCTCCCTCGCCCGTTTCTTCACTCCTTTGCTCCTTTTCCTAGAAATCACGTGCTCGGTTCTCGCTGGCCTCCGCCGGGATTGGCCTCCAGGGGGCAGCAGAGAGCAAGGAAATCCCGGCGGCGGCGAGAAGGCGCCAGTTTTGCTGCAACTATTGGGAGAAGGTACTGTACAATCAATGCAGCTTGACACTGCCTTAAGCGCCACTTGAGAGTGGGAGTTGTAGTTTGACAAGGGCCTTTTCTGCAGGGCAGTTTTCTGCTGCCCTGCAGACTAGGACACGGAACAATGGCTTCAAACTACAGGAAAGGAGATTCCACTTGAACATCAGGAAGAACTTCCTCACTGTGAGAGCTGTTCGACAGTGGAACTCTCTCCCCGGGGCCGTGGTGGAGGCTCCTTCTTTGGAGGCTTTTAAGCAGAGGCTGGATGGCCATCTGTCGGGGGTGCTTTGAATGCGATTTCCTGCTTCTGGACTGGATGGCCCATGTGGTCTCTTCCAACTCTACTATTCTATGATTCTATGATTTGCCTTTTCTGCCAACAGGTGCATCTACGCAATGGAATCAATGCAGCTTGACTCCCTTTTAACTGCTATGGATCCTTGCTATGGAGTCCTGGAAGTTGTAGTTTGACAAGGACCGTTGTCCTTTCTGCCAAAAAGCGCATCTACTGTGGAATCAATGCAGCTTGATTCCCTTTTAACTGCTATGGATCCCTGCTATGAAGTTCTGGGAGTTGTAGTTTGACAAGGGCTTCTGCCTTCTCTACCAAAAGGTGCATCTACTGTGGAACCAATGCAGCTTGACTCCCTTTTAACTGCTATGGATCCTTGCTATGGAGTCCTGGAAGTTGTAGTTTGACAAGGACCTTTGTCCTTTCTGCCAAAAAGCGCATCTACTGTGGAATCAATGCAGCTTGATTCCCTTTTAACTGCTATGGATCCTTGCTATGGAGTCCTGGAAGTTGTAGTTTGACAAGTACCTTTGTCCTTTCTGCCAAAAAGCGCATCTACTGTGGAATCAATGCAGCTTGATTCCCTTTTAACTGCTATGGATCCTTGCTATGGAGTCCTGGAAGTTGTAGTTTGACAAGTACCTTTGTCCTTTCTGCCAAAAAGCGCATCTACTGTGGAATCAATGCAGCTTGATTCCCTTTTAACTGCTATGGATCCCTGCTATGAAGTTCTGGGAATTGTAGTTTGACAAGGGCTTCTGCCTTCTCTGCCAAAAGGTGCATCTACGCCATGGAATCAATGCAGCTTGATTCCTTTTTAACTGATATGGATCCTTGCCATCGAGTCCTGGGAGGTGTAGTTCGACAAGGGCCTTTGTCTTCTCTGCCAAAGTGTAGAATGAATGCAGTCTCACACCACTTTAACTGCCATGGCTCATTGCTATGGAATCCCGGGATCTGTAGTTCAGTGAGTTGCCAGCACTCTTTGTCAGAGAAAGCTGAGTGCTTTGTAGAACTACATCTCCCATGATTCCATAGCATGGAGCCTTGGCAGTTCTAGTAGGTGCCAAGCAGCATTCATTCCACAGCGTAGATGCGTCATAAGTCCATCCACATACAGTGCGGCCTTCCCTTCGTCCTATTGCTTTCAACCTTATCCAACAATGTTATTGACTTTTAGAGTGACTTTCTAGAGATTCCTGGAGAGAACCATAATCAAGGCTGTAAATAGTATAAACTACACCGCAAATAGGGAGAGCCGACTGTGCCTAGTTTTAAACTGGTTTTATGTTTTAGATTGGCTTGAACTGTTTGTGTTCAATATACTTTTATTTTATAGCGTTCTTATTGTTTAAATAGGTTTTAATTCTACTTGTATGCCAACCTGACATCTTTTTGTCTAGGGCAGTGGGACATATATTTCAATTCATGAAGAAATGATAATGGGTACAAACTCAGACTACATTTATATATATACTGTACTAGCTTGCGAACCTGGCATTGCCCAGGTTATTTAAAAAAATCATTTTTTTATTTTATAAAATGCATAAGGTTGTGGGTGAACTATAAATCACATCATTCCAGGTGAACCCCCTGAAACTCCATCAGTAGTTAGTTTGTCATGTTGGGCACGTTTGCTCAGGATGCATCATTGGTGGGGTTCAATGTCCTTTCTGGCTGCAGGGTGAACTACAGCTCCCACCATGGTGGGTCAGTCCCCCTCAAATCCTTTCAATAGGTTCAGTTGGTCATGGAGGTTCTGTGTGCCAAGTTTGGTCCAGATCCATCATCGGTGATGGTCAAAGTGTCTCTGGATGTCAGTGAACTACAATTCCCAGAAATGAAGGTCAGTTCCCCCAAAACCCCTCCAGTATATTCAGTTGGTCATGGTGGTTCTGTGTGCCAAGTTTGATTCAGGCATATCATCGGTGGGGTTCACAGTTTATCTGGTTGTAGGTGAACTACAACTCCCAAAAATCAAGGTCTATCTCTCCCAAACTCCTCCAGTATTCAAATTTGAGTTTAGGTTCACAATGCTGTCTGGATGTAGGTGAACGACAACTTCCTCAAATTAAGGTGAATTCACCCTAAAGCCCTCCAATATTTTTT
This sequence comes from Anolis carolinensis, assembly GCF_035594765.1. Classification (NCBI taxonomy): domain Eukaryota; kingdom Metazoa; phylum Chordata; class Lepidosauria; order Squamata; family Anolidae; genus Anolis; species Anolis carolinensis. The sequence continues at coordinate 7,530,751 of NC_085846.1, forward strand.
GTTGGTCATGGGGTCTGTGTGTGCCAAGTTAGGTCCAGGTCCATCTTTGGTAGGGTTCAGAGAGCTCTTTGATTGCAGGTGAATTTTAAATCCCAATACCTACAACTCCCAAATGTCACGGACAATTATCCACAAAATCCACCAGTATTCAAATTTGGGCATATTGGGTGTATGTGCCAAGTTTGGTCCAGATCCATTCTTCTTTGGGTTCACAGTGCTCTCTGGATGTGAGCTACAACTCCTAAAAATCAAGGTCAATTGGCAGTTCAAATTTGGGGAGCGGGGTAAGCTCCCATCTGTCAGCTCCAGCTTCCCATGCGGGGACATGAGAGAAGCCTCCCACAGGATGGTAAAACATTCAGGCGTTCCCTGGGCAACGTCCTTGCAGATGGCCAATTTTCTCACACCAGGAGCGACTTGCACGAAGAAAAAGAAAAAAAACCCTCCCAAACCTCTTGAATATTTTCCTTGGTCATGGTGGTTCTGTGTGCCAAATGTGGTCCAGGTCCATTGTCATTGGGGGTCACAGTGCTCTGCCTTGATGCAGGGTGACCTACAACTTCCATCATGTTGAGTCAATCCCCAAACTGTTGTGACTCAGCAACAGCTTCAGAGCGAAGGGGATGATGGTGATGAGGATTTTGGGATTCAAGATGGGTTTCAGGGTGATTCTGATTATGTGGGGAATTATGGGATTCAAACAGAGTCTGGTTCAGAGAGGCAGCCTGTTGTTGAAGAGAACCAGAGGCAGCCTGTCACTGATGAAAACCAAGGAAGCCTTCCCTTGGGAAAGAATGAGGATGATGTGTCTCTGGTTCAGGTGCAAGATAATGAAGAAGGCACCGACCTTGAAGGCCAGGCCGGCCCAGTGTGAGGCCCCTTTGCTTTCTCCAGCTTCTCATTTACAGTTTAAAGGAATGCCGTGTTGAAGCCTTAGATTAGCTAATAAGGAGGAGGCTAGTGAAGGGAAAAAGAATGCTTTCATTATTTGCTTTTAAAAACAGTTTGCTGAGAGGCAACTCTTTGTCAAAGCAAATCATCGCTTCAACAGAGAACCTGGTCTGTGTTTTCTTTTCTTTTTTTTGCAATATAGTTTTTATTTATTTCTTAAGGATACATCGAAAGTGGGGGAACAGACTAGATAGTGGAGAATAGTAGGAAAAGAGAGTGAGGGAGGGATAGAGAGAGAAAAATAAAAATAGAATAAAAAACAATATATATATATATATATACACACACACATACACACACACATACAGTAGAGTCTCACTTATCCAACATAAACGGACCGGCAGAACGTTGGATAAGCAAATATGTTGGATAATAAGGAGAGATTAAGGAGAAGCCTATTAAATATCAAATTAGGTTATAATTTTACAAATTAAGCACCAACAAATTTGACAGAAAAAGTAGTTCAATAGGCAGTAATGCTACGAAGTAATTACTGTATTTACAAATTTAGCACCAAAATATCACAATATATTGAAAACATTGACTACAAAAATGCATTGGATAATCCAGAACGTTGGATAAGCGGATTTTGGATAAGTGAGACTCTACTGTATATGTGTGTGTGTATATATATATATACCGTGTTTCCCCGAAAATAAGACAGTGTCTTATATTAATTTTTGCTCCCAAAGATGCGCTTATTTGGGGATGTCTTATTTTTCCATGAAGAAGAATTCACATTTATTGTTGAACAAAAAAATGAACATTTATTATATACTGCACAGTAGTTGTCATCACAAACCAGCATAACCAGACAAACTGTGAATCCTATCAAGAATTTCTTATTACTACCATTATTTCCATGTACAGTAGGGTCTCACTTATCCAACGTAAACGGGCCGGCAGAATGTTGGATAAGTGAATATGTTGGATAATAAGGAGAGATTAAGGAAAAGCCTATTAAACATTAAATTAGGTTATGATTTTACAAATTAAGCACCCAAACATCATATTATACAACAAATTTGACAAAAAAGTAGTTCAATACACAGTAATGCTATGTAGTAATTACTGTATTTACGCATTTAGCACCAAAATATCACAATGTATTGAAAACATTAACTACAAAAATGTGTTGGATAATCCAGAATGTTGGATAAGCAAGTGTTGGATGAGACTCTACTGTATATGGTACATACATTTATTGATCCTGCATGCTCTGGTGTTCTGTTCGGCGGGCATACTTCCAAACAAAAACTTTGCTAGGTCTTACTTTCGGGGGAGGCCTTATATTTAGCAATTCAGCAAAACCTCTACTAGGTCTTATTTTTTGGGGATGTCTTATTTTAGGGGAAACAGGGTATATACAGTAGAGTCTCACTAATCCAAGCCTCGCTTATCCAAGCCTCTGGATAATCCAAGCCATTTTTGTAGTCAATGTTTTCAATATATCATGATATTTTGGTGCTAAATTCGTAAATACAGTAATTACATCATAACATTACTGCATATTGAACTACCTTTTCTGTCCAATTTGTTGTATAACAGGATGTTTTGGTGCTTAATTTGTAAAATCATAACCTAATTTGACGTTTAATAGGCTTTTCCTTAATCCCTCCTTATTATCCAAGTTATTCGCTTATCCAAGCTTCTGCCGGCCCGTTTAGATTGGATAAGTGAGACTCTACTGTATATATATGAAATAAGAGGAGGAGAGCAAATATATAGGGGAGTGGTGCTTTGACTTCATGCTTCGAAGACTTTTCTTTCATTTTCTTTGACAGTTTCTTTCATTTATTCTAACCTCCATCTTTTTGTTTGTTTTTATATGCAAGACAGATTTATCATGAAGTTCATTCTTCTTTCTCTTAAGAGGTTTACGACTTTTGTCCAATCTGTTTTATTCTTCCCTTCTCTTATCTTTTGTGTCAGTATATCCATGTGCATAATATCTATTATTTTAATCAGCCAATTGGGACATTTGGGACTTCTTCCTTTTTCCCATATTCTTGCTAAAGTCAATCTTGCCGCTGCGCTAATATGGAATAATATTCTATCTTCATTTTTGTTTAATGTTGTAGTTGTGAATCCTAATAAGTATGTTTCTGGCTTTAATTTAAATTTGATTCCTAACATTTTTTGCATCATTTTGTGTGTTGACTTCCAAAATTCTTTAATTTTTGGGCAGTCCCACCTGGTCTGTGTTTCCGTGCTGTCTTTGCCTTGGATATATTCCTGTTCCTGGATCTTTGTAACTCATTGAATGGACTATTGTTTTGTCTATGGGGTTTTGAGTTTGGATTTCTGGACTCTATTTTGCAACTATTATTGGAACTGTATTTCTGCCTGCTTTGCTACACACATACATACATACATACATACATACATACATACACACACACACACACACACACACACACACACACATACTGCTTTTGCTTAATAAACCCTGTGTGCTGCTTGGTGTCTACAGCAAGGTGAAGCTATTCTGAAGTGTGACACAAACTCTTCCAGTATGTTCAGTTGCTGCTCAATTCTGCTGTTTGCTGTGCACCATAGAATAGAGTAGGAAAGGGTTGTGGGTGAGGCAGTGGGCGGGGTCATGCAAATTCCACATCAATGGAAAAAATAAGAAACACTGGGATGCCTGTGGTAGAAGAAAAACAGAAAATTTAGGATGAAATTGTCCCTGAATGGAAACCTTCATTTGGGTGGTGGACAGTGTGGTGTTTGTGGAGGACATTGTCAGGGCTCTTGGACATGTTCATGGCGCTCGCTATAACTTGCAGTATCATTGGAGGGAGGGCCATTGGTGTGTCCTGAGTAGTGGGAGCCATAGCTATTTGTAGAAGTGGGAACCTGTCTGTGTAAGTGGACACCCCAGCCACATACGCACATACATATTTGCTTTTATTATGTGTAGAGATAGATATCTAGTCCTTTTCCCAAAACAGTGCACTCACAGCAGCTTACAAGTGAACATGTGAATTAAAAGGAACGACCAAACACTCTTTCTCCCCTTCCTATCACAATAACCTATCACAACAAACACTCTATTGCTGTTTTGCACAGACCTTTCTAAAAGGATTAGACTCATGATCATCTCTCCCACCACTTTTTATTTTTGTGGCTTCAACACAACTGAGGAGAAACGGAAACATGATTCAAAACGCAAAAGCCCCGGATACCTACACTTGCAAGACTGGGTTTCCTCTCTAACCACAGACCCGTTTGTTGCTAGAGGATGTGTTTTCAGGCTGACCCAAGATGTGTTTCCATCTGTCCCACTTAATCCTTTTTCAACTGCTTTTAAAATGCCCCAGTTTTTCTCGCTTCCTCCTGCTTTTCTTTCTCACTTTGCCCCTTGCAAATTGCGCTTATTTATCGTGTCAGAAGCGAACAGTTATATTGTATTTAAAACACAAACAAAATTAAACACTTAGAATTATACTAAATGCCCTTTGACCAGTAGTCATCCTCAGAGCTCGAGATGCTTGTCTGATCTTAAGGTGAAAAGCACATGTCTGTGTTTTAGATGGATTAGGAATCAGCTGGTTTTCCCTGTAATAGGCAGTAAGAGCACCTAAAGCTTCAAAGAGCAAATTGCGTTAAAATGACCAAAATTAGTTCACTCGCAGTTAATTCAGTGTAGCAAAGAGAGGAGAATCTTGTTCTAATTTGGTCGGGATAATCGGGATTAATCCTCTGCCGTCCTACTGTTTTTCGATCAGGGATGGGCAAACTTCAGCCCTCCAGGTGTTTTGGACTGCAACTCCTACAATTCCTAACAGCCGGTCCAAAACACCTGGAGGGCTGAAGTTTGCCCATGCCCGTTTTAGATTCTTTTAAAATGCCCCAGTTTCTTTTTCTTCCTCCCACTTCCCCCCTTTGTACTTCAGCTATGGAAAATTTTGCTTAAAAGCACAGTCTTCATATCCAATTTATTAATTCTTCTGAAATAGTGCAATTCTGACTTCCAGGAGGCAGGATACGCAGAAATGTGTACAAAGATATTCCTGGAAATGTAAAATTTTAAAGGCACAAAAGAATTTTCCAAATAGAAAAATAAAGTTTCAAGTCACACTGACTACTCAATGATAGGGGGCATATGCAAGCCCGAGATTAAAAGAAGTAACTAGTGAAACTGAATGCTTATTATTATTGTTGTTTTTGTTGTTATTGTTATCATCCTCATCATCCCTGCTGTGGAAATAATAGTCTCTTTCATAGGAAGGTTTGGATGCCATAACACCAAAGAATCCCTAGCTAACTGGGGATCCTGGCATTTATAATACCAAAAGGGTTATTAGATTACAATATTTAATTCTTTCTCAATATGCATATTTTGCAGGTTTGAAACTGTATGGTTTTTAAGGTGGTGAGCCACTTTGGGTCCAAAGAATAATAATAATAGGGTTGCTGTGAGTTTTCCAATCTGTATGGCCATGTTCCAGAAGCATTCTCTCCTGACGTTTCGCCCACATATTTGGCAGGCATCCTCAGAGGTTGTGAGGTCTGCTGGAAACTATGCAATTGAGGTTTATATATTTATGGAAAGTCCATGGTGGGAGAAATAACTATTATCTGTTGGAGGCAAGTGTGAATGTTCCAACTGGCCAGCTTGATTAGCATTGAACAAAGGATTCCCCAGGCAGGAAGCAGCCAGGCTTTGAAGCTGCAAGGCTATTTAATGCTAATCAAGCTGGCCAATGGCAACATTCACACTTACCTCCAACAGACAAGAGCTCTTTCTCTCACCCTGGACCTTCCATTGATAAACAAATCCCACTTGGCTAGTTTCCAACCGACCTCACAACCTCTGAGGATGCCTGCCATAGATGTGGGCGAAACGTCAGGAGAGAATGCTTCTGGAACATAGCTGTACAGCCCGGAGAACTCAAAGCAATCCAGTGATTCCAGCCATGAAAGCCTTCAACAACAACAACAACAACAACATAGTAGTAGTAGTAGTAGTAGTAGTAGTAGTAGTAGTAGAAGACAATTATCATTATTTCTAAATTCTTAAAGTGATCATGGTGGCATATTTCACACTTTGATTCCTCTTTTATACAATGATTTTTCTCTTACTATTTCAAGTTTAATGAATGAGAGGGAAATAGCTTTTTATTAATTATCCCGAAGCTGTGGATATGACGAACAAGTTCAATCAGGCATGGGTGAACTTCGGCTCTCCAGGTGTTTTGGACTTCAACTCCCATAATTCCTGGCTTCAGGCCCTTTCCTTTTCCCCCTCAGCCGCTTAAGCGGCTGAGGGGGAAAAGGAAGGGGCCTGAGGCCAGGAATTGTGGGAGTTGAAGTCCAAAACACCTGGAGAGCCGAAGTTTGCCCATGCCTGAGTTAGATCCTATCGAACAAAGAAGAAGAGGAAAGAGACAGCAACCAAGGGTCTGGCACTTCTTTAAATCACAAAATATTTTTTTATTCCGAGCAGGTTAAAGATTATGGCATAGGGAACAGATAACCCAGAAGTCCCAATGTTTACGATAGGAAGCTCTCAAGGCTGCATCTTGAATAGAAACATCCAATTCTGAAATGTTCAAAGGAAAGATTTCTTTGTGAATCCTGCTCTCCTTGGACGGATCTCAGCTCCAAGGCTTGGCTTTTCTTCTCCCTGCGGCTGAGGTTTGTTTCCATCCAGCTACTTCCTTCGGCGAGGGATTTTGGGACCCAGAGGGACCCCATCCCTTAGAGTCTAGATGGATTTGAAAGAAAAGAAAAGGAAAAGTTAGCCATGGAGAAGGAACTGCCTGCTCTTTCCTGCCTTGGATGGCCAGATGCCCCTTTTTTCTCCTCCCCTCTCTTGAAATTCACCTTGACCAGGCGCCCCCGATAGACCTCCTCGTCCTCGCCCGGATCTCGCGGCAGCACCTGAGCAGCAGGTAAGTGGCGGCGGCATACAGTCTCCGCTTCTTGGACCGTGTACAAGTCGACCGGATCCAGGGAATGGCTGTTGATGAGGCTGACCAGATACTCCTTGTAGTGTGCCCTGGGAGTGTGTGTGTGGGGGAAGACATCAGTCGCTGTGTCACATTTTGTGTAATGTTATAAGGCTTCTTCCTCTGTTGCTCCACGCTCCCCGGATCTTTAAACCAGGGGCGGGCAGCTGCATGTGGTCTACATTTATTTACTTACAGTATATATATTCCGCCCTTCTCACCCCGAGGGGGATCGCAGAACATACATATGTGGCAAACATTCAATACCATTTACACACTGACAGGACAGTTGTACATAGAACAGTAGAATCCGACTTCTGCGTATTTGACTTCCGCTCATCCAACACACCGTATTATCTGAGGAAGAGGAGAAGGAGCCTTTTCCCCAGCAACAAGGAAAGAGGCTCCTTCTTCTGCCACCCTCCCTATTATCCAAAAGTTTCACTTATCTGACATTTTGCCCACCAGTTTATGTCGGATAACAGAGACTCTACTGTATATATGGCTTTTCCCATCTTCGGCATGTTGGAGGCTTGTGCTCGGTTCCGGCCACAGGGGAGTGCTGTCACTCCATCTCCATGGCGAAGAGCTTTGTTTGTAAACTTTCCTCCTTGGTTGAACAGCTGGCATTTCCTTATGGGTGCCTCAAAATACTTCCCCACTTTTAAGTGGTACTTATTTATCTACTATTTATTTATTCAAGGAGCCCCGGTGGCGAAGTGTGTTAAAGCACTGAGCTGCTGAACTTGCAGACCGAAAGGTCCCAGGTTCAAATCCCGGGAGCGGAGTAAGTGCCCACTGTTAGCTCCAGCTTCTGCCAACCTAGCAGTTCGAAAACATGTCAATGTGAGTAAATCAATAGGCACCACTCCGGTGGGAAGGTAATGGCGCTCCATGCAGTCATGCGGCCACATGACCTTGGAGGTGTCTATGGACAACGCCGGCTCTTCGGCTTAGAAATGGAGATGAGCCCCAACCCCCAGAGTCAGACACGACTGGACTTAACATCAGGGGAAATCTTTACCTTTACTTTTATTTATCTACTCACTTCTTGCTTTTGAACTACTAGGTAGGCGTAAGCTGGGCTAAAGGCCAGGAGCTCATCCTGACCCCGGTTTCGTACTATCAGCCTTCTGGTTGAGAAGATTTACTGCAGCTGGTGGTTTAACCTGCTGCGGTAAAGGCCAGACCTTAAGCTATATGACCCTAAAATTGCATGACTAAGTACCCCCAAAACACCTCCATGAAATTTACCAGTCAGTCTCCCGCTCAATCTGACCCATCTCATAGGATTATGTGGATGATTTGGAGGAGCTGATATGCACATATGCAACTTTGAGCTCTTTGGAAGAAAAGTGGGATATAGAATAATGGGATCTTAAGACTTGGGACAGCTGCCGTGAAGCATATACAGTTGGAAATAAACAAGAAGGTGAACTTACTGACAAAGGCCGGCATATCCAGCGGGTGTCTCTTTGCCGCAAGGCTCGTCTACTAACCCATCGAAGGTTTCTTTCTGCTCCATAACACGACATCCATCTGAATGGAGGAGTGGCACAAGCGTTATTTGTTATTATTTGTAATATAATAATATATAATAATAAAACAATATAATAATAAAACATCCAAACCATGATAAAGCACATTTAGTGTATTACAAAACAATACCAATCTACTTAAAACTACTCTGTATTACTTCGGTAATAGCTCAATAGAGCAAAGGAGCAAATTATTCACAGTCCAGAAGGTTAAAAGACCCCAAGTTGCAAAAACCAGTTTAAAAAATAGAAACAATAAGCGAATGAATGAAAGATGGTGTTAAAATCAAGACAGGAATTTCAGAAGAGCAGAATTCATGGTAAGAATCAAGTTTCCAAAAAAGGTATGCTTAAATAAAACCATTACGTTACTTACTTCTAAAAAGTAAGATTCGCGCAGTTATCCTCAGGTATGAGGATATTTTATTTCATTTTATTTACATCCCACTTTTTACCAATATGGGAACACAAAGAAGCTCACAATGAGTTAGAACAAAAACATTTAAACGTTTTTTTGACTGAGGACACATCCCCATTATAAAATTAATGCAGTTTGACACCACTTTCACTGTTGTGGCTTAATTGCTATGGACTAGCCCTAGGAGTTCGGAGTTTTATAAGATCTTTCTCCTTTGTCAAAGAATGTTTGTGCCTCACCAAACTATAACTCCCATGATTCCACAGCACTGGGCCATGGCAGTGAAAATGGTGTCAAATTGCATTAAACCTACAGTGCAGATGTGTGCTGAACTGCTTTTATTCTATAGCAGGCATGGGCAAACTTTGGCCTCCTCCAGGTGTTTTGGACTTCAGCTCCCACAATTCCGGCTGTTAGGAATGGTGGGAGTTGAAGTCCAAAACACCTGGAGAGAGGGCCAAAGTTTGCCCATGCCTCTTCTATAGTGTTGATCACCCCGCATTCTCAGCTATCCAAGATTTCCCAGAATCCTTTGGCTCTCACCTGCAGGAGTGGCACGGGTTCCAGCTGGAGGGTCCGTGTTGAACCCAATGTTGTTATCCTGGAAACAGGCAAAAGTTGTGAGTGAAGTGTAGGATGCTGCCGCAGATGAACTCCCTTCCTCCCTCCCAAAGGAAGGATGGAGCAAGTGAGAAACTTCGACCATTGCTTTTTGGTTGTGTCTTTCCTGCACTCTTCCCATGCTGCCTTGGCACACAAACCAACCTGTAAGAGACCCTGCAAGCGAGGCACGTCCCAGTCGCGCAGGTAGAAGAGGCAGTCACGGGGATGGTGGCCATGGAGAGACCGTCGAATGGGGCAGTCAGGTATCGGGCATTTCTGGGGAGTAAAAACGGAGACAACATTGATGAGAAGCTGGAAGACTGTTTGTAGAGTTGGAGAAGAGCCCAAGGGCCATCCAGTCAAACAGCATCCTGTCATTATTATTTTTTCCCTGTTAGAAGTTCACTTTATTAGCATTGGCTCAGCTCTCTAATCTGTTAAAACTTGTTTTAGATGTTGATCCTCTCTTCTAGAGTATTAATTATCTCTCCCAATTTGATCTCATCCACAATCCTGATCTTCCCAGAGATCAGGCAAGCACCCATCCTGTCAGCCTTTAAGAAAGATTTAAAAACCTGGCTCTCCCGGTGTGCCTTCAATAATTGATTACAATAAGACCCTTCAGTATTGATAATCACCGTGCTCGATGTACTGTCTCCTTGCCCTCTCCGTTGGTAATAATTTTTCGCTTACCCCACCTCCAAATCCCCCAGTTAATACTGCAGCACTTTATTATCTACCTCATTAGATTTTTAATTATACACTCCTCGCACCTTTGCCCAGTTCTCTTATTATTTTAAATCGCTGTTTCGTCTTATATGCTGGTTTTTATTTAATTACTACAGTACTATTTAAAATGATGTTCTATTTTGTTTAAATTTTTCTCGTTGATGAATGTATTTTATCCTGTTTTATTGTGGTTATCTGGACATAACCCCATGTTAGCTGTCCCAAGTCCCTGTGGAGAGATGGAGGTGGGGTACAAAAATAAAGTTGCTGTTGTTGTTGTTATTGTTGTTATTATTGTTGTTGTTGTTGTTATTAATTTGATCAGCATGCTCTTTATTCCATCATCTAAGTCATTGATAGCATAGAATCATAGAATCATAGAATAGTAGAGTTGGAAGAGACCTCATGGGCCATCCAGTCCAACCCCCTGCCAAGAAGCAGGAAATCTCATTCAAAGCAGCCAACAACACTAGGCCCAGGACAGAACCTTTGGGACTACAGCCCCAGCCACACAAATATATCTGATGTGTTGTTGAAAACTTTCATGGCCGGAATCACCTTGATTAGCATTGACAACGGACAAGAGGGATCCTCTCACCTCTGCAGGAGTCTACCATATACCATGCAGCTGTGGACAAGTCGACAGGGACCACCCAATGCAAGATTGCCCAAGCACAAATCAAGGAACATGAAAGGCACTGCGGACTAACTCAACCAGAGAAGCCAGCCAGAGCAGAGCATCTGATGAACCAGTCTGGACACAGCATATTATTTGAGAGCACAGAAATGCTGGACCACGCTAACAACCACCATGTCAGATTACACAGAGAAGCCACTGAAATCCACAAGCATTTGGACAGTTTTAAAACAAAGGAAGAAACCATGAAAATGAACAAAATCTGGCTACCAGTATTTTAAAAACTAGAATCAGGAAAGTAAACAAAGAATAACACTCAGCCACAGCCTTAAATTAATCTATCTGTCTCCTCCCAAATCCATTACACTCAAGGCTTTGTCTAATCCTCTTTTGACAATGATGTAATTTTCAGGAAATCATGCCATGCTCTCAAGGGGCAGGAATGTATCTCAGGATTTTATTCCGGTCAATAACTTTATACATTAGTGAGGACGCGTACAAAAACATCTCTATCTCTTCAATATCCCAAATAATAATAATAAAAAATAAATCTCAAAATTCCCATTAGATATGTAATGCACTCCAAAATGTTTCCAGCAGATACCTTTTACCAGATATAACCCTTTTAACCCTTGTCTCATTAGTCTGGCAAAAGCCTCCAATTTGTGGAGTTATTTAGATTCCAACAATTGCTCTGATCTTCAACTATTTTGAAATTTTCCCCCACAAATTATCAGGATTTTCTTTGTCGTTCTTGAGGATTAGAAACTTGTCATAGTTGTTTCTAAAAGGTGGGAAATCCAGCTCTTAGCAACTAATGTGGGTGTAACCAGATGGCGTGCCAATGCAAAGTGTACATTACAGGGTGCACCAATTTGTTTAAATATTAAGAAACAACTGGAACGTGGCTCAGTAAATGATGCTAAGGAAATTTATCTGGATTAGGCCTATGTTTATAATGGATTTTAGTTTCGGGCAAGGCATGATCCGTTTCCTTCTTCCATCCAATCAGATTGAAGAGTGACCCACCTTATGGGGTGAAATTTAAATTTAAAAGACCATCAAAGAAAACATTGGAAATCAAGAGAGTCAACAGATAATCCTGAGTCAGAATTTTTATCCAATCACATCCAGGAGATTTTGAGGAAGCTAAAATAACACTTTATTTTTGGAAAGCTTGCAAAGTTACTTGTGAAAAGTAATGTGTTCCTGTTGCTCAACAGTATTTGGGAAGTAACTCATTACATGTGTTGTTGAAGGCTTTCATGGCCAGAATCACTGGGTTGCTGTGAGTTTTCTGGGCTGTCTGGGCATGTTCCAGAAGCATTCTCTCCTGACGTTTCGCCCACATCTATGGCAGGCATCCTCAGAGGTTGTGAGGTTTGTTGGAAACTAGGCAAGTGGAGTTTATATATCTTTGAGAACACAAAAATGCTGGATCACTCTAACAACCACTATGTCAGGCTACACAGAGAAGCCACTGAAATCCACAAACTTGTGGACTATTTCAACAGAAAGGAGGAAACCATGGAAATGAACAAAATCTGGCTACCAGTATTTTAAAAAGCTCTAAAATCTGGACAGTAAATAAAGAACAACACTCAGAAGACAGAGGAATGACAGACAAGAAACTATCTGGGCCAGCTAACACCTCCCAACAAAGGATTCCCCCAAGCAGGAAGCAGCCAGGCTTTGAAGCTGCAGGGCTATTCAATACTAATCAAGGTGGCCAATTGCAACATTCACACTTGCCTCAAACAGACAAGAGTTCTTTCTCCCATCCTGGACATTTCACAGATATATATAAACTTCACCTGCCTAGTTTCCAACAGACCTCACAACTTCTGATGATGCTTGTCATAGATGTGGGCAAAACATCAGGAGAGAATGCTTCTGGAACATGGCCAGACAGCCCAGAAAACTCACAGCAATGGAGTAACCCATTACACAATGCCATTATTTGATGAAATCTTGACAAAGTAACGTTGTTTATTGTACTCTTTGTTACTTCTGCATTATTCTTGGTATTTTTCGGAGAGGAAAACGTAAAATGAACATAGGAATAGTGTAAAATTTGGGCGGGAAAATGTACAGGCAATACCTGGAAATACTCCTAAAAGGGAAATAATTTTTAATTTTAGTTACTTTGGGAATCAACTAAAACCTGCTACTAATGACAATGACAATATACCCGAAATACTGCATTATTGCATCCTTGTAATCCTCCCAAAGTAACTCATACCAGTAAATGAGGTAGTGGTAATGCATTTAGGGAAATACTATATGCACTCTTCCCCACCAATACCAACTAACACAGAATCTTGACTTACGGCTGCGGCATAGAAAGGCCCGTAGCAGCCGCTGCAGAAATGATGCCTGCACTGGGAACACTGGAAATGCATGCAGCCTCCTCGGGCCAAAGCGTAGGAGAACTTGCACTTGGGACACGCTAAAAGGAGGGGAAAGAAGAGAAAGGTTAAGGAGCAGAGCACTAGAAAAGGGCGGCTGCAGGATTGAAAGGAAGGCCACTGCACCCCAGGACATGTTTCTGGGCCTATATAGATAGTCCAGTGTGATTCTACAGCAGGCATAGGCAAACTTTGGCCTTCCTCCAAGTGTTTTGGACTTCAACTCCCACCATTCCTAACAGCCTCAGGCCACTTAAGCGGCTGAGGGGCAAAAGGAAGGGGCCTGAGGCTGTTAGGAATGGTGGGAGTTGAAGTCCAAAACACCTGGACGGCCAAAGTTTGCCTATGCCTGATATACGCCGTATCTCAAAAACAAAAGCAGACTTTTTGACACTTCTGGGGGGTTTGGGTTTGTTTTTGGGATTTTTGTATTTGTTAGAGGGATGATGGTGGGGATCCTCACCAATCCCATTCTCCTGCAGGTAGACAGCCAAGCCCTGCGCCTGGTACTCCGGATCGTTGGTTCGCTTCCACTCCAGGAAGCCTTCGCACGTCACTCCCTGATGCTGCGGCTCCCACTGCAGCCAAGGAAAGAGGAGACAAAGAGCCAAGGAGGATCAATATTACTTCTCTGCAAACAATTCCCATTCTTCTCCCATTCTGTTCTCGGCATTTGTACTTTTCCCCAGCCTCCAGCTGCCAAAGGTATCCATCAATAAAAATGGACTAGAAGCATAGAATTGCAAAAAAAACCCAAGGACCATCCAGTCCAATCCTCTGCAATGCAGGAAAATACAATTAAAGCCCTCCAGACTGATGGACATAGGACAATCAGTCTCTGTTTAAAAATCTCTAGTAAAGGAGACTCAATTGGACTTCAAGGCAGCATATTACACTAATTTGCTACTCTTTGGGCTGAAGTTTTTTTTAATGAGAGATGAGCATTCCCTCTTCACAGTTCTCTCCATTTTTGCTGGTGCTCCATCATCTGGAACCCCAGATTTTCTAAACCAGGCATGGGCAAACTTCAGCCTTACTGGCTGTTAGGAATTGTGGGAGTTGAAGTCCAAAACACCTGGAGGGCTGAAGTTTGCCCATGTCTGTTCTAAACACTCCCAGGAGGTTTGGACTAACCTGTCGCTTGCAGAGGACGCAGAAACTCTTGCAGCACTGCGGGCATTTGGCCTCCAGCTGTTCCGATTCATAGATGAAGCCAAAGGAACACTGGGGAAGAAAAAGAGAACAAGGAAAAGAGGGGAGGATTGTCATCATAATATAAAGTCAGCTTGAAGGTACAGCACCTTTCCCATCTCCTTCACTCCTGATCCTCTTTTCTTGGGAAACAAGAGCCCCAAAAGCGGCTTACTTACATGCGTGCACCACTGAAACTTTGGATCCCGCATGAGCACACGCTCCGTCAGCTTCTTATGGAAAAGTTCGTAAGTTTCTCTGTCCAGGCAGCTGCGCAGCTGAGGGATGAGATGGTGGGAGGAGAGAGAAGCGGTTAAAGGAAAGGGAATATGGGAAGAGAGGTTGGAACATTTCAAAATGTATCACACAGAGACAGAGGCACCTGGATGTCAAGAGTGGAGAAGTAGTTGAGAAGTTCCATCTCATCGCTGATCTCTGGCTGGGAGCAAGCCGGACACACCAGGTCAGTGATGTGCTTTTCTTTAACGGCGATGGTGAAATGGAGAGCAAAGCATTCTGGGCAAATGGTGCACTCGCACGACGTCAGAGATTGCATCTGGAAATAGAAGAAGGGATGGGATGAACCAGGTAAGTTTCCCAACTGCAGTCCATATGTTGCTGGTGGCCAGCTAGATGCCACTAAGGAGTTGCAGAGTGTAGGAAAGTTCCTTAATTTTTTTAAAAAAAAGATTGGAGTAACTTATTCACATGAATCCTGAAACCCACCACCAAATTAAAACTCTCCAAGATTTTAAAAAAGTTGACTTTCCTCCAAAATTAAGTTTAATAATAACAATAGTAATAATAATAATACCACCACCACCACCAAGAAGGCTCTTCTCCCAAGTCTTCACCAAACATGCCAGTGATGGTTATGCGATCAAGAGAATTCAGAGAAACACCAGTTGAATTGAGATTATGGGTCAAGGAATGGAAAGAAGCAACAGCACCTCCTGCTGACTTTTGAACAAACCATTGCAAAAAGCACCTTAAGGCCCTTGGGAGCGGTTTGGCTAATTCTAATGTGTTCTGAAACCCAACTTGGGGCCAAGGGCTGGCATTGGGTACCGACCTTATTGCGAGGAAGGGCCAGGCTGCAGACCGCACACTCCCAGGTCAGCAAGCGCTTGATGAAGTCCCGGTTGGGGGAGGCCTTGACCGCCTCCACAACATCCGCCAGTTCCCAGCCTCCATCGGCCGGCTGCTCCAGCATCAGGGAAAGCACCAGCTCTGCCCGGCCCCAGCTGGGCAGAGAGAAAGTGGCCAGGAGGCGTCGGAGGAGTGCCTGAAAGGAGAGAGGTAGAAACGTTCCGCAGCAGCTGGAGCAGAAGATCCAAGCTCTAGTCTTCCACTGACCTGTGAAACTCACAGAATTGACTCTGGGTCATGCAATTATTCTATGTTGTCAAAGGTTTTCATGACCAGAATCACTGAGTTGCTGTGCATTTTCCAGGCTGTATGGCCATGTTCCAGAAGCATTCTCTCCTGATGTTTCGCTAGTCTCTAGCTTTCCTATATAGAAATGTAATTATTTCTATGAAGTCTTTTATAACTTTTAATGCTTGAATCTGATCTTGCATTGCTGAAGCCCACTCGCTCTACTGCTATGCTTAAGAAGCTTCTGATCTGCTAAACTGCTGCTGTTGAGGTTTTATGTTTTTAAATTACCCAAAAAGAATCAAATACCCTGCCTTGAAATGACTGGAGGAAAAACATGATTGATATATAAGAATGCCAGGAAGTCATAAGAGGGGCAGGTCCTTTTGAAAACTTTCTCTTTTTCTCTCACCTGTCGGTCTGGGTTGTGGAAATCTATTGGGGGGTCTTCGTCCTCCCATAACCGCTGATGGAAAGGCTCCAATAGCTGGCGCTGCAGCTGCACCAACGCCTGCCACAAGTCACCGTTGTTCTGGTAGAGGGCCTGCAGCACAGGGCCACGCTCCCCAAAGCCCAGTGCTTTCAGCTCCCGGATCTGTCCACAAAAGAAGTATGGCGTGAAGGCTAGATGTGACCTAATCTGGTCCCTAAACTACCTCCAGTACTGATAATCCAAAGCTTTATCTCTTATGGTCAGCTTCCAGTGAAAGTTGACCATAGAGTCACATCGGAGGACTTAAGAGATTTATATTAATCAAAACTGGGAAGAAACAAATCTGCAAAGTTAACCTGAAAATATAGAGAGCCAATTGTTTCCAAACTCAGTACTGACCCCTCCCAAATATGCCTCCCTCCTATTTCAACTATAAATGTTTTCCACTTCTAAGGCATCTATCCAATGTTCATGATGCCTTCATGTTCCCTTTAGCCAGCTACTTCATAACATTCACCCACATTCAAGCCTTGCACCTTCTGGATGTCACAGAAGTGAAGTCAATTTTGGGACACTCCAAATCTTCTCTGAGTCCCCACCCACAGGACACAAATTCTTCTCACTTTTCCCACCGTAAGCCTCTTCTCTTTCTGATAATGTTTCCAGAACATCTCTGCTGATTTTGCCTACTTTCCCAACATTCTGTTTTTTAAAAAAAGTTTGCTTTCAATTCTCCAGACTCCACCTCTTCCCCAGTTTTGCAGTTCATTTATATTTTACCAACCCTGATTCCTCACATCAGTTCTCTTTCTCTTTCAATTCCCTACAAAAGTTTTTTTAAAATAACATTTTTCAGCTCTCATTAATTGGAAGCTTCTTCTGCTCTTATATCTGATTAATGACTGGAAAGAAGTTCAGTGATCGGAGACAGGAGTCTATTTCAAGACTGTGGACTCCTGTCTGCAATCACCAGACTTTTTTCAGATCGCTAAACAGATGTAAAAGCAAAAAAAAGCTTCCAGTTAGGAACAGCTGGAAAAGATTTTTAGTGCAATATCTAGAATCTCTAGCAGGCAGGATTAAGAGTTTTGGGAGACTATTGGAACAGTAATCCCAAAATGCAACCATGTTGTTGTTTGAGGAATTTGGCCCAGGAACCACAGGTTTTCCCACCTTTGCTCTATAAAATTTCTGCACAATTTCTATCTCCAGAGTACAGTCATTTGGCTCACCTTGCTCCGCCGTGCGCTCAGACACCGGCTGACGGCTTCGTCCACATCCCCCTGGCTTTCCACCCACGCAGTTTGGACTTCTTGCCGGGTCAGGGCCCCCAGGCCCCCTCCAGGCTCCTGCTCCCCTCGCTGGGTGGCCAACTCAGCCACATCTTCCAGTACAGAAGGGAGCTCTGAATTCAGCCAAGCCAGGGGTCGTTCTGCACCTGAGTAGCGTAAGGCGGCTGCTACCAGTTCGGGCGCTACACCCACTGCCTCAGCTTCCTGTGGAGAAATGCAGGAAGAAGGAAACAGGGGAGACCCAGGTTAAGGCTGGAGGGACAAGGCAGAGCAGGCCAGACTATGAACAAGGGACTTGGAGGAAGGTTAGCAACCAGATTTTAGAGTCACAGATTTGAGAGACTACAATGACCATCCATGTCCTGGTCTGCTCTGATAGTGAGGAGGAGTTGTTGGAAGGACCAACGTTGGAGACCAGCAGCTCCCAACAGCCCTCCCAGTCTAGCTTAGTTATCACAGAAGAGGAACCTTTAGCAGTAGCTACCACTTCACAGCTGGCAAAGCAAGCAGAAGCCAGTATATCATGGAAGGCTGAGGAAGGGTCAAGGGCTCCATGTCTTTTATAATACAGAGGAGAGCATACTGCAATCTGCAGGTCTGCCTGATTAGCAGAGAAACGGGCTCTACACAGCAATACCCAAAAACATAGGATAAAAGGTTCTCAGTATTTCAGTCTTGTTTCAGGTGGCAACGTCTTTGCTTTATGGTGTAACTCTGGACACTCTGGATTATCGGCCTTGTTGATTCTAGATGAGATTGTTGTGTTTTGGATTCTGACTTCAATTTCAGACTGTGCTCTCTTCAGATTGTCATCTTTATTGACTTTGAATTGGAATTCTGGCTGCTGTTTGTTGCTGCATATCTGAACTCTTTCACTATGGTTTGGACTCTGAATTTGGAATTTACCTTGCTCCCAACAGCTAGTGTGTACTAAAACTATAAGCTTACAAGCATTTTAGCTTTGGGCTGCCCATGTGTTAATATCGAGACTGTTTGAAGCATATGTTGTTTGTTTAATCAGGACAATCCAGCCCAACCCTTTGCCATGTAGGAAAATACAATCAAAGCACTACTGACAGGTTAAAAACATTCAGAGAAGGAAACTCCACCAAACTCCAAAGCAGAAACGTATTAATTTTGGTTGCCTTTCTCTGGACTCATTCCAGCTTGTCAATATCCTTCTTGGATTGAGGGTACCCAGAACTGGACACAGGATTATTCCAGGTGAGGTCTGACCAAAACAGAATAAAGTGGGACTAACTTCCCTCAATTTGAGACACTATAATCCTACTGATGCTGCATAGAATTGAATTTTGTTTTTGGGCTGCTGCATCACACTATAGACTGATGTGCAACTTCAGAAAGCCAGTGGATGATAACTGGCAGGGACAAGTAAGGCTATAGAAAAAGAATATACTATTTATCCTATATTTTTCTCATCCCCAGCTATTCTTCTACTTCCATACCAAAAGACAGACAATATGGAGAAAGACAGAACAACACCCTAACTGCACCATTCTTTGGGATATCTCAGCTGATACTTGGTAAAGTTATGTTTTGGGCTCTAAACCCAATTCTGACTTTGCCAACTCCCAAACTCAGACAATATTTGTTCATCTTCTCTCATCCTCCTTGTTTTACCTCAGAACACCTCAGTGTCCTTAACTAAACAATATCATTATATTTCATGGCCAAATGGCATGTTTTCCTCTCTGCATTCCTATCTTGAAACATCCAGATGTTTATTGGTATAAAAACTATCCACCTTGGAGGCCTTTATGGGATTATTTTGAAGGCAGAAGACGCCACAACACCTCATGCGTAAAGGATGGGAAAGGAACTGAGGGAGGGAGCATGGACCAAATGTATGAGGAAACCCAACTCACCCTGATCATGGCAATCATCTTCTGCCCATCCTCACGCAGCTTTTCCTGCCTCCGATGCTCTGCCTCTTCCAAGGAGATGGATGGGGCCTTCCATGGAGTCTTGGCTTCCACCGGTGCCCCCTTCTTCTGCTTGCCTTCTTCCTCCAGCTTAGGTGGTGACATTGAGTGCTCAGGCCCGGCTCTCTGGCTGGTGCGGTTGCACATCTCGCACACACGGCCACGGCCCTTATTCCAGAAAGTGCAGTGTTCACACTGCCAGCCAGAGAGCTGTGGAGTTGGGGATAAATAGGGAGTAAATGTCATGAATGCAGAGCAAATAAAGCCCGAACTCTCCCAGAAGTCAAGATGGCCAAACTGAGGCTCTTGTCCTTTGAGGAATCTCTAGAAAAGACAATAATGCTTGGGAAGGTAGAAAGCCATTTAAAAGAGGATGGCCACATTCCATATGGACAGAGGCAACCAAAAAAGTCATGGCTGTCCTGAGTCTGCGCAACCTAAACAGATTAGTTGAAGATTGGGTAATTTGGGGGACTATCATTCTCAGGGCCGTCTTATGTCAAAGCCAACTTGAAGGCAAATAACAACTCAGGTAAGAACAGGGACATAAGGTATCCTTGAAGATTAACTTGATGTTATGATTTCAGAAGTATCTGAATGTCTGCCACCATTCCCCTCCAAACCAAGGAATTATAGCACATTTACTCTTTAACTGCCATGGTTCTATCTTACGGATTTTTTTCTCTATTTAGCAAGGCAAATTTTGAATTTTCAGTGAGAGGGAAATAGTGCCTCTCCAAATGATAAATCCCAGGATTATGTAACATGTCATTTAAAAGTGGAATTTCAGTGGTGGCCCCTCGGCTTTCAAACTCTCTCCCCAGCGATATTCAATCCATTCCTTCCCTTCTTGCCTTCAGAAAGAAAGTTAAAACATGGCTATGAGACCAAGCTTTTGGAAAATAACTACAGTGCAATAAATTAGCATAGAATCTGTTTAATGACAATTTGGAATGGCTCTGGATCATGACTTTGGATTACGTGATTTTAATGACTGATATAACTGTTTTTATATGTTTTAATCCTTGTGTGTGCCCCTCCTGGGCACACAGAAGACTGGGCGACTTGGATGGCACTGAACAGACTGCGCTGCACTATGGCACCACGGGATTCAGAGCCAGCCTTAAGAAATGGGGCTACAAAGTAGAGTCCACAACATGCAAACCACAAACCTACTACAATGCAGTCTGAGCCCTGCCACATGCACAACCAGAGGCACTCCCAAGTGACCAGCTAAATGTCAAAGGACATTTAGTATAATGCCATGTTATTAACTTTGTTTGTGTTTTTAAATACATTGCAAATATACCCTAGGTTCGCTTCTGACATGATAAAAAATAAAAAAAACCACACCAAAAATGGGGTGCAACTATTACGCAACGGCGACTATTGTGCGATGAAATATGGGTATTTACCTCTTTCTGGTGCTGCTGTCCTGTCTCCTCTCCCCATGCTATCAGGGGTTTTGCATCCCCAGTGCCAGGCTTCCCAGCCAGTCGTGGCCTCTCGCACACAGCGCACAGCACTGTGGCTGCCTCGTTCTCAAAGGTGCAGGACTGACATGACCATCGGCCCCGGGCCAGATGTCCCAAGCTCTTGTGCTCTTCCTCTGTGTTGGCGCTCACAGGTGTCTTGCAGCCGCGAGGACGGTCACAAGCTACGCACAAGATGGCGCGGGCGTCATTGTTCATGTGGCAGGCTGCGCAGCACCAGGGAGGGCGTTGAGTGGGAACGCTGAGCCAGGAAGTCGGGAGGGAGTCAGTCGGCGGCCGCAAAGATGCAGCATCGGGAGTTATGACAGACACGCTTCAAACAAACCAGAATCACACCTTTAATAGACGTTCGCACTTCATAGGGAGTCAACCATTCATTCATATCTGAACTACAAATTAGGTACTGAAAAGATTTACTTTTTGGGCCACAGTTCCCAGAATCCCCCTCCCAGCTACCACGGTTCTTTTCTGTTGTCAAGCAAAGTCACTTTGCTAGGCTTGCAAGGACTGAACAGTTTATTTCCTGATTTTAAAAAGAGCCCTCACTAAATTTCAGTTTTAAAAAGTTGACTGAAAATTAAAATTGGATGTATACCTTGAGAAAGGTTCTGCTAAAAAAAAAATTGAAACTAAATGTGAGATATGGTGACTGCAGCACAAACAGTTTATGCTAAATATTGGGAATGGGTTGATAGCTCTTCAAATGTAGGTTGGTTAAAATGTTTTGGAATCAGAAGAAATTGATAAATTAACCCATTAAGGGATAGAATTGGAGATAATGGAGTTTATTTACAAAATATTTGGAAAGAACATAAAAAGATTGAATGATAATATGCTTCGAGGAATGAAAATTATGGACATATTACAAATGGGCATATTACAAAGAGTACACCTTTTGCTGCTGCGCATTACATTCATCAAAAAATCCTTTTTTTGGTTTCAGGGTTTTGAAAATTGAGATGCGCATTATTTATTTACAGTATTTATATTCTGCCCTTCTCACCCCGAAGGGGACTCAGGGTGGATTACAATGAACACATATATGGCAAACATTCAACAGCCAAACAACATATATAGACAGACACAGAGGCATTTAACATTTTTTTTCCAGCTTCACGATTCCGGCCACAGGGGGAGCTATTGCTTCACTGTCCACTAGTGGCTGTACTTCCTCATTCCTTTCCTCGTGTTTTGCTGGCAGTTTTTATGATGTTGTAAATTAGTTAAATTAGCCTCCCACACAAAGCGTACCTAAATTTCCCTACTTGACAGATGCAACTGTCTTTCGGGGCTGCATAGGTCAACAGCAAGCTGGGCTATTTAATGGTCGGGGGCTTAACCCGACCCGGGCTTCAAACTCATGACCTCTCGGTCAGTAGTGATTTATTGTAGCTGGTTACTAGCCAGCTACGCCACAGCTGACACCATTAGACTTAAGTAAATATGGGTAGTTGTAGTACAAAATAGCTATTATGGATATGGCAAATCAAATAAATAGTTGGCCTTGAGTGGTTTTGTTTTACATTTAAATTCAATACATTTTGAATTAGATTTTAAAGAATTTTTGTGGAACTCCTATGATGCTTTTGTGGAACCCTAGAGTTCTGTGGGACAGTTTGGGAACCACTGTTCTTGGATACCTGGGAGGTGGCGCCGGCGGAGGGCTGCGCCAGGCTTGGTTATTCAGGGGCGCTCGGTGGTGATGGGTCCGCGAAGGGTGTTTGTGGAAGAGGAGGTCGCAGTCTGGGCACAAGGACTGGGCGCAGGCCGAGCAATGCAGGGAGGGAGGCTCCAGCCCACAGAGCAGGCAGGCATCCGGGGGTAAGTACCCTGCAGGGGAGAACAAAAGAGGAAGCAGGGGCGAATTTACCTTCCAAACCTTCACAGAAAACTGAGTGATCAAATGACCTCAAAGTGGACTAGAGACTTGAATTGCAAACTCCATTCCTGAATCACAAACTGGAAAGAATTCTCTTTCAATGCCCGTCTCAGGGGTGTAAATTCCCAGGATCCCATACTATGTGCCAGACAATAAATTTCATCAAGTGAAAAATGTTCAATATTTTTTACTAGAAAAAACTGTGGGCCTTTTAGGTCACCAGCCTCTGGAGGTCACATTACCTGTGTGTGAAAATGCTGGAACTGGGTGCTGGGGACTTTGTTCTTGAACAGACACAGGGAAAGTGTCTGTCATGAGGCTGGCCTGAAAAGCAAAAGAGACACTCCATATAAGGGGAAGAGTTTTATTTATGCTTCCATGCCTTCAAGGAGGCCACATAAAAGGCTCTGGACACTTCTACGCCTTTCCAGTGGTATCCTTCTGCTTTTAAGTGGATTTCACGTGCTGAAACGTTCAATTTGTGGTTTAACATTCTACTTCTTTTATCTTGTTTTACTATGATTATGTTTGCTGTGGCCAGACTTCACCACCCATATGATCCTTTTTTGACCAGTAGGCAATTTAAAATTGAAATGGTAAAAATAAATACATAAAATTAACATGGTCTGCCTATGATTGCCCTTGAAAAGTTTTTTAGTTTAAAGAGGGATGCAGATTTAAAATCTAAACACCTAAGAAAGTGTTGCATGGATCAGCTGTGCTTTGCAGGCTGGAAAGGTGTGTAGAACTAGATCCTGGCTTGCAGTGCAAATACACACAGCTGAGTTTTGTTTTGAAACCCAGAAAGTTGAGCTCTCTTTTGCAGTCTGAGAAAGTACCTCAGGCAGTTAGGCTCTGCTTTGCAATTCAGACTCACCCTTAAATTGTCACCTCCCTGCATTAACTCATGCAGCACCAGAGGATTAGGGTGGTTATCCTGAAAGGGAAAAAGAACCATGTATATTCTTCAACTCACAGCAGGGCTTCAATACTTCCCCACCTCTTCCCCTCCTTACTCCCCACTTTAATCCAATATTTTTGGGGATCCCGGCCTTATCGTACCGAAAGGAGGAGATTCAGTTCAGCGCGCAATAAAATCACATCCACTGTGATGGAGGCAACAAGGGGGATGTCTGGTTCCTGTAGATGTTCAGGGAAGCACAGCCCATCCGTCTGTTCTTCAGAGTAGCCATAAAGGCGAAGGACATCCCGGCCACCCTGCCAGAAACACAGAAGCTAATAAGCAAATGCAACACAGGGTGTCTCTTCTCCAGAGTCAGGCTGATTCTTCCCAATGGCTGGGAATGCCTTCATGATTTGAAGCCAAGCTGGCAATGACATAAAACGGGGTTTGTGGTGGTCACTTTCCTACTGAACATTCTGCCAAGGTCAGCCAGGCACCTTTTGGGGGAGGGGTGGGAGAGATAGTGCATTAGGGAGCTGGGGATGTTTAGCTTGGAGAAAGATGGAAAGGATATCACATTGAGGAGTGGGCAAGCTTGCTTTTTCCTGCTTTAGAAACTGGGAAACAGTGCAGCAAAGGATTCAAATTGCAGGAAAAGAGATTCCACCTAAACATTAGGAAAAACGTAGCTTGGTATCAAAAAGACTAACTTGGAGCCAGGTTATCATCCCAGGGGGGCAGGGGCAGAAAGTCCACAGATTCAAGAGACCACCACTGAGAAAGCCATCTTCCAAGTACCCAGATATTCTGCTTCTGTTATAAGGACCACTGCAGTTAAGTGGTGTCAAACTGCATTAATTTTACAGTGTAGATATATCATTAAAATAGATGGTTTTTTACGATTACATAACAAAAAGGAAGAGAAAACAAAAGTGAAGCAGAATGGATGGGGGAAAGACAAAAGTGTATGTGGCTTGAGTCAGTGAGATGTGAATATCTTTCTCACCTGGATGGTATCCACTGTGTCACGGAAGACGGGATTGTTGAACTTAACCGTTCGCCAGAACCGGGGCTTGTGGGGGTTCAAGAGATTGCGGCCGTATTTCTCCAAGATATTCAAGGCAGTGGAGATTTTGTGAAAATCCTTTTCATGCTGGGAAGGAGTAGGGGGATTGGACTTAACATCTTATCAGACTCTGCACATTTACACAAACACAACCCTTATGGAAATCAACTCTACAACACTTTCAGACACAATACAACTGGTCTCTGAGACCCCATATGGAAGAGATATTATCAACTATTATTTATTTATTTATTTATTTATTGCAATATTTATATCCCGCCCTTCTCACCCAACAGGGGACTCAGGGCGGCTTACAATAAAACACATATATAAAAATTGTACAATGCACTATAAAACAGTTAAAATTATTAACTTACATCGGACATTCATAAAACACATTCTAAAATACAGATGGGCGTGTTCAATTTTAAATGACTGGGTCTGTCAATTGAGTTCCAGCGTACATAATAATAATTAGCACTGCTAATTGTTATTCGAATGCCTGGCCCCACAACCAAGTTTTAACCTTCCTATGGAAGGATAGGAGGGAGGGAGACTGCGTGACTTCACTGGGGAGGGCGTTCTATTATCAACCAACTAACTCCTAAGGACTACCGTGTTTCCCCGAAAATAAGACAGTGTCTTATATTAGTTTTTACTCCCAAAGATGTTCTAGGGCTTATTTTCAGGGGTTGTCCTATTTTTCCATGAAGAAGAATTCATATTCATTGTTGAACAAAAAAAATGAACATTGATTCTATACTGTACAGTAGTTGCCATCACAAACCAACATAACTAAACCAGACAAACTGTAACAAATTTCTTGTTACTACCATTATTTCCATATACAACTGGTATGTAAGCTGCCCCGAGTCCCTCTGGGGAGATGGAGGTGGGGTATAAAAATAAAATTATTATTATTATTATTATTATTATTATTATTATTATTATTATTATTATTATTATTATGTACA
Organism: Anolis carolinensis; assembly: GCF_035594765.1. NCBI lineage: Eukaryota > Metazoa > Chordata > Lepidosauria > Squamata > Anolidae > Anolis > Anolis carolinensis. The sequence continues at coordinate 7,556,544 of NC_085846.1, forward strand.
TTTACCAATCCTGCATGCTATGGTCTTTTGTTTGGCGGGTGCCGGGCATGCTTCCAAACAAAAACTTTGCTAGGTCTTACTTTCGGGGGAGGCCTTATATTTAGCAATTCAGCAAAACTTCTACTAGGTCTTATTTTTTGGGAATGTCTTATTTTCAGGGAAACAGGGTAGAAGCTTACTTCTCAGTGTCTAAAAATGGAAGTTCGTGTTCTTAGGACTCTACACCACTCAGTCATGTCTTATGTAACTACCTACAATAAATGCAAATTTAATTATAACCCATCCTACCAGTCTAGGTTTTAGTACCCTCATGCCAAGATTTCTTAATACTTACTCACTATACCTTGATCCTTACAACTATAGCTTCCCTGCCTCACCTATGTTGTTTTTGTTGTGGTTACTTCATGTTGTTGCTGTTGTTCTCTTCTTGCTCCTCCTTTTCCTCTTCCTCTTCTCTTCCTCCTCCATATATTCATGACAGACATTGCACATTCTGCTTATTCAGATACTTAAAGCCCCCAAACCATTCCAGAAAGTAGGGACATCATCACACTACTCTCATCTCCATGGCTTCCAGGCTGTCCACTCATTTCAACCTCTATTCTTATACCTGATTTCCAAAATGTCCCCTTACCTGTCCCTGGGCATTGGCTTGTATGAGGCCCCTGGCGTCTATTTCCTGGTACTTTTGAGTCACGGGCAATGTCACCTCCACCAAGCGCTGGACAGATTCCGGATTCTGCTCCGCAGGGCTCTTAATCAGAGCAGCCACCAATTCATCACGAAGGGCAGTGAACTTCCGCTCCACTTCCTCCATGGCTGCCAACAAAATAAGTAGAGGGAAGGTGGAAGAACATAGTAAAAGATACAGAGAAAAGCAGACAAAGAGAAGTGAGAATGTTTCTTATAAACTATCTATCAGTGCTTTTCTTCAAGGAGTCAAGGCAGATTCTTATTGTATGGTAGAGATACAATCCTTTCTATCTTTCTATATATATATATATAGAGAGAGAGAGAGAGAGAGAATTTTTATGTTATATCTATTCCTTCAAATATATATATTTAACTTTTAAATTTTATACATTATATACATTATAAAAGGTAGAGGTTTCCCCTGACATTAAGTCTATTATTATTTACAGCATTTACAGCATTTACAGCATTTATATTTCGCCCTTCTCACCCTGAAGGGGACTCAGGGCGGATCACATTACACATATAGACAAACATACAATGCCTTTTAACATAGAACAAAGACAAGACAAACATAGGCTCCGAGCGGGCCTCGAACTCATGACCTCCTGGTCAGAGTGATTCATTGCAGCTGGTTACAGCTGGCTTGCTCTCCAGCCTGCGCCACAGCCCGAGCCCATTATTATTATTTATTCATTTCTATCCCGCTTTTCTCCCGTGGGTGGGATTCAAAGTGGCATACAACATATAAAATTCATACAAATACATCAAACAGCAATACATAATCAATTAAAACATCATATCCCAATATAAAATTCCAATTAACATATCAAATAAAACAATTTTTAAAACTTACAGCAAGCACCATTTAAAGATATCCATAACCTCCAGCCAGTCAAGTTATTTGTCAAGTATTATAAAAAAAAATTTTTTTAGTTGAGTCCAACTCTGGGGGTTGGTGCTCATCTCCATTTTTAAGCCGAAGAGCCGGCATTGTCTGTAGACACCTCCAGGGTCATGTAGCCGGCATGACTGCATGGAGTGCCATTACCTTCCCGCCAAAGCGGTACCTATTGATCTACTCGCATTTGCATATTTTCAAACTGCTAGGTTGGCAGAAGCTGGGGCTAATAGCTGGAGCTCACTCTGCTCCCTGGATTCGAACCACCAACTGTTCAGTCCGCAAGTTCAGCAGCTCAGCGGTTTAACTTTTGTGCCACCATGGCCCCTCTTTATACATTATACATTCCTTTAAAAGGCTGGGCTGTGGTGCAGGCTAGTTAGCAGCCAGATGCAGTAAATCATTCTGACCAAGAGGTCATGAGTTTGAGGCCAGCCTGTGTCGGGGTGAGCACCCGACAAAAATTAAAATATAGCTCCTGTTCGTTGCTGACCTACAACCCGAAAGATAGTTGCATCTATCAAGCAGGAAATTTAGGTACCACTTATATGTGGGGAGGCTAATTTACGACACCATAAAAATCATCCAGCCGCCACAGTGGATGATGAAGCAGCTGCTCCCCCTGTGGCCGGAATCAAGCATACCCTCGGGAAGTGTTGTCGAAGGCTTTCATGGCCGGGATCACAGGGTTGTTGTATGTCTTTCGGGCTGTGTGGCCATGTTCCAGAAGTATTCTCTCCTGACGTTTCGCCCACATCTATGGCAGGCTTGGATACCACACAACGTCTGAGAATGCCTGCCATAGATGTGGGCGAAACGTCAGGAGAGAATACTTCTGGAACATGGCCGCACAGCCCGAAAGACATTCAACAACCCTGTACCCTCAGGAAGCTGGAGATAGTTTAAATTGCCTCTGTGTCTGTCTCTGTATTTGTTCTGTTATATGGCATTGAATGTTTGCCTTATATGTGTACAATGTGATCCGCCCTAAGTCCCCTTCGGGGTGAGAAAGAAGGGCGGAATATAAATACTGTAAATAAATAAATAAACATTTAACTTTTATGTACCATTGAGTCCTCTAAATATACCTTTATGTATTATATAGTCCTTTAAATATATCTATTTAACGTTTAACTTTAGCTTGCATAGATTATGTATTCCACTATTAAATATATATTTCAGTTTTATGTATTATAGAGTCCTTTAAACATACATTTAATGTTTATATGTTAACTATTCCTTTAAACCAGGCCTGGGCCAACTTGGGCCCTCCAGGGGTTTTGGACTTCAACTCCCAGAATTCTTAACAGCCTCAGGCCCTTTCCTTTTCCCCCTCAGCCGCTTAAGCGGCTGAGGGGGAAAAGGAAGGGGCCTGAGGCTGTTAAGAATTCTGGGAGTTGAAGTCCAAAACCCCTGGAGGGCCCAAGTTGGCCCAGGCCTGGTTTAAATATATATTAAACTTTTAACTATTTGTATAGATTATCTATTCCTTTAAATATACGTTTAACTTCTGTGTAGAAATGGGAAGGAGAGACCCCCCAAAACGGGGTCCTGCTTACCAACTTGGGCCGGAAGTCGAGCCCCTTCCTCTTCTAATGAGCCCCAACAGCTGAAGGCTGAAGCGGAAGAGAGAAAACGGACGAGAAACGAAAGGGAAGGGCAAAGCAAGGGACGCCGACAGCGGCGCCATCTGGCAGGAGGAGGAACTGCAGCCCTGCTGAGCCAAGACGCACAGGGGACGCCTAACGAGGACGCCTCTGCGCATGTCCAGAATACGTGGGGACTCCAATCTTGGGAAAGTGTATTGCTTTTTACTGTGTTAGCCACTTTGGGTCTCCTTTTTAGAGAGATAAACTGGGATGGTAATCATAATAATAATCATAACAATCATAGTTCCTTTTTGGGGAGAGTGGATATAAGAACTGCTGTGCGCATAAAGTACTCTGCACATGGTCAGAGGCATTACAATGCAAATTTAAATGTGGCAGAATGGAAAAGGAGATCTGCTTCTATTCCAAAAAGCACTCTGTGCATGGTCAGAGACATTATAAGGCAAGCTTAAATGGGGAATAATGGGGAATGAGCACTGCCTATACTTCAAAAGGCACTCTGTGCATGCTCGGAGGCATTACAATGCAAACTTGAATGGGGAAGAAGGGAACAGGAGCTCTGTCTGTACTCCAAACAGCACTCTGTGCATGGTCAGAGGCATTACAATGCAAACTTAAATGAGGAAAAATGGTAAAGGAAATTGGCCTGTACTCCAAAAGGCACTCTATGTATGGTCAGAGGCATTACAGTCGGGAAGAATGGAAAAGGAGCTTTGTAGTCCAAAAAGCACTCTGCACTTGGTCAGGGGCATTACAATGCAAACTTAAATTGGGGAGACTGGTAAAGGAGATTGGCTTGTGCTCCAAAAGGCACTCCGTGCATGGTCAAAGGCATTATAATGCAAGCTTAAATGGGGAATAATGGGGAATGAGCACTGCCTGTCCTCCAAAAGGCACTCTGTGCATGCTCAGAGGCATTACAATGCAAACTTGGATGGGGAAGAAGGGAACAGGAGCTCTGTCTGTACTCCAAACAGCACTCTGTGCATGGTCAGAGGCATTATAATGCAAACTTAGATGGGGTAGAATGGAAAATAAGATCTGCCTATACTCCAAGAGGCACTCTGTACATGTTCAGAGGCATTGCAATGCAAACTTAGATGGGGATGAATGGTGAACTTGTACTCTAAAAGGCACTCTGCGTATGGTCAGAGACATTACAATTCAAACCTAAATGGGGAAGCATGGAAAAGGAGATCTGCTTCTATTCCAAAAGATGCTCTGTGCATGCTCAGAGGCATTACAATGCAAACTTAGATGGGGAAGAATGAACAAGGAGATCTGCCTAAACTCCAAAAGGCACTCTGTGCATGGTCAGAGACATTACAATGGGGAAGAATGGGAAAAGGAGCACTGTCTGTACTCCAAGAAGCACTCTGTGCATGGTCAGAGACATTGCAGTGCAATCCTAAATGGGGAAGAATGGAAAAGGAGATCTGCCTATGTTCCTGAGAGCACTCTGTACATGCTCAGAGGCATTGCAATGCAAAGTTAGATGGGGATGAATGGTGAACCTGCACTCCAAAAGGCACTCTGTGTATGATCAGAGGCATTACAATGCAAACTTAAATGGAGAAGAATGGAAAGGGAGATCTGCCTATATCCCTAAAAGCACTCTGCACATGATCAGAGGCATTATAATGCAAACTTAGACGGGGAACAACTGAAAAGGAGCTCTGTCTGTACTCCAAAAGGCACTCTGTGCATGGTCAGAGACATTGCAATGCAAACTTAAATGGAAAAGAATGGAAAAGGAGCTCTGTCTGTAGTCCAAGAAGCACTCTGTGCATGGTCAGAGGCATTGCAATGCAAACCTAAATGGGGAAGAATGGAAAAGGAGATCTGCTTCTATTCCAAAAGATGCTCTGTGCATGGTCAGAGGCATTACAATGCAAACCTAAATGGAGAAGCATGGAAAAGGAGCTCTGCCTGTACTCCAAAAGGCACTCTGTGCATGGTCAGAGGCATTACAATGGGAAATAATAGAAAAGGGGCTCTGCCTGTACTCCAAAAGGCACTCTGTGCATGGTCAGAGACATTACAATGGGAAATAATGGAAAGGGGGCTCTGCCTGTACTCCAAGAGGCACTCTGTGCATGCTCAGAGGCATTGCAATGCAAACTTAAATGGGGAAGAATGGAAAAGGAGTTCTGCCTGTACTCCAAGGGGCACTCTGTACATGCTCAGAGGCATTATAATGCAAACTTAAATAGGGGAGAATGGCAAAGGAGATCTGCCTGTACACTACGCACATGATCAGAGGCATTACAATGGGGAAGAATGGAAAAGGAGTTCTGCCTGTACTCCAAGGGGCACTCTGTGCATGCTCAGAGGCATTGCAATGTAAACTTAGATGGGGAAGAATGGAAAATAAGACCGGCTTATACTCCAAAAGTCACTCTGTGTATGGTCAGAGGCATTGCAGTGCAAACCTAAATTGGGAAGAATGGAAAAGGGAGATCTGCCTGTACTCCAAAAGGCACTCTGTGCATGGTCAGAGGCATTACAATGGGGAAGATTGGAAGAGAAACTCTGCCTGAACTCCAAACGGCACTCTGTGCATGGTCAGAGGCATTGCAATGCAAACTTAAATGTGGAAGAATGGGAAAAGGAGCTCTGTCTGTACTCCAAGAAGTCATGCTTTGAGGGCGGGGCAGGGATCGCGTGGTGGGCGGAACGTGTGAATGCGAAAGCGAAAGACGCGTCCAGAGGTGGCTCAGCATTTGCAAAAAGAGTCTTTGTTTTTCCATTTATCTCCCTAACTTTGGCTTTGTCTCTCCCTGGAAAACCTGAGAATCAGCATGTCCAGGTCCTGCACCGCCCTCCAGATCAGCAAGGAGACCCAAGGAAAGGTGGGCAGCAGGGGAATCCATGGGGGGCAATTGCAAAACCCAGCAAAGGGTTGGGGGAGAAAGCAGAGAAGGAAGGACCTTTTACTTTTACTTTGCAAGGGAGGGGGATTTCCATGGCATGCAAGGATAGGGGAAGTTAGCCTTCAGGGGGACTACAAGTCCCATCATCCCCATTGAACTGGATTATGCAGCAGTGTGGACCAGGCATGGGTTAACCTGGGGTCCTGCTAGGTGTTTTGGACTGCAACTCCCAGCATTCCTAACAGCCTCAGGCCCTTTCCTTTTGCCCCTCAGCCGCTTAAGCGGCTGAGGGGCAAAAGGAAGGGGCCTGAGGCTGTTAGGAATGCTGGGAGTTGCAGTCCAAAACACCCGAAGAGCCCAAGTTCACCCATGCCTGGTCCACACTGCTGTATATTATTATTATTCTGAAACATTCACGCCTTTCGTTTTAATCTCTTTCCAGATGGACCTTTTCCGCAAATCCCTTTTAAAAGAGGTAAGCTTCTATTTATACCCTTTCTCGAGTGCATCTACACTGTCAAATTAATGCAGTTTGACACCACTTCTATTGCTCAATGTTACGATATCCTGGGAGTTTGTAGTTTTAGCCAAAAACTCAGCAGACTACGACTCCCAGGATCCCATAGCGTCGAGCCACGCAAAGTGGTGTCAAACTGCGTTAATTTGACAGTGTTTTCAAATTCTCAAATCTTTCATATATTCAAGATAAATTGATTCTCGCATTTCCTGCTCAGGGAGAAGATTTCCTTTGCCGTTTTTTACCCACGAAAATATCGCAGTTGGACAAGCTCTTGAAGGTAAGTGACAGACTCCCTTGGTGTGGAATTTGCATAACCCCGCCCACTGACTCTCCCATAACCCTTTCCTGCTCTTTTTAATGGCACACAGCAAACACAGGAATTGATCAGCAACTGAACATACTGGAGGGGTTTGGGGAGAATTCACTATGATGGAATTTGCATAACCCCGCCCACTGACTCTCCCATAACCCTTTCCTACTCTTTTTAATGGCACACAGCAAATAAGGGAATTGATCAGCAACTGAACATACTGGATGGGTTTGGGGAGAATTCACTATGATTTATAGGAGTTGTACTCCTGGGATGTATAGTTTACCTTCAGTCTAAGAACACTCTGAACTCCACCAACAATATACCTGGAAATAAATTGGCACACACAAACCCCATGACCAACAAAAAATATTGGAGGTCTTTGGAGGGATTTATAGGAGTTGTAGTTCACCTACATCCAGAGCGCACTATGAATCCAAACAATGATGGATCTGGACCAAACTTAGCACACATACCCAATATGCCCAAATTGGAATAATGGTGGGTTTTAATGGGAATTGGCATGGACATTTTGGAGTTGTAGGTACTGGGATTTATAGTTCACCTGCAATCAATGAGCACTCTGAACTCCACCAAAGATGGAATTGGCCCAAACTTCGCACACAGAACCCTCTTGACCAGCAAAAATTACTGGAGATCTTTGGGGGAAATTCACCTTGATTTGGGGGAGTTGTAGTTCACCTACATCCAGAGAGCACTGTGAACACTTGATTGATCTAGATCAAACTTGGCACACATGCCTGATACCTGATTACTGTTGAAGGGTTTGGGAAGAACTGGCCTTCATTTCTGGGAGTTGTAGTTCACCCACAACCAGAGAAACTGTGACCTCCACTGATGATGGACCTGGTCCAAATTTGGCACACAGAAGACCCATGACTAATTCAACCTACTGGAGCGGTTTGAGGGGACTGACTCACCATAGTGGGAGTTGTAGTTCACCCTACAGCCAGAGAGCACACAAAACACACCGATGATGCATCCAGAGTAGACTTGCCCAGTCAGTCAGTCAGTAGCCTTTATTTCGGTCAACAAACCATTGGCTAGGATCAAGTTACAGTACAATGATGGAATACAGCATTTGAGTAATTTATGACATTGCATTTGGCTTATGGTTAGTAACAAGTATGTCCAGTCTCTATTGGTTATTTGACTATCATTATAATCTAAAACAAAAACTGATTACAGATTAGTACTTGCCCAACATAACAAAACTTTAACATCTAATTTTTAAGTTAAGATGGAATTTCTTAGGGTTAACCTGGCATGAATATATTGCACAAGATTTATCTAGCCTACAATGATACACTTTAATATATTGGGTTTATGGTTCCCGTCCCCTTGATCAAGTTGTGTAAGTGTTATTTATTGCTATATAATTGTATTGTTTTACCTTGCTTAATAATGTGTTATTATGTTGTTATGTAATGTATGTGTTGTTTTTATGATTGGAAACCGCCCTGAGTCCCATCCGGGAGATAGGGCGGTATATAAATAAAGTTTTTTTATTATTATATTATTATGATGCCAGTTGTAGTTCATCCACAACCTTATGCAAAAAATTGCAATGCCGAGTACCCAATCTAGTACAGTAGAGTCTCACGTATCCAACACTTGCTTATCCAACGTTCTGGATTATCCAACACATTTTTGTAGTCAATATTTTCAATACATCGTGATATTTTGGTGCTAAATTCATAAATACAGTAATTACTACGTAGCATTACTGCATATTGAACTACTTTTTCTGTCAAATTTGTTATATAACATGATATTTTGGTGCTTAATTTGTAAAATCATAACCTAATTTGGTGTTTAATAGGCTTCTCCTTAATCTCTCCTTATTATCCAACATATTCGCTTATCCAACATTGTGCCGGCCCATTTATGTTGGATAAGTGAGACTCTACTGTAGTAGAATAAATGAAGCTTGACACTTTTTAACTGCCAAGGCTTAATACTATGGGATTATGGGAGTTGTAGTTTTCACAAGGTCTTCAGCTATGTCTGCCAACGAGTGCTGGCGCCTCACCAAACTACAACTCCCAGGATCCTATCACATGCAGTTAAAGTGGTATCAAACTGCATTAACTCTGCAGTGTAGTTGTATTCTGAGTTTATGGACTCTGCTTTTCCCACCTTATATTTTTATTTCTTTCTTCTTTTTTTCCAGGAAGATGCTCTGAATGTCAAAGATCTGGCTTCTCTCCGTGCTCCGCTGGATATCCCCATTCCAGATCCTCCTCCCAAAGATGATGAAGTGAGTTACTCAACTAAAGCCAGTGCCTAATTTTGGGTCCATCCACAATGCAGAATTAATGCTGTTTGATGTCACTTTAACTGTCATGGTCAATGCTATGGAAATGGCTCTTAAAACAAGGGTTGGAAGGGCATCTTTAGGGAGTGCCTTAGTTGTGTATCCCTGTGTGGCAAAATGGGGTTGGACTAGATGACCTTTAGGAGTCCCTTCCAAGATTATATTATTTTAAATGTTTTTTTCCCCTCCAGATGGAAACAGAGAAGGAAGAGAAAGAAGGTGAGCAGAGAACACTCTAGGAAAGGCAGGGAATGGGGTCTGCAGGTGGGGTAATCATGATAGTATTTTATGGGCTGCCCTTGATTATGTGCTCTCCTTCTCAGCTCCCAAATGCGGCTACCTGAAGGGCAACGAAGCCATCCTTTCGCTTCTGGATCGCGTCAAACCCGAAGTGCGGGAGTTCAAGGAGAAATGCGCCTTGGTGAGTTGGAACCAAGCAAATACTCTGTTTACGAGATATAATACATACTAGGCATCTGTATGGTGCTAGATGTGCTGTTTTCCTAAATTTGTGCCTCAGTTTCCCCTTCTCATTCCATCAGGTCACAACCTGGATTCAGTTCATGATTCCCAAAATTGAAGACGGCAATGATTTTGGGGTGGCGGTTCAGGTAAGATCAATGTGGATCTGTATTTCCCTGAACCCAACTGAGCATGGATCCCATGTGAACCATATCATAACGAAACGGAACGGAACATACAAAAACATAACAAACCAAAACATAACATTAACTTTAACATTAACATAACCATCCAAAACATAACCATAACCATTTTACTTTGCTTTACTTTACTCTGGTGTGTGTGTGTGTGTATACACACACCGCTATACACACAAAGGTATGCATACACACACGTAAACAAACAAGCATATACTCAAATGCATGCATATTTAACCATCCAAACAACCATAACTATTTTACTTTACTTTACTCAGGTGTGTGTGTGTGTGTGTGTGCATGCGCGCGAGTATATGCTTGTGTGTATATGTGTGTGTATGCATATCTTTGTGTTTATATATGTGTGTGTGTGTGTGTGTGTGTGTGCATATATACAAACATACACACACCCCTATACACACAAAGGTATGCATACACACACATATACACACAAGCATATGCTCAAATACATATTTATATACACACATATGCACACCTATATGGATACAATGATATATGGACACACACACACATATATGTACATACACACACACACACACACACATATATATACACACACATGTGCCATAGTAGAAGCCGCATAAATATTGCTTGTGGTTGCTTGAGAGTTACTATTAAAAATAGGCCTAGTACTATACCCTATATGATACCATACCATTAACTCTGTATTGACTTTAGATTAATATTGAAATACAGTCATTCAAAGCATATTAAGGCCAGTACAGACAAACCTAACTTAACAAAGTTTTACCATATTCTAAAAACGGATTGACTGTATTATAGAAATTGATTGTATTTTAATTTTTATTTAAAGTATTATTTCTTCAACATATTTGGCTGGCTGTTTGAGAGTTCTAGTTGCTTAAGTTCCAGTTAATTGGAAGTCTACTGTGTACACACACATATACACACACATGTATACTCAGACATACAGTACATCTATACATACACATATTTTTATATATACGTATGCCTTGTTTATTTTCTTGTTTCTCAACAGGAGAAGGTACTTGAACGGATCACGGCTCTGAAGACCAAGGCAGAAGCCTTCCAGACTGCCATCGCCAAGTAAGCGCAAGGGTTATAAGGACCTTCATGTGGCTTTTAAACAGGCTGGGTGGCCATCTGTTGGGGGTGCTTTGATTGTGCTTTTCCTGCATGGCAATACAAACTCTTTTGGCGCCCATTGCAAGTTGGGTATCACCTGTCTGAAATAACTGTTCCCCTTTTAGGATTTTGGGGGAGGGATTTAGAATTATTGCATATACATAATGAGATATCATGGGCAGGAGACTTGAGTTATAAATACAAATCCCAGGATTTCCATAGGATGAAATAATGCCAGTTCAAGTAGTAGAAAATTGTTATAAAATGACAAATGGTGCATCTACACTTTTGAATTAATGCAGTTTGACGCCCCTTTAACTATCAAAGTTCAATGCTATGGAATCACGGCAGTTGTCGTTTTTCAATTTCTTTGGCAAAATTAGGCCTAAGCGGGAAATAAGCTCTAGCATTAACTGTGGTTTATTTTTGCAACACACAATGGGCATACTGAATTATAAAATCATAAAGTCCTAATATTAATATATAATTGAATATAAATACATAATGTTACAGACATAATATGGCAAGAGTTCCAGAAAATGATTATTTGACTGTATCTGAATAAAAGTAGATTTTTGTACATGAATAAGTTAGCCATCCCCTAAAAATAAGCCCTAATGCATCTTTTGGGGCAAAAATTAATATAAAACCCGGTCTTATTTTGGGGGGAAATGCAGTAGTGCCTCACCAAACTAATTCCCAGGATATTATAAGAAGCAACCACATAACCATTGGTACACTTTTTCTTCTTTTAGGTATTACCTGGAACGTGGAGACGCAGTGGCCAAGGCCTCCAAGGACACTCATGTGGTCAGTAAGGGAGGAAAGGAGATTCTAGTTGGTCCTGAGATTTATGGGTTTTGAAAAGTCCCAAGACCTGAACCTTTGCCAAGAATGCTTTGAAATATATCTGGGGACATATCTACACTGTCGAATTAACCCAGTTTGACATTGATTTAACTATTATGGCTCCATGTGCAGTTTGGATACTCCAGCATTCTTGGGCAGAGAAGCCTGAAGAAACTATAATTCCTACAAGTCTGTAGCACTGAGCCATGGGAATTAAAGTAGGGTAAAACTGTATTTATTCTACAGTGTAGATGCACGCTTTACTGATTTACCTGCTTTATTTTTTTCCCCAGATGGATTATCGCAGCCTTGTTCACGAACGGGATGAAGCTATCTACCGGGAAATACAGACAGTGGTACTTGATATCCGTGGATTTTATGTGAGTAAGCATTGGTTTGGGGTTTTAGGGTACATCTACACAGTCAAATTAATGCAGTTTGAAATCACTTTAACCCCATGGAATCATGGGAGTTGTAGTTTTGCAAGATTTTTCACCTTCTCTGCCAAAGAGTGCTGGTGCTTCCACAAACAACAACTCCCAGGGTTCTATAGCATTGAGCCATGTTGGTTAAAGTGGTGTCAAACTGTTCTACTGTGTAGGTGCATCCACAATGACCATCCAATCCAACCCCCTGCCATGCATTATTATTATTATTATTATTATTATTATTATTATTATTATTATTATTATTATTATTATTATCATCATCACAATTATCACTATTATTATTTATTGGGTTGCTCTGAGTTTTCCAGGCTGTATGGCCATGCTCCAGAAGCATTTTCTCCTGACGTTTCGCCCACATCTATGGCAACATTTATATCACAAAGATTGTGAGGTCTGCTGGAAACTAGGCAAGTGGGGTTTATATGTCTGGAATGTCCAGAGTGGGAGAAAAAACTCTTTGTCTGTTGGAGGCAACAACTCCTAACAAAGGATTACCACAGGTAGGAAGCAAGCAGGCTTTGAAGCTGCAAGGCTATTCAATGTTAATCAAGCTGGCCAATTGCCACATTCACACTTGCCTCCAAAAGACAAGAATTCTTTCTTTCTCCCACCCTGGACATCATTCCACAGATTTATAAACCCCTCTTGCCTAGTTTCCGTCAGACCTCACAACCTGTGAGGATGCCTGCCATACATGTGGGTGAAACGTCAGGAGGGAATGCTTCTGGAATATGGCCAGACAGCCCAGAAATCTCGCAGCAACCCAGTGATTCTGGCCATGAAAGCCTTTGACAATACATTATTATTATTAATCCTGATTTTTATGCACACAGGCCGAGCTGTACCACAACTTGAGCCAAAACCTGGAGAAGCTGACCAACCCTAAGGGCGAAGAAAAGCCATCCATGTATTGAGGATAGACTTCTTCACCAGAGAAACTTCTGTCAAATTTAAAAAAGATTAAATACTGAGGTGGAAAGGAAAGGGCCGATGATGAATTAAATTAAATACACTGGTATCTGTTCCTGGATTGGAGGAAATTCCTAAACGAATCATGCTTTGAGTTTGGGTGCATCTAAGCCCTGGGAGGAAAACTATGCCTTATTTTCCTACGGGAAGGTTTTCGCTTTCTATGCTTTTCTTTGATGCTATCTATTCATACTCTGAAACCTGCCCTTGAAGATTTCTTTCATTGTAATTGCATTTCAAGCCAGTGTTTGATCTCAAGGTCAGCCTGACCAAGACCTCAATAATAGCAAAGATCTGGAACCCAGATTAGGATTAACTGCGTGTCCTAAATTTCTGCACTTCATGGTAGACACATTGCTGTTTGAAATGTCCAGAAGGTCCAGTAATAATAGTATATTTTTAAAATGTTTTGTGTCCCTTGTTTTCTGCGTCTTGGGATTTCGTTTTGCACTGATCGTGTTAGCTAAACAGTGCCAGTACTTGGATGGGAGACCGCCAGTGAATGCTGTTGTGCTGAAGGCTACATTTCAAATGAAGGGACTGGATTCTTAAGGAAAACCCTATGAAATGAATGAGATCACCAAAACTTCCAAAAAGACAAGTAAATCAGAGTAAATCAAGAACTATTCTAAGTTACTGGGTTGTGAGTTTTCCGGGCTGTATGGCCATGTTCCAGAAACATTCTCTTCTGACATTTCACCCACATCTGTGGCAGGCATCCTTAGAGATTGTGGGGTGTGTTGGAAAACTAGGTAAGTGGGATACACACACACACACATACATATATACATGTGAAATGTCCAGAGTGGGAGAAAGAACTCTCTTTTAGAGGCCAGTGTGAATGTTATAATTAATCACCTTGATTAACATTAATGGTCGTGCCAGCTTCAAGGCCTGGCTTCTTCCTGCTTGGGGGAATCCTTTGTTTGGAGATGTTAGCTGGCCCTGATTCATTCATTTCAAGCTACAACTCCCAGGATTCAATTGCATTGAGCCAGGTTAATGAAAACAATAATCTATACACATAATAAAAAGGAATTGGCCTGATATTTTGGAGTTACTGGGATTTATAGTTCATCTGACCACTCTGAACTCCACCAAAGCTGGAACTGGACCATACTTGGCACACAAAGCCCTTGTGACCAACAAAAAATACTGGAAGTCTTTGGGGAAAAATCACCTTGATTTGTGGGAGTTGTAGTTCACCTACATCCAGAGAAGACTGTGAATCCAAACTGATGGATTTGAACCAAACTTGGCACACATGAAGTGAGTAGTTTAATAATAATAAATACTGCTAGTAATAAATAGTTAAAAGTGATGTCAAACCATTAATTCTACAGTGCAGATGAGACGCAGCCTTGGTGTCACTTCCTAGTTTGTCCTTTTGGGGGAGATGAAGTTTCCCTTGGAGTCCGGAAGTGAGTAGAAACAGCAAGAATGGTGTATCTCTATGGTCAAAAGGAAACACTCAATGGGGAAATGAGCAGAACAGCGAGGGATAAAGTCAGGCCAATCAGAATAAACGGTGTATTAACCAATGAGAGGGAGGGAAGTGGACTGAGTGAAAGTAGCGCGCTCTGTGATTGGTCTATTTGGCGCTCGCCAACCAGGAAGTTTGAAAGAGAAAGGAGGGGGTCCCTGCAGCCGGAAAGGGGGACCGTGAGCAACGACAGACGGGGCTGGAATCAGGGCAGAGGTGGGTCTCTCCTTTCTGGGAAGACTAGGGCATTGGGAAGACAGTGAGAAGGACAATGCTGCTTCTTCTCCATCAAGACCCTTCCGGAAGCTGGTCCCTTTCCCAGGCTTTGCTCAAAAGGGAGAGAAATGGGGATGTTGGGAGTTGTAGTCCAGGACTTGGAGTGGGGCAGAGTTTTGTGACCTTGTGAAATGGGGGCTGGTTGAAGGGAGAGGAAATCAGAGTCTAGGAAAAGATTGGGCAGAATGCAAGCTGCACTCTATTGGACTGTAGATCCCATGTTCCTTTGGCCTTGGCAAAGACTGATGGGAGTTGTAGTCGAGCAGTAGTTAGCTCCAAGAGGAATTTATGAAGTTTCCTGAGGCTGCAGTGGAAAAAGAGACAGAAGACAGGACCAAGAAGTAGTGGTTCCCAAACTTGGGTCATCCAGTGGCTTTGGACTTCAGTTCCCAGCCATCTTGGCCAACATTCACCAAATCTGGGACTTGAAGTCCAAAACACCTAGAGGAGAAAAAGTTTGGGAGCCACTAGCCAAGTGTAAAAAGGACTTCAAGATTTTTGGGAGGACTTCACAGTCCATCATCCCCATGCCAGCATGGACAGTGGCATGAGTCAGAGATGGGTGATAAGCAGGCTTTGAGACTACACAGAGAAGCCATTGAAACTTGCAGGTTCCCAAGTTGCCACTGACACACACACAAAACTGGCCCTGATTGTTTCATGTCTGGAATTCCCCTGTTTTCAGAGTATTATTTGTTCTTTATTTACTGTCCTGATTGTGATTGAAATCCACAAGCATGTGGACACTTTCAACAGAAAGGACAAAACCAAGAAAATGAACAAAATCTGCCTACCATTATTGAAAAAAACCCCTCTAAAATCAGGACAGTAAATAAAGGACAACACTCAGAAAACAGGGGAATTCCAGACAGGAAACAATCAGAGCCAGCTAACACCTCTCAACAAAGGCTTCCCCCAGGCAAGTATCAGCCAGGCCCAGAAGC
The DNA here is from genome assembly GCF_035594765.1 of Anolis carolinensis. Classification (NCBI taxonomy): domain Eukaryota; kingdom Metazoa; phylum Chordata; class Lepidosauria; order Squamata; family Anolidae; genus Anolis; species Anolis carolinensis. The sequence goes on from NC_085846.1 coordinate 7,572,546, forward strand.
TGCAAGGCTTTTCAGTGCTAATCAAGGTGATTAATTGCAACATTCACACTTGCCTCAAGCAGACAAGAGTTATTTCTCCCACCCTGGACATTTTGCAGATACTGTATATACTCGAGTATAAGCCTAGTTTTTCAGCACTTTTTTTAAGACTGAAAAAGCGCCCCTGGGCTTATACTCAGGTGAGGGTCCTGGTTTGCTTATATTTGGGTCATCTTATACTCGAGAATATATGGTACATTTATTATTTTTCTCTATTATTGTTGCTACTATTACATTTATTTTACTCTATTTTTATTATTATTATTAATACATTTATTTTTTCACTCTGATATTATTATTATTATTATTATTGCATTTATTATTTTACTCTATTTATTTTTACATGTATTATTTTCCTATATTTTTATTATTATTATTATTACATGTATTATTTTACTCTATTATTATTAAAAGATACATAAACACATTTACATTGAAGAAGATGAGAATAATGATTTGATCAGAGTTGGACAGTCTTATCTTAAATTTGAGCTTTATGTAAATATTCAAAAACATTTAACCTACTGATGCCTCAATTAATGTAATTTTATTGGTATCTATTTTTATTTCTGAAATTTACCACTCTCAGCTTATACTGGAGTCAATGTTTTCCCATTTTTTTTGTGGTAAAATTAGGTGCCTCGGCTTATATTCGGGTCGGCTTATACTCGAGTATATATGGTATATAAATCCCACTTGCCTAGTTTCCAACAGACTTCCCAACCTCTGAGGGTGCCTGCCATAGATGTGGGTGAAATGTCAGGAGAGAATGCTTCTGGAACATGGCCATACAGCCTGGAAAACGTACAGCAACCCAGGCTTTGAGATGTTTGACTGCAGCTCCGATCATTCCTCATCCTTATCCATGCGGAATAGGGCTGCGCAGGCCCATCCTTTGTGTAAAGGATGATGAGATCTGTAGTTGAAAGGATTTGGAAGGTCAAAGGTTCCTCCCAGCCTTGCTTTAACACACGCCAGGTGGAATGGAAATGCAAGGGAGCTTCAATAGGAGGATACTGTTTTGGCTGAGAGTTAATCACAATCCCACCGTATTCTGCTTTGGCAGAATAAACCTGTGTCCATTTCTGGTCAAAGCAATGCAAAAGGGCTCTGGGCAAACTGGAAGGTATCCAGAGAAGGTCAACCAAAAGGTTTGCAAGCCAGGCCCTCTGAGGAACAGATTAGGGGGCTGAGACAGAGGCTATGACAATGAAGCAGTAAACAATAGGAAAAACTTCCTGACGATCAGAACTATTCAAAAGTGGAATATACTGCCAGCAGAGTCTCCTTCTCTGGAAGTTTTTAATCGGAGGCCAGATGATCATCGGTTGGGAGAGGTTTCACTTGTGTCCCCTGCCTGGCAAAGGGGGTTGGCAGTTTCCTTTGTTTATGCCTTCCCCAGCACTTTAATGGGACAATAGTTCTGGTATTGTCCTCTCCCTGATTGTATCTGACACTACTGACACTTTCTTTGGCCCAGTCCCATTTTAGGAGCCAACCCAGGATTTTATCAAAGTACAGTATGTCTGTTTTATGTGACCTTATTAGTTTTATGATTTGTTTTATTGTTGATTGATTTGTTTTATTGTGGTGTTTTTCCATTGCCTGTTTAGCCTGGGCTTGGTCCCATGTAAGCCGCCCCGAGTCCCTTCGGGGAGATGGGGCGGGGTATAAAAATAAAATTATTATTATTATTATTATTATTATTATTATTATTATTATTTTATTATGTCACAGCAAACAAGATAGATATGCTGGATTTCGTATCACAAAATCAGAAGTTGAACACTTCCCAAGTGTCTAGGACTGTGTGATGTATTTTCGGATGATGCATGCAGATCCCAATCGGGTGGCCTTTTGCAGTTGGCAGATTGTGATTTTGTCAATGTCTGTTGTTTCCAAATGCTGGCTGAGATCTTTTGGCACGGCACCCAATGTGCCAATCACCACTCGGACCACCTGTAGTGGTTTTTGCCAGAGTCTTTGCAGTTCGATCTTGAGGTCTTGATAGCGGCTGAGTTTTTCCTGTTGTTTTTCGTCTATAATAATAATAATAATAATAATAATAATAATAATAATAATAATAATAATAATTATTATTATTATTATTATTATTATTATTATTATTATTATTATTATTATTATTGGACTAGCTGGAATGTGTCCAGAGAAAGGTGACCCAAATGTATACAGTTTGTTAAATTGTGTCAGAAGTGACTTGAGAACAAGTTGCTTCTGGTGTGAGAGAATTGGTTGTCTACTAAGATGTTGCCCAGGGGACGCTGGGATGTTTTAGCTGGGAAACTTCTCTCATGTCCCCGCAAGCTAGAGCTGACAGACGGGAGCTCACCCAGTCTCACGGATTTAAACGGGCAACCTTCAGGCCAGCAGATCAGCCAGCACAAAGGTTTAACCCATTGCGCCATACACTGCGCCTTGGAGTCTGGTGGAATTCCCCTCCCTGGAAGTTTTTAAGCAGAGGCTGGATGGCTATCTGTCAGGAGTGCTTTGATTGTGTTTTCCTACATGGAAAAGCATTGGACTGCTTGGTCCTTGTGGTCCCTTCCAACGCTCTGATTCTGTCCACTGTGTTTCTTTCCTTGGCAGGATGGCTGAAGTGGAGATCTCAGCCCGGGCGTACGTCAAGATGTGCCTCCATGCAGCGCGCTATCCCCATGCGGAGGTGAATGGGCTGCTTTTGGCACAGAGGCGGCAGGCCACAGGCGGGCAGCTGGAATGCCTCTGCATCACCGACTGCGTCCCTCTCTTCCACAGCCACCTGTCACTCACAGTGATGCTGGAAGTGGCCCTTAACCAGGTATGAGTAAAGTGCTAGAGGACTTGATGGTCTCTCGAGTGGCAATATTTCAAGGGGTGGCAATACATTGCTTTCCCCCCATAGAAATGTCCCAAGGCTGAATAAGCTTTGGCTAGAGACCTAAGTATATAACTACGGTAGACTCTCTACATTTACAGGTTTAATCTCTTATTATTCATGGATTGGATTCAAATGTTTTTATTAGGGATCACTTGGTCCTCTAGCACAATTCTGTGGTCAACCTCTGGTAGAAATTAACCATCGAGTTGCACTGGAAGACATAGAATCATATAATCATACAGTTGGAAGAAACCCCCAGGGCCATCCAGTTTAACCCCATTCAGCCATGCATGAAGACACAATCAAAGCCCTCCTAACGGATGGCCATCCAGCTTCTGCTGAAAAAGCTCCGGAGAAGGAAACTCCACTTCTCAACAATGACATTCCATCTCCCTTCCTTTGGAGACATGAAAATATCACAATATTGGTTTCATTCAGGCATCAGAATAATTTAGGGTTTCCTAGAAAGATTATATCAGGCATGGGCAAACTTGGGCCCTCCAGGTGTTTTGGATTTCAACTCCCACAATTCCTAACAGCCGGTAGGCTGTTAGGAATTGTGGGAGTTGAAGTCCAAAACACCTGGAGGGCCCAAGTTTGCTCATACCTGGATTATATGTATCACATCTGGAAATGTGGTGATCCAATTGTAGAAGAGTTCTAGATGTGAATGGCATTTCATTAGGGAGGGCATAATTCCCATAACTGGTATGGATTTAATATAGCAGAAGGTTTTTTTTGAACTACAGAAATGTGTGCTGTAACAAATCAACACATCTTCAAAGTTCCATGAGACTGAGAATTAATCCTAGATTAGACGGAGAAGGAAACAATAGAAGTTTTGTAGGTAAAGGCAAAACTCGTTCCTTATTGTTAGAAGCCAAGGTTTAGGAAATACTCAACCCTTCCTTTAGAATACCCAAATTAGACTTTTGGAGATGTTTTGCATTGTGGTTACTGCAACTAGTTAAAAATGAGGCATTATGAATAATACTTTATTTGCTTATCAGTCCTGGAACTTGCCTGTCTTTGCAGGTCGATGCCTGGAGTTTGGAGACAGATTTGCTCCTGGCCGGATATTATCAGGCCAATGCTGGGATTGACGACAAAAGGTGAGTTTAGGCAGCAGTTTGCAAATGGGGCGGCGTTTCTTTCTCTGTTTTCTTTCTTCCCTTATTTTCCTCCTTTCTCTTTTTCCTGCAGTCCCTCGCTTCTTGCGCAAAAGGCCGCTGGGCGCATTGCAGAGCTTTACGATCACGCCGTCCTTATTATGGTGAGAGATTGAAATTTGCAAAACAGCGTGTGGATTATTGGGATCCAGATGGACAGTATTTATCCTTGCCACAGCCCTTTACTAGTTTCTGATCTTTTTCAGCCCAAAACTGTCTCATTTATGGGCCATTTTCTGGCATATGGGGTGAATTCCTAGGTGATGAATTGTACAAAAACTTGCCCCAAAGGATTTAGAATACTACAGTGGAAAGCGAAAAAGTTTTAAGTTGTGAATCTGCATTTCATCAGTGAATTTTAATTTCTATTTTCATTTGTGTATCTTGTTGTATGTGTTTTCATAGTGTTTTATCTGGTTTTAATAATATTGTACATCTTGAGCTGCAGGGAGAGACAGATAACAAATATGATTATTGTTAAGTTGCTGTTTGGTCATGTTCCAGAAGCATTTTCTCCTGATGTTTCACCCACACCTATGGCAGGCATCCCCAGAAGTTGTGAACTCTGTTGGAAACTAGGCAAGTGGGGTTTATATCCCTGTGGAATGATGTCCAGGGTGGGAGAAAGAACTCTTGTCTCTTGGAGGCAAGTGTGAATGTTGCAAATTGGCAACCTTGATTAGCAATGACACTCACATTTTCCTCAAACAGAGTTCTTTCTCCCACCCTGGACATTATTCCACAGACATATAAACCCCACTTGCTTAATTTCCAACACACTTCACAACTTCTGAGGATGCCTACCATAGATGTGGGTGAAACGTCAGGAGAGAATGCTTCTGGAACATGTCCATACAGCCCGGAAAACTCACAGCAGCGCTGGGATTCCGGCCATGAAAGCCTTTGACAACACTTTGTTGTTGTTGTTATTTCTCCCTTCCTCCAGATTATTGCACTCAACCTTTCCAATTTCTTCCCCAGTTAGATAATCACAAATTCACCATAAATCCCAGAGTCCCTCCGATAATCGTATTGGAGCAGAAGGATCGGCAATGGGTTCCCAAAGACAAAAACCTGTGAGTTGCCGATATCTAGTGGGTGTTGTTATGTGCTTTCAAGTCCAATTTCTTGCTATTTTCTCCTAGGTTTTCCTTGGCCATAATTATTGAGGTTTGCCATTGCCTTGGATCACCCAGTAGGTTTCCATGGCAGAGAGGAAATTTAAATCTGTTTTTCATATTTTTAATAATTTTGTGCAAAGTTCCAAGTCAGGGAAACAAAGTCTACATTGGACCCTCAAAAAGCAAAGATGCTACTATCTCCATCTCCCATTTGGATAATTTTAGATTATGAAATATTCTGGATAAGGAATGCTCCACCTGTATTTTATCTATTTATTGACTGTATACCCTTCCTTCTCCCCGAAATTGGGACTCAAAGCATCTTCTCTGCATTCTAATCGGTAGAATGAGCCTAACATTTTAGCATTTTACTTTTGGGAAGTTGCACTTTCCAGAAACCCCAAAATAGTTAATGTGCTCACTGTTGGGCTTATTAACAAAAGACTCTCCCCATAAATGCACAGTAGAGTAACATATTAGCAGCAGCGTGACCCAGCATCAGTAGCCAAAAGTGATAAACAAGAACACACAGACCAATGTTATCTCTTCCTTTGGGAGCTTTTCTTTGTAGCAAAATAATATGGTTTCACTATTCACAAGAAGGTGGTTTCCATGACACCAATAAAGTTCTTTATACAGTAGAGTCTCACTTATCCAACATTTGCTTATCCAACGTTCTGGATTATCCAACGCAGTCTGCCTCCTGTCCGGATCCACAGCTGTTTCTCTAGGCAGCAAGGACTGAACTTTTACAGGTTTAATTTCCAACAATGTTGTTACTATAAGTTCATTTTATGCAATTCTATATTTATTTTGTAGTCAATTTGTTATTGGTCAATGTTTTCAATACATTGCAATGTTTTGGTGCTAAATTTGTAAATACAATAATTGCTACATAACGTGACCATGTATTGAACTGCTTTTTCTGTCAATTTGTTGTAAAACATGTTTTGGTGCTTAATTTGTAAAATCATAATGTAATTTGATGTTGAATAGGCTTTTCCTTAGTCCCTTCTTATTATCCAACATTTTCGCTGATCCAGCGTTCTGCCGGCCCATTTATGTTGGATAAGTGAGACTCTACTGTACTTCCTTCTTTGCTTCCACGCTGGGCTTCTTTCTCATGCAGATAAACAGCTTCGCTCTCACAGAACCTCCTCTCATACTGAATTTACGCAGGAGCTTCACACAGTAGCTTGACACACAGCAGTCTTCACATAGTAGCTTGACTCACAGCAGTCTTCACATAGTAGCTTGACTCACAGCAGCCTTCACACGAGCTTGACACAGCAGCCTTCACACTGGAGCTTGACACACAGCAGCCTTCACACTGGAACTTGACACACAGCAGCCTTCACACTAGAGCTTGACATAGCAGCCTTCACACTGGAGCTTGACACACAGGAGAGCCTTCACACTGGAGCTTGACACACAGCAGCCTTCACACTGGAGCTTGACACACAGCAGCCTTCACACTGGAGCTTGACACACAGCAGCCTTCACACTGGAGCTTGACACACAGCAGCCTTCACACTGGAGCTTGACATAGCAGAGCCTTCACACTGGAGCTTGACATAGCAGAGCCTTCACACTGGAGCTTGACACATAGCAGCCTTCACACTGGAGCTTGACACACAGCAGAGCCTTCACACTGGAGCTTGACACACAGCAGAGCCTTCACACAGGAGCTTCACACAGCAGCCTTCACACAGGAGCTTGACACACAGCAGCCTTCACACTGGAGCTTGACACACGAGGCTTTCAACCTGGGGCGTCTCACACTGAGGCCTACTCAGCTTATATTGAACTACAGCTTTTGCTCAGTCATTGCATCCATTTAACCATTTCAGTTCTTGAGTCACATTTTTGTGATTAAAAATGCCTAATTTTTAAAATATTTCTGGGGATTCTGGGAATTATAGTTAAAATATCCAGACTGCATGAGAACTAGAAAAAGTGAGAATCGAGACAAGAAGTATCATTGAATCTAAGCTTCTTCCCAGACTGGGTCTCATGCCTAGGAGAGGGTTGAAGGAAATGAAAACTCCATATTAGATGTGAAAAATGACTTTTTCTTTGGCTTGTTCCAGGGTCATGTGGAGCGACTGGGAATCCTCCCGCCACACCTGCAAGTCCCTCCTGGAAGCCAAGGCTTACTCCCAGTTGGTGGACTTCGATGCCCACCTGGATGACATCAGAGAGGACTGGACCAATCAGAAACTGAACACGGAAATCGCCCAGCTGGTCTCGGTGGCCAATGGCAATGCTTAAAGGAAGCCTTTTTTTGCAGCAAAGAAATGCAACCAGAAGCATAGAGCATACTGTTTGGAAAACATGAGCAATGCTGGTTATATATCAGGTCTGGGCCAACTTGGGCCCTCCAGGTGTTTTGGATTGCAACTCCCACCATTCCTAACAGCCTCAGGCCCCTTCCTTTTGCCCCTCAGCCGCTTAAGCGGCTGAGGGGCAAAAGGAAAGGGCCTGAGGCTGTTAGGAATGGTGGGAGTTGCAGTCCAAAACACCTGGAGGGCCCAAGTTGGCCCATGGCTGATATAAATGCTAGTATTATAAATAATTCATATGCAGATTTGGGGTTTGTTTATAAACTTTGCCATTCTGAACAATCCCAGTTTGAAGCCTTTTCCTTCCCTTCTTTGGTTTTGCAACACAAATACATCCCCAAAATGTTAAAATGACTTTATTTCCAAAGGGTCAGGAGTAAGTTAACAGAGAAAAAGGAAGCAGGAAATTTCAGTGCCTGGCTGCCGGGAAGTCTGTCTGTCTTCCATCTCCAATTTTTTCTCTCTCTCCACTTAATAGATCATCCCTTTGTTTTCGTCCCGGGGCTTCTTTATCTTGTCGAAGTTCTTCAGCACACTGTCGTAAACCACGGCCTAAGGAGTGCAAAAGAAAATCATGGGTTTGGAGGTTACAGACTCCTAAAGTTGGGAGAGACCCTGTGGGTCATCTAGAATCCTAGAGTTTGGAGAGATCTCATGGGTCATCCAATCCAACCCCATTCTGCCCAGAAGCAGGAAAATCGCATCCAAAGCACACCCGACAGATGGCCATCCAGAGTATATTTAAAAGCCTCCAAAGGAGCTTCTTCTACCACACCCTGGGGCAGAGAGTTCCACTGCTGAACAACTCTCACAGTAAGGAAGTTCTTCCTAATGTTCAGGTGGAATCTCCTTTCCTGTAGTTTGAAGCCAATGTTCTGTGTCCTAGTCTCCTGGGCAGCAAAAAACAAGCTTGGCAGAGAGTTCCACTGCTGAACAACTCTCACAGTGAGGAAGTTCTTTCCAATGTTCAGGTGGAATCCTGTAGTTTGAAGCCATTGTTATGTGTCCTAGTCTCCAGGGCAGCAGAAAACAAGCTTACTCCCTCCTCCCTATGACTTCCTCTCACATATTGATCCATGGCCCTCATCATGTATCTTCTCAGCCTTCTCTTCTGCAGACTAAACATGCCCAGTTCTTTAAGCCGCTCCTCATAGGGCTTTTTCTCCAGACCCTTGATCATTTCAGTCACCCTCCTCTGGACACATTTCAACTTGTCAACATCTCCCTTGGACACAGTGTGATTCGAGGTGTGGTCTGACCAAGGCAGAATAGAATACAGGGGTAGCATGACTTCCCTGGATCTAGACACTAGATTCCTATTGATGCAGGCCAAAATCCCATTGGCTTTTTAGCCGCATTGTTTGGGAACACAGAAATGCTGGACCACTCTAACAACCACCATGTCAGACTACATAGAGAGGCCATTGAGATCCAAAAGCACATGGACAATTTCAACAGAAAGGAGGAAACCATGAAAATGAACAAAATCTGGCTACCAGTATTTTAAAAACTCTAAAATCAGGACAGTAAATAAGTAACAACACTCTGAAAATGGGAATTTTAGATAGGAAACAATCAAGGTCAGCTAATACCTCCCAACAAAGGATTCCACCCAGGCAGGTTATTTAATGCTAATCAAGGTGGCCAATGGCAACATACACACTTGCCTCCAACAGACAAGAGTTGTGTTGTCGAAGGCTTTCATGGCCGGGATCACAGGGATGTTGTATGTTTTCCGGGCAATATGGCCATGTTCTAGAAGTATTCTCTCCTGACGTTTCGCCCACATCTATGGCAGGCATCCTCAGAGATTGTGAGGTATTAGAGAGTTCTTTCTCCCACCCTGGACATTATTCCACAGGTACATAAACCACACTTGCCTAGTTTCCAACAGACCTCATAATTTGAGGATGCCTGCCATAGATGTGGACAAAACGTCAGGAGGGAATGTTTCTGGAACACGTCCATACAGCCTCGAAAACTCACAGCAACCCAAATGTGTATGTATGAACATCGGATAAAAAAGAGTATCTATAGGAAGTTGTGGGTGCGTTCCACGGATCAAGTCCTCCATGTGTATTACTCTACTTCTTTGCCAAGTAAATGTCTAGGGAAGCAGACAGTTTCTTGGCAAAATGAATGTTGGCAAATGCCCTGGTTTCTGGATCTATTTGACCCGTGGTTCCAAAAATGTGGAACTGTGGTTCTCCCAGTATCAGCTCTAGTTTTTGAGATACAGAGCATATGCCATATACCTATTTAATCCCATAGAAACTTGTGATAACCATATCTAAGGAATTAGAGAGAATGGGGGTCTATCCAGTGCAATTTTCTGAATCAGTGTCCCAAATAACCCTGAGTACAAACCTAAAACCAACACAACAAGATTTTTGTTGTGTTTGGGTTCTAATTTCAATACAAATCCCCCTGTGCTGGTGCAACTTACGTAAATGTTCCTAAGTTCATTGATCATGTACCGGATCTCCGCATATTCTGCCTCGTCGATCTCATGCACAAGTTGGCGGTAGTCACCCTGCAAGATGCAGAGAAGAACAAGAAAAGTTATAGGGTTTTTGTGTAGCTTTTATTACCATTAACATGGGATGAAAGAGTCAAACTCACCACGTGTGGGCTCTTGGATGCTTTCGATACCGCGTCGCCTCTTTCAGAATAATACCTGGGGAGAAAAAGACAAACAAATGTCAAAATTGAGGTGGGTAACTCATGGGCAGTCAGATTGCAGAAGTTTCTGCCAAAGAGAATTTATTTATTTCATCAATTCAGTGTGAATCCTGGTCTGTCTTAGTAGCATACAATCCTAGAGTTACAGGGGATCCCCAGTGGTGCAGTGGGTTAAATAATAATAATAACAACAACAACAACTTTATTCTTATACCCCGCCACTATCTCTCCGAAGGGACTTGGGGCCGCTTACATGGGGTCGTGTCCAGGTAAAAACAATAATGAAGTAAAGCACATCAAATGAAAGAAAGTGCAGTTATAAAATTTTAAACATTAACATATAGAGATAAAATAGCAACTTAATAAAACATGATTGAAACACAAAATTTTAAAAACATACAGGGTTAAGTGCACCGTATCAATCTGTAGGCATGAGGTACAGTAGAGTCTCACTTATCCAACATTCGCTTATCCAACATTCTGGATTATCCAACGCATTTTTGTAATCAATGTTTTCAATATATCGTGATTTTTGGGTGCTAAATTCGTAAATACAGTAATTACTACGTAGCATTGCTGCATATTGAACTACTTTTTCTGTCAAATTTGTTGTATAACATGATGTTTTGGTACTTAATTTGTAAAATCATAACCTAATTTGATGTTTAATAGGCTTTTCCTTAATCTCTCATTATTATCCAACATATTCGCTTATCCAACATTCTGCCGGCCCATTTATGTTGGATAAGTGAGACTCTACTGTAGCTGATAAACTGCTACCCTTGTGCCGGCAGGACTGCTGACCTGAAGGTTGCCGGTTCGAATCCAACCTCAGGAGAGCACGGATGAGCTCCCTCTATCAGCTCCAGCTCCATGCAGGGACATGAGAGAAGCCTCTCACAAGGATGGTAAAAACATCCAGGGCAACGTCCTTGCAGACAGCCAATTCTCTCACACCAGAAGCGACTTGCAGTTTCTCAAGTCGCCCCTGACACAGAAAAAAAGGGGAGATCCCCAAGGGCCATCCAGTCCAACCCCATTCGGACACACAATCAAAGCTCTCCCAATAGATGGCCATCCACAATGCCTCTATAAAAGGCATGGGCCAACTTGGGCCGTCCAGGTGTTTTGGACTGCAACTCCCACCATTCCTAACAGCCTCAGGCCCCTTCCTTTTGCCCCTCAGCCGCTTAAGCTGAGGGGCAAAAGGAAGGGGCCTGAGGCTGTTAGGAATGGTGGGAGTTGCAGTCCAAAACACCTGGGCAGCCCAAGTTCGCCCATACCTGCTCTACAAGCCTTTTCTGGGTTTGGAAACTGTCCAGTTCTAGGAATATATGGAAAAAATTATTATGATTCACAAGAGCTGGGTTTCCCACAAAAAGGAATTTATTGTCAGGCGTATTTCAGAATGCTTTGTCTGTCAAGTGGCAAATTGACAGGGGACGCTGGTAAAAAGGGAGGAAACCGACCCAAAACTTGATGAGGTTGGCTGAAAAACTGGCAGGAAGCATCATTTAATTAAGTGCGTGAACAACAGACTCGGGGAACATTACAGGCGACTCCCTCGGCCAATTTAAAATAAAAAAAAAAGGATTGGAGGTTATTTTTTATTTAACGAGAAGCAGCGAGACATGGGGCTTTAAGACCTGGGTTCAAGTTCCTACTCATGTTGACATTGCTCATATTCCTACCTACTTCTTCAATTCAGTACAATGGATCAAAGTCCACAGCGCTGTTTATTTTCCTGCTCCTCCCATATATATGGCCTTTTCCAACAATACATCTGAGTTAACCTTTGCCTTGCCCGTTTTAAAAGTGCTTTCCCCCATATCTAGAAATAGCAAGGCTTGGAAGCTCCCCACAGTGAATCCACTTTGGGTTGCAGTCCGAACTTTAAATGAAATCTCCAAACTACCAAACCTATTGGAGGGAGAGTTTGAGAACAAGGCAAAGAAGCCCTATCACTTCCATTACTCTTTGCACTTGAACCTTGTAAAAAACATTAAAGGAGTGGAGGGTGAAGGTGCTCATTATGAAATCAAGTTATGGGCACGGCTTACATTTAATGATCAAGTTTTGGTTTAACGATTAAGTTTGCGCTTTTTGGCTCAGCTGCAGCAGCAAAGATGCTGAGATAATCCAGAAAGGTTCCTGGAGTTTTCAGGGAGAGATTTGCTCACAGGGTTGCTGTGAGTTTTCCAGGCTGTATGGCCATGTTCCATAAGCATTCTCTCCTGACGTTTCACCCACATCTATGGCAGGCATCCTCAGAGGTTGTGAGGTCTGTTGGAAACCTCACATTCTGTGGAATGTTCAGGATGGGAGAAAAAACTCTTGTCTGTTGGAGGCAAGTAAGAATCTTGCAATGAATCCCCTTGATGATGATGATAATAATAATAATAATAATAATAATAATAATAATAATAATAATAATAACTGAAGAAGGAGACAGAAAGCCTGATCCTTGCAGCCCAGGAGCAAGCCATCAGGACAAATGCAATTAAGGCCAAGATCGAAAAATCAGCTGATGACCCAAAATGCAGACTCTGCAAGGAAACCGACGAAACCATTGATCATATCCTCAGCTGCTGTAAGAAAATCACACAGACTACAAACAAAGGCACAACTATGTCGCCCAAATGATTCATTGGAACTTATGCCTCAAGTACCATCTCCCAGCAGCAAAGAACTGGTGGGATCACAAACCTGCAAAAGTATTGGAAAATGAGCACGCAAAGATACTGTGGGACTTCCGAATCCAGACTGACAAAGTTCTGGATCACAACACAACAGACATCACAGTTGTGGAAAAGAAAAAGATTTGGATCATTGATGTCGCCATCCCAGGTGACAGTCGCATTGACGAAAAACAACAGGAAAAACTCAGCTGATATCAGGACCTCAAGATTGAACTTCAAAGACTCTGGCAGAAACCAGTGCAGGTGGTCCCGGTGGTGATCGGCACACTGGGTGCCGTGCCAAAAGATCTCAGCCGGCATTTGGAAACAATAGACATTGACAAAATTACGATCTGCCAACTGCAAAAGGCCACCCGACTGGGATCTGCATGCATCATCCGAAAATACATCACACAGTCCTAGACACTTGGGAAGTGTTCGACTTGTGATTTTGTGATACGAAATCCAGCATATCTATCTTTGTTTGCTGTGTCATATAATAAAATAATAATAATAAAAAACTTTATTTATATCCCGCTCCATCTTTCAAAAGACTTGGGGCGGCTTACACTGGGACAAGCCCAAAACGGTATTACATCAATAAAAATAGTAACACAATAAAATCACAATATAATAACACATCTTACAAAATAGCATTGCAGCTTCAAAGCCTGGCTGTTTCCTGCCTGGGGGAATCCTTTGTTGGGAGGTGTTAGCTGGCCCTGATTATTTCTTGTCCTGAATTCCCGTTTTCTGAGTGTTGTTCTAGAGTGCTGGATCACTCTTGACAACCATTGTGTCAAGACGACACAGAGAAGCCATTGAAATCCACAAGCATGAGGACAATTTCAACAGAAAGAAGGAAACCATGAAAATGAATACCCAGTCTTTTACAACCTCTTCGTTTTAATTCATGTTTTATTAGTTAGTATTAAGTTTGCTACTTATTTTTATAGGTTACTGTTTAAGTTTTATAATTGTGCATGTTTTTCGTCCATTGATGTGTTTTACATTGTTATTGTTTTTATCTGGGCTCGGCCCCATGTAAGCTGCCCCGAGTCCCCTCTGGGGAGACGGAGGCGGGGTATAAAAATAAAGTTGTTGTTGTTATTATTATTATTATTATTATTATTATTATTATTATTATGAATATTAGGCTATCCGTATTAAAAACTCTAAAATCAGGACAGTAAATAAAGAACAACACACAGAAAACTGGGGAATTCCAGACAGGAAACAATCAGGGCCAGTTACAAATAAATAATCATAGTAAAACTTTATTTATATACCGCCCTATCTCCCCAAGAGGACTCAGGGCAGTTTCCAACAGAAGCAAAACATTCAATTGCCTCCTTTTGAGACCATACAACAAAATTAAACATCATGAAACAAAAACATACAATCCTGCTTTTTTTTCCCTGTGTCAGGAGCAACCGGAGTTGCTACTGGAGTGAGAGAATTGGCCGTCTGCAAGGACGTTGCCCAGGGGACATTGCCCGGATGTTTTGATGTTTTACCATCCTTGTGGGAGGCTTCTCTCATGTCCCCGCATGTAGCTGGAGCTTACAAAGGGAGCTCATCCACGCTCTCTCCGGGTGGGATTTGAACCTAGCAGCTTTCAGGTCAGGAACCCAACCATCAAGTCACGAGGCTTTTATCCCCTAGGCCACCAGAGGCTCCTACAATCATGCTAAAACAAGCACAAAATTTAAAAGTCCAGTTTCAGTTTACGCCATCAGATGGGTTCAAAATACCAATGGCCAGAAATTCAGAATGGACATGGCCAACTATAAAGGGCTGGGCAAAGCCTAGCACGACCTCCCAACAAAAGATTTCCCTCAGGCAGGAAGCAGCCAGGCTTTGAAGCTGCAAGGCTTTTCAATGCTAATCAAGGCGATTCATTGCAACATTTATACTTGCCTCCAACAAACAAAGAGTTCTTTCTCCCACCCTGGACTTTCCACAGATATATAAACCTCACTTGCCTTACTTGCCTAGTTTCCAACAGACCGCACAACCTCTGAGGATGCCTGCCATAGAGGTGGGCAAAACGTCAGGAGAGAATGCTTCTGGAACATCGCGAGAACAATGTGCATTGTTCTGCACACAGACAAGAGTTCTTTCTCCCAAACTGGATTTTCCACAGATATATAAACCCCACTTGTCTAGTTTCCAACAGACCTCACAACCTCTGAGGATGCCTGCCATAGAGGTGGGCAAAATGTCAGGAGAGAATGCTTCTGGAACATGGCGAGAACAATGTGCATTGTTCTGCAGCTCTGCTCCTGCTGATGCAACCGGATGCAATGTCAGGGTGCTCCATCTCCCTCGGGCTTGGAGATCTAATCGGTGTGGCACAAACCGGCTCAATCTTCTTTGGATCTGGAGGCAGGGCTGCAACCCGGGAACCAGTTTGCATTCCTCAAGCTGCCAAGGCCGGGAGGGAGTGGAGAGAAATCCACCAGGAAGCTCCCTTCATCCTCCCTTGTTCCCTCCAGGGAAGGCTGGACGGAGCAGTCGCCTTGTTTGACGTTTATTTGTTTTTAATTAGGCAGTTGTGCCTTCGTAGGGCTGGACTAGATGCCTCTGGGTGCCCCTTCCAACTCTTTGCTTCTTATTCTAATCCTGCCCTCTTCCTGATTTTTTTTCCCGTGAAAAACTGCAAGTCGCTTCTGGTGTGAGAGAATAGGCCATCTGAAAAGACGTTATCCAGGGGACACCCAGATGTTTTACCATCCTGTGGGAGGCTTTTCTCATGTCCCTGCATGGGAAGCTGGAGCTGACAGACAAGAGCTCACCCTGCTCCAGATTCGAACTGCTGACCTTTCAGTCAGCAGTCCTGCCGGCACAAGGGTTTAACCCATTGCGCCATCTCAATGCATTTCCTTTTTTTTGAACTAAAAAATAAAATAGTCTTTTGGAGGATTACAACACCCCAAATCCACCCAGCCAGGAATTTGTGCATATCCAAGAATCAAAAGCTGGCTGTTTCTCTCCAGTTCTTACTCACTTGCCAATATGTGTTTGAAACCCTTCCAGCTTCGTTCGGGATGCAGTCAGCAGCTCATACACTTTTTCCTAGGAAAGGAGAAAAGAGCGAGGATAAAATGTGAAAAATAGGATGCGGTCACCGTGGTGGAAGTTTGAGTTGAGTCCTGGGGTCGACATCTACGGGTGCATCTGTAATGTAGATTTAATGCAGTTCAACATCACTTGAACTGCTATGGCGCAGTGCTATGGAATCCTGGGAGCTGTAGTTTTACACCATCTTTAGTATGGATGACTACCATAGATGTGGGCGAAATGTCAGGAGAGAATGCTTCTCTAACATGGCCATACAGCTCACAACCTGAGGATGCCTGCCATAGATGTGGGCGAAATGTCAGGAGAGAATGCTTCTGGAACATGGCCATACAGCTCACAACCTGAGGATGCCTGCCATAGATGTGGGCAAAATGACAGGAGAGAATGCTTCTGGAACATGACCATACAGCTCACAACATCTGAGGATGATTACCATAGATATGGGTGAAATGTCAGGAGAGAATGCTTCTGGAATATGACCATACAGCTCACAACCTCTGAGGATGACTACTATAAATAGGGGCGAAATGTCAGGAGAGAATGCTTCTCTAACATGGCCATACAGCTCACAACTTGAGGATGATTGCCATAGATGTGGGCGAAATGTCAGGAGAGAATGCTTCTGGAACATGGCCATACAGCCTGGAAAACTTACAGCAACCCAAAATGTATATTGTTATCATTATTATATCCCGTTTTCTTCTCTTAATGAGACTCGAAGCGACTCAAGCACTAAACACAGTATAAATTATAATTTACCGCCTAAACCATATGAAAAAATATTTGCCTGAGTTTGGGTATCTATGGAGGTGGGCATTGGGGGAAACACACTCTCACCTGGACCGCAACCCCAAAATTATTGCCATCTTCAATCCGGGGCACCAGGAGTTGGAGCCAGAGAGAAATCTGGAAACAAGGGAGGAAGAAAAAGGAGATGATTCGGGATGGATGTGCCTCTGAGCATGTGCAAACCAACCGATGATTGTGAGCACCGCTTTCCGCTACCAACTCACTATATTCAGTTTCTCTTTTGTTCCTTGGATTTCTGGCTTCACCCGGTTCAGCAAAGCGGTGATCTTCTCGTTGTGGCAAATTGGACCACAAGGTGGGGCTGAGAAGAGGAAAAAAAGTTACGGAATTCGAACTCAGACCTTCCTTTGAACAAAATGGGAGAGATCTGTACATCAGAGAAGCGGCTTCTCTGCATCTACACTGCAGAATTAATGCAGTTTAACGCCACTTCCGACTACCGTGCCTCAATGGTATGGATTCATGGGAATTGTAGAACACTTTGGCAGAGAAGGCTAAAGGCCTTGTAAAATTACAACTTCCAGGATCCCATATAGACTCGAACCATGGCAATTAAGGTGGTGCCAAACTGCATTAACTCTACAGTCTAGACACAACCCAGGATTCCATAGCAGATTTGGAAGTCCCTTGAAAGTGAATGAAGGAATTCTCCAAATGTCTACCTTTCTCCTCATCATCAGATTTCTTCTTGCTACTTTTTTCTTCTTTGCCAGCATCCTTCTCTTCTTTCTGAATGAGAGGAACAGATAGACGGATATGGTTGTATATTGATTTTTTTCACCCTGACTTTCCAATGGATATGGTTCCTATGGATATGGTTCATATCCATAATACATAACATTAAAAGACAAATAATACCATTCTCAAATGACCCGGGCATCGCCGGGTCCCCAAGCTAGTCTATATATTTAAAAAAATGCAATGTGCATAATTAGGACCGAGTTAACAACAAAACCACTGGGACAAATTGCACCAAATTTGGCTACAATACTCATCACGTTCCAAGGAGTGACCTTGCAGCTTCAAAGCCTGGCTGCTCCATACCTAGGGGACTCCATTGTTGGCCAACTTGAATACCACTGAATAGCCTTGCATCTTCAAAGCCTGGCTGCTCCATACCTAGGGGACTCCATTGTTGGCCAACTTGAATACCATTGAATAGCCTTGCAGCTTCAAAGCCTGGCTGCTCCATACCTAGGGGACCCCATTGTTGGCCAACTTGAATACCACTGAATAGTCTTGCAGCTTCAAAGCCTGGCTGCATCATACCTAGGGGACTCCATTGTTGGCCAACTTGAATACCATTGAATAGCCTTGCAGCTTCAAAGCCTGGCTGCTCCATACCTAGGGGACTCCATTGTTGGCCAACCTGAATACCATTGAATAGCCTTGCAGCTTCAAAGCCTGGCTGCTTCATACGTAGTGGATTTCATTGTTGCCAACTTGAATACCATTGAATAGCCTTGCAGCTTCAAAGCCTGGCTGCTTCATACCTAGGGGACTCCATTGTTGGCCACCTTGAATACCACTGAATAGCCTTGCAGCTTCAAAGCCTGGCTGCTCCATACCTAGGGGACTCCATTGTTGGCCAACTTGAATACCACTGAATAGCCTTGCAGCTTCAAAGCCTGGCTGCTCCATACCTAGGGGACTCCATTGTTGGCCAACTTGAATATCATTGAATAGCCTTGCAGCTTCAAAGCCTTCTCCCACACAGCAGACCAGAGGGAAGGGAGGAGGAAAAGCCAAATAATTACAGCGTAGGAAGATCTCTGGGGCAATTATGGGATTCCTGTCCCAGATCGAGACCAAAAGGAAGGCAACAACACCTTGGAAAGCCATATTTAAGAATAAAGAGAGATAAAGAGCAGCTCCACCCTATAGTTCAGAAGCGAAGGTGCAAATTAAGTTGGGAAACAAATGGGAGAGAGATCTCAAGCTTTTGTTTTGCAAAACAACTGAGAAAACAGGGATGCAACCACACTAACCACACTGTTATGCAACCACTAACAGCCGGTAGGCTGTTAGGAATTGTGGGAGTTGAAGTCCAAAACACCTGGAGGGCCCAAGTTTGCAAATACCTGCTATAGAATGAATGCATCTTGATAGGACTTTATCTGCTAAGGCTTAATACTATAGAACTCCCAGGGTTCCATAGCATTGAGACAATGCAGTTAAAGTGCATTAGTTTTACAGTGTAGATGCATCCTATATACCAACTAAACTGCTCTCTTTCCTAATTTGGAGGTTTATCCTTGCTTTCCCCAAACTCACTTCTTGCTTTTTGCGCCGTTCTTCGTCCTTCTTCGGGTCCGGCACCGGGATGTCTAGTTCGACACGGAGCGAGATGAGATCCGAAACATTCAGGTCCGAGAACTAGGGGAGAGAGAGGAAATTCCGTTCATTCCAAACCTTTAATTCATTTTAATCTTGGCATGCAAGTACTCTCTCTCAGCATGAAAAAATGTAAACAAAACAATATATAAACAAATAAATATATTGTATATACTCGAGTATAAACCTAGTTTTTCAGCCCCTTTTTTAGGACTAAAAAAGCCCCCCTCGGCTTATACTCGGGTGAGGATCCTGGTTGGCTTATATTTGGGTCAGCTTATACTCAAGAATATATGGTACATTTATTATTTTTCTCTATTATTATTGATATTATTACATTTATTATTTTACTCTATTATTATTACATTTATTATTGTACTCTATTATTGTTGCTACTATTACATTTATTTTACTCTATTTTTATTTTTAATATTAATACATTTATTACAGTAGAGCCTCACTTATCCAAGCCTCGCTTATCCAAGCCTTTGGATTATCCAAGCCATTTTTGTAGTCAATGTTTTCAATATATCTTGATATTTTGGTGCTAAATTCGTAAATACAGTAATTACAGCATAACATTACTGTGTATTGAACTACTTTTTCTGTCAAATTTGTTATATAACATGATGTTTTAGTGCTTAATTTGTAAAATCATAACCTAATTTGATATTTAATAGGCTTTTCCTTAATCCCTCCTTATTATCCAACATATTCGCTTATCCAAGCTTCTGCCAACCCGTTTAGCTTGGATAAGTGAGACTCTACTATATTTCAATCTGTTATTATTATTATTACATTTATTATTCTACTCTATTATTATTAAAAGGATACATAAGCACATTTGCATTAAAGATGAGAATAATGATTTAATCAGAGTTGGACAGTCTTAAATTAGAGCTTGATGTAAATATTCAAAAACATTTTAACCTACTGATACCTCAATTAATGTAATTTTTTGGTATCTATTTTTATTTCTGAAATTTCCCACCCTCGGCTTATACTTGAGTCAATGATTTCCCAGTTTTTTTGTGGTAAAATTAGATGCCTCGGCTTATATCGGGTCGGCTTATATTTGAGTATATATGGTAGGTTTAAACAGGTTGTATTTGAGTCATTGAACTAATTTCCAGAAATAATTTCCTTGTACTTTCTTCAGTTTGATTGAATAGGTTTAGATCTTGCCTTTCTTTCCATACTCATATACACTGCAGAATTAATGCAGTTTGATACCACTTTAACTGCCTTAGCTCCATGCTTTGGAAGTTACCATGGGAATTAAGGAGCCTTGTGCCAGCTGAACTGCTGACCTGAAGACTTGAAGGTCAGGGGTTCGAATTTGCTTCTGACATGACAAAAAAAACAAACCATTGGAATTGTAGTTTGATGAGGCACCAGCACCATTGGGCAAAGGTGGTCTTGGAAAACTACAACTCCCAGGATTGCATAGCATTGAGCCCATGGCAATTAAAGTGGTATCACTGGGTTGTTGTGAGTTTTCCAGGTTGTGAATTTTCTCTTTTGATGTTTCACCCACAAAGTGGTATCAAACTGAATTCATTCTACTGTGTAGATGCGCCCAAAGTGTAATAATAAACGGCTCCTTGGTTTTGCAGCTGAAATAATGACAACTTAAACCACTCACAAAATAGTTCAGTATTACCCACCTTCAGGAGATCGCTGAGTTCCACAATTTTTTCCGGGAAACGAGTCGAGACCAGTTCTTCAGCCTTTGGAAATATTGGGTGCCAAAAATAAGGGAGAGGAAAGGAACACGAGAAGGCAAAACATCACGAAACAAAAGGCGCCTTTTCAGAGCTGTCATGCAACCAAATACCCAAACTAACCAACACACTATTTATATTGTGGAACTAATATTTCGGCAACGTTTCGCTTTTGCAAGAAGGAAAAACAATTTATTATGAAAGCGAATCATCCAAAAGTGAAAGTTGATCATCATCAGCCCCAAAAAGAACCTAAAAAGATAGGATGATAATAATATATAATAATTGATCAATATATATTATCTATATCTATAGATACAGTAGAGTCTCACTTATCCAATGTTCTGGATTATCCAACGCATTTTTGTAGTCAATGTTTTCAATACATCGTGATATTTTGGTGCTAAATTCGTAAATACAGTATTACTACATAGCTTTACTGTGTATTGAACTACTTTTTCTGTCAAATTTGTTCTATAACATGATGTTTTGGTGCTTAATTTGCAAAATCATAACCTAATTTAATGTTTAATAGGCTTTTCCTTCATCTCTCCTTATTATCCAACATATTCGCTTATCCAACGTTCTCCTGGCCCGTTTACGTTGGATAAGCGAGACTGTACTGTATATTGATATAGATAATATAACACCATCACCATCAACTTTTGTCTCTTGACCAAGACGCAAAGCAATTCGCAACATTAATAAAGAAGAAATGCAATTTAAAATCCACAATATACATATATCCAATGTATTGTCGAAGGCTTTCATAGCCAGAATCACTAGGTTGCTGTGAGTTTTCCGGGCTGTATGGCCATATTCCAGAAGCACTCTCTCCTGACGTTTCACCCACATCTATGGCAGGCGTCCTCAGAGGTTGTGGGGTCTGTTGGAAACTACAGACCATACAGAGAAGCCATTGAAATCCACAAGATGCATGTGGACAATTTCAACAGAATGGAGGAAACTATGAAAATGAACAAAAACTGCCCACCAGTATTTAAAAATTCTAAAAACCAGGAAGTAAATAAAGAAGAACATTAAGAAACAGGGACTTCCAGAAGGAAACAATCCAGGCCAGCTAACACCTCCCAACAAAGGATTCCTCCAGGCAGGAAGCAGCCAGGCTTTGAAGCTGCAAGGCCATACAATGCTAATCAAGCTGGCCAATGGCAACATTCACATTTGCCTCCAACATACAAGAGTTCTTGCTCCCACCCTGGACCTTCCACAGATCTATAAACCCCACTTGCCTAATTTCCAACAGACCTCACAATCTCTGGGGATGCCTGCCATAGATGTGGGTGAAATTTCAGGAGAGAATGCTTCTGGAACACAGTCATGCAGTCCGGAAAACTCACAGCAACACAGTTATTCTGGCCATGAAGGCCTTTGACAATACATTACCATTATATTTATTATCCTTGTTGTTTATATCCAACTTTCATCTCTTGACTGAGACGCAAAGTCCCTCACAACATCAATATAAAAACAACGCAATTAAATATCTACAACATGCATATATTAAATCAGGATGAAGCATACAAGTCAATTAAATAATATTACCATCATCATAATGATTATTGTTGTGGGCAGAGGAGGACAACAACAACTTTGATCAAGAACCAAACCTGTCTGGAATTTGCTAACTTTGATATTTGATTTCAAAGGCGTACATGGCTGTCTGTGGGATATGCACTCTGCCCATGCTCAGAAGCTATGTTTCCCCTTTGAAAAAAGGTAACCCGTTCTCACCTGAGCACAGAGCTTCTCCTTGAAGGACTTCACCTGAAGAAGAGAAAGTGAAAGAGACAAAGAAGAGAGAGAAATATGAAACTATTGGGAAGGACACCTGCCAGGGCTTTCGAGTTCGATCTCCCCGTAAATTAATTTTACATCTTAATTTAATAGGTTCCATATAGAGAGGAGAACCTGTTGGATTTCTGCCTGCCAACCCATGGCTTACAAGTGGTGCTAGAGTCCTCTTTTTGTCTGAACCGCACTCTTGTAGCAAGACATTCAACTGGTAAAGGGAAACCTGTCCTACAAAAAGATATCCAACCAATAAAGCTTCCCAGACCCACAATGGGATATCAGTGCAATGCCTATTGGATTTCTGCCTGCATTATTTAAGAAGATTGCTATAACCCAATCTTTTTTAAACCACACTCCTCCAACAGGCAGATACCCAACTGGTTGAGTTTCCCAGGTCCACAATGTAGTATCGATACAGAGGGGAAGCTATAGAAAGGTATCCAACTGGTAAAGCTTCCCAGGTTCAAGATATCCAACTGGTAAAGCTTCCCAGAACCACAATGTAATATTAACACAAAGGAAAACCTATAGAAAGATATCCAACTGGTAAAGCTTCCCAGGTTCAAGATATCCAACTGGTAAAGCTTCCCAGAACCACAATGTAATAATAATAATAATAATAATACTTTATTTGCACCCCACCCTCTTTCTTCAGAGGGAATCAATATAATATCAATACAGAGGAGAACCTATACAAAGATATCCAACTGGTAAAGCTTCCCAGAACCACAATGTAATATCAACACAGAGGAAAACCTATAGAAAGATATCCAACTGGTAAAGCTTTATAGACCCACCAATGGAATGTGAATAAGAGAAACTTGCACTACAGCAAGATATCCCACTGGTAAAACTTCCCAAATCGACTATTATATCAATGCAGCACTACAGGCAGATATCCAACTGGTAAAGCTTCCCACACAACCATGGAATGCCAATAATGTACCTGCTGGATACTTGCCTGCCAAATATTTGCTTTCAAGGAGTGCTAGAACCCTCTTTTTCAACCCACTGCTCCTTATAGGAAGATATTCAACTGGTAAAGCTTCCCAAATCTACAATATTAGATCAATGCAGAGAGGAACCTGTACTACAGAACAATATTCAACCGATAAAGCTTCCCAGGCCCACAATTGAACGTTAGTACTGGATTTCTGCCTGCCTTGCCATTACTTCCAAGGGATGTTAGAACCCATGCCTCCAGCCCTTTTACTCCACTCTTCCTACAGAAAGATATCCAACTGGTAAAGCTTCCAGACTCACCATGGAATACAAATAAAGAGAACTTTTTACTACAGACAGATATCCAACTGGTAAAGCTCCCCAGACCCACAATGTAATATTAATACAGAAGGGAACCTGTCCTATAGAAAGATATCCAACTGGTAAAGCTTCATAGACTCAACAATAGAATATCAGTATGAGAACCTTGTACTACAGACAGATACCCAACTGGTAAAGCTTCCCAGACCCACAATGTAATATTAATACAGAAGGGAACCTGTCCTATAGAAAGATATCCAACTGGTAAAGCTTCCAGACCCATCATGGAATACAAATAAAGAGCACCTTGTACTACAGACAGATATCCAACCGGTAAAGCATCTCAGACCCACAATGTAATATCAATATAGAGGGGAACTTGTCCTATCGAAAGATATCCAACTGGTAAAGCTTCCAGACCCACCATGGAATACAAATAAAGAGAACCTTGTACTACAGAGAGATACCCAACTGGTAAAGCTTCCCAGACCCACAATGTAATATTAATACAGATGGGAACCTGTCCTATAGAAAGATATCCAACTGGTAAAGCTTCCAGACCCACTATGGAATACAAATAAAGAGAACCTTGTACTACAGACAGGTATCCAACTGGTAAAGCTTCCCAGACCCACAATGTAATATCAATATAGAGGAAAACCTGTCCTATAGAAAGATATCCAACTGGTAAATCTTCCAGACCCGCCATGGAATACAATAAAGAGAACTTTGTACTACAGACAGATATTCAACTGGTAAAGCTTCCCAGACCCACAATGTAATATCAATATAGAGGAAAACCTGTCCTATAGAAAGATATCCAACTGGTAAATCTTCCAGACCCGCCATGGAATACAATAAAGAGAACTTTGTACTACAGACAGATATCCAACTGGTAAAGCTTCCCAAATTGACTGTATTATATATCAACATAAAGAGAGGAACCCGTACTACAGACAGAAATCCAACTGGTAAAGCTTCCCAGATCAACAATGTAGTATCAATACAGAGATGAACCTGTAAGAAAGATATCCAACTGGTAAAGCTTCCCACACCACCATGTAATACCAATACAGTACCTGTTGGATTTTTACCTCCCCAGAACCCACTTTAATGTTGTTCCAGTCTAGACATGGGCCAACCTGGGCCCTCCAGGGGTTTTGGACTTCAACTCCCACAATTCCTAACAGCCTACCGGCTGTTAGGAATTGTGGGAGTTGAAGTCCAAAACCCCTGGAGGGCCCAGGTTGGCCCATGCCTGTTCCAGGTAGTTTAGGAGTCAAAAGAGCCGAGCTTTACCTGGGCCTCGCATTCTGGGGGCACCTCCAAGGTGGCCATGCTGGGCTGTTGTGAGTGCACCTGGGCAGGTGTGAGTGCAGGCTCAGGTGTGGGGCTGGCAAGACCGGCCGGGCGAACCCCAAAACCCGCGGGGCGAGTCTCGACGTGGCTTCAAAGGCAGGAGGAGGGAGGCGAGCAAGTCATGCATGAAAAGCGAAAATGAAAGGAAAAGGGGAGGAGAGAAGGAGAGAGAGAAAGAAAGAAAAGGGGAACTTGAAAAAAAACAACACCGAGAAGGGACTTCCCACTTTGCAAAGGATTGCCAAAAAAGGGGGTGGGACTTCAATGCAAAAGGGGGGCTTTCCTTGCTTTCTTTTTTTAAAACAATATCAGTGTATTGCTTTCAGGTGGAAGAGCTTTCCCAGTTGGATTTCCCAACCTGTCTAGGATAAGGAACAAAAACTATTGCAAAGTTTCTATAGTCGCAAATTATTGAAAAATTATTGAAAGCGAGTGCATAAATAAATATGCCTAATGGCCCAACGATAAAGTGTCACCAGCCAGAGGCCTATAAATATCTGGGCATATTAGAGCACCCAACTCTCTTCTGCCTTGCAGGAAAAGCACACAATCAAAGCACCCCCCACAGATGGCCATCCAGCCTCTGCTGAAACGCCTCCACAGAAGGAGGATCCATTGGACTCCTAAGTCACTTTTAAGTCTTGTTTAAGCGAAGGGAGGATAGGGTTGCTGTGAGGTTTCCAGGTTGCATGGCTATGTTCCAGAAGCATTCTCTCCTAACGTTTCGCCCACATCTATGGC
This sequence comes from Anolis carolinensis, assembly GCF_035594765.1. Lineage (NCBI taxonomy): Eukaryota > Metazoa > Chordata > Lepidosauria > Squamata > Anolidae > Anolis > Anolis carolinensis. The sequence goes on from NC_085846.1 coordinate 7,598,585, forward strand.
AAGCATCCTCAGAGGTGGTGAGGTCTGTTGGAAACTAGGCAATTGGGGTTTACTGTATATACTCGAGTATAAGCCTAGTTTTTCAGCCCCCTTTTTAAGACTGAAAAAGCCCCCCTCGGCTTATACTCAGGTGAGGGTCCTGGTTGGCTTATATTTGGGTCAGCTTATACTCGAGAATCTCCTGCCAACCTAGCAGTTCGAAAACATGTCAATGTGAGTAGATCAATAGGTACCGCTCCGGAGGGAAGGTAACGGCACTCCATGCAGTCATGCCGGCCACATGACCTTGGAGGTGTTTACGGAGAACGCCGGCTCTTCGGCTTAGAAATGGAGATGAGTACCAACCCCCAGAGTCAGACATGACTGGACTTAACGTCAGGGGAAACCTTTACATTTACCCTATACTCGAGAATATATGGTACATTTATTATTTTTCTCTATTATTATTGATATTATTACATTTATTATTTTTCTCTATTATTGTTTCTACTATTACATTTATTTTACTCTATTTTTATTATTAATAATAATACATTTATTATTTCACTCTGGTCTTATTATTATTATTATTATATTGTATGACACAGCAAACAAGATAGATATGCTGGATTTCATATCACAAAATCACAAGTCGAACACTTCCCAAGTGTCTAGGACTGTGTGATGTATTTTCGGATGATGTGTGCAGATCCCAGTAGGGTGGCCTTTTGCAGTTGACAGATTGTAATTTTGTCAATGTCTCTTGTTTCCAAATGCCGGCTGATATCTTTTGGCACAGCACCCAATGTGCCGATCACCACCGGGACCACCTGCACTGGTTTCTGCCAGAGTCTTTGAAGTTCAATCTTGAGGTCCTGATAGCGGCTGAGTTTTTCCTGTTGTTTTTTGTCAATGCGACTGTCACCTGGGATGGCGACATCAATGATCCAAACCTTTTTCTTTTCCACAACTGTGATGTCTGGTGTGTTGTGTTCCAGAACTTTGTCAGTCTGGATTCGGAAGTCCCACAGTATCTTTGCGTGCTCATTCTCCAATATTTTTGCAGGTTTGTGATTCCACCAGTTCTTTACTGCTGGGAGGTGGTACTTGAGGCATAAGTTCCAATGAATCATTTGGGCCACATGGTTGTGCCTCTGTTTGTAGTCTGTCTGTGCAATTTTCTTACAGCAGCTGATTTCACTCTGGTCTTATTATTATTGCATTTATTATTTTACTCTATTTATTATTAAATGTATTATTTTCCTGTAATTATTATTATTATTATTATTATTATTATTATTATTATTACATGTATTATTTTACTCTATTATTATTAAAAGGATACATAAGCATATTTACATGGAAGATGATGAGAATAATGATTTGATCAGAGTTGGACAGTCTTATCTTAAATTTGAGCTTTATGTAAATATTCAAAAACATTTAACCTACTGATGCCTCAATTAATGTAATTTTATTAGTATCTATTTTTATTTCTGAAATTTCCCACCCTCGGCTTATACTGGAGTCAATGTTTTCCCACTTTTTTTGCGGTAAAATTAGGTGCCTCGGCTTATATTCGGGTCGGCTTATACTCGAGTATATGCGGTATATATCTGTGGAATAATATCCAGGCTGGGAGAAAGAACTCTTGTCTGTGAATGTTACAATTGGCCTTCCTGATTAGCATTTCATAGCCTTGTAGCTAGCAGTTTGAAAACATGCAAATGTGAGTAGATCAATAGGTACCGCTCCGGCGGGAAGGTAACGGGTCTCCATGCAGTCATGCCGGCCACATGACCTTGGAGGTGTCTATGGACAACACCGGCTCTTCAGCTTAGAAATGGAGATGAGCACCAACCCTAGAGTCGGACACGGCTGGAGTTAATGTCAGGGGAAAACCTCTACCAGCTTCAAAGCCTGGCTGATTCCTGCCTGGGGGATCCTTTGTTGGGAGGTGTTAGCTGGCCCTGATTGTTTTCCTGTCTGGAATTCCTCTGTTCTTTGAGCTTTGCTCTTTATTACTAACCTAATTTAAGAGTTTTTTCAATGCTGAGAAACAGATTTTGTTCAAGGAACGTGAAAGGCATTGCAGACTAACCCAACCAGAGAAGTGAGCCATAGCAGAACATTTGGTGAACCAACCTGGACACAGCATATTATCTGAGAACACACTTGATCTTAGCCAAAAGGCCGGGAAGCAATTTGAGAACACAGAAATGCTGGACCACTCTAGCAACCACTGTGTCAGATTACACAGAGAAGCTGTTGAGATCCACATGCAGGTGGACAATTTCAACAGAAAGGAGAAAAACATGAAAATGAACAAAATCTGGTTACCAGTATTATAAAACTCCAAAATCAGGACAGTAAATAAAGAACAACATTCAGAAAATGGGAATTCCAAACAGGAAACAATCAGGGCCAGCTAATACCTCCCAACAAAGGATTTCCCTAGGCAGGAAGCAGCCAGGCTTTGAAGCTACAAGGCTATTAAATGCTAATCAAGGTGATGAATTGCAACATTCACACGGCTCCAACAGACAAAGAGTTCTTTCTCCCACCTGGATATTATTCCACGGATATCTAAACCCACTTGTCTAGTTTCCAGCAGATCTCACTGTCTCTGAGGATGCCTGCCATAGATGTGGGCGAAACGTCAGGAGATAACATGAGTCTACACTGCTTCTGGAACATGGCCATAAACTCACAGCAACCCAATTAAAAGCAAATTAAGACAAAGCAAACTTAAACTTACACGAATGAAGTGTGTAGTTCTTCGGAGGCTGATGGACTACAATTCCTATCAAGCCTACGTACCGTGAATCGGCAAGAATGATGGGGAGTCCTATCTAGAAATTACGCTTTTCCTTGAATTTACTTTCCCTCTTATATCTCATCTCTATGAGAACTACCGGTAGGTATCTTTCAATATTCCTAGCGATTGTTCTGTAACTTGAGTGCTTCTAAGCATAAGCAGAATGTTTTTCTTTGGAAACAGACTAAGTACGTCAGTTTTCAAGTGGAGGCGTTGGTTTTACAATTAGCTGGGCAAGATTTCCACAATTTGCCTGGGGAACTCCTTGTGCTGGGATGTTGTGCAGTTGCAGCACATGCAGCGTGTGTTTCCAAAGTGAGGTGTTTCAGAACAGTTGCCTCATGCCAGTCACTCCTCTTTCTGGATGGGGGTGTGTTGTTTTTTAATCCCAAGTCACACCACTTTTATTTCTTGACAGGCTCAGAGTGGGTGTTTCTATGGTGCCACCCCTCTTTTCTTTCTTTAGCCCTTGAGCAGTGCTCTGTCCTGTATTAATTCCACTTCAAATGCATTGACTACAGCCTGGGATTTGTAGTCTGGTTCTTCTTATATTTATTTATACTCCCCTTTCTTAAACAAGACTTTAAAGTGGCTCTAGAGCAGGCATAGGCAAACTTGGGCCCTCCAGGTGTTTTGGACTGCGAGTCCCATAATTCCTAACAGCCAGTAGGCCCAGGTTTGCCCATGCCTGGTCTTGGGAGCCTAATGGATTCTCCTTCTGTGGAGGCTTTTCAGCAAAGGCTGGATGGCCTTCTGTTGGGGGTGCTTGGATTGTGTTTTTCCCTGCCTGGCAGAAAAGGGTTGGACTAGATGGGCTTTGGAGATCCCTTCCAACTCTATAATTTGCAACTGTAGAAACTTTGCATTAGTTTTTTTCCCCATCCCAGCTGGGCTCCTGTATCTTTAACAGAATGAGAAATCCAACCGGGAAAGCTCTTTCATCTGAAAGCAATGGACTGTCTTGGGAGTCCAATGGATTCTCCTTCTGTGGAGACTTTTCAGCAGAGGCTGGATGGCCATCTGTCGGAGGTGTTTAGAGTGTGTACTTTTCCCGCAAAGCAGAAGAGGGTTGGACTGGATAGCCCTTGTGGGTCCCTTCCAACTCAGTAATTTGCAACTATAGAAACTTTGGATTGCTGTGAGTTTTTTGGGCTATGTGGCAGTGTTCCAAAAGTATTCTCTCCTGACGTTTTGCCCACATCTATGTCAGGCATCCTCAGAAGTTGTGCTGTCTGTTGGACCTCAAAACCTCTGAGGATGCCTGCCATAGATGTGTCCTGATTTTTGACAACACGTTGCTTTTAACTACTTATAGTTAGGCCTCTTTTCCATAGTACCCCTCAAGCAACCAGAAACTACAAGTCCAATCATGTCCGACTCTGGGGGTTGGTGCTCATCTCCATTTCTAAGCCGAAGAGCCGGCGTTGTCCATAGACACCTCCAAGGTCATGTGGCCGGCATGACTGCATGGAGCGCCGTTACCTTCCCTCCGGAGCGGTACCTATTGATCTACTCACATAGCATGTTTTGGTACTGCTAGGTTGGCAGAAGCTGGAGCAACAGCGGGCTCTCACTCCGTTCCCAGGATTTGAACCTGGGACCTTTTGGTCTGCAAATTAGGCAGCTCAGTGCTTTAACACACTTCACCATCGGGGCTCCTTTGAGTCCCCTTCTACACTGCCATATAATTCAGTTTTTCAATTAATCCACATTATCTGCTTTGAACTCCATTATATGGCAGTGTAGACTCATGTAATCGAGGCTCAATCAACACTGTCATATAATCCAGATTATCAAAGCAGATAATCCAGATTATTTTTGAACTGGATTATGAGTCTCCACTGCCATATAATGGAGTTCAGAGCAGATAGCCTGGATTTTATATGACAGTGTAGAACCAGCCTGAGAGTCTACTGTACCTATTTTGGGAATCTTAGAAATTGGTTCTAGTTTGGCCACCTTTGTGCAGGATTAGGCACAAAATAACCTTTTAGACATTGAACCTACTCCACACCCTCATTTTCTGGATTCCAAAGTCTCTCCTCATCCCCCCAAAAAACACACACAGAGACGCTTAGGGGAGAACACAGCTCTGGAAAGGGTCCTTGTTTTTTATTTCCCTCGGAAGGGATGCCGAACTCTTGCTACGCTTCTCTGCTGGCCATCTGGGCTTCTGGGAGGGGGTTCAGTTCCGTTTCTTGGCCTCTCCCGCCGCCCCTTTGACGAAGAGGCCTGCTCCGGGTCTGCCGGGAGACCATCGCCAGCGGTACCATCCCCGGTAGGTGAGGTACCAGCAGAGGGTGGCCATGGCAGCCCCCACGACCTTGTGGCTGTATTCGTAGAGATACACCACGGTGCAAGCCAGGAGGAAGTTCCACAGGGCGAGGAGCAGGACGTTGAGGAGGAAGATGAGCCGCAAAGGGATGCCGGCAGGCAGGCCCTGGGCCAGGTACCGCCGGAAGACGGAGGTCTCCTCCACCATCAGGAGGCAGCAGAAGGTGAGCAGGAAGGTGTGGCCGGAGACGTCGTAGCCGTGCCACTTGTGGCCTTTGTGGAGGCAGGACCACTTGTCCGGAAGCGTGTTGACCAGGATGCCTTCGGGCACAGAGTCAAAGCAGTAGCCCGTAAGGTTTTCTATGAGCAGGAAGGTCTCCGTGGCGCCCAACCAGAGCCCGGCCCCCACCGCCAGGCGGCACAGGTGGCGCACAGTGAGCAGGACCCGCCCAGTGGCCAGGTACACAACCAGCAGGATGAAGCCGCCCAGGAAGATGCACGTCCAGCCCCAGGCAGACCGGACAAATTTTCTGCAAAGCAAGGAGCACAAGAAGTAAAGGTGAATTTCCAAAAATTATAGCGGTGTAAACAAAAATCCCACTGCCTGCCCTTACTAAAAGGGATAGGAACTTTTGCAGCAAGTTAAACCCATTTGTGAAAGGGATTTAGGGGCCTTAGTAGTCTGCCAATTGAGCATGCGTCAACAGCATGATGCAACAGCTAAAAAAGCCAATGTGCTTCTAAGCTGCATCAATAGTGTAGTGTCGAGTATAACCTCTTCTGCATTGGTCAGGCCTCTTCAGGAATAACCCTGTTTCCAGTTCTAGGCATCAGAATATGATATGGACAAGCTGGGATGTGTCCAGAGAAGGGCAATCAAAAGGGTAAAGAATCTCTATGAGAAGCAGCTTAGGAAGTTGGGGATGTTTATCTTGGAGAAAGGGCTGAGAGGGAACGTGCGAGCTATGTTTCAATATCTGAAAAGAGGTCTCATTGAGGAGGGGGCAATCTTGTTTTCTGCTGCTCTGGAGACAAGGACACAATACAGCAATGGATGCAAACTGCAGGAAAAAGATGAGAAAAGTTAAGAGTTATTCAACCATGGAATCTCCTGCCTGGGAGTCCCGTGGAGTCTCTCGGGAAGGTTTTCTGGAGGTTTTAAAGCAGAGGCTGGTTAACCAAGTAAAAACACCTGAAAAGGTTACAGTGGGAAAAAGTCATTTATGGAGTACCCAAAATGCACCAACCTTTAACATCATTATGTAATGGGACACTAGAGCAAAATTGTAGCACTAGACTCTGGAGGTAGCATTTGTTTTTTGGCTGGAAATGACAGCTCCCCTGGATTAGGATTCATCGGGAAGATTCCCAGAGGCTGGGACTCAGCAAATCTGACGCTCAAGGACAGGATGACCTTACTCAGAATGCTTGGGAATCTAAATGTGGGTTTTGATGCCACTTTTGCCTCTAAGGTGACCTCTTCCCCCACCCACGTAGTCCTTCCCTCTCCTTATAGATGCGAGGCTCCCAAGATGACTCACATGTTAAAGAAGTTGTGATGATTGGCAAAGATCGCCCGCGGGTTCACATAGAACTGAAGCAGAGGGCCAAATATCACGACGGCCGCCAGCCAGAGGTGGTAAGCACGCCGGAGGAACGGCACCCCCAGCAGCCACGCAAACTGGTTGCTCCAAAAATTCACCAAGCCTCGGCAAAGGGCTTGAGCCCAGCCGGCCGCTGTGGCCAGCAGTGAGAAAGGCTTCTTGGGTTTGGATCCTTCTGCCATCTCACCCCAAGATCAGGGCCCTTGCACTGCACCCCAGAGATGCCCTGCTGCTGCCTCCTCCTCCTCCGTCCGGAGAGGAAGGGGAAAAGAGTTGAAGGGAAACCGTCACTGGGACTGACATTTGAAGACAGCTGTGAGGGATCAACTCTGAGGATAGAATGAACAGCTGATCAGGAGCAGAAGGATGAAACAGCCATGGGACGAGGGGGTGGGAAAGGACTGCCCCAAAGCGCATTTGGATTTTGAACACCAACTCCTTAAAAAAAAACACAACAAACCTGCAAAGAAAATTTCCGTAACTTTTATTTGACACAGACAGCAGTTTGCACAGGTGGATGGGAGTGTGCGGAACCCCACGAAAGGAGACGCTCCCCTTACATCTGGTCCTAGCAGCCCCCGCTTTGCTAAAGGGTCGGGAAGACGGTTCTCCCTACAAATGGAGAACCTAAGCTAGGCTGTTCCCGCCCCACCTACCCCAAACTTCAAAACAAGAACAGCTTATTTTACATATATTTTAAAGAAAACCTCATTGTACTGCACTTTCCCCACCCACTTAATATCCACATTAGTGTCAGAGAAACAGGTGTAAAAACCCCAAAGGGAGAACAAAATAAATCAAAAGGAGCCTTCTATTTTGTCCCAGGAAATGGGGACACAATTAGGGCAGGAAAGGGGGGGGGGCAGCCAGATGATTCTCATGGCCACCTCATAAGAAACCTGACACTTGTAAAGGTGGGGAGAGATCCTTGAAGAGGATTACTAGAGGAAAGGGGCAGATCTGATCTGGAGCCTGTGGTCAGTCAAGGACAACACGCAGAAGGAAAAGCTGGATATATGCTACAGGACAAGGCTTCCCCTTGGCCCAACTAACTGTCCCTTCTGCTGCAATCTATTTCTGTCTTTTTCTGCCCCCATTTGCAGAGAAGATAAAATATCTGCAAGCAGAGGGTAGTGGATGAGCTATATATGTGTCCTCCTCCATAGGACTTTTTTATTACTCCTAAGTCAAGGAGAAAGAGCTCCAGCCCCACAGAAGCACCCTGATGCTGAAAGAAAGGTAGTTGCTAAATATCTTCCCCCACTGACTCACTTGGCCCCAGAGAGGAAACGGTGCCCAAATGCTGCTTCTCCCTGTATTCCCCAAACCAGGCCAACTCTTAACATAGAACGTGGGGGGGGGGGGGGGACCCCTCCCCCTTTGTGCCTTTCATACAAAAACATCCAGCTAGCCTGGAACATATTACAACCCAACCCTAATAGGTAAGGGGTGGAGAAAAATACATGCCCTGGAATGCACAAAACCAAATTCGGTGGAGCAGTTTGGCTTTATACTTGTTCATGATTTTTTTTCAAAAAATTCCCTTGCAGACCAAGGAGGATTATTGAATTGCAAAACTCAATCCCAATGGCCTCCCTAAGAAGTTGCAATACATCCTAAGTTTACTTCCCCGCAGCTATCAGACTGAAAAGCAACACATAGAATGGTGCCTGCTTTCCCAGGCCTCACATTTTTCGATTTTCAGTAAGAAAAGAGCTACAATTTGATGGGGCGTGTGATGTCACCCCCCCTTCCCCTCCCCCATGACGTTTTCCAAGGCCACAGGCAATACAAGGTAGACTTTCCCCTCTTCCCTTCCCCTCCCTGCCCCACGGCAAGTCCACAATTGGAGAATGGCAGCAAGCAGCGAGGCAAGGCTACTGCTCAGCGGCTCCTGAGGATTTAGAGCGCAGCTCTCTGGTGCTAGGGAGTTGCTGGGGGTCTCCGAGATCATCTTCGTCGTACTCTGTTTGGTGGTACTCCCAGAGTCGTATGTTCCCATCCCACTATCAGGAGAAACAAATGGAAGAAGAAAAAGGAGGGGGAAAGGAGAGAAAATGATTAATCCATACCTGTTATTTTAGTATATCAAGTGTTTTAAAATTCTTCATTCATATGAACAACAATCCAGTTGTCCCTCCACATCTGAGCATTAAGCATCTGTGGATTCGATTATTCATGGATTTCTGCATTTGCTGCTGCCACCTCCACGGCTGCCTTATATGTGACTGAAAAAAAAATGTCCTCTGGCACTATTTTGTGGTCTACTTCTGCCAGAGAAAACACTTCACTGAGCATTTCTAGGTCCCCCAGCACAATTCTATGATCAATTTCAATTGGAAACTAACCACAGAATCATGCAGCGGGACCTAGAAATGCCTATAATAAAATAATAACAACAACAACAACAACAACAACAACAACAACTTTATTTTTGTATGCCGCCTCCATCTCCCTAATGAGGACTCGGAGCGGCTCACACGGGGACAAGCCCAATACAAATCACATAACAATATAAAATCAAACAGTTAAAACAACAAGCATCACATTTAAAAACAAATTAAACAGGTCATAGTTTAAAAAACATAATTAAGAGCAGGAAATATAAACAATCATCCACAGCATTAAAAGGTCCAATATGGACATAAAGAAGTGTTCTTTCAGGATAAACAGATAGTGTTCACAACATTTTATATATTTTTCCATTTTCACAGAGATCCTATACTCCTAAACTCTGCAAAGATTAAGGGGTAGACTCTACTGAGCGAAACGCCTTTTTGGAGATAGGAAAGCATGAAACAGAATTGGGCAACTCCACAGAGTCCAGGGACCGATGTCCACACGTCACTCAGAACCAAAGACTCGGTTTCCTCTGCAGTCCTTCTCAAAATGGCAGCCAGATAGGATGTTGTGTCTAAACCACCCAAAATAGCAAGGAAAGATCAGCTGAAGGTGTCTTGCCCCAGGTTCCATCTTATTTTGAGGCCAAGTCAGACTTTCTTTGTTTGCTACCCCTTTCCTGCACAATTCTGCCTTTCACAAGCTGCACATTAAATATCCTCCTTTCACCCACTCCCCCCCTTGTAGGGAATTCTACAGAGTGATCAAAGGTAGCTCCTTCCATTATGCTTTCAGGTCATATCTTATCTTAGATGTCTGTTGTTGGTTATTAGGAGCTGCCTTGGAACAACAATCTGAAGGGAGAAATGCACACTGGCTCCTCCCTAAGTGTGTTGTTGCATAGACACTGGGCAGACACTCCCCTTCAGAGGCAAGGAAGCACTGGGAAGGATCAGAATTGAAGCAGGAGGTTTTTAAGGAGGAATGGAGGAGTAGTAATGCTGGAAAAGGCAAGCAGACCCTTGCTTCTGACCTCTATTCTGAGAATTTCTGGGAAAATGGGTTCAGCCAACTTCCTTGCCCTCCACCCTAGTAATTCCTTCCCAATACTTGCCGAGCTGCTGACAATCTTCTCCTCGTAGGGGTGCCAGCTGACGTCTCGGACACAAGCCTTGTGGTTGGTTAGCTTCTTCACAATATGGCCAGTCAGGAGGTCATATACTGAAAAGGAGGGGAAAAGTGAGATGCTAATACACTCAAGGTTGCCTCTTGTCCCTGTTCCTTCCACTGCAGTTGTTCAATATTAAAGAGATGAACTGGACACTCACTGGGTGACCTTGAGCAAGTCACATACACTCTGAGTCCCACAGGAAGGTCATGCCAAAACACTCTGAACAAATCTTGCCAAGAAAACTCCATGAAAGGTTCATACCATAAGTTGGAAACAACTTGAAGACAGACAACACATTCATCCCAATCTTGACAGCCACAAGAGTTAGAAAATTGCTAATCTCTCTCCAAGAAAAAGAAACAAGGCTTTCCTTGCATACCAAAAGGCAGTGTAAAGTATACAAAGAAAACACCATACTTCTACAGAAATGTAAACTAATTCCTTCTGCTCTGCACAGCCTAGGTGCCGATCCTCTTCCCTCCTCTCTACCCATCCCTCCTCTATTCCCAGGCTACTCACCAACGACTTTCCCAGTGGAGCAGCCACTATAGATGTATTGCTGGCCAGTACTTTGAGGTGGTGAGAAACGACAGCGGATGAGCGTATGGAGCACCCCGTGGCCTCGATAGGTCATGAGGGAGGTGTCGCCAGGAAGTTTGGACTTGCGACGTGCTGAGTGGGGCAAAAAAAGAGGGAAAAGGGCAGATAAGGGTGGATTCCTCCACAGAACTCCCACCTCCCGCCCTTTCAAAGATGAAAATGCTAAGGAAATAAACGTGTAAAGGAAAATGGGAAGGTGTCTTGCCCTTCTACCCACCTTTTTTGGGCACCTGCTGCCAACGATAATCCCAGTTCTGTTGGGTGACGGCTTGGCGGGAGGCTTCTAGTCCCTCATTGCCAGAGAACTTCCGCATGTCCCACAGCTTAATCGTCTGGTCCTTCGAGTTAGAGATGAGATACCGCGCGTCGCCCTGGAGAAAGAAGAAAACCTCTGTTTTCAGGAAACTTAATATCCACCCCCACCCTCATGGGCAAAGGAAAGCAAAGTTATGGCAGTCCAAATATTTTCAGGCTGCAACTATAATCAGGCCTGACAAACCACAGCAATATTGAGAAATGCTGGGAGTTACAGTAACAATATCTGAAGGACGCAGGTTTGCTCACTCCTGCTACAAGCACAATGACATTTTCCCCTACACAGTACAGACATCTATGATGGCAGATTCTCTCCAATTAAAGGCACCATGGCTTTAGGTTACTTTTCTTTGTATGACCATCTAGGCATAAAAGGAATACAGGTATACTATCTCCATTACTAAAGTAGATACTTTCATGGGTATTCCTTCTTTAACAGAAATTTTGATATCAGAGGCAGAAATGATATAGAAAGAATAGGGACAAATTTCTGTACCACAAAAGAACACAGTTCTATGTGTTTCGGTAGACTTTTTTTTTCAAAACGAACAAAATACACATGTGAAATGACACAAAAGGTGGCAAAAGCCATGCATTAAGTAAAAACATTTTGGAACCTCTAGAGGCTGAAGGGTTCTTCTAAAATGTTTTTGGCAATGGGCTTTAGATTGATTTCTATTATTGTGTCCAAACTTCGAGATCTATCTTTTTTTAATATGTTGGGAGATATGATGAGGCAGACTCATCTGCTTTCCTCTTTGGCGTTTTGCTATTCATGTATTCTCAGTAAGGGATTCTGGAAGCAGCAGAAGTTTACACCTTGCCATCATCATCACCATTATTACTATGATTTCTATCCCAAATGAGGACTCAAAACACCCGACAACTTTAAAAAAAAACCCAGAAGATACCAAAGTCAAAATAATATTAACCAATAAACATATTTAAAAATGTATCATTAAATATACACAACAGTACAATATGGTACATTATTTTGGTGAGATGGACCTTATATAGTCAATCATCAAACAACTCTCTAAACAGAAAAGTCTCTACATGTCTGCAAAAAGAAAATAGGGTCCATGCAATAGTAAACTTGGCCACAGAAGAATCCCACTTTTTCCTGTATTAGCTTTGTTTCTAGCACTATTCACTGCACACACTATAAGGCAACTTGTCACTGTCTGTACTTCTCCAACCTTCTTTCAGCATCCTCCCAATGCTTCTGATAAAAATGTCCAACTACACAGAGGATAAGGAATATCAAGGAGGGGGTTGGGTGGGTAGACAATGAATCTTCAGTCTGAGACTTTGTTAACAGAGGCATATCTGTTTCTACTTCAACAAAAACATACAGAGATTCAGTAGCAACTAGAAGTAACTGAAATTGACAAGCACATTGACAATTTCATCAGTAAGAAAGAAACTATGAAAATGAATAAAATTTGGTACCACTTGAAAAACACCAGAATCAAAACAGTAACAAGTCAGACACAGGAGACCTCCAGGTAACAAGCATTCGAGGACTAGTGAACACCCTCAGACAAAGGATGTGTTCAAGCAATAAACAATTCAAAAGGACCAAAGGCCAGGCTACTTCTAGGCAGATGCCCTTACTATAACTTTCTTAGTTACTCACATCCTAATGGAGGGATCCCACTCAAATATTTGCAAATTCAAGCTTGCTAATTGCAACCTTCACATTTGGTTAACAGACACTGGTTCTTTTCCCCCATCCTGGACACCCGACAGGGATATATATACTCCACTTGCTTTACCACCATCAGAATGGCCAGCCACAGCTACTAGAACATGGGCATAAAGCCTGGAAACCACACAACACCCCAACTGTGATTTAATTTGGAATGGGACAAAGTGTGATATTCCAGAAGTTGGACTGCAATTCCCATCAGCGGGCGGAGAAGACTGGGAGCCATAGTATAACAACATGTTGAATATCAGACTTTGCTCACTTTTGACATGGGCCCCTTCCACACAGCTGTATAAAATCCACATTGAACTGCATTCTCTGCCTTGATATTCTGGGTTATATGGCTGTGTGGAAGGGCCCTTAGAATGCAATTGAATTAAGTGAATAACTGTTCAATATCTCTAAGTGTATTACATGAATTGTTCCACAAATAAGAGGAATAAAAATCTGTTACAAGTGAGATTCCTCAAAGGCAAGAAGTCCAAGCAGTTCCCCAAAATGAACTTTCAGGTTAAAATCAAATACTGTTCAAGATTCATGAGGCTGAAAGAAAAGTATACACACTTTACTGTCGATGAAGGTGATGCCATCTTGGTGCCCAGCCAGAATCCCCACTGGTCGGGGGTCATCCTCCCTCATGGTGCGGCGGTCCCATACTTTGCAAATGGCATCGTCGCCCCCAGAGAATAAGATGTGGGAACTGGTGTCTGCAAAGGCCACGGCATTCACATCATCTTCATGGGATTCAATCTGGGGAGGCAAAGGGCAGAAAATGTTCTACAATGCTGACAGGTACTACATGCCATGCCACACACACACACACATTTAGAAACAAGGACCTTAGCAAATTCTGCAAGAAACAATCCCAATAAATTTGATTAAAGCAGTCAAAGGAACAGACCACAGCTCAATGGAACATGTGCTTTCACATTTCAGTTCTAGTTATTTCCAGTTTTTAAGAAGAGAGGAAGCGGAAGAGATCCACCATCCTTGTCCTGGATTAATGGGATAAGTACAAGTAAGCACATAGAAGATTTGGTCACCAACAATCTTTATTTATTTATAAGGAAGTTCAGATGTGGGAGAAAATATAGAGACATTTATCAAGATATCTGGTATTTTAAAAATGAATTCTGTTTTAATGCCTTCTTCATTTTAAAAAAAGGATTATGTATTTATTTAAAATAAATGACACTTATAAGAAATAGAACTTAAAAGTGGTCATTAAAAAAAGAAGGCACAAGAGGAAAAAAGAGACAGGATCAGGAAGCAAATGAGATTAGGAAGTGGAACAAGGATGCAACAATGAAACAGCAGAACAAAATACCTTGAGTGTCCGTTTATTCTGCTCCATGTCAAACACATAGACGCAGCCATAGTTGGCCCTAGGTTTAAAACCAAATCAAGTGTGTGAATAGGGGGGAGGGGAAACAACGTAACACAGGATGGAAGCAGAAACACAGATCCATAAAGCTAAAACTGGGCTACATTTTTACATCAGAAAAGTCCCTGTAAAGTAGGGACAGAAATTCAAGTACTCTTCAGATGTTATTTATTTATTCAATTTATATACTGCTCTTCTCCCCCAGGAAAACTGCATTTCTCACTGTTAGCTGACCAGCACGAAGAACATTGTAATTCAGTAATATCTGATTATTTTAGAGCAGAGTTCAGCAAAGTGTGGAATTTTCAATAAATACAGGGCAATGCAAGTTCTGGTATTTGTATGCAATTTTTTAAAAGAAAGACCTTGCAAAGTAAACACAATCCCTCAACATTTTGAATTTGTATTGCTTTGTCCTGACATCAGTATGAGAGGGGGTCATTTTGCACCAAATAGCAAGCACGACAGAGCTCTTGGTGAAGGGGAGTCACATAGCAAAAGATTCCCAGAGTCTTCTTGTCCAAAGGGAAGGCAAGAAAGAGACTAAAACACCTGCACTACTACAGAAGAACCAGCTCTTGTTTAGCTTAGATCAGATTCAGGTGCCATCTTGGTCAAAGCAGAAAAGTTCACACATCTTCATGAGAGAAGGAGTGGCTTCAGGAACAGCTAAGGCCAAATCTCACTTACCCACCAAGCACTTCTCTTCCATCTGAGGAGACGGCAAGGGAAAAGACAGCAAAGCGGCGCTCATCCGGTCTGTGAAAAAGAGAAAAACATTGGAACTAGATGTAGTACTTCTCTCATTCAATCGGAATGACTGGGCTACCCTCCATACCTCAGATCCAGTGCTGTGTGGGTATCAGTCTCACCATAAATGTTGCAAATGTGAACTAAGGAAGAGAAAGAAAGGGTCAAGGGACCTCGGGGGGCTAACACAGAACTCTGTTCCCCCCTTCCTGGTAGTTAGCCACACTCACTGTAATCTGACCAGCTGGAATAAAGGAAATGGGCCCCATCAGGAGTGAAGGCTACATCCAAAACGCTCCAACCAACATCTCGGGCTTTGACGCTCCTAAACTTCCGGAATGCTCCATAGGCGCAATCATATAAGCGGATTCTCTGATCTGAAGAAAAAGATTTGGGTAGCAAAGAAAGAAGATTTTTGCCCACAAGTCGAAGCAACCTAGATAGCCACATACACACAACCTGATATTTAATCATGTAGCATTGGCTAGGATACCAAATGTAGAAACAAAATAATGGGAGAATTATCTTAGTGCATTACTATGAATGCTGATGGATTCTGAGAGTTTGCTTATCGCAGTAGAAAACAGATGCTGCTTTTGGTATGGGTGAAACTAAAAAGCCTGTACTTTTCATTTATCTAATCATGAAGTCTTTTCCTAAACCATGATAAACCCATAAACAGAATATGACTTCAAGACTACCATTCTTCTTGATGCTGTATCATTTTAAGTGGGGACAGGGGGAGTTGTAGATTTCACACAGATAACCTGTCAGGCTGTTCACCCACCCCTTGCAGCCATTTGACCAGAAATGATATAGAGATTAACAGTTAAAAGATTACTCATTTGTAAAATATATACCACCCCAATGTTTAATCTCAACAAAGGGAATCTGATAAGAAATGGGTTTTATTGTTTTTTTAAAAAAATAAATAAATTGGTCAGATTAACTCATCCAAAGAACCAATTTTTAAGAAATTCTACATATTTTTTAATTTTTTAAATTTCTATTAAAATTTACGAACGTAATAAATACACACAGTATTGTATCATACACAATACCACATATAAGGCAATTCTTTTGCCCACGTCCTATACAAAGTTGATCCCTATCCCACTCACCCATGCACCCACCACCTTGACTTCTATCCCTAGTCACTATGATGCCTATAACAATTCCTATTTACCCTTTTAGCCATAAATTCCTCTTGGGGCTTTATATAATTCACTTCTTCACTCTCCTTCCAGATATTTACATCTCTTTAAGAACTCTTCATTGTTTTTACTCGCCAAATTATTGGATAACTTGGCCATTTGTATATAATCCATCACTTTAATCTCTCCAACCCTTTTTGGTTAGTGCTTTTTCCCCTTTCTAATTTCTAATAATTGTCAATCTTGTGGCTGAAAAATTGTATTGGCATATTTATCATCCCAGTTGGTGCCTTCCCTAAATAAGCCCAGCAGGTTTTTAAAAACCTTATTGCTCAACATCAAAGGGCAAAAAGGAAGATTTATTTTTTTGGGAAATCAGAACACCAGTTCAACTTCCACACTGTTTTAAAACTGATAAATAAGTCATGCTGCATTTCATGATCCAGTAAAAAGTTGTCCCATGGATCTTCACAAGGAAAATTGTTAAAATTTTGTGACAGTGTCTACCCACAATGCTGCAAGACTATTTTTCAAAATACAATAAGAGTATTATTGCTTGGAAGAGCCATAACAGGCAGCCTTATAGGCCACTTGATGCCTGTAATGCCAAGCATCTATGCCACATAGTGTGCTTGGACTACAGAATTCTGGGCTGCCCGACAGTGTTTAGGACAGAAAATGTTCTCAAGTAGAAACTGTTTAAAAAGAAAACCAAAGCACTGGAAGATACCTTGACAAGCCGACATAAAGAGTCGTCCATCACGGGAATAGATTCCACAGAAAGCCTTCTGGGAATAGGAGTCTGTGAAGGCCAAGTGATTAGGCAGAAAACTGGAAGGAAAAGAGAAAGATAAATGCAGGGTTATTATATAGAAAGTTCTTAGCTGTGACTTTCTCCCAGACTTCCTCTATCAGTTACTCACTGAGACACCACCCGGGAGCATTCGCCAGGAGAGAAACTGCTGTTATGACAAAGGCCACGCTCCCTCTGCAGAGAAGGAAAGAGGGAAAGAAAGGGGGTAAAAGATCAAACAACTTGCAAGCGTTGATGCTGATCCACCTCACAATCCATTCTAGTAAACTACATGATCCCTAGGGTGGGGACAATTCCATTTTGCCACAAGAGAAAGGCAGAACTGATTTGAATGTTTCTTTTTAAACATTCAGATTGACAGCTAACAGAATCACCTTATGGCTTTTGGATTCCACATCATCATCAAAAGTGTGACACTTCATTTATTCATCACTTATTTTACATATTTTCCATCACTAGTGTGGAAAACCCAGTGCAAGTGAATACTCTGTATGATCTTGGCTCTTTTTCTAGAAGGTTAACAGATTCTGAGGTTCACTTGTTGGCAACCCAAATTGGCAGTTGTATGGCTCTCCAAGAAGTTTATAAGATATTATGTTCTACTTTACATTGCCCTCCACCACTAACTCTGCTGTCTGATGATGCACTTTATCCATCAGCCTTATCCTCAAAACTGATTTGCACCAGTCTGTCCACCCACACCCAGGAACTGATAGTTATTTCAGGTTTATTGGTTGGTTTGATGGTTGTTTTATATTTTGTTATAATGTTCCTGTTTTATTCTGTTTTATGTTATTATCTATGCACTTAATATGTACTATGTATGTACTCAGTATGTTATATTTTATATTTTAACTATGTTGACTGGGCTTGTCCCCATGTAAGCCATCCCAAGTCCCTTTGGGGAGATGGTAGTGGGGTACAAAAATAAAGTTATTGTTGTTATTGTTATTATTATTATTACTCCCGTCTTTAAGCATAACCGATCTTTAGGAATGAATTATTAGGTATTTTACCCCACCAACATCATGGCTCACATCATGGCACTCACAGGACCTTAGACAATAAGATTAGGAAGTAACCATCTGAAAGGACTGACAGCTCTAAACTAATAAGTGTAAAGCTTTAAAAGAGCTAATGTTTGATCAGTCAAGGATGTTATAAGCCAAACATCTTTTTTCCAGTAAAAAGCTGGAATTTGTGAATCAGGGAAGAAATGTGACCAAGAATTCAGCTGCCCACATTCTTAGAGCCAGTGATCCCAGAGAGGCAGCCACCACCAAAGAGACTGAACAAAGGCTCCTCTGAAGGTCTAAGAATATGTGGAATATGTTAATCAAATGGTTTTCAGTTTATTCCAATACACTGGACACAGATCCAAAGTCTTTAGCCAATCAGGAATTGGTCTTGAACTAATGAACTGTAAACTTTCAGAATATAGTAAAACTACCTCCCAGCGCACCTGCATGGAGTAAGAGGTACAATGTTCATATCAGAGGCACTGTTTCAAGGCCAGATGGATGTCTGGTAGCTCTCTTTTCAGCACTGCCTAGAGACTTCATGTACCAGAAAGGTAGGCTGCTACCACACTCCATCAGCCCCTTGAAGCCTTAAAACGGGAGTCCGTTCCTAACCTAAGCTTTACATCCCTAAGAAGTGAAAAGAAGTGAACAAAGCACCTGGTAAAGAAGTCTTGGGATACTACACTCGGTTCGTCCTGAACCCAGCCTGCCTGTTGCCAGCTGGATGCGTGTTTTGATCTCATTACACTCCAGGTCTCGGGTGTCCGGCCTCAGATCCACTGTAGATGATGAGAGTAAGAGAAACAAATCAGGAGCATTAGTCCAACTGCTCTGTCAGCCATGCTGAATGTAAACAATGTGTATCCATTGAAGATTATCTTTTTAGACATAAGAAATAGTTCCTTTTTTAACAGCTAAGTTCTTCAGAGTGTGCAATATCCTGCCAGTATCAATCTGTTGACCTACAGGAAGTTTCTAACCACACGTGATCTTGCCTGGAATTTATTAAGTTCAATCTGCTTACAAACTTAAGGATGAAAATACACAACCTTCACAGATCTAACCTTCCAGGCCAAATTCCCTGAGACCACTGAGTGTGGGAGTCCAGCCATCACAGAGCTCACTGTTAACACCACAATTATTGACATATTTAAAAATGTAGTGGTTTGAGTACTAGACTAATCTCAAATCTCTCTATAATCACATTGGGTGAAACATGCCAAGTAGCACTCTCTCAGCCCTAGAGGAAGGCAAAGGCAAATCCACTCTGAACAAATCTTGTGAAGAAAGCCTGAGTATAAGGTTGCCATATATCAGAAAGGCACATAACAATAAAGTATACCCACACAAAGTCTGGAGCAGTACCTGTGGGTTTGTACTGATCACCAAGCCTCCCTTCCCACGCATTATCATTGTCATCGTCTGAATCAGAGAGGGTTTGGAACACCCGGACGCTGGCTGCTCCACCACTTTGCATCAGGTGAAATTGTCCTCTGAGGAGAGCAACAGGGGAGGAAAGAGAAGAAACGAGAGGTTTCTCACTTGCAAGGAAGGTGGAGAATCAACATTGAATTTATTTGTTTCTGCTTATCACCAATAACTCATAAAACCCAGAGGATGATTTTGGGAATGGATCACATTAAGGGTGAATTTGGGATTTTGCAGAAATTTAGAAGATGACATTCCTCTTGATAAAACTTCTAGTAGTCATGTGATGTTTTTTGGAAAGAAGGCAAGAACATAAATGGGTGGGGAAAAGACAAAAAAGAGTTGCAGCATTTTCTTAAGTACTGCACCCAAAGTCTGGGAATTAATATTAAAAAAGACACTACCTTCAATTTTACAAGTTGAGCACAGTTAAAACAAGAGAGTGCAAATGGAAATGGTGGACAGAGGGCCCAATTCATTTAGGGCTAGATCAATTTCCAGGAAATGGGAAAATAATTCTAACAATGGCTCCCCAACCTAATACACAAATTGGAACTACTGTATTCAGCACTAATAGATGCATTTAAGGTGGTCAAGTGTTTGCTGAGAAGGCTCTGCCAGCTTCACTGTAATGCACAAAGACTAGAAATTAAGTATTCAGAATTTATTCTTAGCACATAGGAAAACCTTCAATTCCTGAACTTCTAGGATTATGTACAAGCTCCATCTTAATTTTGACATATATTATGGAGGCATGAATGATGGACTCTCTTACAACTACACCCGCTAAAAGGGGAAGGCACAAAGTCATTCCACCAGATGGTGGGGAAGGCATGGCTTAAGACAACAAGCAAGGCTTCCGTATCTAGGGAAATAAAAAAAACAACACAAAGATGAAGATCATTGTCAACAGGGAACGCTGCACACCATGAAAGCATAGAGATCAATTTTTTCTCAGCCCTGGTTGGGGAAGAGGATATTGATTTTAAAAATCTGCAAAATGCTTTGTGGCCTTCAACCCCAAAACAGTAGCAAAACCACTCAGAATTCACATAAGAGGGAGGAATTTCCTCTTGTTATACAAGCCTGAAAAAAATGCTCTCTCTAACAGCTCAGACAACATTTTCAATACCAAACAGCCTTTCAGGTATTCTTTACTTTTTCTTACTTAAATGCCTGGGATTGCAATCCTAAATGTGGAACCTGTCTGTTTTTAATTAAAAATCTCAATTCTACACATTTATAGAGAAGGATTCCAGGCAAACTCTCCAAATATTTTACTGCCAAAACAGACCACAAACCAACATAGGGCATGGAGAGCTTTCCGTAGAAGAAAATGGAAAGCATCCTTCATTTGTAATGAAGCAGCCATAAAACATTTACAGGATTAAGCGATATACTCCTTTAGATTCTGGTGCGACTCCCTCACTTTATATGAAAATGCACCCAATTTGCTTAGCAAAGCAGTCAAACCTAGGGCATTATTCAAATCATACATTCGACCATCTATCTAGTACTCTCCATGATATCTGCGAAGAGTGTAGCAAACCATACCATTCAAATATGTTTTTCTTTTATTAAATATGCCTACAGTCCTTTGTCAATATGAATCAACTCCCTGATATGCTTATACAGTAGAGTCTCACTTATCCAACATTCGTTTATCCAACATTCTGGATTATCCAACGCATTTTTGTAGTCAATGTTTTCAATACATCATGATATTTTGGTGCTAAATTTGTAAATACAGTAATTACTACATAGCATTATTGTGTATTGAACTACTTTTTCTGTCAAATTTGTTGTATAACATGATGTTTTGGTGCTTAATTTGTAAAATCATAACCTAATTTGATGTAATAGGCTTTTCCTTAATGCCTCCTTATTATCCAACATATTCGCTTATCCAACATTCTGCCAGCCCGTTTATGTTGGATAAGTGAGACTATACTGCACCAACTTTAATATTCTAGCACCACGGAATGTTAAAGTTAGGATTTGTATAAGTCTTGGAATGAATGCATCACATCTGGAGAACCCTGATTTTATTTCAGGGCCCCACCTTTGGTACCCCATCTTTGTCTTGGATGGGAATTTGGAACAAACTTTGACTATCCAGGAGATACCACCATCCCCACCACTAACTAGACTGGGAAGGGGGCAAGGGGATGAGTTACCTGCGCAGTAGATATGCCAGTACCTGGGCCAGATCCACATCCTCGTCGTCCTCTTCCTCGCTGCGCAGGCTCCCCGAATCCCTCTGCGACCAGCTGCCCTGGTTGTCACGGCCCCCTGAGCCAGCGTTGCTACTGCTGCGAGAGCCCATTTCTTACGGCATGCTTCAAGTCTGTGTAGATGTATCGCTATTCTCCTCCTGGTGTTTAGTAACCAAACTGAGGGGATGTGTCCTCCCTGGAAAGGAAAATCTCGGGCCACTAATCAGAGAACTTTGTACACAGCGGGAGGAGGCAGAGGAGAGAAGCATTTCCCCTCTTGCACCATGGCCCAAATACATCAGCCCTTGTGCTTTGCTATTCCACTGCTGAATATGCATGCCCAGTATGGAATACATCTCACCAAAATAAAACAGTGGATGTGGCTCTTAATGAGATATGCTGCACTATCACAGGATGTCTATGCCCAACACCACTGGAGAAATTGCACCACCTGATATATGTCGGGAAGTAGCAGCCAGCAATGAAAGAACCAAGGCATTGACATCTCTGGCCCATCCTCTGTCCGAATATCAGCCAGCATGCCAATGTCTTAAATCAAGAAACAGCTTTCTAAGATCTAGAGAGACACTTGCAGGAACACCTCAGCAAGAGGGAGTCCAAAAGTGGCATGCTAAAACCCGAAACCTCAATCAGTGGCTGATACTGGAAGAGAAACTCCCTCCTGGGCACATAGAAGACTCACCAACTTGGAAGATGCTGAACAGGCTGTGCTCTGGCACCACGAGATGCAATGCCAACTCTAAGAGTCTATGACATGTAAGTGTGGAGAAGAGCAAACCACAGACAACTTACTACAATGCGGTCTGAGCCCTGCCACATACACAATGGAGGAACTTCTTACAGCAACACCAGGGGCACTTGAAGTGGCCAGCTTCTAGTCAAAGGAAATTTAGCATAATGGCAAATTTTTAACTTTGTTTGTGGTTTTTTAATACATTATACATGTATTCTCAATTCGCTTCTGACTTGATAAATAAAACAAAACTGTGTTATAAAAACAGCTTTGTGGATGCAGTATGGAATTTTAGTGAAGCCGCTTTAAGTCCCCTTCGAGAGAGATACAGCAGAGTATAAATATAATTAAACAAATAAAATAAATAAATCCCTTCCCAATGAAATCAGATCAGCTCCTTCCCATCTGTCCTTTAGAAAGAAAGTTAAAACCTGGTTATGGAACCAAACGTTTGGAGAGTAGTACAAGGCAAAAGGCAGCTATGAAGTTATTGTAATATGATTGGAATAGCTCCTAGATTATGATTTTAGGACTTGTGCAACCATATGTTGATATGGTTTTAATTATTTTTATTGATTTTAATGTAAAACATATATTGCATTTTGTATGTTTATGTTTATTGTGGCATTGAATTATTGCCAATTTGGAAACAGCTGAGTCCCCTCTGGGGTTGAAATAGTGTGTGTGTGTGTGTGTGGGGGGGGGGGGGGGAATACAGTAAATAAATAAATAAATAAGAAACTATTTTGCTGGTTGCTTGAGAATTTCAGTTAACTTAACATCACAAAGGTTAAGATTGTCCAAAGAGGCCCTGCTGTTGGTCCCATCATCTTTACAGGTGCGACTGGTGGGGACGAGAGACAGGGCCTTCTCAGTTGTGGCTCCTCGGCTGTGGAACTCCCTCCCTAGTGGGATTAGATCAGCCCCTTCCCTCCTGTCATTTCACAAACAAGTGGAAACTTGGCTTTGGGAGCAAGCATTTGGCCCTGCATAATTATCTGTGCAATATAGTTGGAATTGGCTTTGGATTGATAAATATGATTGATTATTCTGGCTTCAGATCTATGTACAATAGTCATCTAATGTTTACATAGGTTGTTTTAATGTTGTTTTAAATTGTTGTTTAATTGCTTTTAATTGTTGTTCGGGCATGGAATAATGCCACTCATGTTAGCCGCTCTGGGTCCCCTTTGGGGTGAGAAGGGCGATATATAAGTGTTGCAAATAAATAAATAATACAGTATAAATAATACAGGTTAATTCCAAAGCGCCAAACCACTTCGGAAACTCGCTCCCCCGGGAGATTAGGCAAGCCCCCACCCTGGCAGCATTTAGGAAGAGCCTAAAAACTTGGCTCTACCAACAGGCCTTTGGAGAGTGAATTCCCCATCCTTATGACAGATCTTGTACCTACGACCATCTCTGCATATATTGCACTTTATCTTGTTCTATTAATTTGTTATAATCACAGGGTCTAACCCACCCCAAGTGCTCTCCCATTGACAGTAGCACTTACTCAACTACCTCTTATTATAATTTTCACTCATTGCACTTTGCCCAGTTAGTTTCCCCCTCTCCACTTGGGTGCCAAATCCATGTTTTTACTATGATCATTATTTTATGTTTTACCATGTTTAGAGTGTTAAATTTTAATGCCTTTGTTTGTATTTCTTGATGTTATTTTATCTTGGTTTGCTGTTTTATCTAGGCTTGGCCCCATGTAAGCTGCCCCAAGTCCCTTCGGGGGGATGGAGGCAGGGTATAAAAATAAAGTATTATTATTATTATTATTAATAATAATAAATTAAACTGGGAGTGCATTGTACTTACCTATCATCCCCCTCCTGACTGGCTATCCTATGTAGCACGCCAACTCTACAACTTCCAGATACTAGAATACAATACTCTCACTTGTTTCCATGACATTCTCATTGAGTTATATTCTAACCACATTCAGTCACTGCCTTCAGCACTAAAGAGACCGATTGGCTACCCTTTTAACTGCATACTGGTGAGGTCTATCTGTGAAAATCACTCCCTATCCCAGAGTTTACACAGTTATTTTCCCTCATCCCTCAACACCACTCCTCCTCCGGCCACCAATCAAGAAGGGAGCGGCCTACTGAGCCAATTAGGGCGCTTTGAGAACCTTGAAGGCCTCTCCTCCTATAAGCACGCGCCATACTCAGGGCTCCTCCAATCAGCGCTCCCCATATTGGGGGGACACTCTGGCTAACCCAACCCTCCCTCCCCTTCCCCGTCAACGTTCCCTCCGCGCGACCCGCTCTGCCCACCAATCAGCGCGCCTTCCGCTTGTCTTCGTTCGAACCGACCTGCTGACTCTCCCTCTCCCCCCACTCCCCCCCCCGTCGCGCCGCGGTCGGCTCAGCCAATCACAGGCCGTGCGCGCGCCTTCCCTCTCCCTCCTCCCCCCTCCCTCCCCCGCGGGCGCGAGACCCTCCTCACCCTCTAACGGTCCCAGCGCGAGGCCTTGTTTACATCTTAAGGCGGCAGCCACCTCTGACCAGAGTTAGGAGCGAAAGGTGGGAGGTCCAAGCCGGCTGCCCCTTGATTGGCTGCGAGTCCCTACCCCACGTGGGTCGGCTCAAGCCTTTTAAAAGCGTTGCGCGTCTTTCATTGGCTGCTAGGGTTCCAGAAGCGAGAGAGGAGGGGGGAAATATGTGTAGAGGGGAGAAAAAAAAACATAGGCAACTCCGTGATAAAGGTTAAGGGAAATCTCCCATTGGACAATTCTCCAGAAAGGCGGGAGATAAGCGGAAAGCTGTTCTCTAATTGGTTCCTTTAGCTTGAGCGACAGCCTTTCGTTGTGTAACCTCTGCCAGCTCTACTTGGTTCTGATTGGACAGCGGTGAAGTGATTGGCATGATCAAGATGGGCCTTGGAGAAAAGCCTGAAGTAAAGTCAGGGCTTTGAGAGGAATTGAACAAAAAGGAACTTTGAGCACACATTGTGTGAAAGGCCACCTCCCTCTTAAGGGTGGTACTTCAGTGTGTTTAAGGACAGCTAAGGCTAATCTTTTTTTGAAGGAACGAATCATGTTTTTATAGCTATGTCTCCTAAGGACTTGCATTGGAAAAACAATGGGCTCTAAATCAAAAAGGTAATTAGGGGGAGATAGGCCCAATTAAATGCACAATTCCAGAGGTTAGCCAGAAGAGATAGGTAAAGGTAAAGGTTTCCCTTGACGTTAAGTCCAGTCGTGTCTGACTCTGGGGGTTGGTGCTCATCTCCATTTCTAAGCTGAAGAGCCGGCGTTGTCAGTAGACTCCTCCAAGGTCATGTGGCCGGCATGACTGCATGGAACGAAGAAATAGAATAGGAAGGACAAGAGACCTCTTCCAGAAAATTAGAAACATCGGAGGTAAGCCGCCCTGAGTCCCCTCTGGGGTGAGAAGGGTGGGTTAAAGTATAGTAAATAATAAATAAATAAATAAATTTCAGGCAAAAATTGTTATGATCAAAAACATAAAGATCAAGAGAAGGTGGTGAGACTATACAGATCTGTATACTAAAGATAATAATATTGAGGATAGCTTTGATTTTGTGGTGAGTGAATTAGAACCAGACATCCTGAGGAGTGAGGTTGAATGGGCTTTAAGAAGCATTGCTAATAACAAGGCAGCAGGAGACGATGGGATCCCAGCGGAATTGTTTAAAATCTTGAAAGATGATGCTGTCAAGTTGATGCATGCCATATGCCAGCAAATATGGAAAACACAAGAATGGCAGATTGAAAAAAATCAACTTATATCCACATACCAAAAAAGGAAATGCTAAGGAATGCTCAAACTTTTGTACAGTAGCACTCATTTCACATGCCAGTAAGGTAATGCTCAAGATCCTGCAAGGTAGACTCCAGCAATACATGGAGCGAGAGTTGCCAGATGTACAAGCTGGGTTTAGAAAAGGTAGAGGAACGAGAGACCAAATTGCCAATATCCGCTAGATAATGGAGGAAGCTAAGGAGTTTCAGTAAAACATCTACTTCTGCTTTATTGACTATTCTAAAGCTTTTGACAGTGTGGATCATAATAAATTGTGACAAGTTCTTGGTGGTAGGGGGATACCAAGTCACCTTGTCTGTCTCCTGAGA
Source organism: Anolis carolinensis (assembly GCF_035594765.1). Lineage (NCBI taxonomy): Eukaryota > Metazoa > Chordata > Lepidosauria > Squamata > Anolidae > Anolis > Anolis carolinensis. The sequence continues at coordinate 7,625,033 of NC_085846.1, forward strand.
AATCTGTATAACGACCAAGTAGCTACAGTAAGAACAGACCATGGAACAACAGACTGGTTCAAGTTTGGGAAAGGAGTACAGCAGGGCTGTATCCTCTCACCCTACCTATTCAACTTGTACGCAGGACACAACATGCGACGTAAGGGCTTGATGAATCCAAGGCTGGAGTTAAAATTGCTGGAAGAAACATTAACAACCATAAAGGTAAAGGTTTTCCCCTGACGTTAAGCCCAGTCGTGACCGACTCTGGGGGTTGGTGCTCATCTCCATTTCTAAGCTGAAGAGCCGGCGTTGTCGGTAGACTCCTCCAAGGTCATGTGGCCGGCATGACTGCATGGAGCGCTGTTACCTTCCTGCCGGAGCGGTACCTATTGATCTACTCACATTGGCATGTTTTCGAACTGCTAGGTTGGCAGAAGCTGGAGCAACAGCGGGCGCTCACTCCGCTCCCAGGATTTGAACCTGGAACCTTTTGGTCTGCAAGTTCAGCAGCTCAGTGCTTTAACACACTTCGCCACCTTAGATATGCAGATACCACCACTTTGATGGCTGAAAGCGAGGGGGAGCTGAGGAGCCTTATCACCAAGGTGAAAGAAGAAAGTGTAAAAGCTAGGTTGCAGTTAAACATCAAAAAAATCAAGATTATGGCAACCAGACTGATTTATAATTGGCAAACAGAGGGAGAAAATGTGCGTGGAGGCAGTGACAGACTTTGTATTTCTAGGTGAGCTTACTGCAGACGTAGACTGCATCCAGGAAATCAGAAGACATTTACTTCTTGGGAGGAGAGCAATGGCCAACCTCGATAAAATAGTGAAGAGTAGAAACGTCACGCTGGCAACGAAGGTCCGCATAGTTAAAGCAATGGTATTCCCCGTAGTCACCTATGGATGCGAGAGCTGGACCATAAGGAAGGCTGAGCAAAGGAAGATAGATGCTTTTGAACTGTTGTGTTGGAGGAAAATTCTGAGTGCTTTGGACTACAAGAAGATCCAACCAGTCCATCCTCTAGGAAATAATGCCCGACTGCTCACTGGAGGGAAGGATATTATAGACAAAGATGAAGTACTTTGGCCACATAATGAGAAGACAAGAAAGCTTGGAGATGATGATGCTGGAAGGAAAAAAGAAGAGGGGCCAACCAAGGGCAAGATAGGTAGATGGTATCCTTGAAGTGACTGGCTTGACCCTGAAGGAGCTGGGGGTGGCCACGGCCAACAGGGAGTTCTGGCGTGGACTGGTCCATGAGGTCACAAAGAATTGGAAGCAACTTAACGACTAAACAACGTATCAGGCATAGGCAAACTTGAACCCTCCAGGTGTTTTGGACTCCCACAATTCCTAACAGCCTCAGGCCCTTTCCTTTCCCCCCTCAGTCGCTTAAGAGGCTGAGGGGGAAAGGGAAAAGGGGCCTGAGGCTAGGAATTGTGAGAGTTGAAGTCCAAAACACCTGGAGGGGCCAAGTTTGCCCAGGCTTGATATATATGGATATGCTTTGATAATCTGGATACTATGGCAAGTGTGGAAGGGGCCAACATATATGTCTTCTTCCAACCAAATAAGTAATTAAATTATTGATTGTTGAATCCCTTTGGAAGAGGGACTTGTCCTCTTGTTTTCCGTGAAAGCTCATTTCCCAAAGACTGCAATGATAGTTAACTCATCTTTTCAAAAGGCTTTACATGTGTATTATGAATGTACCTTCAAAACTCTTGAAAAATCTCCATAAATAAGCCCCATTGATAAAGGACCGATACTGTACCAGCAAAAGAACATTTACACACTTTTTCTTGATACTTTTATTCTCATTCATGTTTCTTATTAATAAAATAGTATGCATTTAATTTTATTTATTTTTTTACAAAAAACAACACAAATTAAATTGCAGTCAGATATCTAATTCATGTTTTGTTTTTTCCCCAGCAGCTGGTTGAAACACCGCCATAATAAGCAAAACCATAAAAATACACTGAATACAATGGAATATTGCCCGCCACCCTGAGTTTCTGCCAAAGTTGGTGAGGAAGAAACTCCAAGCCCCTTTAAATTTCATAATTACTTGAAATGCAGGCAAACTCCATTCCAGCATGGGCTTGAAACAGCAGAGGACGGGATAACCCTATTGGTTGAGGTCCACATAAAGATGGGTAAGTACTAAATTTATAGTAGTGAGCACCATTAAAAAGGACATCATACCTGATAACTAGTGGATGGCCAATGTTTGCTGAGAAACTGTAACAGACTCACTATTTTATTAAGTGGGAAGAAGTTAAGCTGTGCAAATCACACTTCCCAACAGCAACTTAAGACATAGATGCTAAAATTGGCTAGTATTTGCAATCCTCTCTATTGCTGTAATGCTGTGATGTCATGAAACATTCATAGATATTCTGTATTAGGGATGGGCAACTACGGTAAATCCAGGTGGCAATTATCTATTCCAGGAGCTCTACCAACTGCAAAAAATGCCCGAAAGCAATACAATAAATCAGAAACTGGTCAGAAGTCTACTTCTGCTTTTGAGAAATGGATAATTGCCTCATCTGGACACATTTGGATCTGGGATATACAGTACAACAGTATCTGCAGGATTATGTACCTGCAGTTCCATTTTTTAATTTTTAACAAAATATGGCTTCTGTGGGCATTTTCTAGGTCCTCCAGTGCAACTCTTATGGTATTATTGGGTTGGAAGTACTACATTTCAGTAGGCTTTGCTATTATCCATGGTTTCTTATATTCACATGAATGGAATATCTGAGGATAAGGAGACCAGGTTATACATCCAGGCAGTGGTTCTCAACCTGGGGTCTCCAGATGTTTTTGGCCTACAACTCCCAGAAATCACAGCCAGTTTACCAGCTGTTAGGGTTTCTGGGAGTTGAAGGCCAAAAACATCTGGGGACCCCAGGTTGAGAACCACTGATCTAGGGGAAGTACCATTTATCACCCATTTGTATGACCAAAAAGGATGGCATGATACATTTGGAAAGGGTAAAGGCCACAAAAACAATCCAGAGGATCTCATAGTACTAAGGTCACACTCTATGAGAGAGAAAAATGATTTTTAGTATTGCAGTGGAAAGTGAGATAGGGCAGATTAGAGTTGTAGATACAGTACTATTAGGTTAGGTAAACACCATATAGCTGGATTGAGATACAAATGAATTTAAAGCAAGCGGGAACCATAATTTTGCCAATATAAAATGAAGAGTAATCACTAAATTTCATTTCACTGTTGGTATACGATGGATGGTTACCATTTGTATCTCATTTACTTTCCTAATAATAGTCTTGTTAAGTAGGTAAGGCTACATTGCAAGGTTTTTTTCCAACTATGATTCAAGAAAGATCTGCATAGGGACAACCTAATCTAGACCCGATACCTTAATATTGTGCCAGATTTTGATGGATGATCAGGTTTGATAGGGTTATTAATGTCCCTCAAACCACCTTAACACATGGTCTTCAAAGGGAATCTGCTTGGCAAGATGGACAACAGAACGTTGTGAAACATAACAATTTGAAGCTACACAGTTTCATTTGCTTATTGGGTGACTTTTGTAGTGGAAATAAAACTAGAGTATAGATATTATAAAGTATGGTGCAGTCATCTTAACGATCAAACTTGTGCCGAGTCGCTATCATTTTAGGCAGTGTGTAAAAACATTGTTCGAAGTAAGAACTGTCTATTGGAAAACAATGAGGAAGAATTCAAGCTGTCGTTAATCATTCTGGTTGGATAAGGTGATATCATTTAACATAATGTGCTTTTTATAAGGTTCTTGTGAACTTCTGAAGACCTACATTGCTTTCCATCACAATTGTCAACATATTTCACATTAATAGAATTTATAAACCATAACATTCATCAGGGTAGTGGAGGCATACCCATATTTTTGATAGGCACTATAAAACACTCCATAAATTATCATGGTACGGCATCATGACCCAATGACATTCAGGTTAAGACAGACCAATGGTCTGATTCAATATAAGGCAACATTATGCATTCTTATGGTTCAGAAGAACTAGGAAAAGAGGATATCTAAAACAGTAGGACCCATCCCATATTACAGTCATTGCCATGATTAGCAACAGGTCCAGAACTTTAAAAGTTTAGCATTTAATTGTTCAGTTAAATTTGAGGTACCAAACAAAGTTTTGCCAAGGAAATTACACTTTGTTTGAAGACTATTGATGAAAAGCTTCCATTACTGTTGGAACTAACTTTCTGGTATTAAAACTGGAAAATCCTCACTGAGCTGGGCTGAGTTGTCCCTTCCCACAAAAGCTTTCCACTGTACCTTGCTCAGCAAAAGGAATAAAAGGCTGTCTAGGAAAAGACAAAAACTACTAAGATACAAGAGTGATATGCAGACAAGAAAAGCAGACTCCAAAGGCAACCAACACCGAGCTGATGAAAACAAGAAAGCAGACAGCTTTTGTCTTGTTACCCTAAAATCAAGGAATGGTAGCAGTGAGAGAAAAAGGGAATAAAACTGATGTACTAAGAAAACAGAGACACAAAGAAAACGGACAATTCGGGTTTCCTGGAGACAAGATGGCTGCCTTATGACCATGGAGACAAGATGGTTGACTCTTGATGGCCAGAATGGCTTAGTTGGTTGGAATTGGGGAAGAATAAGTCTGTAAACAAGCTCCCAGTTTCTCCTGCTTCTCCCTGCAAGGGATACAGGGGAATGTGGTCTTTGGTTCCTTTTTCTTTTATTGTCTGGTCCCTCACATCTTCTTCACCCGGCTCTCCAGGGCCTCCAGTTCCTTCATGACTTCCTTGGGCAAGTCGTCGGGGACTTGTTCCGTTAGGTACTGTCGGATTTCCCGCACTTCTTGTTCCCAAAACTCTTTGGGCAGGGAGAACAGCTCCTGAAAGTCCACCTTGCTTAGGCCCGACATGTCTAAGGCACCTTCCTTTGGGATGTACCCGATGGGTGTTTCCTTGGCACTCTCTTCTCCGTCGACGCGGCGGAAGATCCAGTCGAGGACCCGAGAGTTCTCCCCAAAGCCAGGCCACAAGAAGTTCCCAGAAGCATCCTTGCGGAACCAGTTGACATGGAAGATCTTGGGAAGTCGGGCCCCCTTCCGCTCCTCCATGCTCAACCAGTGCTCGAGGTAGCGGCCAAAGTTGTAACCGAAGAAAGGACGCATGGCAAAGGGGTCGTGCATGATGACTTTGCCTAAGATTATTAGACGGAGGCAAGATAAATGTTAATACGTAATATACTTTAGAACACCACATCTACCTGCTTGCTCACTTAATCTTTCGTCAAACTTCATCGTGATCTGTCTGTTTTCTGATATGTACTCATGTAATCATTTCTGGATGGCCATTTACTAATTTCTGGATGGGGCGACATGTTCATCTCTCCAACCACTGCCTGTCTACCAATCTCTGAATCCACCTGCTATCCAGACAAGGGCCCTGGAATAGTGGTAGCTCAACACTGAGAAGCAGGTTGTTATTAATCCTGCCTATTTGCAGGATACTTGCAGTGGGAAGGCAAATTACAATTCCCAACCACTATTATCAATGGGGTATCCTTAAACAAGAAGACTCACATGAGAACAACTTGTGTTCTCCCTAGGCTCAGCGTAGCTTGTGTGTGTGCATGTGCTTTCAAGCCGTCTGTTGACTTACACTGATCCCTATGAATTTCATAGGATTTACTTGGGCAAGAAATATTCAGATATGGTTTTGATAAGTCTATCTTCTATCCAGGTAGCCACAACCCAGTATTGGTCAAGAGAAAGATATTATACAGACCAACAAAAAACACTTATTGGTGTTTGGTTTTTAAGCTTGCTCCTGGGGTTATTTGGGGTGCTAATTTCAGAAAATTGCACTGGATAGACCACATCAGCTCTAGTTACTTAGATATGGTTATTCTGGTTTTCTATCAGCGAGCAGATGGCAACTCGTATATGGCATACGTTCTGTATCTCAAAAACTAGAGCTGATAGGGGGAAACTGGTGACCTTTTTGGAATCAGCAGGTCAAATATACAGTCTCTGAGTTACAAACATTCGACCTACAAATGACTCATAGTTACAAATGGGGGGTGAGACAACAGAAAGTGAAAGAATCAACTCCTAGAAAAAGAAATTCACTCCTGAAAGTTATCAGGAGGGAAAGGTGTCTCCACTGAAGCTTTATCACCAATCCTTGTTTCCACAGCAAGCCAAATTTTTCAAAATCCAATTATCACAGGGAAGAAAGTGAGGTGAAATCTTCTGAACAGGGGCACAGACAGCAAAACAAACACCACTGGGATATTAACCCCAACTTAAGAACAAACCTACAGAACCTATCTTGTTTGTAACCTAGGGACTGCCAATATCCCAAAACAGGTCTTAACATCTGAGGCATCAAAAGTTATGGGCCAGTGTTATGGGAGTCATGCTCCAAACATCTGGATGGCCAAAATATCCCTAACTCTGCTCAAAATCATGAAAGGACTGAAGCCTAAAAAGATATCTGTAGTCTCATCACTGCTGTGTACTAGCTATTCTTTGGAGGGCTTCAACTTTAAGCAGCAAGAGAATGATGTTGCTGAATCGATGGGTGCATCTACACTGTAGAATTCATTTGGTTTGGCATCACTTTAATTGCCAAGGCTCAATGCCATGGAATAATGGTATTTTTAATTTTTGAGGAGCCAGCAATCTGGCAGAGAAAGCTAAGGATCTTGCAAAACTACAACTCCCATCATGTCACAGCACTGAGCCATAGAAGTGAAAGGGGTATCAAACTGCATTAATCCTACAGTGTAGACGCAGCTAATGAAGACAAAGCCAGAAAATTGTGAAGATCCAGACTGTCCCTCACCTTTGTGTTCAGCAGCTGCAGTGGACTCTGATCTCATGGCAGTGCCCACAAAGACTCCGTGGCGCCAATTGAAGGCCTCATACACCAACGGCACACCTGCAGCAGGGGAAAGGATTTAAGAAAGTTAGTCCCATGAAATCTCAGAAGGGGAGACCATGGCAAGGGATGCAGTAGGGAAATTAGTGGGGACCAGAATGTATTTACTGAGGAATTCTGGCTCCCAGTTTCTCAGCTCAGTGGAATTACCTTGGGGTCTCCTGCCCCCAAATATGATGGCATCAATAGGGACACCCTTAGGGGATTCCCAATCCGGATCCATGATTGGGCACTGGCGGGCCGGGGCGCAAAAGCGAGAGTTGGGGTGAGCTGCAGGCGTCGGATCACCTGAGGAGGAAGAGATGGAAGAGTTTAAGTTGCCACTTTAGGGAGGAAAATGGGATCTGGAAGCCTAGACAACTGCTGGGTTCAAACTCTGCCTGCTCACAGTAGACACTCAGTGGTAAAGAACAGCACTCTGTAAATGATCAGGGGTATTCCCTCTTTTGTTCCTACTGTCTATCCCAGAGAACTAATGTTTTGGGGTGAAATCATTCTGAACTCTGGCTCAAATCTATTGCCTTCTGGTTTATAACAGCATCCCAGCCCTGGAATGGAGGGAACTTCAGAGACACTTGCCTTACTACCAGTAGTAATCTTCAGCTACTTGGATATGGCTTTTGATTTGTTCAGACCTTTAGGGTATCATCAGATGCCACTGTGGCTTAGTTAGGGTTTTATCTTAGGATCTGCTTAGCCACTGTTAAGGCCGGGCTGCTGTTTTCCTATCTTAAGGCTTTTTTTCTTTGCACTTTTATTACCTGGATGCATATTCTTAATCCTGGATTTATAAAGTAAGCTGTCTTCCTATATAAATAAAAAACCACACTCAATTGCCAAGGGCAAGCTGCAGTGAGCGTGGTGCCGAGCCAAGGATCTAACACAAACTGACAGTCTACTAAATGCAGCAGTGAAAATGATCCTCCTTCCTCAATTCTGAGGTCCAAACTACTGGTCTTTAGCATCTTGTCCCTAATTCTTAACACTGCTGACCTTCAGTATTATTTTGCCACATTAAGTACTTCATAAAATATATATATACTAGCCACACTCTGCTTCAGATATTCCCCAGTCTAATAAGATATATGTACCCTGTGTCCCATGCAGAGACCTACTGGAAATTACTCCCAAATGACTTTGCTCAGAGTGTGACCCAACCCAAAATCCTTTGCCACCAGTTTCCACTCCTTACCTGGCTTCCAGGGCTTGCCTTGCCATGTGCTGATGGTCACTCCTGCAGGGATCATTTGGTCAATGCCTTCCCAGTAGACCCCCCCTTCGCTGGTCTCAGCAACATTTGTGAACATTGTGTTGCGCTGGATGGTGTGCATGGCATTGGGGTTGGTTTTGGTGGAGGTTCCTGGTGCCACCCCAAAGAAACCATTCTCAGGGTTGATAGCCCGGAGAACACCTAAGAAGGGATAAAAAAACCACAGAACTTGGAGAAGTTACCCCTTTGAACTATCACTTCCAAAGCCCCCTAGCCAACCTGAGTTCTGTGAGGAACATGTCAAAAAAGCCCATTTTCTAAGCTTTAGTCTCTTCTAAATCTTTCTTGTAAGTAGAGTTGGTGCTTCACATTCGAAGCTTTAACTTTTGCAGATCTGATTATTCACTGATTTGATATGTTCTCTCTTGGAATCGACTCTATTGTCAACCACATCAGAGGCTGACCAAACAGTTGTGCTGGAGGACCTAGGGATTCCTAAAGAAAACACTTCCAACATAGTTCTGTGGTCAGGCAAAAGTTAACCTTAGAGTCAACGTCTGTGGTAAACATCTCACAGAAGTTGATCTTAGAGTCAAACTCCTAGTATTTTTTAAAAATTTCTTTTTTCCTGTGCTCCTCATCCCAATGGGGGATGTTTTCATTCCACTTCTAAACATCTTTTCTCTTCAACATATAACCCACCATCATTGTCAAACTTCATCCAAGCAATGTCATCTCCCACACACTCAACCCTCCAGCCAGGCAGGGTTGGGTTCATCATTGCCAGGTTGGTTTTTCCGCAGGCGCTAGGGAAGGCTGCAGCCACGTATTTCTTCTTCCCCTCTGGATTTGTGAGCCCCAGGATCTGGAAAAATGCATGAGCAGTGCATGAGTGGTGCAGGAATCCCACAAGCACATATTTGGGATGCTAAGAAAATATAGTTGGTGCATCCTTTATCTGAAATTCCAAATTCCAAAATCATTCACATGGGTAGCTGAAATAGTGACATGTTTGTTTCATGCACAATTTAAAATATTGTATAAAATAGATGAGAGATAGAGACAGAGAGAGAGTTTGGTTAAGGGATACTCAATCTGTACCATGTGTAGGCGCCTAGAACTTTATTGTTTTTAATTACACCTTTCTTTTTGAAAGCATGTACAAATTCCAATATGTCAGGAGCCATTTTTGGGACCTTCAGGCCCATCACAGGCTTCACTGAGTCCAGGAGCAGTATAAAATGTTAAATATTAAAAAGTAAGGAGAGAGTGAGCCCTGGCACCTCAAGCATTGGAAAGCAAAATAAAGAGGCCCCGGGGAACCTTTGCAAGTTGCAGCAACAAATCAGTTTATCCCTGCAATAGGTAGCAAGCTGGTGCTCTTCTACCTGTGAGCTCTGCTACCAAAATGGGAGAATTTGAAGCTTCATCTGACATTTGGAAATGATCCATGAAAAGTAAAGACTCAGGACTGGGCCCTGAGATCTGGTAACCTTCCCCAAAGGCTCCCTCTGACCTCCTTTGTCCTCAGATGGGCCAATGCCCTCTGTGCGCCAACTGAAATCCTCACGTCTTCCACTTACCTCTCCTGCCTGTTGTGCGTCAGACTCATTCTTGCATGTTTGGGGTTTCAGCAGGCTCCAGTCACTCATTAACAAATTAATATTTGCTTGTTAAATATCCCCACAAGACAATGTCAACAGCTACTGTCCTTTGGCCTTGTGCTGGAGATCCAAACACTCACCCGCCCAATGCTGTTCTGTCCCAGAATATTTGATTCATGAAAACTAGGCTTTGTTTTGCACAAACATACTCCAGTACAGGCATGGGCAAAATTCAGTCCTCCAGGTGTTTTGGACTTCAACTCCCACAATTCCTAACAGCCAGGACACACAACTAGAGCTTGCCAAGTATCCTTTTGGAAAGTACAGACCATACTGGCTGAGATTCCATAGAATGGTAGTCCAAAAATGAAACATTTGACATCTTGAACTGCCTTGGCTCAATACTATGGAGTCATGGTAGATGTAGTTTTACAAGGTCTTTAGCCTTCTCTGTCAAAGACTGGTGCCTCACCAAAGTACAACTCTGAGGGTTCCATGGCAGATAAAGTGGTATCAAACTGCATTAAAATTCTACTATGTAGATGCGTGCTTTGCCTTTGAAGTATCTTTTCACCCCTTCTTACCAGCATGTGTTCGGCCAGCCAGCCTTCGTCTTTGGCAATGCAAGAGGCGATGCGCAGCGCAAAGCATTTTTTGCCCAGGAGGGAGTTGCCTCCGTAGCCGCTGCCAAAGGAGACAATCTCTCGTCGTTCGGGGACATGTGCAATTAAAGTCTTTTCTGGGTTACAGGGCCAGTTGTTCACCAACTCTTCTGCAGGAAGGGACAGAAAAGGAGAAAAAACAGGTGACAGGAGTTGTGCTTTCAATCTGACGTATGACAACCAGAAGGTCACTCAGTGGGTTTCCATGGCTGAGCAAGGATTCAAATCCTGGTTTTATAGGAATTCGCTATTTAAGTTCTAAAAATGACCTCAGGATTGCTTCATCATGTACAGCATTTTCACAACCAGCTTTGACCTTTTTGTTTTGCAATATGTGACAGAGATTTCTTTGGGGATTAAAGAGTAAACAGTCAGAAAGGGGTTAAAGTCTTCTAATGGACTTTCAAAACACTGATACAAAACACAAAACCTGTGCAAGAGCACTGAAAGAAACCAAACTAGAACTTCAGGGTACTGAATTGAGAAAATCATCAAATCTATGGAAGAACTGTTTGTGCAACATTTTTATTAGAGTTTTCAAATTCCACACCCAAAAATACATTGAAAACAGCTTTGATCTTGAAATAATACACTTGAAATAATATCACTTAAACTGCCATGGCTCAGTGTTATGAAATTTTGGGAGTTGTAGTTTGGTGAGGCACCAGAACCCTTGGACAGAGAAGGCTTAAACTATATCTCCCATGATCCGACGGCATTAAAACATGGAAGTTGGTGTCAAACTGTACTAACTCTACAGTGTAGATGCACCCTTGGAAGAAAAGGGATGAAGCACATGAATAGCTATCTACCAGAGAGACTTGTCTGTGAAGATCAGAGAAGAATATCCCTTCCCATTATACTAATCTCAACAAAAGACTCACTTACCACTTAGGGGCAAGGGTCGCCCAACAGAATGGAGGCACTTGACAAATTCCCCATCTCCCAAAGTGCGGAGAGCGGCAGCTCCCATTCGGGTCATGATGCGCATGCTGGCAACCACATAGGCAGAGTCTGTCAACTGGATGCCAATCTTGGAGAGCGGAGAGCCGATCGGACCCATGCTGTACGGGATCACATACATGGTGCGCCCTAAAGAAGGACAAGACAGAATTTAGTATATTTATTTGATTTATAACCTGTCCTTCAAACACCTGAAGAGGCAACCTCAGAGATGTTGCCCACCCCACAGGAAAAGTTATTTACGATTTTTAAATCAAATTGTATTAAATCAATATGAACCAAAGACGGCAGGGGAAGAAATATAAAATATGGGTCTCTTCTCCAAAAGGTCCTATAAATAAATATATTTTAACTGCCAGAAGAAAGACAAGGGGGAGTAAGAAGTCTAATGGAAGACATTTCTATAAATGGGGGAACACCACTGAGAAAATCAGGCAAAGATACATAAATGAAGGGGAAGAAAAAGGAAGAATGTGGAAGAATTGAAATGTATCGGACTGTTCAGGGATGGATGCTGAAGAGGGATTCCTAGCTGGGAAGGAACCAATAGACGGGAATTTGAATTAAGCGGATGGAATATAACTTGAGAGAGTCAGAGAAGGGGGAAAAAAGAAACAAGGATTAATATCTTCTCTTGTTAATCTTTCCTTATATTGTCCCAAATTGGGTCTTAGCCTGGAGATTGTGTTCCTTCGGTCAAGGTCGGAATTGACAAATCACCAGTTCCGAGCCTTGTTGATGACGCAGTCCAATAATACTGTGTGCAATTTCCCCATGTGGGGAAAAATCCATATTACATTGTCAGTGCTTCACAGCCGTTTCTCTTTACCTTTCATGCAACCCGGGAAGCGATCATCCACAGCCTCCTGAAACATTTTGGGGTTCATCCAGTTGCCCAGTTGCCCTTTGACCCCTTGGGCAGGGATGGGCACCGTGTCCCTTTGGTTCTCCGTTACAATAACCGTTCGGCTTTCTACCCGGGCCACATCTTTAGGGTCCGTTTTGGCTAGCCAGCTGCGGAAAGACAGAGAAAAAGTGAATATGAAATGCATCTACATTGCAGAACTAATGCACTTTAACTGCCATGGCTCAATACTATGGAATCCTGGGAGTTGTACTTTTACAAGGCCTTTAGCCTTCTCTGCCAAAGAGTAATGGTGCCTCACTAAACTAGCCATAGCACTGAGCTCTAGCAATTCAAGTGGTGTCAAATTGCATTCATTCTATTCTGGTATAGTATATTTTCTTGCACTTCTTTCAAGCAAGAAAAGGCTCTTACCAGTTCTCATATTTAGTCAGTGACTTGATGACTCCTTCTGACTCCAGCAGGTTCAAGATCTTGATGTTCTCCTTCTCCGTCCCATCACAGATATGAATGCTGTCCGGTTGGCAAAGTCTTGCCCCGTGCTCCACAAATTCTTGGACTCGTCCTGAAAGTTTGCTAAGGTCTCCATGGAGCACCCGGGGAGCATGGGCCCGACGGATTGGGACCGCAGACCAGCATCTGAGTGAAGATGCTCCAAGACTATGGGATAATAGAGAGAAAGAAGATGCATTTCAGAACAAGAACCATATATAAGTACAGTTGGAAGGAAGTCTTGAAGTCATCTAGAATCACAGAATCATAGAGCTGTAAGAGATCTCAAGGATCATCTAGTCCAACTCCCTTCTGCCAGGCAGGAAGCCACAAAATAAGCCCTCTCGACAGATGGCCATCCAGCCTCTGTTTAAGAACTTCCAGGGAAAAAAAGACTTTGCCAAACTCCCAAGCATCATATTCCACTATTGAACAACACTTACTGTCAGGAAGTTTTTAGATGGAATCTCTTTTCCTGCAGCTTGAATTCATTGCTGCATGCTTTAGTCTCTAGAGTAGCAGAAAATAAGCTTGTTCCCTTCTCAATGTGACATCCTTTCAAATATTTATACATGATTATCAAATCCCTTTCAACCTTCTCTTCTTCAAGGTAAACATACACAGCTCCTTAAGCTGCTGTTCATAGGGCTTGGCTTCCAGAGCTTTGATCATTTTGGTTGCCCTTCTCTGGATACTTTCCAAGGTGTCCACCTCCCTCTTGAATTGTTATGTCCAGACAAGGTCTGACCAAAGCAGAATAGAGCGGGACTAGTGCTCCCCTCAAGCTAGACACTACATTCCTATTGATGCAACCTAGAATCGCATTGATTTTTTAAGCTGGCACATCACACTGTTAACTCATGTTCAGCCTGTGGTCTACTAAAACTCCTAAATCTCTTTCAACTGCAATGTATAGCTGGAAGGGAGATTTGAGATAATATAGTCCTTATACTAATGCTTTTATGTTAAGCTGTGTTGAGTCCTCTTCGTGGGATATAAAGCAGGGTATAAATAAATATAATAACAATACTGTCTGACAGGAAAAAAACTGGCATGCAAAATGAGATGGTGGGTTGGGTGCAGACGGAAACTCAACATACAACATTGATATACAATTTTTCAACAATCATTCCCAGAGTTCCCTGATCAATATGGCCACTAGATTCTGGCACCTGCCATCTAAGAGGGTGTCCCCCCCCCCCCCCCCGGCCCCAGTTCTGCTAAGCTCTCAAACCAAACTATTGTCTGTTGGTATCTCTCTGACAGTTTATCTGCAGAGATTAACTTCGACCAAATGTGTGTTTGACCTCGCCAGAAGCACAAAAGACCACCCAAAATGTGTTCAAAATGTGAGAAATCCATGGATTCACAAATCCCATTATGTGCAACAGTATAGTAAAATATTGCTCCTTCAATGAAGTGGCAAAACTAAGGTTTGCTTTTTGCAGTTTTAAGGGGGGGGGGATATTTTTAAGCCGTGGATGGTGAAAATCTGTGGATGCAGAATCCATGGATAGAGTGATACAGATTGGACTGTACTCATAAATGTGTGCCTACATTATAAATAACCAGTCTCTTAATTTGAAAGCACATATGCTTTTGGGTTTGACAACTTTTTACAAATGCATAAGAAAATAGGAGGTTCTATCACAGCCTTGGCCAATCCTGGGAACTTTTCTCATGACATAATTATAGTGGTATGAATCCACTTTAATTGGCATGGTTGCATGCTATTTTTTTTTTTCGTGTCAGGAGCAACCGAAGTTGCTTCTGGAGTGAGAGAATTGGCCGTCTGCAAGGACGTTGCCCAGGGGACGCCTGGATGTTTTGATGTTTTTTTTACCATCCTTGTGGGAGGCTTCTCTCATGTCCCCGCATGGAGCTGGAGCTGATAGAGGGAGCTCATCCGCACTCTCCCCAGGTGGGATTCGAACCTGGCAACTTTCAGGTCAGCAACCCAACCTTCTAGTCACTTAGTCCACTACGCCATCTGGGGGCTCCTGTTGCATGCTATGGAAGCCTGGGATTTGCAGAAGTGATTTGAATTCACAGCATTTTACTGGACTATAAATCCTAGGACTCCATCGGTTGCAGCTGTGGTATTAAAGCAGAATCAGTACTATAAATATGTGAAAATGCCCCAGTACCTTCCAGAGGTGTTGGAATAAAACTTCCACAGCCCAAAGCCACCTATTCTGCAGGCTGATGGGAGCTGTACTCCAACCCATCCTGAAGTACTGAGTCGAGGAAGGCCTTTCTGAACGTTTCCTCAACAGCATGAGTGTGCATGCACTTAGGGGCCCATGAATGGAGCATTGTACATCCATAGGAAAGAGAGAAAAGTCATGTGTTTCTCTGGCAGCATGCTGATTTTTACCCAAAAAAGCACATGGTGCAAAGAAAATTAAATTAACATTAGAAAAAGTTTTTTGCTTCTTGATAGTGGAATGGACTGCTTTAGAATATAGCAGATTTATCTCAGCTGGTGCTTTGAAAACAGAAGTTGGTTGGTTGTTTTTGCTGCAGATTTCTGTATGGGTGAAAAATGGACTAGATGACTTCTGAGAACCCCTTTGAGCCTATAGGTACATATATACTGTAGGATAAATGCAGTTTGAGACCACTTTTACTGCTATGAGTCATTGCTATGGAATCATGAAAGTTGCAATTTCACAAGGTCTTTGCCTTCTCTGCCAAAGAGGTCTGGTGCCTTACCAAACTGCAACTCCAAGATTACATACATAGATAGCATTGAGCCATGGCAGTTATCATGGTGCCAGACAGCATTCATTGTACAGTGTAGATGCACCCTATTTTTTAAAGTCTGCACAGTCTATGTAAATGAAGTTGTGCCTATGTTTCCTTGGCACAGATCTGCCTATGGATATATCTTATATCTGCCTCGCTATTTTGCAACCATTTCCCAAGAACAACTTGTCATCCAGAACGGGGATTAACCAAGCGTGCAGACTTTTTGAGAGAACAGGGTTGAGAAAGGACACTCTAAAACCAACAAATGTAATCTGAAGGCATTATTCTACAGTGTAGATGCACCCTGATATGATACTAAAATCCTCAGCTGCATAATTCTGAAGGATTGTTTCTAGCGTCCTATTGGAAAGCTAGGTGGAAGATTCTAGGAGTTGTCATCCCCCAAATCACATTCATTGCGCTGTAACGGACTCAAATTGCAGGAAAAGAGATTCCACCTAAACATTAGGAAGAACTTCTTCCTGATGGTAAGAGCTGTTTTATAGTGGAATATGTTGTATCAAAGTTGAGAGGTTTCCAAGAGGAGACTGGATGGGCATCTGTCAGGAGGGCTTTGACTGTGCCTTCCTGCACAACAGAATGGAGTTGGATTGGATGGCCTTTGTGGTCTCTATGATTCCAGGAAAACCTTTCCAAGTGCCCAACTGTGAACTAGAACATGCAAGGTTTGAAGATCAAGTCCCAAAGCTTGGTGCTGCGTTGCTCTTTGGCCCCCAGTGCCCCATCCTAACCCTCCCCCCACTCCACATTATCATGAATCTGCGCACTCTCAGCTGGGTTGTTTGCGCTTTGGCAAAACACACAGCTACTGACCCTTGTACGAAAGATTTGGGGCTAAGGGAGGGTTCACCTGGCATTGGCTGGGCTCCAAGTGGCAGAGCAAAGGGCAAGGGGACAAGCTGCATGGCGTGGACTTTTGCCCGAGACAAAGCTTCCTATGGGGTGGGGGGCACGGCCGTGGGTTCGAGAGATGGGAACATGTTGTTCCCATACACAGCCTTTCCCTTCCCCCTAGCATCCAGTTAGCATCTCCACCACACCGCTTCTGGGCAGATTTCTTAATTAAAAATTTTAAAGATAAGCAAGGCACCCGGCTCCAAACTCTGGTTGTGAAAGAGAGAAGGGACCTGTTACCCAAGTAAGCTTACACACTTCAGGGCTCTTGTTGGCTCTGAAGTTTGGACCTATGCTGCGGGAGGGGAAGATATCAAATCCATCCCTGCCTTTCTACCTCCACCTCTGACCCAATTGTGCAGCCTTGAGTAATTTAGTTTTCCTGCTGCCTCAGTTTCTTATCTGTAAAATGGGCATTCTCCCTATGAAACTTTAGGTCCTCCAGTGTGAGACTGTGATCAACTTTCTATTTGCAGTTCATCATAGAGCCATTGTGAAGAACCTAGAGGTTTCTAGAGAGGTGTTGTCTCAGATAAAGAAAACGCAAATTTTTGATTTGCTGTTTTTCACTTTTGCAGGAGTGCTGTGTTCCTAACCCCAGAAAATGTGAAGGGCTCAATGCACAAAGAAATGTGTGTGGGATCACAGCCTCTTCTTTGCCATGCAATCTATTCTCAGAACATCCTGTGATAGCAGATATTATAATAAACATTTTACAGGGAGGGAAATGGAGGATGAAAAAAGAGATTTAAAGTTCAAAGGTGAAAATGGACTCTGTGGTAAAAACAGAATTAGAACCCAAGATTCCGTTTGTCGTGCCTTCCTGGCATTTACTGTGAAAATCAATTGTAATTAGTCACTTTCCTAATGGACTTTCCATAACATGCATACAGTAGAGTCTCACTTATCCAACGTTCTGGATTATCCAATGTATTTTTGTAGTCAATGTTTTCAATACATCATGATATTTTGGTGCTAAATTAGTAAATACAGTAATTACTACATAGCATTAATGTGTAATGAACTACTTTTTCTGTCAAATTTGTTGTATAACATGTTTTGGTGCTTAATTTGTAAAATAATAACCTATTTTGATATTTAATAGGCTTTTTCTTAATCTCTCCTTATTATCCAACATATTCGCTTATCCAACATTCTGCCGGCCCATTTATGTTGGATAAGTGAGACTCTACTGTATATGCTTTGCAATCTTCGGCACACCCAGACACATAATAACCTTGGAAGGCAGATCTGAGTGCACCTTCACCTACACTATGCAGTTATAGAATCATAGAGTTGGAAGAGACCTCATGGGGCATCCAGTCCAACCCCATTCTGCCAAGAAGCAGGAAAATCGCATTCAAAGCACCCCCAACAGATGGCCATCCAGCCATGTTAATAGTTCACCACCACCTTAACTGCTATGGGATCTGTAGTTTGGTGAGGCACCAGCACTCTTTGGCAGGGAAGACTAGACTTTGTAAGACTAGAACTCCTAGGACTCCATCTCACTGAGCCATGGCAGTTCAAGTGGTGTCAAACTACATTAACAGTATAGACACTTAGACATTATAGACCAGTGGTTCTCAATCTGTGAGTCCCCAGATGTTTTGGCCTTCAACTTTGAGAAATCCTAACAGCTGGTAAACTGGCTGGGATTTCTGGGAGTTGTAGGCCAAAACACCTGGGGACCCACAGGTTGAGAACCACTGGTATAGATGCACCCAAAGGAGTTGTAGCTTTACAAGGTTTCTCGCCTTCTCTACTAAAGAATGCTGGTGGCTCACCAAACTATAAACCCGATAATACCAGGGGGTTAGTCAAGCTGCATGAATTTTAAAGTGTAGATACACTCCTTGTTTCCTCCTTAAGCCCTAGATTAGCCATCAACCCATTTATCTGGGCCTGAACGATTGCAAAGGAAATAAAGGAGTAGAAAAAACAAAGCGGACGTGAAGCGGTTCAGGACTGGCGTTTCCTCTTGTGGGTGAAAGGTTGCTGCACGAAGGAGGGGGGCCGGTCCCTGGAGAGAAGAGGATGGGTGACGTGGAGAAGGGAGAACAGGAGGAAGAAGCCCAGGGCTGGGAGAATTCAAACAAACAAAGGTGCTGCTCTTAAGTCTTCAAGGCCTCTCCGCTGTCCCAGACCTAAGCTTTCTGCAACACCTAAGCAAAGGTCTAGTATTCATGCTTACCAAACTGGAGCATGTTCATGCAACTAAAAAGGACGGCAGTCCTCTTTTTTTTTTTTTTTTAAAGGTGACCTTCAATAGTGGATCCTAAATAGAAGTATCTGCGACTTGGCTGATATGTGCAGTAAGGGAAGAAGGAAGGAAGGAAGGAAGGAAGGAAGGGATGAAAAGCGAAGGAAGGAGAAAGAAGGAAGGATGATGGAAGAAAAGGAAAGGAAAGAAAAGGGAAAGAAGGAATACAGGATGGAAGGAAGGAAGGCTGGTTAAATGGCAAAGAGTTAGGACCAAGTTGCATGAAGGACAGAGGAATTAGCAAAGGGAGTTGCACAATGTACAAGATACTTACCAGGCCTGCAGCAGATTAAAAAGAAAGGAAGTATGGAGAGAAGACAATGAAATTATTGTCAGAAGAGATACAGAAACGTAGGGATATGAAATCCCAAATCAGTGGCCAGCCTCCAGAGCAAAAAGCAAGCAAACAAAAAAACCCCCAGAGCTTTATGTCCATTTTACAGATAAGGTACAACGAGCCCCACAAAAGCAGGGAGGGCAAGAAACCCAAATCTCCTCCTTTCAAACTTTTGCAAGAGTTTTTAAACTGCATGTTCTACACCTTACATCATTCCTTCATGGCATTTCAATGCTGACAATTCCATATTTTACTAAGGCGCTATGGTCTGTTTCAGGGTACTAGACTATATTTGGCATTACATTTCCTCCCCTTTCCAGGCAAGCTTGGAAAGGTTATTTGGATGGTCTAGAACTCTGGTCGCGGGGCATGTTTAACTGCTGAGCTGCTGAATTGGTTGACCGAAAGGTCGGCGGTTCAAATCCGGGGAGCGGGGTAAGTTCCCGCTGTTAACCTCAGCTTCTACCAACCTAGCAGTTTGAAAACATGTAAATGTGAGTAGATCAATAGGTACCGCTCCAGCAGGAAAGTAGCGGCGCTCCATGCAGTCATGCTGGCCACATGACCTTGGAGGTGACTATAAACAATTCCAGCTCTTTGGCATAGAAATGGAGATGAGAACCCCCAGAGTCAGACATCACGAGACTTAATGTCAGGGGAAAACGTTTACCTTTACTGAGAGAAGGGGAAAGAAAGGACAGATCAAAGGAATGAGACGGCAAGACAGAGGGAGAAGCCCTTTATCCACCTATTATCAATATCATCATTATTGTGCCATCAATGTGCAGGGAGCTTTACAGTCAAAACAACCCAAAACAGTGAGTCCTGCCAAAGGCATAGAATGTTAAATACATGCAGGTTGTCTCCACAAAATATATGTCCCCTGTACTAGTTATTAGTCACTATACTGCTTATTTGAAAGTTAATTAAATACATTTATACTGAATAATCAATGCTACAATAATGATTCAACCACAGTTGTACATTCCATCTTAAATCACAATTTTATGGACTGTGTTTAGCTTGTCCTTCCTGCCCAGCCATGCATTGCTCACATAGCCAACGTGCCAGAGCTGCATGGAAACCTTTTAGAAAAGTTTCTCTCGTCATTTTGCAATGCTTCTCTACTAGTGAATTTGTTCCACTCACAAAGGGGGTTACACTTTAAAATAAAATAAAAACGTGCAAAACTTTTCCTCAAAAATTATAAACTGATAAATGGACTCAGGGCCTTTCCCCACAGCCATATAACCCAGAATATCAAGGCGGATAATCTGCAATATCTGTTTTGAGCTGGGCTATCTGAGTCTACACTGCCATACAATCCAGTTCAATGTGGATTTTATCCAGCTGTGTGCAAGGAGCCTCAGTGTGAGTGTTGTGGATTGAGTGTTGCACTATGGTTCTGGAGTCCAGGGTTTGAATCCTTGCTTGGTCGTGGCACCCGTTGCATGAGTCACACTCTCTCAGCCTCCAAGGGACAGACCCTTTCTGAACAACTCTTGCCCAGAAAACCCTCAATAGGATGGCCTTTGGATCACCAGAAGTCAGAAATAAGTGGAAGGCACATAATAAGGGTGATGATGATATTGATATTTATACCATGTTTTTCCCCATGACAATTGGGGGGAATCTTCTCTCTCTGCCTGAATCACTCTCTTTATCGATATACAGATGAATGCATAAAAAAGAAGGAAATAACAATAATAACAACAACTGGAAAGACTCTGGCACAAGCCAGTCAAGGTGGTCCCAGTGGTGATCGGCACACTGGGTGCAGTGCCTAAAGACCTTGGCCTGCACTTTAACACAATCGGCGCTAACAAAATTACTATGTCAGCTGCAAAAGGCCACCCTGTATGGATCTGCACACATTATTCACCAATACATCACACAGTCCTAGACACTTGGGAAGTGTCTGACGTGTGATCCAATACAACAGCCAGCATAGTGATATTGTTTGCTGTGTACTAATCTTGTTGTGTATCAAATAATAGATGTTGTTGTTGTTATTCCCTACTTTTTCTCATAACAGTTGGTGGGGAATCTTTCTCTCTCAATCACGGGGCAAGTACAGTAGAAAGGAAGGCAATACTAATACTCATCTAATAACTGCACATCCTGCTTTTTTGCCCAGGACATTTGGGGAGACTCCTTTCCCTCCCTTTCCTTCTCCCTATCCCCAGATGCAAGTGCAGAAAGAAGGAAGAAACCATAGGATATGATGCGCCTGGCGTGGCACCCAAGGGTGCAGAGAGAAGAGGGGACTGAATGCAGCAGGGAGAGAAAGAGGGCAAAGTAAATGAATAAAAAAGGCCAAGCAAGAAGGTCGCTGCAGCGGCGGGAGGGCAAGGCTGCAGTTGCGGGCGAGGGTCAGACCCTGGTGGGCTCTGGGCTCTGCTCACCCCAAGATCCTGGTGTAAGGCGCCGGCATGGCTCCTGCTCCTTCTGCCGCTGCTCCTGGGGGCTCGGGGCGTCCGAGTGTCCGGTTTTGAAGGCGGGGGCGGGCGGGGCTTCCCGCGCTTCGGAGGTGGGGCTGGGCCCGGCCCCCTCGGCCCCATAGGCTGCCCGGGCACAGGCCCCCTTTCAGCCCGCCTCCGACTGATGTAACCGCGCCTTGGTCTTGCCTGCGAGGGGAGGGAGCCTCGGCGGGAGGGCCTCTGCGCGCGTACAGAGTGCGCTGGTAGTTTGTCAGTCGCTGTGGCTGAGCAATAGAAAGAAAGGCAGGGGCGTGCATCCTACGATATGTAAGAAATCAGTTAATGTGTGTACGTCAACTGCAAAATAAGAGGCATGAAGCTGATTGGTTGAGCCATGTCTGGAGAGCTGCTAAGCCTGGGAGTTTTTGATACTGTTGCAATTTTGTTAAGCAGGTGCTGAGAGACAGGAGAGAGAAGCAGAGAGAGAGAGAGAGATTGAAGTGTGCTCTTGCTTCATGAGCTGCTAGAAGGAATTTATCCACATGGAGAAAGGAAAAGCTATTTTAAATCTCTCATAAAAGGACGTTATGTGAGTTGGTGCAACTGAGCACATTGTACATATGTTCTTTATTGTTTACCTGCGTGACACATATCTCCTTTCTCTGGCAAGGCAGTGCGTGGACTGTACATTTTGATTTTTCATTCCATCGCAGTGCATTCAGTCTTGCACATTATATATTAATGAAAGGGATGGGGGAATTATTATGTTTGTTTATTTATTTTCTGTACTTAATACCCCGCCCTTCTCACCCCGGAAGAGGGCCTCAGGGTGGGTGACAAAGTATGGCAATAATTCAATGCTGGATTCAGACAATAACAATATCAGTAAAACATAATATAAAACTGTAAAACTAGAGTCTCACTTATCCAAACTAAACGGGCTGGCAGTACATTGGATAAGCAAATATGTTGGATAATAAGGAGGGATTAAGAAAAAGCCTATTAAACATCAAATTAGGTTATGATTTTACAAATTAAGCACCAAAACATCATGTTATACGACAAATTTGACAGAAAAAGTAGTTCACAATGCAGTAATGCTATGTAGTGATTATTGTATTTACGAATTTAGCATCAAAATATCACGATATATTGAAAACATTGACTACAAAAATGCATTGGATAATCCAGAACATTGGATAAGCGAGTGTTGGATGAGTGAGACTCTACTGTACAGAAAAAAGATAGAAAGTACATACATCCTCTATATCTATATATCTTCTATAACAATGAATGAATGAAAGAGAGGAAAAGAAGGCAAAGTACATTCATTCCATATATTATATCGTATATGAATGGAAGGGGATGGACGAAGACATAGATGTGAATGAAGAGAGGAAAGAATAGTACACACCCAGAATGAAAGGGGGGGGGAGAGAAAGTATAGATAATGATATGAAAGGTATGTAGGTAGGAAGGAAGGAGAAGAAGGTGGAAAATATACACACCCTATAGACAGATAGAAAGATGTGAATGAAAGGGAAAGCACACTCATATATATATATATATATATATACACACACACACACACACATACACATACACACAGACAATTTGTGTTGGCGTGTGTGAATGAAAGGGGGGGGGGAGATAGATTATATGAATGAAAGAAAGGGAAAAAGATTTAAAAACACAACATAACTACTTGTGTGTGTGTGTATACACACACACGCACACACACACACACACATCAATATGATTATGAATAAAAAGGTTGGGGAAAAGAAAAGATAATACATATCTACATACATAGATGATAGATGATACTGTTTGAAGACAAGTCATATCTACCTATATTTTTCCTTATATTTAATAGAAACATGGTTCAGCAATGTCACCGTGGTAAGTTCTACAATGACCTCATTGTGAACATTGCTAGAAAAATATTTTCTGGCTAAAAATGAAGCCAATCTGAAGCCATGATAAAACTCATGGGGTTTCCATTAGTCTACAGGTGACACATATGAATCCATACTTTACTTAGAAAAATAGCTTTATTGAACAAAACACACGCCTAAACCATAAAAACATTTTACGCAACATAAAACACATATAAGGTTTAAAACAGATAAGCCACTCACTCTCTTATCTTATACTAGATACACAATTCAAAAGAAGACACAAAAAAGTAAAGTAAGGAGACAAACAGGGCTTGGTTTCCCAACCTTCCAGGGGAAGGTGTGATTTGCTTCCCAGACTTACATCTTCTAACGCCAGTATATTACTTTTGCTATTTATCATGCTACTGTATGTACCTAGCGTTGCCCAGGGCTGCATTTTGTAATGGTATTTATCAATAAAGTAATTGTTAGTTTTATGATGATAGGGATGGTTTTATCGTCACACTAATTGCAAAGCTGGTAGGCTGTTAGGAATTGTGAGAGTTGAAGTCCAAAACACCTGGAAGACCGAAGTTTGTCCATATCTGCTCTAATGGTCTCTTGGGGTGACAGCTGGCTCTTTTCAGCATATTTCTAATCTATCAGTCACTTGCTTGGTTGTCTCACAAGAGCGCAATAATTGTTCTGTGTTTGCTTTTGGAGTGACTTGTCTTTATGGGCTTATAAAAAATATTCCACAGTCACCTGACTTGATTAAATAAGCAAAGTTCCTTACTAGAACGAAACACAAAGCAATTGTGTCTCAGTCCCTCAGGTACTGACCACATCCTGGTGATATAGGTCTACATGGCCACCCTCTATGGGCTCTATTGCCCTCTTGCATTGAGTTCTGGCTGGCTGCAACTCTCATCCGCCCAAGATTTCCCTGGGCTTCAAGTCCCATCAGCCCTGGATCTGGCTGGCTGCAACTCAAGGCTGTCTTCCTCACCGGTCAGATGGCCCAGTCTTCTTCTTGGGCAATAATGCAACTCCCATTATCTTCTTGGGCAATAATGCAACTCCCATTATCCCCAGCCTGCCTAGCAAAGGGGTAAGTATGTTGGGAGAGGCATTATGGGAAGTAGGCTGAGTCATCTGACTGGTTTGGAGGAGAGCTGTGCCCTTGTTCGTGGGAATCATGTGGTTCTCTGTGTGAGGGTGGGCTTCAACTCCCTTCATCCTCTCTTATATCCCCTAGGCCCAGTAGTATTTTATGTTGGGTCATGATGGGTATGTGTGTCAAGTTTGGTCCAGATCGATCATCAGTGGGAGTCACAGAGCTCTCCAGATGTTGCTGGACTACAACTTTCATTCATTCTCTTCTGCCACTTCCCCAAAAAACTCTGTGAGTATTTTAACTTGGTTATGATGGGTATGTGTGCCAAGCTTGGTCCAGATCAATTGTTGATGGGATTCACATGCTTCTTCGGATGTGGGATGTACTGCAACTCCCATCCTTCTCTATCATTTCCCCTCAAAAATCCACTGCCAGTATTTTAAGTTGGGCCAGCTTTGGTCCAGATTCATCAAGCTATGTAGGAGCCTATGTGGATCAAATATATTTTGACTTATCAATAGATAGGTGTACTTATATTTTTCCTACTCTGTACTCAATGTCTCTGAATTAATTCTACGGTGCAGATGCATTCTATCTCTTATGTGTTCCCTCTTTTTCCCTGCTGCCTTCCATTTTGCCAAACATTATTGGTTTTTCTTATAAATCCTGTCTTATGATATATCCAAGATATAAAACCTCAGCTTCGTCACCTCGGCTTCTAGGGAAAGTTCGGACCTGATTTGCTTTCAGGCCCATTTATTGCTGTTTTTAGCAGCTCATGGGATCTGCAGAACTCTCAGCCAGCATCACATTTAAAATTAATCGATTATCTGCCCAGCCTTTGCAACCATATATAATTCGCTAATCTAATCCTTTAATTTATGGAAGAAAGAACCCAGTGTGTCTTTCTCACATTAAAGCAGATGTTTCGTTGTTTCACGTGAAGAAGGGGAAGGAAGCATACCAGAGTAATCACATAAAATAGAATAATGTAATCATAGAGTACATCTCTAGACTGTAGAATTAATACAGTTGGACACCAGTTGAACTTCCATGGCTCAATGCGATGCATTCCTGGGAGTTGTAGTTTTATTAGCCTTCTCTGCCAAAGAGCACCGGAGCATCACCAGACTATGAATCCCATGACTTCATAGCATTGAGGCATGGAAGTTCAAGTGGTGTCAAACTGCATTCATTTTACAGTCTCATGGGCAAACTTGGACCCTCCGGGTGTTTTGGACTTCACAATTCCTAATAACCTACCGGCTATTAGGAATTGTGAGAGTTGAAGTCCAAAACACCCGGAGGGTCCAAGTTTGCCCATGTCTGGTCTAGATACACCTTATGATTAGATTATATTATTCTATTTTATGTGATTACTCTGGTATGCAGATGCACTCATAGCGAGCTTGTAAGACAAACTCATCTGAATTAAGCCAATGCTGATACTTCCTTCTCCCAAACAGTCGCCATTCTTGTGCTAATCCATGAGATTTTGCTGCCAGAGGCAAAGTTGCAAATGGCACCCTTGCCCTGTGCCTAAAGTCAAAGCAAACAATACCAAAAGCCAGCCAGATTATGTTGGCACACAAGGCGGGAAACATTTCTTCCTGGTGGATCATGGTAAAAAAAGTCAGCAGTAGCCTTTAGTTATTGCTTTTTTAGGATGCCGCCCAAATTTTGCTGCTTAAAGGCTGCCATCTCACCATGCCCAGTGATAAAACCAGTCCTGTGCTGGTCAACCCTAGAAATCATCATCATCATCATCATCATCATCGGATTACTGTGAGTTTTCCGGGCTGTATGGCCATGTTCCAGAAACATTCTCTCCTGACGTTTTGCCCACATCTATGGCAGGCATCCTCAGACCACATTTGGCACAAATACCCGATGTGCCCAAATTCGAATACTGGTGGGATGGGGGGGGGGGGATTGGTTTTGTAATTTGGGAGCTGTAGTTGCTGGAATTTACACTTACAATCAAAGAGCATTCTGAACTCCACTAGCCATGGAACTGAACCAATCTTGGCACACAACTCCCATGCCAACAGAAGGCTTATCACGTCTTACCACAAGGAGGCATGGGAAAGTTTGCAAAATAAAAATTAAAAAAATGAATATTGCCAAGCTTGGGAAAAAGAAAAGAGCATTGCTACTCATTTTAAGTAGCATAATTACATTTAATTAAGATCATTTAAAAAGCCATAATGAGCCCAATAGGTGCGTCTACACTGCAGAATTAATGCAATTTAACATCACCCTAACTTCCACGGCTCAGTCGAATAATAGAATGTTGGAAATAGCAACCTCCCAATCCTTTCACTATTTTTTGTTAATGTATATATTTGTTAACCTGGATTGTATATGTATGTTGATTTGCCAGTTTGACTGTACCTCTTTGGTGTGGGAGGAGCTATAGTCATGTGATTGTACTGAGCATGTTCAGACTTAAGACTCTGTTTTGTATTCAGTATATGTTTGGTCTTCAATGAAAGCAGGTGTGATTATGGACTTTAATGTTAGCAGTATGTGTGTGGAGGTGGATGCATTTATCTGTTTGGATTTCAATAGAGAAGTAAGCTTTTAGGACTTCATTGGATGTTTGTATGACTTATGGACTTCAGTGAGTACTCAAAGTGAGTCCTATACTTAAAGACTTGGACTATTGATTAAGAATGATACCCGGTGTACTCAGCACGCAGAGAGAAACTTCATCCTATCCATAACAGAACTTTAATAAGAAATGTGCCCGTATGGTGAATTAATACAAGATGTTTATGAGTAAACAAGATACATTATTTTTCAAAGAAGACTTATGTTTGTTTGTTTTTTTTATCCCTGAGAGCATATTTTAAACCAAGAGGTTTCAAGGGAGTGTATATGTTTTGGGCAATCACAACTGCAACTTCAACTTCACAGACATGGTTCTTCAGTTTAACAGCTGAGTTACCTGTGTGCCATTACATGAATACATCACTTGTTCAGTGGGTTGACTTCTAACAAGGTCATGCTTTTCTTGATCCATGGTAGTTTAAAGTGTGCCAAAGTGCTTTAATTCTGCAGTGTGCACCTTTGCACACGGTACTAATGATAGCTCTTTGGTACCTCCACATATGCCAGGCATCCTGGAACAGCTTGGGATTTGTAGTTGGTTTTCAAAATTGGTCTCCACATGTTAATGGAGATTTACATTTGCGAAATGGATATGACATCATCTTTCCTTTTCACCAAGGTTATGATTGCCATTTCCCCAGAGAGTGGCACGGCTCAGTGGAATAAAAAAAATAGTTTTACCACATTTTTGCCTTTGCTGTCAAATAGTCCTAGTGCCACATCAAACTACAACTCCCATGATTCCATAGCATTGAGCCTTGCCAATTTTAAAGTGGGCTAAAACTGCATTAATTCTACAATGTAGAACCCTATGTGGAAGCAAAGTGGTGGGCAATTCACGAATGTCCATATATTTCTGGATAGTAGCTCCCATTTGGCATCCTAGATTATCCAGGGACTGATGGGAGTTGCAGTTCAATAGTAAGACGTATCCTGCTTTTTGTGGCCAACTTGTGTAGCTTTATGGACGGGGCAACTTCTGGCCAGCAGATGGGGATATATGCCTAAGAGAACATTACTCCCAGTTGTAAATTGAGCTCACAGAGGGCAGGAGGGTTACACAATAAACACACTCCCCTAGCATTTCTCTTTTTGGTGGAGGATCTGGGTGCTTTTCTTTTTCAAACCGACTAAAGTACATTTCATTTCAGGAGGGATTTTCAAGACTGCCAAACTATCAAATTCATCTTAGTAGTATGCAATGCTAATTTTACTCTTATCTGTCCAGAGGTGCATCTACACTGCAGAACTAATTCAGTTTAGACCCACTTGAGCTGCCATGGTTCATTGCTATGGAATCCTGGGAGTTGTAGTTATCACAATGTCTTTTGCCTTCTCTGCCGAAGAGTGCTGGTACCACACCAGAGTACAACTCCCATGAGACAATGTAGTTTGACACCACTTTAACTAACTTGTCTCAATGCTGTAGAATCCTGGGATGTGTAGTTTGGTGAGGTACCTGCATTCTTTGGCAGGGGAGACTAAAGACCTTGTAAAACTACATCTCCCAGGATACCGTAGCATTGAGCCATGTTAGTTTAAAGTGTGCCAAAGTGCTTTTATCAGAATAATAAAAAGGTGTCGATGCACCTTTGCACACTGTACTAATGAGAGCACTTTGGTACCTCCACATATAACCAGGCATCCTGGAGCAGCTTGAATTTTGTAGTTTGGAGTACTAGAAAGTACTGGGAAGCACAGCAATACTTCAAATCCCCAGACTCCATAGGATGGTGTCACTATAGTTATGAAAGTGGGCCTCCCATATTTGCTAGGGTTAGAGCAGACCTGGGCAAACTTGGGTCTTCCAGGTGTTTTGGACTTCAACTCCCACCATTCCTAACAGCCTCAGGCCCCTTCCTTTCCCCCCTCAGCTGCTAAGCAGCTGGGGTGGAGGCACAAAAGTGAAAAAGATGGATGGAGAGGACTTCAATAGATTGTTAAAGAATTAATATATAATAATTTGGATGAAATGGATCACTACAGCCAGAAATCACAATCTAAACAATAAAATCAGTGGAAATGCTGAACGAGGATTGCAAAATAGGGACACTTGGAAGGGTATGTTTTGCATTTTTCACAACACAGGGTGGGATGGGAGTTAGGTTATTTATGGAAATATGTGCTGTTTCATTGATACGGAGCAAGCACATAGGAATGGTTGTTTTCACTTCTGCTGTCCAGAGGCCTTGACATCCATGCTCCCCCCTCCGCACACACTTCCTTTCCACTTTTATTTTGCTGTCGGCTGCCTTTTCTCCTGGCTCCAAGTTCCTCCTTTTGAGGCTGCTGGCTTGTGCAAGAAGCCAGTTTCACCTCTTTTTCGCTGAGGTCACCCCGGTCCTTGGAGGAGCGATCACGAGGGGGTCAGCTGAGCTGACGGGGCAACATCCTTCTCCCCCACAAACCCATCCCCAAACCCCCATCTTTGTCTCCAGCTGCCTCCCTCTTTAGGAAACAGTTGTGAACCCCTTTTCTTGAATTTTCCAGGGTTGACAGTACTGTCTTGATTTTTCAGAGCTAAAACCTAGACCAAGGATGCATCTACACTGTAGAATTAATGCAGTTTGACACCACTTGAACTGTTTTGGCTTAATGCTAAAGAAACCTGGGAATTGTAATCAGCACTCTTGGGCAGGGAAGTTTAGAGTCCTTGGAACTGTGGGAACTGCAGTTTTATAAGGTCCTTAAAACCTATTCCCCAAACTATAGTTTGACACCACAACAACAACAACAATAATAATAATAATAATAATAATAATAATAATAATATAAATAAATAATTTTATTTCTCCTCTGCCACCATCTCCCCGAAGGGACTCAGGGCGTCCAACAAAATACAGCAAAGTGCCACATACAGATAATACATAAATCTGAAACGATAAAAACCACAGAATTACAACCACACACATATAATAGCTGCCAGGATTCAATTCCAAGTTACAGTTTTACATTTTTTTTTTGCCTTCTCTGCCAAAGGAGTGGTGGCTCCACACCAAATTACAAACCCCATCATTCCATGGAGTTTACTGCCTTTTTTGGCAAGGTCTATTCAGTCAAAGTTTGCCATGGTTATCTTGGAGGTTGAGAGAGTGTGACATCTCCAAGCCCATCCTGTAGGTTTCTATCACCAAGAGGGATTCAAACTCCGGTCTCCTGGACTCCTAGGATGCGCCTATAATGTAGAATTGATGTAACAACACCGCTTTCACTGCCGTGGCTCAATGCTGTGGAATCCTGGGAGTTGTAGTTTTACAAGGTCTTTAACCTTCTCTTTCAGAGTGCTGGTAGTGCCCCAAACTCCATCTCCTAGGATTCCATAATATTGAACCTTAGCAATTAAAGTGGGATCGAACTGCATAAATTCTACAGTGTAGATCAGTGGTTCTCAACCTGTGGGTCCCCCTACAACTCCCAGAAATCCCAGTCAGTTTACCAGCTGTTAGAATTTCTGGGAGTTGAAGGCCAAAACATCTGGGGACCCACAGGTTGAGAACCACTGGTGTAGATTTACCCCAAGAGATTCAAAGCACAGATATGGGATATACAGCTGTTGTTTAAGAGTGACGGGTGCTGTTGTCTCTCCTGTTAGAATGGATCACAGCAGACTTGACACAAGGGTGTCTAATCCAAGACCAGTACTCGGTTGTGGACTACAACACCCAGAACTCCTACATTTGGCTATGTTGACTGGAGGATTTTGGGTGGAATGACATTTGTTGCTGCTGTCCTACAGAAACAGATTTATTAATCTCTACCTTCATATTTAGGACAAGAAAAACTGTCTGGAAACACATCAGAAGCTGGGAAAGTTACGGTACTTTTTTGGGACACCTTTCAGGAATTCTGGGAACTGTAATTTCCCCTTCCCAGCAACTTTCCCAAAACGCTTATGGCTCTGCAAAATCCACCATCACCATCGCTATGGTTGCTAACTGATTAAAAGCACTAGACGGCTGCTAAAAGCCCAAGAGCAGTGTAAGATGTCCTCTGCCTGGTCAGTACGCACCACTATTCATCATAAAGAGAGTGTGATCCTTGGCCTTGAAGTTTAGTTTATTTTCCTTGTTTTGATTCATGTCACTTGAGCTTGGGTGCATCTACACTGAAGAATTAATGAAGTTTGACATCAGTTAAACTGTCTCAGTTTAATTTGGGAAGGCACCAGCGTTATTGGGCAGAGAAAGGCTAAAGACATTATAAAACTACAACTCCCAAGGTTCCACAGCATTGATCCATGGCAGTCAAACTGGTGTTAAACTGTATTAATTCTACAGTGTAGTTGCCTCCCTTGTTTGTGCTGAGTCAAGGTTGCCGGAATGGGATGGCGCTGAGTCACTTTTTGTCCGGCTGTGACTTGTTTCCTCCCCACCATCATCCTCTCTTGGCTTTGACTATATTCTCCCCCACATCTCTTTTGGGGGTGGTGGGGCTGTGATTGTGTCATGCATCTCTCCCCAGATACCAAAATAGAAGCTACAGAAACCACAAAGAAAGGGAGTGCAAAAGTTTCATTTTTCGTTCTTCCAGAATCAGCTCAGAATCGGCGCTGGCAAAACCTTTTGGTGTAGTATAGTTATACCTGCAATGCAAGGATTCCCCCATTAGGTGGCTCTATAGAGCTCTCTCAATACTCTTCTTAATTTGTATTAATAATAACAATTATCATCATCATAATTATTATTATTTATTTATTAGTAATTATTATTAGGGGCCTCTGGTGGCACAGTGTGTTAAAGCGCTGAGCTGCTGAATTTGCGGACCAAAATGTCACAGGTTCAAATCCAAGGAGGGGAATGAGCGCCTGCTGTTAGCCCCAGCTTCTGCCAACCTAGCAGTTCGAAAACATGCAAATGTGAGTAGATCAATAGGTACCGCTCCAGCGGGAAGGTAATAGCGTTCCATGCAGTCATGCCGGCCACATGACCTTGGAGGTGTCTATGGACAACGCTGGCTCTTCGGCTTAGAAATGGAGATGAGCACCAACCCCCAGAGTCGGACACAACTGGACTTAACGTCAGGGGAAACCTTTACCTTTACCTTTAATTATTATTATCACAATTGTTATTAGATAATAATAATAATAATAATAATAATAATAACTTTTATCCCACTTTTCTTCTCTCAAAGGAAACTCCAAGTGGCTTATTTGCACAAGATATACACTAATCATGTATTTTCTTGCACTCCAGTGGCAACCCAGCAGGCATAAACGTAACAGGGTCAACCTTTCTCTCATAGCTGGATTACCTTGCTGTACCGAGCATCACCTGTTTAATTCCTGCCTGTCTTGCTGCTGTCACAAAGACTCAGGAATTGAATTGGAGGACATAATACAGGCCCAGAGCAAAGCATAAGACACAACAGATCGGGATGTAAGCATCTCTGGATTAGGGACCTTGTTGTCTCTCTTTCTGTATCCCAACTGTTAACAGAGGTGGAGACACCTGATAAGCGGTCATAAAAATAACAGAGCCTTGTTATGATCCGATTAGTGATAATCGCTCTGTGCTATTGTCACCTGGGGGGTGGATAGGATCAGGATAAAAAAGCAGGACAACAATCTCGGACGAAGGCGGGACCCGGGGACCCGGTTCATAGGATCCCTGTAATTTGCTAGCTTCAGCAACTCCACCTCCAAGAAACCCCAAAACTGGTGGGTTGTGGCCCTCAAATTCCAAGAGCCTCAAACTAGTTGAACCATCCACCCTCAAATGTCCTGTCTCCCAGTTAAGAAATCCCCCTTGTCTAATCCTCCAGTGAGTGGCACTTTTAATGAGCTCTGATCTTCCTCCAAAGCCAGACAAAAGGGCCACCCTCTCGCCACCTCTTCTTCTGCCACCCACAAAAACAAACAGGTGGATTAACCCACTGGGGAGACCTTTTAAAATGGGATGAATGTCCCAAAAGGGGTCGGTTTCAGCCAGAGGGTCCCCGGGTTAAACTTTTAACCCCGATAATCCCCTGCAAAAAGGGAGCGAAATGGGTGTTTTGTCGGAAGGTCTCAATTGCTGGATCTCCCTCAAGCCTGGATCTGACCTTAACAGGTTCGAGAGCTGGGCCAAAACTAACCAAATGAATGGGGAGAAATGTACGGTACTATACTTAGGCAGAACAAATGAAATGCACTGATATTGGATGGGAGACACAGTCCAATAGGAACCTCGGAGTCGTAGTAGACCACAAGCTGGACAGGAGTGAACAGAGTGATGCAGCAGCAAAAAATGGCAATGCAATTCTAGGTGGAGTATAAGTATCCAGATCAAGGGATGTCATAGTCCCAGTCTATTCTGCTGCCACTGGAATACCGTATCCTCTTCCTAGCATCATAATTCAGGAAGGATATAGTCAAGCTGGAACATGTCCAGGGTTTTTTT
This sequence comes from Anolis carolinensis, assembly GCF_035594765.1. Classification (NCBI taxonomy): domain Eukaryota; kingdom Metazoa; phylum Chordata; class Lepidosauria; order Squamata; family Anolidae; genus Anolis; species Anolis carolinensis. The sequence continues at coordinate 7,658,445 of NC_085846.1, forward strand.
TTTTGGCAAAGGTTGGATGGCCATCTGTCAGGAGTGCTTTGTTGGTATTGGACTGACTGGCTCTTGGGGTCACTTCCAATTCTATAATTCTATGGATTTGGAAGCCAATGTGGAGGATGAGTTCCAACAGGTTAGAGGTAAGAGGACAAGTTGGACATGCAAAAGGTGCTGGGTTTAAATCCCGGGAAGCTTGGCGGCTCAAGATGGTCTCAGGCTTGAGAGAATGAAATTGGTAGAATAAACGTTTGGTGCATCTAAACTGTAGAATGAGTGCTTTATCTGCCATGACCCAACACAATGGAGTCCTGGGAGTTCTAGTTTGACAAGGTCTTTCGCTCTTCTCTGGCAAAGTGGGCTGGTGCCTCCCCAAAGTGCACTTCACAGGATTCCATAGCATTAAGTTATAGTAATTAAAGTGGTGTCAAACTGCATTCATTTTACAGTGTGGATTCACTCCCTGGATCCTCTGAAATTGGACAGGTAACGTTCTTTCCCAACATGGAGTTGTATGGATATGTGTGGATAAAGCTTTTCCTGTTGAAGTTTGCCACTGAAAAGGGATGAAAGCCCTGCAAGAGATGAGATCAATAAAGAGGTATGTAAAAGAGAAAGAAAGATAGAGAGAGAGATGATATGCGTGTTGATATGTGGCTGCACATTATGCACTGGATGGCTGCCTTGGGGTCAAAGTTACTTAGAGTAAGTAATTCTCCAGCCTCCTTCTCAGTCAATCGATCCCAGCCCTCGGCCGGAGGTTAAAAAGTTAGAGAAGGATTGAGATTAGACAAAAGAAAGGAGTGTGTTTCCGGGAATTACACGTGCGAGAGACTGAAAGGGACCAGGGCTGAATCTAATGCAGTTCAATTTGCATTATTTGGAAGTATAGATCCAGCCCAAGAGGAAGAGATTTTGGCTGTTAGATGCCCAATTTGCCCCCAGTCATAAAATCCCAAGTCATAAAAGATCCTTTGTGGTTGTGTGCCTTCAAGTTGTTTCCAACTTATAGCAACCCTTGGCAAGATTTCTTTTTAATCGGGGCTTTTGCCTTTGCCTTCCTCTGAGGCTGAGAGAGTGTGACTTGCTTAAATTAATGCCACTTGCCACTCCTTTAAATTAATGCCGTTTGATGCCACTTTAATTTAATGCCTTTTGACACCGCTTTATATGCTACGTAGAATTAATACAATTCGACACCACTTTAAGTTAATGAAGTTTGACACCACTTTAAACGCTGTGGCTCAGTGCTATGGAATCACAGGAGAGTAGGAAACTAGGCAAGGGAGGCTTATATATCTGCAGAAGGTCCAGGGTGGGAGAAAGAACTCTTGTCTGTTGGAGGCAAGTGTAAATCTTGCAATTAATCACCTTGATTAATATTGAATAATCAAAGCTTCAAAGCCTGGCTGCTTCCTGCCTGGGAGGTGTTAGCTGGCCCTGATTGTTTTCTGTCTCAAATTCCCCTGTCTTCTGGGTGTTGTTCTTTATTTACTGCCCTGATTTTAGAGGTTTTTAAATAGTGGTAGCCAGATTGTTCATTTTTGTGGTGGAACTCCCAGTGGCGCAATGGGTTAATTCTCTTGTGCCGGCAGGACTGCTGACTTGAAGGTTGGGTTGCAGACCGGAAGGTTGCCAGTCCAAATCCAACCCGGGGTGTGCGCGGATGTGCTCGCTCTATTAGCTCTAGCTCCATGCGAAGACATGAGAAAAGCCTCCCACAAGGATGGTAAAACATTAAACATTGTCCCCTGGGCAACGTCCTTGCAGACGGCCAATGCTCTCACACCAGAAGCAACTTGCAGTTTCTCAAGTCACTACTGACACGGGGAAAAAATCATGGTTTCCTCCTTTCTGTTGAAATTGTTCACATGCTTGTGTGTAGTCTGACATATATCTCGCACCTCTGAGGATGCCCACCATGGATGTGGGGAAAACGTCAGGGGAGAATGCTTCTGGGACATGGCCATACAGCCTGGAAAACGCACAGCAACTCAAATCCTTAATAGGCAAGATAGCACCATTGGATCCCACTCTTTTTTTCTTTCCTTTTTGGCAAGCCTTCTGGCTCTTTGCCTGACCGTTTAACCCCTTCAACCTTTCCAGGAGATAATCCGATCATTTTACCCTGAAAAGAGGGTAAATATGGCCAGAGATGGGGAGGGGGTCCTTTGGAGTCCACTGGGGTTAAAAGTTTAACCCCTGGCTGATCCGGGAGGAGAAATCTCCCCTTCTGGCCTACCCCCTTGATCCCATTAAAAGTCTCCCCGCCGGGCTAATCGCTGTGTTTGTTTGCTGGGATGACGGCAGGGGGTTTATTGGGATGGGTTCGGGGGTCCAGGCAATCCTCTTGGCCGGACTGAGCCCCCATTAAAGGTGTCGGCCCGTGTCCGGATTAGAGGGAGAAATGTGGGTCAGCGGGGTCGGGACATATTTGGGAGAATGGAGAGATTGGCCAATTAAAGGGAGAATTGATCCCTCAGCAGATTAGCAAGAGCTCAGTTTTGTTTGCAGACAAGCCAAGGGATATTGGGATTGGGAACCGGGGGTCTTTCATCCGGCGGGGCCGGCCCGCGCACCATCAAACAATATATTACTTAATGAGATCCAATTAAATTGTTGTCAACACTTGGGGGGATTTATCAGTGTGTAGCGGCCCAGCTCCGTTCCCAATTTGAAGTGGGCACAGCATTGGATCGGGTGCTCAGCCATGAAAATCCATTAGGTGACCTTGGGCAAAGTCACACTCTCTCAGCCTCAGAGGAAGGCGAAGGCAATCTCCCTTTGGATAAATATTTCCAAAAAAAAGTCGCAATAAGTTTGCATCTATGCCAGGCATGGTCAAACTTTGGCTGTCCAGATGTTTTGGACTTCAACTCCCACCATTCTTAACAGCCTCATGCCTCTTCCTTTTCCCACTCAGATGCTTAAGCGGCTGAGTGGGAAAAGGAAAGGGCCTGAGGCTGTTAGGAATGGTGGGAGTTGAAGTCAAAAACATCTGGACAGCCAAAGTTTGACCATGTCTGATCTACACTGTTAACTGTCAGGAAAAAATATACATATATGGGTTTCCATAACCCAGAAACGACAACAACATCTTTATCCCTTTCTGGCACATAGTAATACAGTAGAGTCTCACTTATCCAACATAAATGGGCCAGCAGAACGTTGGTTAAGCAAAAATGTTGGTTAATATGGAGGGAATTAAGGAAAAGCCTATTAAACATCAAATTATGTTATGATTTTACAAATTAAGCACTTCAACATCATGTTTTGCAACAAATCGACAGTAAAAGCAGTTCAATACATGGTAACGTCATGCAGCAATTTACTGTATTTACAAATTTAGCATCAAAACATTGCAATGTATTGAAAACATTGACTACAGAAATACTGACTACTAAAAGGCAGACTGCGTTGGATAATACAGAATGCTGGATAAGCAAAGGTTAGATAAGTGAGACTCTACTATATTTAAATATTTGAAAGGATGTCCCATTGAGGAGGAGACAAGGCTGTTTTCTGATGTTTCGGAGACAATGGAGAAATTCAAGAAACAACTGAAGACCTGGATGTTTAGGTTGGTCTTTGGTGAGACAGTCACTGGATGACCAGTCTCAGTTGGCATTATAACTCTATCCTGAATTTTATTAGGTCCCTTTTATTCTGGTATTTTAACTGATGATGTTATTTTTATATTGCTGCTGCAGTCCCCCCCCACCAATGAAGTCGACTGAATTCTACTTGGTGGTTGATTGATATTAATACTGCTGTATTAACTCTTGTTTTATTGTCTTACTGTGTTTTATTTTTTTTGTATATTGTTCAATGTATTTATGCTGTTGTTTTTGTAACTTGTGCTGGTCGGGCCTTGCCCCATGTGAGTCGCCCCAAGTTCCCATGGGGAGATGGTGGTGGGGTATAAATAAAGTTTATTATTATTATTATTATTATTATTATTATTATTATTATTATTATTATTAAATTCAAATGGCAGGAAAAGGGATTCCACTAAACATTAGGAAGAACGTCCTGATGGTAAGAGCTGTGGAATAGGTAGCTTGGGAGTCTGGCAGAATCTCAGTCTCTGGAGGTTTTAATCAGATGACCATTTGTCGGGAGGGTTTTGATTGTGTCTTTCTGCCTGACACAACGGGGCTGGACTAGATGGCCCTTGAGGTCCCTTCCAAGTCCATACTTCTGTAAGAAAGGACATTGGGTGCCCCCTGCTCTTCCTTTCGGTCAGCTGGGAAGGTCACGCCAGGGGTGCTGGGGCCGGGGCAGAGAGTGGGGTGAGGCCAGATGACAGCCTGACGTCAACCTGAATAGGACGAGAATCCCCTGTCACAAAGGGTTAGCAACGCCGCTTGGTCTTTTTGTCCTGGCCACTGACGGGTATTAGGGAAGGGCTAGGCCGGGACAGGAGCCATGGCAACTGGGCCACGGGGCTGAATCTGGACAACGTCCACCTCCGGGCCCCTCCACCCTCTGCTGCCCGACCCATGACTTGTGCGGTGCCCCAGCGAGAGCCGGTCCCTTTGCCACGGCTGAATGAATAAGCGTGCCATGCGGCTATTTTGGTCTTCTTCATCACCATGCAGTATGTAGGGGTGCACAATTGAAAAAGGGATCATCATCTAATCCAGCCCAGTTCTGCCAGGCAGCAGGACACAATCCGAGCACTCCTGACAGATGCCCATTTGGCCTCTGTTTAAAAATACGAAAGGTCTGCCACACTCCCACGGAGCCTATTCCACTGCCTTATCTCTTATCTTGATTTTTCCAAATATTGAGGTAGAATCTGACATATAGTGATCCTATCATAGGGGTTTTTTTATTACGTTTGTTCAGAGGGGTTTGCCATTGCCTTCCCTGGAGGCTGAGAGAGTGTGACTTGTCCAAAGTCACCAGGAATTTCACTAGTCATTGCTTTATAGTACAACCAGGTAACAAGGAACGCCTTTTTCTGCACACGCATTAGGAATGTGTATCTGGTTGTTCTGAGTTCATGCTTTCAAATAGCATTCGTGGTGATTTGCAGTTGTGAGGAAGGCAAATAGGATGGATCATTTTACCAAAGGGCTAGATCATGCATGGGCAAACTTGGGCCCTCCAGGTGTTTTGGACTTCAACTCCCACAATTCCTAACAGCCTACCGGCTGTTAGGAATTGTGGGAGTTGAAGTCCAAAACACCTGGACGGCTGAAGTTTCCCTATGCCTGGGCTAGATGGATATTTGGACCACTTTTAAAAAAATGATTTTTCAGCATGCCATGAGAATTTTTCAGCATGCCATGCCACTGAGAATCCCACGCATAAAGTGGCCCCTGGACCTGCTTAGTCACCCGTTCATGCTCAAAAATTATGCTTTTCCCCAGGACTGACTCCTGCTATTCAACAGGATGGCAGGAATGGGCAGCCACAGAAACCCACTGAGTGGCCATGGGCACATCACACTCCCTCAGCCTCAGAGGAAACCAGAGGCAACTCCCTCTGAACACATCTGGTCAAGAAAGCCCACGATAGCTGATGCATCTACTCTGAGGAATTACTATCTCATCACAACTAGAGCGTAGACCCACTTTAAAACCAGTTTCTGCTTCCTGTGGAATTATGGGGCTTATAGTTTAGTGAGGAGCCTTTAAACTGCTCAGCCAGACAGGTCCTGGGCCTCACTGAACTACAAACCCCAGAATTCTACAGGAGGCAGCAACTGGATTTAAAGTGGATCCGCACTCTAATTTGATGAGGTTGTTAATTCAGTTTGGCACCAGTTTAACTGTCATGGCTCAATACTATGGAATGCTGGGAGCTGTAGTTTCACAAGGCCTTTTCTACCAAAGGGTTCTGGGGACTTAGTAAACTACACCTCCCAAGATCCCCTAGTTTTGGCAGTTGATGTGGTATCAAACTGCATCCATTCTACAATGTATGTGCACCTAAGGCCACCTAAGACTGGATCTGTACTGCCCTATTATGTAGTTTGAAACTGCATTATGGCCAGTGTAGACCAGGCATTGGCAAACCTTAGCTCTCCTGGTATTTTGGACTTCAACTCTCAAAATTCCTAACAGCTGGTAAGAATTGTGCTGGAAGTGCCAAAGCTTGCCCATACCTGGTGTAGACTCATATAATGCAGTTCAGTGCAGTTTAGGAATCTACATTTCCGTTGGGTTCACAGGAAACATAGATCCAGAATGGGGAGAGGGCCCCCTTGTTTGGCCCTTGGCTTCAGGCAGCAGAAACCCTTGGGTCAGCTTTGACTTTTTGGAACCGAAACCCAAGAGTGTCCTCTTTTCTTTGCCCGCTTAAGGAAGAAGCGCAAAAGGAAGTGGCTTCTTCAAAGTCTGAGAAGGAGGAGGCCACAGGGACAACCCTTGGCTTACTCATCCCGCAGTTGTGTGTGCAAGATCCCTGCCTCTTTCCTCCGGCAATGCTAATGCAGTCCAAGGTCCTCATTGGCCGGCTGTTAATATATGCCAATGAGCTCAGCTTCCCCAGGGCTTTATAGGGAGCCCCGGTGTCCTGCCTCTGGTCTCTGGGATTGGCATTTGCCAGCCACCCTTCCCTGGCACCGGTGCGCAGGGGCACTGAGGAAACACCAGGATCCCTCCCCTTCCAAGACCTGGGCTTTCCAAAAAAAAGGAAAATAGATGGACCCCCAAACACACAGGTGGGTACGGCAAGTGGTTCTGCCCCAAGAAACTTGCCAGGGCAAAGTCCTGGGTTATTGCTTTATTTTGACCCTTCGCAGTGTGTTTGGAGCATAGCTTGGAAAAGATTAGCTTTTCCGCCAACCGGCTGGTAGTGGATTCTGGAGGCTGCAGCTAAGAATGAAACTTTCCTGAGATCTGGCTAGATAGAAGGAGGAGTGTCCCTCTTTGATTGTATGTGCATTGTGGACAGGGAATAGACCCAGATGGTCCTGTTATATGGGTATCAAAGGCATAGAATAGATCCAGATCAATGGCCCAGTTTGATTGTATATGTATTGTGCACCTGGAATGGACCAGATCTATGTCTCCATTTGATTGTATGCATCAGGGGCAGGTAATGGATCCAGATCTATATCCCTATCTGATTGTATGTGCATTGCGGGCAAAGAATGGACTCATGTCCATTTGATTGCATGTACTTTGCAGGCAGGGAATGGAGCCAGATCTATGTCTGTATGATTGAATGTTCATAGCATACAGGGAATTGATTCAAATCTATGGCCCTGTTCACATGTTCATTGTAAGCAGGGAATGAAGTCAGATCTACATCCCTGTTTGATTATGTGTGCATTGTGGGCAGGGGAATGGACCCAAATCTATGCGCCTCCTTGCCAAGGCCAGGACCTTGGTAAACCTTACAGATCCTTTGGAAACAGGTCTTCTGAGAAGTACCCCCCTGGGGTTTACTACTTGAGTGTGTGAGAACTGTGCCCTTTAATAACCCTCCTTTATTTAAAAAAGGGAAAGGATTTGATCATGGCAGGTCAAGTCATAAGTGTGATGGTGAGGTATATAATGGATAGATAGGAAACAAAGTGTGTGAGTGGGATGCATATGGCACATACATGTGTGTGAGTGCGTATGTGTGCACTGGAGTAAAAATGAATCAAGGAGATCTGGGATAGCTTTTCATAATGATGGTCAAACTGAGCGTACAACGTTATTTTAGTCTTGTGGCGGCATCTTCTCACAAGTCTGTTGTGCTGCGCATCAGAGACATAAACAAGAGAACAGCCAGGAAAAGTGTGAAGTGTGTCTATTTTGTGTTTAAAAGCTTGGTAGGAGTTCAGATAAATCTATGAGAACTTTAAGGGAACTGATTGTGAATCACAAATCCTTCTGCCAAGGAAAGCCAAAGAGGAGGAAATTACCCTTTGGAGCGGGGCAGAGAAAGTTGCCATTTTGAGTAAAACTCCCCTAATCCTGGCCATACTGATTGGGGGATTCTGGGCATTGATGTGTAAAAAAGTAACTCTCCTAAGCTACAGGGAAATAATATTTCCCATTTTTTCCTTTTGTTTCCTGGTCCAAAACTAAATGAAGGAATCTTACTTGGAAGAATATCAGAGCTGCAAGACTGTGGGACAATATTTCCTCAGTAGTTTGAGGATTTAAGACATTTTTTTTCTGCAGAAAATGTCTTTTTGTACAGAAAATACAAACAATGTATTTCTGTGCAGAATGATTTTCCAAAATGTTATGGATTTTTCAAATATGGACAGAATTATGTGCAGAAATACTAAATTTCTTCCCTAATGCAGCATAAACCTTTCTCATGGTTTGTTCTTGCAAATGGACATGCCTACTGACCAGAGCACAGTAATCTAGGTCTGGATGTGATTCTATAGGGCAGGGTGACTATTCAGGTGGGATTTGGTCAGCTGGTCCTATATGTGTATGTGTACAGTGGATGTGTTTTAAGCACTGCTGGCCAACACCTTTGTTGGTATGTGTGTCTTGTGAGTTCAAATATGGTTTGGAGCAATTCACAGCCTCATCTTGGTTTAGGAATTATAGCTTTCTCAGATCCAAACCACTATTTTCTGCATCATGTGTGGGTGCAATGAATGGAACAGTGTGATGCAACAGCTAAAAAGGCCAATGCGAATCAGAGAATACTGTTCAGATTGAATAGTCCAATTCTTATTCTGCCTTGGTCAAACCTCAGTTGGAATAACCCTCCACCTAGTTCTGGGCAAAGTTGTTAAAGAAGGATATGGGCAAGCTGGAAGGGAGACCAAAACAGTCAAAGGTTTGGAAGCCATGAAGATTAGGAGGGGTCACAAGAGTCATGTTTGAAAATTGGAAAGGATGTGCCATTGAGGAGGGGGCAGGATACAACAGAGAGACTAGGATACAATGGAGCAATGGATTCAAATCACAGAAAAAGAGATTCCACTTAAACATTAGGAAGGACTTCCTGATGGTCAAAACTATTTGAGAGTGAATATGTTGCCTTGGATTGTGGTGATTTTTTGGAGATTTTTGAAACAGAGGCTGGATGGCCATCTGTTTGGAGAGCTTGGCTGGTAGCAGATTGGCATTGGACTGGGTGGTTCCTGGCATTCATATACAGCTCATATTATAGAATCATAGAGTTGGAAGAGCCCCCAAGGGTAATTCTTAAGGAGGTTTGAAACGGACCCCAAAGACATAGAATCAGAAGGGCCCCCAAGGGCCATCTCTAAGGAGGTTTGGAAGGGATCGCATGGATCTCCCAAAGGAGATTTGACTGCTGGACCAGGTACTTCCATAAACCCAAAGATACAGAAGAGGATACTGTTGGGTGGTGCCATGGCTGTAATCCATTAATCCAACCCTCCAGAGTCAAGGGAGAAGCTCGGCTTTGTCCCTTTAATCTCCTCTTTCTCTCTGCTCCCGTTCAGGATGAGTGCCTTGGCGCCCAGTCCTCTGGCCCTGGACTACCTGGATGAATTCGACCTGCTGAAGTTTGAGGTGAAGCAGGAGGCCTCCAGGCCGGGGGGCAGCTCATCGTTGACCTCCACCCCCTGCAGCTCCGTGCCCCCTTCGCCCACCTTTGACAAGGCCGGCGGGGACCCCAAGTCCACTCTGGAGGAGCTCTACTGGATGGCCACGTTGCACCAGACCCTGGCGGCAGCCGCAGCAGGGGGTGGCCCCGAGACCCAAATGATGCCCGGTTTGGATGAGGCCGTTGAGGCATTCTTGGGGGTCCCCGTGATGGAAGGGGGACTCCGGGGAAGAGCCACCCCGCAAATCCAGGGTTTCGTTGGAGCCGGTGAAGGGCTTGGAGGAGACCAGCAGCAGGTAGGACAAAGAGCAAGGATCTCCATTGATGGGGGAAATAGAGAAAGAAGGTTATTTCCACTAGTCCTTCTTAAATCTTTGGGATTATGGGATAGACATTTGCAGTGAGAGTTAGAACCCAAGGCTGTCAGTAATGAAGGTGAAAGCTCTCTGAGCATGTACAGAGTGTCTTTTCCTTAACACTTAATTGCTGCAGACTCTCAGTAGTCAAGGGGAAAGGTCTCTGAGCATGTGCAGAGTATCTTTTCCGTATCCCTAGGCGATAGCTAACGAGTCTAGGATCTAGACCTAGGATCTAGAGTCTTGATCTAACTCGTCAGGCTTTCCATGATGAGTTAGATCAATGGCTGTCTGTTTAGAAAGCGAGAGAATGCCTTGGCTAGGGATAGAATCATAGAGTTGGAAGAGACCTCGTGGGTCATCCAGTCCAACCCCCTGCCAAGAAGCAGGGAAATGCATGCAAATAGACTTTTAGTTCACCAAAGGCCAAGAAACCAAAGAAATCTTAGCCTGAATGTTGGCGTGTGGTGGATTCTGTGAGCTGCAACCAAAAAAAAGACTTTTCTAAGTCCACATTGCAGAATTATGGTGGTTTGATGACACTTTAAATGCCATGGCTCCATTTTATGGAATCCTGGGACTTGTAGTTTAGAGGGGAGGGATATAAAATTCTCCACCAAGGAGTGCTAATGCCTCCCAAACTGCAAACCCAAATGATCCCCTAGGAAGCAGCAAAGGGATCTAATGTGGAATCATAACCCTATCACTGTGTAGTCGGCTCTCCACATTTGTGGGTTTAACTTTTGCAGATTGTATTAATACGTTCCCCCTAGGTCCTAGAACAGAGGCTCTCAACCTGTGCATCCCCCGGTGTTTTGGCCTACAACTCCCAAAAATCCCAGCCAGTTTACCAGCTGTTAGGATTTCTAGAAGGCCAAAACATCTGGGGACCCACAGGTTGAGAACCACTGTCTTAGGATATTCCTAGAGTCAACAGGTCTTCTTCCTCCAACACAGTTTGGTAGGTCCTTTAGTACCACTTGATGGCCAACTTCCACAAAAGGTGTGCAAGGGCTCATGGTGCAAATGTCTGGGGGTGCCTTGATTCCCAATTTTGTTCCCTCTTCCCCCTATTTTCCTCCCCAGCTCCCGCCAATGCTCTCGGACCGCTTCTCAGACGCCCAGCTGGTCTCCATGTCGGTGCGGGACCTCAACCGCCAGCTGCGGGGCTTCGGCAAGGACGAGGTCCAGCGGCTGAAGCAGAAGCGGCGCACCCTCAAGAACCGAGGCTACGCCCAGTCCTGCCGCTTCAAGCGGGTCCAACAGCGCCATGTCCTGGAGGCCGAGAAGTGCCAGCTAGCCCAGCAGCTGGAGGCCCTGCGGGTAGAGATGGCCCGGGTGGCCCACGAGCGAGACGTCTACAAGGCCCGGTGCCAGAAACTCCTCGGGGACGCCGCCGGAGGATCCGGCGAGGAGACCACCGAGCCCCCAACCCCCCAGTCTACCTCGCTAGCCCAGTTCTTCCTATAAATCGCCCTTCCGTGGCCCAGTGGGCTATGAGAGCTTGAACTGTGTGTGCCCCTATCCTAGCTCCAGGATCATGGAGGCGTCTTCCCCTTTCGGTCCACCAGGGGGCAATATCAGCAGAATGTAATGACCTTTTCTCCCACCAGGTGGCGCCAAAGCACTTGCCATTATGCTGCGGCGCAGTGGGCCAATCCAACCTACAAATATATAGGTTTTACAGCTTCTCCCATCTCTACGAATCTTGGGAATTGTCATAGGGAAAAGGGAAGAATGCTTTCAAAGTAGTTATGGGCAATTTTTGGCTCTCCCTATGTCGCTATCCTCCATCTATGCTAGCTATCACCAATGGTGAGGGATTATGGGAGCTCCAGTCGTAGTAGACCAGAAGTCCTTTCCCATTACGGCATTATACATCTTGATATCACTTTAATTGCCACCGTTCTTTTCTATGGACTGCTGGGATTTGTAGTTCCACATTATATTACTACACTTTCCAGCATGTGCAGAATGTTGCAGTTAAAATGGTATCAGAGTGTTATGATTGGACACTGGACATGCAGAACTGGGATATGCAGTACACTTGAACCTCATCATCCACAAATTCTGCAAGCATGGATTTCACCATTCACAACTTATATATATATAGCTAAAAAGGAAATCTTCATTTTGCCATTTTATATAAGGGACACCCCATTGTAGTACCCCATTGTAGACAATGGAACTTGAGTATCCACAGATTTTGGGATCCATACAGAGTCTTGGAACCATGTCCCATTAGATACCAAGAACCAACTGTATTTGTGGACTACAACTCTCACAATTCCCTGCTTAACATAGGATTTGTGGTCCAAAAATTTGAGGGATTCAAGTTGCCAACTAACATTAGAGTTTCTTATAACCATTGCTCAAAACTACAAATCCCAAGATTCTCCAAGAGAAGGAATGACTTCTAGGCTGCCACTAAACTGTAGAATTGATGCTGTTTGACTGCCGTGGCTTAGTGGCATGGAAGCCTGGGAGTTATAGTTTGCAGTACTCTTTGGCATAGAAGGCCCTTGTAAAACTACAACTCCCAGGATTCCATCGCATAGTGCCACGGCAATCAAACTGGTGTCAAACTGCATCCATTCTGCAGTGTAGATGTGCCCTGAATCATGGTGCCAACCTTTACAATGCTCCTTTTTTTCTGTCATTGTGTTGGTTGCTTTGTTTGAAGTCAAGAGGGGTAAACTGTAAAGGGAAAGGAGAGGCCAGTGGCGTAACATCCCCGGGTAGAAAATTGTGGAAATGTCAGAGAGAGAAAGGCACGTATTGTGGTTGCTGAGCAACCGCATACCTTTCTTCCTCTCCACCTCTCGGCTTTTGTGCGTCCTGACACAATAGCCCAATGTGGTACAACTAGGAATGCATCTACACTGTAGAGTCAATGCGGTTTGACACCACTTGAACTATCATGGCTCGTTGCTATGGGATCCTGGGATTCATACAACTCTACGGATCTCACAGCATCGGGTCATGGCTGTTAAAGTGTAGATCAGGTACAGTATAGATCAGATATGGCAAACTTTGTCCCTCCAGGTGTTTTGGACTCCAACTCCTACCGGCTGTTAGGAATTGTGGGAGTTGGAGTCCAAAACACCTGGAGGGACAAAGTTTGCCCATGCCTGGTGTAGATGCATTCAATGTTTTATGGGGATATGGCCATTTTCAGGAGGTGAAAGGAGCCAGCGAGGTGGACATTCAAAAAAATTCCAACACGGATGTGTCTATGTACCCCAAAAGTCCCATCGCAATCTTTCAACCGGATCCACAAAAAATAATAAAAACATTCCCCTTTTTTGGTTTAATTTCTGCGGCTTTGCCCACACTCCGTGGAGGACATTTATGTGAGAGATGGAGGGAGAAGAATTTATCCAAAGTCTCCGTTTCCACAAGTCCAAAGTTTGTAAACCAGGTGGAGAAAAGAGACGGCACCCAAAGAAGAAATGCTGGGAAATTCTGCTTTCCTCGGGCGTATCTACACTGTAGAATTAATGCAGTTTGGTACCACTTTACCTGCCATGGCTCAATGCAATGGGATCCTGGGAACTTCACAATATCCTTAGTCTTCTCTGCTGGGATTTCACCAAACTACAGCTCCTATGATTTCATAGCATTGAGTCATTTGGCAGTTCATTTGTCAGTGTAGATGCGCCTTTTGCCGCCGCAAAGGGACAATGATATTTGTGATATTTTAAACAAAGAGTAAACACTAGGCAGGTCCTATTATTATAGAAGTGTGGGGGTGTGGATTTTAGTGTGGTTGAGCATTAAGGGTGCATGTGCTGAGGATGGAGAGTATTTTTGTCAGTATGTGTGTGCACTTGCATGTAAACACGGGAAGGAGAAGGAGCCTTCTGACATGGTTGCGTGTGCCCTGGCGCATAATAGTGCACCACTGCACTTTGTGAGAGCTTATCGCTGCACAATGGGCCACATCGCAGGAATTTTGTACATGCCCAGAAACACAAAGAGACCTACGAAGGCTCAAAGGAGTGGAGTAGAGTCTATTCATCACACAATAGTGCGGTGCGCATAAGCTCAAGTGCGCCGCCGCAGGAGCTTAATTCCGCTCCATACAATCATGATCGCTCCGGTTATTGGTTCTACACTGGGTGCATCTACATTGTAGAATGACTGCAGTTTGACGCCACTTTCAACATTATGGGATCCTGGGAGTTGAAGTTTTACAAGGCCTTTGGTAATTTGCCAAAGTGCACCTACCAAAGATCCATAGCATTGAATCATGGCAGTTTGAGTAGTGTCAAACTGTATTAATCCCATAGTGTAGATGAAGCATGGTCAAACTTGGTCCCTCCAAGTGTTTTGGACTACAACTCCCACCATTCCTAACAGCCTCAGGCTCTTTCCTTTTCCCACTCAGCCGCTTAAGCGGCTGAGTGGGAAAAGGAAGGGGCCTGAGGCTGTTAGGAATGGTGGGAGTTGTAGTCCAACCATGCATGGTGTAAATGCACAATTACAAACCCTACAGAGTCTCACAATGACAGCAAGGTAGTGTTGTGTTGACTGTCTTGAGTGTTTCGTGCGCATGAGAGAGTGGCAATGGGTCATCCACACTGTCGAATGAATGCACTTTGACATCACTTTAATGCTATCGAATGATGAGAGTTGCAGTTCGGTGAGGCACCAGAACTCTTGGGCAGAGAAAGGAGAAGACTACAACATCCATGATTCCATAGCCATGGTGGGATCCCCAAAGTGGGATCAAACCGCATTCATTCTACAGTGCAGAAGATTCACTTGCATGTATGTATTTTGGGAAGGAGAGGCGAATGTGTATACACTTTTTACCAAAACTGTGTGCTATTTAGTGTTCCAGGGAAGGTTAAACGCCCAGTTTCGGACTGCAACTGGGAGCTGTGGTCCAAACTGGGATGGTGTCTCAACTCCAACTCTCCTTTTTTTCCAATCTGCTTCCTTTTTTTTGTTTTCTCCCTGTTTAGCTTTTGAGGTTTTTCTACTATTTATTTCCAAAGCTTGGGAGTGTGGAGAGATTTTCCTGTGAATGCATGCATTTTTAAAATATAATAAAAGGATCCTTTGAACCAAACAAGGCGACGGGACCCAGTTTGTGTCAGTGTTTACGCCGAGATGCAGATGAATCACCCGGCCGATTCCTTGCCATAACCGGGCAGGTCCATCTAAGATATTCCATTGATCCTCAGCCCTACACACTTTGTACTTTATTCCCTATTTATGCCGAGTGAATCAGAGAGAAAGAGACTTTCGCCCCGAACAAACTGATCTGGAGGCAATCCAAAACGGGGAAAAAAAACAAGGGAAGGGAAAGAGATTTGGGTGTAAAGTCCATCCAGGTTTAAATGTACCAAGTGACCTCTTGTGAGTGGTGGATACACCGCTTTTCTATTTCTTTGAACTGGGAAAGGAAGACAGAACACCTCCCAGAGTCTTTGCCATACTGTTCAACAACTGAGCCGAAACATTGTAGAATGAATGCGGTTTGACACCACTTTTTATTGTGTCTGAGAACATATTGTAAGTCGCTTCTGGTGTGAGAGAATTGGCCAGCTACAAAGACGTTGCCCAGGGGATGCCTGGATGTGTTACCATCCTTCTAGGAGGCTTCTATCATGTCTCTGCAAGCTAGAGCTGACAGGCGGGAGCTCACCCCATCTTCCAGATTCGAACTGGCATTTTTCATATCAGGAACCCAACCTTTAGGTCAGCAGTCCAGCCGGCACAAGGGTTGAGCTCACTACTTGAACTGACATGGCTCAATGCTATGGAATGCTTGGATTTGTAGTTTCACAAGGCCTTTAATCTTCTCTGCAAAAGAGGGCTGGTGCCTCCGAAAGCTTCAAACTTCCATATCAATAATAACAATAACAATAATACTTTATTTTTCTATTCTGCCACCATCTCTCCGAAGGGACTCAGGGCAGCTAACATGGGGGCGAGCCCAAACAAAAAACAAGATATGACAGGTAAAACCAATATAAAACAGTATCAAAACATAACATTAAATGTCTTTGAATCTAAACCCACCATGGACTTTTCTTTGGGAGGAGAACTTTTTGCTGAATTTTGTCTCTAGCCTGGAGAAGATGTTGACAATGAAGTCAAGGGCAATACCAAATATGAACACAGGGTAGCGTCAGAGGATAAGCAAATCATCCCATTAACGCTTCTGCAACCCAGGGCCCATCTACACTGCCAAATAATGCAGTTCCAGAAGGCAGTTTAGCTGCATTCAACTGGGTGACATGATCCAGTTCAGTGTGGATGAAGTGCATTCTGAAACTGCCTTATTTGGCAATATAGATGGGGCCTCTATCTGCTCATAGGCTATCAGTCATGGCCAAGTGTGATTGCTTTCCAAGGGTAGAGTCTTGGCGGTGGGTCCATAAGTGACTGTGGAGACCTATTCTGGATCCGCATGGTCTTTCGCAGAGAGGACATCAATTTCCAGATGGAAAATGGTCCCGGCAAGGGCTTGCTTGACATGCCTTCCTCTCGGTACTTTCCCCCCTTTCGCCCTCCATTCGTGCCTCTTCAAAATCCACAGCACTGTTAGTAACAGCTGACCTCCAGTTCCAATGCTCAAGGGCCTCCCAGTTCTTTGTGTTTATTCCACATTTATTTAGCCCATCTTTACATATCTTTTGCTGTCCACTGATATTCCGTTTTCTGTTCTTGAGCTGAGAGTAAAGTAACCGCTTTGGGAGGCGGTGATCTGGCATTCGGACAGGTAACTATAACTAATAAAGTTTAACACCACTTTAAACTACCATGGCTCCAAGCTATGGAATCCTGGGAGTCGTAGTTTAAGGTCTTCAGCCTTCCCTGTCAAAGAGTGCATGCATCTCACCAAACTACAACTCCCACGATACTACAGCATTAAGCCAGAGAAAATAAATGGTATCAAACTTGAGTGATTCTGCAGTGTAGATCCCCAGAGAGTTATTTGTGTTTTGGTTTGGCACATGATGGGTTGGCTTCCGAGCTGTTCGGAATACGCTGCCTAGGAGTCTGCTGGAGTCTTATCTGAAGACTGCCATGGCCATCTGTCAGGAGGGCTTTGATTGTGCCTTCCTGCATGACAAAATGGGGTTGAACTGGATGACAGTTGGGTCTCTTCCAACTGTATGATTCTACCCTTGCCTGTGTACTCCAAAGATGATATTTGGAGGTCAGGCTGTAAATGGGTGCAGAAAGCTAACCAAGTGCTACTGAGCTGGCACAGAACTCCTTGCTGGGTAAATGCCAGCCTGGGGAAGTAACAAGGAAAAAGGAAACCCACTCCCCAGTCTTGCAGCCGTGCCAGCGTTTGTGTGGCGGCTGAACCCGGTAATTAAATCCCAATGCAATGGATCCCGCCTTGTTTGTGTGCCAGGGCTGCTTCAGGAGTTGGCTGCCATCCCAAGCCCTGGCTGGCACTGGGAATCCATTGGCACCACTGCCCCAAATGTACACCTTTTCTCTTCATCACACAATGACCCCGGACAGTTTTGCCCTGGGCCCTGGCTTTGCTCTCCTTGCCACAAATATCCAAGCCAGGCATAGGAAGATGAATACATTCCCATTTGGCCCCTAAGAACTGGATCAGGGGGTGTTGTGACTTGAGATAGTAACACCTTTACTTTCTGATGGTTTTAATGTACATAGACTTTGTTTCATGCATAAAACTGCCTGTCAGCTATGGGTATAAAAGTGTTTGTGGAACATCCATGAATTTCACGTTTATACTTGGGTCCCATTTTCAAAATTATCTGTGCAAATATTCCAAAGCCTTTTCCCCAAAAACATCCCAAACCCAAAACACTTCTAGGCCTAAGCATTTTTGGATAAGGGTTTCTCAGATCTTACCTACATCCAGAGAGCACTGTGGATTCAAACAATAATGGATCTGGGCCAAACTTGGCACAAATACTCAATATAGTAGAGTCTCACTTATCCAACGTTCTGGATTATCCAACACATTTTTGTAGTCAATGTTTTCAATACATCGTGATATTTTGGTGCTAAATTCGTAAATACAGTAATTACTACATAGCATCACTACCTATTGAACTACTTTTTCTGTCAAATTTGTTGTATAACATGATGTTTTGGTGCTTAATTTGTAAAATCATAACCTAATTTGATGTTTAATAGGCTTCTCCTTAATCTCTCCTTATTATCCAACATATTCGCTTATCCAACATTCTGCCGGCCCGTTTATGTTGGATAAATGAGACTCTACTGTATGCCCAAATGTGCATGTGTTTTCTGATGGTCTTTGGCAACCCCTCTGACACCCCCTCCTGACCCCCAGGTTGAGAAATGCTGATTTAAACCAATATGTTTAAGGGACAGTAGGTGCTTTTTTGGGCAACTGAAATAACACTTCTGAAACTCTGGTGTATTTTTGTGCATTGGCATGTCTCTGTTCCTAACGTATCAAAGACTATAACTTCAGTTCAATAAGTGAAGCCACATTCCCTTGCATGAATGCTAGTGGATATTTACCACTAAAGAGAAGATTCATTCAAACGGGTTTTTAGCTCTTCTCTGGAAGTCATGCCTTTTCAAAAAGGTTATGTGTCCACAAGGTTTTGAATGCATTTTCCCAAAAGTTTATGATTCTAACAGGTCATGCTTTTCCTAACTCTATAATGTGTTTTGATACCTCAGCTCTATTCAATACAATGATTCCAAAGAAAAGAAGGGTGCTAAGGATGTTGGCCGTTTCAATGGGAGCCCCATGAAGGATTCCGGAAGTCAAATATTCAGGGAAGTCCTGCTACCCCTCTATTCTAGTCTACCTTGGTCAGACTAGAATTGTGGGAGTTGAAGTCCAAAACACCTGGAGGGCCCAAGTTTGCCCATGTCTAGTCTCAACCTTGTATATTCACTGGAGCTAGATTATTTATCCCATCAAGGACGCTTCGCATATTGTCAATATGTCAGTACTTTGGGGTGCTTACTCTACTGACATCCTCTTTGGCCAATGACAATAAACCTCTGCTCTTGCCTTCTATCCATCTGTCATTTAGCTTTCTGGATTAAATAGAAACGCCGGGCTTCCAAACTCACAGTTTTTGCAGTTGCTGAAATAACAATTTGTTCAGAACAGGTTTGCCTTTATTATTTATTTATTAACTATTTTTATTCTGCCCTTCTTTCTCACCCTGAAGGGTGCCATTAGACATACGACATATAGGCAGACACAGAGGCAATTTAACATTTTCCAGCTCCTGGCTTTATGAGGGTATGCTCGATTCCGGCCACAGGGGGAGCTGGTGCTTCACCGTCCACTTGTGACACCGAGTCCTTGATGGCGTACTTCCTCATTCTTCTGCATGCTGCTGAAAGTTTTTATGTAAATTAGTTAAATTAGCCTCCTCGCATAAAGCAGTACCTAAATTTTCTACTCGACAGATGCAACTGTCTTTCAAGCTGCATAGGTCAGCAGCGAGCTTAGGCTATTAATGGTCAGGAGCTTGCTCTGATCTGGGCTGGCTTTGAACTCATTAACTCTCGGTCAGTAGTGATTTATTGCACCTGGCTACTAACCAGCTGCGCCAGAGCTTTGGACTCCTTTTGAGGCTGAGAGAGAGTGACTTTACCCAAAGTCACCCAGTAGCTTTCAAACCTTTGCTTTTCCCTGCTAGTATTGTGGTGTCCTCTGCATATCTTAAATTATTGATGTGTTTTCCTTTGGTTTTCATGCTTGTTTCCTCCGAGACGTACCCTACTTTCCGCGTCTTCTGCATATAAATAACAGAGCGAACCATTCTCCGATCCGCTTCAACTAAAAACTGTTCTGTTTCTCCAAATCCTCTTCTGAATGCCGGCAGAACTACCATGGCTCAGTGCTGTGGGATCCTGGGAGTTGTAGTTTTACAAGGTCGGTAGCCTTCTTTGCAAGGAGCCCTCAGTGACGCAGCGGGTTAGACTGCTGAGCTGCTGAACTTACTGACTGAAAGGTTGGCGCTTCGAATCCGGGGAGCGGGGTGATCTCCCACCGTTAGCCCTAGCTTCTGCCAAACTAGCTCTTCAAAAACATGGAAATGTGGGTAGATCAATAGGTACCACTCCGGCGGGAAGGAAATGGTGCTCCATGCCGGCCACATGCTCTTTGAGGTGTCGGCAGTTTGAATGCGGGGAGTGGGGTGAGCTCCTGCTGTTAGCTCCAGCTTCTGCCAACCTAGCTGTTCAAAAACATGGAAATGTGGGTAGATCAATAGGTACCACTCCGGCGGGAAGGTAATGGTGCTCCATGCAGTCATGCCGGCCACATGCTCTTGGAGGTGTCGGCAGTTTGAATGCGGGGAGTGGGGTGAGCTCCCGCTGTTAGCTCCAGCTTCTGCCCACCTAGCAGTTTGAAAACATACAAATACCGTGTTTCCCCGAAAATAAGACAGTGTCTTATATTAATTTTTGCTCCCAAATATGCGCTAGGTCTTATTTTCAGGGGATGTCTTATTTTTCCATGAAGAAGAATTCACATTTATTGTTGAACAAAAAAATGAACATTTATTATATACTGTACAGTAGTTGTCATTACAAATCAGCATAACCAGACAAACTGTGAATCCTATCAAGAATTTCTTGTTATTACCAATATTTCCATGTACAACACTTTATGGTACGTACATTTACCGATCCTGCATGCTCTGGTGTTCTGTTCAGCGGGCATGCTTCCAAACAAAAACTTTGCTAGGTCTTACTTTCAGGGGAGGTCTTATATTTAACAATTCAGCAAAACCTCTACTAGGTCTTATTTTCTGGGGATGTCTTATTTTAGGGGAAACAGGGTATGCAAATATGAGTAGATCAATAGGTACCGCTCCGGCTCCAAGCAGTCACGACCTTGAAGGTGTCTAAGGACAACGCCGGTTCTTCAGCTTAGAAATGGAGATGAGCACCAACTCCCAGAGTTGGACTCGACTAGCCTCAATGTCAGGGGAAACCTTTACATTTAAACCTTCTTTGCATAAGAGTGATGGTGTCTCACCAAACTACAAATCCAAGGATTCCATAGCTGTTCCGTCCCCCAGGACGATGGTTTGCCTTACCTATTGGTCGTTTGTTTGTTTTCCCTCCTTTGCATCTTGTTTCAGCCTCTGGCTGCAAAGCCCAGGAAAAGTGGCTTGGAATCTGCAAAAGCTGGCTGCAGTTTTCTTTGCAGTGATTGGTCAAAGAGTGCAACATCTTAGGACCGCCCTTTTTACCAGGGTCTAGTCTCCATTTTGGAGCTTCATTCTGGCTATAGTTTTCCAACGTGCTGGAGCTGTGCAAGGCTAACTGGGACAAATCATCCTCAAAACCAGGCCAATCTAAGCCTATCCAAATTAGATAAGTATTGAATTATATTGATCTGGAATAGGAAATCTAGTTAGAGGAGCAAAGTTATTCCATCGCTTCTAGAACTAATCTTTGCTGTAAAGATAGGGAAGGAAAGAGTTTCTCCTTCTAATATAGACAGCGTGATTAGGGTATAGTGGTTTTATAATCACCTTTGCCTTCTGGAACCAGGGATAATTCTGCAACTAAAACCTATGGAAATTTGTTTCATTTTCTGCAACTTTAAGATCTGTGCCAGGTTTACAACCTTGTATGAATAAACATCCCTTTTTGAAGTTATCCAGACTCAGTCGTTCAATATCTATAGGACAGCTTATAGGGATTTGCAGTTCGCCCGGATAAAGGACAGCACGTTTCAGTTTTATAGCTTTTTATTGTCCGGCGGACGGCACAGTTTTGAGGTCGATCAGCGGTTTTTCCGCTTGAGCTAGCTTGCACGGCTTTATAGTTTTTTATAGTTTAGGAAGTTTTAGTATAGGCTGCGGCTTTTCCGCCTGAGCTCAGTCTGCATACCTAAAGACTCTACCAGCGTCTGAGGCAGTGGAGCCCGCTCTCAGACCTGAAGGAGTCAAATAGTGGGGCTCTATTTCCTTGCTATTTGGCTCGCGTGTGCGCACGTAGCCCAGTGGCTTTCTGGGTTTGCACAGGCTGTGCAGTTCCCAGCAACGTCCAGGGCTCCCTCGGCGGTAGACCTCGAGCCGCGGAGCACCAGCGACAGTTCTTTGGCTGGCTCTGAGGCGTGGAGCCCACCAGAACCAGGCTAGAACCTGGACAGGCCTGGCAACGCTGCTGCGAGTTCGGCCGGAGCACTCAACCGGCTTTGACAGCCTCTTCATCAGGAGTTCGGCCGGAGCACTCGGCCGGCTTTGACCTGCCTCATGGTCCGGCGGTGGTGACCTGCCTCATCGTCCTGCGGTGGTGACCTGCCTCATTGACCTGCGGTGGTGACCTGCCTCATCGTCCTGCGGTGGTGACCTGCTTCATCGTCCTGCGGTGGTAACCTGTTTCATCGACCTGCGGTGGTGACCTCCCTTCACAGCGGGGAGGAGGCGTCTCTTCTCTCCTCCTTTCCAAAGCCAGCCTCGGTGCTCCTTCGGCGGCAGGCCTCGAGCCGCAGAGCACGAGGTGCTTGAAAATTTGGCGAAGTCGCCATTTTGGCAGTTTACGTCACTCGGGCAAGGGAGGTATCAAGTGGCAAGTTGCTGTCAGTTGACATTTTGCAACTTGCCCACCAAAATCTGGCGCCAAAGGTCACAATCTTTGTAAAGTATAGTTACTTAGTGATATATATTGCTATGGTTAAGTGCTGTGAATTGTATTATATATTGAATTTGCTTTTATTGTAAATTTACTTGCAGGTATATTGCATTTGCCTTTGTTGTAAATTTACTTGCTATTAAGAATACATAATGTCTATGCAATTTCAAGATGATACAGATGGCGTACCTCCTTCTGAGGCTGAAAGTAGGAATGAAAGGCCCCAAAGGATAAAGCACCCTTCAGCCAAGATGCTAGCCCATCTAATAGATGAAAAGGAGCTCCTCCATGTGAGGTTAGGTTCGGCATGGGAGCGAATTGTAACATTAATGGACAGAATAGAGAGCTTGGGTATCACAAGGGTGCCAGCCATATTACAGACAGACCTCGAAGAAGCCTTCGGTCTTTGGAGGGGTTTAGTGTCTAAGATAGTCCAGGTCCTCGAGCGCATTAACGCCAAGGATTCAGAGTTAGAAATAGGGAGTGTTTTAGCTGACACTAATGAGAAAGAAAATAGGGTGAGGGCAATCCTAGCTTCCTTATGCAGCCATGAGACCAATCTTTTGAAATCACCTGCTGTGGCACTTAGTCTTAAGTCCAACCGCTCTAGCCAGGTATCTAAACTAAGGGAGCGTGCATCGTCTAAACACAGCCACTCTAGCAAGTCTTCTGCTGCTGGGAGTGCCATCTCTTCCCTAGCTGCCTTGCACATTAAGGAGGCTGCACGTCTGGAGCTAAAGAGCAAGGTAGCGGGGGCGGAGGCTGATGCTAAGGCAGCTGATCTCACCCTTCCCTTTAAAGAAGAAGAGCAACGACTGCAAATAGAACAGGCCCGTAGACAAAGCGAAATGCAAATGGAACAGGCCCGTAGACAAAGCGAAATGCAAATGGAACAGGCCCAAAGACAAAGCGAAATGCAAATAGAACAGGCCCGTAGACAAAGCGAAATGCAAATAGAACAGGCTCGTATAGAGATGCTTAGAATAAAGATGGATGCCGCAGCCAAAAGGGTAAGGGCTGAGACTTTGGCCAAGGCCCTAATTGAGCCACTCACAGAAGAAAATGTAAGCCAGTTACCAATACAGGATCCTTCTGCCAAAGTGTTTGCGCACCTTGGCAGCATGAACAGCCAGTTTTCGGATGAGGAACAGGGAGACTTCTCTCCTTACCCAGAGCAGGGCCCCAAAGTCACTTTTGAGTTTCCTGCAGAGCAGAGCGTCATAGCGGGGAGCTCACCCTTGCTCGAGCTACCTGTGCCTCCTGCTAAAACCCTAGGTCAGTCAATCAGGGCCTCAAGGCCGAGTGCTAGTTGGCCCCTACAGACAGCTGCACAGGGAACCATCGATTCGTCAGTGGTCGATGTCATCCCTCCAAGAGGCCAAAGGTTGACGCAAGGTACACGGTGGGAGTCCACTCCACAACAGCAAACTCCTCAATTGTTCCCTTCGACGCCGGAGTCCCAGCTTGTCTCCATCATCAGAAGCCCCAGAAGAGATCTTAAGGACAAGGGTGTCGAAAAGTTTTCGGACAAGCCTGAGGAATTTCTTCTCTGGAAGGCCACCTTCCAGAGAGCAATCAGAGACTTAAAGTTATTGCCTGAGGAAGAACTGACTCTTCTGGCTGCATGGTTGGGCCCAGCCTCATCCTCACAAGTTAAGAAGATCTACGCAGCCCACGTAGCCGATCCCGACAAAGCCCTGGAAAAGGCCTGGGCCAGGTTGCAGCAGAGGTATGGGGCCAGCACAGAGATTGAAGCATCTCTTATGGACAAGCTCCAAAGGTTCCCAGCTTTGAAACTCAAAGACTTCAAACTCTTGTGGGACCTCAGCGATCTCCTTACGGAATTAGAGTCGGCCAAGGAGAATCCAGAACTGCCCGGTTTGAAGTGCCTCGATCAGCACCTGTCCCAGAGGCAGATCTTGACCAAGCTGCCCTTCACTTTGCAAGAACGCTGGGGACAGGAGGTCTTCAACTACAAGGAGGCCCACTCCCAGGCATACCCTCCATTTTCTCATTTGGTCCAGTTCATCACCAGGGCGGCCAGAGAAAGGAATGATCCGCAGACGGGCCTCCCCACCTTATACCAAGGGACCCAGCCAGAGAAGGCATCTAAAGTGGAGAAAAAACCATCCAGAGAGGCCAAAAGACCGGTTAGTGTTAAGGCTGTTGAAACTCAGCACAGGGCCAACGAATCCAAGTCAGAGGTGAAGGAGGTGCTCTGCCCCATTCACCAAAAGCCTCACAGTTTGGCCAACTGCCGGGAATTTGGCAAGAAGCCTTATAAAGAAAGACAACAGATTGTACAGAAGCTGGGCATATGTTTTAGGTGCTGTGGAGCAACTCTTCACTTTGCATCCAACTGCAAAGAGGACGTCAAATGCGCAAGGTGTAACAGCCTTAAGCATTGCACCGCGATGCACAACTCTGACGCTGTCTCCCGTGCCAAAGGGGACACGTCTTCCAAAGAAGGGTCATCTACTGAAGCCACCAACATGCAGGCCGCGTCACGGATGCAGGAGGATGCTCCATCGGTCGCCTGTACTGAACTATGCTCTGACGTGCACCAGTTCAGAGTCTGCCATCCCATCTGCCTAGCAGATGTATATCCAGCCAGAAGACCTTGGCTTAAAAAGAGACTTTACGTGGCTTTGGATTCACAAAGCGACGCCTCCCTGGCGACTCCAGAGTTCTTCCGCATGTTTGACCTTAAAACCAAGATGGTTGACTACACTATGACTACGTGTGCAGGAAAAAAGAAGTTGCAGGGTCGCATAGCATCTGGCTTTGTTGTCTCCTCTTGCGACCAGAAGAGGCAGTTCAAGTTGCCAGACCTGATTGAGTGTTCCTCCATCCCTCGGAACAAAAAACAAATTGTAACTAGAGAAGTTGTGGAGGCTCATCCACATTTGCGACGATTAAAGAATGCCATACCTGCTTTCCGTCCAGATGTGGACATTGCCCTTCTGCTTGGTGCGGACTGTCCGAACTTGTTCTATGTGAACGACCAAGTTAAGGGACCTCCAGGGGCGCCCATTGCTCAGCTGCTACCACTAGGCTGGACAGTTACAGGCCCAGTGTGCATAAACAAGATGCACCCACCATCGTCGTTGGACTCCAATCAAGCACAGGTGCTTAAAGGTGGACGTCCTACACTTGTGCGCAGTTGCCTAAGTCATATCTCGGTCTACTGCCAAGCAATAACTCCAGAGTATTCCTCCATCTTCAAAGTCTCTGAGAGAGACGAAGCCACAGCGCTCTCGAAAGATAAGCAAAGGTTTTCGGACATTATGAATGCTCAAGTCTCACGAAGTGCAGAGGTGAAAGTTTGCAAGACAACCACAGAAATCAAGATGGGCCAAAGATCTTGTCTGGAACGACACCATTTTGAACGTTTTCCGGAATGGCACAGTCTTCTTAGAGCAGTTGCTAGGCTTATACATCGCTTAGTCTGCAAAGATAGTCAGCCTTTGCAAGTTCAGGACATGTTGAAGGCTAAGGGAGTAATATTCAGGTCAGTTCAGAGGCATGAGTTTAGTCTAGAAATAGCCAGGTTAGAACAAGGGCTTGACACCCCCAGTCGGAGTTTCTTGCGTGAGTTAAACCCATTTCTAGGCAAGGAGGGTATTTTGAGAGTTGGAGGAAGGTTAGCCAAAGCTAAACTCAAGGCGTGCATAAAAAACCCCATCATCATACCCCCTAATAGTCACACTGCATTGCTGCTCGTTCGGCATCACCATGAAAGGATCCATCATCAGGGTAGAACTCTGACTGAGGCGACCCTTAGAAATGAAGGCCTGTGGGTGGTAAATGCTAAAAGTTTGGTCAGCAGTGTTATTTTTAAGTGTGTCAAATGTCGGCGACTCAGACGTAACTGTCAAAGTCAGTTAATGGCAGAACTACCTCAGGATAGGACTTTGACAGACCCACCCCTTTCCCATGTGGGAATCGATGTGTTTGGTCCTTGGGAGGTTGTCACTAGGAAAACCAGGGGTGGTGTTGTAAATAACAAAAGATGTGCGGTTTTGTTTACTTGTTTGTCAGTACGAGCTGTCCATATAGAGGTTGCAGAGGGAATGGACACTTCATCATTCATAAACGCATTGAAAAGGTTCATAGCCCTCAGTGGGCCAATTAAGTCAATTCGATCGGACTGTGGCACCAATTTTGCATGTGCAGACCTTAGCCAACCACTTCTGGAAGAGGTGGAAGGCCGAATACTTAAGCCAGCTTCCAACCAGAAGACTCTGGCAAACCCCAGAGGACAATTTCAAGGTGGGAAACCTTGTGTTGCTAAAGGACAAAGACTTGCCCCGCTATGCCTGGCCTATGGGCATTATACTAAAGACCTTTCCTTGCCCTGACGGTAAGGTTAGAAAAGTTCAGGTAAAGACTCATAGTAAGGACAAAATGTCTGTCCTGGACAGACCAACCAGCAATTTCGTGTTGCCTGTCCAAAGTGTGTAAGTTTTATACTGTTTTATTGTTGTGTATACAAAGGTGTTTGTATGTTTTTGATTGGTAAATTCCCACATCCTGGGAATTTAGCGGGGAGTGTTCCGTCCCCCAGGACGATGGTTTGCCTTACCTATTGGTCGTTTGTTTGTTTTCCCTCCTTTGCATCTTGTTTCAGCCTCTGGCTGCAAAGCCCAGGAAAAGTGGCTTGGAATCTGCAAAAGCTGGCTGCAGTTTTCTTTGCAGTGATTGGTCAAAGAGTGCAACATCTTAGGACCGCCCTTTTTACCAGGGTCTAGTCTCCATTTTGGAGCTTCATTCTGGCTATAGTTTTCCAACGTGCTGGAGCTGTGCAAGGCTAACTGGGACAAATCATCCTCAAAACCAGGCCAATCTAAGCCTATCCAAATTAGATAAGTATTGAATTATATTGATCTGGAATAGGAAATCTAGTTAGAGGAGCAAAGTTATTCCATCGCTTCTAGAACTAATCTTTGCTGTAAAGATAGGGAAGGAAAGAGTTTCTCCTTCTAATATAGACAGCGTGATTAGGGTATAGTGGTTTTATAATCACCTTTGCCTTCTGGAACCAGGGATAATTCTGCAACTAAAACCTATGGAAATTTGTTTCATTTTCTGCAACTTTAAGATCTGTGCCAGGTTTACAACCTTGTATGAATAAACATCCCTTTTTGAAGTTATCCAGACTCAGTCGTTCAATATCTATAGGACAGCTTATAGGGATTTGCAGTTCGCCCGGATAAAGGACAGCACGTTTCAGTTTTATAGCTTTTTATTGTCCGGCGGACGGCACAATAGCATTGAGCCACAGCAATTAAATGGCATTCGTTGTACTGATGGTGGTATCTGCACATGTGCAGAGCGGCTTTTTTTGCTCCGTTTACTAGTACAGATTTCACCCTTGTTGGGTTCCTCACTGTAAGGCCGTAGGGAATTTCTCGAAATACGCCATTAGCCAAAAGACACTTACTTGGCTTCACTTTCTCTCTTCCTGACCTATTATCCTTTTAGGATTATTTCCCTCTAATTGCCGGATGATGGCCTTTCAGAAAACAGAAACGATTTGCAATCAGCAGTGGTTAATGAACGACTGTTAAAGGGATCTTCTGTACTTCTCGGATTACGCATTGCTGGGAAGGGAAGAAACAAGAGGGCGTTTCCACACTGTAGAATTAATGTGGTTTGAGACCATTTTAAGTGCTATGGGTAAGTGTAGTGCAGGCATGGGCAAACTTGGGCCATCCGGGTGTTTTGGACTGCAACTCCCACCATTCCTAACAGCCTCAGGCCCTTTCCTTTTGCCCCTCGGCCGCTTAAGCGGCCGAGGGGCAAAAGGAAGGGGCCTGAGGCTGTTAGGAATGGTGGGAGTTGCAGTCCAAAACACCTGCAAGGCCCAGGTTTGCACATACCTGGTGTCAACAATATCTATTTCAGCTCCAAAGGTTGGCTCAGCCCCAAGGCCTTTGCCTGGCATTTTGCCTGGCGGAGGAAAGGAGAGCGGGCGAAAGGGGAGACTGCCATCGCCACCCCGTCGCCAGTCACCCCCGTCTTTGCCCTCCGTCCTTTTAATAAACATCTTGGTAATTAATATCACCCTCACCCTCCCTCCTTTGCCCAGTGTTTTGGGAATCAGAAGACTGCAATGCACCTCGAGGAAGGCCTTGAAGCGCACACATGCCTACTTGACTCTCCTCTTGCAAGAGGCGGTGACGGTTGTCCCAAATACAGAGATTCCTGGCAGTCTTGGTGGGAGGGAAGAGAAGCAAAACACACTTCGGGATCTGGCGTGTCAATCATTGCAGCAAGGAATCAAAACATAAGAGACTTAAGATGAAATGTCAGGGAAGGAAATCCAACAGAATGCATTCTTCCCTGGTTGCAAGGCAAAGCTTTCACTGGCTCCATAAAGAGACTATCTCCAATTCAATTCAATACATCATAGAATCATAGTAAGGAGCCCCTGGTGGTGCAGTGTGTTAAAGCGCTGAGCTGCTGAACTTGCAGACCGAAAGGACCCAGGTTCGAATCCGGGGAGCGGAATGAGCACCCGCTGTTTTATTTATTTATTTATTTACAGCATTTATATTCCGCCCTTCTTTCTCACCCCGAAGGGGACTCAGGGCGGATTACAATGAACACATATATGGCAAACATTCAATGCCAACAGACAAACAACATATATAGACAGACACAGAGGCATTTAACATTTTTTTCCCCAGCTTCACGATTCCGGCCACAGGGGGAGCTGTTGCTTCACTGTCCACTAGTGGCTGTACTTCCTCATTCCATTCCTTGTGTTTTGCTGGCAGTTTTATGATGTTGTAAATTAGTTAAATTAGCCTCCCGCATAAAGCGTACCTAAATTTCCCTAATTGACAGATGCAATTGTCTTTCGGGGCTGCATAGGTCAACAGCAAGCCGGGCTATTTAATGGTCAGGGGCTTAACCCGACCCAGGCTTCGAACTCATGACCTCTCAGTCAGTACTGATTTATTGCAGCTGGTTACTAGACAGCTGGGCCACAGCCCGGCCCAGCTTCTGCCAACCTAGCAGTTCGAAAACATGGAAATGTGAGTAGATCAATAGGTACTGCTTCGGCGGGAAGGTAATGGCAATCCACACAGTCATGCCTATGGCCACATGACCTTGGAGGTGTCTATGGACAATGCCAGCTCTTCGGCTTAGAAATGGAGATGAGCACCAACCCCCAGAGTCGGACACGACTGGACAATGTCAGGGGAAAACCTTTACCTTTACCTTAAGAATCATAGTGTTGGAAGAGACTCCAAGGGCTATCCAGTCCAACCCCATTCTGCCACACAGTGAGATACAATCCTACCATTCCCATCCAGCCTCTGTTTAAAAATTGCACTGCCAAACAACTCTTACTGTCAGGAAGTTCTTCCCAGACAAGAAACAATCAGGGCCAGCGAACACCCCTTCAACAAAGGATTTCCCCAGACAGGAAACAGCCAGGCCTTGAAGATGCAAGGCTATTCAATGCAAATAAAGCTGGCCAATTGCCACATTCACCCACAACTACCCCCAGTGGTGTAGTGGATTAAAGCCTTGTGACTTGAAGGTTGGGCTGCTGATCTGAAAGCTGCCAGGTTCGAATCCCACCCGGGGAGAACGCGGATGAGCTCCCTCTATCAGCTCTAGCTCCATGCGTGGACATGAGAGAAACCTCCCACAAGGATGATAAAAACATCAAATAACATCCGGGCATCCCCTGGGCAACGTCCTTGCAGATGGTCAATTCTCTCACTCCAGAAGCGACTTGCAGTTTCTCAAGTCGCTCCTGACATGAAAAAAATAATCTATGTCAAGCATCCTCAAAAGTTGTGAAGTCTGTTGGAAACTAGCCAAGGGAGGTTTATATATCTGTGGAATGAAGTCCAGGGTGGAAGAAAGCACTCTTGTCTGTCTGTGAATGTTGCAATGAATCACCCTGATTAGCATTGAAAAGCCTACCAGTATTTAAAAAACTCTAAAGTCAGGCCAGTAAATAAAGAACAACACTCTGAAAACAGGAGAATTCCAGACATGAAACAATCAGGGCCAGTTAACGCCTCCAACCAAAGGATTCCCCCAGACAGGAAGCAGCCAGGCTTTGAAGCTACAAGGCTATTCAATGCTAATCAAGCTGGCCAATTGCAACATTCACACTTGCCTCTGGGAGACAAGAGTTCTTTCTCTCACCCTGATGCAAACTCCACTTGCCTAGTTTCCAACAGAATTCACAACCTCTCAGGATGCCTGCCATAGATGTGGGCGAAACGTCAGGAGAGAATGCTTCTGGACCATGGCCATACAACCCGGAAAACTCACAGCAGCCTAGTTCTTCCTAGTGTTTTAGGTTGAATCGCTTTTCCTGCAATTTGAATCCATTGCTCCATCCTCTGTACATACCTGATGGTGACACAGAGAACGCAACATGGCTCATAATGAGGTTCACAAAGGCAGCATGGCTTCCATCTCCACAAGGGATATATTCCCAAATATACAAACTCTGAAGTTCTTTTTCATCCATTACATTTAGAGGACATGTAGTTTTTAAGGTTGTTTCGATATGTTCTTTTTCCTTCTTCTAAGTCCCAGATATATTCCTGTATAGGTCTACGTCCTAAAGAACTTCACGTGCAGGTCGACTTCATGTAAAGGTCGACACTAGGATTTGCAGTTTGGTGAGACACCAGCACCCATTGGCATAGAAGGCTAAAGGCTTTCCAAAACTACGATGACCATGATTGCATAGCATTGAGCTATGGAAGGTAAAGCGGTGTCAAACTGTATTAATTCTACAATGTAGATGCACCCAACCACCTATGGGCCTTGTGCCATTCAAGTGCCAATCTCTCCCACCCAATGTTAACTCACTGCAGTGCGGCACAACTTGGGCAGGGATTCAGCGCCGCCTGCCACGGCGCCACTTTCCCCTTCCTTCGCTAATGATTTTCCGTAGGAGATGTCACAACATGATCCCCCGGCCAACTGAGTCCCCTCCAACGTTGAGGACATTGAGCCCAACGATTCCTATTGTGTGCGAGCCCAAGGTGGCCCGTCGTGCCAAGGCAGTCGGAGAGAGCATCACGAGGAGCGAGGCATCGCTTTCCCAAAGCCGCCGGTTCATAGCCAACTCATGGGCCAGAGTGGGTTAGGCTTTTAGCGGCTTTTAATGTTATTGAGAGCTTAATTACACTTTACACTTTTGTTCTGATGTCATCCTTTTAAAGCTATACCAGGTCGAACTTTTGCAAACTGCCTTGAGTTTCTGATTGGGAAAGAGTTGCAATAAGGATGATGGTGATAAAGATGATGTCATGGCAATGATGATGATGATGGTGATACACTTTATTTATATTCCTCCCTTCTTTCCTAGAGGACTCAGAGAGGATTACAGCATTTACATACATAGGCAAACATTTAGTGCCTTTACAATCACACGAGACACACAAACACAAACAAAGGAAGGCTTCTCCTTTCATTTTTGGCTTCTGGAGGTGGCGCTTTTCTCCATTTCCAAGCCAAGGAGCCTGCGTTGTCACCTCCTGGTTGTGTGGCCGGCAAGATTGCTTGGAGCATCTCTTTGACTTTTTCCCATCGATACAGTACCTATTTATCTACTCACATTTGCATTTTTCTCACTGCTAGGTTGGCAGGAACGAGGGCCGACAGATGGGAGCTCACTCCGCCTTGTGGATTCAAACTGCCAACCATCAGGTCAGTAGTTCAGCCAACTTTCAGGTCACTAGTTCAGCAGCACAAGGGTTTAACCCATTGCACTACCATGGCCCCTATAATATGTTGATGATCATATTAGGACAGTAGAGAGCCCAAGTTTGCCCATGCCTGCCTTGGAGGAATCGGGAAGTATATGGAGACAAGGGGAGGTCTATTTGGACCCGCTCTGGATTCTAGCTGTTGCATGAGAAAACCAGACCTGGGTCCTTGAGATGTCTAGTTTACCTGGGCCAGGTCCCCACTCACTGAAGTCTCCTGTTTTCTCTTTTTCTTCTTCTTCTTCCTTCTCTTCCTTTCTTTCTCCTTTCCTCCTTCTTTTCCTTCACTTTCCCTTTTTCTTCCTTCCTTACTCTTTTTTTTCCTTGCCTCCTTTTCTTCCACTCTACCTGCCTTCTTTCCCCTTTTTCCTCTGGGAAGCCTGGCTTGTTAGAGGTATTTTGGAAAACTATGTCTCTCATGTATATAATTTGCCTTAAATGCTCCATGTTTTTTCCTGTGTGTTCCTATTTTGTCTATATGTTGTGTTAACCTAATGTTTTCTGCTCCTGACATACCCACTGCTACCCTTTGGGGGGAAACCTTGTTCCTGAACCCAAAGATGTCTTGCATCTCACACAATTGCATAGCCTGGGGAAAAGAAACCAAGCTGGGAATTTCCTCATTCAATTTCTCACCCATATCTTGGACTTTACCTGGACATTGCAACACAATAGCTTACTTGGGCAGGGCAATCACCTCTCCCTACCCTCTGGGGCAGAACCAATTTCACCACTTTGTGCCTTTGATGAACGGGACCTCTTGCATCGGAAGGAAACCTGCATGTCTACAGCCAAACCCCAACCTCTGTCATTTTTCCATGATTGTATTAATATATGATGTTTTGTTTCTCTGGGGGCTGGAACCGCCAGCCCAGTCCTGTTAAGGGGCCATGCCATGTTCATCTCATAAGACAATAGCATTCCTGGGTAGGGCCAGAAAATGCCCTCAACCACTTTGTTATTTTTCCTATTCAGTAAAAGGAACCCCATTCATCGACACTTAATCATCCCTTGTCCCAGCCCATGCTGGGATGTGAGCCAAGCCCCTCTCTGCGATTGGTCAGTGTAAAGAAGTGTGTTTTTATTTTGATTTATAAATGTAATTTCGTTTTAAAAGTCATGTTTGACTATGTTTAAAAAGGGTAAGTATTAGTTACCAGTGCGTGGGGGATGGTAACCAGCTCAGCATTCTGAGGCAGGTTACCATAGTAACGAGGGCGGAGCCAACCGCTGTTTGAAGGAAAAGGAGGGAATGTTTTAAAAAACAGTTTAGTCTGTGATTTTTAGTCACAGGGAAGACGCTGGTTCCAAGTTAGGGAAACCAGGGGAACTCAGATCTCTGGTGGTGTTAAATTAAGCAAGTTGGGTGACTTGTGTGAGTTTATTTGTAGAGTCTGAGTAGTAGGGGGAAGAAGTCCCAGTTAGATCCAAAGTGATCAGTTAATATCTTTGCAACCATTATCTACGTGCCTTTAAAGAAGTTACTGTAACCATTAAGCTCTGAGCCTGAAATAAACTTTTTTTTTGTTCTTCCATATCCAAGTCTCTGTCACATATATTCAAAACTAAGTTACGATACCATCTAAAGTAAATAAGAAGAATAAAGAAGATAAATTCCCCTCTGCCAGACATCTCCACAATTGGTGGCAGCGGTTAGATAAAACATATTTATATTGGTGGCAGTGGATATAGTTAAAAATATAATAATATAATTAATAAAAAGATTCCTTCTCTACCCCACATTTCCACAATTTGGTGGCAGCGGTGGGATATAAAGATTCCTCCCTGCCACAAGTCCACAGTCAGAATTAGAGGCTTGGCTGCAGCCTGCCAACTTGTGTATAAAAGGGGCTGTGAAACTGTATTCTGTATGCTATCTACTTTGTGAATGTATCACTAGCTAGCATCGTATCTGCAGATAATAAAATCTTCCTTGGCTGAAAACCACCTTCTCTCCTTGCTTGCTGGCTAATTTCAATTGGGCCTAATCTGAATGCTCGCCATAGCAGGGACTCACTAAAATGGGCAGTTCAGGTAAATCACTTGCCTGAGTTTCTGCCAACAGGCTTCTCCCTGGTCTCACTGCCAAAGGTTGCCTCCTAAAATGGGGCCAACATAGAGCAAACCTCATGTGTCTTCTCCAAGGTGATCAGATAGGGAGGCTGTTAGGAATTGTAGGAGTTGAAGTCCAAAACACCTGGAGGGTTCAAGTTTGCCCATGCCTTTTGTGTCCCAAGAGACTTCCCAGGATATTGTGCTGGGATGATGATAGTTATGAGACGAGCAAAACCACCGCTCCCAGACTACACTATTTATATTTCCGCGCTCTCGGGAACTCCGCAACTCCGTCCTTTCTTCTCCCAAACACCGAGTTAACAAACATTAGGCCAACTAAATGGTTGAAATATAATTACGAATCCCAGGGTACCATCTGGGAGACGCCAACGCAAGCAATATATGTGATGATACCAATCCACACAAAAAATAAAGAGACCAAGTTTGCATTTTAGCTCCAGGGGCTGACACAGCAATGCCCCCCTCCTGTATGCAAATCTTCCTGCTGGGAAAGCAATATCAACAAAGGAGTCTACAAAAGGGAATCATTAGGGAGATTTTGAAAAAGCCAAGTCTATTTATACTATTTATGGATCACCATAAAATGGAAAGCATTGAATTCCATATAGAAGCAGAAGCTAAGTACTGTACTTTAAAGCTCGAGATAACAGCGGTGAAAATGATTTTCCTCCCATTGAATGGAGAGACGGGGAAACTAACATCTTAAAGGTGCATCAAAACCAAGCATGGGCCAACTTTGTTCCTCCAGATGTTTTGGACTGCAACTCCCACCATTCCTAACAGCCTCAGGCCCCTTCCTTTTGCCCCTCGGCCGCTTAAGCGGCCGAGGGGCAAAAGGAAAGGGCCTGAGGCTGTTAGGAATGGTGGGAGTTGCAGTCCAAAACATCTGGACAAAATTGGCCCATGCCTGATCTACACTGTAGAATTAATGCAGTTTGTAGATGCCCTCCAGGGTTTTTTGGAAACACTTTCTGGAAAACCACAAAATCGAAAAGGCCTCCTCACCTCCTCGCTCTATTTCACAGAACATCAATGCTAATCGCCATCTACTTAAACTGCAGAGAATTTTGTAAAGAAAGGAATTCATGCAGAGAGCTGAAAGACTGTGCAAAAGCTCCCATGTAATTACTTTTTGCAGCCAAAGAATGCCCGTTTCGCTGAGGCTGGCATTTCTGTGGCAAACTCAGCCAAAAGAATAAAAAAATAAAAATAAAAAGTGAATCCAGTTCGGTGGGTGCCAACTTTGGATCGCAAGAAACCATTCGTGGAGGAAAGGGAGAAAAATGAGGGTGCTTTCAACCAAGACCTGAACGCATCTACACTGTAGAATTAACGCAGTTTGACCCCACTTGAACTGCCGTGGCCCATTGCTGTGGAATCCTGGGAGTTGTAGTTTGGTGAACACTCTTGGACAGAAAAGACAAAACTACAACTCCCATGAATCATTCCTTCTGAGTCATGGCAAAAAAACCTTGCAAGACTCCAACTTCTAGGATTCTTTAATATTCAGCCATGGCAGAAAAGGCAAAAGACCATGTAAAACTAAAGCTCCCAGGATTCTTTAATATTGAGCCTTGGCAGGAAAGGCAAAAGACCTTGTAAAACTACAACTCCCATGAATCATTCCTTCTGAGTCATGGCAAAAAAAACCTTGCAAAACTCCCAACTTCTAGGATTCTTTAATATTCAGCCTTGGCAGGAAAGGCAAAAGACCTTGTAAAACTACAACTCCCATGAATCATTCCTTCTGAGTCATGGCAAAAAAAACCTTGCAAAACTCCCAACTTCTAGGATTCTTTAATATTCAGCCTTGGCAGGAAAGGCAAAAGACCTTGTAAAACTACAACTCCCATGAATCATTCCTTCTGAGTCATGGCAAAAAAAAAACCTTGCAAAACTCCAACATCTAGGATTCTTTAATATTCAGCCATGGCAGAAAAGGCAAAAGACCTTGTAAAACTACAACTCTTGGGTTTCTTTAATATTGATCCCTGGCAGAAACAGCTAAAGACCTTGTAATACTACAAGTCCCAGGTTTCTTTAATATTGATCCCTGGCAGAAACAGCTAAAGACCTTGTAAAACTACAACTCCCGGGATTCATTAATTCTGAGCCATGACAGAAAAGGCATAAAGACCTTGTAAAACTACAACTCCCAGGTTTCTTTAATATTGATTCCTGGCAGAAACAGCTAAAGACCTTGTAATACTACAACTCCCATGAAGCATTGCTTCTGAGCCATGGCAAAAAACTTTGCAAAACTACAACTCCCATGTTTTTTTTTTTTATATTGAGCCATAGCAGAAAATGTTAGAGGCCTTGCAAAACTACAACTCCCAGGATTCCACGCATCGAGCCATGGCAGTTCAAGGGCTGTCAAACTGCATTCACTCTACAGTGTAGAGGCACCTTTGTCAACATATTTTGGCCCCAAATAGGCTCAATTGTGGAACAGTAAGGCAAAGTTGCAGAGTGCCTCTGAACATGTGCAAAGTGTATTTCAGAGTGACTGTGCACAAATAGTTAAGTTTTCAGGGAAGGCTTTTAACACAGAACAAGATGTGACAGTAAGCTTCACGATTCTATATTTTTGAAATGTACCCATGGCAGCTTGGAATTATTCCCCTTCCATTTCATATTTTGCCTTGTGCCAAGGCACCAACCACAGAGCACCATGAGATTAATAGAGCTTCTGGGAAGCCGCCACAAATCAAACATGTGGGAATGCTGAAGGTTTATCACAAGCCTGGCTTGAGAAAGAGGAACACTGAAAACATGGACTGAAGACAGCCCTTCTATTTACATTTCTCCAGGGTTGGGACTTGGGGTGCATCTCTACACTGTGCACTTAATGCATTTTGACACCACTTTCACTGCCACCGCTCGGTGCCGTGGAACTATGAAAGATGTTGCTTTTCATGGTCTGTAGTCTTCTCTGTCAAGGCTGGTGCCTCACCAATCACAACTCTCAGGGTCCCATAGCATTAAAGGTAAAAATTTCCCCTGACACTAAATCTAGTCGTGTCCGACTCTAGGGGTTGGTGCTCATCTCCATTTCGAAGCCGAAGAGCCAGCGTTGTCTATAGACTCCTCCAAGGTCATGTGGCTGGCATGACTGCATGGAGCGTCGTTACCTTCCCGCTGGAGCAGTACCTATTGATCTACTCACACTCTGGGGGTTGGTGCTCATCTCCATTTCTAAGCCGAAGAGCCAGCGTTGTCTATAGACTCCTCCAAGGTCACGTGGCCGGCATGACTGCATGGAGCGTCGTTACCTTCCCGCTGGAGCAGTACCTATTGATCTACTCACACTTTGGGGGTTGGTGCTCATCTCCATTTCTAAGCCGAAGAGCCAGCGTTGTCTATAGACTCCTCCAAGGTCACGTGGCTGGCATGACTGCATGGAGCGTTGTTACCTTCCCGCTGGAGCAGTACCTATTGATCTACTCACACTCTGGGGGTTGGTGCTCATCTCCATTTCTAAGCCGAAGAGCCAGCGTTGTCTATAGACTCCTCCAAGGTCTCGTGGCCAGCATGACTGCATGGAGCGTCGTTACCTTCCCGCTGGAGCAGTACCTATTGATCTACTCACACTCTGGGGGTTGGTGCTCATCTCCATTTCTAAGCCGAAGAGCCGGCGTTGTCCATAGACACCACCAAGGTCATGTGGTCGGCATGACTGCATGGAGCAGCGTTACCTTCCCGCTGGAGGAATACCTATTAATCTACTCACATTTGCATATTTTCGAACTGCTAGATTGGCAGAAACTGGGGCTAATAGCAGGAGCTCACCCCGCTCCCCAAATTCGAACTGCCGACCTTTTGGTCAGCAAGTCCAGCAGCTCAGAAGTTTAACCTGGCATGTCAATTAAAGTGGTGTCGAACTGCGTTAAATCTGCTATGTAGATGCATCTGTTGGCTTACGTGATTTTTTTTTCGACCCACCTTGATGAAGCCCCTCTTAAGATGTCATCAGGAAAGGCAGATTTAGCCACCACTTTTTCTAGATCCACTCGCGTTGCGTGACTAAAGGAACCCTCTATCAGCTACATAGGCAACGAATGAGGGCACTCTTCATAAATAAGTAACCCTGACTTTGCAAAGATACTCGTTATTAATGGAAGGGATGGGAGAAGCAAGTAGTTCCTTCCCTTCCTCGCTTGCCTTGCCCCACTTTGGAAAGCATCTCAGCACCTTTTAATGCTCCTGCGGAGAGGAAGCATGAAAAAGCAGCCGTAATTTCTTTCTGGCAGGCATCAGAAATGCAAAACCTCTTATTCCCCCCACTAGTTGTAAAAGGATAAGTACATGGCCTTTTTGCAGTGGCTCTCAACCTTCCTAATGCCGCGAACTCTTAATACAGTTCCTCATGTTGTAGTGAGCTCCAACTATAAAATTATTTTCGTTGCTACTTCATAACTGTAATTTTGCTACTATTGTGAATCGTAATGTAACTATCTGATATGCAGGATGTGTTTTCATTCACTGGTTCAGATACACCCAAATTTGAATACTGGTGGGCTTGGGGGGTTGATTTTGCCATTTGGGAGTTGTAGTTGTTGGGATTCATAGTTCACCTACAATCAAACAGCATTCTGAACTCTATCAACGATGGAATTGAACCAAACTTGGCTCTAACACAGAACTCCCGTGACCGGAAGGGTTTTATGGGCACTGATTTTGAGTTTGGGAGTTGTAGTTCACCGACATCCAAAGAGCACTGTGGACTCAAACAATGACGGATCCAGACCAAACTTGGCACAAATACCCAATATGTCCAAATGTGAACACTGGTGGGATTTGGGGAAAATAGACCTTGAAATTTGGGAATTGTAGTTGCTGAGATTTATAGTTCACCTACAATCAAAGAGCATTCTGAACTCCACCAGCAATGGAATTGAACCAAACTTGGCTCAAACACAGAACTCCCATGACCGACAGAAAATACTATAAGGGTTTGATGGGCATTGATCTTGAGTTTGGGAGTTGTAGTTCACCGACATCCAGAGAGCACTGTGGACTCAAACAATGACTGATCCGGACCAAACTTGGCACGAATACCCAATGTGCCCAAATGTGAACATTGGCGGAATTTGGGGAAAATAGACCTTGACATTTGGGAGTTGTAGTTGCTGGGATTTATAGTTCGCCTACAATCAAAGAGCTCCTTGAACCCCACCAATGATAGAATTGGGCAAATTGGGCTTTTGGTGGGAGGATTTGCCATCTGTTTCCAAAAAGGAAGAGAAAGACAGGCGGAGAGATCTTCAGCCAGGCACGGGCAAACTTCTGCCCTCCGGGTGTTTTGGACTTCAACTCCCACAATTCCTAACAGCCGGTAGGCTGTTAGGAATTGTGGGAGTTGAAGTCCAAAACACCCAGAGGGCCGAAGTTTGCCCATGCCTGGTGTAGATGCACCTCGGCTCCCTTCCATGATTTCTCCAAATATTCCTGAGTTTCTGACCGGGACCAAAGATAAAGGGAGAGTAAGGAACCAAAGGGTGTTCAAGAGAGCTGGTTTATTAAAGGAGATGGAAGTCACCGATGCAGGCAATTTGGGGCGAGGGTCCGTGAGGGCTGGGGATGGGGAGATGGGGAACAGCTGGGAACATCTGGATGGAGTGCAGTCCCAGCTGCCGTCCTGAGTCGCAGGGTGGAGGCCCGGAGGCCAGAGACGAAGTGCTCTCTCCTTAATTGTATTTTTTCCCTCTCTTTCTCTCTTTTCCCCACCAGAAGAGGCCGAGGAGGGGGTCCTAAGGGACTATAGAGCTGGAAGACGGAGGTGTGGGGAAAGAGAAACAGGCACCTGAAGGAAAAAGCAAGAGGAGAAAGGATTATTTATTTGCTTATTTACACTATTTATAGGCCGCTCTTCTCACCCCGACGGGGACTCAGAGCAGAACATAGAACATGCATAAGTGGCAAACATTCAATGCAGTTTATAAAGACAGACAATTGTACATAGATAGAGGGATATATAGGCTTTTCCCATCTTTGGCATCTTGGAGGCTTCTGCTCGGTTCCGGGTAAGAGGTGGTGCTGTCACTCCATCTCGCTGCCGAAGAGCTTTTTTCCTTGATCGAATCACCAGCATTTTTCTGGCATTTCCTTATGGGTTTCTTATAATACCTCCATGCTTTTAAGCAGTACCTATTTATCTACTCACATTTTGCTTTCGAACCGCTAGGTACGCGGAAGCTGGGCTAAAGGCCAAGAGCTCACCCTGACCCAGGCTTTGAACTATAGACCTTCAGCTAACAAGATTTGCTGCTGCTCATGGTTTAATCTGCTGTGCTAAAGCCTGGCCCAGAGATCATCTGTGGATGATGGGTACTAGAGTCCCCTAAGTGAGCCCAGAGATCACCTGTGGATGATGGGTACTAGAGTCCCCTAAGTGAGCCCAGAGATCATCTGTGGATGATGGGTACTAGAGTCCCTTAAGTGGGCCCAGAGATCATCTGTGGTTGATGGGTACTAGAGTCCCCTAAGTGAGCCCAGAGATCATCTGTGGATGATGGGTACTAGAGTTCCCCAAGTGGTCCCAGAGATCATATGTGGATGATGGGTACTAGAGTCCCCTAAGTGGGCCCAGAGATCATCTGTGGATGATGGGTACTAGAGTTCCCCAAGTGGTCCCAGAGATCATCTGTGGATGATGGGTACTAGAGTCCCCTAAGTGAGCCCACAGATCACCTGTGGATGATGGGTACTAGAGTCCCCTAAGCGGGCCTAGAGATCATCTGTGGATGATGGGTACTAGAGTCCCTTAAGTGGGCCCAGAGATCATCTGTGGTTGATGGGTACTAGAGTCCCCTAAGTGAGCCCAGAGATCATCTGTGGATGATGGGTACTAGAGTTCCCCAAGTGGTCCCAGAGATCATATGTGGATGATGGGTACTAGAGTCCCCTAAGTGGGCCCAGAGATCATCTGTGGATGATGGGTACTAGAGTCCCCTAAGTGGGCCCAGAGATCATCTGTGGATGATGGGTACTAGAGTCCCCTAAGTGGGCACAACTCAGAAGTCATCCAATCAACCTTTTCAATAACCCCCCATTTCTAAGGCTGTGCTTTGCTGGAGGAAAGTTAGGAGATTCTTTTCGGACTGCAGTTCCCATTATCCCCCAGGCCACATCACTCATGGTCCTCCGCTTTATACCTCCTTACATCTGATTCTTAATCATAATATATAATTCTGTTTCAATACTTGTATTTTGTAGGGTTTTATGTTATGTAATTTTTGGGTAAATATAATAATACAGTAACACACATTTTGATACCTCTAATGTGAGACCTGTTTCTGGGTATATTTGACCTGTTGATTCCAAAAAGGGCACCACTTTTCCCCGATCAGCTCTATGCCATATACAGTACTAGTCTTTATCTGCTCATCCATAGAAAATCATGATTACGATATCTGAGGCCCTTTCTACACTGCCATATGAAATCCAGATGATCTGTTTTGAACTGAATTATATGGCAGTGTAAAAAAAAAAGATAAAGGTTTCCCCTGACGTTAAGTCCAGTCATATCTGACTCTGGGGGTTGGTGCTCATCTCCATTTCTAAGCCGAAGAGCCGGCGTTGTCCGTAGACACCTCCAAGGTCATGTGGCCAGCATGACTGCATGGAGCGCCGTTACCTTCCAGCCGAAGCGGTACCTATTGATCTACTCACATTTCGTATGTTTTCGAACTGCTAGGTTGGCAGGATATGGCAGTGTAGACTCCTATAATCCAGTTCAAAGCAGATAATGTGGATTATCCGATTTGATAATCTGGATTATATGGCAGTGAATAAGGGGCAAGAGACATCAGAAATTATGCTGTCTATCCGGTGCAATTTTCTGAGTATGGTCCCCAAATAACCCCAGGAAGACACCAGGAAACATTTTTTGTCAGTGTAATAAATACAACAACAACAACAACAACAACAACAACAACAACAACAACAACAAGACACACATCAAAGCAGGTCATCTATTCTTGTAGGTCACTGCACAATTTGTTGCCCAGTTCTTCATCAATTCCTTGCACAAAGGTGTTTGGGAAT
The DNA here is from genome assembly GCF_035594765.1 of Anolis carolinensis. NCBI lineage: Eukaryota > Metazoa > Chordata > Lepidosauria > Squamata > Anolidae > Anolis > Anolis carolinensis. The sequence goes on from NC_085846.1 coordinate 7,700,755, forward strand.
ATTACTACTACTACTGTTGTTGTTGTTGTTGTTGTATTTATATCCCACTTTCTTGAAAAGTAAAGACAGCATTCACTTAAAGCAGGAAAACTCACATTAAGGTGCTGGACAAACCATGCCCATGGGGAAGGGTGCATGAGTCTCACTGGGGCTGCGGGGAGGAAGACCTCTGCGTCACTGGGGCGATGCCTTTGCTCGCATAGTATTCCACCACTTGTTTGGGGACCTCCGCCAGGACGTATTTGGCGAGAGCATTGGGGGGCGACTGGAAGAAGACAGAGAAAAACAAGATGCTGAAAAGATATCGGAGTGCCAGCAAGGCTGAACGTTGCCCTTACCTGGACACATTAGTTTGTCAATACCATTCCCGAATGAGACTATGATGTCTCTCGATATCGACGACTAGCTGTGCCCGGCCAAGCGTTGCTGTGGCAAAGTGTGGTGATATGGAAAATAAAGTATTGAGGAATTGGTGGTAGTTAGTATATATTATTTCCTGTAGTTTATAGGCAGTGTGTAAGAGGCCTGTCCCCGGGCGCCATTGTAGTTGAGGGGGTTGCTATGACATGAAGGGGGTGGGGCCTAAAGGGGGCGGGGCCTACCCTTCTGACTGGCAGCCAGGGGGAGAACGGCTCTTCCTCATCCTCTGTAATTTGGACTTTATTTTTCTATGTTTTTTTTAATTGAAAGACACAGATTGGATGACTATGTCTTTTGTGGCCAAATTTTGTGTCATTTGGTTTAGTGGTTTTGTTGTTTACTCCAAGGGAAAAACACACGTTACATTTTCATATAGATAGAAGTATGGGCCAACTTGGGCCATCCAGGTGTTTTGGACTCCAACTCCCACCATTCCTAACAGCCTACCGGCTGTTAGGAATGGTGGGAGTTGAAGTCCAAAACACCTGGAGGGCCCAAGTTGGCCCATGCTTGATCTACATGCCATATGATGCAGTTTCACCTTCTTGAATTCCCGGACTGGCACAAACTGGACGATGTCGCGGACAGCCCTGCCTTCGTCCGACTCCAGCATCCCACGATCTCCGTTGAGCTCCCGCATGTCGGAGAAGTCGGCGTTCCCGATGCCCACGATGATGATGGACAGGGGCAGGTGGGAAGCCCGGACCACGGCATCACACGCCTCGGGCATATCGCTCACCACACCGTCGGTCAGGATCAACAGGACGCGGTATTTCTGCGGGTCGAAAGAAATGCCACCATTAGGACAGCACGCTGGTCTGGGATCCAACGCGGGAATATTCTGCCCTGCCCAACCGTACCGTGGGCATCCCTGTTTTCTCTTCCTCTGCTGCTGGGGCTGCCACTTTGTTAATGATGGGCGCAACGTTGGTCGGACCGTAGAGCTGGATTTGGGGCAGGCAACGCTTGTAGGCTTCAATCACGCCAACGATCCCTAGAAAAAGGATCACAGAATCATAGCGTTGGAAGAGGCCACACAAGGTCATGTAGTCTAACACCTTGAAATGCAGGAACAAACAATTAAAGCACTCCCGACAGATGGCCATGGGACTTTGCTTAAAATTTTCCAGAGAAGGAGACCCCACCAGACTCCAAAGCAACAGCAGCAATAATTCCACTGTCAAACTGTTCTTATCATCAGGAGGTTTTTCCTAATGTTTAAGTGGAATCTATTTTCCTGAAATTTGAATCTATAAACATATCCAGCTTCCTAAACTGTTGCAAATTGTCGTTTTGTTTACAGATATCCTCTTTTCTCAGTTTTCTCCCTCATCTTAGTGACTTTCTGAGGCCTCTGGGTGCATTTACATTGTAGAATTAATGTAGTTTGACAGTGTTATTGTTTAGCACTCTTTGGAAAAGTAGAATACAGACCCTGTGAAACTACAGCTTCCATGAATTCCTAGCATTGTGCCATGTCAGTTCAAGTAGTGCCAATCTGTATTAATTTGGTAGTGTATGTGAGGATTTGTAAAAAGGCACCATGATATAATGGGTTGACTGGAAAGGCATGTGTCGACAGCTGATTGGATGAGGCAGCCGGAAGCCAGAATTCTGATTGGCTACTGACTCTGGCTTGCTGCTGAGACCAACAGTTTTAACTGCCACTTTCACCTAGGAGATAGCCCCTTTTCTCAGTCTTCTCCTTTATCTCAGTGACCTTTGGAGGTCTCTGGGTGCCTCTACATTGCAGAATTAATGTAGTTTGACAGCACTTTAACTCCCGTGGCTTAATGCTATAGATTCCTGAGTGTTGTCGTTTGGCACTCTTTGGAAAAAGTAGATTACAGACCTTGTGAAACTACAGCTTCTACGATTTCCTAGCATTGCGCCATGGCAGTTCAAGTAGTGCCAATCTGTATTAATTTGGTAGTGTATGTGAGGATTTGTAAAAAGGCACCATGATATAATGGGTTGACTGGAAATGTATGTGTCGACAGCTGATTGGCTGAGCCAGCCAGGAGCCAGAATTCCGATTGGCTACTGACTCTGGCTTGCTGCTGAGACAAACGGGTTTAACTGCCACTTTCACCTCGGAGAGTGAAGAGAGCGCTGACTAGAAATAGTTAGGAAGGAAATGGCTGCCAACACTCCGAAACCTGATAATTTATAAGGAAATGAGGCATATTTAAAGACTGTTTAAAGGGACTGTTTATTTCCTCTGTTCTCTGTGTGAGTTCAGAAAGACTGCTGTATATATTGTTGCCCTGTTTGATCTTTTGAACTGAAGTAAAGATACTGTTACTTGTTACACGGAGCCCTGGTGGCGTAGTGGATTAAAGCCTTGTGACTTGAAGGTTGGGTTGCTGATCTGAAAGCTGATCTGAAAGCTGCCAGGTTCGAATCCCACCCGGGGAGAGCGCGGATGAGCTCCCTCTATCAGCTCCAGCTCCATGTGGGGACATGAGAGAAGCCTCCCACAAAGATGGTAAAAACATCAAAACATCCGGCGTCCCCTGGGCAACAGCCAATTCTCTCACACCAGAAGCAACTTGCAGTTTCTCAAGTCGCTCCTGACATGAAAAAAAAACTTGTTACACAAGCCTGAGTGACACTTTATTATACTGCAGGGTTTATCTTGATTCAGATACTGTAGTAAAGCTTCTATTTATTTATTTTTACAACCTCCAACAGTATAGATGCACCCTCTCTTTCCCATTATTTAGACCCAACATGGCTATGGGATGTGTATTCCAGTACTTTTGGAAATGGAGAAATATACGTTCCTAGTTTCTATTCCTGGAATTGCAACTAATTGCAACTAGATCTTTCTTCCTTTGCTGGATCTGAATACATTTGTCCTGAATCTGGATCATACAACTTGCTGGCTTCCTAAAATCTCTGTATCTTTCTCTTGCTCTTTACTCCAGCCCAATTGTGGGAGTTGTAGTTTGGTGAAGAACTAACATATATAAATCAGCTCTTACTTTCACATTCGGCGTTCTCTGGTTCGAAATTGATGGCAAAATCGTGAGACACCTGTCCAAGGCAGAAGAGGGGTGGGAAATAAAGAGAGTTTAAATTCCAGCAACCAAATGACTCATCATCACCCGTCTGCCCAGATTCATCGGATTCAAGGAACCATCAAGCCGCTCACCTCGAAGTCTGGAGGGATCCGTGCTCCAAAGCCAAAAGCGGGGAACCGCTTGTCACTGAAAGGGGAAAAAGTAGGTCACTGTACAGAAATACTGACTGTGCATAATGTGAATAGAATAGGACTATGGCTTAGCTTGATCCAAACTAAGCATAGGCAAACTTTGGCCCTCCGGGTGTTTTGGACTTCAACTCCCACAATTCCTAACAGCCGGTAGGCTGTTAGGAATTGTGGGAGTTGAAGTCCTAAACACCCGGAGGGCCAAAGTTTGCCCATGCCTGATCCAGAAACTGATCCTAGAATCACATTGGCTTTCTTAGCTGCAGCATCACACTGTTGGCTCACACATCAAGTCTTTTGTACCTGTCATAGTCTTGGCAGATCTCTCCCACCGAAGACAACGCTTTCAGGTATTCGTTGGGTTCTTTGGGGTTGATGAAGTGAAGGGAGTGTTCGCTCCGAGGGTCCCCATTGGAGGCAGTGAAATCAATAGCCACCTGGGGAAGAAAGAATAAGGAAAAGGGACTTTTATGGTATGGCTAAAGGTTTGGATACTAGGGCTAGGGGTGCATCTACATTGTAGAATAGATGCAGTTTGTCATAACTTCAACTGTCATGGCTCAAGGCTATGGAAAGATGGGAGTTATCATCTGGTGAGTCGCAAGCACTCTTGTGCAAACAAGGCAAAAGACTTTGTAAAATAACAGCTCCCAGGAATCCATGACATCGAGGCATGGTTGGTATAGTAGTAGTGTCAAACTATATTATTTCTGCAGTAGAGATACACATAGATAGATAGATAGATAGATAGATAGATAGATAGATAGATAGACAGACAGACAGATAGATTTCATACTGTAAAGGAGATCTGTAAGCCACCCATAATGTAATCCAAGAAAGTATGGACTTTCTCCATCTGCAGAGAAACAAAAGAAGAGAAAAAAAAGTACAAAGAATGAATGTTAGCCATTTTCAATATTTTCTTACTTTTTAACGATTGCCAAAAATATTCAAATCATTCTTCCATCCCTCTCTGCTTTCAGTCTCCTTTGGGAGCAATAAAGCAGGATATTAATAATAATAATAATAATAATAATAACAACAACAACAACAACAACAACAATAATGTTTTGTCAAAAGGCTTTCATGGCCGGAATCACTGGGTTGCTGTGAGTTTTCTGGGTTGTCTGGCCATGTTCCAGAACCATTCGCTCCTGACGTTTAACCCACATCTAAGGCAGGCATCCCCAAAGGTTGTGAAGTCTGTTGGAAACTAGGCAAGTGGGGTTTATATATTCTCCCACCCTAGACATTATTCCATAAACCGCATTTGCCTAGTTTCCAAGAGACCTCACATCCTCGGAGGATGCCTGCCATAGATGTGGGTGAAACGTCAGGACAGAATGCTTCTGGAACATGACCATACAGCCCAGTAAACACACTGTAACCCAATAATAATAATAATAATAATAATAATAATAATAATAATAATAACTGAGTGCCGTGCCAAAAGATCTCAGCCGGCATTTGGAAACAATAGACATTGACAAAATTACGATCTGCCAACTGCAAAAGGCCACCCTGCTGGGATCTGCACGCATCATCCAAAAATACATCACACAGTCCTAGACACTTGGGAAGTGTTCGACTTGTGATTTGTGATATGAAATCCAGCATATCTATCTTGTTTGCTGTGTCATAATAAAATAATAATAATAATAATAATAATAATAATAATAATAATAATAATAATAATAATAATATCATACATCGCAGATGTATTATCATACATCCCAGTGGGCGGTTTGGCCTTATCCCAAAGTGGACAGATGATGGACTATCCCAATATTTTGGGCCAACATAATGGTGAGGCATGATGGGAACCTCAGTCCAACATATTTGTCCGAAAATTGCAGACTGCTTTCAGAAGATTTAACATCTGCTCTTATAAGGTCTTGCCAACTTAACAAGTTTACCATACGACCATTGCATAGTCTCCTATCCAATGGAGCAATTCTCCATTTGGCATCATTCCTCCATCGGCGAAGCTGCTGAAAGCCTTAGACACAGTTTTTAATACTTATCCCCCTAACCAAACATTTAAAGAAAGTTGGTGCTTAAAGTAAGCATTTTGGCTGGACTTTGGAAGCTGAAATTTTATAAATCGGAATGTTTTACACATCCGAGCGGGTTTCTGATGCGGAGATGCACGTCAGAAGTACCCTTCCAATTTCGAGCCATATGCTGACCTTCTTGGTCAAGAAGTTTTTTCAACCAAGGCGTTTTATTACCGCAGGGTTTAATCACCAAGGTTTAAATACCCATTTCCCAGCTTAAGAACTTCAAAGGATATTGGTTTGTGTTTATGTTTGGGATTATCCGGCGCGTGCCGAGGAACATGACGTCCCCTAAACAGCTGGCTGCATGGCATGAGGCTCACCTTGCACTGAGTGAGAACGATGTACCCGGAGTTCTTGTAGTGCTTCTTTTTCTCTTGGTATTTATGATTGATGCACTCCCATTTCAACTGGGAAGAAATGGGATTGAGGTTGACAAAGATGCAGGTTACAATACATAGCAGAACAACATGAATCAGGCATGGGCAAACTTGGTCCCTCCAGGTGTTTTGGACTTCAACTCCCGCTTAAGCGGCTGAGTGGGAAAAGGAAAGGGCCTGAGGCTGTTAGGAATGGTGGGAGTTGAAGTCCAAAACACCTGGAGGGACCAAGTTTGCCCATATTGCAATTGAAACTACCTCGTCTCCTTCAGAAGCTCGCAGCATCTCCTGGAAGTTGGTGCTGAACTCCCCGATATAGTCGTGCTTTCCGCTCGAGTCGTGATCGTAAACAATACACTAGAAAGAGGAGAAGACAAGGACAAGGGACCCAAATCAGACACAACCCAGGGCTCAACAGTCAGAGGCCAAAGCCCATCTTTCTCCCGACAACTTACAAAGCTCAACACACTTCCGGACATGACAAAGGGTGCATCAATGCCATGGCCCAATGCTACCGAATCGAGGGCGTTGTCGTTTGACAGGGGCACCAGCACCCTTTGGCAGAGAAATCTGTAAAACTACAAGTCCCAGATGCTGCAACAGATTTTTTGGCTGCAAACCATAGCATAGATTCATGCATTGTATTATATACTAGCTATAGTAAAGGTAAAGGTTTTCTCCTGACATCAAGTCTAATCGTGTCCGACTCTAAGGGTTGGTGCTCCTCTCCATTTCTAATCCGAAGAGCCGGTGTTGTCCATAGACACCTCCAAGGTCATGTGGCCAGCATGCAATACTTGCTGAATTGAACATTATTTGTGTCTTAATATTTGCACTAAAATGTGCGATGCAAGGCCAGAAAGTTATTTTTGTTCTTTACAATATGTTCTCTCTACTTGATCTTTATGAAACAAATTGCATTTTTGTCCGACTCTGAGGGTTGGTGCTCCTCTCCATTTCTAAGCCGAAGAGCCAGCGTTGTCCATAGACGCCTCCAAGGTCATGTGGCCAGCATGCAATACTTGCTGAATTGAACACTATTTGTGTCTTAATATTTGCACTAAAATATACGATGCAAGGTCATAAAGTTATTTTTGTTCTTTACAATATGTTCTGTCTACTTGATCTTTATGAAACAAATTGCATTTTGGTTCAAGTCTGAGGGTTGGTGCTCCTCTCAATTTCTAAGCTGAAGAGCCGGCATTGTCCATAGACGCCTCCAAAATCATGTGGCCAGCATGCAATACTTGCTGAATTGAACACTATTTGTATCTTAATATTTGCACTAAAATGTGTGATGCAAGACCAGAAATTTATTTTTGTTCTTTACAATATGTTCTGTCTACTTGATCTTTATGAAACAAATTGCAAATGGTACCTATTGATCTACTCACATTTGCATGTTTTTGAACTGCTAGGTTGGTAGAAGCTGGGGCTAATAGCGGAAGCTCACCCTGCTCCCTAGATTCAAACCGTTGACCTTTCGATCAGCAAGTTCAGCAGCTCAGTGCTTTAACCATGTGGAAGTGTAGACTCATATAATCCAGTTCAAAGCAGATAATGTGGATTATCTGCTTTGATATTCTGGATTATATGACAGTATAGAAGAGTTCTTAGAGAGGCTTGCTTCTCCATCTACTATCCCCCATTCCTTTCTCTGGGAAATAAAACAAATACAGTAGAGTCTCACTTATCCAACACTCACTTATCCAACGTTCTGGATTATCCAATGCATTTTTGTAGTCAATGTTTTCAATATATCGTGATATTTTGGTGCTAAATTCGTAAATACAGTAATTACTACATAGCATTACTGTGTATTGAACTACTTTTTCTGTCAAATTTGTTGTATAACATGATGTTTTGGTGCTTAATTTGTAAAATCATAACCTAATTTGATGTTTAATAGGCTTTTCCTTAATCTCTCCTTATTATCCAACATATTCGCTTATCCAACGTTCTGCCAGCCCATTTACGTTGGATAAGTGAGACTCTACTGTATATTCTAAAGCGCTTGACAGATACAGATTGGCCGTTATAACATCTTTTTTAAAATGATTTTTATTGACATTACAACAATACTACATTTATGTGACTGGCCATTATAAAATCCTGACTTCCAGATTTACTGTCAACTATGTAGATGTGGGTCTCAGATTATAATATTGCAACTCAATGTGTATAAATAGTATATTTGTGAACTGCAGATCCCAGAAGCTCTCAAAGCAACCAAGAAAGTAACTTTCCCCAGTTCTTTTTGCGCATTCCCGAATAAAGGCTCACCCGGATGGTTTTGTCGGGGTCGCAGCTGCACAAGGACTGCAAGGAGACGCGGAAAGATTCCCACCGGGGACTCAGGTTGTTCTTCACTACCTGGTGCAGGATAGAAAAAAGGAAAAACACACACAAGGAAGGCCTGGTTCCCAAAGGATATTTTCCCAGTGTATCCATTGCTTCCTTTGCCTTCCTGTCCTTCTATATCCTTGTTTAGATTAGCATAAGGGACAGGATCTTTTGGGTGGTGGCCGTAGATCTCCATTAGGATTAGTGCATTTTCCAGTGTAGATCAGGCATGGGCAAACTTGGGCCCTCCGGGTGTTTTGGACTCCAACTCCCACAATTCCTAACAGCCGGTAGGCTGTTAGGAATTGTGGGAGTTGGAGTCCAAAACACCAGGAGGGCCCAAATTTGCCCATGCCTGATTGAACCATGAAAGCCCACTACCCTTCCTACAATTTTGGCAATTCCATCTCCCTCTTCAACACCCTAAAGATACAACAGCCCGTAATATTCTCACCTCTGTCCTCCAAACCAGATGCTCCTTCTCATTGGCGTTGACCTTATAGATTTCCAGGAAAGGGTCAGATTTGCTGAAGAAATCCTACAAGGAGGAGAAAACCATAGGATGTGGGGGAGAGCCAAGCACACTGCTCTATATGGCAGTGTAGATCCATATAATGCAGTTCAGAGCAATCTACATTTGACCATATAATGCAGTTTTGTAGCAGTATAAATGGGGCTTTTCAGTTGGTCCAAGGTGTCGTTGTCCCCTACCTTGTCATCCAGCTCTTCCCCGTGAAACTGTAGCTGCACAAATTCGTTTGTCCTGGACACCTCCTCGGCCTCAATCTAGCAAACGAATGGACTCAGATAAGCAAACAAACTCCAAATATTCATAGATACGTACATAAAGTTTTAATTAGAGCTTTGCAAAGTTCACTGCGTGGGTTTCAGTTCCCAGCATCCCCTGCCTAGCATGGCCATTTCCCAAGTTTAAAGTGTGACGGTGATCGGTTAAGAAGGCTCATTAATAAGTAAAGGAGAAAAGGAATCCTAAAAAGCCTTTCTGAGTTCTCTGCGGAACGGAACAACGCTTTTGAATTCTTCCCATCTGCAGCTTTGCATTCCTGAGCATCCATTAGCTCTTTGCTTACATAACAGCCGCCTTTCTCACAACAGCCTTGCATGGTAGGCCAGTAGGATAACAAACACGATATCTTGAATTAAAAACCCTATGCCTTAATCTTAGTCACATGGCAGTTTGGCAGCACATTATCACTCTGCACATGCTCAAAAACACATTTTTGGCCAAATGACTCTAATGATGCCTGAGCAGAATTCTCAGTTTAGTACAACTCTCAGCAGAACCATGTTACTGGGGGATTCTGGGAGTTGTAGTCTAACCTTTCCCAAACTCTAAAAGCAGGATAGTAAATAAAGTACAACACCCAGAAGACAGGGGAATTCCAGACAGGAAACAATCAGGGTCAGCTAACACCTCCCAACAAAGGATTCCCCCAGACAGAAAGCAGCTTAAGCGGCTCAGGGTGAAAAGGAAAGAGCCTGAGGCTGTTAGGAATGGTGGGAGTTGAAGTCCAAAACACATGCAGGGCCCAAGTTTGCCCAGACCTGGTCTATCACTTTGGAGAAGACCCTTGAGGTTCACACTCGAACCCGGAGTGGCCCTTTCTTCCGCCACATCCTTCCCTCTCCCTCTGGGCTTCCTCTTCCTCTACCACCCTTCCCATCCACCTCCAGCCCTGATGGGCTTTACAGTACCGAGATTGTTGAGTTCTCTGCCTCCTCTCCGTTTGGCAGCACCAGCGGTTTGGTGACCTTGGTCTGGGAGACAATCTGTGGAGTCAGATGTTGAGTCATTAGGGGAAGGGAATGGATAGAATGAAGAACAAGAAAGGAAAGGAAAGAAGAAAGGAAAGAGGGAGGCGAAAGGGAGGGAGGAGGGATCATAGGAAGGAATGAAGGAAGGAGAAAAGGAAAGGATGGAGAGAGGAATAATAATAATAATAATAATAATAATAATAATAATAATAATAAAAAGATCTCAGCCGGCATTTGGAAACAATAGACATTGACAAAATTACGATCTGTCAACTGGAAAAGGCCACCCTACTGGGATCTGCGCGCATCATCCGAAAATACATCACACAGTCCTAGACACTTTGGAAGTGTTTGACTTGTGGTTTTGTGATACAAAATCCAGCATATCTATCTTGTCTGCTGTGTCATACAACAACAACAACAACAACAACAACAACAACAACAATAATAATGTTCCGTCCTTTTCCCCAAGGGGACTCAGAGAGGATTACAGCACATAAGCAGACAACAGGCAAACATTCAATGCCTTGTTACAATGAGATACAAATACACAGACAAAGGCAAAGGCTTCTCCTTTCAATTTCCAGCTCTAGGGGAAGCGCTCATCTCCATTTCCAAGCCGAAGAGCCAGCGTTGTCCGTAGACACCTCCTGGTCATGTGGCCAGCATGACAGCATGGAGCGTCTTTTTGCCTTCCCGTGAGGCGGTACCTATTGATTTATTCACATGTGTGGCTATCCTGACTGCATGGAGCATCTTTTTGACTTCCCGCCGAGGCGGTACCAATAATCTACTCACATTTGCATGTTTTCAAACTGCTGAAGCTAGGGCTAACAGCAGGAGCTCACCCCATCTAAAGGATTCGAACTGCCAACCTTGAGTCAGCAATTCAGCAGCACAAGGATTTAAGTCATTGTGCCACCGTGGCCCCAAAAGAAAGGGAGAGAGGGAGGGAGGAGGAAAGGAAAGAAAATTGCTAAGTTGGAGAACTTGCTGACCGAAAGGTCGGCAGTTCGAATCCACAGAGCAGTGAGCTCCCTTTGTCACCCCCAGCTTCTGCCAACCTAGCAGTTCAAAGACATGCAAATGTGAGTAGAGCAATAGGTACCGCTTCAGCGGGAAGGTAATGGCACTCCATGCAGTCATGCCGGCCACATGACCTAGGAGTTGTCTATGGACAATGCCGGCTCTTCGGCTTAGAAATGGAGTTTGAGCACCAACCCTCAGAGTTGGATACGACTAGACTTAACATCAGGGGAAAACCTTTAACTTTTTATCATTTCCAGAGTATTGTCTTTTCTGGAAGGGAGCATGAGAGTTTTTGGATATTCTGAAAATATTATTTTATGCAAATAAAGAGCCCAAAGATGGAAAGGAATATCTGTAGCTATATAAATGAACTGCATTTATGATTCGCCATGAATCATAGAATCATAGAATAGTAGAGTTGGAAGAGACCACATGGGCCATCCAGTCCAACCCCCTGCTAAGAAGCAGGAAATCTCATTCAAAGCACCCCCGACAGATGGCCATCCAGCCTCTGCTTAAAAGCCTCCAAAGAAGGAGCCTCCACCACGGCCCCGAACAGCTCTCACAGTGAGGAAGTTCTTCCTGATGTTCAGGTGGAATCTCCTTTCCTGTAGTTTGAAGCCATTGTTCCGTGTCCTAGTCTGCAGGGCAGCAGAAAACAAGCTTGCTCCCTCCTCCCTATGACTTCCCCTCACATATTTGTACATGGTGATCATGTCTCCTCTCAGCCTTCTCTTCTGCAGGCTAAACATACCCAGCTCTTTAAGCCGCTCCTCATAGGGCTTGTTCTCCAGACCCTTAATCATTTTAGTCGCCCTCCTCTGGACGCTTTCCAGCTTGTCAACATCTCCCTTCAACTGTGGTGCCCAAAATTGGACACAGTATTCCAGGTGTGGTCTGACCAAGGCAGAATAGAGGGGGAGCATAACTTCCCTGGATCTAGACGCTATTCCCCTATTGATGCAGGCCAGAATCCCATTGGCTTTTTTAGCAGCCGCATCACATTGTTGGCTCATGTTTAACTTGTTGTCCACGAGGACTCCAAGGTCTTTTTCGCACACACTGCTGTCAAGCCAGGCGTCCCCCATTCTGTATCTTTGATTTCCATTTTTTCTGCCGAAGTGAAGTATCTTGCATTTGTCCCTGTTGAACTTCATTGTGTTAGTTTTGGCCCATCTCTCTAGTCTGTCAAGATCGTTTTGAATTCTGCTCCTGTCTTCTGGAGTGTTAGCTATCCCTCCCAGTTTGCTGTCATCTGCAAACTTGATGATCGTGCCTTCTAACCCTTCGTCTAAGTCGTTAATAAAGATGTTGAACAGAACCGGGCCCAGGACAGAGCCCTGCGGCACTCCACTCGTGACTTCTTTCCATGATGAAGACGACGCATTGGTGAGCACCCTTTGGGTTCGTTCGCTTAGCCAATTACAGATCCACCTAACCGTAGTTTTGTCTAGCCCACATTTTACTAGTTTGTTTGCCAGAAGGTCGTGGGGGACTTTGTCGAAGGCCTTACTGAAATCCAGGTACGCTACATCCACAGCATTCCCTGTATCGACCCAACTCGTAACTCTATCGAAAAAAGAGATCAGATTAGTCTGGCATGACTTGTTTTTGGTAAATCCGTGTTGACTATTAGCAATGACCGCATTTGTTTCTAAGTGTTCGCAGACCACTTCCTTAATGATCTTTTCCAGAATTTTGCCTGGTATTGATGTGAGGCTGACCGGACGGTAATTGTTTGGGTCGTTCTTTTTCCCTTCTTGAAGATAGGGACCACATTCGCCCTCCTCCAATCTGCTGGGACTTCTCCCGTTCTCCAAGAACTCTCGAAGGTAATTGCCAGTGGTTCTGAAATAACTTCCGCTAGTTCCTTCAGTACTCTTGGATGTAGCTGATCTGGCCCTGGGGACTTGAATTCGTTTAGAGTAGCCAGGTGTTCCTGGACAACTTGTTTCCCTATTTGGGGTTGGATTTCCCCAAATCCTTCGTCCATTCCATGTTGCTGAGGTTGAAGATGGCTTTCTTTTTGTGAGAAGACCGAGGCAAAGAAGGCATTAAGCAGTTCTGCCTTTTCCCTGTCCCCTGTCGCCATCACCCCATCTTCTCCTTGCAGTGGCCCTATCGTCTCCTTTTTCTTCCTTTTTCTACCAACGTAAGCAAAAAAGCCTTTTTTGTTGTTTTTTATGTCCCTGGCAAGCCTGAGCTCATTTTGCGCTTTAGCCCAGGCTTGCCAGGGACAAATATAACCAAACTCAAAAAACTGGAAAAGTTTTAAGAAAAGTGGAGATAAGTGACTGAATATATGAGAAAAATTAGGCAACATGAGTAATTTTAGATAATGATGTCTAATCAACTTCATAAACAAGAAGCAGTGATATCTATAATAGATAAGCATGATCAGAGTTTAAATATTTGTGTTTCCCAAAAGACACAGAGGAAGACAATATAGTAGATATCTTATAACAGGCATGGGCAAACTTCAGCCCTCCGGGTGTTTTGGACTACAACTCCCACAATTCCTAATAGCCGGTAGGCTGTTAGGAATTGTGGGAGTTGTAGTCCAAAACACTCAGAGGGCCAAAGTTTGCCCATGCCTGTCTTATACCCATAAACTAGCAAGTTGGAAGTCATGTATCTCCCCATCTTAGGTTGTTTGCACAAATGTTTGATTGTTTACACACCTATAATTGTAATTTGTCAACAGTTGTTTTAAGTATATATGAACTGTCTATGTTTTATGGTTACTTTTTCATACTTCTACATAGTTGCATATGCTCAATTGTGTTTCAATAAAGATATACAAAAGTTATTCAGTTACATTTTGCAACCTTTTCTGCCAACGTGTAGTTTCGACAGAAAACTTTGCTTTTGCTCAAAAAACTTGACAATTTCATGCAATATTTTGCAGGAAAAAAACCCTGAAATCTGGCATCGGTTGACCACTTTCTCAGCTGTAGTCCCTTTTTCCACCAAGGATGAGAACAATCTGCAAGTATTCTTCACAGTCCTGCTCCCTGGAAATCCCCACTTTCTGCTTTCAGAAAGACAGCTAAGGGCACATCTACACTATCAAATTAATGCAGTTTTGGCTCCACTTTAAATGCTATGGCTCAATGTTATGGAATAAGAGGAGTTGTGGAGCCTCTGATGGTGCAGTGGGTTAAACCGCTGAGCTGTTGAACTAGTTGACTGAAAGGTGGGCAGGTCCAGTCTGGGGAGCAGGGTGAGCTCCCGCTGTTAGCTCCAGCTTCTGCCAACCCAGCAGTTTGAAAACATGCAACTATGAATAGATTAATAGGTACCGCTCCAGCAGGAAGGTAACAGCACTCCATGAGATCAAGCTGGCCACATGACCTTGGAGGTGTCTAAGGACAACACTGGCTCTTCGGCTTTGAAATGAAGATGAGCACCAACCCCCAGAGTTGGACAGGACTAGATTTCATGTCAGGGGAAATCCTTTACCTTTACTTTACCAGGGGTTTTAGTTTGGTGTAGCACCAGCCTTCTTAAGTAGAGAAAGGTAAAGATCTCGTAAAGCTACAATTCTCTTGATTCCATAGCATTGAGCCATTGCTGTTAAACTAGTGTCAAGCTTCATTCATTCCACAGTGTAGATGCACCTCAAGTCTGATAAAGTCACACACTGCATACAATACCCAGAAGACACCTGATGGTCAGGAGCAACTAGCTTCAGACCTGCTTGCCAGCTTTCCAGGTTGACTACTTTTGGAAACAGGATACTGGGATAAATACACCTGCGGGGCAATCTAACAGAACCTTTTGTACGTTTTTCTGCCTCTTGCCTTTATTTTTGTCTGGCTATTGGGACCAGGAATCTTTCAAGGGCCACATTCCCTTTGAAAACACATGACAAGGACCCTGTGCAGTAGGGCCAAAGCCACAGGTGAATGGGGTCAAAAGTGGGGTGCACTCTTTACTTGATCTCTTTTACTCCTCTTCCTTCTCTCCTCTTTGTAGATGCTGGACCAGACCACTTGCCCAGGACTTTCATAGTTTTTCATATAAAAATTTCATAGAGTCGGAAGTTTTGGAGAATTATGATCTTTGGAAAGGCATGACCTTGTTAGAAATCATAACCTTTTGAAAAAACAATGCCATAACCTTTTGGGAAATGGGAATCATAACCTTTTGAAAAAATGATGCCGTAACCTTTTGGGAAATGGAAATCATAACCTTTTGGAAAATGGCATTCACCATCATTTTGACAAAATCAGGACTATCCCTGATTTTAAACATTTGCTTGGCTCAACCTTCTTCTTAGTGGTAAATATCCACTAGTATTCATGCAAGGTTTCTCAGTTGTTAAATTAATATACCTAGATATCTCTTTGAACTGTTAGGGACAAAGATATGCCAATCCACAAAAACATATTTATAGCAGAAGTGTTTTTTCAGTTGTCCAAAAAACACTACTCTCTCTTAAAACATCTTGGTTTAAATCATACTCTCAATAGACAAAAATAAGGTAGACTTCTTTAAAAGTAACATAGTTGGTTTACTCACAAACTTCATGTATTCAGCATACAGAGACATTCCTTATATATCCAGTTACAGATCGGATTTGAAGTAGTTCCTCTGTGCAGGTAACACAGGGCATCTTTCTCATAATCTTTTCAGTCCCTTGTCTAAAACAGGCATGGACAAACTTTGGCCCTCCAGGTGTTTTTGACCAACTCCCACAATTCCTAACAGCTAGTAAACTGGCTGAGATTTTTGGGAGTTGAAGTCCAATCTCTTCTGAGAGTCTAATAGAGTCTCTCTCCAGTCTGAAAGTCCAATGTAGTCTGCCTCTACTGGCATCTGAAACATTCTGTTTCTAAAATGGAGTCTGAGTCCTGAACAATCCCAGATCTGATCAAAACATAGAGTTAAGGAAAACTGCATACTAATACACATATACTATATAGTAAGCAATCTGAATTATATACAAACTAATAACTTGTGGAGGCTTGAAGAAATTTGCAAGCATACTGTTTCTAAAATGGAGTCTGAGTCCTGAACTATCCCAGATCGGATCACATGGTCTGCAGCCCCTCCCACAATATAGAGTTAAGGAAAACTGCACACCAACACATGTATATACAATACAGTAAGCAATCTGAATTAAATACAAACTAATAACCCTTACTTCCTGGTCGCGGCCAGGGCACGCTGGGTGGGGCCAACTCTGGCCCCGCCTCCCGCACTATTCGCCCTGGCCCCGCCTCCCACGCAGCGTGGGAGGCGGGGCCAGGGCACGCTGGGCGGGGCCAGGGCGTGGGAGGCGGGGCCGGTGGCGGGGGCGCTTTTCAGCACCCCTGCTTAACATTGAAAAATATCTCCGGCTGGCCCTGACTCTACTGTACAAACTAATAACCAGTGGAGGCTTGAAGAACGTTGCAAGCATACTGTTTCTAAAATGGAGTCTAAGTCCTGAACAAGCCCAGATCTGATCACATGGTCTGCAGCCCCTCCCACAACATAGAGTTAAGGAAAACTGCATACTAATACACATATACAATACAGTAAGCAATCTGAATTATATACAAACTTGTGGAGAGTTGAAGAAGATTGAGAAAAGTCCCCAAAGACCATCTAGTCCAGCCCCATTCTGCCAGCAGGATGACACCATTAAAGCACTCCCAACAGATAGCCATCCAGCCTGAGCTTAAAAACCTCCAGAGACAGAAACTCCAACAGACTCCAACACAGTATCTGCCACTCTTTGAGTTGTAAGACATCCCAAGGACAAATCAGCCCAAGCTCCTGTCATGCAGGAACACACCATCAAAGCACTCCCGACAGTCTCTGCTCAAAACCGTCACACTCCAAGGCAGAATATTCCCCTGTCTAATGGATCTAACCATCAAGAAATTATTCTAATCTATTTTCCTACAAAAAGGGGAATCCACATGATTTGTCCCGTTGAGAGACAACCAAGGAAGGCATGACATTGGGAAAAGAACCGTCCTTACCTGGCCCAAGGTACATTCAACCGTCCCAAGAAGGCCACCTTCTTCGAGTCCCACGTTCTCAGCATCCTCTCCGTCGGCATCGAAGACTTCGAACCGCAAGGTCTGCATCTCTTCGAAGAAATAGTCCAGGGCGAAGACATGAGCGAAGACGGGGTTCTGGGACCTGTGGAGGACCTCAGAGCGACCCACCTGGAGAGAAAGACGGAGATGTATAGACCTTAATGGGCACAAGGCCAACTTGGGCCCTCCAGGTGTTTTGGACTTCAACTCCCACAATTCCTAGCAGCCGGTAGGCTGCTAGGAATTGTGGGAATTGGAGTCCCAAACACCTGGAGGGCCCAAGTTGGCCCCATGCTTGATCTACACTTCTATATAATGCAGTTTCAGAATGCAGTCCTAGCTTACGACCTCATAAACACTGAGCAGGCCGATATTTGCATTCAAAAGAAGCTCATAGCTTCCACGTCAAGATGTTTAATCTTTCCTGGGTTTTGTCCAGAATTTTAAATATCCATAGTGATTAACCTTACTCCCCAAAATAGATCTAGATGAAATAATGGGCTTTTACAACGTCTAATAAAATGAGATGTTTAAAAAAGGGGGTCAGGGACCTTCATAAATAAAACAGAGTATGCGTAAAATGCTGTCGTTTCTGTTTAAACATTCATCTGCGGGCAGAGTTTTGTTCACTCGGAGTGCATCTATCCTGGCAAATTAATGCAATTTGACATCCCTTTGACTGCTATGCCATTTGGGAGTTATAGTTCTACAAGGTCTTCAGTCTTCTCTGCTGAAAAGAGGTGGTGCCTTAGCAAACTATAACTCCCAGGATACTATAGCATTGAGTTAAAGCTTAAGCTTAAGTTCAATTTCTATGTAAGTCATGTCATGTTATGCAAAGATACTACAGTAGAGTCTCGCTTATCCAAGCTAAACAGGCCGGCAGAACCTTGGATAAGTGAATATCTTGGATAATTAAGGAAAAGCCTATTAAACATCAAATTAGGTTATGATTCTACAAATTAAGCACCAAAACATCATGTTATACAACAAATTTGCCAGAAAACGTAGTTCAATACGCAGTAATGTTATGTTGTAATTACTGTATTTACTAATTTAGCACCAAAATATCGTGATATATTGAAAATATTGACTACAAAAATGTCTTGGATAATCCAGAACCTTGGATAAGTGAGACTCTACTGTATATGTGTATTAACTGGAAAATCAAAAGCATGTAGCTGATTGGCTGAGTTTGCAAGGACCTGGGGAATTAGTTTGTAATTGTTGCTATCCTGCTGCTGGAGATCCGGTTTGAATAGGTTTCTCTCTCTCTGTCTGTGTGAGTCTTCTGAGTAGTGGCTGGAAAGAAGATGGCTCTATACTCAGAGAGGCCTGACTATTTCTGAGGCCTTGCTTGCTCCTAATTTTCACCGAAGCAGATTTATGGCTTAAGCGGCTGAGGGGGAAAAGGAAAGGGCCTGATGCTGTTAGGAATGGTGGGAGTTGGAGTCCAAAACACCTGGAGAGCCCCAATTTTCCCATACTTGGTTCATAGCATAGTATAGTATTAATTAGGTCTATTTTAATAGTAACTCAATGAACCAGAAACTACATGTATCCGGCATCTATTTCCCAAGAGTGCTGGTTAATTGAGAGTTTACTATACAGTACTTCCAAATTAAAGAGTGGGATAACACTGCAGTGCATCCAACCTCATTCCACTGTTCGCCGCTGAGCAGCTGGAGCACCAGGCAGGGATCCGGCTTGATGGTGCTTCCACGCTGCGGGAGGCTCCAGCAGGAGACCCGGAGCTCCACCCGGGACGCCCCAAGGGCCACCGGCTGGGAATCGACCCCTTCGGACATGACGCCGCCTGAGCAAAAGAAGAGGAAGAAAGAGATCAAGAGCAAAGTGAACACTGGATTGAGAGAACAAATTAATTTTGCCAGGAAAAAATGTACAGTTCAGGCAGTCCCCAAGTTTTGATCAACATTGCTCCTGTGAGTTTGTTCTTAAATTCAATTTGTATGCAAGTCATGTCATGGTATATAAAGATACTATATGTGTGTTAACTGGAAAATCAAATGCATGTAGCCAATTGGCTGAGTTTGCAAGGACCTGGGGAATTAGTTTGTAACTGTTGCTATCCTGCTGCTGGAGAACCAATTTGAACAGGTTTCTCTGTGTGTGTCTGTGATCTTAAGTTCAATTTGTATGCAAGTCATGTCATGGTATGCAAAGATACTATATGTGTGTTAACTGGAAAATCAAATGCATGTAGCCTGGGGAATTAGTTTGTAACTGTTGCTATCCTGCTGCTGGAGAACCAGTTTGAACAGGTTTCTCTCTGTGTGTGTGTAAATCTTCTGAGTACTGGCTGGAAAGAAGATGGCTCTGTACTCAGAGAGGCCTGGCTATTTCTGAGGCCTTGTTTGCTGCTGATCTTCACCGAAGTAGATTTATGGACTAAGAAAGGACTGCCTATAACTGCTGATTTCTGTAAGCAGTCAGAGGGACTATTGTAAATACCATCGTTCTGTTGATCTTTTGGATTTAGTAAAAGTTTCTGTGTTATTTGTTTTGCAAAGCTGAGTGGTGCATCATTCTGCAGGGTGTCTCTGGGCTCACGGGCACAAGTAAGAGCTTCCTTCTATCATCCACAAACCCCAACAAGTCAGATACATTTTTAAGTGTAACTCCAGTTAAATACTGTATATAAAATATTTTAGCTTTGGATAGCATAGTTAAGGTAAAGGTTTCCCCTGACGTTAAGTCTAGTTGTGCCCAACTCTGGGGGTTGGTGCTCATCGCCATTTCTAAGCCAAAGAGCCGGCGTTGTCTGTAGACACCTCCAAGGTCATGTGACAGGCATGACCTTCCCGCTGGAGTGGTACCTATTGATCTACTCACATTTGCATGTTTTTGAACTGCTAGGTTGGCAGAAGAAGCATAGGGAAGGGTTAAAAGACCCCCTTTTCCCAGAAGGTTGTCAGTTTGAATCCACAGGATGGGGTGAGTTCCTGCTGTTAGCACTAGCTTCTGCCAACCTAGCAGTTAGAAAACATCCAAATGTGAGTAGATAAATAGGTACCGCTTTGGCAGGAAAAGGCAAAAGTCATGCTGGCCACACGACGAGAAGGTGACAATGCAGGTTCCTTGGCTTGGAAATGGAAAAGGGCGCCGCTTCCAGAGCCCAGCAGTTCTTTCATTTCCAGCTCAGGAGGCAATGTTCTTCTCCATTTCCAAGCCAAGGAGCCTGTGTTTTCCGTAGACACCTCCTGGTCGTGTGGCCGGCATGACTGCTTGGAGCGTCTTTTTGCCTTTTCCCACCGAAGCAGTACCTATTTATTTACTCACATTTGCATGTTTTCGAACTGCTAGGTTGGCAGGAGCTGGGGCTAACAGCAGGAGTTCACCTCCTCCCATGAATTCGAACTGCCAGTCTTCAGGTCAGCAGTTCAGCAACACAAGGAGTAACCCATTGTGCCCTACACAGCCCTGGTTCTACCCTATTCTGCTTTGGTCAGAGCTCACCTGGAATAACCCAGTGTTCATTTCTGGCCACAACATTCAAGAAGGAGAGGAACAATCTGGAATATGTCCAGAAAAGAGCGACCAAAATGATCCAAGTTTTGGAAGCCAAGCCCTATGAGGTGCGGCTTAGGGAGCTCCTCATAGAGAAGGTTAAGTGGGACACGAGAGCCATGTTTAAGCATTTGAAAGGATGTCATATTGAAGAGGGGGCGGGCTTGTTTTATGCTCTGGAAACTAGGACACAACGGAGCAGCAGGCTCCAATTGCAGGAAAAGAGATTCCAACAGAACATTAGGAAGAACATCCTGACGGTAAGCGTTGTTCCATAGCAAAATACATTTATTCTGAAATGCTGGAGGATAGGCACATTTTGCATGCTCAGAGGCAGATATGCACTACCCTGGGTTGAAGAACGGCACACAAAATAGAAGTTTCCAAATTCCAAAGTGTCCTTCTCACTTTCCGTCTCGGTCCTGATGCAGAAGCTTATGAAGGATGGTTGGCAAATGGAGCTCCCAAATGGCATGAGAACCTTTTGGGCCCAACGGTGCTGAGTCAGTCCCACGATTCCCCCTCCTCTCTTGCTGCTCCAGCCTTTCCTGGCCGTGATTTATGAGGCTGCGTCCTGGATGGACAGCTCTGGCTCCCACCAGGGACCTGAGTCAGGTCAAATCATCCGGGAAGCTCAGCCAGGGAAGGAGAAAAGGCTCCGAGGAGGGAAGGAGGGAGACACAAGGAAAGCTACGCTGGAAAGAAGGCCATGCATCTTCGTTTTCTTCTGCATGTATTACTTGAAGGCTTCCTGGAAGGATCGCACTGTCCACTGATGGAAACAGGATGCTGGGCTAAGTGGACATTGGGTTGAGTCCAGCGGTGCTTTTTCTGAGGCTGGATTCTGCTTCATTTGCATCTCTGCAAGGCAGTGTCAGCAAACAAGCCGTAGAAAGGAAAGAACCGCATGTTTGTCCACTTCGAGTATTTCCTGATGAAGCAGAACTTGGGAAAAAAGGTTCTTTTGCGTGGATGGGATCACAACTCCCAAAATCCCCCATACATACAATATAATGGCTGTGGGATTCTGGGAGTTGTAGTTCCCAAAAAAAGAGGCAGGAGCCCCTGGTGGCACAGTGTGTTAAAGCGCTGAGCTGCTGAACTTGTGGACCGAAAAGTTGCAGGTTCGAATCTGGGGAGTGGAGTGAGCACCCGCTGTTAGCCCCAGCATCTGCCAACCTAGCAGTTCGAAAACATGCAAATGTGAATAGATCAATAGGTACAGCTCTGATGAGAAGGTAACGCTGTTCCATGCAGTCATCCCGGCCACATGACCTTGGAGGTGTCTACGGATAACGCTGGCTCTTCAGCTTAGAAATGGAGATGAGCACCAACCCCAAGAGTCGGACACAACTGGACTTAATGTCAGGAGAAAACCTTTACCTTTACCTAAAGAGAGGCAACGTGGTGTAATGGTTTCAGGCTTGGACCAGGAAACTAGGAGGATAAGTTTCGAAGGTGTCTCTGCCAAAGAGTGCTGGTGCCTCACCAAACCACAGCTCCCAACACTCCATAGGATTGAGCTGTGGAAGGTAAAGGGGTGTTAAACCGCATTGGTTCTACAATATAGCTTCACCCAGAATCCAAAACAATGTTAACGGAAAGAAGGAATCCATAAAAATGACCAAAATCTACCAGTATTAAAAAAAACTCTAAAACCAGTATAGTAAATAAAGAACAACACTCAGAAAACAGGGAATTTTAGACAGGAAACAATCAGGGCCAGCTAACATCTCCTAACAAAGGATAACCTCTGCCAGGCTTTGAAGCTGCAAGGCTATTCAATGCTAATTAAGGTGGCCAATTGCAACATTCACATTTGCCTCAAGCAAACAAGAGTTCTTTCTTCCACCCTGGACATACTGAACTTGCTGACCGAAAGGTCGGTGGTTTGAATCTGGGGAGTGGGGTGAGCTCCCACTATTAGTCCCAGCTTCTGCCAACTTAGCAGTTCGAAAACATGCAAATGTGAGTAGATCAATAGGTACTGCTCCAGCAAGAAGGTAACAATGCTCCATGCAGTCATGCTGGCTACATGACCTTGGAGGCATCTACGGACAACGCTGCCTCTTCGGCTTAGAGATGAGCACCAACCCCCAGAGTCGGAAACTACTAGATTTAATGTCAAAGGGAAACCTTTACCTTTACCTATATAAAGCCCACTAGTTTCCAACAGACCTCACAACCTCTGAGCATGCCTGACTTAGATGTGGGTGAAATGCCAGGAGAGAATGCTTCCTGAACATGGCCATGCAGCCCAGAAAACTCACAGCAACCCAATGTTAAGTTCAACAGTTATGGTCCACAATTTAACACTTATTGTTACTGTGGGCCTTCAAATTGTGACAACCCTATTACAGAATTGGTGCAAGGGGATCCAATGGGTTTCCATGGCTGAGTAAAGAATAAAACTCTTGTATCCAGAGCCTTAGTCCAATGCTCAAAGTACTAGATCACATTGGCTCTTACTTCACTGCTAAGACTATAAGTCCGGAATGGAGAGACCGCTGTTTCTGGCGTCCAATAGACACGGAAGAGAAAGTGTTACATTTAGGAGTTTCAAAGCCTTTGATACAAGGCATCCTAGAAAAATGTCCATCCTGGCATGCAACATGGGTCTTGAGGCTAGAAGAGGCATGGGCCAACTTGGGCCCTCCAGGTTTTGGACTCCAACTCCCACCATTCCTAACAGCCGCTTAAGCGGCTGAGGGGGAAAAGGAAAGGGCCTGAGGCTGTTAGGAATGGTGGGAGTTGTAGTCCAAAACACCTGGAGGGCCCAAGTTGGCCCATGCCTAGTCTACATTGACCAGTTTTAAACTACATTAGATGGCAGTATAGATGGTTCCGTCAGCAGTGGAAGATGCACAACTGTAAGTACTGTATTCTCAAGCTATTCCATCCCCTATACAAAAATACAACTCCCTACCAAAATACCTATCGGAAGCAAATCCAAGTACATAGGTATGTGAATACACACATGTATATAATTGCCTCCAACATTCTGACCTATGGCAAAACTACTATGGGGTTATCTTAACAAGATTAGTGTGACTCGCCCAAGGTCACCCACTGATGTACTATCCACATTGGCTCTCTTAATTCATGGGTTGCTGTGAGTTTTCCAGGCTATATGGCCATGTTCCAGAAGCATTCACCCATATGTATAGCAGGCATCCTGAAAGGTTGTGAAGTCTGTTGGAAACTAGGCAAGTGGGGTTTATATATCTGGGAATAATGTCCAGGGTGGGAGAAAGAACTCTTGTTTGTCGGAGGCAAATGTGAATGTTGCAACTGGCCACCTTGATTAGTATTGAATAGCCTTGCAGCTTCAAGATCTGGCTGCTTTCTTCCTGGAGGAATCCTTTATTGGGAGGTATTAGATGGCCTTGATTGAGTCATGTCTGGATTTTCTCTGTTTTATAAGTGGTTTTTCTCTATTTACTGTCCCAACAAAGAATTCCCCCAGGAAGCAGCCAGACCTTGAAGCTGAAAGGCTATTCAATGTTAACCAATCTGACCAATTACAACATTCATACCTGCCTCAAACAGACAAGAGTTCTTTCTCTCACCCTGGACATTATTCCACAGATATATAAACCCCACTTGCCTAATTTCCAACAGACCTCACAATCTATGAGGATGCCTGCCATAGATGTGAGCAAAACGTCAGGAGAAAATGCTTCTGGAACATGGGCAGACAGCCCGGAAAACTCTCAGCGACCCAGTGATGCCGGCCATGAAAGCCTTCGACAACACAATGTATTATATACAGTAGAGTCTCACTTATCCAACATAAACGGGCTGGCAGAACGTTAGATAAGCTAATATGTTGGATAATAAGGGGGGGATTAAGGAAAAGCCTATTAAACATCAAATTAGGTTATGGTTTTACAAATTGAGCACCAAAACATCATGTTATATAACAAATTTGAGAGAAAAGGTAGTTCAATTCATGGTAATGCTATGTAGTAATTACTATATTTACGAATTTAGTACCAAAATATCACGATGTATTGAAAATATTGACTACAAAAATGCATTGGATAATCCAGAACGTTGGATAAGCGAGCGTTGGATAAGTGAGACTTTACTGTATCAATATTATTTTTAATTTATATATAATACATTGTGTTGTATATAAATAAATTGTTTATTATTATTATATATTCCAGACTTCAGGATGACTACTACCAGAATCCGCCAGTATCTGAGGGAGTATGGAAGCTGCAGTCCAAAAAAACACCCAACGTTTGTGAGTTCTGAGAAGCACATCAAGACAAGCCCCAGATCTCGCATAAATGGAAGATACCATAACAAACACAGAAGAGCAGACAGAATCTAGGAACTGTATTCCAAAAAAGTAACTTGGTTGAGCTTTGGGATCAGACCAAAATCTTATCCTGAAGCCAATCCCTGGAACCAGCAAAAGGTCAAGCAAACCTGAAACAGATTGTCAACAATCCAGTTTCAGGTATTTGGAGCAATGCTACACCCGAGCATAGAGGTTATATTTTGCATTTGGGATTAAATCCTTGCCAAAGATTATAAGATGGGCCATGAATCAGTCCCATTCCAAACAAAATAAAGAAGCTGTTTTAAGCAATTGGCATTTTGAAAAGCAATATATGTGATTGGTTTCCTCCCAAATGATGTACGGATCTCTCTATGCAGCACCAAAAGAGTGACAGAAAAGGGAACATCAATAGCCTTGCAGTCAGCGAGAGCGGGCAAAGGTCCAGGGCTTTAACACAAAAAAGACACACCGAGTCACAACACGCAAGACGGAGCTCCCCGATTGCATCCCACCAAGTCACAACCTGGGTGGAAAAGAAGCTCAGGAAAGGGGAAAAACAACACAGCGGGATCCCAAAGGTGGGCATATCAAGGTGGCACTTTTGCTATCCAGACTAGTAACACGGAATGAATGAATGACACTCCCAAGCATATACACATAAGTACACACCTCGGTGGGAACGACCACAAGGCAGAGATGCATCTAACACACGCATGCCAAAGCATAACATCCCAAGAGAAGTGAGTCCCACTCCATTATGCTCTGGGCAAACCTCACCTGGAAAACTATATCCAGCTTTGGGCAACACAATTCAAGGAAGAAATTGCCAAGCTGGAATGTGTCCAGAGAAGGGTGACCAAGATGATGAAAGGTTGGGAAGACAAACCCTATGAAGAATGGCTGAGCGAACTGGGTTTGTTTAGCTTGGAGAAAAGAAGGCTGAGAGGGAACATCAGAGCCAGACTTGAACATTGGGAAGCATGTGCCACTGAGGAGGGAGCAATGCTTGTTTTCTGCTGCTCTCTAGAGACCAAGACATAATGACTTCCAATTGCAGGAAAAGAGATTCCACGTAAACATTAGGAAGAACTTCCTAATAGTAAGAGCTGTCCAGTAGTGGAACATGCTGCCTGTGGTTCCAGTGGAGTCTCTTTCTCTGGAGACTTCAAGCAGAGGCTGGATGGTCATCTGTCGGGAGGGCTTGGCTTGTATTTTCCTGCATGGCAGGGGATTGGACTGAATGGCCTTTGGGGTCTGCTCCAACTCTAGAATTCATTCTATCTATCTGTCTGTTTATCTATCTAAAGGGGGTTGAATTGGTTGACCCTTGGAGTCTCTCCCAATGCTAGGATTCTATGTCTGTCTATCTACAGTAGAGTCTCACTTATCCAACATTCGCTTATCCAACATTCTGGATTATCCAACGCAGTTTGCCTCCTGCCCCGACCCATAGCTGTTTCTCTAGGCAGCAAGGATTGAACTTTTTATGGATTTAATTTCTGACAATGTTGCTACTGTAAGTTCATTTTATGCAATTCTATCTTTATTTGTAGTCAATTTGTTAGTAGCTAATGTTTTTTTAGTCAATGTATCACAATATATTGCGATGTTTTGGTGCTAAATTCATAAATACTGTAATTACTACATAATGTTACCGTGTTTTGGACTGCTTTTTGTCAATTTGTTGTAAAACATGATGTTTTTGGTGCTTAATTTGTAAAATCATAATGTAATTTGACGTTTAGTAGGCTTTTCCTTAATCTCTCCTTATTATCCAACATTTTCGCTTATCCAACGTTCTGCTGGCCGGTTTATGTTGGATAAGTGAGACTCTACTGTATCTATTTTTCTATCTATCTATCTATCTATCTATCTATCTATCTATCTATCTATCTATCTATCTATTATGTATCTATTGAAGGATTCCCCCAGGCAATGAGCAGCCAGACCTTGAAGCTGAAAGGCTTTTCATTTACAATAGAGTCTCACTTATCCAAGCTAAATGGGCTGGCAGAACCTTGGATACGCAAATATCTTGTATAATAAGGAGGGATTAAGGAAAAGCCTATTAAACATCAAATTAGGTTATGATTTTACAAATTAAGCACCAAAACATCATGTTATACAACAAATTTTCTATTTTTTTCTATTTCTGCCCCTGCCTTATGGAATGCCTTGCTGCCCTATATGAGAGCCATGCGTGAATTAGGGCCTTTTACCCTAGCACTCAAGACCTGGCTCTTTACTAGAGCTTTTGATCTATGTTAATTTTATCAACATTTGTATGTATGTTTTTATCCTTTACAATTTTATCTTGTAAATTGCCTAGACCATCTTGGATGGAGGGCGATTAATAAGTAATTAAATGATGATGATGATGATGATGATGATGATTTGAAAGAAAAAGTAGTTCAATACACAGTAATAAGGTAAAGGTTTCCCCTGACATTAAGTCCAGTCATGTCTGACTCTGGGGGTTGGTGTTCATCTCCATTTCTAAGCCAAAGAGCCAGCGTTGTCCATAGACACCTCCAAGGTCATGTGGCCGGCATGACTGCATGGAGCACCGTTACTTTCCCGCCGGAACGGTACCTATTGATCTACTCACATTTGCATGTTTTCGAACTGCTAGGTTGGCAGAAGTTGGAGCTAACAGCAGGTGCTCAATCCGCTCCTGGGATTTGAACCTGGGACCTTTCGGTCTGCAAGTTCAGCAGCTCAGTGATTTAACACACTTCGCCAAAATATCATGATATATTGAAAACATTGACTACAAAAATGCATTGGATAATCCAGAACCTTGGATAAGCGAGTCTTGGATAAATGAGACTCTACTGTACCTCTGTGTCGGTCTATATGTCATATGTCTAATGGCCTTGAATGTTTGCCATGTATATGGGGGTGAGAAGGGTGGAATATAAATACTGTAAATAGATAAATAAATAATCAAGGTGGCCAATTGCAACATTCACACTTGCCTCCAACATACAAGACTTCTTTCTCCCACCCTGGACATTATTCCACAGATATATAAACCCTACTTGCCTAGTTTCCAGCAGACCTCACAACCTCTGAGGATGCCTGACATAGGTGTGGGCGAAACATCAGGAGAGAATGCTTCTGGAACACGGCCATATGGTCCGTAAAACTCACAGCAACTCACTATTTATTGAATGGGGTTGTTGTATGTTTTCCGGGCTGTCTGGCAATGTTCCAGAAGTATTTTCTCCTGACGTTTCGCCCACATCTACGGCAGGCATTCTCAGAGGTTGTGAGGTATCTATTGAATGATTGCCTTTTTGTATGTAAACTGCTGTGAGTCCCCTTGGGGAGAGAGGGTGGTCTATAAATAAAGTTATTATTATTATTATTATCCATCCATTCATCATCTAACTATCTTTCAATCTATTTAGTTGGATGGGATGTCCCTTGGGGGTCTCTTTAAACTCTATGATTCTATATACAGTAGAGTTTCACTTATCCAAGACTCACTTATCCAAGCCTCTGGATTATCCAAGCCATTTTTATAGTCAATGTTTTCAATATATCGTGATATTTTGGTACTAAATTCGTAAATACAGTAATTACTACATAGCATTACTGCATATTGAACTACTTTTTCTGTCAAATTTGTTGCATAACATGATGTTTTGGTGCTTAATTTGTAAAATCATAACCTAATTTGATGTTTAATAGGCTTTTCCTTAATCCCTCCTTATTATCCAAGATATTTGCTTATCCAAGCTTCTGCCGGCCCATTTAGCTTGGATAAGTGAGACTCTACTGTATGCTCAATGCCACCCAAACCTGGAGGATTGAGACACCCAGCCCCACAGACAGAACCCAAAACCCAGAGAGCCTTTGCCCTCATTGCATTGTGTTGCAGTTCCAAGCAGGGACATCGGGTGATGTGGCATGTGCCGTGAACAAGACGATGGCCACTCAGCCAGGAGCACGGCACCGTCAAGGCGTGAGCATGATTGGAGCACGGCGCATGGTCTCAGTGGGGCGGAGAAGAAAACGACAGACATGTGCCAAAAGGAGGGCAGGTCCACACATGCTACAAGATGCACCACAGAGACACGCACACCGCAGCGACCCACACATCAATGCTTATTGGGCATCGGAGGTGTCAATGTGCCCGATGCCAACCCCACAGAACCAGCCCGACCCCGGGGAGTTGTGGGATCATAGAATGATAGAATCAGAACTACAGCTTCCTTAGAATCATATAATCCTAGAGTTGGAAAAGACCTCATGGGCCATCCAGTCCAACCCCATTCTGTCAAGAAGCAGGAAAATTGCATTCAAAACACTCCCAACAGATGGCCATCAAGCCTCTGTTTCAAAGCCTCCAAAAAAGGATCCTCTACCACACTTCGAGGCAGAGAGTTCCACTGCTGAACAGCTCTCACAGTCAGGAAGTTAACGTTCAGGTGGAATCTCCTTTCCTGTAGTTCAAAGCCATTGTTCCGTATCCTAGTCTCCAGGGCAGCAGAAAACAAGCTTGCTCCCTCCTCCCTATGACTTCCCCTTACATCTTGATACAGTAGAGTCTCACTTATCCAACATAAACGGGCTGGCAGAATGTTGGATAAGCGAATATGTTGGATAATAAGGAGGGATTAAGGAAAAGCCTATTAAACATCAAATTAGGTTATGATTTTACAAATTAAGCACCAAAACATCATGTTATACAACAAATTTGACAGAAAAAGTAGTTCAAGATGCAGTAATGCTATGTAGTAATTACTGTATTTACGAACTTAGCACCAAAATATCACAATGTATTGAAAACATTGACTACAAAAATGCGTTGGATAATCCAGAACGTTGGATAAGCGAGTGTTGGATAAGTGAGACTACTGTACATGTCTCCTCTCTGGCTTCTCTTCTGCAGCCTAAACATGCCCAGCTCTTTAAGCCGCTCCTCGTGGTGCTTGTTCTCCAGACCCTTGATCCTTTCAGCCGCCCTCCTCTGGACACATCCCAGCTTGGTTGTGCCAAGCTGCAGGAAGCCCCACAGATGGGACCCGAGTGCGGGGGAGCATTTCCTCCTATGCACTGCAGGGATGAAATAGCACATCCAACCTGAATGCGCACCAGGCTTATACAAGAAAAGGGAGAGAGATGCTCAGCCAGGAGAGTGGCGGCGACAACCTTGGGTACCACTGCAGGGAGAAGGAGGAAGAAGGGAAGGAAACACTCACCTGGATGGAGGAATGCAAAGGATGGAGGAGCTGTCCTCTCTCTGTGTGTGTCCTTCTTTCCTCTCCTGGGAGGCTCCTTCCACTCCTAGAAGTCCTTGTGTGAGTCTCTCTCTCTCTTATCTCTCTCTGTTTTTTCCTCCCTCCTCCTTTTCCTCTGCTGTCCCGTGCGCTCTTTCTCTCTCTCTCTCTTTTTTCTGCTGCTGTCACGTTTCCTCCATCCGTGTCTCTCTCTTCTTTTTTTGGTGTGGCTCCACCTCCTTCCTAGATTCTGCAGTGGAAAGGAAGGAGGGGAGAAAGAGAGAAGAAACCACGCAAAATGACACACACACACAGAGGTCTATGGATGGAGGGACATGGGAGATGCCCACGCCAGATGTGGCAGGAGCAGAAAAGAAGGGGATGAAGCTCTTGCTCCTCTTGCATGCACCCAAAAGAAAGAGAAAGCAGAAGGGGAAGGAAAATTGTTGTTGTTGTTGCTGTTGTTTTCATTTATATCCTCGCTTTCTGCCCATAATGGGACTCAGGTTGGCCAACAACCCATTGAAACCACTCCACAGACCTCATAAAAGTCTAAATGCAAGGCTGGAAACCCCTCAAGGAATTCCGAAGTCAAAATTTGGGGCATTACAAATATTTAAATGCATTTAAACCACAACACAAGCCAGGTTGTTGTGAGTGCGCAATCAATGGCACAGTATTTGGTTCCTTAGCTATATTCTGCACTATCCCACTCCCTTGTCTTGTTTACAGTTTGGTCATGTCTTACAGTAGTTGTCACCATAGGTCATTGGGCGCTGTTCTGAGTTTTAAATTGTTGTTTTTTTAATGCTATAGTTTTATTGTATTGTATTGTACTTTGTGTTTATTTTATGCTTTGTTTTAGGCACTTTGTGCCATATGTAAGCCGCCCCTCCCTGGGTCCCTTCGGGGAGATAGAGGTGGGGTATAAGAAGAAAGTTATGTATTACTAGCTGTGCCCGGCCACGCGTTGTTGTGGCGTAGTATGGTGGTTTGGGAAATAAAGTATTGAGGAATTGGTGGTAGTTAAGGTAAAGGGTAAACGTTTTCCCCTGACACTATGTCCAGTCGTGTCTGACTCTGGGGGTTGGTGCTCATCTCCATTTCTAAGCCGAAGAGCCGGCGTTGTCCGTAGACTCCTCCAAGGTCATGTGGGATGAGTGCATGGAGCGGCGTTACCTTCCCACCGGAGCAGTGCCTATTGATGCACTCACATTTGCATGTTTTTGAACTTCTGGGTTGGCAGAAGCTGGGGCTAACAATGGTGGCTCTCTCCGCTCCCCCAATTCAAACCTACGGCCTTTCGGTCCAGAAGTTCAGCAGCTCAGCGCTTTAACACGCTGCGCCACCAGGGGATATTATTTCCTAAAAGTTGTGAATATATAATATTTCTGATTGTTTTTTTGTTTTGTTTTTTGTCTCTTGGAGGCAAGTATGAATGCTGCAATTAGGAAAAATGATTAGGATGTAATGACCTTGCAGCTTTAAAGCCTGGCTGTTTCCTCTGAGTGATTTTTTTATTGGGAGGTGTTAGCTGGCCCTGATTGTTTCCTGTCTGGAATTCCCTTGTTTTCAGAGTGGTGTTGTTTGCGATATTTTATGTGCTTCTAATATCTGTGGCCCTAAGAAAACAGAGGATTTGCCAGTCTTTGATGACGGGAATACTTTGTTGGGAGGTGTTAGCTGGCCCTGATTGTTTCCTGTGTGGAATTCCCCTGTTTTCAGAGTGTTGTTCTTTATTTAGTGTTCTGATTTTAGAGATTGTATTGTTCAGTTTTATTATACCACATTAATTTTTATATATTCTGATTTTAGTGTTTTTGAATACTTGGAGCCAGATTGTATTCATTTTCACGGTTGACTGCAACACAATAATAATAATGATAGTAATAATAATGACTTTGGTAATACACAGTGCTTCACTGCCTTCTCAGCTTCCTTTCTGGAAGAATCCTTTCTTGGGAGGTGTTAGCTGGCCCTGATTGTTTCCTTTGTGGAATTTCCAATTTCACTGCTTTATTTACTTTCTTTATTTCTTTATTTACTGTCCTGGTTTTAGAGATTATATTGTTCTGCATTATTCTATCCCAGTAATTATTTCATATTAAAGTAGAATCTCACTTATCCAACATTTGCTTATACAATTGTCTGGATTATCCAACACAGTCTGCCTTTTCATAATCAATGTTTTTGTAGTCAGTGTTTTAAATTCATTGTGATATGTTAATGGTAAATTTGTAAATACAGTACAGTAGAGTCTCACTTATCCAACATAAACGGGCTGGCAGAATGTTGGATAAGCGAATATGTTGGATAATAAGGAAGCATTAAGGAAAAGCCCATTACACGTCAAATTAGGTTATGATTTTACAAATTAAGCACCAAAACATCATGTTATACAACAAATTTGACAGAAAAAGTAGTTCAATACGCAGTAATGCTATGTAGTAATTACTGTATTTATAAATTTAACACCAAAATATCATGATATATTGAAAACATTGACTACAAAAATGCGTTGGATAATCCAGAACACTGGATAAGCGAGTGTTGGATAAGTGAGACTCTACTGTAATTACTACATAATATTACTGCGCGTGGAACTACCTTTTCTGTCAAATTTGTTGTATAATATGATGTTTTGGAGCTTAATTTGTATAACGATTACCTAATTTGATGTTTAATCGGCTTTTCCTGAATCCCTTCTTATTATCCAACATATTC
Source organism: Anolis carolinensis (assembly GCF_035594765.1). Lineage (NCBI taxonomy): Eukaryota > Metazoa > Chordata > Lepidosauria > Squamata > Anolidae > Anolis > Anolis carolinensis. The sequence continues at coordinate 7,733,783 of NC_085846.1, forward strand.
ACTTATCCTGCCGGCCTGTTTATGTTGGATAAGTGAGACTCTACTGTATATTGATAATCTTAAATTATCTGCTTAGAACTGGATTATACGAGGCCCCTTCTTCACAGCTGTATAAAATGCACACTGAAGTGGATTATATGGCAGTGTGGAGTCAAGATAATCCAGTGCAAAGCAGATAATATAAGATTATAAATGGGTTATATAGCTGTGTAGAAGGGCCTTGAATCTACACTGCTATATAATCCAGTGCAAATTAGATAATCTGTGGAAGAAGCCTAAGTGAGGCCTAAATCTGCCTGTGCCCTAGCTGAACCCTGGCTGTCCTTTGGCCGAATTGGTTGCTAGGCGACCAAGTGGGCAGAGATTAGCCCTCTAAACTGGCAGCAATTGGATAAAAACAATTATTGCTCTCCCTCTAATTAGGACTTTATTTTTCTTTTCTTTTTGTTGTATCAACCTGAGGCGTGGGTGATGGGTTGTGTTGTCAAATTTTGAGGTTGGGGGGCCTGTACTTTTGTTGTTTTGTGAATTGCCGTGATGCCATCACTCTTTTATATATATAGATTATTATTGTATGACACAGCAAACAAGATAGACATGCTGGATTTCATATCATAAAATCACAAGTCGAACACTTCCCAACTGTCTAGGACTGTGTGATGTATTTTCGGATGATGCATGCAGATCCCAGTAGGGTGGCCTTTTGCAGTTGGCAGATCGTAATTTTGTCAATGTCTATTGTTTCCAAATGCCGGCTGAGATCTTTTGGCACGGCACCCAGTGTGCCCATCACCACCGGGACCACCTGCACTGGTTTCTGCCAGAGTCTTTGCAGTTCAATCTTGAGGTCCTGATAGCGGCTGAGTTTTTCCTGTTGTTTTTCATCAATGCAACTGTCACCTGGGATGGCAACATCAATGATCCAACCCTTTTTCTTTTCCACAACTGTGATGTCTGGTGTGTTGTGTTCCAGAACTTTGTCAGTCTGGATTCGGAAGTCCCACAGTATCTTTGCGTGCTCATTTTCCAATACTTTTGCAGGTTTGTGATCCCACCAATTCTTTGCTGCTGGAAGGTGGTACTTGAGGCATAAGTTCCAATGAATCATTTGGGCCACATAGTTGTGCCTCTGTTTGTTGTTGTTGTTGTTGTTGTTGTTGTTGTTGTTGTTATTATTATTATTATTATTATTATTATTATTATTATTATTATTATTATTCCAGGCTGTGTGGCTATGTTCCAGAAGCATTCCTTCCCAATGTCTCACCCACATCTATGGCAGGCATCCTCAGAGGTTGTGAGGTCCCGTTGGAAACTAGGCAAGTGGGGTTTATATATCTGTAGAGCACCCAGGGTAGGAGAAAGAACTCTTGTCTGTTGGAGGCAAGTGTGAATTTTGTAATTGGCCATTGATTAGCATTGAATGGCCTTGCAGCTTAAAAGCCTGGCTGCTTCCTACCTGGGGGAATCTTTTGCTGGGAGGCGTTAGCTGGCCTTGATTGTTTCATGTCTGGAATTCCCCTGCATGTGGCCCACGGGCCGTGGGTTGGACCACACTGATCATTAAGAATGATGTTGAACAGAACCAGGCCCAGGACGGAGCCCTGCTGATGGCACTCCACTCGTCACTTCTTTCCAGGATGAAGAGAAAGCACTGGGGAGAATCACCCATTGGGTTCGTTCACTTAACCAATTCGAGATCCACCTAACCGTAGTTTTGCCTAGCTCACATTGGACTACTTTGTTTGCCAGAAGGTCATGGGGGACCTTGTCAAAGTCCTTCCTGAAATCCAGATACGCTCCATCCACAGCGTTCCCTGCATCTACCCAGCTTGCAACTCTTAGAGATGCACCCTAAGATATCTCATTATGGACCTATATATGCAAATCCAGCTATTCCAAAATCCAAAACATTTCTGTCCCCAAAATGTTTCAGAAATGCTTCCTCATTTGAATAAAAGCCTGTTTGATCTCATTCCTCCTTTTTTGTTGTCTGTTCCCTGTAATTATGGAGTTTCCAGATCTACCCGATCTCATCAATCTGAAAGCACCATGCGGAGCGCACAGCTTGCCTCTCCATGCTTTACAGCTGCCGAGCCGTAGATTGCAAGAAGCTGACGATTCCTTAGAGGACAAATTATTGTTTTCCTGGGGTTGCTTTCTCCAGGAGAACAAAATCCACCCTCCGTGACTTTTAAAAGTGTCAGAGGGAATAAATTTATGTGGCGTAGGGAGAAAAGTATGAGAAGATTCAAACAACAGCTGCATTTGGGGGGTTTGCAAACCCTTTAAAAAATCTGCAAAATGTCAGGGAGAGAACAGCAGACTCTCAATTAACCAGAACACTCAATTAACCAGAACTCTCAAGCAACCAGAACTCTCAAGCAACCAGAACTCCCAAACAACCAGAACTTTCAAGCAACTTGCAAAAAAATCAGTGAAATAATACTTTACTATATATTGCATTCAGTTTTTACTACGACAGCTAAATTGTGCTACATTAAATCTATCTTTTTTATTTGCTTTAGTTGCTGTTTTTCAGTTTTAAGATCACAGCAATGCAGTTTATGGTATGGGATATAGCATTAGTTAGGCCTATTTTTAATAGCAAGTCTTTTTTTAAAAATAGTTTTTATTGTACTTTTATCTATAATTACAGTGAAATCGAGGAAAACAATTGTATGTAGAAAGTGGGGTGAAAGTAGAAACCAGAGACCAAGAAGCAAAAGAAGATAAAACCAGGAGAGAAAAGATAAATAAATAATAAATTTAAAAATAGGTGTGAAAAAAAAATTTTAAAAAAGAAAAAAGAAAGAAAAAAGAAAGAAAAAAGAAAAAATAAGATTAATAAAAAGAAAAAAAGAAAGAGAAAAGAAAGAATTTTTTCTATCTTTTTTCTCTCTCTTTTTTTAATAGCAAGTCTTAAGCAACCAGAAACTACATTTATCTGGCATCTCCCAATTCACAGGGGTGCCGATTAAATGAGAATCTAGTAAATTAAAGTTTCAGAGCCTGGAAAATTACTATTGCTTCCCAAATGGATCTGCAGGACCAGTATCCACGTTTACCATTATCCACATCAGATACTATATGACCTATCTAAGATTTTCTTGGTCCTCCAGCATGTCTCTATGGCAGGCATGGGCAAACTTTGGCCCTCCAGGTGTTTTGGACTCCAACTCCCACAATTCCTAACAGCCTACCGGCTGTTAGGAATTGTGAGAGTTGGAGTCCAAAACACCTGGAGGGCCAAAGTTTGCACATTCAATGTTTGGACCCCAAAAACTGGCATTATATAATTACTATGTGTGGCATTTTTATTTTGGGCCTATGAAATGTAAGCGGATTGGGAAAAGAGCCAAGAAATGGATAAATTATTCACTTTCCTACTCTTGACAGTATCTCTGCTGCCACCTCCTGGTCACTCGGGAATAACAGCGTTGAGGTTTGGTGCTTTCAAAGTCATTTCCGATTTAAGGCAAGCCTAAAACAAACCTCTTATGGAATTTCCTTGGTAATATTTGCTCAGAGTTGTGACTCCTTCCTATCACTACACTGCCCTCTTGTGGCTATGCCTTAGTGTTGCATAAATAAATACATAGCCAATCCTTTCTTTAGACTGCCCTCTTGTGGTTGCATCTGAGCACTGCATGCATACATACCTAGAGGTCAATAGCTAATCATATCTAAAGGTAAAGGTTTCCTCTTAATATTGAGTCTAATGAGTTGCTGAACTTGCTGACCGAAAGGTCGGAGGTTTGAATCCAGGGAGAGAGATGAGCTCCCGCTGTTAGCCGCAGCTTCTGCCAACCTAGCAGTTTGAAAACATGGAAATGTGAGTAGGTCAATAGGTACTGCTCCGGCAGGAAGGCAGTCATAACTTTGGAGGTGTCTGGGGGGGAAACCTTTACCTTTATATATACAGCTACAAAATTGAAAATGCTCCATAATTGGTCAGCATTGCTTTTTTGTGGTTTAAAATATGCAAACATACACAAAATTAGTAAAATATATTGTGAATACAATTACCTTCAACCTATGTGTGTAAGGTGTATATGAAACAGGAAGCTTGACTTGTATTAGGCCCGGGCTATGGCACAGGCTGGTGAGCAGCCAGCTGCAACAAATCACTTTGACCAAGAGGTCATGAGTTCGAGGCCAGCTTGGAGCCTTTGTTTGTCTCTGTCTCTGTTCTATGTTAAGGCATTGAATGTTTGCCTTATATGTGTGCAATGTGATCCGCCCCGAGTCCCCTTCGGGGTGAGAAGAGTGGAATATAAATACTGTAAATAAATAAATAAATAAATAAATAAATAAATAAATACAAGGCAAATACTCCGTACTACCGTATTTCTTCGATTCTGTATATGTATGTGTGTCTGTGTATATATATTTCTTACCGACTTCTCCCTGTGTAGGATTTCACGACAATCTGAAATGATTAGCTGAAATTACTATTACAGTAGAGTCTCACTTATCCAACATAAACGGGCTGGCAGAACGTTGGATAAACAAATATGTTGGATAATAAGGAGGGATTAAGGAAAAGCCTATTAAACATCAAATTAGGTTATGATTTTACAAATTAAGCACCAAAACATCATGTTATACAACAAATTTGACAGAAAAAGTAGGTCAATACGCAGTAATGCTATGTAGTATTTACTGTATTTACAAATTTAGCACCAAAATATCACAATGTATTGAAAACATTGACTACAAAAAATGTGTTGGATAATCCAGAATGCTGGATAAGAGAGTTTTGGATAAGTGAGACTCTACTGTACTACAGTGCAGCTGAGAAATACAAGAAAATGCTTTCTGGCTCCCCCAAGTGGTCAATTCAGATACTGCACTTTCAGAAACTGGACAAAAAATACATTGCAATTTTGTTGTATGTCTTTCGGGCTGTGTGGCCATGTTCCAGAAGCATTCTCTCCTGACGTTTCGCCCACATCTATGGCAGGCATCCTCAGAGGTTGTGAGGTATGGATAAACTAAGTAAGGAAAGGAAAGAATATATATCTGTGTCCAAGGTGTGGCAAGAGTCCTTTGTCACTGGGAGCCAGCATTAATGTTTCGGTTAATCACCCTAATTAGCATTGGAGATGTTTTGTCCCTTGCCTGGGGGCATCCTTTGTTCAGTCAAGCCTTCATTGTGTTGGTTCCCATCTACTGTTTTGATTTTGGAGTTTTGTAATACTGGTAGCCAGATTTTGTTCATTTTCATGGTTTCTTCCTTTCTGTTAAAGTTGTCCACATGCTTGTGGATTTCAATGGCTTCTCTGTGTAGTCTGACATGATAGTTGTTGGAATGGTCCAGCATTTTTGTGTTCTCAAATAGTATCCTGTGTCCAGGCTGGTTCATCAAATGCTCTGCTATGGCTGATTTCTCTGGTTGAATTAGTCTGCAGTGCCTTTCATGTTCTTTGACTCTTGTTTGGGCGCTGCGTTTGGTGGTCCCTATGTAGACTTGTCCACAGCTGCATGGTATCCGGTAGACTCCTGCAGAAGAGAGAGGATCCCTCTTGTCCTTCGCTGACCGTAGCATTTGTTGGATTTTCTTCGTGGGTCTGTAGATAGTTTGTAGGTTGTGCTTCTTCATCAGCTTCCCTATGCGGTCAGTAGTTCCCTTGATGTATGGTAAGAACACCTTTCCTCTGGGTGGATCTTTGTCTTGACTCTCATGGCTTGTTCTTGGCCTTGCAGCTCTTCTGATGTCTGTGGTGGAGTATCCATTGGCCTGTAGAGCCCAGTTTAGGTGGTTGAGTTCACCTTGGAGGAGGTGAGGTTCGCAGATTCTTTGTGCACGGTCTGTCAGGGCTTTGATTGTGCTCCTTTTTTGACTTGGGTGATGGTTGGAGTTTTTATGAAGGTATCTATCTGTGTGTGTAGGTTTTCTGTAAACTGTGTGGCCCAATTGTTGATTGGGTTTGCGGATGACCAGAACATCTAGAAATGGCAGTTTTCCTTCCTTTTCTTTTTCCATGGTGAATTGGATGTTTGGGTGGATGCTGTTAAGATGGTCCAGGAACTTGCTGAGTTCTTCCTCTCCATGGCTCCAAATTGTGAAGGTGTCATCTACGTATCTGAACCAAAAAGTTGGCTTTTTTGGTGCTGTTTCTAGGGCCTGTTTTTCAAAGTATTCCATATAGAAATTTGCTACTACTGGGCTGAGAGGGTTCCCCATGGCCACTCCATCCTTCTGTTCATAGAATCCAGAAGGATGGAGTGGCCATGGGGAGCCCTCTCAGCCCAGTAGTAGCAAATTTCTATATGGAATACTTTGAAAAACAGGCCCTAGAAACAGCACCAAAAAAGCCAACTGTTTGGTTCAGATACGTAGATGACACCTTCACAATTTGGAGCCATGGAGAGGAAGAACTCAGCAAGTTCCTGGACCATCTTAACAGCATCCACCCAAACATCCAATTCACCATGGAAAAAGAAAAGGAAGGAAAACTGCCATTTCTAGATGTTCTGGTCATCCGCAAACCCAATCAACAATTGGGCCACACAGTTTACAGAAAACCTACACACACAGATAGATACCTTCATAAAAACTCCAACCATCACCCAAGTCAAAAAAGGAGCACAATCAAAGCCCTGACAGACCGTGCACAAAGAATCTGCGAACCTCACCTCCTCCAAGGTGAACTCAACCACCTAAACTGGGCTCTACAGGCCAATGGATACTCCACCACAGACATCAGAAGAGCTGCAAGGCCAAGAACAAGCCATGAGAGTCAAGACAAAGATCCACCCAGAGGAAAGGTGTTCTTACCATACATCAAGGGAACTACTGACCGCATAGGGAAGCTGATGAAGAAGCACAACCTACAAACTATCTACAGACCCACGAAGAAAATCCAACAAATGCTACGGTCAGCGAAGGACAAGAGGGATCCTCTCTCTTCTGCAGGAGTCTACCGGATACCATGCAGCTGTGGACAAGTCTACATAGGGACCACCAAACGCAGCGCCCAAACAAGAGTCAAAGAACATGAAAGGCACTGCAGACTAATTCAACCAGAGAAATCAGCCATAGCAGAGCATTTGATGAACCAGCCTGGACACAGGATACTATTTGAGAACACAAAAATGCTGGACCATTCCAACAACTATCATGTCAGACTACACAGAGAAGCCATTGAAATCCACAAGCATGTGGACAACTTTAACAGAAAGGAAGAAACCATGAAAATGAACAAAATCTGGCTACCAGTATTACAAAACTCCAAAATCAAAACAGTAGATGGGAACCAACACAATGAAGGCTTGACTGAACAAAGGATGCCCCCAGGCAAGGGACAAAACATCTCCAATGCTAATTAGGGTGATTAACCGAAACATTAATGCTGGCTCCCAGTGACAAAGGACTCTTGCCACACCTTGGACACAGATATATATTCTTTCCTTTCCTTACTTAGTTTATCCATACCTCACAACCTCTGAGGATGCCTGCCATAGATGTGGGCGAAACGTCAGGAGAGAATGCTTCTGGAACATGGCCACACAGCCCGAAAGACATACAACAACCCTGTGATCCCGGCCATGAAAGCCTTCGACAACACATTGCAATTTGTTTTTAAGTGACCTTCCCTTGCTTTCCTCCTGTTGCTTGCAATGGGACAGCGCCTTTTCACCAAGGAATAAGTAACTGAGAAACAAACATTAGTCCTCTAACTGGCAGCAATTGGATAAAAACAATTATTAATTTCCAATTAGGACTTTATTTTTCTTTTCTTTTTATTGTATCAACCTAGAGGCATGGATGATGGATTATGTTGTCAAATTTCGAGGTTGGGAAGCCTGTAGTTTTGTTGTTTTGTTGGTCGCCGTGATGCCTTCACTCATTTATATATATAGAAGATGGCAAAAAGTAAGTCAATGGTAGAGTTGGCCTTTATGGGAATCATTCATTGAGGACCAACTCCAGATATTGAATTATGGATCGGGTATTTTCCTGATATGAAAAAACAGATTAAACTACACAGTGATTTGACCTCCTCCTCCTTCTGGATGCTCCCTGTCGCCGCCGCCACAGAGACCCCAAAGGCATTGGATTAATTTCCATATATAATTTATTACGATTCTCTTTTCTTTTATACAAGCTGAAAATAGAACGGTGAATAGAATGGCGGAAGGTGGGGCGGGGGGAGTGTTTCCTTTGGGGATTTGGGTACGAAATGCAGGAGGAGCAGCAAAGAGGGAGCTGGAAGAAGATACAATAAGAAAGGAATGGAAGGCAAGCAAAACAAGGCCGTACCGACCCACGCTCTTCCGAGGACCCCCAAATATTTCCATTGTGGCTTTTTCCCCCTGCCACCCTGGCTTTCAAAAGGGGTGGTTGGGGGTCCGACCCAGAAGCGAGGAAACAGGCACAAATGGAGGAGTGGGGAAAAGAATGAAGGGGCAGCAGCACTGGATTGGAAACCAAAGGGTAGACGGTTTCTATGGGGTCTCTCAGAGGTCTCCTGGGCTTTCTCTCTCTTCTGCTCTCGTTCAGCTCTTCCCACCAGGAGACGAAAAGGCCTCACAGCTTTTGGCCATGGCGACGACATCAAGGGACCGCCTGTCCGTCATTCTGTCCCAGATTCGGGAGTTCCTGAAGAAAGAAGGAACTATAAAAAGGGGAGAGAAGGGAGAGACACGGGGAGGGAGAAAGCACGATGTGAATCTTCCATGGGTCACCTTGAGGGCATCTATACGTACCCACCGTCCAGTTGGCCGGGAGGAGAGGCTGGGAAACAGCGGGGCGAGATTTCCAGGTGGGTTTGTTGTACTCAGGTGGGGGAGGAGGGGGGTCGGGCAAAGGTACGTCGCTGGCACCTGGGGGGCGGGATTGTGGGATCAAGAGGAAGGAGAGAAAGGGAGAAAGGGGTGCAGGTTAGCCATAGGAATCTGGGTCTCAAGCAGGCATGGGTAAACTTCGGCCCTCCAGGCGTTTTGGACTTTGACTCTCACAATTCCTAACAGCTGGTAAGCTGTTAGGAATTGTGAGAGTCAAAGTCCAAAACGCCCAGAGGGCCGGAGTTTGCCCATGCCTGGACTCTAAAGGGGAGTCAGTTTGAATGTATTTGTTATTGTACTGAGCATACTCAGGCGCAGGACTCCGTTTTGTATTCAGTTTGCATCAGACCTCAGTGGAGGTGGATGCATGTTGCTGTTTGAACTTCAGCAAGTATGAAGTGAGTACAACTAAACCTAAAGACTATTGACTAATAAGAATGACACCCTGTGTACTCAACACACAGAGAAACTACATCTTATCTATAACCGAACTTTAATAAGAAATTTTCTTGTATGGTGAATTAATACAAGATATTTGTGAGTAAACAAGATATGTTATTTTGTCAAAGAAGACTTTGTTTTTTTATCTCTTTGTCCATATTTTAAACTAAGAGGTTTCAAGGGAGTGTATATCTTTTGGGCAACTGCAATTTCAACTTCAAAGAAATAACCATCCTCTGCTAACCAAATATATATTTTTGTAGTGGCATGTCTTTGTCCTTGGCAGTTCAAAGACATGGTTCTTCAGTCTAACAGCTGAGTTACCTGTGTGCCATTACAGGAATTCTTATAAATATCACTTGTTCAAAGGGTTGTCTTCTAACAAGGTCATGCTTTACTTGACTAGTGGTTTTCAAAAGGTGTTTTCTCCACATGTTCATGGAGAGTCATATTTGCCAAACGGATATGACATCATTTTTTCCTTTTCAATAATGCCTGCCATTTATTTCCAAAGGGATACGTGCCCAGAGACTGGGTGCAGTTATTTCCAATAGTTACAGTCCAGGAAAATGGCACGTCCTCAACAAAGAAAAGGATGCCCCTGAACATACGCAGAGCACCCAGCCCTTGCCTATCCCCAACTTATGGGTATTTTTCCAGCTCCTCTCTTGCTGAATGGGGAGGAAGGGTCTGTGCTTCACCTCCGGGGCCCAAATTCCGGCACCGATCCGAGTCCAGCTTGTCACAAGACTGCGCCCGTCGCGTCCTCTTTGGTTTGAGAGGGGCCGTCTTCCTTCCCACCTCAGGCTCCCCTGGAAGGAAAGCAGGTGGGTCAGAGAGATTTGTCCAATGGAAGAAAAGGGATGGAGGAGAGAGGAAAAGAAGGAGAAGGAAGGAAGGAAGGAAGGAGGGAGGGTGGGAGGGAGGGAAGGGAGGGAGGGAGGGAGGGAGAAGGAAAAGAAGGAAGGAAGGAATGAAGAAGGGAAGGAAGGAAGGAAGGAAGGAAGGAAGGAAGGAAGGAAGGAAGGAAGGAAGGAGGGAGGGAGGGAGGGAGGGAGGGAGGGAGGGGGAAAAGAAGGAAGGAAGGAATGAAGAAGGGAAGGAAGGAAGGAAGGAAGGAAGGAAGGAAGGAAGGAAGGAGGGAGGGAGGGAGGGATGGAGGGAGGGAGGGAGGGGGAAAAGAAGGAAGGAAGGAAGGAAGGAAGGGAGGGAGGGAGGAGGAAAAGAAGGAAGGAAGGAATGAAGAAGGGAAGGAAGGAAGGAAGGAAGGAAGGAAGGAAGGAAGGGAGGGAGGGAGGGAGGGAGGAGGAAAAGAAGGAAGGAAGGAAGGAAGGAAGGGAGGGAGGGAGGGAGGGAGGGAGGAGGAAAAGAAGGAAGGAAGGAAGGAAGGAAGGAAGGGAGGGAGGAAGGGAGGGAGGGAGGAGGAAAAGAAGGAAGGAAGGAATGAAGAAGGGAAGGAAGGAAGGAAGGAAGGAAGGAAGGAAGGAAGGAAGGAAGGAAGGAAGGAAGGGAGGGAGGGAGGGAGGGAGGGAGGGAGGGAGGGAGGGGGAAAAGAAGGATGGAAGGAAGGAAGGAAGGAAGGAAGGAAGGGAGGGAGGAAGGGAGGAAGGGAGGGAGGGAGGAGGAAACGAAGGAAGGAAGGAATGAAGAAGGGAAGGAAGGAAGGAAGGAAGGAAGGAAGGAAGGGAGGGAGGGAGGGAGGGAGGGAGGGAGGAGGAAAAGAAGGAAGGAAGGAAGGAAGGAAGGAAGGAAGGAAGGGAGGGAGGGAGGGAGGGAGGGAGGAGGAAAAGAAGGAAGGAAGGAAGGAAGGAAGGAAGGAAGGAAGGAAGGAAGGAAGGAAGAAGGGAAGGAAGGAAGGAAGGAAGGAAGGAAGGAAGGAAGGAAGGAAGGAAGGAGGGAGGCAGGGAGGGAGGGAGGGAGGGAAGGAAAGAAGGAGGAAAAGAAGGAAGGAAGGAAGGAAGGAAGGAAGGAAGGAAGGAAGGAGGGAGGGAGGGAGGGAAGGAAGGAAAGAAGGAAGGGAGGAAGGAAGGAAGGAAGGAAGGAAAGAAGGAAGGAAGGAAGGAAGGAAGGAAGGAAAGACAAAAGGAAAGGAAAGAAGAAAGGAGACGGGCAGGAAGGCAGGAAGGAAAGAAAGAAAGAAGGAAGTCAACATTGGATTCGTTGATGGGTTTTCCCAACAATGAAAAAAGAAGATTCAACCATGGTTCAAATGCAATACAACTATGGGAGACACACGATGCTGTATTAATTCTACATTATAGATGCACCCCAATTAGACAAACAGCATAACCATGCTCTTTAATGGTTTGTTTTTTAATTCAGTGGACTATTGTCTCACTGATGAACATCTCCAGAAGTTGGAAAAGTTACCTCTGGGGACTGCAAATGTGAATCCACCACTTAACATGGCACTTGGCAGAAGGGGACTGACATCAATGTAGACTTAATGCACCACAGCTGCTTCAATGGACCCATGTGAGCGATTGGATGGATTGAGCATACACCATTAGATGGACTACAGGAAGGTTGCTGGGCTCCAATCCCTATATCAATCTATACATACACAATATGAGCTGATTTTGGAAGCTCAGCAGGTTTGGGCCTGGTTAGTCCTTGGGTGGGAGACGACCAGGAATAAATACTTTCCTGGATGGGTTAGGAAATAACATTTCCTATAAGTATCATCACAGGCCTTCGAGGCTGGAATCACTGGGTTGCTGTGAGTTTTCTGGGCTGTATGGCCATGTTCCAGCAGCATTCTCTCCTGACATTTTGCCCACATCTATGACAGGCATGTGTATGGAATGATGTCCAGGGTGGGAGGAAGAACTCTTTGTCTGTTGGAAGCAAGTGTGAATGTTATGCTATACTAATAATATAATATATTGTATATACATATAATATTGATAATAATATTATAATGTAATACAATATAATAATAGAATATTATAATTGTATATTTATATCACATGTAATATTACTAATAATATTGCAATATAGTGGTATAGTACAATATAGTAATATATAATCCTTATATTGTGCTATACTAATAATATAATATATAGTACAGTCTCACTTATTCAACATAAACGGGCCGGCAGAATGTTGGATAAGTGAATATGTTGGATAATAAGGAGAGATTAAGAAAAAGCCTATTAAACATCAAATTAGGTTATGATTTTACAAATTAAGTACCAAAATATCATGTTATACAACAAATTTGACAGAAAAAGTAGTTCAATATGCAGTAATGTTATGTTGTAATTACTGTATTTACGAATTTAGCACCAAAATATCACAATGCATTGAAAACATTGACTACAAAAATGCATTGGATAATCCAGAACATTGGATAAGTGAGACTCTACTGTATGTATATATAACTTGTAAGCCACCCTGAGTCCCCTTCGGGGTGAGAAGGGCGGGATACAAATATTGCTAATAAATAATAATAAATAAAAGTTGCAATTGGCCACCTTGATTAGAATTAGATTCAAAGCCTATTATTCAAATTTATATGCCGCCACTCCCCTAGGGTTCGGGGCGGCTTACAAGAACAGGCTAAAATCTAACAATTTTAAAAACATCTTAAAACATCTTTAAAAAAGATGTTGCCTGAGAGAACCCTTTGTTGGGAAGTGTTAGCTGGCCCTGATTGTTTCTTGTCTGGAATTCCCTGTTTTATCAATGTACTTCTTTATTTACTGTCAACCAAGCTTGCCAAGACTCCTCTTTGAATAGACCAGCAAACAGGGAGGGGAATGAACACAGACACGTTGGAAACTATGGGAAATGTCCACGTCTGGACCCCCGATGAGCCCCCACCCCGATATGAATGGGGTGAAGACAGATCTTTCTTGCCTCCCGCCCCAGCCTTGCTTCACCTTCGTTCTCCTGCTCCTTGGGTCTGCGTCGGGGTGGGGCTATTGGGGGGGACGTACGTGTATCTTCCGGGACGGACCCTCCTGCGACTCCCGGCTCCTCGTTGCTCCGGCTTCTCTCCGGCTGGTTGGGGGGCTTCCGGCCCCGAGGAAGAGCGATGGGCTTGGGAGGGCGCGGGATCGATGGGGGGTCCCTGAACTGAAAGGCAAGGAGGGGTGTCAATAGCAGGAAACTTAGGGTGTATCTATAGCAGGCATGGGCAAATTTGGTCCCTCCGGGTGTTTTGGACTGCAACTCCCACCATTCCTAACAGCCTCAGGCCCTTTCCTTTTGCCCCTCAGCTGCTTAAGCGGCTGAGGGGCAAAAGGAAGGGGCCTGAGGCTGTTAGGAATGGTGGGAGTCCAAAACACCCGGAGGGACCAAATTTGCCCATGCCTGATCTACACTGTCCACTCATCCAATCCCATGCTCCCCATTCGCCTACCTTGGCAGGTACCTTCGGCTGCTCCTTCTCGGAGTTTGGAGAAGACACAGCGGTCATGCTCTTCTCATCCATCCCACCAACATTTCCTTCTGGAGGGTTATCTTGACAGGTCTCCTTGTCCCTAACTTCCCGGGGGGAGCTTTCTTCAGCTGGAGAAAAGGAAAAAAGAGAAACAGATGAGCATAGCAACATGAGTAGATAAATAGGTACCGCCTTGGTGGGGAGGTAAATGCCCCTGAAAAACATGCTGGAAATTTGATTAGGACAAAAGGCTCCTTGGTGTGGAAAAATACAACTACAGCACCTCTCCATGGCCAAGTTGAGCACAGTCTCCAGATGCCGAAAATGAAAAAGAAGGAAGCCTTGCTTCTGTCTGTGTACTGTCTGTCTTTACTGTTAATTCCATAACGGCATTGAATGTTTGCCAGGTGTGTGAGGAATGATGTTATGGGAGGGACTGAGGGCTTTTAAAGTGGGTCCTGCTGGTACAATCCTTTATGAAAGCAATGTTGTATTCAGGTGAATAGCGCTCAGTTTTTGGTCTTACATTCTTGGAATTCATGTATTAAAGTTTCTAAGTTTGTTCTTGAATCTAGTTAATGTGTGGCATAGGTTTCCTGCCTTAGATTCGTGCTGTCTTGTTTATGGATATCTCCAAGGATTGACACTGGAGACAGTATTTGAAAGGATTTTGGACTCTCTGCTATCTTGGAAATAACCTTTTCAATTTTGATTCTCTCTTTAGGAATTTGCTTATTTTTTCATATACTCCTCTTTAAATAAACTTTTACTCACCAGATTATCTGGACAGAGTGCGCTTTGTAATGAAGAGGTTTCTGGGCTCTAGTGCAACAGTTACAGAATATCTTTAGCTTTAAAGAAAACGTAGCAGATATAAAAACCAAACCAAAAACAATGTAATATTGTGATCTGCAAATATAGCAGATGCTACTCACCGATGTCCCAACTGGCTTCTGCTCGACGAATGGTGGCAAAGCTTGGCTTTGTACTCTGCAGCGGAGGATGTGGTTTTCTCCCTCCTTGCCCTGTTTGTTAAAAAAGAAAAATCCCCTTGTTGTTAGAATTCAATATTGTGTCCATTTTAAAGATGGGAAGAACAGAGTTTGGTCAGGCGAAGGTGTGATGCTCATCTAAAAATGCAATGAGAAGAATAAATGCAAACCCCAGCCTTAAAACATTGTGGTAAGTAAATGAAAACTGCTTTACTGCAGCAAAACATAAAGTACAGCATACTCAGTGGAATAATGCAAAATGAAGCAAGGAAATCTTAGGGCAAGCACAGTTCTTAGTTTCTGATAAATTCCCAAATCCAATAGCAGTCTTACTTCAGACAAAGAAACAGCAATAAAACCTTAGGAGCAGTTTCCCAGATGCACACTTGAAGCAGACACAAGGGGAGCGAAAAGTCAGTTTGTTACCAGCAAGAGCTGGCTGCACCTGCTTCTGCTTTATAGCCCTGAGTCCTCTCACAGCTGCTAGCGTGGTTCCTAATTACTCAGCTGCATTTCTGGCAGCTATTCTAGCTGAACAACGTCTCTGCTCTGTTTCCTTTTGCCTCTCCTGAAAAGTGGGTATTTGCAAAATCTCCTCAGATTCCAAATGCCCCTCTGATTCATGAACACTTTCCTGCTCTCCTTCCTCTTCTGAAGAAGAGGAATCCGTAACAAAATCAAATGGAATGACCCACCTGAGTCGTCCGAGGATCGCCTTCTCTGCTTGTCCCGCATGCTGCCTCCTCGCTCTAGGTCAACGCTCTAGAGCAAGACGAGAATGAACAAGAAAGTCCAGAAAGTCCAGGGTTAAATGGAACCTGTCCTCTTGGCTTCCCACAGGCCACGCCTCCTCCCCAATTACCCACCAATCACCTCCAACTTGGCATCCAGGCTCCACCCCTTAGCACATCCCATTCCAGGCAAAGCCACGCCTTGGACTCGCGAAGGCTGCAGAAGCTCCACCCCTTTGGAGTCTGGCTCCGCCCACTCGGGCTCAAGATTGGGACCCTTTTTATGGAAAGAAAAATCAAGGATTTGTTTTCCAAATGTTTGCACGTATGTGTGTGTTTAAGTAATTTCATATTACAGTAGAGTCTCACTTATCCAACACTCACTTATCCAACGTTCTGGATTACTCAAGGCATTTTTGTTGTCAATGTTTTCAATACATCGTGATATTTTGGTGCTAAATTTGTAAATACGGTAATTACTACATAGCATTACTGCGTATTGACCTACTTTTTCTGTCAAATTTGTTGTTAAACATGATGTTTTGGTGCTTAATTTGTAAAATCATAACCTAATTTGATGTGTAATAGGCTTTTCCTTAATCCCTCCTTATTATCCAACATATTCGCTTATCCAACGTTCTGCTGGCCCGTTTATGTTGGATAAGTAAGACTCTACTGCAGGGGTCCCCAAACTTTTTAAACAGAGGGCCAGTTCATGATCCTTCGGACCGTTGGAGGGCCGGACTATAGTTGGCCACCGAGCAATAACAACAACAACATTAACAACAACAACAACAACAACAAAAAGTGTTGGAAGAGACCCTTTGGGCCATTGAGTCCAATCCTCTTCTGCCTTTGTGCACCAAAAGCACAAGCAAAGCACCCCTGACAGATGGCCACCCAGCCTCAATGTTAATACAGTAGAGTCTCACTTATCCAACACTCGCTTATCCAACGTTCTGGATTATCCAACACATTTTTGTAGTCAATGTTTTCAATATATAGTGATATTTTGATGCTAAATTCATAAATACAGTAATTACTACATAGCATTACTGTGTATTGAACTACTTTTTCTGCCAAATTTGTTGTATAACATGATATTTTGGTGCTTCATTTGTAAAATCATAACCTAATTTGATGTTTAATAGGCTTTTCCTTAATGCCTCCTTATTATCCAACATATTCACTTATCCAACATTCTGCCGGCCCATTTATGTTGGATAAGTGAGACTCTACTGTAATAATAATAATAATAATAATAATAATAATAATAATAATAATAATAATAATATAAAGAGGGTTGGAAGAGACCCTTTGGGCCATTTAGTCCAACCCCCTTCTGCCTTTGTGCGCCAAAAGCACAAGCAAAGCACCCCTGACAGATGGCCACCCAGCCTCAATGTTAATAATAATAATAATAATAATAATAATAATAATAATAATAATAATAATGGTTGGAAGAGAAGAGCCCAACCCCCTTCTGCCCTTGTGCCGTGGGGGCCGGATAAATGGCTTCAATGGGCCGCATCCGGCCCCCGGGCCTTAGTTTGGGGACCCCTGCTCTACTGTATATATTCTCTGGTCCACTGAAATTAATTTCTATATTGTTTTAAAACATTTAATGCATGTTTAATTCATTAAATCGTTTTATATTTTCTGGTGTGTTGAAATTATTTTAATTTTTTCCCCATTTCTATATTGTGTTTCATCACCGGTATCACTGGGTTGCTGTGAGTTTTCTGGGCTGTATGGCCATGTCCCAGTAGCATTCTCTCCTGACGTTTCACCCACATCTATGGTAGACCTCAGAGGTTGTGAGGTCTGTTGGAAAACCCCGCTTGCCTAATTTCCAACAGACCTCACAACCTCTGAGGATGCCTGCCATAGATGCGGGTGAAATGTCAAGAGGGAATGCTTCTGGACATGGCCAAACAGCCCAGAAAACTCACAGCAGCCCAGTTTCTATATTGTTTCAAAACATTTAATGCATGTTTAAATTCATTAAGTTGTTTCACATTCTTGAATCCGTTTAAATTTTATTATTTTTTTCTCAATTCAATGGGGTTTAAACACATTTAAATTGATGTAATTTGTATGCCACCAAAAAATTGGTATACAAATATTTTTTTTAAAATTTTATTGAAAAACATATAACATAAGTGATAAACACACATACATACCACTGTGCAAAAAAGTATCGAACAATAACATAAGAATATATATATATGTGTGTGTGTGTGTCTAGAGAAGAAATAAAGAAAGAAGAAAAGAAAGAAGAAAAGAAAGAAGAAAAGAAAGAAAAAAAACCCTGAAAAGGTAAGGAACAAGAAAAAAATGGAAAATAAAAAATTAAGGCCTAAATTATCCCTACAGACTTAACATCTATACATAAACAATACAATCACGCTAAAATTGACTTCCTTCTATTGTGTGGTGCTTTGAAAACTATTCTTTTTATGCACAATGCACCTTTGTTTCCCTTATCTGCTTACTTACTTTTTTACATAGTCTGGGACAGTCCTTTGTTTGTTCATTCTTCTCTGAACCATTTTCATATTATTATCTTGCACTTTTCGTTTTTTATATAATTTTTAATTTTTTAATTGGTATACAATTTTTAATTGGTATACAAATATTTTGATTTTTTTCAGGCATTTTTATTTTTTCGGGTAAAAAGTTCTCTCTAGGTCAGGCATGGGCCAGCTTGGGCCCTCCAGGTGTTTTGGACTTCAACTCCCACAATTCCTAGCAGCCTACCGGCTGCTAGGAATTGTGGGAGTTGAAGTCCAAAACACCTGGAGGGCCCAAGTTGGCCCATGCCTGTTGTAAAGTATAAATAAAGAGGAAATATTTGTCGAATATGCGATTAAATCTATGGGACCAGAGGATATGAAACAATTTAATACATTTGAATAGGGCCGTATTATATTTCCTAGGAGAGGTGAATCCTTCCTTACCTGCTTAGTTCTGCTTGGCAGCCCTTTTACGCCATTGCCCGGGGCTGTGGCTCCCATTCCGGGGAGGAGTATGGCCAACCCCGTCATGTCCTGCCCGGACCTCCGGTCTTCCTCCTGGCTGCTGGCCTGGCGCAATGGGGGCTTCGGTACCTCCCCACTCATGGGGGGCGGCGGGGGGCTCGGGGGAAGGTCCTCAGGGTCCCGCTCCCCCTTGACACTCCGGTACTTGCGGAAATGGAAGAGGCCCCGTCTCCTCTTCTTCTGGAGGGGCGGGAGGGAGTCGGAGGGTCCCGGCCTCACCCCACAGCCCTTCGGGGTCCGAGGGTAGCTGCGGGGAAGAAGGAGAGCAGAGGAACCGGGTTAGGAGACAGGCAAAGCGTGTTTCATTGGTCACACTAAATCCTTGACCCCCACTTTGGTGGCCTCTGAAGTCCCCACACAAATCTATTGCGCCAAATTGCTATGTGTGTGTGTGTGTGTAAAGAAATCCTTGCAAAGTTGCTTTCAAAAGATCTCTGCAAAAAGGGAGCTGAGCCTTTTGCAGAGGCAAGCCACGCCTCAAACAATGTATCGGTTTGCTGGAAGATGGCTGGGTTTGTCAGTTGGTAATCTGAGCTTGCGGGGAGAGCACAGAAATGGAGAAGCTCTCTAGCTACGGTCAAGTAGCAGTTTGAATATGCTATGCTGTAAATAGAATGCTGATGTTATTGATCTTATGCAACTACATGGACATTGTACGATTGCAGAACTGTTTTATATTTCAACTCAACAAGCAAGAGTAAAGTTCTTTTGTTCTTTCAATTCCTCTGCCTGGTGTGATTCTTTTGCACATGGTGTTAACTGGACGCTGCTGGATTCTGCTATACTCATTAATAGAGAGCAGAGGAACCGGGTTAGGAGACAGGCAAAGCGTGTTTCATTGGTCACATTAAATCCTTGACCCCCACTTTGGTGGCCTCTGAAGTCCCCACACAAATCGATCCCCTCCAAAATGTAATATAATGCTCCGAAAACACAAGTCGACAAAACCAATTTTCTTAGAATCATAGAATCATAGAGTTGGACGAGACTTCACGGGCCATCCAGTCCAATCCCCTGCCAAGAAGCAGGAAAATGTTGGATTTTGGTTGTGTGTATATGAAATGTAAATCAAGTGTTTCTGCTGTTTTGCAAGTGTGTTTTTCAGCAATGAAACAGTTAACAGCAGGCCAGTTTGACTGACAGCCTGCTGTGACCTATGAGACATGATTTCCAGCCTTGGAGGTTGGAACTTCCTTTGGACTAAGGAATGTGCTTTCTTATCTCTTGTTGAGCTGTGTGTGCTGAGCTGAGAGGCAAAGGGAAAATGCCAGCTTTGAGCGATGGCTTTTGCTGCGTTTGTAAATATGATTTGTAAATACTGAATAAATGTTTGAACTTCAGGCTGCAGATGTCTTTGAGTCTGACATTGGAAAGGAATTGGTGAAGGCAGAAGTTCACCAATTCGTCAGGGTGCTGATGATCCAGAGCTGATGATCGATGGTGTTTGAAGAAACCCACCAACAGACGCACCCTGACCCCTGTTTCTGCATCCTGACAGAAAATCACACTCAAAGCACCCCTGACAGATGGCCATCCAGCCTCTGCTTAAAAGCCTCCAAAGAAGGAGCCTCCACCACACTCCAGGACGGAGAGTTCTTGGTGTTTTAGTTTTCTTGTTCCTGGGTTTCTTAGGGGCACTGACTCAAAAAATTCAATTGTTTAAGAGGAGGAAATGTGATAAATATGATGTGCGGTTTGAATGAAATAGTATGAAAGGTACCACATATACTCGAGTATAAGCTGACCCGAATATAAGCCGAGGCACCTAATTTTACCACAAAAAAACTGGGAAAACATTGACTCCAGTATAAGAGTGGTAAATTTCAGAAATAAAAATAGATACCAATAAAATTACATTAATTGAGGCATCAGTAGGTTAAATGTTTTTGAATATTTACATAAAGCTCAAATTTAAGATAAGGCTGTCCAGCTCTGATCAAATCATTATTCTCATCTTCTTCAATGTAAATGTGCTTATGTCTCCTTTTAATAATAATAGAGTAAAATAATACATGTAATAATAAATAGATTAAAATAATAAATGCAATAATAATAATAAGATCAGAGTGAAATAATAAATGTATTAATAATAATAAAAATAGAGTAAAATAAATGTAATAGTAGCAACAATAATAGAGAAAAATAATAAATGTAATACCAATAATAATAGAGAAAAATAATAAATGTACCATATATTCTCAAGTATAAGCTAACCCAAATATAAGCCAACCAGGACCCTCACCCGAGTATAAGCCGTAAAATTAGGTGCCTCGGCTTATATTCGAGTTGGCTTATACCCAAGTATATACTGTACTATATTTGCTACTGACTCCACTACTGTTTTATATGTAACTGACCAAGTGCAGAAGGGAGTTGGGGAAATTCTCAGGGAAGATTGACCCCACATTGGCCCAGCTCTTGTGCTATGGAGGAAACGATGAGCAAAGAGAAGGTGGGATGGGGGCTCACCTGGCGTCAGCAAGCACCTTCTTGTTAAAAAACTCATCTAGACCTTCATCCAGTCGTGGTACCAACCCATTCTCTTGTTCTCTGGACTCAATGGAACTCAGGATTCGGTTCTGAAGATGAGCAAAAGAAAGTGTTGAGTGGATTCAAATTGTTTCATATTCTCTGGTCCCATAGATTTTATCACATATTCAACAAATGTTTCCTTTTTATTCATAGTCTACCACAGGCATGGGCCAACTTGGGCCCTCCAGGTGTTTTGGACTTCAACTCCCACAATTCCTAACAGCCGTTAGGCTGTTAGGAATTGTGGGAGTTGAAGTCCAAAACACCTGGAGGGCCCAAGTTGGCCCATGCCTGCTCTACAAGATAAAGGATGACACAGAATTGTACTGGAGGACCTAAAAAATATGTAGAAGGAAAACTTCCTTTGCATTTCTGGGTCCTCCGGTGTAACTGCATGGTCAACTTCTGGTGGAAGCATACCAAAGACTCATTCTGAAGGACCTTGAGAGAATGTTTATTTTTGGATGCGGGTGAGCGATATTGCAAGTTCCAGTTCTGCGAATAAGGGGGTTGTAATATATATTGAATCTATAGCACAATCCTACTACAACTAACCTTTAAAAAGAGGCCAGGCTGTGGCGCAGCTGCTTGGTAGCCAGCTGCAATAAATCACTACTGATTGAGAGGTCATGAGATCGAAGCCTGGGTCGGATTAAGCTCTCGACCATTAATAGCCTAGCTTGCTGTTGACCTATGCAGCTCAAAAGACAGTTGCGTCTGCGCCGGGCTGTGGTGTAGGCTGGTTAGCAGCCATCTGCAACAAATCACTCTGTCATGAGTTCAAGGCCAGCCCTGCCTGCGTTTCTCTCTGTCTCTGTTCCATGTTATGGCACTGAATGTTTGCCTATATGTGTGCAATGTGATCCGCCCTGAGTCCCTTTCGGGGTGAGAAGGGCGGAATATAAATACTGTAAATAAATAAATAAATAAATTTTACGTGTAGAAAAATTAGGTACCGCTTTATGCGGAGAGGCTAATTTAATTAATTTGCAACACCATAAAAAAAACTTCCAGCAGCATGCAGAAAGGGATGAGGAAGTACTCCATCAAGGACTCGGTGTCAACAATGAAGCAGCAGCTCCCCCTGTGGCCAGAATCGAGCATAACCTCATGAAGCCGGAAGCTGGAAAATGTTAAATTGCCTCTGTGTCTATCTATATGTCATATGTCTAATGGCATTGAATGTTTGCCATGTATATCTGCATTGTAATCCGGGCGGAATATAAATACTGCAAATAAATAATAAATAAATAAATTTAAAAAATAAGACAAGGAAGTAATACATAAGAACAACAACAACAACAACAACAACAACAACAACGAATAGCATTAAAGCTACATGCTGGAAAATTAACTTTAGTTTTTCTCAACTCAATGAGACCAATCCACACTGTCAAAAGCTCTATCCGAATGAAAATTTTAGACACAAGAGGACATTCAAAGAACCAGAAACTGAGGAGAGGAGCAATGAATGAATAAAAGGATGAAAGTCTAAATAAGATAGAGGAATGGGACACAGCGGAGATGGGAAACAAATGTAGGAAGTTGCATGAAGCACACTTACATGGGAACGAAAGCCACTCTGTGGAACGGTGCGAGGAGGCCGGGGCCGTCCGCGGGTTCGGTGCTCCAGCCGGATGCCCTCCGTCGGCAAGTCGGAGAGACCCTCGAACGATGTGCTGCGGGAATGTGAGTATTGGCTGCTGCTGGCCAAGGATATCCAGCCCAGCGGGGACCCCATGCGGGGTACGATCAGATCGCCTTCTTGTTCAGATCCACCTGCAAGAGAGAACAAGTCGGTCAGAGGATGGAGTGAGGATCATGTTAGATAGAAATGCCTCAGCATTGAATCTATGTGAAAAACACAGTTTTGATGGACATGTGATAAGACCTGGGGAATGACTGAGAAAGTAATGATGAAATACCTACGAGGCATGTAGTAATGGCTGAGTCATAATCAGGTGAAGTTTATGATCAGTGATTTGTCCCTTACTGATGACAAGTCAGCAGGTGGTTATAAAAATGGCTGTGGTGCAGGCTGGTTAGTAGCCAGATGCAATAAATCACTATGAGTTCAAGGCCAGCCTGTGTCGGAGTGAGCACCCGACCATTAAAATAAAAAATAGCCCTGCTCGTTGTTGATCTAAGCAACCCGAAAGATAGTTGCATCTATCAAGTAGGAAATTTAGGTACCACTTATGTGGAGAGGCTAATTTAACTAATTTACAACACGATAAAAATCATCCAGCAGTGTTTGGAATGAGGAAGTATCCAAGGACTCGGAGTCACAGTGGATGATGAAACAGTTGCTCCCTCTGTTGCCAGAATCGAGCATCCCCTCAGGAAGCTGGAAGCTGGAAACGGTTAAATTGCCTGTGTCTCTGTCTCTGTGATCATATGGCACTGAATGTTTACCATGTTTGTGTACATTGTGATCCGCCCTGAGTCCCCTTGGAGGTGAGAAGGGCGGAATATAAATACTGCAAATAAATACATTAAATAAATAAAATCTCTCCCCTCCTATGTGAATCTCATCATGAATATCTCTCTGTGTGTGACTCTCTGAGGATCGTTTGTAAGTAAAAATCTGATTATGGGTGTGTGTAACCTGATGGTACAGCTGTAAATAGTGCAACGGTGAAGATAAAAGATGTTGGTGTATTTTGTTGTAAGGGTGAAATGTTGAATCAACTGTTTTGCTGTTTGGTTTTTGCAACTGTGTATTTCAGCATGCTTTCCAGCAGCATACAGGTTAATGGCAGGCCAGCTTGAGTGATAGCCTGCCTAGCCAATAGGTCAAGTCTTCCAGTCTCAAAAGTGTGGACAGGATGTTCATCATTCTGCTATGGAATGTGGGAGTTGTCGGCAGCAGATCTCCGCAGATGATTGGCAAAGAGAGAGGACATGCTTTGCCTTGCTTGGGAAAGCATGGGTCCTATGAGCAATGGACTTTGTAACTGTATATAGTTTGTATATATAATAAAGTCTTGGAACCGCTGTGATCAGCTGAATTACAATTGTGGTGTTGTTTGTTGGTGCTGCTTAGCCGGATACTTAAGCAGTCTGACGGAGGATGGATTGGTGAGAGGCCTGACTCACCAATAAACCAGGGTGGTTCGGAGCTAATTAACCCCTTGTCAAAAGACTCCCAATAATTTTGAATGAAAAACTGAATCTACTAGTTTACTAAACAGTGTGTGGAGAAGATCATATGTTGCAGTTGTACTCTACTAACAAGCTGATTAACTGACTAAAATGTTTTTGCTGTGAATGGACTCTGCTATGTTTTGCTTGCCTCTGTGGCACTTGTTTATCCAGGATGCAGCAGCTCCAGGGAGGTTGTGACTGGAAAACTATGAGTCACTTCATGAACCTAGCCCTTGACAGATCAGTAGGGGACACTTATGGAGACAGATAGTGCTTAAGTGAAAAATTCTGCATACAGTAGACGAGATTTCAATGTTTCAATGTTTTCCTCTAGAAGCAACTCCGGTTGCTCCTGACACGAAAAAAAAAAGTTTTTCTCAAACTTACTGATGAATGCAGAAGCGGGTCGGATTCTCCGGCAGTTTTTCTGCCTCTTGATGGCCATTGTGTCCTGTGGGACAGAGAGTAGAAAGAAATACATGAAAAAAGACATGAGAACCCAGAACACAGAGACTTGCAGACTTTCCCCACAATCACTTACAATGTTGGAGCCGAGTTCGTCATCCATTGACTCCTCATGATCGCGGAGCCGGGGTTTCCCAAGCTGATCTGGGAAGATGACACTGTCTTGTCCCTCGGAAAGCCTTCGGAGGTGGATGATGTTCTGGGCCTGCCATAGAAGAAGAAGAGGGGGCCTTGTTTATGTGAGAAGCAAGGATGTGCAGAGCAAGAAGCAGAACACACCTCCCCAAACTGTGTGCGTTTTAAAACAGGAGGCAGAACTGGTTGAGAAAATGTAGGAGCATGGGGAAAAGTTTTGTAAATACAGTAGAGTCTCACTAATCCAAGCTAAACGGGCCGGCAGAAGCTTGGATAAGCGAATATCTTGGATTATAAGGACTGATCAAGGAAAAGCCTATTAAACATCAAATTAGGTTATGATTTTACAAATTAAGCACCAAAACTTCATGTTATACAACAAATTTGACAGAAAACGTAGTTCAATATGCAGTAATGTTATGTTGTAATTACTGTATTTACGAATTTAGCACCAAAATATCACGATATATTGGAAACATTGACTACAAAAATGGCTTGGATTATCCAGAGGCTTGGATAAGCGAGGCTTGGATTAGTGAGACTCTACTGTAGGTAAAATATGCAAAAATGCACAAATTTCAAACCATTTCAAAAACAGTGAATTTCAGTGTAGGATGAAAGCGTGAAAAGTGCAGCAATCTGATGTGACACAAGGGTACCGACAAAAAGCAGGCAGATGTGGAGATACGCAGCAAAATTAAAACTGAGAGCACATGTATACCATAAAATTATTGCAGTGACACCACTTTCACTGCCATGACTCAATGATATGGAATCCTGGGAGACTTAGTTTGGTGAGGCATCAGCACTCTTGGGCAGAGAAGGCTAAAAACCTCACAAAACTAGAACCCCCACAACTCCATTATATTGAGCCAAGGCAGTAAAAGTGGGGTCAAATTGCATTAGTTCTAAAATGTAGATGTACTCTGAGAGAAGTTCGCATTCCCCAAACTAACACAAATCAGTGCTAGAATCCCAAAAAATTGGGAATTTAGGATATTAGTGGTGGAGTGAAAAGGGCTTTCTCACCAGATTCTTGTGTGCATGATACAGTTCCTGCAGCAGCTCTTCCACAATCGTGTTGGTGAGATAGGTTACGACAGACAATTTCACTTCGCTGGAGAGAGAGCAGAAGTCAGCAACGTCCAAAGACAATTAGGCATATTGTATTTGGACAACAATATTAAAATCTTCCCTTCCAAGCCCTTATACCAGGCATGGGCAAACTTTGGCCCTCTAGGTGTTTTGGACTTCAACTCCCACAATTCCTAACAGCCAGTAGGTTGTTAGGAATTGTGGGAGTTAAAAGTCCAAAACACCTGGAGGGGCAAAGTTTGCCCATACCTGCCCTATACCCTCCAGTGTCACACAGGACCGTCTCTGCCAAATCGGCACTCAGACATGACCTTGTGGGAATCTCTACATGGCAATCTTGCCCCCTGGTCTAGCAGTTCTCCCTTAGTGCCCACACAAGAGCTCAATTTCTCACTTGAGTTTGTTCTGAATATCCTGACCAGCCTGCTCCAAAAGCGCTCCCCGGATGAAGTTGCGGGGTACGGTGACACGCTCCGAAACGGTGGCCAGCATCTTGTTATGCTCCTCAGCCGCTTGGACGGCGTGGGGACACAGCTCTTGCGTCAGAGTGACCATTGACTCCAGAATCATCTGGAAAGGAAAAAGCAACTGGTTATATCCAAGTTGGTCATTATCGGACATCTCCACAAGTGCTGCAGAATACACATATGCGTGCATCAGTGTGTTTGAGTATATATGTGTGTGTGTGAGTGTATATATATGATTGTATGTTTTAGCAATGCCACAAGGAGAGGCAGGTAAAAAATAAAATAGTAGTAATAATAATAATAATAATAATAATAATAATAATAATAATAACAATAATCCAGCATATATATCTCATTTGCTGTGTCATACTTTGTCTTTGTGTCAATAATAATAATAATAATAATAATAATAATAATAATAATATGGGATCTGCGCGCATCATCCAAAAATACATCACATAGTCCTAGACACTTGGGAAGTGTTCGACTTGTGATTTTGTGATATGAAATCCAGCATATCTATCGTGTTTGCTGTGTCATACACTGTTGTTGTGTCAATAATAATAATAATAATAATAATAATAATAATAATAATAATAATAGAGTTGGGAAATAGTCCAGAGATTGGTTGAAACTCCGGACCAATGCATGTAGGGCCTAACAGCATTTATTTTCCAATGCAGATGCACCAGCTGTGTGTTATTTCCAAGAATACAGAATTCAACTTTGTTTCTACGCAGTGATACTATACGGGCACTGTTTTCTTAGCACTAACAAAATATACTCATTGGTCCTAAATGGATAAAGAAATAGTCAGCCTCCTTTTTGTATTACCTGAAGCTCCTTGTCCACCGCTTTTGACACTTCATTGGCCACAGACTCAAGCTTGTGCCGGACTGGCCCGTCACTGGCCAATATGTGCCCAAGCTCATACAAGCTGGGGAACAGCTGGGAGACAGGGAGCAGAAAAATACTTAATTTGAATGGTTAAAACTATTCACAAACTGCCTACAGGCTGAAAACCTAATTTAGCTGTGTTCTAGAAAATTGCTGAGAGAGGATTGGTGGGAAGAGGAGATGTACTGCTCTGGATGAAGCAGCCAGTGTAGCGTGAGTCCAGTCTTGAGTTTGACAAATGTGATTTAACCCTATTATTTTGACTGTTCTGAGACATCCTTGACTTTCCGGTGCTAAACACTGGTGCAATTCTAACACCCGCACATTCTTTCAGAGAGACTTTCTTGCCAAACGTGTAAGAATAATAGAATCATAGAATAGTAGAGTTGGAAGAGACCTCATGGGCCATCCAGTCCAACCCCCTGCTAAGAAGCAGGAAATTGCATTCAAAGCACCCCCGACAGATGGCCATCCAGCCTCTGTTAAAAAGCCTCCAAAGAAGGAGCCTCTACCACAGTCCGGGGGAGAGAGTTCCACTGCAGCCCTCACAGTGAGGAAGTTCTTCCTGATGTTCAGGTGGAATCTCCTTTCCTGTAGTTTGAAGCCATTGTTCCATGTCCTAGTCTGCAGGGCAGCAGAAAACAAGCTTGCTCCCTCCTCCTATGACTTCCCTTCACGTATTTGTACATGGCTATCATGTTTCCTCTCAGCCTTCTCTTCTGCAGGCTAAACATGCCCAGCTCTTTAAGCCGCTCCTCATAGGGCTTGTTCTCCAGACCCTTAATCATTTTAGTTGCCCTCCTCTGGACGCTTTCCAGTTTGTCAACATCTCCCTTCAACTGTGGTGCCCAGAATTGGACACAGTATTCCAGGTGTGGTCTGACCAAGGCAGAATAGAGGGGGAGCAGGACTTCCCTGGATCTAGACGCTATTCCCCTATTGATGCAGGCCAGAATCCCGTTGGCTTTTTTAGCTGCCGCATCACATTGTTGGCTCATGTTTAACTTGTTGTCCACGAGGACTCCAAGGTCTTTTTCGCACACACTGCTGTCAAGCCAGGCGTCCCCCATTCTCTATCTTTGATTTCCATTTTTTCTGCCGAAGTAAAGTATCTTGCATTTGTCCCTGTTGAACTTCATTTTGTTAGTTTCGGCCCATCTCTCTAGTCTGTCAAGATCGTTTTGAACTCTGCTCCTGTCTTCTGGAGTGTTAGCTATCCCTCCCAGTTTTGTGTCGTCTGCAAACTTGATGATCGTGCCTTCTAACCCTTCGTCTAAGTCGTTAATAAAGATGTTGAACAGAACCGGGCCCAGGACAGAGCCCTGCGGCACTCCACTTGTCACTTCTTTCCATGATGAAGACGACGCATTGGTGAGCACCCTTTGGGTTCGTTTGCTTAGCCAATTACAGATCCACCTAACCGTAGTTTTGTCTAGCCCACATTTTACTAGTTTGTTTGCCAGAAGGTCGTGGGGGACTTTGTCGAAGGCCTTACTGAAATCCAGGTACGCTACATCCACAGCATTCCCTGTATCGACCCAACTCGTAACTCTATCGAAAAAAGAGATCAGATTAGTCTGGCATGACTTGTTTTTGGTAAATCCGTGTTGACTATTAGCAATGACCGCATTTGTTTCTAAGTGTTTGCAGACCACTTCCTTAATGATCTTTTCCAGAATCTTGCCTGGTATCGATGTGAGGCTGACCGGACGGTAATTGTTTGGGTCGTTCTTTTTTCCCTTCTTGAAGATAGGGACCACATTCGCCCTCCTCCAATCTTCCGGGACTTCTCCTGTTCTCCAAGAACTCTCGAAGATAATTGCCAGTGGTTCTGAAATAACTTCCGCTAGTTCCTTCAATACTCTTGGATGTAGCTGATCTGGCCCTGGGGACTTGAATTCGTTTAGAGTGGCCAGGTGTTCCTGGACAACTTGTTTCCCCATTTGGGGTTGGATTTCCCCAAATCCTTCGTCCATTCCATGTTGCTGAGGTTGAAGATGGCTTTCTTTTTGTGAGAAGACCGAGGCAAAGAAGGCATTAAGCAGTTCTGCCTTTTCCCTGTCCCCTGTCGCCATCACCCCATCTTCTCCTTGCAGTGGCCCTTTCGCCTCCTTTTTCTTCCTTTTTCTACCAACGTAAGCAAAAAAGCCTTTTTTTGTTGTTTTTTATGTCCCTGGCAAGCCTGAGCTCATTTTGCACTTTAGCCTTGCGAACCTTTTCCCTACAGGTGTTGGCTATACGTTTGAATTCTTCTTTGGTGATTTCTCCCCTTTTCCACTTGTGCATGTCACTTTTGAGCTTTAGCTCAGTTAGAAGTTCTTTGGACATCCATTCTGGCTTCTTTGCACTTGTCTTATTTTTCTTCTTTGTTGGCACTGTTTGCATTTGCGCCTTGAGTATTTCACTTTTGAAAAACTCCCATCCATCCTTAACTCCCTTGTTTTTTAATATTGGTGTCCATGGAATGCCGCTCAGTAATTCCTTCATTTTTTGGAAGTCAGCTCTCTTAAAGTCCAGAATGCGTGTTTGACTTGTCTTAGTTTCAGCATTCCTTTGTATTGCAAACTGTAAGAGCACATGGTCACTTGCCCTTAAGGATCCAACCACTTCAACTGTATTGATCAGGTCTTCCACATTTGTTAAGATTAGATCAAGAGTTGCTGATCCCCTTGTTGCCTCTTCTACCTTCTGGACCATAAAATTGTCTGCAAGGCAAGTGAGGAATTTATTGGACTTTGTACTCTTGGCTGAATTTGTTTTCCAGCAGATATCGGGATAATTGAAATCGCCCATGACTACTATATCTCTTCTTTGTGCCTGTTTGGTCAGCTGTTGACAGAAGGCTTCATCAAATCCTTCATCCTGACTCGGAGGTCTGTAGTAGACACCCACCACAAGATCTTTTTGAGTCCCAGTTCCCTTGATTCTTATCCAGATGCTTTCAAGCTGGTTTCCCGGATTACAGTCTTGCATTTCTTCTGCAACGTAACTGTTTTTGACATATAAAGCTACTCCCCCTCCTCTCCCCTTTGTTCTATTTCTGTGAAAGAGGTTATAGCCCTCAATGGTTAAATTCCAGTGATGGGAGTCATCCCACCAGGTTTCAGTGATGCCTATGACATCGTATGTGTGGTGCTGTGCTAAGAGTTGGAGTTCGTCTTGCTTATTTCCCATGCTCTGAGCATTGGTGTAAAGACATGTAAGCCCTTGTGACCTCCCCTTGAGCTGTTTATTTGGGATTATTGTGCTCTCCGTACTTGGTCCTTGCTGTGTTTGTGCAGCCCTCCGTTTAGCCTTTTGGCGGTTCCCTGTGGTCGTGGGTAATATAGTGTTCGCCAGGCTCTTGTTCCCCTCCCCCAGTGGATCTAGAAGAAGAACGCTTTGCCACTCACCGCCCGCGAATTCTTGGCTTCCTTCATGAGTTCCCTGGCATACAGAACCTCTTCTTGGACCGTATCGGCCGAGCAGGTTCTCAGCACCCGCACTTCTTCCTGGACTTTCACGCAGAGGCGGCTCATCATCTAGGGAAGGGTGAAACACACAGCCATTAACTATGTGTAATGTGAATGTTGAGTAAAAATGTAATTCCCCTTTGTTTGTAAGCCAATGTAACTGTAGGTTGTTTGTGGATTTAATGTAGTTACATAGAATCTGAATGTCTAAATGTCGTTCTGTAAAAGCTCTGATACCCTTTCTCTTGCTGGAAAATTGCAATAAAAAGAACCTGTGCTTTAAAGTTATTGAAAAGTTATTCATAACACATAGACGTGGCAGCTGAATGTTTTGCACTGCATCAAGCAGGTAGGTCCACATTTTGCATGTATACAGTACAGTCTCACGTATCCAACCTTCACTTATCCAACGTTCTGGATTATCCAACGCAGTCTGCCTCCCGACCAAATCCACAGCTGTTTCTCTAGGCAGCAAGGACTAAACTTTTTACGGATTTAACTTCCAACAATGTTGTTACTCTAAATTCATTTTATGCAAATTATCTTTATTTGTAGTCACTATTTTAGTAGTCACTGTTTTTGTAGTCAATGTTTTCAATACACTGCAATGTTTTGGTACTAAATTTGTAAATACAGTAATTACTACATAATGTTACTGTGTATTGAACCGCTTTTTCTGTCGATTTGTTGTAAAACATGATGTTTTGGTGCTTAATTCGTAAAATCATAACATAATTTGACATTTAATAGGTCCTCCTTATTATCCAACATTTTTGCTTATCCAACGTTCTGCCGGCCCGTTTATGTTGGATAAGTGAGACTCTACTGTATTTCCATTGATTATCCTATTAAGCAAAGTGGTTGGTATTTAAATGCTGGCATATGAAGGTGGAATAATGTCAATATGCAGTTGTCTGCACAAATGCACCTTCAAAAGAATAAAGGCAATTGCATGCCAGAACAATGGAAACAAGACAGGAAGGTTCCCAATTACCTGTGCCATCAATGCACCCAAAAACCTATTGTTTGGCTAAACACTAAAGTTGACTCAAACCACAGGCACATTTAAAATAACCTTAGTTTTCCTGAAAAGTATGGGGTAGAAGGCTAATATTTAAAACTCAGATATAACCCCTCATAACTGAATTAAGATAAGTGGTGAGTGCTATTTCTTCCCACCCATGCAGACAACTCGTCAGACGTGTTTAGGGCAAACCAGACAATAAATAAATAGCCTAATAGTATGAATCTTCTCCTTCTGCCCCAAATGCTAAGCTTTCCTGCACCCCCTTGGAAGAGGAAAACCTGCAGTGAGGTTAAGAGGGGACCATACAGGGAGATGGGAACGTTTACTTGCTCGGCGCTATTGGTGACGATTCCTTGGTGGAGGCGGAAAGCTTGGTCCTGGGGATACTTCTGCGAATGGTTGTTCCGGAGGAGACACCACTGGATCTGAAGGTGATGAAGGAGGGATCAGAGAGGAGAGAAAAAGGGCAAAGTTGGGGTCAGCACTGTTCCTGTATGACGGGGTGCTGTTGAAGATAAGCCTAGTAGGTACCAGGAGATGACAATTCTGGGAAGCTACAAAGAGCGAGACATGGGGGAGAAAGGATACAAAACTATACCAGGCATGGGCAAACTTTGGCCCTCCAGGTGTTTTGGACTTCAACTCCCACCATTCCTAACAGCCTCAGGCCCTTTCCTTTTGCCCCTCAGCCGCTTAAGCGGCTGAGGGGCAAAAGGAAAGGGCCTGAGGCTGTTAGGAATGGTGGGAGTTGAAGTCCAAAACACCTGGAGGGCCCAAGTTTGCCCGTACCTGATCTAGAGATAGAGGGAAAAAAAGTTGGCAAAAGATTGAGAGCCACCATAGTCTTCCAGATGTTTTGGACTTCAGCTCCCAGAAATCCCAACTATTGACCAAACTGATTGGGTTTCCAGGTGCTGAAGTCCAAAACAGCTGGAGAAACATTGATATTATAGAATGAATTAAGTCTGACGCCACTTTAACTGCCATGACTCAGTGCTATGGACACCTAAGCACTCTTTGGCAGAGGAGGCTGAAGTTGTCGAACTACAACTCCCCATAGTTTTTGGAAGTTGTGAATGTCGAAAGAGTTCAGGAGTTAATAGAGAATCTAATTTGCATCTCAATACATTTCTATTCTTTTTTATCACTGTGTCCAGCTGTTTGTATTATGTTTCGTAGAAAGTCAAAGCCACAGTGAACCCTTGAAGACCAAGGACATGATCCAAGGAAGGATCTTAATGGAAAAAAAGGGGGGAAGTGGTCTATAGGAGCCCAAGGGTTTGGATGAAAAGGGCCAGAATGGAGGCATGGAAAAGGGGCTCACCTTTTGCCACACTTCATCCGTCCTTTCGGGAGCATTGCGATACGCTGCGGTGATGTCGCTCATGGGGAAGGACATGAACTTGAGGGTGTAATTGCTGGGGGGAAACGGGGAAATGAGACGCACATTGATATAGACACTTTCACAAGCAGTATGAACTACCTGTTGTGTGAAAAGGCACACACTATTACCCCCAAAGCTTTTTTAAATGATGGCGACCAAGATCCATGTGAAATTCAGCCAAGGACTTGTTAATGTGGGATTTGTGTATTGGTAGTGTTTAAATGAAATTTGTGTCTTGTCTGTATTGCATGCTGATTGCATCATCCAGAGTGTACTATAGTCTGGAAAGAGTTAATTGCTAAGAAGCTGTGATGACCTTGATGTGTGGCTGGAACCAGGGGAGTGTCCAGACACAAGTGTTTGTGCATTGCTGATTGTGTTCAATTCTGAGTTGAGTCGAGTGCTGACTGCCTAGAGTCCTGTGTCTATTGTCTGCAAGTCTGTTTGTCTTGTACAGTAAAACTTGTATATAGTTTTACTAACGTCTCTGGATGTCTCTTCGTTCTGCATTCCACTGATTCCATCCAACTACTGCTGCGCTGCAAATTACTCTGACAGGACTGACGTTCCCCCAGGCAGGAAGCAGCCAGGCTTTGAAGCTGCAAGGCCATTCAATGCTAATCAAGGTGGCCAATGGCAATATTCACACTTGCCTCAAGCAGACCAGAGTTATTTCTCACACCCTGGACACCCTCACTTGCCTAATTTCCAACAGACCTCACAACCCCTGCCATAGATGTGGGTGAAACGTCAGGAGAGAATGCTTCTGGAACATGGACATACAGCCCGAAAAACACACAGCAAACCAACCGACTGAAGTTTTTGCCTCCCCTGAGCTTCAAACAACTCAAAGCAGGAAACAATACTTTTTCATCCTGCAAATGGCCTCAAAAACCCTCTAGTTCCTGAAGTCACTCACTTTTCCAAGGCCCGGGCAATGTCCTGGAAGCCTTGAGCGGTGGTATTGTTCTTGTCCCAGGATATACTCCTGCAAAACAGGAAGAGGCAGAGAAGGTCACCTAGTCTCATGATAAGACTCATAAAATCCTTACCACTGCCAGCTCCCTCAATTTTTAGACTCATCTGCATTTCAAAGAATCATAGGAGAAGAATTCAGTCCAACTCCTGGCCATAAAGAAAAAGCACTATCTGTTACCGATGGAAAATGTTCTGAACGTTTGTATAATTTTACGTAGCACTATTTACAATAAAAACTTTTTAAAAAAGAAAAAAAAGAAAAAGCACTATCTAAGCACCCCTGACAGATGGCCATCCAGACTTTGTTTCAAAGCTTCCAAAGAAAGAGTCTGTAGCAAACTCCAGGGCACAGCTCTTGAACAGCTCTTATTTTCAAGAAGGTCTTCCTAATGTTCAGGTGGAATCTCCTTTCATGTAATTTAAACCCATGGCTCCACTGAGTCCTAGTCTCCAGGGCAGCAGAAAACAAACCTGCTCCCCCTTCCTTATAACATCCTTTCAGATATTTAAACACAGAGTTTATGTCTCCTCTCAACCTTCCCTTCTTCAGGCTAAATAGACCAGTCATGGAGTAATAATGTACTTTAAAATAAAAGTAGTGACTGGTAACACCATTAATTCCCGCCCATTCAATAAGCAATATTGACTCATTGATTTCCCTCATTGATTTTGGAACCTACTTAGAGGAGGCATTATTTGAAACTTTTAGACCTTTCTCTTAAATATAAATCCATGTTTGAAGAATGTTGTAGAATACAGAAATTAAACAATAACAGGGAAAAAGAATGGTTTAAATAACAAACAATGTGTTTTAAAAATCTATATAAAAATATCTAGCATTAAGAGCAACATATTACCGTTGTGTAACGTATTCCTATTGCAAACTCCTATTGCAAGTGCTTGAGCTTCCTCACCTCAAGGTGCTGTTGATCTGCAGGGCTTTGGACAGCATCTTGGCTCCAATGTCTTCCATGCAGTTCCCACTCAGGTCCACTTTGGTCAGGCAAGTGTTGCTGCCCAAGGCGTTGATCAGGATGCTGGTGCGGGTTTTCAGCCGGGAATCGGCGACCGAGAAAGTCTGCAGACACTTTGGAGAAGGGAGAGGGGGCAAAGGCACTGAACGGAGAATTTAAATCCTTGATTAAAGTGATCCCGATCCACCCAGTCTATTTAGTCTGAATGAAGCGGATGTGGGAAGGGTTATTATTGTTGGAAATAGCAACCTTCTTCAAGCCTCCTCTAGTTATTTGGTATGTATATAATCCAGATTGCTTACTGTATTGTATATGTGTGTGTTGGTATGCAGTTTTGCTTAACTCTTTGTTGTGGGAGGGGCTGCAGACCATGTGATCAGATCTGGGCTTGTTCAGGATTCAGACTCCATTTTAGAAACAGTATGCTTAGAGACTTCAGTAAGAACAATATGTATTTAAGAAGGAACAGAATGCCATACAGAAGCCATTAGACCAGTGGTTCTCAACCTGTAGGTCCCCAGGTATTTTGGCCTATAACACCCAAAATTCCCAGCCAGTTTACCAGCTGTTAGGATTTCTGGGAGTTGAAGGCCAAAACATCTGGGGACCCACAGGTTGAGAACCACTGCATTAGACTTCCAATGTAGAAACTGAGACCAGAGAGATGCTTTGGACTTTGGACTGTTGATAACAACAACAACAACAACAACAACAACAACAACAACTTTATTTTTGTATCCCGCCTTTATCTCCCCGAAGTTACTCGGGGCGGCTAACACGGGGCCAAGGCCAAACAATTACAATAAAACAAAATAAAATACATACCAGACACAGGACAACAATCTGATAAAATGCGGATTCAGTATCAAACTAAAACAAAACATAGTAACAATAGCACAATAAAACAAAGCATAAAAATAGTTCAAAATTTTAAATGAGGGCATGCTGGGCCAAAGTATAAGAAAGATGCCCTGTATTACCTACACAGAGAAACTACTTCAAATTCTATCTGTAACTGGATTGATTTGCAAAGTACAGTAGAGTCTCACTTATCCAATGTTCTGGATTATCCAACGCATTTTTGTAGTCAATGTTTTCAATACATTGTGATATTTGGGTGCTAAATTCGTAAATACAGTAATTACTACATAGCATTACTGTGTATTGAACTACTTTTTCTGTAATTTTTTTTGTATAACATTATGTTTTGGTGCTTAATTTGTAAAATCATAACCTAATTTGATGTTTAATAGGCTTTTCCTTAATCTCTCCTTATTATCCAACATATTCGCTTATCCAACGTTCTGCTGGCCCATTTACGTTGGATAAGCGAGACTCTACTGTACCTGTATGCTGAATACATGAAGTTTGTGAGTAAACAAACTATGTTACTTTTAAAGAAGTCTACTTATTTTTGTCTCTGGAGAGCATGATATAACCAAAGTGTTTAAGGGAGAGTTGATGTTATTTGGGCAACTAAAAAGAAAATTTCTGAAACTTTTCTCTTTATATATATGTGTGTGTGAGAGAGAGAGTTTTACATTGGAATATCTTTGTCCCTAACAGTTCAAATAGATATCTAGGTATATCAATTTAACAGCTGAGAAACCTAAGTGCCTTGCATGAATGCCATTTTCCCAAAAGGTTACGATTTCTAACAAGGTTGTGCCTTCCAAAGATAATTCTCCAAAAGGTTATGGAGATTTCCATTTTCCAAAAATTATATTAGGCATGAGCAAACTTCGGCCCTCCAGGCATTTTGGACTTCAATTTCCACATTTCCTAACAGCCTAGGAGGGCAGCCAGATTGGGAAAAGTTGCCCTGCACTGGTTTGTGTCTGAGAGTGAGAGGACTTACACAGTCTTCTTCTTGGATGAACTGGACAAGTTTCTGAAGGATCTCCTCCAACGTTCTGGGAAAAGAGATGGGATGTGTCACATTGAGGAGCAAGGGGACTGATTGGAAGAATTGTTATGTTGGAAACATAAATTAATACTCTAGCTTTCACAATTGGGAGTATGAGCCGTGCAATAGTATTTCTGATCAGAATGGAAGTCAATTAAGGCAATGAACTTTTCAGGAGGACACGTTGCAACAGCTCATGACATATACTGAGCTAGTCAAATGGTCATATAGCAGGCCTGGGCCAACTTGGGCCCTCCAGGTGTTTTGGACTTCAACTCCCACCATTCCTAACAGCCTACCGGCTGTTAGGAATGGTGGGAGTTGAAGTCCAAAACACCTGGAGGACCCAAGTTAGCCCAGGCCCTGAGTAGAACTTGAGTTGATCTCGTATATAGGGTTACAGCCTTGCAATGTATTGCTTTGAGCATTGAGCACTATGCTTCTGGACAGGGTTCAAATGTCCGCTTATCCTTGGGAAAGTCACACTCTCTCAGCCTCACTCCACAAACAGATATAAGGCCAACCCACCGGGATTTGACGTTGAAGTTCTTCCCCAACCAGAGATGTTTCAAGGACTTGTTCTTAGCAAGTGCCGGGACGAGGGTCAGCAGGTCGGCATCAAAACCTGGAGCAATGAGAGAATGAGTAGCAATCATAGAATAATTGAGTCAGAAGAGACCACAAGGACTATTGAGTCTAGTCTTTGACCATGCAAACTTAAAGGTCCTCTAGAAGATGGCCACTCAGTCTTTGTCTTAAAGGTCTTTCAAGATGGACAGCAGGTCAAATAGGTAAACCTGCCAGAATTTGTTTTGCAAAACAGTGGAAGCAAAAGGAAATACCAAATATGGAAGAATGGACCCAGAAAGTGAGAGAGATCAAAGACATGGACAAACTAACTTTTTTTACTAAAGAAAAGCACAGGAAATCCGATAAAATACACAGACTGGTCCAAAGTAGAGGAATATGAAAGGAAAAGAAGATGAATAGTATCAAATTAAAGGACAAAGGTTGATTTCTCGGTGTTCCTCTTTCTACCTTTTCAATGGAGAAGTAAAGAATTACTGACTCATCTTAGATTAATGATCATGTTTCTGCTCTTTTTATTCCTGATAAAGTGGGTTTTTTTCTCTAAGGATTGGAAACACAAAGGTCAAGAGGGAAGTCACATTTATATACAGTAGAGTCTCACTTATCCAAGCCTCACTTATCCAAGCTTCTGGATAATCCAAGCCATTTTTGTAGTCAATGTTTTCAATATATCGTGATATTTTGGTGCTACATTCGTCAATACAGTAATTACAACATAACATTACTGCGTATTGAACTACTTTTTCTGTCAAATTTGTTGTATAACATGATGTTATGGTGCTTAATTTGTAAAATCATAACCTAATTTGATGTTTAATAGGCTTTTCCTTAATCCCTCCTTATTATCCAAGATATTAGCATATCCAAGCTATTATCGGCCAGTTTAGCTTGGATAAGTGAGACTCTACTGTATATGTATGTATGTATGTATATATATACACACACACACACCTTTTAAAACCTTTTTTTCTTATTTTTTACTTTTTATATTTTTTCATTTCATTTTATTTTATTTATATATACTTTTTTCTCATTCCTCTATCTCCCCCCCTTCCCTTTTTCCCAACCCCTTCTCCCTCCCTTTTACTATACCTCCCATTTTCCTCACTTTCTTAACAAATATTGTTCTCACTCTTTCGTTGTATTCTCGATCTTATGTTATATATATATATATATATATATATATATATATATATATATATATATATATGATGGACAGCAGGGAACTAGCTGGAGGATATGCAGACTCACCGTT
Source organism: Anolis carolinensis (assembly GCF_035594765.1). Classification (NCBI taxonomy): domain Eukaryota; kingdom Metazoa; phylum Chordata; class Lepidosauria; order Squamata; family Anolidae; genus Anolis; species Anolis carolinensis. The sequence goes on from NC_085846.1 coordinate 7,772,473, forward strand.
GTCGGAGAGGTCTAGACTACTCAAGGCGCTGATGCCAGGCAACTGTTCTTGAAGCACCTGAGCCCCCGGGGAGCGCAGCTAATGGAGAAGAGAGAGAAGTAGGATAGACTCACTGGAAGAGATCCCAAGGGTCATCCAGTCCAACCCCAGGTAGGAACACATAATCCAAGCCCTCCCAACAGATGGTCATCCAGCCTCTGATCGGAAACCTCCAGAGGAGGAGATTCCACCACTTTCCAGGCAGCATATTCCACTCTTAAACAACTCTTTCCCAGGAAGATTCAAATCCAAAAAAATCCAGAATCCCAGGGTTCAACAGGCAGATAAAAGGCATTTTCAGAAAAGAACAACGATTACCTCGCATCCACTCAGATCCAAATGGAGTTCGCTGAGATGGGTGTTGGCCGACAGACCTTGGAAAAGGGATCTGAGTGAGGAATGGAAAACATAGTGTTGTTTTGAAACTCATTTGCTATCCTCCTGTAAGCATGTAAAGTCCCTTCTATTCTGCCATATCATCCAGATAATCCACATTATCTGCTTTGAACTGGATTATATGAGGGCCCTTCCACACAGCTATATAACCCATAATATCAAGGCAGGAAATCCCACAATATCTGTTTTGAACTGGAATATATGGCAGTGTGGATTCAGATAACCCAGTTCAAAGCAGATACATTAGAGTCTCACTTATCCAACCTTTACTTATCCAACTTTCTGTATTATCTAATGTAGTTTGCCTCCCGCTTGGATCCACAGCTGTTTCTCTAGGCAGCAAAGCATAGCGGGCAAACACGGCCATTAACAACACAAGTGCAGCCATACTCCCTAACAAGTGGGAGACTTTTGTTGTAAAACATGATGTTTTGGTGCTTAATTTGTAAAATCATAACATGATTTGACATTTAATAGGCTTTTCCTTAATCCTTCCTTATTATCCAACATTTCGCTTATCCAATATTCTGCTGGCCCGTTTATGTTGTATAAGTGAGACTCTACTATATTGTGGGTTTTCCTGCCTTGATATTCTGGGTTATATGGCTGTGTGGAAGGGCCCTGAGTCTACCCCGCCATATAATCCAGTTCAAAGCAGAGAATCTGGATTTTATATAGCAGTATAGATGGGGGTTAAGTGTGATTTACAGACACTCCTAATGTGCATCCACACTGTGGAATTAATGCAGTTTGGCACCTCTTTAACTACTATGACTCAAGGCTATGGAAGTCTGGGAATTGTAGTTTCACAAAGTCTTAAGCCTTTTCTGCCTTACAAACTACAAATAGCATTGAGCTATGGTAATTCAAGGAGTCAAACTGCATTAATTCTCCAGTGTGGATGGAGTGTCTATAAAACACACCCATCTATACTGCTATATAAAAGAAGCTTCTGTTATAGAGAAGCTTCTAAATACTGAAGACAAACAATACTAAATTTTGAAGTATTTGGGTCAGCAAGTGAGTTCTCCCAAGGAGTCCAACATTCAATCTTCTCCAAGTCTTACAGCTACAGCCAAGTCACTTGTTCCTAGTCTAAAAAAGCTCCATCATGCACATAATCCTAAAATATATATATACAGGTAGTCCCCAAGTTATGAACAAGACAGGTTCTGTAGGTCATGCAAAAGAAGAGATGTCCTACAAAGTTAATCTTTTTTATTTATGAATTTTTTCCCATATTCGTGGGGGTCATGATTCACTAAGCCTAGTGAATGTCAAAGCCTGACTGTATTTTAGTTCCAACACCAATAATTCAGAATATTGGCACTGACCATCAGATGGCAGTAAAGCCCACAAACTGGGGAAAAAAATGAGAAAATTTAACTGATTTTAGACCTTTTTAGAACCAAACTGAAAAATCTAGTTTTCCAAGAAACTAAGGGTGCATCTACAGCAGGCATGGGCAAACTTCGGCCCTCCAGGTGTTTTGGACTTCAATTCCCACAATTCCTAACAGCCTACCGGCTGTTAGGAATTGTGGGAGTTGAAGTCCAAAACACCTGGAGGGCTGGAGTTGGACCATGCCTGGTGTAGATGCACTGAAAAGGATATTATGACAAAGTGCAAAAAAAAGACCAATTTTACCACTTTATTGGATTTTTAGGGCCACCATAATAAGATATTCAAACCCAGGAGATATGCTCACCTTAATGCTTCCACGGGCATTTTGATGCCTGACAGGTTTACATAGCTGAGGGAATAGGCGCTGCAGAAAAACTGCTTCAACGAAGGGGGCAGCCCCTTTCCTTTCCTACGGAAACCAGAAATACAAATCATTTTCCTATTAAAACATGTGGAAAATTTCTAAGCTGAAGAGCCGGCATTGTCCGTAGACACCTCCAAGGTCAGGTGGCCGGCATGACTGCATGGAGCGCCGTGACCTTCCTGCCGGAGCGGTACCTGTTGATCTACTAACATTTTGCATGTTTTCGAACTTCCAGGTTGGCAGAAGCTGGGGCTAACAGCAGGTGCTCATATGTTAGCATGCTAAAAATTTAGCTATGGTAACTCAATGCAATGGTGCAAGAGAGCAGCAAGAGCACAGTAATGTTTTACATTCCTGCCTGTCTTTACACATAAAACATAACTGCGCATAGACAGAATTGATTAATCTAGGGCTTCGATAAATAATAATAATAATAATAATAATAATAATAATAATAATAATAATACTCAGCCGCTATCAGGACCTCAAGATTGAACTTCAAAGACTCTGGCAGAAACCAGTGCAGGTGGTCCCAGTGGTGATTGGCACACTGGGTGCCGTGCCAAAAGATCTCAGCCGGCATTTGGAAACAATAGACATTGACAAAATTACGATCTGCCAACTGCAAAAGGCCACCCTGCTGGGATCTGCGCGCATCATCCGAAAATACATCATACAGTCCTAGACACTTGGGAAGTGTTCGACTTGTGATATGAAATCCAACATATCTATCTTGTTTGCTGTGTCATAATAAAATAATAATAATAAAACTTTATTTATATACCGCCCTATCTCCCGGAAGGTACTCAGGGCGGTTTACAGTCATAAAAGCAACACAAACATTGCATAACAACATAATAAAACATTATTAAACAAAGTAAAATAATACAATTATAACAATAAATAACACTTACTTGACCAGATCAAGGGGATGGGAACCATAAACCCAATATATTAAAATGCATTATTTTAGGCTAGGGAAATCTTGTGCAATATATTCAGTATGACAGAACCATTGTTTTTCTCCATTGAGGACAATGTAAGTTTTATTGGGATAGAGATATGACAAAAATATCTTGTTCCTTACCGATGGGAGAAGGTGTTTCGTGCGAGGTTGAGGTAGCTAAGCCTTGGGCAACAGCCATGGAGCAGGGCCCCAAACAGCTATGGGGAAAAGGCAGGCTTAAGTTAAGAAAGGAAGAATCAGTAATAATACTAATACTACTACTAATAATAATAACACTGGGTGCCGTGCCAAAAGATCTCAGCCGGCATTTGGAAACAATAGACATTGACAAAATCACGATCTGCCAACTGCAAAAGGCCACCCTACTGGGATCTGCGCACATCATCCAAAAATACATCCTAAATACACAGTCCTAGACACTTGGGAAGTGTTCGACTTGTGATTTTGTGATACGAAATCCAGCATATCTATCTTGTTTGCTGTGTCAGACTATGTTGTTGTGTCAATAATAATAATATACTTTATTTATATTCTGCTCTATCTCCCCAAGGAGACTCAGGGTATATTACAGAGCACATATTTGGCAAACATTCAATGCCATTATACAATTAACAAGGACAGATAATAAATAGACAGAGGTAAAGGCTTTTCTCATATTTTCAATTTCCCTCATTTGGAGGCTGTGCTCAACTCTGGCCATGGGGATGGGGGGGGGGGGGTTGCTGTCACTCCATCTTCCATGCTGAGGAGTTTGTCATCCTTAGATGTCGTCCCAATCATGTCATTATGAGCACCTTTTATTACCACTGCACTTAAAGCAGTACCTATTTATCTACTCACATTTCTGTTTTCGATCTCTAGGTGGGCAGGGAGTTGGGGCTGACAGTGGGTGCTCACCCCGACCCGGAGTTCTATCAAGCTACATCTCCAAGGATCCCAATGGCAGTTAAAGTGGGATCAATCAGCATTTACTCTACAGTGCAGATGCACCGTTTTTTGCTATTGTTTGCACCCCACCACATCCCTTAAAACCTTACTGCATCCACGGCACAGTCTGTGGATGATAGGTCCAGGTGAACCAGAGCGTTTGGCTGGGCCAGGAATGAATAGAAACCCTGCAAGACAGAAAAACAAAAGAACAGAGTGAACGGGCTGAAAAAGGACATACAAAAAAATGACGATGGCGCCCATCCAAGGGACAGAAGGTCATTCTGGTACAAAATCTTCTTTTCCAAAGACCTTGGATATTATGGCCCTGAATAACACGCTGTTAATGATCGGCACGCTTTGAATGGTAAAGAGGGTTTGCGTCCTCTGAAGTTCAAAAGCTTAAAGACTTGGCTTTAAACTTGGTGGGAGAAGGTCAAGATTTAAAATGCATCTATGCTGTAGAATTAATGCATGCTGGCGCCACTTTAATGGCCATGGCTCAATGCTATGGAGACACAGGAGTTGTCATTCACAAGGTCTTTCTCTGCCAACCAGCGCCAAACTACAACTCCCAGGATTGCATAGCATTGCGTCATGACAGTTAAGAGTAGACTCAAACTGCATTTATTCTATAGCGATTTACTTGTTGCCTTATGACGTGGACATCTTTCTAATTGCCAGCCTCCCACACATTGAATCCATTGCTAAATCGTAAATCAAAATATAGGTAAATCACATTAAATTACAGCCATCCCTCTGTATCCACATTCACAGATCCAACCATCCACAGTTGGAAGATATACAGACAGAAATAGATAGAAATAATATAGACATACAGTAAGTAAAGGTAAAGGTTTTCCCCTGGCATTAAGTCTAGTCGTGTCTGACTCTGGGGGTTGGCACTCATCTCCATTTCAAAGCCAAAGAGCCGGCTTTGTCCATAGACACCACTAAGGTCATGTGGTCGGCATGACTGCATGGAACATTGTTACATTTCCGCTGGAGCAGTATCTATTGACCTACTCACATTTACATGTTTTTGAACTGCTAGGTTGGTAGAAGCTGGGGCCAACAGCTAAAGCTCACCCTGCTCCACGGATTCAAACCGACAACCTTTCAGTCAGGAAGTTCAGCAGCTCAGCGGTTTAACCCACTGTGCCACCAGGGGCTCCAGTTATAGGCATAGATATAGATATATCCAAAAAGCAAACCTTATGGAAACTACACCTATGTGTGTGTGTGCACATATATAAAGGAATGCAAACCTTTAATACATTGCAATTAAGATTTCTGATCGAAATTGCTGCTCCTCTTTCTCTGTAGCAATGGCTAGATCTACACTGCCATATAACTCAGTTTGAAACTGCATTATATGGTCAGAGTAGACCCGTATAAGGCAGTTCAATGTAGTTAAACTACATTATATGGGGTGCCATTTACCCTGCCTTATAATGTAATTTGAAACTGTATGGTCGGTATAGACTTAGGCATGGGCAAACTTGGGCCCTCCAGGTGTTTTGGACTTCAACCCCCCGGCCTACCGGCTGTTAGGAATGGTGGGAGTTGAAGTCCAAAACACCTGGAGGGCCCAAGTTTGCCCATGATTGGTATAGACCCATATAATGTTGTTTGAACTGTATTGCATGGCATTATATGGCTCTACACTGACCACATAATGCAGTTCCAAACTGCATTATATGGCAGCATAGATTGAGTCATAGTAAAATCACACACAGATCCAAATGCTAACATGGATTGGTTATCTTGTCCATCGTTGTCTTCTCTCTTTTTCCCCTGACAAGGTCTTATAGGCACTTTTCAAACAATGGTATGAACTGCTTTAACATGATTTCTGCAAGCAAAGAAAGCCACATCTTTGCAATACTTCTTTGCAAGGCATCAAGGTTCACTTACGTTGGCCTCGTCTGTCCCGAGGAGACCGGGATTTTTGCTCAAGTCCAGGTGGCGGAGGGAGCTGGTGAACGCGGGGTTGGCACCGAAAGTCTGGCACAGAACGGCAAGTCCTGGGGCAAAGAAAAACGAAAGGCACAGGTTCAGGGTGGGTGAGACAAGGCTTGAAAATAGTACATGCAAAAGGGAACTAGGAATCTTAGGACCTATATCCCCGGATCTGATCCCAGGTTTTCTGTTTATCCCAGATTATCTGGCAGTGCGGGCTCAGATAATTTAGTTTATTTGTTTATGTATTTATTTACAGTATTTATATACTGTCCTTCTCACTCTAAAGGGGACTCAGGGCGGATTACAGAACACACATGCGGCAAACAGTCAATGCCATTATTCAATTAACAAGGACAGACAACACAAACAGAGGTAAAAGCAGTTTTTCCCATCTTATTTCCGGCATCTTGGAGGCTGTGATTGATTCCAGCCACAAGGGGGTGCTGTCACTCCATCTTCCATGCTGAGGAGCTTTCCTCCCAATGGACGTCCCTAAGGAAGCCTGTATGACCTTCCTGCTAAAAGCAGTACCTATTTATCTACCCACATTTCTTTCACCTGCTAGTTTCTAGGTGAGCTGGCTGACGGCGGGTGCTCACCTCTAAGGTCACCTATATTACTTCCCCGCTAAAAGCGGTACCTATTTAACTACTTGCATTTCTGCTTTTGACCTTCAAGGTGGGCAGGTGAGCTGGGGCGGACGGTGGGTGCTCACCTCTAAGGGCGTCTTTATTACTTCCCTGCTAAAAGCAGTACCTATTTGTCTACTCGCATTTCTGCTTCCGGCCTGCAAGGTGGGGAGGCAAACTGGGACTGACGGCAGGTGCTCACCTCTAAGGGCACCTTTAGTACTTCCCCACTAAAAGCAGAACCTATTAATCTACCCGCATTTCTGCTTTCCACGTGCTAGGTGGGCAGATGAGCTGGGGCTGACGGCGAGTGCTCACTTCTAAGGGCGCCTTTATTACTTCCCCTCTAAAAGCGGTACTGATTTATCTACTCACATTTCTGTTTTCGACCTGCTAGGTGGGCAGGTGAGCTAGGGCTGATGGTAGGTGCTCACCTCTAAGGGTGTCTTTATTTCTTCCCCGTTAAAAGCAGTACCTATTTATCTACTCGCATTTCTGCTTTCGACCTGCGAGGTGGGCAGGTGAGCTGGAGCTAACGGTGGGTGCTCACCTCTAAGGGCGCCTTTATTACTTCCCCGTTAAAAGCAGTACCGATTTATCTACTCGCATTTCTGCTTTCCACGTGCTAGGTGGGCAGATGAGCTGGGGCTGACGGCGAGTGCTCACTTCTAAGGGCGCCTTTATTACTTCCCCTCTCAAAGCGGTACCAATTTATCTACTCGCATTTCTGCTTTCGACCTGCTAGGTGGGCAGGCAAGCTGGAGCTGACAGTGGGTGCTCACCCCAACCTGAGCTTGAACTGCCGACCTTTCGATCAGCAGGATTTTTCTGCAGCACAGCGATTTGATGCAGAGATCCTGTGATATAAGGTCTGTCTGGAAGGTCACAAGCTGAACATGAGACAATACTGTGATACTGCAGCTAAAAAAGCCAATGCCGAGGAGTCCTGTAGAGTCTCCTTCTTTGGATCTTTTCAGACTATCTCTCGGGAGGGCTTTGATGGCATTTTATTTCCTAGCAAAAAGGGGTTGGACTGGATGGCCTTTGGGGGTCCCTTCCAAGTCTAGGATGCTTACCTTTAGCAGTGATGCTGGTCTTGGAAAGGCAGAGTTTGCTGAGGCCTTTGGGGAAACATAAAAACTGCTGGCTCAAGGCAATGAGACCTGAGGATAGGACAGAAAGGTAAAATGAACCATATGATGATGATAATAATAATAATAATAATAATAATAATAATAACAATAATAATAATAAAGTGTCCAACGTGTGATCCAATTCAACAGCCAGCAGAGTGTCTGCTGTGGACTCATCTTGTGTTTCTAATAATAATAATAATAATAATAATAATAATAATAATAATAATAATAATATATATAATTTTATTTTTATTTTTATATCCCACCTCCATAGCTCCGAAGGGACTCAGGGCGGCTTACATGGGGACAAGCCCGATCCAACGAAGTTTAAATAGCAAATACAGTAGTGTTTTTTTCACCAGACACATTTTATTTTAGGATCGGATGCCCCAAAGCTCACCTTTATCCTCCAACGGGTTGTGGGAGAGAGTCAGTGCATGGAGAGCCGTGTTCGGGTTCTCCGACAGAACACAGGACAGTTTCAGAGCAAACTCTCTGCACGAAACAGAGAAAGGGAAAGAGCAAAGACAAACAAAGCTTTAGGCTTTATATTAGAATAGTAACCAATGGGATATAGAGTATATAGTGTGCAATAGGATATGGAGCAGGCATGGATAAGCTTGGGCTCTGCAGGTGTTTTGGACTGCAACTCCCACCATTCCTAACAGCCTCAGGCCCTGAGGGGCAAAAGGAAGGGGCCTGAGGCTGTTAGGAATGGTGGGAGTTGCAGTCCAAAACACCTGCAGGGCCCAAACTTGCAAAGCAATATATATATATATATATATATATATATATATATATATATATATATATATATATATAGGAATGGCAAAAAGTCCAGGCAAGCCTCACGTTTTTAACCCTGCATTGTCCAGCACCAGCTCCTCCAGATGATGGGACTTGCTCACCGTGTGCAGAACCTGCTCCGCTACTTCTGAACCCTGCGGAAAGACAAAAGACACCTAAAGAGACTCCACCTAAACATTAGGACAGTAAGAACTGTCTAACAGTGGAATATGCTGCCCAGGAATCCAGTGGAATTTCCTTTTCCAGGTGTTTTTAAGCAGAAGCTGCATGGCCATCTGTCGGGAGTGCTTTGATGGCGTCTTCGTTCATGGCCATTTGGGTCTCTCCCAGCTCCATGGTTTCATGGTGTATTTCTTGCAGCAAATGTTGCAAATAGCCACCTTCTACAAGCCTCCTATACTAGTTATTTGTTAGGAATAATAATAATAGTAATAATAATAATAAAACTTTATTTGTATTCTACCCTATCTCCCCAAGGGGACTCAGGAGGATTCCAACATACAATGGCAAACATTTAATTAATTTATGACACCATAAAATCTTCCAGCAGCGTGCGGAAAGGAATGAGGAAGTCCTCCATCAAGGACTCGGTGTCACAAGTGGATGATGAAGCAGCAGCTCCCCCTGTGGCCGGAACTGAGCATACCCTCATGAAGCCGGAAGCTGGAAAATGTGAAATTGCCTCTGTGTCTGTCTATATGTTTGAATGTTTGCCATATATGTGCATTGTGATCCACCCTGAGTCCCCTTTGGCATTAGAAGGGCGGAATATAAATACTGCAAATAAATAAATAATAAATACAATTTGAGGTCTCTACGACATTTAACAAAATGCCATTTTTGGGGTCTAATAAAACTGAAACTCCATGTATAAGATTGGCTAGTAAATTGAAATCCTGCACAATTTTTTTCTGGTGATTCTGATGAAATTAATTTTAACATTACGGATGAAAAATCCAGTCAAACAAGTCGACTCAAAGTGGGCATGAAAATGTGTAATGACAAATTTTGACCTTTTTTTCAGACTGCAACAATTTCCATGCAAACAAAGATACGGACTTGAAAATTCGGCCAAGCATTATGCTTGTACTGGACATAATACTGGCAGATTTGCAACTACTCAGTATCAATAACCACCCTACAGCATCTCTTCAAATTTTGCACTGTCAGCACAAACGGTAAAATTTACCAAAGTACAAAGCCAAACAGTAGAGTTCCAGTTATCCAACATAAACGAGCAGGCTGAATGTCGGATAACCGAAACGGTTGGATAATAGGGAGGTCCTATTATCCCTACCAACAAGCCAGGTGCTTGCTAGGAGAGAGGAGACTTTTTCCTCCCAGCAAGCACCCAGCTTGGAGAGGCTTGCTGCTGCCTAAAAAAACAGCTGTTTTTCTAGACAGCAATGTACAGCAGGCCTCTCCAAGTACCGGGTGCTTGCCGGGAGGGAAAAATCTGCACCGGTCATGTCTCGTCCCTCCTGGCAACACACGGCTGCTGTGTGTTGCTGCCTAGAAAAACAGCAACATGCAGCAGGCCTCTCCAAGCGCTGAGCACCCACCGGGAAGGCCGAGATGCCGGCACGTCGGATAATACGGTGTCGGATAAGCCGGATAACTGGAAATCTACTGTATTTAAAAAGTGTTCTACCTGAATATGCTTGTGAATAGTATCATCTGAAAGAGAACATTTTGCTCTACAAGACTGATATGTTTTCGTTTTGCAATGCGACCATTAAGTATCCATTTACTCAGGTCAAAGTATGCTATATTTTGTGCATTTATGCATTTATACATTATGCATCCTCATGGTCCTGCTAGTTTATTTTATTGGCTGCTAGGACACAATACTTGCTGGATTCCAGAACAAGTTTTTGCTGTTATGCCAACTCCATCAGGGACATCATGTTGTCGGCAATATAGTTTCCCTGAAATCGTTCTATTACAAATCAATGATGCTTTCAGAATGATGAAGTAATTGAAGAAGACAGACTTGGGAACCTGCAGTAAAGATATCCACCCGTGGCTGTTACTGCATGGCTATTGGGTGTGGCCCACATGGAAATGGAGATGCACGATATATTGTATTTTGTGTGCACAACATATTGCATTAATAGTCATTGCTGGTTATCACATTGAAACCAGGATCTTCATTGCCATAGGGGCCACGGCTGATAGCCATGAAGCAACAGCCACGGGTGGGTATCTTTACTGCAGGTTCCCAAGCCTGTCTTCTTCGCTTGGCATGGAATGACCCCAAAGACTACTTATTTTTGATCTCTGGAGAGCATGATTTAAAAGCAATATATTTTATGGCAGAGAAGAGGTGTTTTAGGCAACTGAAAGAACATTTCTGAAGATCTGCTATACATTTTGTGCATTGGAATATCTTTGTTCCTAACAGTTCAGGGAGATAATCTGGTATATCAGTCTAACAACTGAGAAGCCTAATTGGCATTGCACGAATATTAGTGGATATTTACCACTCAGGATAAGATTCACTCAAACAGGTATCTAACTCTTCTCAGGAGGATCATACTTTACAAAAGGTTATGATTACCGTATTCCAAATAATGTGAATGTCAATTAATCTCCAAAAGGGTCATGCTTCCAAAAGGCTATGGAGATTATTGGGTTTTTCTGGACCTTTTAGAAAGGTCGTGCCTTTCCAAAAGCAAAAAACTCTTAACAGAAGACTTGCAGGTGTTGGATGTGCCTGTTCATCAATGAATAAAAGGGACATCTAGCCAAGATCTCAAGACAATATTTGGAATAAGGAAGACATACCAGCCGCAGGTCCTTGCAAAAAAGTTTGGTGAACCACTGGTTATAAGCCAAAGCAGCCACAATCAGCGCTAGGTCCCTAAAACGATAGAGAGAAAAAAGGGGAGAGGGGTGGAAGAACAAGTATTAGAGAAGGGATCTCAACCATCTTCTCCTTGTTTGACCCCATTTACTCTGGGTTCCAAGAAAGATGAAAAGGATAAACTTAACACAAGAAACAGAAACATAAAGGCTTTCTCAGCCTGTGGCAGCCCTCTCACCAAAATCAATAGGGCCAAATGGAAGTTTTAGGACCACACAGATAGAGAAAGTTGGGGTGGAGCTTTTTAATCTCATTTTTTGTCCAAAGAACAATAACACTATGTAACACAAGTTTTGTCCCTGGACTATAAATGTCATTTCCTAATGGGTTCTAGAATTAAAAACATGGGAAAAGTTTATTAAACTGCAAAAGCTTTCTTATTGTGGGAGGGACATCCCGCAAAACATGTTGCTATAGTTTTTCAATGACTATCTCATAGAGTTTCAACCAATTCAACATAGTTTGTGGCAGCCACAAAAACAAAGTTTCTAGAGTAGAACAGAATAACACAGGGCCAGGCTTAGTACAGTGGGTTAAACCACTAAGCTGCAGAAAATCTTGTCGATCAAAAGGTTGGCAGTTCACGCCTGGGTTGGGGTGAGTACCTGTCCTCAGCTCCAGCTCCCTGACCACCTAGCACATCGAAAACAGAAATGTGAGTAGATAAATAGGTACCACTTTAAGTGGGGAGCTAATAAAAGGTGCCCATAAGGACATGCTGGCTATTTAATTAGGAAGGTGTCTAAGGACGACAAAGCTCCTCGGCATGGAAGATGTTTACGTATTGTTTGTCCTTGTTAATTGTATAACGGCATTGAATGTTTGACGTATATGTGTTCTGTAATCTGCCCTGAGTTCCCTCGGGGAGATAGAGCAGAATATAAATAAAGTATATTATTATTATTATTATTATTATTATTATTATTATTATTATTATTATTATTATCATTATCATGAAACAGCTACTTTCAGTCAGTACCACACAATTAAATAGTAAACAACACTTTCAAACCAGGAACAGGTTTTTCAAATTTTGTAATGGTGTAATTGTCTGCGTTTCTTGCCTATTAGGCTACTATAAAATTAATGCAATTTGAAAAAGCTTTAATTGCCATATGGCTCAATGCTACGCAATCATGGAAGTGGTAGTTTAAGAAGATTGCTAGGTTTCCCTGCTACACGTCCTTAACCAAATTAGAAATCCCAGGATTCCATAGCATTGAGCCATGACAGTTAAAATGGGGTTAAACTACATTAATTCTACTGTTTTTAGATGCCCCTCTTTGAGTGCCCCAAATATTCTGATTCTATAGGGTAGCTCAGACTTAAGCTTAAATTCCAGAAAGTAGGACTGAGACAAAAAGGAGTGCCTATAGGTCTTCTAGTGAGTTTATAACAGCCCGAAAATTCATTGATGGATTGATGTTTGATTGGAGGTCTGTTGAGTTGTGAAGTGGGAACAAATGAACCCCAGGTAGTGTCTTCTCACCGACTTTCCAAGTGACAGAAATCCAGCAGGTTGAATTCCCGGTTGTCTTCCGAATGATAAATAGTGTCAACATCCTGGAGCATGAAAGAGGCAGAAGAAAATGAACAAGGTTAATATGTTTTGACGTGCAATACATCCCACTCCTAGAGATGTAGGGTAATAGCTATCTTTTCTTCCCATCACACTCAATGCTATGGATCTGGTAATTGTAGTTTTACATAGTCCTTAGCTTTCAGTGCTGAAGAGAGTGGGTGACTGAGCAAACTACAACTCCTATGATTCCATAGAATTGAGCCATGGCAATTAAAGGCGTTTCAAACCACATTAATTCCACATTGAGGATGCACCCATAGATGCAAGATGGGAAAACAATGGCCTTCTTTCCTTCTCTACATAAAACAAAAGCAAGGAAAAGTGAGCTTTGTTGGGTTCTAACTCCTATAATCATAACCAAGGGTCATGATGATGAAGGATTCTGGGAATTGTAGTCCACAAAGGTCCATTTTCCAAACTCTGCACAAAACTAGATGAATAATACATACATCTTCACTACATTATATGCCAAGGACAGATGAAATCCATCTATTTTAGATGTCCCAATCTCTTTCCAGCTAAAACATCCCCTATAACTGATTGTACCCTGAATTCTCAAGTCTTCAGGCTTCTCTTTAAAGTCCTCTTATCCCAAATTTTAATATAATTTTGATCCAAATATGAACATACAGTGGGTCCTTGGTATCAGGACACCCTATGGATACCAGACATCCATGGATGCTTAAGTCCAGGTATATACAATGGTGCTTTTGGGGATTTTTAAATAACATTTTCCAAGCAATGGATGGAAAATTGTAGCCACGAGGAGAGACCATATTAAAGCTGAACCCTAACACTTGCTTAAGCCACCAACAGTTAATATTTCATTGGGTGGAGACCATTCAATGGGTAAAGGAGTGGGTGAGAAATTGTTCATAAAACTGACCACATCCTCAGCAATTGGTACTTTTTATAACTTTTCTTTCAGGATGTGGTTTGCAGGCACCTTGACACGGGGTGGTGTATTTCAGAGGACCAAATGTACTTCCACACTATATGACAATAACACTACGATTCTATTTTAATTGCCATGGCAACATCTTGAGAAATCTCACATTTTACACACTTTTATCCCATGCCTTTGTTTCTTTAGCTACAATTTGCACTATCCCATTCCCTTGTCTTGGCTACAGTCTAGCCATGTCCTATGATATGTCACCATAGTTTTTGGGCTTTTCTATGAGTTTTAACAGTTGTTTTAGAGGCTTCAACAGAAAGGAGGAAACCATGAAAATGAACAAAATCTGGCTACTAGTATTAAAAAACTCAAAAATCAGAATAGTAAATAAGAAGCAACACTCTGAAAACAGAGGAGTTCCAGACATGAATCAATCAGGGGCAGCTAATGACTCTGAACAACGATGCCCCAGGCAGGACGAAGCCAGGAGATGAAGCCATTCAATACTAATTAAGACGATTAATTACAGCATTCAGACCGGCCTCCAACTGACAAGAGTTCTTCTCTCACCCTGGACTTTCCACAGATATAAAAACCTTCCTTGCTTAGTTTCTCCATACCTCACAACTTCTGAGGATGTCTGCCACAGATGTGGGCGAAATGTTAGGTGAGAATACTTCTGGAACATGGCCATAGAGCCCGGAAAACACACAACCACCCAACTTTGCCTTACCCAAGGTTCACGTTGTCCAAGTGCTCCCTGTTTCCAAGGATTGATGGTGTTCCAGTTGGCCTATGGGATTTTATGCTGGCTTCCTGAATTACTTTATCTAAGTTTTGCCAATTATTTTGTTGTGCTATGTTGCCTGTTTGTACCTGCCTTGCTTCATGGAATTTCTACAGCTTGATGTTATGGATTTAAACTGAAACCTTTAAAGACATTCCTCCCTCATTATTTTTGGATTGTACTTTTTACCATATTCTGCTTGGCTTTTTTATATATTCTACAATAAACTGCTTGCTGTATATTCAGTTGGTGTGTTGCTTACAGTCAAAGAGATTTCTGCCTTGGGGTGCGACATCAACTTTCCAGCTTCTGCAGTGCATATAAGAACCATCCAGACCTCAAAACAGTTCAATGTATTATCCAGACTGTGAGATTGCTTCCTTTTCAGCCAGTTTCATATCAACTTCAGTGGTCAGTGCAGATGTGCTCAAAAACACGCTGGTTGTGTCTCTCCTGTAGTTACATTGCACTTGAATTTAGTGCATCTCCTGTAGTTACATTGCATTGGCAATAAATCTAATATTATTGTTGATCTGACCCTCTTTCTTTTTGTAATATTTTCTTTCTGCTGCAGTTTTGATATTTGCAAAGCGGAGAAAGGCGACTGCTCAGTTGCACCAAAAGTGATAAAAAACAAAATCACTAATACACCAAGTAAGGTGAGCAGGAGTTGAAACGAGGTTGTGAGGAAAACCAAACATAGGCTGGGCTGTGGCGCAGCTGGCTAGTAACCAGCTGCAATAAATCACTACTGACCGAGAGGTCATGAGTTCAAAGCCCGGGTCGGGTTAAGCCCCCGACCATTAAATAGCCCGGCTTGCTGTTGACCTATGCAGCCCCGAAAGACAGTTGCACCTGTCAAGTAGGGAAATTTAGGTACGCTTTATGCGGGGAGGCTAATTTAACTAATTTACAACACCATAAAACTGCCAGCAAAACACGAGGAAAGGAATGAGGAAGTACAGCCACTAGTGGACGGTGAAGCAACAGCTCCCCCTGTGGCCGGAATCGTGAAGCTGGAAAAATGTTAAATGCCTCTGTGTCTGTCTATACTGTATGTTGTTTGTCTGTTGGCATTGAATGTTTGTGATCATTGTAATCCGCCCTGAGTCGCCTTCGGGGTGAGAAGGGTGGAATATAAATACTGTAAATAAATAAATAAATAAATAAATAGTGCAATTGTAGCGAGCTGGGAAACACAGTGCCATTGCAATGAGCATGGCGCAATTGCAGCAAGCTTGGGTCAACAAACGGAAACATGCCGTTATTGGAACGGTGCATTTCACTTTGCCGAAAATGCTATTGTGATTAGATTAGGGTCTGATGTGATATAGTTCTACACATCCTAGACATACCAAAGGATGGTTAAACTAGAAAGCTATGTAAACTGTGCAAAACAACACTAGGTTTGAATTTACGGACTGCGAACTTACCCACTGCACCTCTTCGCGGCACGAGTGTCCATTGTAGTCGCAAAGGGCTGCGTACGTTTCCGAAAACCCACCTGAAAAAGCAGCAAACATAGTTGTGTTATGGTTGAGTCTCCTTCAGAGAAACCGGCATCTATAGTAGGCATTGGAAAGCTTTGTCCCTCGAGGTATTTTGGACTCCAACTCCCAGCATTCCTAACAGCCTCAGGCCCCTTCCTTTTCCTCCGCAGCCGCTTAAGCGGCTGCGGAGGAAAAGGAAAGGGCCTGAGGCTGTTAGGAATGCTGGGAGTTGGAGTCCAAAACACCTCGAGGGACCAAGTTTTCCCATGCCTGATCTATGGTGTAGATTTAATGCAGTCTGGCACCACTTTAACGGCTTTGGCTCACTACTATGGAATCTTGAGATTGTCAAAATGCATTAACTCTACACTATAGATGCACCTTTTATTTTTTTAAAGCCAGCAGACGGCTATGACTGGAAAGCCCAGTTTGAGGCTAGAACTGGAGTTAAATGGACCTTGAAGTTTCGTACAGGAAAGCAATTTGTATCTCCTTTGGAGAACTCTTCCGGGATCCAGGTCAGTGGGTTAAGTGGATAATGCAGAAGCTGTAATTAAAATTTCATACAATCTCCTATGAATGAACACTGCGCCGGCTGACTTCCTGGAATGCAACCAACACACGGCCGAAGAGAAGCCGGAGGAACCCTGACAGAGCTGGAAATTTCCACCTTCCGCCCGCTCTACTTTTTTTTGCTTCTGCAAAAACAGGGTTTTCGGTTCCCCTTTTCTCACCGCAAATGCTGTGGGTGGTGGAGTTGGAGCTTTCGGAGTTGGGGGACATGTCCCGCGGCGTTTCGGGGGTCTCCACATTCCCATGGCGGATCAGGCAGCTGGATGGGAGGAAAAAGAGAAATCAGTTGTTATTGTGGCAACCTATCAATTTGAATTTCCATTTTATTAGAACGGAATGATTCTATTGTGTTTTAATCCTATGCCAGTCTTTTAACATATTGTTGGAATAGTCTGTGTATTTTAACTGTGTTGTACTCTGCCTCACGCCTAGAGGTGAGAAAAGTAACAAATAATAATGATGGTGATAATAATAATAATAATACAGTAGTCTCATTTATCCAACATTCGCTTATCCAATGTTCTGGATTATCCAATGCATTTTTGTAGTCAATGTTTTCAATACATCGTGATATTTTGGTGCTAAATTTGTAAATACAGTAATTACTATGTCGCATTACTGCATATTGAACTACTTTTTCTGTCAAATTTTATAACATGATGTTTTGGTGCTTAATTTGTAAAATCATAACCTAATTTGGTGTTTAATAGGCTTCTCCTTAATCTCTCCTTAATCTTATCCAACATATTCGCTTATCCGGCCCGTTTATGTTGGATAAGTGAGGCTCTACTGTAATAATAACTACTATCAGGACCTCAAGATTGAACTTCAAAGACTCTGGCAGAAACCAGTGCAGGTGGTCCCGGTGGTGATCGGCACACTGGGTGCCATGTCAAAAGATCTCAGCCGGCATTTGGAAACAACAGACATTGACAAAATTACAATCTGCCAACTGCAAAAGGCCACCCTACTGGGATCTGTGTGCATCATCCAAAAATACATCACACATTCCTAAACGCTTGGGAAGTATTTGACTTGTGATTTTGTGATACGAAATCCAGCATATCTATCTCATTTGCTGTGTCATACTATGTCTTTGTGTCAGTAATAATAATGATAATAATAATAATAATCCCCCCCGCAGGTGCCACCTTGACGTGGTGGGGGGGCTTAGCCATTCCGAGGATGCTGAGGGCTGTGCTGGCGGTAGTGTAACTACCGGCAGGTCCAACCAAGCCAGAGAGGCCTCAGCGGAGGAATGCAACCAAGTGCACCTAACCCATTAGCATATGGAGAATCAAACCAAAACGAAGTCTATACTGGCTCGGTCGTCGCCCAGGATAAAAAGGACCGTGGTGGATGCTGCTGATTCTGGACATCCATCGACAAGTGGGCTACGGAATCATCAAAACCCAATTGAACAGTCACAGAAGCGGCAGAAATATACAATGCCAGAAAACCGCACAGTCATGAAATGCTATTACAACTCTGAACCTGAAAAGCACGGCTACCAAAAAAGGATGCATCAGCTATGGAAACAAGAGTACCCTGACTCACAGATAACAGAACCCCGACTGGCTGACCAACGAAGATTCATAATCAGAAACAAAGTGTTCAGTGAAGTTGAACTCGAAGAAATCCAGAAAATCTGCAAAGCAAATTACCATCAGACCACAGCACAGACAGCAGCAGAGACCCCAGCAACACTTGGAATGGTGGAACAGATTGAACCAGAAGAAAGGGTGGAGCTTTTGCAAGAATTTGAGGAACCAGCACTTGAAACACCTGTTGAACCACCAAGAACCTTGACAGCAAGACAACAAGAGCTCAAGGATAAGATCATGGCTCATGCTGCAGCAAATGCAATAAGACAGCGGCTCCCAACTCTAAAAACAGTGCCCAAGAGACACCTGGCGCCTCTCATGAAAGATGTGAATGCAGCACTCTCCACTGTCCAAATAACATCAATTGAACAAACAAACCAGTAGGCCTACAGTGCAGCAGTGATAGTAACAGAAGAGCTTGGGCTCCTACAACCAAGGCAGCCCCAAAGAAAATCGACATGAAAACTAGAGCTGACAGCTGGCACAACAAAACATTGCATGGAAAGTTCCTTGACAAAATTGAAGGAAAAGCTGATAAGGAGAAGACCTGGCTCTGGCTCACGAATGGGACCCTGAAGAAGGAGACAGAAGGCCTGATCCTTGCAGCCCAGGAGCAAGACATCAGGACAAAGGCCATTAATAATAATAATAATAATAATAATAATAATAATAATAATAATAATAATAGAAGACCTGGCTCTGGCTCACGAATGGGACCCTGAAGAAGGAGACAGAAGGCCTGATCCTTGCAGACCAGGAGCAAGACATCAGGACAAAGGCCATTAATAATAATAATAATAATAATAATAATAATAATAATAATAATAATAGAAGACCTGGCTCTGGCTCACGAATGGGACCCTGAAGAAGGAGACAGAAGGCCTGATCCTTGCAGCCCAGGAGCAAGCCATCAGAACAAATGCAATTAAGGCCAAGATTGAAAAATCAGCTGATGACCCAAAATGCAGACTGTGCAAGGAAGCTGATGAAACCATTGATCATCTCCTCAGCTGCTGTAAGAAAATTGCACAGACAGACTACAAACAGAGGCATAACTGTGTGGCCCAAATGATCCATTGGAACTTATGCATCAAGTACCACCTGCCAGCAGCAAAGAACTGGTGGGATCACAAACCAGCAAAGGTCGTGGAAAATGAACACGCAAAGATACTGTGGGACTTCCGAATCCAGACTGACAAAGTTCTGGAACACAACACACCAGATATCACAGTTGTGAAAAGAACAAGGTTTGGATAATTGATGTCGCCATCCCAGGTGACAGTCGCATTGATGAAAAACAACAGGAAAAACTCAGCCGCTATCAGGACCTCAAGATTGAACTTCAAAGACTCTGGCAGAAACCAGTGCAGGTGGTCCCGGTGGTGATGGGCACATTGGGTGCCGTGCCAAAAGATCTCAGCCGGCATTTGGAAACAATAGACATTGACAAAATTACGATCTGCCAACTGCAAAAGGCCACCCTGCTGGGATCTGCACGCATCATCCGAAAATACATCACACAGTCCTAGACACTTGGGAAGTGTTCGACTTGTGGTTTTGTGAAACGAAATCCAGCATGTCTATCTTGTTTGCTGTGTCATACAACATCGTTGTGTCAATAATAATAATAATAATAATAATAATAATAATAATAATAATAATAATAATAAATCCAGACTGACAAAGTTCTGGAACACAACACACCAGACATCACAGTTGTGGAAAAGAAAATGGTTTGGATCATTGATGTCGCCATCCCAGGTGACAGTTGCATTGACGAAAAACAACAGGAAATACTCAGCCGCTATCAGAACCTCAAGATTGAACTGCAAAGACTCTGGCAGAAACCAGTGCAGGTGGTCCCGGTGGTGATGGGCACATTGGGTGCCGTGCCAAAAGATCTCAGCCGGCATTTGGAAACAATAGACATTGACAAAATTACGATCTGTCAACTGCAAAAGGCCACCCTGCTGGGATCTGCACGCATCATCCGAAAATACATCACACAGTCCTAGACAATTGGGAAGTGTGCGACTTGTGATTTTGTGATACGAAATCCAGCACATCTATCTTGTTTGCTGTGTCATACAATAAATTATAATAATAATAATGTGGAGGGCACTCCCTTTCACATCTTGGAAAATATAAATATAAATTATTATTACTGTGTTATCGAAGGCTTTCATGGCCAAAATCACTGAGTTGCTGTGAGTTTTCCGGGTTGTATGGCCAGGTTCCAGAAGCATTCTCTCCTGAAGTTTCGCCCACATCTATGGCAGGCATCCTCAGAGGTTGTGAAGTCTGTTGAAAACTAGGCACATGGAGTTTATGTATCTGGGGTATGAGAAACAACTCTTGTCTGTTGGAGGCAAGTGTGAATGTTGCAATTGGCCAGCTTGATTAGCACTGAATAGCCTTGCAGCTTCAAAGCCTGGCTGCTTCCTGCCTCTGAACAAATCTTGCCAAGAAAAGCTCTTTGATAGGTTTACTTTAAGTTGGAAACAACAAGTTGAAGCCACACAACTACAGCGAAATGCATTTTTCTTTGGATTCTGGGATTAGAAATACCAGGAAGAACCATGGTGATGTTTGACTCCAGCCTTTTTCGGTCTCGAGAGCTGTTCCATCTTTCAGAACAGTCGCCCACGCCGCCCCCAACCCAGCTGGCACAACTTCCACATTCTCCAAAACTTCATCTGCTGCTAAGGTTGCCAACTGACTAGACAACACAAGACCCAAATCGCTCTTCTGCCTTTGAGAGACTTATGCCCAGAAATCGGGAAGTGAACCATAGAATCATAGGGTGCATCTACACTGCAGAATTAATGCAGTTGGGATCCTGGGAGTTGTAGTTTTACAAGGTATTTGATCTTCTAGTGCAGGCATGGAGATACTCACACAGAGGCTGGACTTGGGAAAATTTTGGCTAAGGCAGTGTTGACGTGTCTCGTGACCTGGTCGGCACTTTCTGGGTTGGGAAATTTCAAACTGTAGTTGGCTTTCTCCGTTTCCACCAGGATCTGCAACAAAAGTCAGTCTGCATCAATGGAATATTTATCTATTTACTCATTATTTTTTAATGCATTAGCATGTTCGAAGGCTCTAGGAACTAATTTCCATTCATCCAGATGACAACGTAAGCCATTTCACCTTCCCAAACCCAAACCATAGGGGCAAAAAGTCCAGAGCCAGTATGGTAAAGCTGCTGTTTGACCAAAGCAAGGTTTGTTTTCCTTGTTTTAAAGGAAAATATGGATGATTTGGGATTTGGAGGCATTTGGGATTTTTGATAATGGCTACCCAAGATGAACAACATTGTAAGTCTTACAAGTTATTATCCATTTTAGTTTAAAATGCTATATATTTGGTTCATCGAGGTAGGACACATGTGTTAAGAGGTTGCTCTATTTGTTGCCATGCTTCTCAAAATATTTGGTTGCCCCAGTCATTTGTGGGCAATTCCCAGCACCAGCAGCAACATTTTATTCTCACTCTTGGGTCAGTTCCTTTTTGAATTCTGCAATGCATTAGAAATAAAAGGAGTTTTGGATCATTGCTAGCTGTCTTTAGACAATCGCTCTCATTCTTGGCTTGTCCAACCTCACAGGGTTATTGTGAGGGAAACTTAAGGAACAAAAAAAGCCATGTCTGCCACTTTGAACCCAGTGGGGGAATATAAAAGCAAAATAAGGCAACAATACTTTGGGATGTTGGTCGAAGACCCTGCCTCTCACCTGATGGTGATTTAGTGCATTCAATGCTCGGATCTCCAAGACGTTGAAAGAGCATTCAACCTGCGGAGAGAGAAGAGAGAGTCAAACTCTTGGGGAGAGGGTTGCCAAATGGAAAACCAGAAAGGGCTCCTGTGCCTTTAAAGGTTGTCTTGAAAAGAATTTATACGGTGCACGTTGACTCGATGCTATGGAATCACGAGAGTTTTAGTCTTACCAGGCCTTTTGTCATCTCTGCCAAAAAGGCCTGATGCTTCACCAAACTGCAACCATCAGGATGTCATTGCATTGAGCCACGGCAGCTAAAGTGGTGTCAAACTGCATTAATTCTATAGTGCAGATGCACCATCGGACAGGGTCATGCAAGCAGATAAGAAGGCTGAGCTTCTCCCTTCTGCATAAGATTACAGCGAGGGTGTCAAACCCATTTTCAATGAGGACCAACTTCAAAGAGCCATTGAATCAATGGAAAGAGAATATGTGGATACAGAGGCCAATTATATTATTTTTAAGGGTGGTGCAGCAGGTTAAACAGCTGAGCTGCTGAACTTGCTGACCGAAAGGTTGGCCATTCGAATCCGGGGAGCCAGGTGAGCTCTGGCTGTTAGCCTCAGCTTCTGCCAACCTAGCAGTTTTAAAACATGCAAATGTGAGTAGATCAATAGGTACTGCTTCTGTAGGAAGGTAATCATGCTCCATGCAGTCATGCTGGCCACATGACCTTGGAGGTGTCTATGGACAACGCCGGTTCTTCGGCTTAGAAACGGAGATCAGCACCAACCCCCAGAGTCTAGACTTATTGACAGAGGAAAACATTTACCTATATTATTTTTTACATGGTGGTTCCCCGATGTTATTAAATGACAACTCTCATCACTTTTGATTATTCACCATGTGGACTGGGGATAATAGCAAACTTATTTGGCTGGTAAAAGCAATGGGCCCCATTCCCTTTGGCACATCCCACTCACCTTGGCCGGCACCTTAAGGGCAAAGAGATAGATCCTCCAGGTGGTAAGAGCCTGTTGGAAAACACCAAGGAAACAAAGAAGGTGACGTAAACAGAAAGGAAAAGATCTGGCAACTTTTTTCTACAAAGGTCATTGAGCATCCATTAACTACTACAATTAAACACTATTGAGAACAAGTTGAAAGTTTCTGAGCTCTCTGGCCATGTTCCAGAAGCATTCTCTCATGATGTTTCGCCCACATCTATGGCAGGCATCCTCAGATATTGTAAGGTCTGTTGGAAACTAGGCAAGCGGAGTTTATATGTGGAATAATGTCCAGGGTGGGAGAAAGAACTCTTGTTTGTTGGAGGCAAGTGAGAGTGTTGCAATTGGCCAGCTTGAATAGCACTGAATAGCCTTGCAGCTTCAAAGCCTGGCTACTACCTGCTGGGGGAATCCTTTGTTGGGAAGTGTTAGCTGGCCCTGATTGTTTCCCGACTGAAATTCCCCTGTTTTCTGAGTGTTGTTCTTCTAAACAGGGAAAGAATTATGAATAGTGTGAGCCCTCAAAGGCATCATCTACAGTGCCATATAATGCAGTTCAAGTCAGGTAAAGGTAAAGGTTTCCCCTGACATTAAGTCTAGTTGTGTCTGACTCTGTGGGTTGGTGCTCATCTCAATTTCTAAGCCAAAGAGCTGGCGTTGTCCATAGACATCTCCAAGGTCATGTGGCCGGCATGACTGCATGGAGCGCCGTTACCTTCCCGCAGAAATGGTACCTATTCAATATTAATATTTTATATATACCTATCACTATAATTATGTAATTTAACATAAATATTGACGTATTCAAATAAATATTGAACTAATTTTATTAATACATATTTAAATGGCAATGTAGATGGCGACAATGGCATACAGAGAGGCGGATCTATATATGATCTATCTATCTATCTCTCTATGTATCTTCTTATCAATGAAATCACACGGACCTTTGGAGATGGGGAGTCACAAAATGGTAGTGGCTTGTATCTAATTGGTATTCATGTTCCTCTTTTTGATGCAAGGAAATGGGAGTTATGATAAATGATCCAGGTGGAGGGGCTGCTATGAAGAGCAGTGAATTATTGATTTTAAATTATTCATCTCCCTCTCTTTCCTGCTTCCTCTTTAGCCCCTCATGTAATAATCATGCTCTGAGCTCGTTCTCCAGAGAAAGGCACAACTAGGGGGAAATGGATGCGGAAAGGCTTTACTGGGAGGAATCCCGTGACAATTCAACAGGTCAACAGGACCGGACTATGGTGCAGCTGGTTAGTAGACAGCTGCGATAAATCACTACCAAGAGGTTGTAAGTTCGAAGCCAGCCCGGGTCGGAGTAAGCTGCCGACCATTAATACCGGTAGTCTAGCTTGCTGTTGACCTATGAGAGTCTGAAAGACAGTTGCATCTGTCAAGTAGGAAATTTAGGTACTGCTTTATGCAGGGAAGATAATTTAGCTAATTTATGACACCATAAAAGCTTCCAGCAGCGTGGGGAAGAATGAAGAAGTACTCCATCAAGGACTCGGTGTATTTTCACACCCATTGGTTACTGCCACAGCCTTCATTGCCAATCGATTGAATTGACCCAGCCTTGCAAAAGGGCTTCTGATTCTCAAAACTTGATTTTCCCACTCCTGGGATCAAGCCTGATCTCCTCCCAGCTTGCCCCATTTTCCAAACCATTCTCTTCCACCCACACCAGTTTCTAAATCTCTCTGCCTCTTGTTCTGCACATCTCCAAATCGTTCGTCTGCCCACTGCTCCTCCGAGGAAATTGAAGGCTGTCACAATACAACCCAATCGTGCCAACCCTCCATTCCCAAAATTAACCCAGCCTATTGTTTCAGCCGATCTTCAAATAAGGATGTATCTGCACCTAGTATGGCCAAACTTGGGCCCTCCAGGTGTTTTGGACTTCAACTCCCACCATTCCTAACAGCCGGTAGGCTGTTAGGAATGGTGGGAGTTGAAGTCCAAAACACCTGGAGGGCCCAAGTTTGCCTATGCCTGATCTACATTGCAGAATGAATGCAGTTTGGCACCATGTCAACTGCCATGGCTCAATGCTATGGAATACTGGGAATTGTAGTTTTGCAAAGTTTTTAGTCTTCTCTGTTAAAGGGTGCTGATGCCTCACTAAACTACAACTCCCATGGATGTGATAGTATTGATCCATGGCTGTTAAAGAGGTGTCAAACTGAAATTATTCCACTGTGTACATGCACCCAAAATCTTATCCTTTCCTATAGTTTCAGGCAAAAGGCGATTTTGTCCATTTTGATCCCATTCTGGTGTTTTATGGACCATTTGGTAGTTACTACATACTATTCAACCCGCTCCCATACGGATGTGTTTTCAGTTGATATGTTTGACTGTGTTTTACTTTGCCTCGACGTATGAGGAGAGGCAGGTAACAAACAAGGATGATAATATTTTTACACTGGTTTTATTTGATGTGTTTTATTATGTCTGTTATATTCGGGCTTAGCCCCATGTAAGCCGCCCCGAGTCCATTGGGGAGATGGTGGAAAGGTATAAAAATAAAGTTTTTATTATTGTTGTTGTTGTTATTATTATTAATATGTTGTCGAAGGCTTTCATGGCCTGAATCACTGGGTTGCTGTGAATTTTCCAAGCTGTATGGCCACGTTCCAGAAGCATTCTCTCCTGACGTTTCGCCCACATCTATGGCAGGCATCCTCAGAGGTTGTGAGAAACTAGGCAAGTTTGGAAACTGTTGGAAACTAGGCAAGTGGGGTTTATATATCTGTGGAAAGTCCAGAGTAGAATAAAGAGCTCTTGTCTGTTTGAGGCAAGTGTGAATGTTGCCATTAGCCAGCTTGATTAGCATTGAATGCCCTTGCAGCTTCAAAGCCTGGCTCCTTCCTGCCTGAGGGTATCCTTTGTTGGGAAAAAATGGGAATTCCAGACAAGAAACAATCAGGGCCAGCTAACACCTCCCAACCAAGGATTCCCTCGGGCAGGAAGCAGCCAGTCTTTGAAGCTGCAAAGCTATTCTTCCGTTGTGCTTTTGGAGAGTAATTACTATATACATCTTCCCTGTTGCTCTCCTCCAATATCTATCCTCCAGATTGCACCACTATTTTATGACCCTGTTCTTTGTGGTTTTTATTCTTATTCCTTTTCTCACCCTGAGTTTTAACTTAGTGTTCATGTGGCCCGCCCTTGTTTTTATTGTTCTTCTGATTTTGCGTTGTAATGTATATTATCATTTATTGTATTGTTCAATGTGTTATGATTTGTTGCTCTTTTTATATTCTAACAAATTGTATTGTTCTGGGCATGGCTCCATGTAAGCCGCCCCAAGTCCCCATTGGGGAGATGGTGGCGGGGTATAAATAAAGTTTATTATTATTATTATTATTATTATTATTATTATTATTATTATTATTTCAATGCGAATCAAAGGTGGCCAAGTGCAATATTCATACTTGCGTCAAACAGACAAGAGTGCTTTCCCCCACCGTGGACATTCTACAAATATATAAATCCCATTCGCCTAGTTTCCAACAGACCTCACAACCTCTGAGGATGCCTGCCATAGATGTGGGCGAAACGTCAGGAGAGCATGCTTCTGGAACATGGCCAGACAGCCCGGAAAACTCATAGCAACCCAATGTTAATAATAATTCCCAGGAATCTCCTTACCAGCACCAATGATGATGATAATAATAATAATATTAGCAATTCCCAGGAATCTCCTTACCAGCACCCTGTCTTCATTTTTCTTCGGCTTGGTTTCTAGTTTCACCCTCACCAGGAGATGGATCGGAGGTCGGTTCAAAATCTTCCGGATGCTGTCTGTGAAGAAGAGTTAGAAGGTTAGAAATGAGGAAATCGTTGAACTGAGCATGCCATTAAAGATGGATAAGCTTCCAGGAAAAAAGTAGGACTGAGACTGTAGAATTAATTCTAAAGTGTAGACCAGGCATGGGCACACTGTGGCCGTCCAGGTGTTTTGGACTCCAACTCCCACCATTCCTAACAGCCTCAGGCCCTTTCCTTTTGCCCCTCAGCCGCTTAAGCGGCTGAGGGGCAAAAGGAAGGGGCCTGAGGCTGTTAGGAATGGTGGGAGTTGGAGTCCAAAACACCTGGAGGGCCCAAGTTGGCCCATGCCTGGTGTAGACGCATCCAATGACAGGTTACACAGAGATAAACAGATCAATTTTTTCCCGGTTTTATAGGTGACTCTTTTGGAGCCAGCCAAGTGAGAGTGTGTGGGTTTAAAAGAAGTTAGTGCTTGCTTTGCTTCCCTTTGCAATGCCGGAGGGTAAACTGAGGCCGCAGGTCTCCTCTGCCTGGTGTGTGCAGGAGGCTGAAGTATTGGAGGTGACAAGCGCGGGCGAGGAGACGGATCGGTCCTGACAGCCAAACCAGGGTGAACCGGCTTCCTTGGAGGAAGGAAAAGCCGCTCCAAACTTTCCCCAAGGTTCACATCCCTATATGCCCCCTGAGCTGCCTTTTGGAGCATCTACACTGGAGAATGAATACAGTTCAGTACCACTTTGACTACCATGGTTCATGCTATGGATTCCTGGGAGCTGCAGTTTGGTAATGCAGCAGATCTATTAGGCAGAGATGGCAAAAGTCCTTTTAAAACTACAACTTAACAATAATAATACACTATTATAATTGTATATTTATATTACATGTAATATCACTAATAATACTGCAATATAGTGGTATAGTATAATATAGTAATATATAATGCTTATATTGTGGTATGCTAATAATATAATATATTGTATGTACATATAACTTGTAAGCCACCCTGAGTCCCTTTCGGGGTGAGAAAGGCGGGATATAAATGTTGCTAATAAATAAACCTTTATAGCAATGAGCCATGGGCGCTAAAGTGGTATCAAACTGCATTCAATTCTGCAGTGCAGATGCGCCCCACAGCTGGTGGGAATGCAACCAGAAAAGCTCGCTTTGCAATCTCCTTCCCAATTTGGAAAAAAAAGCAGGGCATGATTTATATTGTTTTCATAATGCCAACGTTGAGTTTTGGAAAAGGTTAACTGAATAGCAACAACATTAATTGGATTGACGGATTAATGCGTAACGAGTCTGTCACCTGCTTACAGAAATGTTTGTATGCATTTAATCCGTTCATGGGCATAGCTACACTGTAAAATTAATGCAGTTTGATGCCACTTTAATTACAGTAGAGTCTCGCTTATCCAACCTCCACTTATCCAATGTTCTGTATTATTTATTTATTACAATATTTATATCCCGCCCTTCTCACCCAACAGGGGACTCAGGGCGGCTTACAATAAAACGCATATATACAAATTATACAGTGCAATATAAATCAGTTAAAAAAATTATTATTAACTTACATCAGTATTTATAAAACACATTATAAAATACAGGTAGGCGTGTTCAACGCAGTCAGCCTTTTAGTAGTCAATATTTTTGTAGTCAATGTTTTCAATACATTGTGATGTTTTGGTGCTCAATTCATAAACACAGAAATTACTACATAACATTACCATGTATTGAACTGCTTTTTCTGTCTATTTGCTGTAAAACATGATGTTTTGGTGCTTCATTTGTAAAATCATAATGCATAATGCTTTTCCTTAGTCCCTCCTTATTATCCAACGTTTTCACTTATCTAACATTCTGCCGGCCCGTTTATGTTGGATAAGTGAGACTCTACTGTACTACATATGGGATTTGTAGCTTGACAAGGTCTTTAGCCTTCTCTGTGAAAGAGTGCTGGTGCCTCACCAAACTATAACTCACATGATGCCATAGCATTGAGCTATGACGGCTAAAGTGGGGTCAAACTGCATTAATCCCACAATGTAGATCCATTCCACGCCATAATTTATTGATCGAGGCAGGGATCCTATGTCGATTTACTCCAAAGTAAGCATCACTGGGGGAGCCCCCGGTGATGCAGCGTGTTAAAACACTAAGCTGCTGAACTTGGAGACCGAAAAGTCGCAGGTTCGAATCTGGGGAGTGGAGTGAGCACCTGCTGTTAGCCCCAGCTTCTGCCAACCTAGCAGTTCGAAAACATGCAAATGTAAGTAGATCAATAGGTACCACTCTGGCGGGAAGGTAATGGCGCTCCATGCAGTCATGCCGGCCATATGACCCAGGAGGTGTCTAAGGACAACACTGGCTCTTCGGCTTAGAAATGGAGATGGGCACCAACCCCTAGAGTCAGACACGACTGGAGTCAATGTCAGGGGAAAACCTTTACCTTTACTTTTTTTAAGCTTCACTGGACACAAGCCCCATGCCCACTGCTATATAGTGTAGTTTGAAACTGCATTATATGGTAAGTATAGACTCAGTTTAATTGCATTGAACTGCATTATATGAATCTAAATACACTGACCATACAATGCAATCTTGAACTGAATTATGTGGCAGTGTGGATGGGGCCACGGTGAGGTTTCTTTCTTAAGGATCCTGCTAAAAGGAAGCCGGGATTTGCATATGGGTGAAATGATGCTTCTAAAAATAAAAAGCCATTTCCCTTTGATGATGCAGAGAGACACTGGGAAAAGGACAGGCTCTATCTATCCAGGGCTTTTGCAGCTTGAATAATTAACAGTGCAAGGATTTAAAATAAGACTTCGCTGCAGCAAATCAAAAGCATAACCAATTGATCTGCTAACGGCGGGGGCAAACTTTGGCCCTCCGGGTGTTTTGGACTTCAACTCCCACAATTCCTAACAGCCGGTAGGCTGTTAGGAATTGTGGGAGTTGAAGTCCAAAACACCCGGAGGGCCAAAGTTTGCCCATGCCTTGTATAGGGTTCAAACCTCCACTTTGCCATGACTGATCCCATGCAAGTCTCATACATCCTCCCATAGGTTTGCTATAGGCATAAAATGCTTTTCTTGGAATGAGGCCACTGCTAGAAGCTTATGGTGCTTTTTTGGAGATGTATCACTTGCTCGCCATATATTCAAACAGAGGATAAATGGAGGTTCACAGCTTGGATCTACGGGGCCATGGGTCATCTTTCAGACTACAAAAGCGGAGATTTTTTCTCTTTTGTCTCCTGCTCCCAGACGGATCTGACTCAACTCCCTTCTCCGCTTGTCAAGGAGGAGAAATCATCGTGAGTCATCTCTGCCCATGCCCATGTCGATGCCTTTTTAGGTCATCTCGGCTTCCCATGGAGACCCATCGCCTGAATATTATAGATTACGAACAGCATCGGACTGTTAAAGTATATTGCCGTCAGCCAATTGTCTACTTGGAGATATGGTCAAGGGAGTCATGAATTAAAGCACGATGGTTCAATCCCAACTGGGTCAGGCAGGACATCATGGAAAAAAGAAGAACCTTGTGATCCGCAAAATTTGCTTTGGGACATAAGGTGCCCATGCCAGCATTATTATGACAAGGACAAATCATTACAATTTGTTTCCTCGCAAAGCAATCAACCCCAATATCAAAGCAGCATTAAGCAGAGACATTTTGCTTATCAGGTTTTAGTCCCCAGGTATGGGCGAACCTGGTGTAAACCTATTGGCTGTTAGGAATGGTGGGAGTTGAAGTCCAAAACACCTGGAAGGCCCAAGTTTGCCCATACCGGGTCTACACTGTAGAATTAATGCAGTTTGACACCACTTTAAGAGTTCTTCTCTTCCAAAGACTTCTGGTGGAACTCCTTGGATTCTTCCGTATCAGTCAGTTTCATGAGTGGCCAGTGACATTTTGCTGCCTGTTGTTATTATTATTATTGGTTTTATTCCTCATCTTCTTCTTTGGGGAAAAAGTAATGGTTACTTTTATCGATTGCCTTATTCCACCCAATGTCACACAACTAGTGCAGGTCAGAAATATGCCACCATAACAATAGTAATAATATTTTTCTTGGTGTTTTTTAGGCCTGTGCCTGGGGTTCTTTGGGGTATGGATTCAGAAAATTGCATTGGATAGACTGCATCAGCTCTAGATGAGTAGATGAAGAACGGTATATAGCATGTGCTCTCTAAATCGAAAACTAAGCCGATAGCAGGATACTGGTGGCATTTATATAATTGGCAGGTCAAATATAGTGAAGTATCTTGCATTTGCCACTGTTGAACTTAATTTTGTTAGTTTCAGCCCATCTCTCTAGTCTGTTTAAGATTGTTTTGAATTCTGCTCCTGTCTTCTGGAGTGTTGGCTATCCCTCCCAGTTTGGTGTCATCTGCAAACTTGATGATCATGCCTTCTAACCCTTCGTCTAAGTCGTTAAGAAAGATGTTGAACAGGAAAATGAGCATGCAAAGATACTGTGGGACGAAATCCAGCATATATATCTCATTTGCTGTGTCATACTATGTCTTTGTGTCAGTAATGATAATAATAATAATAATAATAATAATAATAATAATAATAATAATAATAATAATAAATCCAGACTGACAAAGTTCTGGAACACAACACACCAGATATCACAGTTGTGGAAAAGAAAAAGGTTTGGATCATTGATGTTGCCATCCCAGGTGACAGTCGCATTGATGAAAAACAACAGGAAAAGCTCAGCTGTTATTAGGACCTTAAAAACGAACTGCAAAGGCTCTGGCAGAAACCAGTACAAGTGGTTCCAGTGGTGAAGGGCACATTGGGTGCCATGCCAAAAGATCACAGCCGTCATTTGGAAACAAGAGACATTGACAAAATCACGATCTGCCAACTGCAAAAGGCCACCCTACTGGGATCTGCACGCATCATCCGAAAATACATCACACAGTCCTAGACGCTTGGGAAGTGTTCGACTTATGATTTTGTGATATGAAATCCAGCATATACATATCGTTTGCTGTGTCACACTGTGTGTTTTGTGTCAGTAGATAATAATCTATCCTGTGTCATAATAAAATAATAATGCCAAAAGATCTCGGCCGGCATTTGAAAGCAATAGACATTGACAAAATTACGATCTGCCATCTGCAAAAGGCCACCCTACTGGGATCTGCGCGCATCATCTGAAAATACATGACACAGTCCTAGACGCTTGGGAAGTGTTCGACTTGTGATTTTGTTATACGAAATCCAGCATATCTATCTTGTTGGCTGTGTCATACAATAAAATAATAATAATAATAATAATAAATCTCATATGCTGTATCATACTATGTCTTTGTGTCAATAATAATAATAATAATAATAATAATAATAATAATAATAATAATGGTTTGATTCATCAGCTTCTTCTTCAGGGAAAAAGTATTGACCATTTGAGGCAATTGCTTCACTCTAACCAATGGCACACAACTGACACTGGTCAGAAATTAACATCATCATCTTCATTATTGGTTTGATCCCTCACCTTCTTCTTTTGGAAAAAAAAAATAGCTGAGGCAATTGCCTCACTTTGCCCAATGGTACACAACTGATGCTGGTTGGAAATGAATTGCTGCAATATAATAATAATAATAATAATAATAATAATAATAATAATACAATCTGCCAACTGCAAAAGGCCACTCTACTGGGATCTGTGCACATCATCTGAAAATACATCACAGAGTCCTAAACACTTGGGAAGTGTTCGACTTGGTTTGATTGGTTTGATCCCTCACCTTCTTCTTTTGGAAAAAAAAAATAGCTGAGGCAATTGCCTCACTTTGCCCAATGGTACACAACTGATGCTGGTTGGAAATGAATTGCTGCAATATAATAATAATAATAATAATAATAATAATAATAATAATAATAATAATAATAATAATACAATCTGCCAACTGCAAAAGGCCACTCTACTGGGATCTGTGCACATCATCTGAAAATACATCACAGAGTCCTAAACACTTGGGAAGTGTTCGACTTGTGATTTTGTGATATGAAATCCAGCATATACATCTCGTTTGCTGTGTCATACAATGTCGTTGTGTCAATATTAATAATAATAAGTGTCCGACGTGTGATCCAATAGAACAGCCAGCAGACTGTCTGCTGTGAACCCATCTTATTGTGTTTCAAATAAATAATAATAATAATAATAATAATAATAATAATAATAATAATAATAGTTTGATTCCTCATCTTCTCCTTCTCCTGGGATAAAGTCCAAGCCACTGTGGTTAATCCTGATGCTACCTGAGTCCATTTCTTATGCCGCAGCAATTTCAAACCTGTTTTATTTTGGACAACTTCCCTTCTTTTGCTATTTACCAGAGCAAGAGAGAAGGTGGAGGCGAGAAACCAATGCGGCCACAATTGAGAGCATGAAAGAGATAGCCTTTGGAGCAGGCCTGGGCAAACTTTGGGCCTCTAAGTGTTTTGGACTGCAACTCCCACCATTCCTAACAGGCTCAGGCCCATTCCTTTTGCTCCTCAGCCGCTTAAGCGGCTGAGGAGCAAAAGGAAAGGGCCTGAGCCTGTTAGGAATGGTGGGAGTTGCAGTCCAAAACACCTGAAGGGCCCAAGTTTGCCCAAACCTGCTTTGGAGAAATGAAGCATTTGTGGTTCGGGTGCCGTGGTTGCATCTCCTCTCCTCGCACTGGGGAAAAGGGGAAACCGGGTCCAATTTTAGACCCTGATGTGCTTCCGCCTTTTCCTGTCTGCGCCTCAAATAAAGAAAAACTCCTTGGCTCTCGCACACCAGATCGCTGTTAGGCAACGAAACCTCGAGACAGGAGGAAGTTTTGCCAACACACAACACATTGCTTGAAGCAACAGGGAAGCTTGCCTCACACAGAAATACAGATTGACAGCCGCCTGCAGACTCGGAATTCAACATCAAAATTTGTATATTCTTTAATGTTGTGGTCGGGTCACCTTTGCAAATTCGTTTTGAGCCGGATTAGGAGATTTAAATGGATGCTTACAGTGTGTGTGCCTTGGTTGAAAGCAACATTAATGCTCTCTGGCACAGGAGAGAGAAAATATGAGATTGATTTCCAGCAGCTTCCTTTGCACATCTGCATTTGGGATCTTTATAAATTATTCCTATGCCAATTGGCGCACAAGGAGGAGCGTGAGAGGCGTTTTGCAGGTCTCGGTGTTTTTAAACGGGAGCGGCGTAGCTTAAGAGCCTTGTCGCTTTGGGTTATAATGCCGGCGGTCCAGTCCAAGAATAATGTTCCTTCTACGACGTCAAACCTCATCTTGGAGTGGGAACAAGATGTAAGCTTTGTTCCTAATGGAAGGCTTTCCCTCTACACTCTACACATGGGTTGTTGCTATAATGTACGGATTGGTATTTATTTATATTCCCGTCAAACTAACATGTTGATTCACGATGACCCCATGAACAAAAAGCCACCAAGTCACCCTGCTCAGGTCTTGCAAACTCAGGGCTGTGGCTTCCTCGGTTGTCATACCGTCTTCCTCTTTTCCTATTGCTTTCTACTTCACCAAGCATTTTCTTTTCTTTTCTAATGAGTCATATTGTCTCATGATATGTCCTATATATGGCACTATCAACTTAATGCATTGTTGAAGGCTTTCATGGTCGGAATCACTGGGTTGCTGTGAGTTTTCCGGGCTGTGTGGCCATGTTCCAGAAGCATTATCTCCTGACGTTTCACCCACATCTATGGCAGGCATCCTCAGAGGTTGTGAAGTGTGCTGGAAATGAGGCAAATGGGGTTTATATACCTGTGGAATGTCCAGGGTGGGAGAAAGAATTTGTCTGCTTGAGGCAAGTGTGAATGTTGCAATTGGCCACCTTGATTAGCATTGAATAGCCTTGCACTTTAAAGCCTGGCTGCTTCCTCCCTGAGGAATCCTTTGGTGGAAAAACACGGTAATTCCAGACAGGAAACAATCAGGGCCACCTTGATTAGCACTGAATGGCCTTGCAGCCTCAAAGCCTGGATGCTCCCTGCCTGGGGCAATCCTTTGTTGAGAGGTTTTAGCTGGCCCTGATTGTTTCCAGGGTAATTCCAGACAGGAAATAATAAGGGCCAGCTAACACATCCCAACAAAGGATTCCCCCAGGCAAGAAGCAGCCAGGCTTTGAAGCTGCAAGGCCATTCAATGTTAATCAAGGTGGCCAGTTGCAACATTCAAACTTGCCTTAAATATACAAGAGTTCTTTCTCCCACCTGGACTTTTGACAGATATATAAACCCCACTTGCCTAGTTTCCAACATACCTCACAACCTCTGAGGATGCCTGCCATAGATTTGGGTGAAACGTCAGGAGAAAATGCTTCTGGAACATGGCCAGACAGCCCAGAAAACTCACAGCAACCCAGTGATTGTGGCCACGAAAGCCTTCAACAACACATTATCATCATTGATAGCTGGCCCTGATTATTTCCTGTCTGGAATTCCAGTGTTTTTCCAATAAAGAATTTCCTCAGGGAGGAAGCAGCCAGGCTTTGTAGCTACAAGGCCATTCAATGGTAATCAAGCTGGCCAATTGCAACATTCACACTTGCCTCCAACAGACAAGAGTTCTTTCTCCCACCCTGGACATCATTCCACAGGGATATAAACTCCCCTTGCCTGGTTTCCAACAGACCTCACAACCTCTGAGGATGCCTGCCATAGATGTGGGCAAAACATCAGGAGAGAATGCTTCTGGAACATGGCCACACAACCCAGAAAACTCCCAGCAGCCCAGTATCAACCTAGTTATCTTGGGCTTCAATGAACAGTATTGTTTTGCTTTGAGAACCATTCGTTTGTCTTTTTTGCAGTCCGTGCTATCCACAGAAATCTCAGAAATTTCAGCACCACGTCTCAAATACTGTATATAGATTACACTACCCAACACACATATTTTGGTGCTTCAAATGTTAGCCCTGTTTCTGAGTGTAGCTGACCTGCCAATTCCAAAAATGGCACCCGTTTCCCGCTACCATCTGTATTTTTCGAGATGCAGAACATATGCCAGTATCTTCCTGTCTCCATCTGCTTACCCATAGAAAACCATGATAGATATATCCAAGAAACTAGAGGTGATGCAGTCTATCCCAGGCATGGGCAAACTTTGGCCGTCCGGGCTGTATGGCCATGTTCCAGAAGTTTCATACAGCCCGGAAAACTCACAACAACACTGTGAGTCTGGCCATGAAAGCCTTCGACAACACATTATTATTATTATTATTATTATTATTATTATTATTATTATTATTATTATTATTCAAAGACACAGTATGACACAGCAAATGAGATATATATGCTGGATTTCATGTCACAAAATCACAAGGTGAACACTTCCCAAGTGTTTAGGAGTGTGTGATGTATTTTTGGATGATGCGTGCAGATCCCAGTTTTTATTATTATCATTATTGTTGTTGTTGTTGTTGTTGTCTGCAAAAGTAACTTATTCCTGGTGAGGAATACTCTATGCTCTAACCAAAATGTTGAAGGTAGTTTTGAGATGGAAATACAGTAGAGTCTCACTTATCCAAGCTAAACGGGTCAGCAGAACCTTGGATAAGCAAATATCTTGGATAATAAGGAGGGATTAAGGAAAAGCCTATTAAACATCAAATTAGGTTATGATTTTACAAATTAAGCACCAAAACATCATGTTATACAACAAATTTGACAGAAAAAGTAGTTCAATACGAAGTAATGTTATGTTGTAATTACTGTATTTACAAATTTAGCACCAAAATATCACGATATATTGAAAACATTGACTACAAAAATGCATTGGATAATCCAGAAGTTTGGATAAGAGAGTCTTAGATAAGTGAAACTTGGATAAGTATCAGGAACATTTACAAAGTTGCAATAAGAGAGAAAGAGTGTTACAGTAAAGTCTCACTTATCCAACATAAACGGGCTGGCAGCACGTTGGATAAGCAAAAATGTTGGATAATAAGGAGGGATTAAGGAAAAGCCTATTAAACATCAAATTACGTTATAAATTTACAAATTAAGCACCAAAACATCATGTTTTACAACAAATCAACAGAAAAAAACAGTTCAATACACGATAACGTTATGTAATAAGTACTGTATTTACAAATTTAGCACCAAAACCTCACAACCTCTGAGGATGCCTGCCATAGATGTAAGCGAAACATCAGGAGAGAATACTTCTGGAACATGGCCATACAGCCTGGAAAACATACAACAACCCTTAGCACCAAAACTTTGCAATGCATTGAAAAATTGACTACAAAAAAAGACTACTAAAAGGCAAACTGCATTGGATAATACAGAATGTTGGATAAGTGAAGGTTGGATAAGCGAGACTCTACTGTACTGCCTTCCATTAATGGTAAATGAATGGGATAAGTGCGTATTCACATCATGGCACAGAGAAAAATATTCAATATTACACTGAATTTCTGGATACCCCAAAGACTGTTTCTTAAAATAGTTGGGCAAGGAAGTGATGAAAGGACAAGAAGCCTTGGACTTTATGGCAAACAGATCTTGTGGGCATTTCTATTTGAAAGCTGTCCTCAACCTCAGCAACATGGAGTGGACAAAGGATTAGGGGAAATCCAACCCCAAATAGGATAACAAGTCGTCCAGGAATGCCTGGCCGCTCTAAACCAATTCAAGTCCCCAGGTAAGATGAACTACATCCAAGAGAAGTTATTTCGGAACCATTAGCAATCATTTTTGAGAGTTCTTGGAGAACGGGAGAAGCCCTAGCAAATTGGAGGAGGGCGAATGTGGTCCCTATCTATCTTCAAGAAGGGAAAAAAGGACAACCCAAACAATTACTGTCACATTGATACCAGGTAAGATTCTGGAAAAGATAATTAAGGTAGTAGCCTGCAAACACTTACAATGTGGTCACTGCTAATAGTCAACATGGATTTATCAAAACCAAGTCATGCCTTTCTGATCTCTTTTTTTGATAGAGTTACAAGCTGGGTCAATGCAAGGAACGTTGTGGATGAAGTGTATCTGGATTTCAGGAAGGCCTTCCTTTGACAAGGTCCACCATGATCTTCTGGTAAACAAAGTAGTCAAATGTGGGCTAGGCAAAACTACGGTTAGCTAGATTGGTTAAGTGAATGAACCCAATGAGTGATTCTCCCCAATGCTTCCTCTTCATCCTGGAATGAAGTGATGAGTGGAGGGCCATCAGCAGGGTCCCATCCTGGGCCCAGTTCTGTTCAACATCTTTATTAATGACTTAGATAAAGGGTTAGAAGGCAGGATCAACAAGTTTGCAGATGGGACCAAATGGGGAGGGAGAGCCAATACTCCAGAAGACAGGAGCAGAATTCAAAATGATCTTCACAGATGAGAGAGATGATGGGCAAAATGAACACAGTGAAGTTCAACAGGGACAAATGCAAGAGGCTCCACCTTAGGCAGGAAAAAACGAAATGCAAAGATACAGAATGGGGGATGCCTGGTTTGACAGCAGGACGTGTGAAAAAGATCTTGAAGTCCTCGTGGGGAACAAGTTAAACATGAGCCAACAGTGTCATGCAGCAGCTAAAAAAGCAAATGGGGTTTTGGCCTGCATCAATAGGAATCTAGTGTCTAGATGCAGGGAAGTCATGCTACCCCTCTATTCTGCCTTGGTCAGACCACACCTGGAATCACATTGTGTCCAGTTCTGGGCACCGCAACTTAAGGGAGATGTTGACAAGCTGGAATATGTCCAGAAGAAGGCAACTCAAATGATGCAGGGTCTGGAGAACAAGCCCTACGAGGAACGGCTTAAAGAGTTGGGCTGGTTTAGCCTGCAGAAGAGAAGGATGAGAGGAGACACAATGAGGGCCATGTATAAATATATGAGGGAAAGTCACAGGGAGGAGGGAGCAAGCTTGTTTTCTGCCGCCCTGGAGACTAGCAGAACAATGGCTTCCAACTACAGGAAAGGAGATTCCACCTGAACATCAGGAAGAACTTCCTAAGTGTGAGAGCTGTTCAGCAGTGGAACTCTCTGCCCCAGAGTGTGGTGGAGGCTCCTTCTTTGGAGGCTTTTAAGCAGAGGATGGATGGCTATCTGTCGGGGGTGTTTTGAATGTGATTTTCCTGCTTCTTGGCAGAATGGGGTTGGACTGGATGGCCTTCGAGGCAATGTAAAAAGATATAATGCTCCGTCTAAGACTGCCAATCAAAAGACTTTTGGGAACTTCTTCTTCTTAAGAGGTTTTCTGTGCAAAATACATGCTTTTAATTACTCTGATTTTATCTGCTTGGATTTTAATGTATTTGTCCATTATTTTATTTTGTGTATTGTTGGAATGTTTTAAGTTTATGTCAAATATGTTGTTATTGTTTCGGGCTTGTCCCTGTTTGTGAGCCACCCCGACTCCCTTCAGGGAGATGGGGCGGGATATAAAAATAAAGTTTATTATTATTATTATTATTATTATTATTATTATTATTATTATTATTACATACAAAGATATAGGAAAACAGGAGAATTACAAATGGAAGACATCAGAGGAGCATCTACATTGTAGAATTAATGCAGTTCAATACCACTTTAACTGCCATGATTCGATGCTATGGAAGCATAGGAGTTGCACTTTTCCAACATCTTTCGCCTTCTCCAAATCATGACTACCAGGATTCCATAATATTGAGTCATGGCAGCTAAAGTGGCATCAAACTGTATTAATTCCCGAGTGTAGACGCACCCGAGGAAGGAGTTCAATGTGTGCTAAACGGAGTCAGCAAAACGTACAGGAATATAAATGATAAATCAGTGCTTGAAATCCCACTTTGCGGTGGGAGTCAGGAGCCAAAGAGCGATAAAAGGAGGTGAGGCGCTAAGGTTGCTCATCAAATTAAAAATTAACCGATGGGTTTGAGTCCAAATAGCACTTCTAACAAGGATATGTAACCTGCCTTGGAAAATCAATCTCCATATCAGAGGACTGGAAACTCGCCAAGACCAAACTGATCTTCCAAGAGGCTAGCCAAGGAGTGGGTGCCGTTATAGGTACGGCTGGTGGAAAATACATTAAATTATGATTATCAAGCCAATAAGAGATGGTGGGATGGATCTATACCAGGCTTTGGGCAAATTTGGGCCCTCTGGGTGTTTTGGACTCCAACTCCCATCATTCCTAACAGCCTCAGGCCCTTTCCTTTCCCCCTGCAGCCGCTTAAGCGGCTGCGGGGGAAAAGGAAAGGGCCTGAGGCTGTTAGGAATGATGGGAGTTGGAGTCCAAAACATCTAGTAGAGATGGAAGGATCCAAAGATATATCACAGTATACAGTTGCAAAACCAGCTTGATTAGCATCGAACAGCCTTGCAGCTTCAAAGCCTGGCTGCTTCCTGCCTGGGGGGGGGGAATCCTTTGTTAGGAGGTGTTAGCTGGCCCTGATTGTTCCCTGTCACTTGAATTGCCCTATTTTCACCCACATCTATGGCAGAGGTTGTGAGGTTTGTGGGAAACTAGGCAAGCAGGGTCTATATACCTGTGGAAAAGTCCAGGGTGGGAGAAAGAACTTCTTGGGCTAGTTACAGACCTTGCAAAACTACATCTCCCAGGATCCCATAGCATTGAGCCAAGGCAGTAGGAGCCTCGGGTGGCCTAGGGGATAAAAGCCTCGTGACTTGAAGGTTGGGTTGCTGACCTGAAAGCTGCCAGGTTAGAATCCCACCCGGGGAGAGCGTGGATGAGCTCCCTCTATCAGCTCCAGCTCCATGTGGGGACATGGGAGAAGCCTCCCACAAGGATGGTAAAACATCAAAACATCCGGGCGTCCCCTGGGCAACGTCCTTGCAAACGGCCAATTCTCTCACCCCAAAAGCAACTCCAGTTGCTCCTGACATAAAAAAAAAGAGCCAACCCAGTTAATGTGGTGTCAAAGTGAATTAATTTGACAGTGTAGCTGCACCCTTAAACCAGCATTACAAATGGTGGCATCGTGGGGGCGATGGGATGTATAATCCCACACACATCAGAGAGCACAATGTTGGTTAAAGGCTGTGTTGTCAAAGGCTTTCATGGCCAGGATCACAGGGTTGTTGTATGTTTTCCAGGCTGTTCCAGAAGTATTCACTCCTGACGTTTCATCCACATCTATGGCAGGCAACCTCTGAGGATGCCTGTCATAGATGTGGGCGAAACGTCAGGAGAGAATGCTTCTGGAACATGGCTATAGAGCACAGAAAACATACAACAACCCTTGGTTAAAAGCTGCTTTGAACCTTGGGTGTGTCGGATTTCGTTTGGCTTTTTTGTTCCTTCCGTTCTGTGCAGTTGTGAGACGCCAGAGATGTGTCAAAAAACATCTGTGTGCTCACAATTTATATCTCCATTCGCATATAGGCGCACATGAGAGTGTGTCTCTTTCTCTCGGTCTCCTTTTGCTGCAAAAAAAAAGGATATTGCAACACACATATACACACACACAATGCCACTGGTGTCTCAACACCTTGGCTTCCGAATGCAAAAGAGAGGCAGCAGGAAGAGAGTATCCGTGTGTGAGTGTGTGTGTTGGAGACATGCTGGAGTCTGCAGCATTGTCTTTCTCTATCACACACACACACACACACACACAACGCACATAGATAGATACACACACCATCCCCAGCCTCAGGAGACCAGCCATTAACCCACAAGCCGCTCTCAGAGATAATCCTTCCGGCAAACCCAAGGTGGAGAGATAAACAGCATCCTGTTCCCTGGAAACCAGGCAGCCCTACAACCCCGTAATCTCCACCTTGGGGCGTCAGGAAAGACCCCAATATTATCCCAGCCCCAAGCATGGCGACCTTCCTCCCTTCCCGCCCCACATTGCCACCCCCAGGGACCCTGCCCTCTCCCAAAGAGCCATCAAAGCAGATCGAAGGTGCCTGAGTGATGGGGAGGAGAGGGAGGAGAAGGGGTTAAGCACCATGGATAGGGGTGGGGAGAGCAGACAGAGACCCCTCAAAGCGGGGAAGAAGCAGCTGCCATTCCTGGGCTCTCCTCCTCCCAAGGCAGAAGGGTCCAGGAACTGAAGGGGAAGGGGCTCTAGGGAATTAGAGGAGGAGGTTGAGATGGGGAAGGGGCTATAGGGACAGAGAGGATGAGTCTGAGATGGGGAAGGGGCTCTAGAAATTAGAGGAAGATGTTGAGATGGGGAAGGAGGCTATAGGGCCACAGAGGAGGATGCTGAGATGGGGAAGGGGCTATAGGGACAGAGAGGAGGATACTGAGGAAGGGGCTATAGCGCCACAGAGGATGATTCTGAGATGAGTAAGGGGCTATAGGGCCACGGGGAGGGGGGGGGGGTACTGAGATGGAAAAGGGGCTATAGGGCCACAGAGGAGAATTATGAGATGGGGAAGGGGCTCTAGGGCCACAGAGGAGGATGTTGAAGAAGGGGCTATAGAGCCACAGAGGATGATTCTAAGATGAGTAAGGGGCTATAGGGCCACAGAAGAGGGTGCTGAGATGGGGAAGGGGCTATAGGGCCATAGGGGTGGGTGTTGAGATGGAGAATGGGCCACAGAGGACAATCCTGAGATGGGGAAGGGGCTATAGGGCTACAGAGGAGGATTATGAGATGGGGGCTATAGGGCCACAGAAGAGAATGCTAAGATGGGGAAGTGGCTATAGGGAATTAGAGGAGGATGTTGAGATGGGGAAGGAGGCTATAGGGCCACAGAGGAGGATGCTGAGATGGGGAAGGGGCTATAGGGACAGAGAGGAGGATACTGAGGAAGGGGCTATAGCGCCACAGAGGATGATTCTGAGATGCGTAAGGGGCTATAGGGCCACGGGGAGGGGGGGCACTGAGATGGAAAAGGGGCTATAGGGCCACAGAGGAGAATTATGAGATGGGGAAGGGGCTCTAGGGCCACAGAGGAGGATGTTGAAGAAGGGGCTATAGAGCCACAGAGGATGATTCTGAGATGAGTAAGGGGCTATAGGGCCACAGAAGAGGGTGCTGAGATGGGGAAGGGGCTATAGGGCCATAGGGGTGGGTGTTGAGATGGAGAATGGGCCACAGAGGACAATCCTGAGATGGGGAAGGGGCTATAGGGCTACAGAGGAGGATTATGAGATGGGGGCTATAGGGCCACAGAAGAGAATGCTAAGATGGGGAAGTGGCTATAGGGCCACAGAGGACAATCCTGGGGCTACTGAGATGGAGAAGGGGCTACAGGGCCAGAGAGGTAGATGCTAAGATGAGCAAGGGGCTATAGTCCTACAAAAGAGGATGCTGAGATGGGGAAGGGTCTATAGGGCCACAGAGGAGGGTGCTGAAATGGGGAAGGTGTTATAGGGCCATAGAGGAAGATGCTGAGGAAGGAGCTATAGCGCCACAGAGGAGGGTGCTGAGATGGGGAAGAGACTATAAGGACAGAGGGGAGGAAGCTGAGATGGGGAAGGGGCTATACGGCCACAGAGGAGGATGCTGAGATGGGGAAGGGTTTTTTTGTTCCTTCCGTTCTGTGCAGTTGTGAGATGCTGATGTGTCAGAAAACATCTGTGTGCTCACAATTTATCTCCATTCACATATAGGCGCACATGAGAGGACTGTAGGGCCATGGAAAAGGATTCTGAGATGGGGAAGGGGGCTATAGGGCCATGGAGGAGGAGGCTGAATTAGAAAACCAAGGATGGATTGGCTAAAGGGGGGGGGGGGAGAGACCCCATAGCTTGGAGAAATAGTGCACGAGGGATACTGGGGTGATTATGGTTTGAGGGTCTTACCTCCAGAAAAGAAGTGAGAGAAGGATATGGGAGCAAGACTGGGTTGTAGATACGAATTATTGGGAAGTAGATTTAGAGATGGGGAAGGGGGAAAGCCCAGTGAGGAGAGGAGTGTGCCAATAATAATAATAATAATAATAATAATAATAATAATAATAATAATAATAATAATAATAATAATTCCCTCCTTTCCTCTCTTAATTGAGACCCAAAGCAAGGTCTCAATTAAGAGAGGAAATTAATCAAGGTCTCATATGACAAATGGGATGTCCTCATAAATTTGGGGGTCTTTGGAGAAAGCAAATATTCCCCAATGAGGAGAACAGCGTGCCGATGATGATGATGATGATGATGATGATTATTATTATTATTCCTATTTTCCTCTCTTAATTTAAACCCAGAGTAAGGGTTCTCCTTCTCATATGGCAATGGGGGAAAGATGGGGTGTCCTCATACATTTTGAGTGGGGGGTCTTTGGCCCAAAAGATTCCCTGGCACTTGGGGAATGAGATGGCTTCTTGGGAAAGACCCCACTCACCTGTTTGGAGGCAGTTGGCTTACAGTTTGGCCACTTCAGTGCCACATTGCAAATACATACACCACGTATGAATATATAATACAGTACAATGCAAATCAAAGCACACTTAACATAAAATACAAGACCAAAAAAACCACACAGAGCATAATAGCGTCCAGAATAAAAGATCTAAATAAATGTTGATCATTAAAAACATTAAAAAACCCATTACAATTATTGCGGAGACTCATCAAGTTAAATGTAGTGTATTTTGCTAAGATCGGCCATCAGTGCTAAACACAAGCCAGTGAGAAAATTAAGAGAAGTCCCCACGAAATAAATAAAATAAAATAAAATAAAATCTGAAAACAAAAACCAAAGTCCCCATTGAAGCCCTATACTCCAAAGCAAGGGTTCTCCTTCTCATAGGACAAGAGTGGAAAGTTGGGGTGTCCTCATACGTTTGAGGGGTCTTTGGAGAAAGCAAATATTCCCCAGTGAGAAGAGCATGGTGATTATTATTATTATTATTATTATTATTATAATATTCCCCTTTCCTCTCTTAATTGAGACCCAAAAGCAAGCGTTCTCCTCCTCATATGACAAAGGGGGATAGATGGGGTATCCCTGTA
Source organism: Anolis carolinensis (assembly GCF_035594765.1). NCBI lineage: Eukaryota > Metazoa > Chordata > Lepidosauria > Squamata > Anolidae > Anolis > Anolis carolinensis. The sequence continues at coordinate 7,817,315 of NC_085846.1, forward strand.
CATTTGGGGGGTCTTTGGCAGAAAGCAAATATCCCCCAGTGAGAAGAGCGTGCCAATGATGTTGATGTTGATGATTATGATTATTATAATACGCTCTTTTCCTCTCTTAATTGAGACGCAAAGCAAGGGTTCTCCTTCTCATATGACACGGGGGTGTCCTCATACATTTGAGGGGTCTTTGGAGAAAGCAAATATCCCCCAATGAGAAGAGCATGCCAATTCTTATTATTATTTATTAAATAATTATTATGTAATAATTAATTAAAATATTTATTATTGTTGTTGTTTATTAAGTTATTAAAGTTAATAATAATAAATTAATAACTTAATAAATAACAATAATAATTTAATTATTAAATAATAATTATTTAATAAATTATTATTACTATTAAAAGGTAAAGGTTTTCCCCTGACGTGACCGACTCTGGGGATTGGTGCTCATCTCCATTTCTAAGCCGAAGAGTCAGCGTCGTCCGTAGACACCTCCAAGGTCATGTGGCCGGCATGACTGCATGGAGCGCCGTTACCTTCCCGCAGGAGCGGTACCTATTGATCTACTCACATTTTGCATGTTTTTGAACTGCTAGGTTGGCAGGAGCTGGGGCTAACAGTGGGCGCTCATTCCGCTCCCGGGATTTGAACCTGGAACCTTTTCGTCCGCAAGTTCAGCAGCTCAGTGCTTTAACGCACTGTGCCACCAGGGGCCCTATTATTATTATTATTATTATTATTATTATTATTATTATTATTATTATTATCCACCTTTTCCTTTCTTAGACTCAAAGCAAGGTTTCTCGCTCTCATATGGCAAGGGGGGAAAGATGGGGTGTCCTTATACATTTTTTGGGGGGGGGGGTCTTTGGCAGAAAGCATTCCCCGGCAATTTGGGAATGAGAAGGCTTATTGGGGAGGACCCCATTCACCTGTTGGGGGGCAATAATTGACAGGAGGGAGGAGAAGAGTGAATGCATGTGCAAATAGGGGTTGTGAAGGGGTGGGCTTGAAAGGAGAGTGGGGTTAAGGTCGATAAAAGGGTGGGGAGGGGGCTTAAAAGGGGTCTGAGCCTTTCTTGCTTGGGAGGGGCAGTGGCTTGTGGGGTCAGGGAGGGCACGGATGGGAGGAAGAGGGAAGAGGCAGGGATGTGGCTGAGCAAGGGAGGATGTTGGCAGTCCAGGGATGTGGATGGACGAGAGGGATGCTGGCGGTCCAGGGAGGAAGGATGCTCTGGGGAAGGATGGGAAGAAGCCCACCCTTGGGAAGGAGGAGGTATGGGGGCCCTGACCCTTGCCCCCCCCATATCCCTGCCTGCCCAGTGCTTACCTTGCAGTTCCCTTTGCACCTCTCCTCCGACCTGAGCCATCTTCATCATCCTCTCCGTGGCTGCGGCATCAGGAGCCGGCACATGCCCGGCTGGGGCGGCGGTGGCACCAACCGAGGCTGCGCAGCCTCCTTCCCCTCCTTCCTCCCTCCCTCTGCCCCACCTCCTCCTCCTCCTTCTTCCCCTTTTCTCCCTCCCAGAGATATATATAAAAAAATCTAACTGCTTTGCTTTGAAAGCCACTCAGTCTGGAATCTGGACCCACACCATTAGCACCACTACAGAGATTCTGGATTCACCGTCTGTTGTAGGCAAGCATACATAGCTATCGGGTGACGGGTTGAAATAGAATTCCTTTCTTTCTCATTGTATTTTTATGCTGAAATTCTGTGTTTCTACATCCCACCTTCATCTTTCTCCTCAATGCTTATGCTGCTAAAATTCCTCTAGCCAGACAGAGGACGAGGAGGGAAAGTGGAGCAGGGGCATTAAAAGATTTTATCACTAGGAGCCTATTTTTCAGGTATGTCAATAGAATCAATAGAATATTTATTATTTATTTATTTTTAGGAGCCTCCGATGGCCTAGGGGATTAAAGCCTTGTAACTTGAAGGTTGGGTTGCTGACCTGAAGGCTGCCAGGTTCGAATCCCACCCGGGGAAAGCGCGGATGAGCTCCCTTTATCAGCTCCAGCTCCATGCAGGGACATGAGAGAAGCCTCCCGCAAGGATGGTAAAACATCAAAACATCCGGGCGTCCCCTGGGCAACGTCCTTGCAGACGGACAATTCTCTCACTGCAGAAGCAACTCCGGTTGCTCCTGACACGAATTTTGTTTTTAAAATTTATTTACTACATTTATATCCCGCCCTTCTCACCCCGAAGGGGACTCAGAGCGGCTTACAAATTATATGTACATACAATATATTATATTATTAGGGTAAAGGTAAAGGTTTTCCCCTGACGTTAAGTCCAGTCGTGTCTGACTCTGGAGGTTGGTGCTCATCTCCATTTCTAAGCCGAAGAGCCGGCGTTGTCCATAGACTCCTCCAAGGTCATGTGGGATGACTACATGGAGCGGTGTTACCTTCTTGCCGGAGCAGTACCTATTGATGCACTCACATTTGCATGTTTTTGAACTTCTGGGTTGGCAGAAGCTGGGGCTAACAGTGGGGGCTCTCTCCGCTCCCCCAATTCAAACCTGTGGCCTTTCGGTCCAGAAGTTCAGCAGCTCAGCGCTTTAACACGCTGCGCCATCAGGGGATATTATTTCCTAAAGGTTGTGAATATACAATATTTCTGATTGGTTTTTTTTGTTTGTTGGAGGCAAGTATGAATGCTGCAATTAGGAAAAATGATTAGGATGTAATGGCCTTGCAACTTTAAAGCCTGGCTGTTTCCTCCCTGAGTGAATTTTTTGTTGGGAGGTGTTAGCTGGCCCTGATTGTTTCCTGTCTGGAATTCCCTTGTTTTCAGAGTGGTGTTGTTTGCGATATTTTATGTGCTTCTACTGTCTGTGGCCCTGAGAAAACAGAGGATTTTCCAGACTTTGATGATGGGAATACTTTGTTGGGAGGTGTTAGCTGGCCCTGATTGTTTCCTGTCTGGAATTCCCTTGTTTTCAGAGTGGTGTTGTTTGCGATATTTTATGTGCTTCTACTGTCTGTGGCCCTGAGAAAACAGGATTTGCCAGACTTTGATGATGGGAATACTTTGTTGGGAGGTGTTAGCTGGCCCCAATTGTTTCCTGTGTGGAATTCCTGGTTTTACTGTCCTGGTTTTAGAGATTATATTGTTCTGCATTATTCTATCCCAGTAATTATTTCATATTAAAGAAGAATCTCACTTATCCAACATTCGCTTATACAATGTTCTGGATTATCCAACGCAGTCTGCCTTTTCATAATCAATGTTTTTGTAGTCAGTGTTTTAAATTCATTGTGATATTTTAGTGGTAAATTTGTAAATACAGTACAGTAGAGTCTCACTTATCCAACATAAACGGGCCGGCAGAACGTTGGATAAGCGAATATGTTGGATAATGAGGAATTAAGGATAACCCTATTAAACATCAAATTAAGTTATGATTTTACAAATTAAGCACCAAAACATCATGTTAGACAACAAATTTATCAGAAAAGTAGTTCAGTACAGAGTAATGCTATATAGTAATTACTGTATTTATGAATTTAGCACCAAAATATCACGATATATTGAAAGCATTGACTACAAAAATGCGTTGGATAATCCAGAACGTTGGATAAGCGAGTGTTGGATAAGTGAGACTCTACTGTAAATACTACATAGCATTACTGCGCATGGAACTACTTTTTCTGTCAAATTTGTTGTATAATATGATGTTTTGGTGCTTAATTTGTATAACGATTACCTAATTTGATGTTTAATTGGCTTTTCCTGAATCCCTTCTTATTATCCAACATACTCACTTATCCTGCCGGCCTGTTTACGTTGGATAAGTGAGACTCTAATGTATATTGATAATCTTAAATTATCTGCTTAGAACTGGATTATATGAGGCCCCTTCTTCACAGCTGTATAAAATGCACACTGAAGTGGATTATATGGCAGTGTGGAGTCAAGATAATCCAGTGCAAAGCAGATAATATAAGATTCTAAATGGGTTATATAGCTGTGTGGAAAGGCCTTGAGTCTACACTGCCATATAATCCAATGCAAATTAGATAATCTGTGGAAGAAGTCTAAATGAGGCCTAAATCTGCCAGTCCCCTAACTGAAACCTGGCTGTCCCTTGGTTGCTAGGCAACCAAGTGGGCAGAGATTAGCCCTCTAAACTGGCAACAATTGGATTAAAAAAATTATTGCTCTCCCTCTAATTAGGACTTTATTTTTCTTTTCTTTTTGTTGTATCAACCTTGAGGCGTGGATGATGGGTTGTGTTGTCAAATTTTGAGGTTGGGGGGCCTGTACTTTTGTTGTTTTGTGAATTGCCGTGATGCCATCACTCTTTTATATATATAGATCACAGTATCAATATTATATGTATATACAATATATTATATCATTATAAATTATTGTATATTATATATACAATATTATACAATATTGTACAGTAGAGTCTCACTTATCCAACATAAACGGGCCGGCAGACCGTGGATAAGCTAATATGTTGGATAATAAGGAGAGATTAAGGAGAAGCCTATTAAACACCAAATTAGGTTATGATTTTACAAATTAAGCACCAGAAACATCATGTTATACAACAAATTTGTCAGAAAAAGTAGTTCAATATGCAGTAATGCTATGTAGTAATTACTGTATTTACGAATTTAGCACCAAAATATCACAATGTATTGAAAATATTGACTACAAAAATGCGTTGGATAATCCAGAACGTTGGCTAAGCGAATGTTGGATAAGTGAGACTCTACTGTATATTACAATAGTGTTATTGTCATTGTACTAGTGCACAACAAAGAGCCCCCCCCAGTAGTGCAATGGATTAAACCCCCGTGCTTGCAAGACTGCGGACGGACCGAAAGGTCAGCTGTTCGAATCTGGGGAGCGGGGTGAGCTCCTGTCTGTCAGCTCCAGCTTCCCATGCTAATATTATGCTATACTAATATATTGTGTATATATATATATATATAATATTGATAATATTTTAATGTAATACAATATTATTATAATAATACACTATTATAATTGTATATTACATGTTACATTTAATATTACTAATAGTACTGCAATATAATGGTATAGTACAACATAGCGATATATAATGCTTATATTGTGCTATGCTAATAATAATGTAATATATTGCATATACATATAATATTGATAATATTATAATGTAATACAATATAATAATAACACACTATTATAATTATATATTACATGTAATATTACTAATAATATTGCAATATAGTGGTATAGTACAATATAGCAATATATAAAGCTTATATTGTGCTATGCTAATAATATAATATATTGTATATACATATAATACAGTAGAGTCTCACTTATCCAACATTCTGGATTATCCAACGCATTTTTGTAATCAATGTTTTCAATGCATTGTAATATTTTGGTGCTAAATTCGTAAATACAGTAATTACTACATAGCATTAATGTGTAATGAACTACTTTTTCTGTCAAATTTGTTGTATAACATGATGTTTTGGTGCTTAATTTGTAAAATCATAACCTATTTTATGTTTAATAGGCTTTTTCTTAATCTCTCCTTATTATCCAACATATTCGCTTATCCAACGTTCTGCTGGCCTATTTATGTTGGATAAGTGAGACTCTACTGTATTGATAATATAATATAATACAATATAATAATAATACACTATTATAATTATATATTATAGATTACATGTAATATTACTAATAATATTGCAATATAGTACTATAGTACAATATAGCAATATATAATGCTTATATTGTGCTATGCTAATAATATAATTTAGTGTATGTACATATAACTTGTAAGCCACCCTTAGTCCCCTTCGGGGTGAGAAGGGTGGGATATAAATATTGCAAATAAATAAATAAATGCGGGGACATGAGAGAAGCCTCCCACATAGAATCATAGAATAGAATCATAGAATAGTAGAATTGGAAGAGACCTCACGGGCCATCCAGTCCAACCCCCTCCTAAGAAGCAGGAAATCGCATTCAAAGCACCCCCGACAGATGGCCACCCACATAGAACATCCGGGCGTCTCCTGGGCAACGTCCTTGCAGACGGCCAATTCTCTCACACCAGAAGTGACTTGCAGTTTTTCAATGAAAAAAACCCCACCACAGAGGCAGAAAAGCCCTTTGGAGTGTCCCCCTCTCCGCTTCCATCGCTCCCAGATAAATAGAAAGGGGAATGAATTATTGACCTCCTTCTCTTTTCATCTTTCCTTTTCCTCCGCCTCCCTGCCACCGCTCTGGCTGTCAGGTCCTTGGGGCAGAGACCTTTCCCCACTTTCATCCTCTTCCCCCAGATGCAGGGAAGGAGGTTCAGATTATTATCCCCCCAGTCTCTTTTCATCTTCCCTTTCCTCCCACTCCCTGCCATAATTGGGAGGATTTCTGGCTGCGAGGTCCTTGGGGGCCGAGACCTTTCCCACTTTCATCCTCTCTCCCAGATGAAGGGAAGGAGGATTTGAATTATTTACCTCCCTCTCTTTTCAACTCTCCTCCTCCTCCTCTTCCTCCTCCTCCTCATCATCATCATCACCACAATTGGGAGCATTGAGACCAGGCATGGGCAAACTTGGGCCCTCCAGGTGTGTTGGACTTCAACTCCCATCATTCTTAACAGATTCAAGCTTCTTCATAGAAAAAATCAGCAACCTCAAGCTAGGCACCAAGGACATCCTGATCAGCTTTGATGTGGTGTCCCTATTTACTAAGGTCCTGGTAACTGACACTATCACACTAATCAAACAAAACTTCCCAGAAGACATCAAAGCCCTGTTTCACCATTGCCTCACCACTGGCTACTTTCAGTGGGACAAAGGATTCTATGAACAGAAAGGTGGAGTGGCCATGGGAAGCCCTCTCAGCCCAGTAGTAGCAAATTTCTATATGGAACACTTTGAAAAACAAGCCCTAGAAACAGCACCAAAAAAGCCAACTACAGTAGAGTCTCACTTATCCAAGACTCGCTTATCCAAGGTTCTGGATGATCCAAGGCATTTTTGTAGTCAATGTTTTCAATATATCATGATATTTTGGTGCTAAATTCGCAAATACAGTAATTACAACATAACAGCATCCAGAATAAAAGATCTAAATAAATGTTAAGCATTAAAAACATTTAAAAACCAATTACAATTATTGCGGAAATTCATCAAATTAAATGTAGTATATTTCGTTAAGCTCGGCCATCAGTGCTAAACACGAGCCAGCGAGAAAATTAAGAGAAGTCCCCACAAAATAAATAAATAAAAATAAAATCTGAAAACAAAAACAAAAGTCCCCATGAAAGCCCTATACTCCAAAGCAAGGGTTTTCCTTCTCATAGGACAAGAGGGGAAAGTTGGGGTGTCCTCATAAGTTTGAGGGGTCTTTGGAGAAAGCAAATATTCCCCAGTGAGAAGAGCATGCTGATTATTATTATTATTATTATTATTATTATTATTATTATTATTATTATTATTATTATTCCCTCTTTTCCTCTCTTGAAACCCAAAAGCAAGGGTTCTCCTTATCATATGGCAAAAAGGGAAAGATGGAGGGCCCTCATACATTTGGGGGGTCTTTGGAGAAAGAAAATATTCCCCAGTGAGAAGAGCGTGTTGATGATGATGATGATGATGATGATGATGATGATTATTATTCCCTCTTTTCCTCTTAATTGGGACCCAAAGCAAGGGTTCTCCTTCTCATATGGCAAAGGGGGAAAGATGGGGTATCCTCATACATTACAGTAATTACAACATAACATTACTGCGTATTGAACTACTTTTTCTGTCAAATTTGTTGTATAACATGATGTTTTGGTGCTTAATTTGTAAAATCATAATCTAATTTGATGTTTAATAGGCTTTTTCTTAATCTGTCCTTATTATCCAAGATATTCGCTCATCCAAGCTTCTGCCGGCACGTTTAGCTTGGATAAGTGAGACTCTACTGTATATGGTTCAGATATGTTGATGACACCATCACCATTTGGAGCCATGGGGAAGAGGAACTCAGCAAGTTCCTGGACCACATGAACAGCATCCACCCAAACATCCAATTCACCATGGAAAAAGAAAAGGAAGTAAAACTGCCATTTCTAGATGTTCTGGTCATCCGCAAACCCAATCAACAATTGGGCCACACAGTTTACAGAAAACCTACACACACGGATAGATACCTTCATGAAAACTCCAACCATCACCCAAGTCAAAAAAGAAGCACAATCAAAGCTCCGTGCACAAAGAATCTGCGAACCTCACTTCCTCCAAGGTGAACTCAACCACCTAAACTGGGCTCTACAGGCCAATGGATATTCCACCATGGACATCAGAAGAGCTGTAAGGCCAAGAACAAGCCAGGAGAGTCAAGACAAAGATCCACCCAGAGGAAAGGTGTTCTTGCCATACATCAAGAGAACCACTAACCACATAGGCAAACTGATGAAGAAGCACAAACTACAAACTATCTCCAGACCCACCAAGAAAATCCAACACATGCTCCGTTCAGCGAAGGACAAGAGGGATCCTCTCACCTCTGGACCATGCTCTGACTTATAAGAAGCACTGCTTGAATATTAAACAAAAAGTGGGTGCTAGAAATAATATCACATGAAAGCTGACTGGCACAACCTGGGGATCACAACCAGACACAGTGAAGGCATCTGCCCTTGCGCTTTGCTACTCTGCTGCTGAATACGCATGCCCAGTACGGGATACATCTCACCACGTTAAAAGAGTGGATGTGGCTCTTAATGAGACATGTCACATCATCTCAGGATGTCTATGCCATACATCACTGGAGAAATTATACTGTTTAGACGATATTGCACCACCTGATATTCGTTGGGAAGTAGCAGCCTGTAATGAAAGGATCAAGGCTGTGACATCTCTGGCCCATCCTCTGTTCGGATATCAGCCAGCATGCCCACGCCTTAAATCAAGAAACAGCTTCCTAAGATCTACAGAGATACTCGCAGGAACACCTCAGCAAGCAAGAGTCCAAAAGAGGCAGGCTAAAACCCGATGGGTGATACCAGATGAGAAACTCCCTCCTAGGAACACAAAAGACTGGGTGATTTGGAAGGCACTGAACAGACTGCGCTCTGGCATGAGATGCAGAGCCAACCTTAAGAAATGAGACTACAAAGTGGAGTGTGGAGAAGAGCAAACCACAGACCACTGACTCCAATGCAGCCTGAGCCCTGCCACATGCACAACAGAGAACCTTCTCACAGCAACACCAGAGATACTCCAAGTGGCCAGCTTCTGATTAAAGAAAATCTAGTAAAATGCCAAGTTTTTAACTTTGTTTGTGACTTTAAATATATTATAACTGCATCCTCAATTCGCTTCTGACATGATAAATAAGTAAAATACTGTATATACTCGAGTATAAGCCTAGTTTTTCAGCCCTTTTTTAAAGACTGAAAAAGCCCCCCTTCGGCTTATACTCGGATGAGGATCCTGGTTGGATTATATTTGGGTCAGCTTATACTCGAGAATATATGGTACATTTATTATTTTTCTCTATTATTATTAGTATTATTACATTTATTATTTTTCTCTATTATTGTTGCTACAGTAGAGTCTCACTTATCCAACATTCGCTTATCCAACGTTCTGGATTATCCAACGCATTTTTGTAGTCAATGTTTTCAATATATCGTGATATATTGGTGCTAAATTCATAAATACAGTAATTACTACGTAGCATTACTGCATATTGAACTACTTTTTCTGTCAAATTTGTTGTATAACATGATGTTTTGGTGCTTAATTTGTAAAATCATAACCTAATTTGATGTTTAATAGGCTTCTCCTTCATTTCTCCTTATTATCCAACATATTCGCTTATCCAACGTTCTGCTGGCCCGTTTATGTTGGATAAGTGAAACTCTACTGTACTATTATATTTATTTTACTCTATTTTTTATTATTATTAATACATTTATTATTTCACTCTGATCTTATTATTATTGCATTTATTATTTTACTCTATTTATTATTACATGTATTATTTTCCTGTATTTATTATTATTACATGTATTATTTTACTCTATTATTATTAAAAGGATACATAAGCACAATTACATTGAAGAAGATGAGAATAATGATTTGATCAGAGTTGGACAGTCTTATCTTAAATTTGAGCTTTATGTAAATATTCAAGAACATTTAACCTACTGATGCCTCAATTAATGTAATTTTATTGGTATCTATTTTTATTTCTGAAATTAACCACCCTCGGCTTATACTGGAGTCAATGTTTTCCCAGGTTTTTTTGTGGTAAAATTAGGTGCCTCGACTTATATTCGGGTCGGCTTATACTCAAGTATATACGGTACTTAATTTTCATATACACCTGAAAGTAACAATATTTTCCAATGATTTTGTGCATGCAAAAAAAAGTTTGGGGACATGGAAGAAAGAAAAAGTGTCACCGTCTTAGCCACCTACATGGATGGTTTTGAGTAATTTTAATTTCAGAATTCCATATAAAGGATGCCCAACCTTATCTAAACCATTGTGATTTCCTTTATTTCATCATTTTAAATGTATTTATTATGCAATGCTTTTGACACGAAATAAATAAAATCTAAACCATTGGGAAGCACCCATTGTCCTCCCCAGAAAGGAGCTGTGTGTGTCCTACAGTGACCCCTAGTGGCTGATTTTTAATAAAATCCTGCTTATCTGATGTTATTTGATAACAAGGTTAAATAATTCTAATTACCATAAACCACAGGATGAAACAGTCCATGAAAAAAAAAATACAACAAAACCCAAGTGTCATCAAGATGGCAGAGGTTGTTAATGAGGAAAAATAACACCACACAGGGTGCGTCTACACTGCAGAATTACTGCAGTTTAATACTAATTCAACTGCTATGGTTCAATGCTATTGGAATCATGGAAATTGTAATTTGGTGAGGATCCAGCCTTGGAAAACTGCAACTTCCAGGATTCCATAACATCAAGCCATGACGGTTGAAGTGGTGTCAAACTGCATTAATTCTGTTGACGAAGGTTTTCATGACCAGAAGCATTCTCTCCTGACGTTTCGCCCACATCCATGGCAGGTATCCTCAGAGGTTGTGAGGTCTGTGGGGTCCAAAACACCTGGAGGGCCAATGTTTTCCTATGCTTGATATAGGCACAATCCTCCAATTGATGCTGCCTAGAATGGCATTGGCCTTTGTAGCTGCTGCATCACACTGTTGGCTCTTGTTCAGCTTGCGGCCTGTAATGACTCCTAGGTTTCTTTTGCATGGACTATTTTCAAGCCAGAGTACATTTCTCCCTGATGAAATTAATTTTGCTATGTTTTGGTCGTTCTCCCAATTTGGGCTCAACATTTTGATCTTCGGAAGGCAATGCCCTGCAGAGCCGTATTTCGTTTTCCCCAATTTAAGGGGAAACTTTGCCGATTTGCAATACCGTAAAATTGGGGCAAACGGTGACTCACTCGTGATAAATGTATTATTTATCCCACACTCCTCCTTTCTCTGAATGGAAGACCGGAGGCAGCTTACAGCATGAATTCAAAGAAGGGATTCAGCCAAATCCGGCTTGAAAAATTGCAGGACATTATTTATATATTCTATATATATCAAAACAAAATGTGATGTAAAAACCAACAACTCATTTTTTTTCTGATGTCGTTGCGTGCTTTCAATTCATTGCCGTCTTAGGGCAAATCTATCAAAGAGTTTTATTATTGGGTTGCTGTGAGTTTTCCGGGCTGTATGGCCATGTTCCAGAAGCATTCTCTCCTGATATTTCGCCCACATCTATGGCAGGCATTCTCAGAGGTTGTGAGGTCTGTAAGAGGCAAGCGTGAATGTTGCAATTGATCACCTTGATTTGTATTTAATGGTCTTGCAGTTTCAAAGTTTATCTGCTTCCTGCCTGGGGGAATACTTTGTTGAGAGGTGTTAGCTGGCCCTGATTGATTCACGTCTGGAATTCCTGTTTTCTAAGTAGTGTTCTTTACTTACTGTCCTGGTTTTAGAGGTTTTTGTGTGTAGTCTGACATGGTGGTTGTTAGAGTGGTCCAACAAAGAATTCCCCCAGGAAGGAAACAGCCAGGCTTTGAAGCTGCAAGGCTTATCAATGTTAATCAAGGTAGCCAAATTGCAATATTCACACTTGCCTCCAACAGACAAGAGTCCTTTCTCTCACCCTGGACATTATTCCACATATATATATAAACCCCACTTGCCTCATTTCCAACAGACCTCACAACCTCTGAGGATGCCTGCCACAGATGTGGGCAAAACGAAAGGAGAGAATAGCAACCCAGTGATTCCGGCCATGAAAGCCTTCGACAACACAGTTGTTGTTGTTGTTGTTCTTCTTCTTCTTCTTCTTCTTCTTCTTCTTCTTCTTCACAGTTGTTGTTGTTCTTCTTCTTCTTCTTCTCATCATCATCATCATCATCATCATCATCATCATCAAGTTTATTTATACCCCGCTTTATCTCTCCCGAAGGAGACTCAGTGGCTTACATTAAAACTATGACCACACAATGTAAAATATATGACTATGCAAACATTAAAACATGATGTATTCAGAAGAGCTTTAGCTTTGGCCTCACTCTGAGGCTGAGAGAGTGTGACTGACCCAAGTCACCCAATGGGTTTGCATTCCTGAGCCAGTGATTCAAACCTTGCTCTTCATACCAATCATTGGGTGCATCTCTATACTGTAGAATTAGTGCAGTTTGACACCCCTTTAACTGCCCTGGCTCAATGCTATGGACTCATGGGATTTGTAGTTTGCTGAGAAACCAGCATTGCTTGGCAGAGAAGGCACAAAACCTTGCAAAAATTTTTTTATAGAATTCCCAGATTCCATAGTGCTGAGCCTTGGCAGTTCAAGAAGTGTCAAACTGTAATAATTCTACAGTGTATATCCATTCCAAAGAGTGCAAACTCACCAAATGACTGGTTTTTTGTGAATTTTCCAGGCTGTATGGCCATGTTCCAGAAGCATTCTCTCCTAACGTTTCAACCACATCTATGGCAGGCATCCTCAAAGGTTGTGAGGTCTAGGCAAGCAGGGTTTATAGATCTGTGGAATGATGTCCAGGGTGGGTGAAAAAACTCTTGTCTGTTGGAGGCAATGCTGCAATTGGCCAGCTTGATTAGCACTGAATGGCCTTGCAGCTTCAAAGCCTGGCTGTTTCCTGCTTGGAGGAATCCTTTGTTGGGAGATTTTAACTGGCCCTGATTGTTGGACCACTCTAACAACCACCATGTCAGACTACACAGAGAAGCCGTTGAAATCCAGAGGCATGTGGACAATCTCAATAGAAAGGAGGAAACCATGAAAATGAACAAAATCTGGTGACCAGTATTAAAAAAAAACCTCTAGAATCAGGACAGTACATATTTATTTATTTATCTATTTACAATATTTATATTCCGCCCTTCTCACCCGAAGGGGACTCAGGGCGGATCGCAATGTACACATACATGGCAAACATTCAATGCCATATGATCATAGAGACAGAGACACAGAGGCTATTTAACCTTCTCCAGCTTCCAGCTTACTAAGGGTATGCTCGATTCCGGCCACAGGAGGAGCAGCTGCTCCACCATCCACTGTGACCCTGAGTCCTTAATGGATACTTCCTCATTCCAAATGCTGCTGGACGATTTTTATAATGTCGTAAATTGTATACTCCAGTATAAGCCGACCCAAATATAAGCCCAGGAACCTAATTTTACCCCAAAAAACTGGGAAAACATTGACTCTATCTATTACATTAGATAAAAATAGATAATACATTAATTGAGGCATCAGTAGGTTAAATGTTTTTGAATATTTACATAAAGCTCAAATTTAAGATAAGACTGTCCAACTCTGATCAAATCATTATTCTCATCTTCTTCAATGTAAATGTGCTTATGTATCCTTTTAATAATAACAGAGTAAAATAATACATGCAACAATAATAATAAATACAAGAAAATAATACAAGTAATAATAAACAGAGTAAATAATAAATGCAATAATAATAATAATAAGAGCAGAGTGAAATAATAAATGTATTAATAATAAAAAATATATTAAAATAAATGTAATAGTAGCAACAATAATAGAGAAAAATAATAAATGTAATAATGCCAATAATAACAGAGAAAAATAATAAATGTACCATATATTCTCGAGTATAAGCAGACCCAAATATAAGCCAACCAGGACCCTCACCCGAGTATAAGCAGAGGGGAACTTTTTCAGTCTTTAAAAAAGGGCTGAAAAACTAGGCTTATACTCGAGTATATACAGTAGTTAAATTAGCCTCCCGCATAAGTGGTACCTAAATTTCCTACCTGATAGATGGGACTGTCTTTCAGGTTGCTTAGATCAACAACGAGCAGGGCTATTTTTTTAATGGTCGAGTGCTCACTCTGACATGGGCTGGCTTTGAACTCATGACCTCTTGATCATAGTGATTTATTGCAGCTGGCTACTAACCAGCTGCACCTTTCAGAAAACAGGAATTGCAGGAACAATCAGGGCCAGCAAAGGCTGCAAGGCCATTCAATCTTAATCAATCTGGTCATTTGCAACATTCAGATTTGCCTCAGTCAGACAAAAGTTCTTTCTCTCATTCTGGATATCATTCCATAGATATATAAACCCCACTTGCCTAGTTTCTAACACACCTCACACCTCTGAGGATGCCTGCCATAGATGAGGACGAAACTCAGGAGAGAATGCTTCTGGAACATGGCCTTTGAGAGATTTGCCCTGAGACTGCAATGAATTGAAAGCACACGACATCAAAAAAATTAGTTTTTGGTTTTACGTCACCTCTTATTTAATATATGCATATATTGTACATATTGCATGTAATATAATATTATTTTGTAATACAATATAATAATAATACAATATAATATCAATTATATATTATATATTACATGTAATATTACTAATAATATTACAATATATTAATATAGTACACGATAGTAATTTATTGCCAGTATTGTGCTATGCTAATAATATAATATTGAATGTAAATTTGATTTGTAAGCCGCTCTAAGTCCCCTTCGGGGTGAGAAGGGCGGGATATAAATGTATTAAATATATATATATTTCAAATGAAAGGAGGAAACCATGAAAATGAACAAAATCTGGCTACCAGTACAGTAGAGTTTCACTTATCCAATGTTCTGGATTATCCAACGCATTTTTATAGTCAATGTTTTCAATGCATTGTGATATTTAGGTGCTAAATTCGTAAATACAGCATAGTAGAGTCTCACTTATCCAACATAAACGGGCCACCAGAACATTGGATAAGCGAATATGTTGGATAATAAGGCGGGATTAAGGAAATGCCTATTAAACATCAAAATAGGTTAGGATTTTACAAATTAAGCAACAAAACATCATGCTATACAACAAATTTGACAGAAAAAGTAGTTCAATACGCAGTAATGCTAAGTAGTAATTACTGTATTTACACATTTAGCACCAAAATATTACGATGTATTGAAAACATTGACTACAAAAATGCATTGGATAATCCAGAACATTGGATAAGCGAGTGTTGGATAAGTGAGACTCTACCGTAATTACTACATAGCATTAATGTGTATTGAACTACTTTTTCTGTCAAATTTGTTGTATAACATGATGTTTTGGTGCTTAATTTGTAAAATCATAACCTAATTTGATGTTTAATAGGCTTTTCCTTAATCTCTCCTTATTATCCAACATATTCGCTTATCCAATGTTCTGCCGGCCCATTTATGTTGGATGAGTGAGACTCTACTGTATTAAAAAAAAAACTCTAGAATCAAGACAGTAAATAAAAAACAACAGAAAACTGGGGAATTGCAGACAGAAAGAACTGCCTGGGGCAAGTGTGGATGCTGCAATTGTCCAGTTTGATTAGCATTGAATAGCCTTGCAGCTTCAAAGCCTGGCTGCTCTCAAAACCATCTTTTGCAGTGGCTGCCTTGGAATGCGACAACTCCCAAGATGTCCATAGTATTAAAGTATCATAAAAATGCATTCACTCTTCATGCACCAAAAAAAGGAGGGCAAACAAACTCACCAAATCACACTGGGCAGACCTTGGGAAACTATAACTCCCAGGATTCACTAGCAGTGAACCAAACTGCATTGATTTTAGACCTGCAAAGGGGGGGGAAATAGTTATATTTTTTCGGGAATGGAACTATCATTGAGCAGGGACTCATCCAGGGTTGCAACAGCCTTGGTATTTAAGATCACGTCCTTGATAAACCAGCTCCAATGGGGAAGGGAAGTCTCGCGAGGCCTGGAACCGCCAGGCTTCTCCTCCCGTTCCCGCCTCCTTTTGGAGAAAACCCAGCGCTGGCCACCAGAGGGCAGTCGTGAGCCCTTCTTCGCTTGGCTGCATCCTCTCCTTGCTTGACTTCCTGCTTTGAACGAATTGCTACACATTTTTTGGGTGAGATGTTTTCGGGGTTCCATGGTGGGGGGTATATCTTGCTGCTGAAATATCGATGCAGAGGAAGAGAGGAAAAAGACAGGAGAATTAAAATCAAGAATTAAAAAATAAGTAGGAAAGGGTGCAGAATGCAATGCCAAAACTTTGGGGTGAAATCACTTTTGGACTACAATGACCAGAATCCCCCTCTTATTGGTACAGTTCTGGGAATTGTAGTCCTCAAAGCCTATTTGCAAGGTTGTGGTGTTGCATCTCTTTGGCATGGTGCAGCTTAAGGGCATGCTAGAGTTCTGGGAACTGTAGTCCCAAGAAAGTAACTTTTCCAAAGTCTGGCATGACTTTGCAAATCTTTGCAACGACCAAGGATTTGGGGAAGACCTCACAACCTCTAAGGATGCCTGCCGTAGTAGTGGGCGAAATGTCAGGAGAGAATGCTTCTAGAACATGGCCATAAAGCCCGGAAAACTCACAGCAACCCATTATAATAATTATTATGATTATTATTTTATTTCTTACATGGCTCGAGGCAAGTTACAGCATAATTAAAACACATAAACCATTGTAAACATTATATAAATATACATACAGTAGAGTCTCGCTTATCCAACCTTCACTTACCCAACATTCTGTATTATCCGACACAGTTTGCCTTTTAGTAGTCCATGCTTTTGTAGTCAATGTTTTCAATATATTGTGATGTTTTGGTGCTAAATTTGTAAATACAGTAGAGTCACACTAATCCAAGACTCGCTTAGCCAAGGTTCTGGATTATCCAATGCATTTTTGTAGTCAATGTTTTCAATATATTGTGATATTTTGGTGCTAAATTTGTAAATACAGTAATTACAACATAACATTCCTGCGTATTGAACTACTTTTTCTGTCAAATTTGTTGTATAACATGATGTTTTGGTGCTTAATTTGTAAAATCGTAACCTAATTTGATGTTTAATAGGCTTTTCCTTAATCCCTCCTTATTATCCAAGATGTTCGCTTATCCAAGGTTCTGCCGGCCCATTTAGCTTGGATAAGTGAGACTCTACTGTACAGTAGTCACTACATAACGTTACCGTTACTGAACTGCTTTTTCTGTCAATTTGTTGTAAAACATGATGTTTTGGTGCGTAATTTGTAAAATCATAACATAATTTGACGTTTAATAGGTTTTTCCTTAATCCCTCCTTATTATCCAACATTTTCACTTATCCAACGTTCTGCCTGCCCGTTTATGTTGGATAAGCGAGACTCTACTGTATTTCTATTAAAGATACCTACCGGTATTGAACTGCCATGGCTCAATGCTACAGAATCTTGGGAGCTGCAGAGAAGGCTAAAGACCTTGTAAAACTGCAACTCCCATGAGTCGAGGAATTCTGGGGCTCCCCAACATTGCATAGTATTGAGCCCTGGCGGTTCAAGTGGAGTCAAACTGCATTAATTCCACAGTGTAGATGACCCCGGCACTTTGACAAAATTGGAGGAGAGGGCACAGTGCCTGCTAATGGGGAAGTGATGATGCAAGGCCTGGGTTGTAATCACTGCTGGATCAATTGCAATTGCTCCTTGCCCTGCAGAGCAGAGTGCAAAAAGAGGACTGAACCAGAGGCGATGTTTCCTCGAGCTTTCTCTTCCTTTGCTGCCATCCCTCAGGCCAGGCAAGCCATGAGCCGCTTCGTCAGGATGAATGCCACCGACTCCAAAAGCCGCCTTGCCAATAAGGTAGCCGTGGTCACTGCCTCCACTGAAGGGTGAGTCCCGTTTACAATTGTCTTGTGGTTAAAATTACTCAGTAGTCCCCCAGAGGTACTCTTGACTTCTTCCCTGCACTGTTAAAGTAATGTGGTTTGAACCCACTTTAGCTACCATGGCTCAATGCTATGGAATGTTGGTATTTGTAGCATAGTGAGGCCACAGCAGAGAAGACTCAAGCAAGAGAAGATTCCAGACAAGAAACAATCAGGGCCAGCTAACACCTCCCAACAAAGGATTTTCCCCCAGGCAGGAAGCAGCCAGACTTTGAAGCTGCAAGGCTTTTCAATGCTAATCAAGGTAATCAATTGCAACAATCACACTTGCCTCAAGAAGAGTTCTTTCTCCCACCCTGCAAGACCCTGGACATTATTCCACAGGTATATAAACTCCACGTGCCTAGTTTCCTTTTTCGTTAAATATATATATTTATTGTAAAAAGTGCTACATCAAATTATACAAGCATTCAGAACATTTTCCATTGATAACACATGTTTACATTTTGCCCCCTTTTTCTCCCTCCTTCCCCGGGAACAGTTTACAAATTTTATGTATTATTCCACAGATAAATCCCATTTGCCTAGTTTCCAACAGACCTCACAACCTCTGAGGAGGCCTGCCATAGATGTGGGTGAAACATCAGGAGAGAATGCTTCTGGAACAGCCCATAAAATTCACAGCTTTCCAAAGACTCAAGCACTTTGCATTCCACCTGAGGCACTCTTTGCTTTTGCTGGGTGCATCTACAAAAGGCAAAAGGAATTGTGGGAGTTGAAGTCCAAAACACTTGGAGGACTGACTTTTGGACAAATCTACACTGTCAAAAGTAATGCAGTTTGACACCACTTTAACTGCCACAACTAAATGTGATATGTATTAGCTGCATTATAATGCAGTATCTGAAAGAGAAGACTCAAGCCGTTGTAAAACGCTCATGGTTCCATACCTTAGCATAGGGCCATCGCTGTTAAAGTGGTATCACACTGCATTCGTTTTATAGTGTGGATGCGCTCTCTATGGCTTCCGCAGGATGGAAAAAGCAGAGCGTTGGCTCAGGGGGAGGCATAAAACAGAGGCCTTGGGGCTAATCTGCAGCTCAAGTTAAACCACCAGATAATCTCAGCTTTTGATTCTTGGAGCTTGTCGCAAGCGGTTTCTTTTTGTTCCTAAATTAGAGCCCCTTGCGTTTCTCACTAAAGATTTCAAGCTTTTGGAGTTCAGATTTGAGTGTCGAAACCTCCAAAGTATCAGATTAAAAGTCTTTACGTATTCTTCCAAATTTTGATCCGGCTCTGCTTTGTGTTTTGACGGGTAAGCAGATTTAAAAACATCAAGTCTTGTTAATTCTCATAGTATTTCATGCACACCTTATCTTGGGATTCATTTGAAAAAACCCCAAACGATATCCAGGGAGGATATCTACACTGTAGAATTAACACAGTTTGGCATCATTTTAAAGTCCCATGGCTATGGAATTCTGGGAATTGTAGGCCCCTTCCACACAGCTGTATAACATCCACATTGAACTGGATTATATGGCAGTGTGGACTCAGATATTCCAGATCTCAGATTGCCTCAGATATTGTGGATTATTTGCCTTGATAGTCTGGGTTATATGGCTGTGTGGCTATATGGCTCTTGGTTTGACAAACTCTTTAGGTTTCTCTGCCAAAGAGTGCTGGTGCCCCACCAAACTACAAATCCTAAAGTTCTATATCATAGAGTCATGGCAGTTAAAGCAGTCTCAAACTTCTTTAATTCTATTGTGTAGATGCACCCCAATGAAACATAGATGAATTTAATGTTTAGTCTTGAGTCCCATTTTCAAGATATCTCATTACGTATGTAGATGCTAATACAAGTGTGCCAAAGTCGAAAAATATCCAAAATACTTCCGCTTCCAAGCATTTTGGATAAGGGAGTGCTCCTTGAAAAGTTAACAAGTGATGAATTAGTCTTTTCACATAACCATCTTTCTGCTTGCATAAGTGGATATATCAATGTTTTGGGATCATCCAGCTCCATTGACTTAAGCTATTTCCAGCTCTATTCCCTTAAATTATTCTAAAAATTTCCTTGTTTGAGGAATCTGAGGAACTTTCAGGATACTAACTTTCCCCCCTCATTCTTTAATCCCACGTTTTAAAATGATGTGTCCTAGCCTGCTCTAAACAAATGGCTATTATTATTATTATTATTATTATTATTATTATTATTATTATTATTATTATTAGATACACAACAAGATTAGTATACAGCAAACAAGATCACTATGCTGGAAGTTGTATTGGATCACGTCGGACACTTCCCAATTGTCTAGGACTATGTGATGTATCGGCGAATAATGTGTGCAGGTCCAAGTAGGGTGACCTTTTGCAACTGACAAGTGGTAATTTTGTCAGCGCCGATTGTTTCCAAGTGCTGGCCAAGGTATTTAGGCACTGCACCCAGTGTGCCAATCACCACTGGGATCACCTTTACTGGCTTGTGCCAGAGTCTTTGCAGTTCGATCTTTAAATCCTCATATCGTGTCAGCTTTTCCAGTTGCTTCTCCTCAATCCTGCTGTTACCTGGGATTGCAGCATCGATGATCCATACTATGTTTTTAACACAATCATGAGGTCAGGAGTATTGGCTCCAAAACTCTGTCAGTCTGGATTTGGGAGTCCCAGAGTAGTTTGACGTATTCATTTTCTGTAACTTTTTCAAGCTTGTGATCCCTTCAGTTATCATCATCATCATCATTACCCTGCTTTTTCCTCTTGATCGAAATTCAAAGCAGCTCTAAATAAATTATTATAAATAAAAAATATATACATTATTCCTATGTTTTTATGTGTTTCCATATCTTTCCCCTTTCTCATCTCCTTTGGATAATGAATTGTTAGATGTCAGAATGATGACCTTTCCTCCTCTATTATTTTAAATGTATAAACTGACATTGTTATTGTTATTGGTTTGGGTAATAGTAAGTTAGGTTTTTGGTTTCTACCACTTCGGCACCAGGTATGGAGAACCTGCCTCAAGAGATTGTGTGACTACAACTCCCATCATCACCCCAGCTAAGTGTGATGGGTGTTGCTGTCTTACAACCTCTGGAAAGGATGGGTCCTCTAGTCCTATTGCAAACAGATTGATTTCAGATCATAGAGTTGGAAGAGACCCCAAGGGCCATCCAATCCAAACCCATTCTTCTAGGCAGGATTCCCAGTCAGATCACCACCAACAGATGGTCATCTAGCCTCTGTTTAAAAAGCTCCAGAGAAGGAGACTCCACCTGAATCCCATGGAGCAGGTTCCATATATTCTATATTTAATGTTGGTTCTTTTTTTCCTTGCCCATGTCTTTCTAGAATTGGCTTTGCGATTGCTCGCCGCCTGGCCCAAGATGGTGCTCACGTGGTTCTGAGCAGCCGGAAAAAAGCCAACGTGGACCGGGCCGTGGCCGAGCTGCAAACAGAGAATCTCAGCGTGTCGGGATTGGTGTGCCATGTGGGCAAAGCCGAAGACAGGAAACGTCTGATTGAGACGGTGAGAACGGAGTGTCTTTGGCACCATGGGCTGCATCTGCACTGTAGGATGAATGCACATTGGCACCACTTGAACTGCCATGGCTCAATGCTAGGCCATCCTGGGAGTTGTCGTTTGGTGCACTAGTACTCTTTTGGCAGAAAATGCAAAAGACCTGTTAAAACTACACCTCCTAGGTTTCTCATAGCATTGAGCTGTGGTAGCAAAAGTCATACCGAGTCAGGAAAGGTTGGACCCCATTTAGGGCAGCACTGGTTTTTCACCTTTCCAGCCATCATTATCTAAAGATCTTTCGCCAAACTGTTTTGTTTCCTTCTGCCAGGGCTTATGCCTGGAATTGAAGATTATCTTTACATTAGTGAAGACTTAAGATTGTAATATTGTCAGTTTTTTTTGCTAAAAATACCTAATGTTGCTGTCATTGCTTTGCTTTTAGGCTGTTGAGCGCCATGGAGGGATTGACATTTTGGTGTCTAATGCAGCTGTGAACCCCTATTTTGGCTCCATCCTTGACACACCAGGAGAGGTCTGGGACAAGGTAACGATGATGATGATGATAATGATACATTAATATAACAACAGCAACCATAATAATACATTGAACTTGGTGATATTATTGTTGTTGTTGTTGTTGTTATCTGTATCTCCTTAAGGCTCAAGTCAGGTAGGTTTTTTTACCATAAGTCCTAAAGTCCTCCAAGAGCATGGGCACACTGTTGGAGGTTTCTGGAATCTGGAATCTAAAAAATGAAACTTTCCCTAGCCTATTGTTATATCCTCTGACTGCTGATAGGTCTCCATGTTTCAAGCACAGAAAACTCTTTGGAGGTGTTTGTTTCCTGGTACTATTTAATCATTTCCCAAGGAAAAACTCTTGACAGCAAAAGTGACAAGAAGTTGCCTCTATGCTGTAGAGTCAGTGCACTTGAATTGCCATGGTTTAATCGTGGAATCTTGGGAATTGTAGTTTGGTTTGGCATCAACACTTTGACAGAGAAGGCTAAGTACCTTATAAAACTACCAATCTCAGGATTCCATAGCATTGATCTACGCAGCTAAAGTGTAATCAAACTGTGTTAATTCTCCAGTGTGGGTATGCCGAAGGAGTGAATGGGCTGCAAGTCACCCATTTTTGAAGCAGGTCTCCCCTTTACTTGCTTCTGTATTTGCAGATTCTAGATATCAATGTCAAAGCTGCTGCCATGCTGGTTCAATCGGTGGTGCCTCATATGGAGAAAAGAGGGTGAGTGCACAAGATGGGCATTTTTGTCGTTATTTTTGCAGATTTGCTAAAACAGTTCCAGAACCAGCTTTTGTCTGTTCTTTGCTGGATAACCATGAAGTTCTTCTTGCATACCTTCCTTCTTTCCTGACCTGTCTCTGTTCGGTCTAGGGCAAATGTTTGTTGCTAGACTAACTTTTGCTGTCAGCCTTTGCGTGTCTGTTTCAGAGAAACGGGCATTATATATTGTATTGTTTTGGGTCTCTTTTTAGAGAGATAAAGTGGGATAGAAGTAAATATAATATAAAATAATAATAATAATTGTAATTAAATCACAGTCAGCCCCCCACATACACAAGAATTAGCGGGCACAGAACCTCTGTAAAAAGTGGTATACGCTCATTCTTTGCAATAATGTTTTTACTGTCTGTCATGTTTAAATTTATTGTTTTTCTAATGTGGAATTTTTATTATAATGTGTATGTTATTGTCATTTTATACTTTTGATATTCATGAAGAAATTGTGGCATTGAATGTTTGCAGTTTATATGTATGTTAACCGCCCTGAGTCCCTCTGGAGAGAGAGGGCGGTCTAGAAATAAAGTTTTATGATTATTATATTATTATTATGTAGATGCTCTCTCTAGGTCCTCCAGAACAACTCTGTGGTCAGCTTCCGTTCGAAGTTATCTATCGCGTCGTACTGGAAGTCGAACTGGAAGAGCTAGGGATTTCTAGAGATTGTATTAATGAAATCCATAAAAGTTAAACCTGCTAATGTTGAGGGTCAGTTGTAGGGAGAATGGCAATAAAAGCACATGCAGTTAAAAGCATATGTCTAGACATCAGCATAGCTGCTTTGAGTCTCCTTGTGGAGAGAAAAAGTGGAGTATAAATAAACATCATCATCATCATCACCATGCGCGACATGTGGTAAAAAGTTTGGTTTTTGGAATAAGTTTTCCCAAATATTTTTGAGCCGGATGCAAAAAGGCTCACTAGAAAGCCATGTTCCATTGATGTTTCGTAACCTATAATAATGTGGGCAGGGATCTGTAAGGAATAGAGAAAAAAAAGGGGGCGGGGAAGAAGGATATGCAAAAAGGAAAAGAAAAGAAAAAGAAGGAAGGACAGAGGCAGTGCAGTCCAACTAAATTCTCTCCTTTCCTCCCTTCCTGTCCTTACAGAGGTGGTGCTATTGTCCTGGTCTCCTCCATTGCAGCCTATTCCCCTTTTCCGGTGAGTTGGTTGCTTTTTTCCTCCTCTAGTGATCCTATGCCTCCCATTTTGAGGAACTCCATCACCTGGTCTAAATATGAAATTCAGGCTGGATTTACCCTTCCATATAATCCAGTTCAAAGGAGATAATCTGGATTTTATATAGCAGTGTAGATGAGGCCTAATTTATGTTTCATATACACCCTATATACATAGCCTGAAGGTAATTTAATACCAAATGCTTCCGATCATTTTGTGCATAAAACAAAGGTTGGGTACATTGAACCTTCAGGAAGCAAAGATGATACGACCATCGTTTAGTAGAAGCTCCAGAAGAAGTTACTTTTTCTGCTACTCATTGCCACAAGATGTAGTGGTATCGTGGCCACCAGTTGAAATGGCTTTAAAAGGATGCTGGATGCATTTTTTAAAGGATTGGTTTATTGGTGGCCTTTAGTCTTGGGAGGCTAAATGCGCATTTATTTTTTAGACCAGTGGTGTAGTTGGCTGGGGAGTATAATTATCATTATTGCAACAGTTTGTGGCTTGAAGATTGAGGCCTAAAATAACTCAGGGAATGATGGGTGATGTAGTCCATAAGAACTCAGGTTGGGGAAACATTAAAGCCAATTGTATTCACTCCTTTCTAGGGTTTGGGTCCCTACAACGTCAGCAAGACTGCTCTTCTGGGCCTCGTACGTAACTTTGTCCCTGAACTGAGCTCCCGAAAAATACGCATCAACTGCCTGGCCCCCGGCTTGATCGAAACCAAGTTCAGCTTAGCGGTGAGTTCCAGAAGTTGGAGGAAAGGCGCAAAGAGTTACGGCTTGTTGTTGTGAAGCGTTGGCCTTCCATTGAGACCATTGCATGGAGCAACTTCTGTGGTTGCATCTACACTGTACAGTTAACAGGGTTTGGCAGCACTTTAAGTCTCATGGCTCAATGGTTTGGAACCATGGGAGTTGTAGTTTTACAAGGTCTTCTCTAACAAAGTGCACATGCCTCATCAAACTACAGCTCCCATGATTCTGTAACATTGAGCCTTGAAAGTTAATGTGCTTTCAAACTACAATGTAGATGCACCTTTAGAGGTTTGTTGCAATTGAGGTGGTAATTCTTGTATTGATGAAGATACAAGAATTGCAAACAAACTGACAATTTTTTTCATGTCACGAGCAACCGGAGTTGCTTCTGGAGTGAGAGAATTGGCCGTCTGCAAGGACGTTGCCCAGGGGATACCCGGATGTTTTGATGTTTTACCATCCTTGTGGGAGGCTTCTCTCATGTCCCCGCATGGAGCTGGAGCTGAAAGAGGGAGCTCATCCGCGCTCTCCCCGGGTGGGATTCGAACCTGGCAGCCTTCAGGTCAGCAACCCAACCTTCAAGTCACGAAGTTTTTATCCCCTAGGCCACCGGAGGCTCCTAACTGACAATCACGTTCTCATTTCAGTATACAATATAGATGCACTCTTAGAGGTTTGGTGCAATAAGAGTGACAATTCTTCTATTGATAACAAACTGACAAGCATGTTCTCATTTCAGTTAAGGGAAGACGAAGCCACGCTGGAAAAAACAATGGAGTCCTTGAGGATCCAAAGGTAACCTTGTCTCCATGCCACCTTGCCGTCCAAGTGTGGCTTCCATGGAATTTCTTCTGTGATGATTTAGCTGAGTGAAGCTAGAAGGGTCAGTGGCCCATTGATGAATGGGACCCATGTTTCCTTGCATTGCTGTCTCCAATTGAAGCTCATAACCCTTGAAAGTGACAGTGCTGACACTGAGGGACCCTATTCTTAATCTGAATAAGCTTTGGATGTTTAGCTAAATCTGTACAGTGCTGAATTCCGTATCTGTGGAGGATGCGATCTGGGACTTGCAGTAGGAACATAAAACTACAAAATGGACAATTTCCGATGGAAGTGTACTACAGAATTGTATTGGAGGACCTGGAAAATCTTTAGGGAGAATATGCCTTTAGCATTGCTAGGTCCTTCAACCTGACTCTGGTCAGCATCCAGTGGAAAGATACCGTACAATCATGCCTGAGGACCTAGAAAATGCCTATATAGAACACCCCCCTAGCATTTCTAGACCCTCCAATGTGACAATCTCCAACAGACGCCTACTGCTGAATTATGCTAGAGGGCTTAGAAAATGGCTAGAGATAATACATCTGCAGTGTGATTCTGTGGTCAACCTTTTTTAATTTCTAGGGAGAACATATTTTTCAGATGTGGCAAGTGAAAAAAAAAGAATTATGAAGCTAGATTGGGAATTCTCTGTTTCCATTAGAGAGTTGTGCAAGCTGATTAAATTGCAATATGTGTACAGACACACTCCACCTTCGTTCCTCCTTGTTTGCACTCCATGTTTGTAAGGACAACTGCTCATGTGCCAGTCCTCCAGGGGTGCATCTACACTTTAGAATTAATGCAGCTTGACATCACTTTAACTGCCATGGCTCTGTGCTTTGGAATAATGGAAGTTATAATTTTGTAAGGTCCTAGCATTTTTTTGCCAGAGAAGGGTGAAGACCTGTAAAACTACAGTTCTCAGGATTCCATAACATTGAGCCATGGTAGTTAAAATAGTATCAGACTGTGTTAATTCTACAGTGTAAATGCAAATCAGGCCTTGGAAGATAGATGGATGACTATGCCTCAAGATAAGAACAAAATGAAACATGAGTCAACTGTCCATCCCTGGCCTTGTCTAGACAGCTGTGATTTCTCCATTCCTTTTCCTGAATTCGCTCCCACTTTAGGCTGTATCTACACAAAAATTCTGGGAATTTCTGGTTTACTGTGAACAGATTGTGTTCACGGCTATGTGGGATCTCTTTCTGGTACAAGTTGCTAAACGATTCCAGGTGGGGTTAGTGTCTTGTCCAAACTCATTATGTTGCTGGGAGTTTTCCGGGCTGTATGGCCATGTTCCAGAAGCATTCTCTCCTGACATTTTGCCCACATCTATGGCAGGCATCTTCAGAGGTTGTGAGATCCTTGTGAGGATGTGAGGTTCTGAGGATGCCTGCCATAGATGTGGGCAAAACAACAGGAGAGAATGCTTCTGGAACATAGCCATACAGCCCGGAAAACTCACAGCAACCTAGTAATTCTGGTCATGAAAGCCTTTGATAACACACCTAAATCAGCATTCTCCTAGAATGGTTTGATCGTAGTAAACCAGGATTCACTTGGAATGTCTCAAACATAAATCAGGATTCTCCCAGAAACCTGATTTATTGTTCCATATGAACCCAGTCTGTGAGCCCCTAGATGCTATTCTCTTTACTCTAAACTCTTGGAGAACTTTTTTTTCTTTTCTTTTCCCCCTCTCAGGATTGGAGTACCATCCGACTGTTCCGGCATAGTTTCCTTCCTTTGTTCGCCAGATGCCGACTATATTACAGGAGAGACGATAGTGGTGGCCGGAGGTGCACCGTCCCGACTGTGATGGGAATTTTGGTCCTCCTGTGGACATGGCACATGCTTTCACTGAGCCCTCCTGGCATTTCAGGAATATATAATATAGGGGAGCATCATATTGGCTAACAAATCTATATCTAGGTTTGAGGGGATGTTTATGATTATGAAGGCTGTCTTGTCCTTGAGGCTACAAATGGGAGAAATACAGGATCTCATTTTGGAGAGATAGAAGATGATGATGATGAAAGCTGTAGGCTGCAAGATCACCTTATTTACACCTAAAACAGAATGTCCATACATTATTTTAAAGGCCCTGGGTGGTGCCCCTGCTTGGAATGAGGATGGTCTAAAATGGGGTGCATAGGGTCCAGTTTTCTACTCGGAAGGACCATATGGACAGGCGATAATGCTGAAAAAATACCAAAAGTGGGTACTTTTATAATTTCTTTTGGTTTAAAAAAATTAAATATTTTTGACGAACAATGCAGATAATAAGCAATTGTTGTAAGGTGTCAGTTGCGGCTCCTAGAGATTTATGGGACACACAGTAAGTCCTCTTTTTTAAGACCAGAAAAAGGTAGTCCGGGGAATGGGGTGGCAGAAGATTGTAAAAAGAGTCTTGGGGTCACATAGGAGCCCCTTCTTTCTCTCCTTATCCACCTGGAGCATCCAGATGTTTATCATTGCCATTAAGGGCTAATTGGAAAGGAAAGGAATATGAGTTGGATAGAGAGGATAGGAATTGGGGAGAGTATGTATTTATGAGATCACAAAAGTGTTGGGGTTCTAAAGGCTTTTGGGGAGTATGGATGCTCTGTTACTCCATGAGTAGAAAATAATCTGTATCATTTTTCTGTGCCTTTCTCTTCTTTTCTCGTACACAAAATAAAGCTGTCTCTTTGAATGACTCTTACGTGGCTGCCTCTTTCTTTGGGGGTCGGGGGAGGAGGAAAGGGAACCCCACTTTCATGATAGATGGGTTCAGGAGTAGTGCCTGACCTGAGAGCACAATCTCTTCTTTCCTATGCTGCCTTTGCTCACGTCCATCCCTATTGGGGTGGGAGGGGGGAGACCCTTCTTAAATGCAGGGACTCCTCCTTTAATAACATGATAAACCCCTCTCTAACCCGCCCACCGTTCCCCAAATCCCCCCTTCTATTTCTCCATCCCTTCAAGGGACCTTCGGGGGCTTCTTCCGCACACGTTTGCTCGCAAGGCTGCCTCCATCTAGATCCTTTCCCTTCCTTCTTCGCTTCCCCCCCATTGCCTTCTTGCTTTCCACTTGAGCGTGGTTGATTTTTTTCCATTCTTCCCATCTGACAATTCATCTTCCCTCAGGGAAATGAGGGGGGAACATAATCATCTGTTTTTCAGCCTCGCTTTGCCCCTACCCATCCTGGGCAAGTAGCTTTTTTCCAATAAAGGCTTATTATTTATTTATATCCATATTGCAATATTTAATTATTCCTCCATTTTGCGGGAAGCAGGGAGGGGATGTCCAGAGCCTTCCTCCGTTTTTTCGGCGAGGGTTTTCCCCCACCCACCCACGCAGACCTCTCTCGCCTTGGATCTGCGCCTTCTGTGATATTTTCCTGCTGATCCATGCTCAATTGAATCGCCACCTGAGGTCTCCCATCTTCTACCATTCCCATTCTTTTCTGGTTTCTTTCCCCCTTCTTCTTTTTCCTTCTTGTATTGCATTTCATTTTACAGCTGACATTGTTCAGTCTCTTGGCTCCTGGATTGCCACTTGATTTTGCATCCGTCCTCCATCCCAACACATAGGCATCTAGGTTTCATCCTATTCCCACCTGATTTCTGCATCTGAAATCTACCTCTGTTCATTTGCCTTTGGCTAGGCATCCCTCACTCCACCCCATCCCTTACGCGGACACATTTCAGCCTTTCCTCTCCATCCTCCTGCTCTCATGTTTTCGGCAGCTATTTCTTTTTTTCTACAAAAACCCATCGCCAGCCTCCTGCCCTGGGTTGTGTGTTTCCTTCCCAGCACTACCAGTGGGATTCCCAGCTGAGATTTCTCCCTGCCGATGCGCTCGCTGGAGGCTTGGGTGTGTCTGTTATCTTACCCTGCTTTTCTAGAAGCGTGTGCCTCGTCTTATTTTTCCTCTGCTGGCTCAAGAACAGAACACATGGTAAGTGGGGAAAATTGTTCTCGGGTGTGCTATGTACTGTCTCTGCATATCTACGGTATATTGCTTTTCATGTCAGCAGGCAGCTGTCATGAAATACATTGAGACCCATCCTGTGCTTTCCACATCGTGTTCAGCGTGCCGTGTTTATCCTCCAAACCTCCTCAAGATGTTATTTTCTATCTTCCTTTTATGTGTGTGTGTGTATTTGCTTAGACATTTCATAGCCGTGGATCAATCATCATGCATTTTTCAAGAGGAGGGTCTGTTTTTCTTAGCCTTTTTGTAGACCTCTGTTCTGTCGATGGTATGTGTTTGTGTTTGTATCTGCAGGTTACTAAACGAGCCCATGCAAAAGTGGTTGGCTAATAAGGAGTGCAGAGGTGCGTGTGGCACACCGTTCCCATTTGTGTGTGTGTGCGCGCACGTTTGCATTGCTGACTTATTGCTTCCTTCTACGTCTTGCATTATGGATTTCGACGCCCCACTTTTTGACCCCCTTCAAGCACTGTTTGAGCACCTGTGTGTCCATTCTTTCTCTCTCTCTCTCTCTCCCTCTCTGTTGTATGTGCATCTATTTCTGTGTTGTGTTTTTTTCTAAAATGATGCTATTCTTTTGCTGGGGATTGATCTGTGCAGCCTAGGAAGAGCTTTCTGAACCTTGTTTACAAAATATTCATGTAGTGTATATGATTGATCTTGTGTGTGTGTGTGTGTGTCCATCTATGGTGCATGCCTGCGTTCCCTTGTGTGTGTTTATGAGAGGGGCCATTTGTAAGTAGCTGGCCTTTCCTGTATTGGGTTTCAATATCAAGCCTTGAACAAAATTAGTATATATCAATGCCTGCATTCGGAAAGACCTCTTCTTAAGGTTGTTTGCCTTGTTGTCTCTTCCCTAAAAGTTTGGTTGTGGTTTCCTAATCCATGTGTCTCTTGGTGCAGGTTGTCTCCTTCTCCTTTGTACCATGAGGTCTTCTTCAGCAGCCCTGTTGCCTCTCCTCCATCCTTTGAAAGAGCTGCCCAGTTTTTGTGAAAACCTGGCTATCCTCTGAGCTGTCCTTGCTCCTGTTGAGCCCATGTGGGCATCAACAGGGGGAAGACCAGAGGCCAGAAGGTCGACTGTTATTATTGATGCCTGAAGCCAGACCAATTCAGACCCTCCATTCACTTGTGGCCTGACCCCACCAAGTCCAACTGGAAAAGCCAAGCGGAGGACCCTTTGGACGGCAACCAAACGACGACAACATCACTGCCCCTTCCTGAATTGCTGCAACACCGCTGCCTATGACTGCCCAGGCTGATTTGTGTACATAAAATGCCAAGGAGTTGCCCTCGGACCAGTCTGCAATTCAAGACCACCATATGCCTGTAAACCGAAGGCTGCTGGGCCTTCCTGTGCCCATAACCACGAGGAGTCCTTTACGGCCCTCCTTCTTCTAACCAGCGACATCAGCTGAGGAACGCTGTCTGGGACTCCAAAAGCAGCCGACCGAATGCTTACCTCTAGGAACGCTATACTCTGATCACAAGGGACCTCTAGGAACGCTAGAATGCTTGGTGCTGGCTGGAGAAATCCAAGCTTTCATCTTAGTTTGGAGCCCTCCAAAGACTGCTGCCAAAGAACAACCTGAAATGCCGTTAGCTTCATCACACACCTGTACAGTCAAAGGAAGTTCAGGCCCTTCTGGATAACCTAGAGCCAGCTAGCTCCCAGGGGACTGCAGGTTACTAGATAGAGCTCAGCTGGCCCTAACAGACGTGCAATTTCTGGGCATACCTAAGACTGGAGATCTATTGAAGAGCCAGTATTATGCAGATAGCCAGAAAACACCAACAATTATATTCTGAATTGTTCTTGTGGGCAGACACCTCAAAGCCGGTGCTTTCCTGCAATTATCCCTGACACCAGCAACTGGTCACATATAGTCAGAGGTTTCCATTGACTTTCAAAATCTGTAGTGAGCAATGTAAATGTTGGTACAGCTCTATTGCATATCCATAGACACCAGGTGTCAGCCCTGCCCGGTGTCTTTAAGTTTCTTTCAGTTTTGGCAAGTCTAGACGCTTGGTGTAGCTGGACTGTTTGTTTGCAAGTCCTTGCATGCAGTAACCAAAAAAATCCCAGTCTTGGTCAAGCTGTAGCTATAGTCTTAGAACTTTGGGTGGAGACCTCAAGCTCAAGTTGCCAGATGTCTGACTCTGAGGAAGGGGGCTGAAATTTGTCAATTTGGGGGGCAGCGCCATGTAGAGGCGCCCCGCATAGGGGGAACGGAGATGCATGCCGGGACTCGTGGGTAACTGTCACCCGACTGGCTGGGGAGCAAACGTTTCATGAATGTCCAACGGAGGCAGGTTCGAGTTTGACGATGGTGGCTGCTATGTGGGTGACTGGGAAGAGGGCCGGGCACACGGCTACGGCGTCTGCACCGGCCCCGGAGCCCAGGGGGAGTACAGCGGGCGCTGGAGTCGGGGCTTTGAGTCCCTGGGCGTCTACACCTGGCCCAGCGGGAACACCTACCAAGGCCACTGGAGTCAAGGCAAGCGCAGCGGACTGGGCGTGGAGCGCAAGAGCAAGTGGAGCTACAAGGGGGAGTGGAGCCATGGGCTGAAGGGGCGCTCAGGGGTCTGGGAGAGCCATTCCGGAGTCATCTATGAAGGCATGTGGCGCGAAGGACTGCAGGATGGATACGGCATGGAGACTTATGCAGATGGAGGTGAGTAGACCAGACATGAAGGAACGTCACTAGTCCAATCGTTTGGTACTTTTCCTGTCCCCAGGTGTACTGATAAGTCCTGTTCTCTACCTCAATCCAACCGATTAAAGCAACACATCTTTCAGTTTCTCAGTATAGTATGTTGCTTGCATGGCCCATTATCTGCTTTTCAACTTTCCCACGTATTTCCAATACCTTTCCACCTATCTGTATATTGTCCACATTTCTATTCAGTGCTGAGAAATGGTAATTCTCAACCTTCCATTCTCTGTTCTCAGAAGTCATAGCCAACATGGCCAACAGTCAAGAATTTTGAGAATTGTAGTCTCAAACATCTGAGAATGGAAGTTTGAGAATGAATGGCAAAGTAAATAATGGGCTGAAATAATGGGCTATAAGTCTCCAGAGTGCAACATCCAGAAGCTCTCACCAATGGTAATGTTGGTTTAGGGAAATGTAGTCCAACAAAATCTGGAAGGCCACACTTTTCCACCTGTGAACTTGAGATGTGTATTGTGTATGTTGAAATGGCTAGTAGATTTTGAACATCTTACTTGTTTTTTTCTCAGGAAAACGTATTGTCTTAATTGAGAATTATATAAGCTAACTCCTTAAGCTTCTTGGGAATGAAAGCATTCAATTGAAAAGAAATTCTATTATGTTTATCCACCCAATTTTGTTTGATCAGCTCTTTCTAATTTTCTCTAATTATGGCATTGTCTTAGTACCTTTAATGGTAGGTCCCATTTTGGGAGAAAGGCGGGAGAAAATGCAAAAGTTTAAATAAACTAAAGTGTAGGTCCTACATGAAACTCTTTGTGCATTGTTGCGCTGGATCTGTGACTCCCTTTAAATGCACCTAAAACAGGTGGGGAAAGTTCAAGTTGTGTGCAACCCAACTCCATTTTGTGACCTCTCTTGAAAGTTCCTGAAAACTTCTCAATTTTTGTTTCTAGGCTGATTTGGGGCAGATATTTGCCCTCAGATTCAAATGCAAGCATGCTGCTTGCCCCACCCCTTCTTAAGACCTTTCTTCCACCAAAATTCAATCCCAAAGGAAATCCAATGTTCAGAAGGTCTTTGGCCCTGGTAGGCCTGAAACACCATTCTTGGGGACCTGATTTCTCTCTTCTTTTTTTGAATTGATTCTTTTGGATAATGCCTAAGTTACTCCCATATCCACCTTCCATTATTCTTGGTTAACTACTGTTGTTTGCCTTTTCAGGTACCTACCAG
Source organism: Anolis carolinensis (assembly GCF_035594765.1). Taxonomy (NCBI): domain Eukaryota; kingdom Metazoa; phylum Chordata; class Lepidosauria; order Squamata; family Anolidae; genus Anolis; species Anolis carolinensis. The sequence continues at coordinate 7,850,994 of NC_085846.1, forward strand.
GGCCAGTGGCAGTCCGGTAAGCGGCACGGGTATGGAGTCCGCCAAAGCGTCCCTTACCGGCAAGCTGCCCTGGTCCGCTCCCCACGCCGGACCTCTCTGGAATCGCTGCCCAGTGAGATTGACCCCAATGCTCCTTCTCTGCCCCTTCCTCCTCCCCCAATGGCCCCTCCGCCACTCCCTGGGGACAGCCCGGCTTCTGGATCCAGGGGCGGCTTTGTCTTGGCCTTCCCGGGCGACCCAGACTTCCCCAAGGGCGCCAAGAAGAAAGCGGGGGGCTTCTTCCGCCGATCCTTGCTCCTGAGTGGGCTACGGGTGCGCAGGGCTGAATCTAAGGCCTCCCTGGGCAGCAAGCGGGGGTCCCTCAAGAGCGAGGCCGGGGTCAGCTCGGCCGGGAGCGAAGCCACCACGCTCAGCTACGCCGAGACAGAGCCCCCTGAGTTGCCTTCAACGCTGACCATCGAAGGGTCGTCCACCGAGGTCTACGCCGGAGAGTGGAGAGCTGACCGCCGCAGTGGCTATGGGGTGAGCCGCCGTTCCAACGGCCTGAGGTACGAGGGCGAGTGGCTAGGCAATCGGCGGCACGGCTATGGACGGACCACCTACCCTGACGGCACCAAGGAAGAGGGCAAGTACAAGCTCAACCGGTTGGTGAGCGGGAAGGTGAAGAACTTGATCCCCCTTCGCCGGAGTAAGGTCAAGGAGAAAGTGGACCGGGCTGTGGAAGTGGCCAGGAGAGCGGTCAGCATGGCGCGGCAGAAGCAGGAGCTGGCCATTACCAGGTGAGCAACGTGGGGCGTTGGCAGGACAGGGCAAACGTTGTGAGGGATATACAGTAGACTCTCAGTTAATTGGCACCTATGGGAATTGGTAGATGCTGGATAAATTAATTCTATACTCCATGCTATACCATACCATAAACTCTGTATTGACTTCATATTAATATTGAAATACAAGAATTAAAAACAAATAAAGGCAAATAAAGACAAACTTAACTTAATGTAACACGGTTTTATAGTTTTACTGTATCATAAAAACAGTACAGTGTTCCCTCACTTATCGCTGGGGTTATGTTCCAGGACTACCCGCAATAAGTGAAAATCCGCGAAGTAGGGACACTATATTTATTTTAATATTTATATATTATTTTAATAGTTATAGACTATTTTAAGTCTTTATCAACCAATTCTGTGTTGATAAATTGCTTCCTTCTCCTCCCGTTGCGACTTGGGCTCCTTTTCCCTTCTTTCAGCTTCTCCTTCCTCCCTTCCTTAGGCTGTAAATTGTAATTTTTTATGATATATAATAGTCTTTTAGAGTCAATTGAAAAACCGTGAAATAGCGAATCCGCAAAAAGGGAACCGCCATGTTGTGAGGGAACACTGTATTGCTCTATTTTTTTGCATTCCAGTTTACTGAGAGTCTATTGCAGAGGCGTTAAATTTGTGGCCTTCCAGATGTTTGGGTCTCCAACTCCCAGAAGCCCCAGCCAGCTTGTCCGATGGGTGGCCAGGAATTCTGAGAGTTGAAGTTCAAAACACTTGGGAAGGCCACAGGTTTATTGTATATGGATACGGGGTTTTGGTGTCTAAGGCTTTCATGGCCAGAATCACTGGGTTGCTGTGAGTTTTCCGGGCTGTATGGCCATGTCCCAGAAGCACTGTCTCCTGACGTTTCGCCTACATCTATGGCAGGCATCCTCAGAGTTTGTGAGGTCTGTTGGAAACAAGGCAAGTGGGGTTTATATCTGTGGAATGTCCAAGGTGGGAGAAAGAGCTCTTGTCTGTTTGAGGCAAGTTGCAATTGATCACCTTGATCAGCATTGAGTTTCAAAGCTTGGGTGCTTCCTGCCTGGGGAAATCCTTTGTTGGAAGGTGATTAGTGAACAGCTAAACAGACAAGACAAACAGACAAGAGGTCTTTCTCCCACAGATATATAAACCACACTTGCCTAATTTCCAACAAACCTCACAACTTCAGAGGATGTTTGCCATAGACGTGGGTGAAACGTCAGGAGGGAATGCTTCTGGAACAGGGCCATTAAGCCCGGAAAACTCACAGCAAAACCAGATACAGGGAAAATGGAACAGCGGGCTAGGATATGGAAACTACCAAGACAGCAATCACCCCAGGAAAGCTATTCCTAGGTCTCTTTGCCACAACCCAGTTACAAAACTCTAAAAATACACTTAATAAATAACAAATGCTTCCAAGTACAGTAGAGTCTCACTTATCCAACATAAACAGGCCAGCAGAATGTTGGATAAGTGAATATGTTGGATAATGAGGGGTTAAGGAAAAGCCTATTAAACATCAAATTACATTATGATTTTACAAATTAAGCACCAAAATATCATGTTATACAACAAAATTGACAGAAAAAATAGTTCAATACGCAGTCATGCTATGTAGTAATTACTGTATTTACGAATTTAGCACCAAAATATCACAATATATTGAAAACATTGACTACAAAAATGTGTTGGATAATCCAGAACGTTGGATAAGCGAGACTCTACTGTATTTCAAATCTTTTAAAAAACATATGCAATGATAGCGTGGCACATGCCGTGCTAGGCATACTTGTATAAAATCCATTACTATAATCCAGGTGTGCGCAAACTTTGGCCCTGCAGGTGTTTTGGACTTCAACTCCCACAATTCCTAACAGCCGGTAGGCTGTTAGGAATTGTGGGAGTTGAAGTCCAAAACACCTGGAGGGCCAAAGTTTGCCCATGCCTGCTATAATGTCTCAAAAAAGAGATGGGGTGGTTATTAGAGCACATTAATATATGCAAGAGCATATATGCAAGAGCATGAAAACGTTACTATGTTCGTGGCCTGGATACTCAATTTAAGGTTGGAAAAAAAGGTGCATTTGCATATTGGGGATTAGGAGGAGGTTGTGCATATATCAAATAACAATTACTTTGTGTGTGTGTGTGTGTGTGTGTTTGAAGTAGGCCTGCTATAAATTGTTTGGGATTTGTGGGTAATTACCATATATACTCAAGTATAAGTCGACCCGAATATAAGCCGAGGCACCTAATTTTACCACTGGGAAAACATTGACTCCAGTAAAAAGCGAGGGTGGTAAATTTCAGAAATAAAAATAGATACCAGTGAAATTACATTAATTGAGGCATCAATCAGTAGGTTAAATGTTTTTGAATATTTACATAAAGCTCAAATTTAAGATAAGACTGTCCAACTCTGATCAAATCATTATTCTCATCTTCTTCAATGTAAGTGTGCTTATATATCCTTTTAATAATAATAGAGTAAAATAATACATGTAATAATAATAATAGAGTAAAATAATACATGTAATAATAGAGTAAAATAATAAATGCAATAATAATAATAATAATAATAATAATATCAGAGTGAAATAATAAATGTATTAATAATAAAAATAGAGTAAAATAAATGTAATAATACCAATAATAATAGAGAAAAATAATAAATGTACCATATATTCTCGAGTATAAGCTGACCCAAATATAAGCCAAGCAGGACCCTCACCTGAGTATAAGCCGAGGGAGACTTTTTCAGTCTTAAAAAAAGGGCTGAAAAACTAGGCTTATACTCGAGTATATACAGTAATTTCAGGGCCTTGCACACAACAAGAACCGGGCCTAGATGCTGCCATGTTTGTGTAGGCCTTTTAAGAGGCCTCAGTCTTTCCACTCCTTGGGTTTGGAATAAATGAAGCCTTTTCTGTACACTAAATGGATTTAAGCTACCCAAATAACAGGAAACATGACTAGGATCATACCTATCTGGTTTATGAGAAGCTGTGTGTTCTGAATGATGTGTTGTTTGTGATCATCATCCTGGCCCTCCTCAGAGGCAGCCATTTTGAAACCAGCTGAGGGGAAGAAATCCCAAAACAGATCACTATCCCAAACAGACTTGAATTGGGAACCTTTTAAAACTTGTCTTATAATGTAAAAAAAAATCAAGGACAGATAGGACCAAAAGGACTGTGTGTCCAATGCATAGTCTCTTGGGGTTTTTTCCCCCTCCTTCTCCATTTGGGACTGAAATTGACCAAAGAGAGCCAGGCCTGGTGTCCTGCCCATCGTAAAAAACCCAGACTTTGGCTCCATTTGTAGAGACGGGGACGTGATGAATTCTCCTCGTCTGTGTGCTTGCTGAGGTACGGCTCATTTTTCCTGGCGTTGGATTGCTCTATTTTTAATTTTATTTCCTTTTCTGATGGATGCTCCCTTCCATTTGCTTTCTCCCTCCCTGCCTCCCTCCTTTGGCCTTTCTGCTTTCACGGTCTTTTCCTCTCCACATTTCTGTTATTGCTTCTGAATTTACTTTTCTCCTTAAGATGCTCTGGAGCAGGCCTGGGCCAACTTGGGCCCTCCAGGTGTTTTGGACTTCAACTCCCACAATTCCTAACAGCCGGTAGGCTGTTAGGAATTGTGGGAGTTGAAGTCCAAAACATCTGGAGGGCCCAAGTTGGCCCAGGCCTGCTCTGGAGAATAGACTTAATTAACACTGGTTATTATGACCAGAGAGACAACCTAATATTTAACTACAATAGTTTTGCTTTTGGAAAGACACAGGTCTTAGCTTAGAATTATGTCTTATGGGATAGTAGGGTCAAAAAAGAGTTTTCAGTAGCACTAGTGTGAGGGAGAAGGAAGGGGAAATTAATCAAATAATTATGGTGGCTAGAGACTTTGGGAAGTTGTAATGCCGGCCACATGACCTTGGAGATGTCTATGGACAACACCGGCTCTTCGGCTTAGAAATGGAGATGAGCACCAACCCCCAGAGTCGGTCACGACTGGACTTAACGTCAGGGGAAAACCTTTACCTACCTAATTCAAACATATAACTTCCACAAACTCTGGGCTCTGTATCCATGTCTCTGTGTGTGCAATAACAATAACAACTTTATTTTTATACCCTGCCACCACCTCGCCGTAGGGCAGTGATTCTCAACCCAGCAATGGGTCGCAAGAATGAAAATCCAGTCCGCAAACCTCCTTCCTCTTTGTTTATTTATTTTTATTTTATTTATTTTATTTCCACTCCTTTTCCGCAGAGCTGACTATTGCATTGGATAGACCTCATCAGCTCTAGATTATTAAATATGGTTTTTTATGGGCGAGCAGATGACAACTACTGGATGTCATATGTTCTGTATCAGAAACTAGAGCTGATGTGGTCTATATCCAATGCAATTTTCTGCTAAATTTGACCAAAAACTGATTTGTATCCCTTTTGGTACTAATGTTGGAGAGTGGTCCCTGGTCAAAGTGGGCCCTGGTCAAGTGTGCCCTGGTCAATGCGTGCCCTGGTCAAGTGTGCTCTGGTCATTGCGGGACCTGGTCAAGAGGGCCCTGGTCAAGTGTGCCCTGGTGAATGCGGGACCTGGTCAAGTGGGCCCTGGTCAAAGTGGGCCCTGGAACATCCAGGTTTTCAGGTCCCTGCGGAAGGCGGACAGAGTGGGGGCTAGTGTAATCTCTCTGAGGAGAAAGTTTCAGAGCCAGGAAGCTACCACCAAAAAGGCCCTCTCTCTCGTCCCCACCAGCTGTGCTTGTATATGAATGTGTCTGTCTGTCCGTCCGTCCGTCCGTATCTTTTATCTATCTATTTATCTCTCTCTCTCTCTCTCTCTCTCTCTCTCTCTCTCTCTCTCTCTCTCTCTCTATATATATATATATATATATATATATATATACATATATGTATATATCATCTATCTATCTATCTACACTTACATCACACACCCATATAGCAACTTTCACATGTTCTCTGTGTGTGTATGCGTATGTGTATATGTATATGTATCTGTGTGTGTATATCAGTGATTCCAAACCTGTGGGCCGCGGCCCTGGTCAAAGTGGTCCCTTTTCAAGTGATCCCTGGTTAAAGTGGGCCCTGGTCAAGTGGGTCTTGGTCATAAAAAGGTTGGGAATCTCTGCCATAGGGACTCGGGGCAGCTTACATGTGGGACCAAACCCAGAGCAACAACAGAGTTTACCAAAGTAAAACATAGTTAAAAACATTAAATATATATAACAATCTAATTAAACAATTAAAAACAGCAGGGTATAAAAACGTCATTAAAATGTATCACACAAAAATCTCAACAACCAGTAACCAGGAATATGGTTGGCATGATCAAACTTAAAGAGGGCTGGGTTTGGACTTGTGCAAAAACAGACTATAAGGCCAGGGCTGGGTAAGTGCTGAATACAATCTATCAGTCGAATTAGGGCTGGGCATTCATAAGCAAGGGCCTAACCATAATTTAAGAGCACACTGGAACATCAAGGTTTCCAGGTCCTTGCGGAAGGCGGACAGAGTGGGGGCTAGTCTAATCTCCCTGAGAAGGGAGTTCCAGAGCCAGGGGGCCACCACCGAAAAGATCCTCTCACACATCCCCACCAAACGTGCTTGTGTATGCGTAGCGTCCATGATTCATGTATGTACAGTAGAGTCTCGCTTATCCAACATTCTGGATTATCCAACGTATTTTTGGAGTCAATGTTTTCAATATATCGTGATATTTTGGTGCTAAATTCATAAATACAGTAATTACTACATAGCATTACTGCGTATTGAACTGCTTTTTCTGCCAAATTTGTTGTCTAACATGATGTTTTGGTGCTTCATTTGTTAAATCATACCCTAATTTGATGTTTAATAGGCTTTTCCTTAATGCCTCCTTATTATCCAACATATTCGCTTATCCAACATTCTGCCAGCCCATTTATGTTGGATAAGTGAGACTCTACTGTATGTATATTATCTATCATCTATCTATCTATCTGTCTGTATCTCTTATTTATCTGTCTGTCTAGCTAGCTATATCTCTACCTATCTCTCTCTCTGTCTCTATCTCTATCTCTATCTATTTGTATCATCTATCTATCTATCCATCCATCCTTACACCACACACACACACACACATATAGCAACTTTCACACGGTCTCTCTGTGTGTATGTGTATGTATCTGTGTGTGTAAATACATACACACATACATTACACACATTCATACATGCACACACATATACACACAACTCAGACATTGTGAAAGTTACTATATAATATAAATGGATGTATGGGTAGATTTATAGGGGTGTGCTCAGCCAGTACTCAAGCGACCGGAACTCCTAAGCAATTGGCAAAAAATAAAAGAAATAGTATATGTATCTTATCTCTATCTCCTATCTATCTATCATCTATCTAGCTAGCTAGCTAGTTAGCTACCATGTCTATCTAGCTATCTATCTACACTTACACCACACACACACATATAGCAACTTTCACAAGGTCATACATACACACAAATACATGCACATACATATACACACAACTCAGACCTTGGGAAAGTTAATATATAATATTGATATGGATGGATGGGTAGATGCATAGAAGTCTGTATATGTATATTCACAGAAGACTGCTGTTAGCCAGTACTCAAGCAACAGGAACTCATATGCAACTATCAAAAAATAGAAGAAATAGTATATCTATATCTGTATTTCCTATCTATCTATCTATCTATCTATCTATCTATCTATCTATCTACTTAACACTACACACATATATAGCAACTTTCACAAAGTCTCTCTGTGCGTGTATGTGTATGTACACACATACAAACACATATAGACACATACATATACATGCACATACACATACATACAACTCAGACCTTGTGAAAGTTACTATATAATATATATGTGGATGGATGGGTAGATGCATAGGGATGTCTGTATATGCATATACACAGAAGACTCTCAGGCAGTACTCAAGAGACCAGAACTCCTACGCAATTGGCAAAAAAATAGAAGAAATAATACTCTAAAATTGAAAAGGAGCTGTTTTTATAATACAGTACTGTAAAACAGTGTGGTATTGTCAGGTTTGTCTTTATTTGCTTTTGGTTACTGTATTTCAATATTAATAACAAGTCAATACAGAGTGTGTGGCATGGTATAATATGAGGTATAGTATTAATTAGGCCTATTCTTAATCATATCTCTCAAGCAGTGAGAAACTACATGTGTCCGGCACCCAACAATCCCATGAGTGTCATGGGTTAAATGAGAGTCTACTGTGTATGTATGTATACACACACACATACACGCCCCCCCCCCCCCCCGTATATATGTATGGAAGGAGAGTACTCAAAAATAGGCTTGTGAATATCTTCTCCTTTTGTGTGTGTATATCTTGTATACTTATATATAAGACATAGGTATATGTATATCACATGTGTACATGAGAGATGCCCTTAGGAATGGATGTGTATATGTGTGTGTTGACAGGGAAGTAGGCTCCACCAAGGCCAAGTGCCTGTTGTAGGCTGCCTGGTCTCCTAGGCAACTGGGCAATGGCAAGGTGATTGGCTAGTGGCTGCTATGGCAACAGCCGAGCCGCAGCATCCTTTAGGCATGGACCACGGCTGGGATGGGGTGAAGTGGGGGCTGGAGAGAGTTGGGCAGCTTATCTGTGCCCATTTGGGGAGTGCTATAGGGGTTGCTGTTGGAAGGACGGGGGCTGTTATGGAGGCTGGTGGAGGCAATTAGCTTTGGAGGCCTGGAAGCCCAAGAACCAAGATCTAGACTCCCTGGAGGAGGAGGGGAGGGCATATTAGATGGTTATGTTGCACATAAACAGACGGAGGTGTAGGTGGATAGGAGGTTGCTGCGTGGGTGATGAGAAGCACAAGGTGGTGTGAGGGTGGGTTACCAATGCCGTGTGGGAGGATGCAGGGAGCAAAGCACCCTGAGGAATGGGATTACAGTCTGCAGCTGGTTTAAAGCCACATTAAAATATTACAACAATATTCATATTTTTGGTTTTAGCTTTTCTAGAAAACAGCTTGGGCTATGTACTGCTACATTGAAGTAGCAGGCACAAATGCCAGCTCTGAAGACCTTCATGAGGAAACAAGGCCCACTGATGCCAATTACATTTTGATTTCAGGTGTATGTGCCATGGGTCAGATTGTGCCACTGATTTTCAGGTGTATGTATCATTGATTAGATTATGCCATTGGTTTTCAGATGTATGTGCCATTGATCAGATTGTGTCATTGGTTTTCAAGGTTTATATGCCATGGATTAGATTGTGCCATTGGTGGTATTATTATGCTTATTTATACACTGCTTTTTCACTCCACAAAGGAGACTCAAAGCGGATTTCAGGTGTATATGCCATGGATCAGATTATGCCATTAGTTTTCAGGTGTACATGCCATGGATAGTATTGTGCCATTGGTTTTCAGGTGCATGTGTCATTTGTTAGATTATGCACTCGTTTTCAGGTTTGTGTGCCATGGGACAGGTTCCTTCAGGATATATCATGGGTTAAGATCTACCTGTTTCATTTAGAAACTTCAAATACTAGTCATCTTTTCCAACTGTGGAATTTGATATGTGCGAAACACTCTTTTAAAACCATAGGCTACTTACAGTATACACAGATCAATAGAAACACATGAAAGAATAAAGCTTCTTAACAAAGAGACATCTGAGAAAACCCATTATCAGTCCTATCTTTCAGATATAGACAACATGAACTGAAGGATGAGACGGGAAGGTGTGTCACATTTTGTGTTGGTAATCAAAGAATACTTTTGTGAAATGTATAGGCCTTTCTGTTAGAGGAATTTCAATAAAAACTGGGAATTGCTAAGAGTAAAGGCTGTTTCACCTATGACACACTTATTATGTTAATAAGTATTTAATGCCACTTCTAGGGCAAGGCAGAGGATTCCAAAGGAATACAAAAAGAAGAAAATTAAAATGTCATTGTAAAACATTTTATTATTATGATGTGTGTGCATGTGTATATTTAACATAATCAATAGATGGAAGCCAATCAGTTTAAAAAGTGTCTTCATAGAGACATATGGTAATACTGAAAGATTGAGTGTTATTAATATCCCAGTATAAATTTAAACCAATATGTTCTTGGTGAAATGTTTCCTGATGAGAATAGTAACTTTATGCAGATGATGGAAATCTGCTGTTTGAAGCTCTTTATGCCTTTATAAGCACTCAAGGAGCTATGATTTTACTAGCAAACATTAAAAAAAGATATACGCAATGATTTATTTGATCAGAATAAATAGAAAAATAGATCTATCCATCCCTGGGTTCTTTGGTTAGGGTGTAACAGTGGATGAACTTTAAAATGTGGCATGAATGTCTAGGGTAAACATAGATCTTATTCAAATTGAGGGTGGAAGGAAGGAAGGGTATCAAGTGTGTAATTTACCTGTTTTTCAACGTTTGCACATACCTGCTCCCCATATTATTTTTTGTAATCATATTTGTTTATCGTCCGCCTTTAGAGCCTAAAAGAGTCAGTCATGGTTAATACTTGGATGGTAGACCACCAAGAAATATCAAGCACTATAGGATTTATTCTAGAGGAAGCAGGTTGCAGTGTGAACCAAATAAGTACACATACATCTTGTCAAAAGAGACTTTTAAAAAGATGTTTAAACACACAGTGCCTTAAAGTCTCAGAAAAGCCTATCCTGGGTATAAGACCAAAAGGTTATGTGAAACATTACTATCTTAGATGCTTCCCAGAAGTTCAAGAGGGATGGAGAAGACCTGACCTTCCTTCAGAAGGAGTTTCACAGCCCAGGTACCATTACAAAAAAAGCTCTGTCTGGTGTGCTCACCAACATAGTCTTCTGGAGTGGTAGACCACACCATAGACCAGAGCTTTTCAATTATTACATGTTCGTGATGCACGTTTTAGACACGCATCATTCTGCAACACAGTAATTCAGTTTTACTAGCAAACTGGAGGTTAAACCAACCCCTTATAAGAGATGTGTAAATATACATAAACTGTAATTACAAAATGTATGGGAGCACAACATATCTCATGAGAATCTTTCATTGATATATTTCAAAATATATCATTCATTGCTCATTTCACATAGGCTCATAGCTTTCTAGTTACATTTACGTGACATGCCTACACACTGCAACTGACACACGAACTTGTCGCAACACACAGTTTGTAAAGCTCTGGCACAGGATTTCCATTGAAAATCGCAATTTAAGGTCAGACTCCCATGGGAGAAAGTAGTCTCATATAACCTGAAAGTTAAACAACATCAAGGGAAGATATTGAAGCTGACATTTTTTGAGTTAGGTAATATAGTTGGCCCTCCATATTTGTGTATTAAACTTTTGCAGCTTTGATTATTAATGAGTTTAATTAATACGTTCCTTCTAGGAATCTCTAGGTCAACCTCTGCCAGAAGTTGACCACAGAGCCGTGCTAGAGATTGCTAGCAATGTTCTTTTATGAAAAAATAGTGCTTTTTAAATTTACAGGTTTTCCACTTTTGTAAGGGTCCTGTGCCTCTAACCCTTACAAAAGTGGAAGCCTCTGTAATTCAGTATAACCACAAGAAGCTTTGTCCTCTTTTCCTTAATATCATAAAATATACCAACAACTCTGTATCCTCTCCTCTTACAGGGCTGCAGATGCTCGTCTGAAAGCTGCCGCTGCACTCGCTGCAGCCGAGAAAGCCCTGGAAGCTGGCCGCCTAGCCAAAATTTTGGCCCAAGAACTGCAACCCATCCTAACTGAACCTGGTGAGATGCTGTGGGTGGCTGGAGGAACCTCAGGAAACAATTATGGCTCTAGAAAATTTGTGGGGTATAGTGAATGCATATAGTTTATAGCCTCAGTCCAATTCCAAGTCAATGTTTGTTTCATGTAGAATATTTTTCTGTATGGAATCCCTTTTTAAGAAAAATTAGAGTGTTTGGGGGAAACCTGCATTAAGTAGAAAACCTGTATTAGGCAGGGTATTTCAGTTGTGATTCTGCATCCTAATATCTTTCCCAGAGCTCAGGAAAGTGACCCTTTTTTGAGAATGCCCAGAATCTCCCAGCCAGGATGGCAGCTGTAATATTAAAAAAGTAACTGAGTTTTGAGTTTTTACAAATATCAGCTTTTTACAGATTCATCCTCGCAGCCCATTCCCCTGCAATATTTTATTCATTTAGAAAAATTACTACAAAACAGAGACAGAATAGTGATATCTGCTGTCTTAAAAAGGAAATAGACAAACAGGCCAATGAGAGTAAATTCCAGTTTGTTTATTTAATGAATGTTTTGAAATTTCAACTCCCATAATCCCTCAGACAGATATGCAGTTCTTTGCTAATCTTTCCAAGTTATCACATCAGGGCTTTAAAACGGGTAGCCCCACATTTCTGCCGCCAACAGAATTCTTGGGAAATGTAGTTTGGGAGGACCTCTATAGCTGGTGTGATAATGTTGCTATTCGCAAAAGAAGCAATAAACAATTTTTGCAATTTTCTTTTTCTGGTATTAGAAAGTCTTCAAATATTTTCAAAGATTATTTGCAATATTCTGTGCAAAATTCACACTTTGCATTTTTGTAGTGAAAACAACATTATTTTTTTTGTCCAGAAAAATGCTGTTTTTTTTGCAAATAAAAACTCTATGAGCAAATTCTGCATATGATATATCCTGGGCTGCAAAATTATCAACAATTCAACTCTCAAAAATACATTTTGGACCATATAAAATATTTTAAAATAATAATTTGCCTCCCTCCCCCTAGCTAGCACTGATGCTCTCAAATGGTTTTTAGACTCCCATTCCCACAATTCTCTAGATCACTGCTTCTGAAACTTTGGATCCCAAACTCAAATGACGTTGCTCACTGTTGTCAAATAATTGGCACCAGTAAAAGATTTCGGAACTCCACCCATTTCCACAAACCTGTTAGCAACAATGTGCAGTGTTTACAGCTACAGCTGTACTCCAAAAAAGGGAAATCAGGCTTAGCAAGCCCTGCAAATGCTGATTTATTATCATTAAATGTTTCAATTTCATACCTCTTTTATATACCTATATATCTGGGGTTACGAAAAACTTTCTCAGGTGGAAAGGGGTCATGAGTAGAAAAAGTTAAAGAAGCCTTGCTTTAGATGTCACAACTGTGATGGCTGGAGTTGTGGGTGATGTAGTCTAGCTGATCTGGACAACTGCAGGCTAGAAAACACTTCTTCAGGGCTTCCATGAATTCTACAGGGATCTCTCATTTTGGCAGGCTTCTTCTTTGAACATAGGGTTTTGGACACCCAACATCTTCCTCTCTTAACAGCTGATCCTCCCTCCTTTTTGCAGAGCCGCGTGGCCAGTTGGATTCTGAAGGCACCGACACCGACTACCAGGAGTATGACAGCCCCCGGGTCTATGAGAATGGCATCACCCCGTCGGACGTTACCCCAGACCCGAGCCTCCCTCCCAGTTACCCTCCTACGCCGCTGCAGCCCTGGCGAGGAGACCCTCGGCGGACTTGGCCCCCCTTGGAGAACGGGGGTCCCCGCCAGTTCTTGCCCGAGGTCTCCGACCCCGAGGACGAATGGGGCTGCCGGGGTAGTTTCCCCTCTCGGACACCAGGATTTGCCCCCGAGGGGCTGTGGGAGGGGGAGGAGGAGCAGGAGCAGCTGAGCAGCTATGAAGCAGAAGAGGAAGACTACGGGAGGGTCCCCCGGCACCCCCAGATGCTGGGCAGCCCTGCCAGTGGCAGCTCCGGCAGCCTCCGAGAGGAGGAGGAAGAGGAAGAGGAAGAAGAAGGGGCAGCTTCCAGGCCTTATGCTGGGGAGCCCCAGGTAGATCCAGTGCCCGCCGGAGTCCTTGGGGCCCCTGAACTACAGGCGGAGGAAGTGCTTGGGAATGCAAGGCCCCCAGTAGCAGAAAAAGAGGAGGTCCTTGGAGATGTGCGAAGAAGGAAGAGACAGGTAAGCAAGGTTGGGTTATATCAAGCATTGGCACCAGCTGTTAGGAATTGTAGGAGCTGAAGTCCAAAACACCTGGAGGGATGAAGTTTGCCTGTGCTTGGGTTACATCCTATATGCTGGTGGTAGTTAGTTACTTGGGCCACATGTGGTCCACAGATGCAGTGTCTAGTTATACAATTACCTATAATAAGTGACTTGTACTGGGGGTATCATGATTTAAATTAATGAGTGAGATATACAGATGTTCTACATATATTTAAATATAAATGAAATGTACATTTAAAATTCACAGTTTAAAATTGGGGAATAATAGGAACAACAACAACAACAACAACAACAACAACTTTATTTTTCTGTCCCGCCACCATCGTCCTGAAAGGACTTGTGGCGGCTTACAAGCAGGACCAAGCCCAACAACAACAGAGTTTGCAACTAAAAACATATTTAAAAACATAGCAAACATAGAACACTGTAATTAAACAATTAAAAACAGCAGAGTATAAAAAACATTAATATGAATCAAAGCAAACCTAAATAATCGGAGTCCGGAATAGGTGGGCAAAGTCAGAAATTAGAGAGGGCCAGGCATGGGCTTGTGCGAAAAAGCAGATAGATAGGGCCAGGGCTGGAGGTAAAGTGGGTAGGTCACAAGAAATAGGTCTTTACTTGAATCTAACATTTTGACAGCTGATATAGCTGTCAAAACACTAACGGCTGGCTATTATACAGACTTCTTGGGGCAGCCGATGTAAAGGTCCTCTGGGTGATGGTGGCCAGTTGGGTTCTGGCTGGTTGAAATAAACCTCCCCCAGAGAACCTCATTGTCCAGGTCTGATTGTATGGGAGAAGGCAATCCTATAGGTAACCTGGATCCAAACCATATAGGGCTTTAAAGGGTATAACCAACCCTTTGTACTTTGCTGGGAAACTAATCAGCAACCAGTGGAGTCACTTTAATATGGGTGAGATATGCTTACTCCTAGGTGTTCCCATAAGCAATCTGGCTGCCATGTTTTCTACTAATTGGAGTTTCCAAACTTTGTATAAAGATATCCCACTGCAGAAGTCCAACCTTGAGGTGACTAGTGCATGACAAAGATGGTACAGACTTTATGCAGGGTGCAAAAAGATACGTTACAGTCATGTGCTGCTTGATGTTTGCATCAGCATTATTATTATTATTATTATTATTATTATTATTATTATTATTATTATTATTATCCCACATGTATCTCTTGATTAAGATGCGAAGCGGTTCATAACATTAAATAACAATGCAGTTTAAAATCTATTATAATATGAATTAGAGATAAAATCAGTTAAAAACACTTAAAAGATTAATATATTACAGAGTTTTCACACAGACTTGTAACCTGACACTATCATTACCCTTTTTTCCCTCTACATGGAAGAAGAAATTAGTGTGCTCCAAAAGCTGGCATTTATTTTACTTTTTGTCCCTTCTGGCTGGCTTAACAAAAGCATCACAAATGCGTATTTCATACACATATATGTATACCTTTTTCTAGTTCTAAAGTCCACTTAAACCCTTCAAGTCGCTGCCACCCACCCCATTGATCTTTCACCCAGTCCCTACCAGCTTGGCTCCGTCTTGCATTGCTAGAAAACCAGGAATACAGTATTTCCGTCATTGAGGACATCCTGCTCCCCTAAAAAAATCCTACAACTCTTAAATGTCAGTGCAAAAAAGCATCCTCAAGTGAGATAACAACAAAATCCAGAGAGGAAACTGGGGCAGTGGGACTTGGCCACTCAGTTCCCAAGATGTCCCACTGGCCCATGGAAATTCCCAGCCTTGTTGTTTTTCAAACATGACAGTGTGGGGGGAACTGGGGCCTCAGTTATCCAAATGAATAAAATATCCCTCTGCCCCAGACATAAGCTCCCAGTTTGGGGACTAAACTCTCCTCAAAATAATAGCAGGAGAAAATCCCCCAAAGAACTCTATTCTGAGCGAATCTAACCAGAATCATAGCTAGATAACCTTGCCTCATAGTGTCCCATTAGATCAACAAAACAAGGGTACTACTTCACACCCATTATCTCCATGCCACACATTGGAATGCGGTTGCTGTCCAACCTAACTCCTCCTGCAAACTGGGAAAGGATAAGCCTATTTTGTCTATTTTTGGGTTGAAGATGAGAGCCCATCTCCCCTACCTCTGGCACACAGTACCCCATTAGATCAGCCCTGTCCCACCTTAAAAAGGTACTATAGTGCCCATTATCCCCATGCTGCACGGTAGCATGTATTAACTCTTCTTGCAAACTGGGAGAAGGATGAGATTTTCTCGTCCATTTTGGGGGCTAAAATTAGACCCCTCCTCCACCTCTAGCTCACAGTATCTGATTAAATCATCTGATCTCAAACTACAGAATCCATCATCACACATTGGAGTTGTAGTTCAACCCATCCCTTCCTGCAAATTGAAGACAGGATGAGTCCTTTTTGTCTGTTTTTGGGTGTAAACGGAGAATCTTTCTCCCCGTCTCCGGCTCACAGGATCTCAGTGCCCACCTTTAAATGGTGTCAGGCTTCTGGGGGGCCAACACTGACCCCCCTTTGCTTTTTCTGTTCACTGAACTGCAAATGTAGTACAGATATTCCTCCCCCTCCCCTTCTTTTCACTCTGCAAAAGAGATGTGGGAGGGCCCAGAGGAGGAAGCCTAGCAACCGGATTCCAATGGGGATTGGCTGGCATCCTTCCTCCCGTCGCTTAGCAACCAGCATCCTTTGCTAGGCAGCAGCAGCAGCAGCATCTTTCTCCTTGGTCCCTCCTTCTCTACTGCAGCATCTCACAGGCCCCGCCCTTCCCACAGCGCCGCAGTGGGGGACGATGGGAGTCGCTGGCAGCCAGGACTGCAGGTCATAAATAATCCAAAGGTCCTGGTTGGAACAGCCAGGTGGCAGCCTGAGAGCCACGTCTCCTGGGCATTCTCCCTTTTCGGAGGGCTGAGGAGAAGAGGAATGGATGCCAAGTCGAGAATTGAACAGACGATTTGGATGTTAACCCCTGAGTGTTAGCTGGCAAAAGCAAAACATGAGGATTGGTGTTATCTTGTCTAATAATAATAATAATAATACGGAATAAGGGGAAAATGGGGGGTTCACTTTTTTTTTGCCCAGAATCTTTCTTCAAAAAGGATCAATTTAAAAGCTCTCCACTCCCAGTTCCTTGCAGAGGAATAATAATAATAATAATAATAATAATAATAATAATAATAATAATAATAATAATACATTTCTTACCTGCCTCTACCCATGGCATGAGACAGGGAAGAATAATATCCAAAAATATAACATATGCAATCAGTTAAAATGTGTAACCCTATCAAAATATCAGTCAATTACTATTTTAAAAAACCAAGTGCGTAATTTAAAATTCATAATTTCAAAATCATTTGGATAGGCTTTTCTACATTTCTTTTGCAGAGTAGATTGTAGGTTTAGAGAATTTAGAAATCATCTAGAGAGGAATTGGTACTTCTGGAAAAAGCTTACCACAGAGTGGCCCTGGAGGACCTTGAGATTCTTAGGGAAGTGTTCTCTCAATACTACTACTACTACTACTACTACTACTAATAATAATAATAATAATAATAATTTTATTTCTTACCTGCCTCTCCTCGTGGCTCAAGGCAGGCTACAACATAGTTAAAACACGTAATTATTAGAAAGATTGGGTTACTGTGAGTTTTCCGGGCTGTATGGCCATGTTCCAGATGCATTCTGTCCTGATGTTTCACCCACATCTATGGCAGGCATCATCAGAGGTGGTGAGGTCTGTTGGAAACTAGGCAAGTGGGGTTTATATATCTGTGGAATGATGTCCAGGGTGGGAGAAAGAACTCTTGTCTTTTTGAAGCAGATGTGAATGTTGCAGTTGGCCACCTTGATTAGCATTGAAAAGCCTTGCAGCTTCAATGCCTTCGACAATACAAGAGTTCTTTCTCCCACCCAAAGGGCTACTGTCTCCATTTTGATTAATGACAAGGTACGGAAAATCCTTAACTACCCTATATACTAATGTATGAGTTTAGTATTTTAGTTTAAAACCCAAAAAACTGGATCGACTTATCCATGAATCAATGTGTTTATTATACCTAATTGTTATAAAAAAGGAACCATTCCCTTTTCTGAGTAGAGTGGCAAAAGGCAAGAGCTTAGTCCATCTGTAGGAAATCTTTAAAAAGCACCAATCCTCTACTTTCTCCACCATAGTGCCATTTTAAAAAAAATCTGCAGTGGTGGCAGCCAAGTGTAGCTGGCCCTGAGTTAGCATTGATGTGTTCCCATTTCTGAGGAATGACCCTCAATTTCTCTATGGGTCATATCACAATCCACAGGTTTGGTCCCTAAACCTGTCATCTTATACATGAGGTCGACTTATTATACGAGATCGACATTGTAGACGAGGTTGACTTATTATACACAAAGTCTACTTATTACATGAAGTCAACTTGTTACATGAAGTCGTCATACACACAAGGTTGATTTATTTCACAAGGTCGACTTGTTACATGAATTTGACTTAGATATGAGGTCAACCTTATTACACAAGATTGACTTATTATACAAAAGGTTGACATTTCACAAAGTCATTTTGTTATACATAAAGTAGACTTTTTACACGAGGCTGACTTATTACACAAGGTCGGCTTATACACAAGTTTTACATATTTCATGAAGTTGACTTGTTACATGAGGTTGACTTAGAGATGAGGTCGACATATTACATGAGGTCAACTTAGCCATGAGGTCAATTTAGCCATGAGATTGACTTATACATGAGATTGATTTATTATGTGGTCAATCATAATAACTTGTAGAAAGTCTTCCATCCATATGTGTTAGAGTTCAAAGTATTGCATGAGGTCGACATATTGTACATGAGGTCAACTTATTATGAAGTTGACCGATATATGAGGTCAGCTTATTACATGAGGTTGACTTATTACACATGTTGACTTATTATGAGGTTGACTTATTGCATGAGGTCGACTTACTGTACAAGATCAGCTTAGCAATGAAGTTGACTTATTACACAAGGTTGATTAATGTGTGAGGTCCATTTATATGTGAGGCCAATTTATATCAGAGGTTGACTTGGACATGAGGTCACTTGAGGTAGTTCAACGTCATAGGGTTGCTATAAGTAAAGACCGACTTAATATCACACAACTTTAACAACTCCTTTAAGTTTGCAGTTGACATCTGCTGATCTTGCTCTCTCTTGGTTCTTCACATTCTTTCTTTCTCTCTCTCACTGCAGGGAGCCCACCCTCTGGTCATTGCTGCCGTCCTCCTGGTTGACGTGAGCCTGGCCTACCTGTTCTCGCTTCTCCTCACCTGAGATGGGTGGAAACTGAGGGGGCACTTTGGACCCCGTTTCCTCGACGGTTTGGGAACAGACTCTTTTCCATCCTCTGCCTTTCTACCTTGCCCCCCTTTTTCTCTTTTTCACATATCTTTTACCCCACCCACCTCCCTTCCTGCCTCCTAACCCCCTTTGACCCTTTCTAGATTGTTTACATACGAAGGGCTCTCTTTCTACTGGAGATTTCTCTGTTTTTTCTTGCTGTCTCTCCAAAACTACGACCACACCTCCCATCTTCCACCTCTTTCTCACCTTTCCCCCCAGTCTTTCCATCCATCCAGCCCCATCCATCTTTCTGGACCACATTTTGCAAGTGGGGCATTTTTTAAAAAACCTGTCTTCGTCTATGTTTTGGGGAGAGAACCATTCTACAGTTTAGATTCAGAGATGGGAGGGATGTGTTTGCGCCTCAAGAGGCATTAAAGAGTTGACTCGATCTGTCTGAATTTCCATACTCTTGCCCCTTTCCTCCTCTTCCTGTCTCTCCCTTCAACCTTAGGAGATTTATTAGTCTCACAAGAAAGGAAAACTAAGCTCTCCTCCATTCCTATACACATAAACATAGTCTTTTTCTATCAGTCTCCTTCCAAGATGCTCCCTTGAAATTCTGGATTTTGGAGAAGGGGCCAATTACTTTGTAATATGGGGTTCAATCCCCCCTGCAACCCTTCCCTTTTCCACCACTAGATGGTGCTGTGGGGTAGAAGGAGCAAAAAAGCAGAGCAAATTTTCAAAATTTGGGGAGCATTCAAGAGGACAGTTTTTGTCTTTCTCAGTTTTTTCTTTTCCATATTCATGTTTCTCTCTCTCTTACCTTCTCTCTCTCTCCGCCACCTCCTTTTCCCAAGGGAACCGGAACCTTCTTTTCAAACAAACAAACAAAAAGAAGAAAGGGGGGGAAAAGTTAAAAACTTTTTATTTACGCTTTTATAAACATTTTTCTCGCAGCGTTTGAATAATAAAATTAAACACTATAAATTAACGAGAGGGTGAAAGGGAGATTCCTTTTGCTTAGGAGAAGAGGGATTTTTCACAAAGAGGACTGTGGAATTCCCATAAATAGCTAGTCTAGATGGGGGGGAAAGTGGGTATTTGCTGCAGGACCAAATTGGGAAAATGCCTCTTTAAGGCAGCAGAAGTGTGTCTGGGCCAAAGGCATGAAGTTCTGAAAAATATAGTTACAT
Organism: Anolis carolinensis; assembly: GCF_035594765.1. Lineage (NCBI taxonomy): Eukaryota > Metazoa > Chordata > Lepidosauria > Squamata > Anolidae > Anolis > Anolis carolinensis. The sequence continues at coordinate 7,871,368 of NC_085846.1, forward strand.
ACACACACGCACACACATATCCCAAGTGATATATTATATATATATAAGTCAAAGTATGTATGTTTGTCTGTATGGATGTGTACCACAAAGTTAAGTGAGGTGGCCCTCTCATGTCACTGGACTGGCTGTTTCTATGTGAAGTTGTCATGAATACTTTTTGAACAAAGGTTCTTTTATTGCAATTTTAAGCGTGAGGGTATATCAGATTTTTTTTTACAGAATTTAGACATACAGACATACAGATTCTATGTAATTACAAAGGATTCACAAACCTACAGTTACATTGGCTACATTGGTTACATTTTTACTCAGCATTTATATACATGTACATGCATTCATCATCATTTCTCCATTCTTCTTCCATGAAGAACATCTCTTAGGCCAGACTGCTTCCTTACAAATCTGCCAACGCACAGTTCCAAAACTCCTAAATGCCAAAACTCCAAAATCCCTAACAAGCGACTCCAAGACGCACCGTTTTATCTTCTCTTCAGAAAAAGAGGCAAGTGATCAGACTGCGTTCCACTGCAGATCTGCCACTCCATACACCATCTCCATAGAGCATGGCAGGTGAACTGCTGTCTGTCACACTTTTTGGATTGTCATAAGATCTGTCATATAGCAATATTTTGCTGATGTTGTCCCAAAGTTGTAAATTGCTGACAGACATTTTCCATCCTGAAACATTTTAATTCCATTTCAGTTTCCAGGCAGATGTTGACTCTTCTTGATTGGTGTTAGCAACGCAAGCATTCCTTCTTAACATAAAGAACTTTGCAAACATTTCCTTAACTTGAAAGAGCCATTGTCTCTGTTTAACGTAAACAGGTTTCCCCTCCCAAAAAAAAGTTCAACAGTTAATCATTGTCACAGTTCTTATCACAGTTTACTAAAGCAGGTCAACCATTTTGGTTTTCATTAGCAACTTTTAATTACAGTAGTTTTTTTCCATGCTTCATCCTTTTTAGAGTGGTGTCTTCAAATTATTAGGTCTCATTCATTCATCTTTCATTCAGTTCATACAAACCATATATCACAATAATGTGACAAAGTGGCCCGCTGCGATGTCATTGGTGGGGGGAAAGTAACATGTATGAGGGGAAAGGAGAAAGAAAAGAAAGAAAAAGTAAAAGGAAGGAAAGAAAGGAAAGTAAAAGGAAGGGAAGGAGGAAGAGGGAAAGGAGGAATGGTCTTTGTGGTACAAACACACATACATATTTTGACTTTTATATATATTTAGAAAGAAGATATATATGTATATATATATATAGGGCAAGGGAGAGCACCTTCTTGGATGCCCACCAAAACCGACAAGTTCAGAAAGGATCCCAAAATATTGGATAAAGCGCCTTAATGGGGGAAACTGCATTAGGAGGGGGAAAAGGACAGAGGAAATTCCGCCTCCAGGAAGGTTTGGAAAAGGATATACCTGCAAGTGGGGGGAAAAAGGAAATAAGTTGCCTTCTAGAGGGTAAAAGAGTTGACCCCTATGGGGGAAATAAAATAAAACTGAGAAGTTGTGCCTTTGGGAAAGGAAAAGTGCAATAGGAGAGGCCCCGAAATAGGGAATTCTGCCCTTTTCCTCGGGGCCTCAAGAGTGCAATACAGGAAGTCCTGCCTTCCAGATGGCAAGGAGAGGCATTTTAAGGGCAAAAAGAAGTTTAAAAAAATAAATAGAGGGCTTTAAAAAAGGAACAGGGCTTTGCAGTTTGTTTTTGTGGGTGAGAATGGTCCAAAGAGAGAGGATGAGGATGATGATGATGATAATGATGATGATGATAATAATGATGGGGGTCCTCTGATATACTCTTCTGGGGTGTCCTCCACAAGGAATCTCCCGCTCAGCCCCTCCCTGGATCCTGCATGAGGAAGCGACTGATCCTTTGCTGTGTGCTGTGTATACTGAGAATGTCTGTATAGCTGAACAAAAAAACAGGAAAAAAATAACGTACCCTTCCCTCTGGTTTTATACCGCCTGCCCCCCAACTCCTCCCTTTCCAGTGCTTTGCTCCGGCCTTGATCCGAAGAATACCCCCCTCCCTCCCCCCCCCCCTTTTGTCCCCTTCTTCCTGGTTTGCCTTTTTGACTGGATATTTCTTATTTCGTGTCTTTGGGATTGAAAAAAAATACATTAAATAAGTCTTGCAGGAAAAAAATAATTTAATAAAAATATATTAATACAAGTGCTCGAAATACGGAGTGGTTTTTTCATTTGCAGGAAACAATCCTATTCATTGTGTGGTCAAAGTCTTTCATGGCTGGAATCACTGGGTTGCTGTTAGTTTTCTGGGCTGTCTGGCCATGTTCCAGAAGCATTTTCTCCTGACGTTTCACCCACATCTATGACAGGCATCCTCAGAGGTTGTGAGGGCTGTTGGCGGCCAGGCAAGTGGGGTTTATATATCTGTGGAATAACGTCCAGGGTGGGAGAAAGAACTCTTGTCTGTTTGAGGCAAATGTGAATGTTGCAATTGGCCAGCTTGATTAGCACTTGATGGCCTTGCGGCTTCAAAGCCTGGCTGCTTCGTGCCTGGGGGAATCCTTTGCTGGGAGGTGTTAGCTGGCCCTGACTGTTTATTGTCTGGAATTCCCATTTTCTGTATGTTGTTCTTTACTGTCTTGATTTTAGAGTTTTTAAAGAAACAATCAGGGCCAGCGAACACTTCCCAGCTGAGGGGGGAAAGGAAAGGACCTGAGGCTGTTAGGAATTGTGGGAGTTGAAGTCCAAAATACCTGTAGAGCCCAAGTTTGCCCATGCCTGGGCTAGGCATTACAATCTGCAGTGTGGCTATTAAACCAGCGGCTTCCTATAATTTGGAAGATATAATTAATCTCTTGTTTGCAACTTGCAAAGGGCTCTTGGATCTATGTAGTTTCTCCCCAGTTATATTGGTGTCAGGTCTCACCCTCCAAGCTCAGCTCTGCATTCATTTTCTGGCTGGAAGCAAGTATATATACCATTACAGTAGAGTCTCACTTATCCAAGCTAAATGGGCTGGCAGAACCTTGGATAAGCAAATATCTTGGATAATAAGGAGGGATTAAGGAAAAGCCTATTAAACATCAAATTAGGTTACGATTTTACAAATTAAGCACCAAAACATCATGTTATACAACAAATTTGACAGAAAAAGTAGTTCAATACTCAGTAATGTTATGTTGCAATTACTGTTCAATACATGGTAATGCTATGTAGTAATTACTGTATTTACTAATTTAGCACCAAAATATCACAATATATTGAAAACATTGACTACAAAAATGCATTGGATAATCCAGAACCTTGGATAGGCTAGTATTGGATAAGTGAGACTCTAGTGTATTTCCATAGGACTTTCTTAGGCCAGGAGTGCTGGTTTTTCTGCTTCTGAAATACAGCCTCCAGCACTTGGTATTCTTTGGCGGCCTCCCATCCTAGTACTAGCCAGGTCTAACCCTGCTTAACTTCCAAGATCAGACATCCTTCAGGTAGAACAGCTCATTGGTTTGTAACATTACAGTAGTCTCACTTATCCAAGCTAAATGGGCTGGTAGAACCTTGGATAAGTGAATATCTTGGATAAAAAGGAGGGATTAAGGAAAAGCCTATTAAACATCAAATTAGGTTACGATTTTACAAATTAAGCACCAAAACGTCATGTTATACAACAAATTACACAGAAAAAGTAGTTCAATACTCAGTAATGTTATGTTGCAATTGCTGTATTTACAATTTAGTACCAAAATATCATGATATATTGAAAACATTGACTACAAAAATGGCTTGGATTATCCAGAAGCTTGGATAAGCGAGTATTGGATAAGTGAGACTCTAGTGTAATTCCATAGGACTTTCTTGGGCCAGGAATGCTGGTTTGCTGCCTCTGAAATACAGCCTCCAGCACTTGGTATTCTTTGGCAGCCTCCCATCCTAGTACTAGCCAGGTCTAACCCTGCTTAGCTTCTAAGATCAGACATCCTTCAGGTAGAACAGCTCATTGATTTGTAACATTATATCATATTAATTTTCATAATAATAATATATATTTTTTTTAAAAAAAGGCTTACCCATTTATTCCAATGGGAAAAGAGAATGTAAACATGCTCTCTACATATTTTTATATCTATGGGCTAGCGGAAAGGGATGGTAAGAGACTGTTGTTCCTGTTGTGACACTCTAGCGGCTTACTCCATGGCTCTGTTCCTAATGCTTTAGCTCCCCCTTGTGGCTATTTTAATCATGCCTATTTATGGACCTGAATTTTTTGTTTTCAATCTGCAAATGCTGCCCTCCTCAGTTGGACTGTTAGAATAGCCATCTTCCTCATAGTCCTTATGAGACTAAGAATGCATCTACACTGTAGAATGAATGGGTTGCTGAGAGTTTTCCGGGCTGTCTGGCCATGTTTCAGAAGCATTCTCTACTGACATTTCGCCCACATCTATGGCAGGCATCCTCAGAGGTTGTGAGGTCTGTTGGAAACTAGGCAAGTGGAGTTTATCTATCTGTGGAATGTTCAGGATGAGGTAAGTGTGAATGTTGCAATTGGCCACTTTGATTAGCATTGAATAGCCTTGTAGCTTCATTCCTGGGGGAATCCTTTGTTGAGAGGTGTTAGCTGGCCCTCATTGTCAAACAGGCAGAAGTTCTTTCTCCTACCTTGGACAGCCCACAGATATATATAAACTCACTTGCCTAGTTTCCAAAAGATTTCAACTTCTGAGGATGCCTGCCATAGATATGGGCAAAGGGTCAGGAGATAATGCTTCTGGAAATGGTCATCCAGCCCAGAAAACTCACTGCACCCAGAGCCTACAGCACCTGGGATTCATTGATGGTTGTCCATCCAAATACTAACCAGGCCTGCACCTCCTTAGCTTCCAAGATCAAATGGGATCTGGTACCTTCAGGAGAACTTATTGTGGAGTGTGAATTCCTATTGGGAGCAATACCACAAATTTTGCCACTAGTTATACCCTTACATTTTCAACACTCTAAGACCACAGCCCATTCTATGCATTTACTTTGACATAATTTATTATTATTTATTTGCGACATTTATACCCAGATATTTATCGACATTTATAAATGTATCTTTCATCCAGGAATCTCTTCCAATGACATCTGTTTCTGCATAGATATACACAGGGCAGCAACATAAATATATTTGCACAACATAGGAAAGTACATACGTGCCATTTCTTGGTGAATCGTTCATGCCCATTCCAAATAATTACTTCTTTAAATGAAAGCATTGGGCAGAATAGCAAACACCCTAGATGACAACATCAGAATCCAAAATGACCTTGACCGGTGAGAGACCTGGGCTAAAAACTAATAAAATGAATGTGGGTTGCTGTGAGATTTGCCAGCTGTTCCAGAAGCATTATCTCCTGACGTTTTGCCCACATCTATGGCAGGTATCCTCGGACGTTGTGAGGTCTGTTGGAAACTAGGCCAGTGGGGTTTATATATCTGTAGAATAATGTCCTGGGTGGGAGAAAGAACTCTCGTCTGTTGGAGACAAGTGTGAATGTTACAATTCATCACCTTGATTAGCATTTAATCGCATTGTAGCTTCAAAGCCTGGCTGCTTCCTACCTGGGGATATCCTTTATTGGGGGGTTTTAGCTGGCCCTGATTGTTTCCTGTCTGGAATTCCCCTGTTTTCTGAATGTTGTTCTTTATTTACTGTCCTGATTTTGTAGTTTTATATTACTGGTAGCCAGTATTATTCCTGGGGGGGGGGGGGGGGGGATTCTTTGTTAGCTGGCCCTGATGGTTTCCTGTCTGGAATTCCTCTGTTGTTCAAACAAAATGGAAGTTCAACATAGGAAAATATACGGTATTACTGTATTGTGCTATGCTCATAATATAATATGTTGTATGTACATATAATTTGTAAGCCGCTCTGAGTCCCCTTCGGGGTGAGAAGGGCGGGATATAAATGTAGTACAGTAGAGTCTCACTTATCCAACATTCGCTTATCCAACATTCTGGATTATCCAACGCATTTTTGTAGTCAATGTTTTCAATACATTGTGATATTTTGGTGCTAAATTTATAAATACAGTAATTACTACTTAGCATTACTGCATATTGAACTACTTTTTACATCAAATTCGTTGTATAACACAATGTTTTGGTACTTAATTTGTAAAATCATAACCTAATTTGATGTTTAATAGGCTTTTCCTTAATCCCTCATTATCCAACACATTCGCTTATCCAACGTTCTGCTGGCCCGTTTATGTTCGATAGGTGGGACTCTACTGTACTTTCTAAGCAGAGGCTGGACGGGCATCTGCCGGGAGGGTTTGGATTGTGTCTAGGATTATATGATTCAGTTATGGGACTAAAGAGTGTGTTTCCCAGCCTTGTCCAGCAGGGGGCTCCCTCTGGTCCCAGGTACCTGCAGGAACTCAGGTGAGTTTACCTGTCTGGATGGCATGGCCGGAAATGCAAGAAGTTGACTGAGAGCAGAAGAGGAGGCCAAGAAAGGACTGCCGGCTCTCTCCGCCTCAGTTTTAAAAAGCCACCTGGCAAGGTGCAGAAAAAAAAGGAAGAGAACAGAGTGGACATCTGGATAGGTGAGGGCAGGAAAGAGCAGGAAACTGGGTTAAAAGAACTGAAGTTACAGGCCATAGGGAGGAAATATCTATCTGAATGGGATCAGATCAGGAATGGGCCCACTTGAGCCGTCCAGGTGTTTTGGACTTCAACTCCCACCATTCCTAACAGCCTCAGGCCCCTTCCTTTTGCCCCTCGGCCGCTTAAGCGGCCGAGGGGCAAAAGGAAAGGGCCTGAGGCTGTTAGGAATGGTGGGAGTTGAAGTCCAAAACACCTGGACGGCTCAAGTTGGCCCATGCCTGGTGTAGATGCACATATTTGCAATCCATATTGTAGATTTGTTGCCCTTTCCCTCCCTAGGATGCCCGAAGCACCGCTCACGTTGGCGGTCCTGATCCGGACGATCCGGAGCGCGCGGACCCAGGCGGAGGAGCGGGACCTGGTCCAGCGAGAAAGCGCCAAGATCCGGGGAGCCTTTCGGGGGGATGAAGCCGAGAGCCGGGCCACCAACTTAGCCAAGTTGCTGTATATCCACATGCTGGGCTATCCTGCCCATTTCGGACAGGTAGGATTCCAGCTATCCCTTCACTTTAGTGGGTTTGACTTTTATGGATGTGCTTTGCACCCCTAACCCTAGTGAATGTGGATTTCTACACTTACTGTTTCCAGGTGGAATGAAACTAATTAAAATATCTCCTTTACGCTGATCTTTTCCTCCCAACAACCCTGCTGGATAGGTTTAGGTCAGTGCTTCCCAACCTTTGGGCATCCAGGTGTTTTGGACTTCAGCTCCAACAATTCCTAACAGCTGGTAAGCTGGCTGGGCATTCTGGGAGTTGAAGTCCAAAACCCGGAGGCCCAAAGGTTGGGAACCACTAGTTTAGGTGAAGAGATCAGAAATGGAATGGATCTTCAGGCCTGGACGAGGATTTGAACCCGGGTCTTAGAATGCAACTATGCTGTAAAATTCATGCGGTTTGATAGTGCTGAATGAGGATTCGAATCCAGATCTTTGTGTGCACTTACACTGTAGAATGAATGTCGTTTTACATCACTTGAACTGTCATGTCACTGTTGGAATTCAACACCACACTGCCCAAGTCTCAAGTCCTCAATGAGGAGAAGTTAGCTTACACTAGACTTTCCCCATCTCCTGAATGACAGTTGGAATGTATATACAGTAGTGTCTCACTTATCCAAGCTAAATGGGCCAGCAGAAGCTTGGATAAGCGAATATCTTGGATAATAAGGAGGGATTAAGGAAAAGCCTATTAAACATCAAATTAGGTTATGATTTTACAAATTAAGCACCAAAACATCATGTTATACAACAAATTTGACAGAAAACGTAGTTCAATACGCAGTAATGTTGTGTAGTAATTACTGTATTTACGAATTTAGCACCAAAATATCACGATATATTGAAAACATTGACTACAAAAATGGCTTGGATAATCCAGAAGCTTGGATAAGCAAGGCTTGGATAAGTGAGACTCTACTGTATTTCTTCTCTTCTCTCTGTTTCTGCACTTATTGTTTATGTAGAATGAATGCAACTGGAGTCCACAGTGGCACCGTTGGTTAAACCACTGAGTTGTTGAACTTGTTGACCGAATGGTTGGTTCGAATCCAGGGAGCGGAGTGAGCTCCCGCTGTCAGTTCCAGCTCCTGCCAACCTAGCAGTTTGAAAACATGGATATGTGAGATCAATAGGTACCGCTTCGGTGGGAATGTAACAGTGCTCCATGCAGTCATGCCAGCCACATGACCTTGGAGGTGTCTACGGACAATGCCGGCTCTTCGGCTTAGAAAAGGAGATGAGCACCAACCCCCAGAGTCGGACACGACTAGACTTAATGTCAGGGGAAACCTTTACCTTTACCTTTACCTTAGAATGAATACTTTGCAGGTGCGTGCCTTTTGTCTTTGACTTATACTTTGACATCTTGGTGTGTGTTGTGTGTATTGAGACCTCCCTCTGCTTGTGTGTCAGAAAAGATGTGTGCTTGGAGATTTCCGCCTCTCTTTTGAACCCTTGGAGTTATAGAGTAGCTATGACCCAATTATTTACTATTAAGAAATGTAGTTATTATTTTTGTAAACAAACCTGTTGTAATCTTAAAGACTGAACTCTGGATCTTTGCCTCCTAAGCTCTAAATTCTTAACAGCCACATGGCACTTCACGCTCTGCTTGCTGTGAGCTGAATGCTCAACCGTAAATATCCTGCTGTGTTTATATTTTTGGATGATCTGCTGTATTTTGGGAGTTTTCCCTAAGGAAAAAAATCCTAACAGTAACAATGTTATGGAATCATGGGAGCTGTAGTTCCACAACATCTTTAGCCTCTTCTGACAAAGAGGGCTGATGCCTCACCAAACTACAAATCCCAAGATTCCATTGCTTTGAGCCATGGCTGTAAAGGGGACATCAAACTGCATTTGTTCTACAGTGTATATGCCCCTAAATAATGAATATGCACCTCTTAAGCTCTACAGTCTTTACAGCCACATGGCACTTCACGCTCTGCTTGCTGTGAGCTGAATGCTCAATCGTAAATATCCTGCTGTGTTTATATTTTTGGATGCTCTGCTGTATTTTGAAAGTTTTCTCTACCACAGGAAATCCTAACAGTAACAATGTTATGGAATCATGGGAGCTGTAGTTCCACAACACCTTTAGCCTCTTCTGCAAAAGAGTTCTGATGCCTCACCAAACTACAAATCCCAGACTTCCATTGCATTGCGCCATGACTATAAAAGTGATGTCAAACTACATTTGTTCTACAGTATAGAAGCCCCCAAATAATGCATATGCATCAAACTACAAATCCCAAAGTTCTATAGCATTGAGGCATGGCAAATCAAGTGTCATCAAATTGAATTAATTCTATGGTCTTGATCCTTAAGTCATGGCCTGCAGCCTGCATTTTTTCTTAAATAACAACCTATATCTAAAAATATTAACTTTTTAATAGAGCCTGATTAATGTGGGATATGTGCCTATGGTCCACTTAATCAATGAAAGGTCACAAGCTTGCTGTAATTTATGTTTTATTGGGGTTTACATAAATTAATGTCTTTTATTCCTGTTGGAATGCGTTGCAGATGGAATGCCTCAAGCTCATTGCCTCGCGCCGATTCCACGAAAAGAGGATTGGCTACCTGGGAGCCGCCCTCCTATTGGACGAGAAGCAAGACACTCACCTTCTGCTGACCAATAGCATCAAGAAGTGAGGGAGTGAAGATTCCGATATGCAAATTCTCTTCTTTGGGGTTATTTGGGGTCAAAATTCAAGAATTTGTGAATGGAGGGGATGCAGATACATTGCCATAGCACTGGGCCAGTTAAAGTGGGGTTAAACTGCATTAATTCTACAGTGTAGATGTCCTCGCCATTGTATTCCTAATTCCCATTTTCTCCCCTCTTTCTAGTGACCTCCTGCATTCGAGTTCCTGGGTTCAAGGCCTGGCCCTTAGTACCCTTGGGTCCTTGGGGTCGGCAGCCATGTTTCGGGATTTGGCCGGAGAAGTGGAGCAATTGGCCAGAAAGGCTCAACCGTCTGTGCGGAGGAAGGTGAGAGGCTACCAATTCACCTGAAATACGGTTGCCAGGTGAGGGAAGGTTCCCATCACATCAGTTGTATCCCAGAGCAAGAACACCTCTGATCTTAACTTCTACACCAGTTTATTGAAGAATATATAAATGCAAAGCAATACAAAATGGTAAAAACATTTTAGTCCTAAGATGTGAAATATTCCATTAAATTCAAGGTACAAAGGTAGAATAGAAAGGTCAAAAAATGCAAAATCTCCAGGTAAACAAGGCAGCCAGTATACAGAACTCCAGAATAATTCTTTAAACTTGGAAAACAACAACTTGGCTAACTTGAAACATGAAACTAGAAATTCCCTTGGCAAAGCTTGATGCAATAATAATACAGTAGAGCAGGGGTCCCCAAACTTTTTAAGCAGAGGGCCGGTCCACAATCCTTCAGACTGTTGAGGGGCCGAATTATCATTTGAAAAAAAATACAAACAAATTCCTATGCATACTGCACATGTCTTATTTGTAGTGCAACAACAACAACAACGAAAGAATACAATATTTAAAAATGAAAACAATTTTAACCAACATAAACCTATTAGGATTTCAATGAAAGGTGTGGGCCTGCTACTGGCCAATGAGATAGTCAAGTTAATTAGGATTGTTGTTGTTGTTGTTGTTGTTGTTGTTGTTGTTGTGTGCCTTCAAGTCATTTCAGACTTGGGCCAAGCCCAAGTCTAAAATTAATTATTTATTTACTGCATTTATTTACTACATTTATATCCCACCCTTCTCACCCCGAAGGGGACTCAGAGCAGCTGTATGTACATACAATATATTATATTATTAGCATAACACAATATTAGCATTATATATTACTATATTGAACTATACCACTATACTATTATATAATATGTAATATATAACATATAATTAATATTATTATATGGTATTACTATTAGTATTATATTGTATAACATAAGATTATTATCAATATTATATGTATATACAATATGTTATATTATTAAAACTCAGTTTTATAATATAATAAATATATTATAATATATTTATTATATTATAAAACTGAGGGCGGGGGCCAGGTAAATGACCTTGGAGGGCCGCATCCAGCCCCCGGGCCTTAGTTTGGGGACCCCTGCAGTAGAGTCTTACTTATCCATAAATGGGCCGGCAGAACATTGGATAAGCGGATATGTTGAATAATAAGGAGGAATTAAGGAAAAGCCTATTAAACATCAAATTAGGTTATGATTTTACAAATTAAGCACCAAAACATCATGTTATACAACAAATTTGACAGAAAAAGTAGTTCAATACGCAGTAATGCTATGTAGTAATTACTGTATTTACGAAGTTAGCACCAAAATATCACGATGTATTGAAAACATTGACTACAAAATGCGCTGGATAATCCAGAACGTTGGATAAGTGAGTGTTGAATAAGTGAGACTCTACTGTAATAATAATAATAATAATATAATAATAATAATAATAATAATAATAATAATAATAATAATAATAATTGGGTGCCGTGCCAAAAGATCTCAGCCGGCATTTGGAAACAATAGACATTGACAAAATTACGATCTGCCAACTGCAAAAGGCCACCCTGCTGGGATCTGCACGCATCATCCGAAAATACATCACACAGTCCTAGACACTTGGGAAGTGTTCGACTTGTGGTTTTGTGAAACGAAATCCAGCATGTCTATCTTGTTTGCTGTGTCATACAACATCGTTGTGTCAATAATAATAATAATAATATACATCACACAGTCCTAAACACTTTGGAAGTGTTCGACTTGTAATTTTGTAATACGAAATCCAGCATATAGATCTTGTTTGTTGTATCATACTATGTCTTTGTGTCAATAATAATAATAATAATAACAACAACTTTATTTTTCTATCCCGCCTCCATCTTCCTGTAGGGACTCGGGGCAGCTAACACAGGGCCAAGCCCAAAAACAAATCAAAGCACAATAAAATACAGATAAAAACAGCATCAGTAATCAAATAAAACACATTAGACCAGATGATAAAATGCAACAACAATACAGTCACTGTAAAAACCAATTTTAAAACATGAAATGATGACACACAAGGACCACCATTTAGGAGAAGTGGAGTAAAATGGGAAGGCGGTCTAGGCCAAAAGTGCAGCAATGTATATTATAATGCCATATGGAGTGTGGAAGGACAAAGTGCTCAAACATTCTCAGGAGAATTGGAGTGAGATAGGCAAGATGTTCTTCAAACTCCAACGTTGCCTAGACTGATCTAAAATCTTTTCCCTGTCTCATATAAAGCTTTTTGTCTCACAAACCATCAAGAAATAATTTCATTTACCTCTACAACCGGATAAGCGCCTCTTTGCTAACAAACACAATTACCTTCAGCATGTTTGAGAACTCGCCCAGAGTTTATGAAAGTTCTGTCTCCTATCTCCTGGGTCATTAACCTCTACACCTGACAATTCATTATGAGAACTCGCTTCCCTAGAGAAAGGCTGTTCAGTGGCCACTTCAGGAATGTGACTTTCAGAGACTACAGGACTTGAAATCTCAGGCCCAGCAAGGCCATCATCCACAGGCCCAGCAAAGCCAAAATCCCCAGTGACATCCGACACAGTCATTAGCTAAATTACAACAACATCTACACTGTAGAACTAATGCACTTTGGCATCATTTTAACTGCCATAGTTCTGTACTATATCCAAGTGTGGGCAAACTTGGGTCCTCCAGGTGTTTTGGACTTCAACTCCCACCATTCCTAACAGCCGGTAGGTCCAAAACACCTGGAGGGCCCGAGTCTGCCCACACCTGAATACAGCATTGAACTATGGCAGTTAAAGTGGTGACCAACATGCATTAATTCTACATACATAGTAGCTGCATCCATGGTGCCCAAATCCCTTCTGTTTCGCAAACCTCTGTTTATTTTATCAACTAGGCGGTGGTCTGTGCTGTACACATCATCCGAAAGGTTCCAGATCTCACAGATATGTTCATTCCTCTCGGCAAACACCTGTTGACGGAACAAACCTACGGTAAATGTCTTCTTTTTGTATTGCTGATGAACGCTGATACAAGTTGAGCATACCTATTCAAAACATTTGGGACCAGAAGTGCTCCATATTTGGGATTTTAAAAAAATACTTGCATTTACATAATAAGATGAGTTTCAAGTCCCAACTCCAAAGTCACTTGTGTTTCATAGACACCTTAGACAGAGAGAAGGTCATTTTTTAAATTATTTGGGGCATAAAAACCAAATTGGCGTATACTGAATCATCGGAAAGCCAAGGTGTTGAAATGGCAGACAAAGGTTTGAGGCAATGAGACAAAGGGAGTTCCGGTGGCTGTAGAAAAAAGACGTTTATTCTCAGTGGCCAGAGAGAATAAGCAATAAGGAAAAAGACCTTCCCCTGTAATCAGGAAAGCGAAGGTACGAAACAAAGAAACACAGGTCTTTTTATACTATTTTGCATTCATTTATTTACGTCACAGAGGCATTATCCATCACCAATTAGTGTCAAAAAAGTCTTACTCTGCACTTAACTAAAAAGCTACTTTTGCATTTTCCTAAAATATAGGCTCTTTCAAGACCTCTGACCCTCCATTAGGCCTTATCTCTGGAATTCCCATCTAAGCTCTCAGGATCTAATAATAATAATAATAATAATAATAATAATAATAATAATAATAATAATAATAATAATAAATTAAGGAATTTCTCCCTACCTTAGCTGTCAGAGAATCATTAGCACTCCTCCATGGCGCCAGGTCTTATCTTGACATCCCAAAAAGCCTTAATTTGTCTTTTGTCCATTAGCTTATCTATTCTTGTTGACACTTAACATATATGTCCCTGGCACTCAGGGTGAACTTTGGTCCTGCTCATGGGGAGACAATTATTTGCTGAGCAGAGTGTATTTTTGGGGCTATATGCACACAATTCTGCTTGTGATTACATTTTTCCTATTCCTACTTTTATTATGATTACATTCAGTATATAGTTTCCAATACAAGTATTATATTTTCCCAATACACCTTCATCAGTGTCACTATCTCAACTACCCAGGTGGACCATTCTGGATTTTAGAGTATTTCAGTATTATAAAGACTTCATCTATATTGTAGAATCAATGCAGTTTGACGTCACTTTCGCTGCCATGGTTCAATGCTATGGAAATCTGGGAGTTATAGTTTTTGGATGTACTATTTGATACAGAAGACTAAAGACCTTGTAAAAGAAATTATGTGAAACTCTAACTCTCAGGATTCCATAGCATTGAGCCACGGCAGTTGAAGTGATGTCAAACTGCATTCATTCTCCAGTGTGGATGCAATTGGCCAGATGCAACGTTCACACTAGCCTCAAACAGACAAGAGTTCTTTCTCCCACCCTGGACATTATTCCACAGATATATAAACCCCAATTGTCGAGTTTCCAACAGACCTCACACCTCTGAGGATGCCTGCTGTAGATGTGGACGGAACATCAGGAGAGAATGCTTCTGGAACATGGCCAGACAATCCAGAAAACTCACAGCAACCCAATCATCCTCTCTTTGGTGCTTGAGTGTCAATATCTGCCTGTCTGTCTCTTTCTAGGCATTTTACATGGCGCCATGATGTTAATTGCAGAGATGTGCGAACAAAGCCCGCAGGCCCTTCAAAGCTTCAGCAAGGTGAGTTGCTATGAATTTAAACTCATGGGTTCCTTTACTTTTTATTCAATACTTCTTTGCTCATGTTCCCCCCCCCCCCCCCCCGTCTTCTCAGCAGCCAGTTTTCCAGCATAAATTGCAAGGGATGGATATCTTACCTGTCTCTCCCTCAAAATAGTTATCCAGAGGGAAGAATATTAAATAATTGAGCTGTGAGGGGCCTAGAGGTCATCTAGTCTTGCCCCTGCTGCCAGTGTAGGAATCGTATATAAAACAAATAAAATTAAAGCATTTGTTTTATATGCAACTAGCTGTGCCCGGCCACGCATTGCTGTGGCGAAGTATGGTGGTGTGGGAAATAAAGTATCTTATATTATCTGCTTAGAACTGGATTATATGAGGTCCCTTCTACACAGCTGTATAAAATGCACACTGAAGTGGATTATATGGCAGTGTGGAGTCAAGATAATCCAGTGCAAAGCAGATAATATAAGATTATAAATGGGTTATATAGCTGTGTGGAAGGGCCTTGAGTCTGCAATGCCATATAATCCAGTTCAAATCTGATAATCTGTATTTTATAGCCAGTGTGGAAGAGGCCTAAGTGAGGCCTAACTCTGCCTGTCTCCTGGGCTGAGTGGGTTGCTAGGAGACCAAGTGGGTGGAGCTTAGCCTTGTAACTGGCAGCAATTGGCTAAAAACAATTATTCCTCTCCTTCTAATTAGGACTTTATTTTTCTTTTCTTTTTGTTGTATGAACGTAGAGGCATGGATGAGGGGTTGTGCTGCCAAGTTTAGTGTTTCTGGGATGTGTAGTTTTGTTGTTTTGTCCTAGGCTGAAATTTCATTACCCTTTTATATATAGAGATTACGATTAAAATAAAATATCTACGATTAAAAATAAAATAATATAATAATGTTCTGGATATATAAACAATAAACAGAAACAAGGTAAACCTCTGGATGAAAACGTCTGAGATGTACTTACCTGTGTAATACAATCAATAGATTCAGTGCAACAAGAAGAGATGTCATCCCAGGATGCATCTACACAAGGCATGGGCAAACCTGGGCCCTCCAGGTGTTTTGGACTTCAACTCCCACCATTCCTAACAGCCTACCGGCTGTTAGGAATGGTGGGAGTTGAAGTCCAAAACACCTGGAGGGCCCAGGTTTGCCCATGCCTGATCTACACTGTTGAATTAATGCAGTTTGACATTTCCCCAACCTTCATGGCATTCTGGGAGCTGTACTTTCCTTCTTTCTTTCTTCTTCTACAGCATGTATCCCAAATGGTAGGAGTGCTGCGTAACCTAGTAGTGGCTGGATACTCCCCGGATCACAGTATTTCAGGAATCAGCAACCCATTTCTGCAGGTAAAACATCCTCTTCCCTGTGACATCCTTTTTACACACTTGTGTATCCTTTTCCCCACCATTTGAGAGAGATTAAATTAAAAATTATCTATGCTGGGACTGGAAGTTGGATTGTTTAATAGCGTTCGGTCATACCTACAGTTTCATATCTACTGTGGTTGGGAAGGTATCCCCTGCAGATATGGGGTCTTGCTGTATTATTATGTATTATGCTTTACCTGCGTGTTTTAACCATATTGCAACCCACCTTCAGGAGACATAGGTTATTATTAATAATAATATTAATATAATAATAAAGACCTCTTGATCTATATATATAAAAATGTAATGTACGTTTGTAGGACTGAGTTAACAACAAAACCACTGGGCTAAATCACACCAAATTTGGCCACAATATCCATTACTTTCCAAGGAGTGACCATCAACATTAAAAAAATAGAAAGAAAACAGAAACAAGGTCAGAAAAATCCCATTGTTTCCCAACTTGAATACCATTGAATAGCCTTGCAGCTTCAAAGCTTGGCTGCTTCATACTTAGGGGATTCCATTGTTACCCAATTACAAGTTTCACTTAGTGCACTTTGCCCAGCTCATTTTATGTTTTTATTGCTGTGTTTTTCATGTGTTTTATAATGATTGTAATTTTTTAATGCCTTTTAAATTTATTTGTGTGTTTTTGTATTTGATATTTATATTTGATATCACTGTATGCTGGTTTTATATCTATGAGCCGCCCCGAGTCCCTCTGGGGAGATGGTGGTGGGGTACAAAAATAAAATTATTATTATTATTATTATTATTATTATTATTATTATTATAAGAATACCATTGAATAGCCTCACAGCTTCAAAGCCTGGCTGCTTTATACTTAGGGGACTCCATTGTTACCCAATTTGAATACCATTGAATAGCCTTGCAGCTTCAAAGCTTGGCTGCTTCATACTTAGGGGATTCCATTGTTACCCAATTTGAATGCCATTGAATAGTCTCACAGCTTCAAAGCCTGGCTGATTCATACCCAGGGGAATTCTTTCTAGGCCACCTTGAATGTCATGAAGGACTACGCCACAGCAACACGTGGCCGGGCACAACTAGTATAATAATAAAGACCCCTTTGGATGGTAAAAGGGTGGAACTTTTTCTCTGTTTAACAGTTGGATGGATGAAGTATGCAAAAGCTTCTTCTCTCTTTTACACCCCCCCCCCCCCATAGCAATGGCTTTCCCTCCCCATTCTCCCTTGCGATCCCATTGTCACCTTTCTGAGCCTTCCCTGCTCCCCGTCCCTTCTCATATTCCCTTCCATCGCAGGTACAGATCCTGAGACTCCTAAGGATTCTAGGACGAGACAACGAAGACACCAGCGAGGCCATGAATGACACCTTGGCTCAGGTAAAGACGGGGCTGCAGACACTGCCATAGGGCAAGCAATACTCTATTTTGAGTAGATATGAAAGGGATGTAGGGATCATGATAGACCACAAGGTGGACATGAGTCAATGGTGTGATACAGCAGCTAAAAAAGCCAATGTGATTCCAGGCTGCATCAATAGGAACCAGCTGTTAGAAATTGTGGAGTTGAAGTCCAAAACATCTGGAAGGAAAAATGATGTCACATTCGTTAGGCAAATGTGAATGTGTGGAGGCCACCTTTTGAAAACTACTAGTGAAGAAAAGCATGACCTTGTTGGAAGTCAGTCCTTGAACAAATGATATTCATAAGCATTCATGTAATGGCACACATGTGCTGTTAGACTGAAGAACCATGTCTTTGAACTGCCAAGGATAAAGAGATGCCATTGCAAAAATATATTTGGTTAGCAGAGGATGGTTGTTTCTTTGAAGTTGAAATTGCGGTTGCCCAAAAGATATACACTCCCTTGAAACCTCTTAGTTTAAAATATGCACTCAGATATAAAAAAACAAAGTCATCTTTGTGTTGTCGATGGCCTTCATGGCCAGAATCACAAGGTTGTTGTGAGTTTTCCAGGCTGCATGGCCATTTTCCATGGTTCTGGAACATGGCCATATAGCCCAGAAAACTCACAACAACCCAAAGTCTTCTTTGAAAAATAACATTTTTTAAACTCACAAACATCTTCAAATTCATCCTCAAACTAATTTGTGGCATTTTGTCTATGTTTCTGAGTTTGCAACTTATAATGGGCACTTTGCTAATCTATCATTGCAACCTCACTGTTTTTAATTCTATGTTTTTAGTAAGTGTGTTTCATTTTTCTGGTCAATGTTTAAATATTATAACTGGTGCATGTTATTGTTTATTGATGTATTGTACATTGTTATTGTTTTGTATCTGATATTTCTGTGAGCCGCCCCGAGTCCCCTCCGGGGGAGATGGTGGCGGGATACAAATAAACTTCTTCTTCTTCTTCTTCTTCTTCTTCTTCTTCTTCTTCTTATTATTATTATTATTATTATTATTATTATTATTTTGTATGAATTCACCATACAGGCACATTTCTTATTACAGTTCAATTATAGATAGGATGTAGCTTCTCTCTGTGTTGAGTACACAGGGTATCATTCTTAATCAACAGTCCATAATCTTTAGGTATAATTGCACTCACTGAAATCCGTAAGCATACTTCTCTACTGAAGCCCAAACAGCAAAAACATGCACCATCTCCACTGAGGTGTGATGTAAACACACTGAAGTCCATAATCACACTAAATACAAAATGGAGTCCTGAGTCTGAACATGCTCAGCACAATCAAATGTCTATAACCTGTCCTATACCAATAGGTACAGTCAAACTGGCAAATCAACATATACATAGACTATAGGTTAGCAAATACATACATTAACAAATAAACAGTGAAAGGCTTGGAAGGTTGCTATTTCCAACAGTTTCTTCCAGCCTCTATGATTCAAAGATGGCAGCAGTAGGAAATGTCCAGCAACTTCAACTCAATTGTTGCATTTGTCTAATTTCTCCAAGGTTGCCACCAACACAGAGACGACACGGAATGTGGGCAACGCCATCCTGTATGAGACAGTGCTGACCATCATGGGGGTGCAGTCAACCAGTGGACTACGGGTAGGACAAAAAGTTTTGCTATCAATCAACACCTTATTTTATTATTTTCTGTTAAGCAGAGGCTGGATGGCCATCTGTCAAAAGGGCTTTGATGGTGTCTTCCTGCAAGGTAGAATGGGGTTGGGCTGGATGGCCTAGTTTGGGGTCTCTTCCAATGCTATGATTCTACGTCTAGCTGTGTTGGGTATGAATAAAAGTTTTGGGAAACAGATATGTCAGAGAGGAGAAAATAGAGTAGCTCACATCCAGTTCTTTACTATGAAGAAATGTATTTATTCTTATTTTTGTAAATAAATCTTTTGTGATTCTTAAAGACTGAACTCTGGATCTTTGCCTCCTAAGCTCTGAATTCTTTACAGCCACCCAGCACTTCACACTCTGCTTGCTGTGAGCTGAATGCTCAACTATAAGTATCCTGGTTTTGCATATTTTCGGATGCTGCACTGTTTTGGGGTATTTTTTCCTAACACACCAAAAATCCTAACAAGAGTCATCCCCAAAAGTTGGAGTTTTGTTCTTTCATATATAGGACAAAAATCACAACTGGGCGATATTTTACTTCTAGTAGGAATAGGGATGTTCTGGGAAGTAAGGACGCTTCTCTTTCCTGTCCACAGGTTCTTGCTATCAATATCCTTGGGCGATTTCTCCTCAACAAGGATCGAAATATCAGGTAAAAAGTCAAGAGTCACATGTTCTTCCTCATTCATTCATCACTTTTGTCATCTTGATCACATTCAGGTATGAAATGTTGGGGAGTACTCACAAAATGGAAAAAGAAGTGATTCGGTTTATTTAACAACAGTGGAACTAAAACATGCAGAAAGTGAGATGACATTGGGTGCATCTACACCAGGCATGGGCCAACTTGGGACCTCCAGGTGTTTTGGACTTCAACTACCAACATTCCTAACAGCCTCAGGCCCTTTCCTTTTCCCCCTCAGCCGCCTAAACTGAGGGAGACTGAGATAGAGATAGCATTAGAGACAGAGATAAAATTAGAGATAGTTAGAGATAGAGATTGAATTAGAGAAAGTTATAGTTAGAGACAAAGTTAGAAATAGAAAGAGATAGAGTTAGAATTAGAGATAAATATAGAGTTGGAGATGGAGTTAGATATGGGCTTATAGAGATATAGTTAGAGATAGATACAGATGAGGAAATATAGAGTTAGAGATAGAGTTCGAGATGATAGAGTTAGAGAGAGATAGAGATAGCATTAGGGACAGAGATAGAGATCGAGTTGGAGAAAGTGATAGAGTTAGAGACAAAGTTAGAGATATAGAGAAAGTGTTGTGACTCAGCTGGGACCTCAGATTGACTCTGATGAGGATGATGGGATTCAGGTTCAAAATCAGGTTCAAAATGTCCCTGTTGTAAAAGATGAGGAACAGAGTGTGCAAGTTCAGTTTCCCACAGCACGGAATGTTGTTGATGATATTGAAACTAGCCAGGTGCAAATTGACTTAGAAAAGGAGGACAGTACTGTCTGATAACGAAGCTAACAAGCAGGCTGACACTAACGAGCAGGCTGACCTTGATGAAACAGGCTCCTTAGATCGAGCTGACCATTTGGAATTCAGGGTTCGGAGGAGTCTGAGAATCGCAAACAAGAGGGAGGTCAGAGGCCAGAGAAATGCTTTTAAAGCAATGTGTTTGGAAACAAACCTTTGTCAAAGCAACTTTTGTTCAACCAAGAAGCAAGCTCTCGTTTTCCTGGATTATCTTGCAGTCTTTCTGTGTTCATGTTCATGGGACTTTGTTTATTCCTTGTGATTTCCTGAATTATTCTCTAAGGCTATATTTTGTAACAATCTTTTGAAGCTTTACTTTAGCTTTTTAAGAACTTTTTATCTTCTATTTTCTAATAAAATGAAAAGACTTCAACCTGTGTGCAGTTTGGTGTATATAGCAAGGTGAAGCTAGCCTGAGGTGCGACAGAAAGTTAGAGACAGAGATAGAGTTAGAGATAAATATAGAGTTGGAGATGGTGTTTGAAACAGAGTTAGAGATAGAGACAGGGCTAGTTAAGTTAGAGACATTTACGAGATAGAGTTAGTGATAGAGATAGAGTTGAAGATAGAGTTGAAGATGGAGTTAGAGATGGAGATAGAGATATAGTTAGCGATGGAATTAATTAGAGATGGAGTTAGGGATAGTTAGAGATAGAGATATAATTAGAGACAGAGATAGAGTTAAAGATAGAGATAGAGATATACATATAGATATAGAGACAGAGACACATGTATATACATATACATATACATATATATATACACATAAACACACTCTATCTTGTTCTCTTTAGATATGTGGCTCTGACATCTCTTCAGAAATTGCTGCAAACGGAAAACAGTGCCGTCCAAAGGCACCGAGACACCGTCCTGTCCTGCCTGAGTGATCCTGACCCAACTGTGAAGAGGTACATTGGGAGATGTGAGACATAACATTGGCTTTCTGAAGCAGAGTAATCGCTTGGCAAGGCAGAAGCTGAACAATCACCAGTCCCCAGCCCACCTACTATCATATATAGGGTTTACCAGAGAAAATAAAGAAGCTTAGGACTTCTTTGCATAACATATAAATGTAGCTTTACTTATAATAGCTATTCATAACCAAACACGTTAAGAAGAAAGAGGAATATCCCAGAAGACAGGAGCAGGATCCAAAATTGCCTTAACAGATTGGAGAGCTGAGCCAAAACTCACAAAATGAATTTCAAATGGGAAAAAATACAGTACTGCATTTAAGAAAAAAATATGAAATGCACAGATAATCAGACGGGTTCCCCCTGGCTTGAAAGGGAAGTCTTAGTAGACCTCAAGCTGAACATGAGCCAACAGTGAGATGCACCAAAAAAGACAATGTGATACTAGGTTGTGATAGAAAGTAACAAACAGTAAGCCATCCTAAATATTTACTGTGTCTAAACCCCTATAGATAAGTGAATATAGGTATTAAAAGTTTGCTAATTCTACCAAGGTGGGAGGAAGGTATGGGAAACCAAGAAGAGGTTCAAGAAATGATAATGCTGGGTAGATTCAGAGTAAAACGAAGCTTTCTTCTGCCTAGTATCTTCTATATACAGGTACTCCTAGCCCTATCATCCACAGTTAGTATGGTTCATAGCTTTCTGGCTATCTAATTGAAAAGCATTTGGAGACCATAAGCTTGGAGTAGAATGATAGAAGAACCCTTCTGTTCTCCTTAGGCGAGCGCTGCAACTGAGCCTGGCTTTGGTGAGCAACAGCAACGTGAGAACCAGCGTTAAGGAACTCCTGGTGTTTCTTGAGACCTGTGCCCCAGACCTGAAGTCGGACTGCGCTTCTGGGATATTTTTGGCAGCTGAGAAGTAAGTAAGTCGGCTCTGGTTGTTACCTCCAGCAGGTGATCTAGGGAGACACTTGAGTCTGAGATATTTCCTGCCTCTTCCCCTTTCTCCAGGTTTGCACCCAACAAGCGTTGGCACATAGACACCATCCTCCAAGTTCTGACCATGGTAAGGATCGGACAGGAGACTGGAAAGGTGGTGGGCTCCAGAAGGATCACAGAATTGTAGCCATTAAAGTAGACATTATTATTTCTTTAGTTTAAAAAAGTCCTCCTCCCACTCTGGCACCCTTGAAAGCTCTTAGTGCCAATAGGTAAGCCTTAGGAGATACACCCCGAGCTTTCATGACACATATAGAACATGGGGAACCACCTAAAGATGGTGTAATGGGGAAAGGGGATTGAGGAATCATACAATTCCCAGACCTACAGAAGAGCCAAACCCTTTAGATTTTGGGAATGGTGGTGGAAGAAGAGGGCAGGGCTCTTTAAACTTTTTGTGGAAAGGAGTGCTGAAGTTGAGCCACATCTCTGGAAGAGGAGACAAATTCACCTTCTCTGCCCACATCTAGGCTGGCTGGTATGTACGTGATGACTGTGTTCCCAACCTCATCTGTCTCATCGGAGGAGCCAAGGAACTCCATAGTTATGCAGTGCAGCAGTTATACGGTGCCCTGGTGCAAGATATCTCTCAGGTGGGTTTGCTGGTGATTTTAGGAGCAGCCAAAAGCGTGTGTGCTGTCTTTTGGAGAGTCACAAAAGGGGATTGAGTGGGGATATCATCCTCTTTTGGAATGTAGAATTATTGCAGTTTGATAGCACTTTAACTACCAAGGCTCAATGCTGTGGAATCCTGGGATTTGTAGTATGATAGTACTATTTGGTTGAGAAAGCAAAAGACCTTGGAGGACTACAACTCTCATGGTTCCATAGCATTGAATCGTGAAATAAGTTGGCAATGGACTTAGCCAACTTCTTTAGCTGGAGATTCCTAAGGAGAACTCATTGCTAGGCATCTTTAGTTCCTCCCGCATGATTCTGTGGTCAACATCTGCCAGAAGCTGACCTTGGAGTCAGCCTGGAGGACCTAGAGATTCCTAGAGAAATGTTCTCTAGGTCCTCCAGCATGATTCTATGGTCAACATCTGCCAGAAGTTGGCCTTAGAGTCAGGCTGGAGGACCTGGAGATTCCTATATCCTGTAACTAGGACATAGTCTAGTGGTAGGACAACTTGGTGTAGTAGAAGTTGACTGTAGAGTTGACCTGGAAGACCTTGGAGTACTACAACTCTCAAGGTTCCATAGCATTGAATCATGGAACAGACTGGCTATCGACATAGCCTGGAGGAACAAGAGATTCCTAGAGAAGTCTTTGCTAGGAATCTTTAGTTTCCCCAGTATGATTCTGTGATCAAGATCTGCCAGAAGTTGGCCTTAGAGTCAGCCTGGAGGACCTAGAGATTTCTAGAAAATTTTCCCCAGGTCCTCCAGCATGATCCTATGGACAATGTCCTCCAGAGTAAACCATAGACTTGTGCTGGAGATTCGTATTTCCTGCAACTAGGACATAGCCCAAAAGATCAGAGCTAAAGTAGCAAAATCCATACTTGAGGACAGAAATGGAAATGGTGAAGGTTTGGGATGATACAAATCAGACACTGTCATTGTTATGTTGCTGCTATCATAATTTTAAAGAGCTAGTTTTAATTTTTGAATAAGTTTTAATGTTTATATTGGAAAGTGTTTATAAAGGTTGTATATTACTGATGTCATGGCCTATGGCTAGTACAATAAACAATTCATTCATTACAGGACAACTTGGTGTAGCAGAAGTTGACTGTAGAGTTGACCTG
The DNA here is from genome assembly GCF_035594765.1 of Anolis carolinensis. Taxonomy (NCBI): domain Eukaryota; kingdom Metazoa; phylum Chordata; class Lepidosauria; order Squamata; family Anolidae; genus Anolis; species Anolis carolinensis. The sequence continues at coordinate 7,895,770 of NC_085846.1, forward strand.
GAAGACCTAGAGATGCCTAGAGAAGTGTTCTCTTAGGCATATCAAAATAGTGTTTTTTAATTTGTATTTTTTCCAGTTTTGTGAGAGTCTTTTGCCCTTAACCCCCACAAAAGAGGATCGTAGGGTATCTGTTGACCATGCTTCCGTCTTCTTCTGTCCTCCTCATAGCAACCTTTGGTCCAAGTGGCCACCTGGTGCATCGGGGAATACGGCAACCTCCTCCTGGACGGCAGTTGCGAAGAGGTGGAGCCGAAGCAGGTGAGAAGGCATCCTGGTTGCACATTGGGCGGCACGGATGATGACAGAGAGGTTTGCTCATCCCGCTTTCCCCAACAGGTTCATCCGGAGGAGATCCTCTCCCTCCTGGAACGGGTGCTGCAGTCTCACCTGTCCCTTCCAGCTACCAGAGCCTATGCCCTCACGGCCCTCATGAAACTCGGGACACACCTCCAGGACAGCGATGTCAAGTGAGAACCTCGGACTCTCCCTTTCGGACTATGGTCTGCCTTGCAGGCTTGTTGAGAGGGAACCTACCACCATGGACTTGACCTGAAACAAGACTAGTCAGTGCAGACTCACATAGTTTAGACTCATATAGTCTACACCAGGCATGGGCAAACTTGGGCCCTTCATGTGTTTTGGACTGCAACTCCCACGATTCCTAACAGCCTCAGGCCCCTTCCTTTTCCCACTCAGCCGCTTAAGCGGCTGAGTGGGAAAAGGAAAGGGCCTGAGGCTGTTAGGAATGGTGGGAGTTGCAGTCCAAAACACCTGGAGGGCCCAAGTTTGCCCATGCCTGCTTCAAAGGCTTTTTCTCCCTATCTTGGGTGCATCTACACTGTAGAATTAAATCTATGATAATTAACTCCCTCTCTTCTTTTCCCCCCTCCATGAAAAGCCGGATCCGGAGTTTGGTTTCCATTTATTGTAGCTGTCACGACATTGAACTGCAACAGCGAGCGGTGGAATATAATGCTCTCTTCCGAAAATATGACCATCTCAGGTACTGTCTACATGAGAAGGTATTTTCTTGCTTTGGTTGGGAAGCGGTTGGTGGCTTTCCCCACCAGGCAGATGGGATTTCGAGTCTTTCTTAGCATTGCGGCTGAATGTTGACCAAGTGACACAGAAAGGGCTAATTCGCAATTCGTTAGCTGGCCCTGATTGGGGAATTCCAGACAGGAAACAAGCAGGGCTAGCCGACACCTCAAAACAAAGGATCCTTCCAGGCAGGAAGCAGCCAGGCCTTGAAGCTGCAAGGCTATTCAATGCTAATCAAGCTGGACAATTGCAACACTCACCCTTGCCTCAAACAGACAAGAGTCTTTTCTTTCTCCCACCCTGGACATCATTCCATAGATATATAAACCCCACTTGCCTAGTTTCCAACAGACCTCACAACCTTTGAGGATGCTTGCCATAGATGTGGGTGAAACGTCAGGAGAGAATGCTTCTGGAACATGGCCCGAGAGATTTCTTCCAACTCTACGATTCTATGATTCTATGGGCATACAGCCTGGAAAACCCACAGCAACTCAGTGCTTCTTTGTTGTTTTTAATATGAATATATATATATATATATATATATATATATATATATATATATAAAATTTATTTATTTACATCATTTATATTCCGCCCTTCTTACCCCGAAGGGGACTCAGGGCGGATCACATTACACATATTAGGCAAACATTCAATGCCTTTTTAACACAGGACAAAGACAAACAAACATAGCTCCGAGCGGGCCTCGAACTTATGACCTCCTGGTCAGTGACTCATTGCTCTCCCGTCTGCGCCACAGCCCCTATATATAATATAATATAAATATATATATTTAAAAGAATGAAAGACACCCTAATATTGAAATGAGCTAATTCTTCCTTACTCTCCTAGAGCATCTGTACTGGAAAAGATGCCCTTAGCGGACAAACCTGGCGACAATGAAGGAGAGACTGAGAAAGAACAGAATGGAGGAGAGGATAATACTCCTAATGTCCTGCAGATGGCGCCATCCCACAATCACAGCCAGCCAGAGAAATCTGACCAGGTAGGAGACGCAATTCTCCATATTGACATTAGAGGGCGCCATAGAACCAAGAGAAAAATGGTAAACAAACATTTTAGGTCATTACTATGAGATGAAATCTTTTGTTGAACTGCAAGCAACAGTGGGAGATAGTTATGATAATATTAATATTATTTATTTATTTATTTATATTCCGCTCTATCTTCCCGAGGGGATTTAGGGCGGATTACGGAACACACATATGGCAAGCATTTAATGCCGTTATACAATTAACAAGGATAGACAATACACAGACAGACGTAAAGGTATTTCCCATCTTATTTCCAACATCTTGAAGGCTGTGCTCAATTCTGGCCATGGGGGGTGGGGGGGCTGTCTATCTTCCATGCTGAGGAGCTTTGTCATCCTTAGACATTCTCCCAATTGATGACCTTAAGGGATCCTTTATTACCTCCCCACTAAAAACGGTACCTATTTATCTACTCGCATTTCTGCTTTCAATTGGCTAGGTGGGCAGGGAGCTTGGGCTAACAGGTGCTCACCTTGACCCGGGCTCGAACTGCTGACCTTTCAATCGGCAGGATTTTTCTGCAGCTAGCGGTTTGGTCTGCTGTGCTAAGCCCAGGATATAGCAATGTGGGAAGAAGGTATCCAAATGGCCATCCTTCCAAGTGCTGCTTTGTTTTGCTCTAGGTCTACGATCTGCTGGATCTCCTTGGAGGACCAGTGGATTCCTCTGTATCCCAGCCCAGTACTGTCACACCTTCGGCCACGTCCTTGCTCGACTTCCTTGGGGATCTAAACCCTGCAGGTGTGTTGATACAAAAGATGCATAGAAACTACCGAATTACCAAATACTGGGGGAATCTGGGAATTGTCATCCAAGATGCTAAGAATTTTTTATCTTCTGTTCCTTGGAACTTAGAAACATATAGGAAAGCCACTTAATGTGTACTGTATCATTGCCTCCTGTCTCATAGCCACTGCCCTTCCTCGCATGAGCGTATATGAACGGGACGGACTGCTTATTGAATTCTCGATGGAGCGCCCAGCATTGGAACCCACCTTATTGCTGATCACGGCCACCGTCTCCAACCAAATGCCGGACGATATTCCCAACTTTACTCTCCAAGTCGCCGTCCCAAAGGTGGTGCTAAACTGCATTCATTTTACAGTATAGATCAGGCATGGGCAATCTTTGGCCCTCCGGGTGTTTTGGACTTCAACTCCCACCATTCCTAACAGCCTCAGGCCCTTTCCTTTTGCCCCTCCGCCACTTAAGCGGCGGAGGGGGAAAAGGAAAGGACCTGAGGCTGTTAGGAATGGTGGGAGTTGAAGTCCAAAACACCCGGAGGGCCACAGTTTGCCCATGCCTGGTGTAGATGCACCATTAAGGGTCTCCATAGGGTGATTTGTGGGCACACAACAACAAAATGCACATTGCCTGATGAGTTTTGTTGCCTTCTCTTTGTGCCGCAGTCCTTCCAAGTGGAGCTCTTGCCCCCCAGTGGTTCCACGGTTCCAGGCCAAGGAGGAGCCCCACTTACGCAGGTCATCCGAGTGTTGAACCCAAAGCAGGTAAGGACAGCGGAAGAACTACAGAGCCAGAAGAGGGTGTGAACCTATGAAGTCAAATAATGCATGTGTTCTGATCTCAGATCGAAAATAAAATCAGGCATGCTTAATACTTGGATTGTGGTGGAAGCTTCTTCATTAGAGGCTTTTAAGCAGAGGCCAGATGGCCATCTGTAGAAGGTGCTTTGATTGTGCTTTTCTGCATGGCAGAATGGGGTTGGAAGAGACCCCATGGGTCTTCCAGTCCAAACTTCTTCTGCCTTCATGAAAACAGAGGAATTCCAGACATGAATGAATCAGGGCCAGCTAACACCTCCCAACAAAGGATTCCCCCAGGCAGTAAATAGACAGATCTTGAAACTGAAAGGCTATTCACCGAATCAACTACCTCATGTTATAATACTCTCTCGTTGCACTTTGCCCAGGTCGTTTTTACCCTCTCTACTTGAGTACCAAATCTATGTTTTAGTATGATTATCATTTTATACTTTTGTTATGTTTAGAATGTTGAATTTTAATATCTGCATTTTTGATGTTTTTATTTGGCTTACTGTTTTTATCCGGGCTTGGCCCCATGTAAGCTGCCCTCAGTCCCTTGGGGGAAATGGAGGCAGGGTATAAAAATAAATAAATATATTATTATTATTATTATTATTATTATTATTATTATTATTATTATTATTATTCAATGATAATCAAGGTGACCAACTGCAACATTCACACCTGCCTCATCTTTCGCCCACCCTGGACATTCCAGAGATACTATAAACTCCACTTGTTGAGTTTCCAACAAACCTCACAACCACTGAGGATGCCTGCCATAAATGCGGGCGAAACATCAGGAAAGAATGCTTCTGGAACATGGCCATACAGCTCGGAAAACTCACAGCAACCCATCCAGCCTCTGTTTAAAAGCCTCCAAAGAAGGAGTTTCCACTGCACTCTGAGGCAGAAAGTTCCACGGTTGAATAGCTCTTACAGTCGGGAAGGTCTTCCTAATGTTCAGGTGGAATCGCCTTTCCTGTCATTTGAGCACATTGCTTTCTCAATCCAGTGCCTTTTCAACGCTGAGTTTGTGTCCTACACATCTTAAAGTGCATCTAGTTAAGGAGGGTCCTCTAAGGACAGACACTAAGGTTTGAGGAACAAGACATTAGTGGTGTCACTTCTTTTGTGCATCCTTCTTTCCTAAGCATGCCTCTTAAAATAGCTGGTAGGTTGTTAGGAATTGTGGGAGTTGAAGTCCAAAACACCTGAAGGGCCCAAGTTTGCCCATGCCATAGTGCATGCACAAAAGTGAAAATGCAATTTGTTTTTCCTGCAAGAACACCTTTTTAGGAATTTCTAGGTTTTTTGGCATAACATCCAATAGAGGTCCAAGAGATAACATTGTAATGAAATCCAAAAAAAATGAATTTGCAAAAGTGGCACGCACAATTATTTTTGCTCAACTGTACACAGCTTTACCTGTTTTGTAAACATTCCTCCCGCCCAGGTGCCGCTCCGGATGAGGCTACGGCTGGCTTACAGTCTTCCGACTGGGGCTGCGGTGCAACAGATTGAGGAAATCAACTCATTCCCTGAGTCTGCCTGGAAATGAACTCATGGTACACCTTCCCCTTACTTACCTCTCGGATGGGTTTTCCCACCAGAAGCTCTACGAATTCCATTTAAAGCCATGCAATGCCATCAGCTCCCCAGCAGGGGTCACCTTGGTTCCACCTGGATGGCCCTCATTAATAAACAAATGCATGCAAATTAGGGAAGGCTGGGTGTCCCAATGGGTGGGTTATGGATGGGGGAGCTTGGGTGGGTGGGTTAGGAGAGACAGGTGTGGAAAGGCCGAGAAGGGAAACATCAAGACTGGAGTGAGTGAGAAGGGACCGAGAAGGAGGGAATCCCCTGTCCCTGCCAAGTCTCTATTTCCTCTCCCAGCGGCTGGCAAATCAATTCAATTGATCAGCTAGACAGGGAAATCCACAACAACTGAGCGAGACTAAATGGAAATCAATGGAGATAAAGAGTGCAGGGGCGGGAGGGAGGCGCCGCCAATACCAGCCGTCACAACTTTACCAATCCCTCTTCATTGGCGCATTTTGTTTTAGCGACCCGAGAGCGCTGAGATGCTCAAGCCTCAATTCCCGCTATAGGAAACAGAACTGCCCAAGTCATGCCAATAAGAGTGTTAAGCCTCAATAAAGAAGCCAGAAATGGGGGCTTGTTTCCTTCTCTATGGTAGGGGCCACACGAGGCTTATCAATAATTCAGTCATTCTCAAACTGGAGCCCTCCAGATGTTTTGGACTTCAACTCCCAGAAGCCCCATCTGCCTTGGTCAATGATGGGGGATGCTGGGACTTACTTAGGCAATCCCTTTCAGCTGGTGGATTATGGCCCTCCAAGTGTAGTGATTTAGTGGTGGATGCGTAGGTGGCTGTGGTGACCTATTCTTGACCTGCATGTTCTTCCGCAGTGAAAAAATCGGTTTCTAGATGGAAGGCACTCCTGGTCCGGGTTGGCTTGATGCGTCTTCCTCTTGGCATGTTTCTCCTTATCGTCCTCCATGCATGCCTCTTCAAATTCCACAGCACTGCTGGTCACAGCTGACCTCCAGTTAGAGTGCTCAAGGGCCAGGGCTTCCCAGTTCTCAGTGTCTATGCCACCATTTTAAGGTTGATTTTAAGTTCATCTTTAAATCTCTTTTCCTGTCCACCAACATTACGTTTCCCATTCTTGAGTATAGTAACTGCTTTGGGAGACGGTGATTGGGCATGTGGACAACGTGGCATTCAGTCCAGTGGAGTTGATGGCGTAAGAGCATCACCTCAATGCTGGTGGTCTTTGCTTCTTCCAGTGCACTGACATTTGTCCACTTGTCTTCCCAAGAGATTTGCAGGATTTTTCGGAGGCAACGCTGATAGAATCGTTCCAGGAGTTGAGTGTGACGTCTGTAGACAGTCCATGTTTCGCAGGCGCATAACAAGGTTGGGAGGACAATAGCTTTATAAACAAGCACCTTGGATGTCCCTTTGGATGTCCTAATCCTCAAACACTCTCTGCTTCATTTGGAGAAATGCTGCACTCACAGAGCTCAGGCTGTGTTGTATTTCAGTGTCAATGTTGACTTTTGTGGAGAGGTGGCTGCCAAGGTAGTAGACATGGTCAACATTTTCTAATGTTACACCATTAAACTATATTCCTGGCATTGCAGAGGGATTAGCTGGTGCCTGTTGGAAGAGCACTTTGGTTTTCTCTATGTTCAATGAGAGGCTGAGCTTCTCGTATGCTTTTCAAAGGTGTTCTGCAAAGTTGCTGGGAACTGAAGTCCAAAACACATGGAAGCCCAGAGATAAGTGATGTCCACCTTCTCATAGTTTGTAACCACTGCTGTGTTCCCAATCAGAGTTGGGAAAAGTTACTTTTGGATTGCTCTCCCAGAGGATTTAGGATTTACCATCCCAACAAGTAGCTTTTATAAATTCAGGTTAATATGGTTACAAGACAACATAAAATTTGGTTTCCTACATATCCCTACAATCCAGGTTTAAAGGGGAACAGCAGCCACACCTCCAGCAACTGTGGCAAGGAGTTCCACAGATCACTCTTGTTTCTTTGGCCTGTTCCTCTGTCTCCTGTCTCTTTAACTTTGCTGGTTGTAATTCCTATGGGATAGCTTTGATATTTGAGTGTGAATAAATGTTTTCTCTTATGTCTTAGTGCAAAACTATTCTGTTTCTGTCCTACTTGCAACTATGGGCTGGATCAGGCATGGGCCAATGTCAGCCTTCCAGATGTTTTGGACTTCAACTCCCACCATTCCTAACAGCCTCAGACCCCTTCCTTTTGCCCCTCAGCTGCTTAAGCGGCTGAGGGGGAAAAAGAAAGGGCCTGAAGCTGTTAGGAATGGTGGGAGTTGGAGTCCAAAACACCTGGAGGGCCCAAGTTGGCCCATGCCTGGGCTAGATGTTGCAGTAACCTCACAAAATGCTTATGGGTTTGTTTTTTTGACTGCGGAAGGGAAAGGAGACAGCAATGGCATGCTGAAAATCATTACAGTTTTCTGCAATTGGAAAATCAGTTGTGGGGATCACAAGAGGGAAAAAACCTCTCTTTTAATGCTATTTTATTCACATTAATTTCTCCTATTTGAGGATATTACTAGTACATAATGCCTAGAGGGAGGAGGGTCCTTTCCTTAGGAGCATCCTTGCCCACCCTCCTATACATTATTTTCCTTTTGCCCATGTACTCCATCTCCCATCTTCCTGAGTCTTCCAAGCCGCGTCAGGGCTTCGTAGTGCGTCGGTCTGAATTGATGCAGGTAGGCAGACATCTTGCCTGGGATTCGGGTTTTCTCATCAAAGCCTGCCGGGAAGAGAGAAAAAGAAGGGATAATTGTAATGGTGTGAATACTTTAAAGCAGGCATGGGCAAACTTGGGCCCTCCAGGTGTTTTGGACTTCAACTCCCACAATTGCTAACAGCCTACCGGCTGTTAGGAATTGTGGGAGTTGAAGTCCAAAACACCTGGAGGGCCATAGTTTGCCCACGCCTGCAGGAGCCTGTTGAGTCAGGAGTGGTGTTTGGATTGAGATGCAAGGCTTTAAAATACCCCTTAACCACACACAAGGGCTGTTGGGTTGCATTTCCCATCATCAACTATCATGTATACAAATTATAGTCTGCCTTCCATTCATGGATTCAAGGGCCCCTTGAAGGCAACCATGAAGTGGATATTTATTTACTGCATTTATATTTATTTATTTATTTATTTATTTATTTATTTACAACATTTACCGCAAAGGGAACTCAGGGCGGCTTACAAGTTACATGTAGCATAGCACAATATAAGCATTATATATTACTATATTGTACTATACGACTATACAATATTAATAATAATAATATTACATGTAATATTTAATATACAATTAAAATAGTGTATTATTATTATATTGTACTACATTATAGTATTATTATCAATATTATATGTATATACAATATATTATAGTATTAGTATAGCTTAATATTAGTATTATATATTATTATATTGTTATATTGAAACAGGAGACATGGTGGATATGGCCCTCAAGGAAAATGAGTCTATAAATGCACACTCACCTAGTTGATTTCCCAGCTTCTGGATGCTCTCCAGAGCTGTAGGGATGTCTTCCTGCCGCTTGACCAGGGCTTCTACCTCTCCAACGGCATAGCCAAAATCCGCCTGGTCCAGGTCCACGTTCAGGTCACCCAGGCGGTATTGGCACCGGCGAGTGACAAAGCTAGCAAACCCCTTCAAGCCAAGATCCTCTACTGCTTGGGCCATGTTTTCGTGTCCAACTGTGGCTGGGTCGATACCAAGGAGTCCACAGACACGGGCCACGATCTCTTGCGGGCAAGTGACCTCCAGATATTGCACTGCACCGTGGGTCTGGCCCAGACTTTCAAGAGGTTGCAATGGGTGGTTGTCACCTGGAGCGTCTGATCCACCTGGGCTCTTGCTGATCCCGTCTGGAACCCCATTGCGCTCTCGTGGCTTCGGGGGGCATTTCAGCTCCCACCCGGCCCCTTCCCGATGTCGGAGCCAGTGGTCAGCAAGGGTCAGCCTGAGGTCCAAGGCATCGTAATACTGGTCCCGGAAAGAGTGGTCACTTTGCAGGGTGGCTCCCAACGCTGTCAGCTTCTCTGCGGTCCCTGGCCCAAAAATGAACTTCTGTTCCACCTCGATGAATGCTGAACCAATAATAATAATAATAATAATAATAGTAACTCATGTTTCCTTCTATGAAAAGAAGCAAGGATAAATTAATATGGGCTAACCACAATCCAAAAAGGGGGAAAACAATCCCAAGAATAGGAAATTAACATTGAGATGTGTATTTCCACCTATTTATCTAACTCCCATTCCTTTCTGGTTTATGAATACTGTATATAATACGAATAATACATTATAATAATATTAATTATATATTATATTTTACATGTAATATTACTAACAATATTACAATATATTGATATAGTACAATATAGTAATTTATTGCCAGTATTGTACTAATAATATAATATTGTATGCAAATTTAATTTGTAAGCCGCTCTGAGTCCCCTTCGGGGTGAGAAGGGCGGCATATAAATGTAGCAAATAAATAAATACATAAATATCCATTAACTTTTCAATAGTATTTCAGTTGTTGTTGTTATTATTATTCGTATTAGGGTAATATTAGATTTCTCCCAGGCTCTGGGCTTCAGACTGGCTATAGGTAAAGGTAAAGTTTTTCCTCTGACATTAAGTCTAGTCGTGTCCGACTCTGGGGGTTGGTGCTCATCTCCATTTTTAAGCGGAAGAGCTGGTATTGTCCGTAGACACCTCCAAAGTCATGTGGCCGGCATTACTGCATAGAGCGCCGTTACCTTCCCGCTGGAGCGGTACCTATTCATCTACTCACATTTAAATGTTTTCGAACTGCTAGGTTGGCAGGAGCTGGAGCTGACAGTGGGAGCTCATTCCGCTCTCTGGATTCGAACCACTGACCTTCCGGTCTGCAATTCAACAGCTCAACGGTTTAATCGGCTGTGCCACTGCGGGGGCTCCTTCAGCCTGGCAATACTGTACTATCTTTAAATCGAGAAATAATAATAATAATAATAATAACAACAACAATTTCCCAGTCAAGTTATATCATCATTATTTCTGGATTTAGAGAATAGCCAGACTCATGCCCAGAGCTTGGGAAAAATCTAATATTAATAATATTGGCTAACTCTCAATCCAGAAATAATAACTATAGTGAAGGTTATGGGTCCCCCTGGGAGAGAAGAGCAATATATAAATTAAATAAATAAATAAGGTTGAACACAGTTATGCTGGAAGCCTTAGAGAGCAGGCATAAGCCAACTTGGGCCCTGCGGGTGTTTTGGACTCCAACTCCCAGCATTCCTCACAGCCTCAGGCCCCTTCCTTTCCAAAAGGAAGGGGCCTGAGGCTGTGAGGAATGCTGGGAGTTGGAGTCCAAAACACCTGGAAAGAGGGCCCAAGTTGGCCCTTTTTTTGCCCCACTTCCGCCTCTCTTGGACTGGCGCCCTCTGCTGGTGGCTTCCCTCCCGGCCCCTCCCTCCCTACGTGACGTCAGCGCCCCCTACCGCCGCGCCGCAGCGTTGCACCCGCAAAGAGACAAACTCCCCCGTGCGACTAACCCGCAGAGCCGGAAGTAGAGTCGGCGGCCATCTTGCCTGGGAGAGAGAAAAACTACCACTCCCACAATCCTTTGCGAGAGAACAGGCCAGTAGGGACGAAGAAAAAAGGGGGAAAGGGCCGCAAAGGCTCCTGGGAGTCGTAGTTTCTCTGAATCCCTGGCCTGCCCAGCAGGTGCCTCGGAGGCTCCTCCTCCTCCCTCGCTCAATTTTTTATTCCTCTCCCTTTGCGGCTGCCTCGCTGCCTCGCTCACGGTTGCCACGGCAACTGGAAAGCTGCAATTAAGAACAGCAGGGGGAGGGGCCAAGAGGGAGGGAGAGAGAGAGAGAGAGAAAGAGACAGAAAGTTAACCCCTTCCAAGCCGGGTCCCAAGAAACAGGTGTTTAAGTATGGGAATCAGAGACATTTTAGGGTCCTTCTAATGGCTAGAAGAATTTCTGTGCCATCTCTCTCTCTCTCTCTCTCTCTCTCTGTATATATATGTGTGTGTGTGTATATGTGTGTGTGTGTATATATACACACACCCATATGCATATACATAGTACGTATGTATATCACAGTAAACTACTGCAAAAATGCAATATATGCTACATACAGTAGAGTCTCACTTATCCAAGCTAAATGGGCCGGCAGAACTTTGGATAAGCGAATATCTTGAATAATAAGGAGGGATTAAGGAAAAGCCTATTAAGCATCAAATTAGGTTATGATTTTACAAATTAAGCACCAAAACATCATGTTATACAACAAATTTGACAGAAAAAGTAGTTCAATATGCAGTAATATTATGTTGTAATTACTGTATTTACAAATTTAGCACCAAAATATTATGATATGTTGAAAACATTGACTACAAAAATGCATTGGATAATCCAGAACCTTGGCTAAGCTAGTCTTGGATAAGTGAGACTCTACTGTATGTGTGTGTGTATATATATACAGTAGAGTCTCACTTATCCAACATAAACGGGCCGGCAGAATGTTGGATAAGCGAATATGTTGGATAATAAGGAGGCATTAAGGAAAAGCCTATTAAACATCAAATTAGGTTATGATTTTACAAATTAAGCACCAAAACATCATGTTATACAACAAATTGGACAGAAAAAGTAGTTCAATACGCAGTAATGCTATGTAGTAATTACTGTATTTATGAATTTAGCACCAAAATATCACGATGTATTGAAAACATTGATTACAAAAATGCGTTGGATAATACAGAACGTTGGATAAGCGAGTGTTGGATAAGTGAAACTCTATTGTAGTGTATATATACTGCAAATTTGGAATATTGGCAGCCAGTGGAGCTGATGTAACAGGGAGGTTGTATGTCCCCTGTTCCCCGCTCCAATAAGAAACCTGGCTGTGGCCCATTGGACTACTTGAAGCTTCTGAACAGTCTTCGAAGGCAACCCCACATAGAGCATATTGCAGTAGTCTATTTGAGATGTCACCAGAGCATGGACCGCCGTGGCCAAGTCTGACTTCCCAAGATATGGATGCAACTGGCGCACAAGTTTTAACTGTGCAAAATCTCTCCTGGCCACCTCCGAGACCTGAGGTTCCAGGCTCAGCGATGAGTCCAGAACAACTCCCAAGCTGTGAACCTGTGTAACCCCGTCCAGCACAGGCTGTAACCCTATACCCTGTTCGGCATTACGACTGACCAGGAAGGCCTCTGTCTTGTCTGGATTCAGTTTCGATTTGTTTGCCCTCATCCAGACCATCACAGCTACCAAGCACTGGTTCAGGACCTAAACAGCCTCCTTAGCTACAAGCGGAAAGGAGTGATAGAGTTGAGCGTCATCTGCGTCATAGCATTGAACTCCAAAACTCCGGATGATCTCTCCCAGAGGCTTCATGTCGATGTTAAACAATGTGGGAGAGAGTACTAAGCCCTGCAGGACCCCACAAGACAATGGCTGCAAGGTCGAGTAGGTGTCCCCCAACAAGACCTGCTGGGAAGGATCCTTCAGGATCCACCTGAACAGAACCTCCAAGCACCATTCGCATGAGGCATCCCAGAAGGATACCGTGGTCTATGGCATTGAAGACCGCTGAGAGGTCCAGGAGAAGCAACAGAGACACACTCCCGCTGTCCAATTCCCGGCATAGATCATCTACTAAGGCTATTTCAGTTCCATGACCTGGCCTGAAGCTAGACTGTGATGGATCTAGATAATCAGTTTATTTCAAGAACACCTGGAGTTGAGAGGTAAGTTAAGCAGGGTCAGCCCTGGTTAGTATTTGGATGGGTGACCACAAATGACTTTCAGGTGCTGTAGTGTTCCCTCACTACTTTGCCGTTCGCTTTTCGTGGACTCGCTGTTTCACAGTTTTTTAATAAACAGTAAAATAATATTATAAATCATAAAATAATATTATAAAGCCCTCTTTCTACTTCCTTCCTAAGGAGAAGCCTAAGGAAGGAAGGAAGGAGAAGCTGAAGGGAGAGAAAAGGAGGCTGAAGCAGCTTTGTTTTCCTCTAACAAGGCAGCGGCAGCAGCGGGAACGTCCCTATATAGCGTCCAAATATAGAATCCCTACTTCACGGATTTTCGTAACCCCCGCGATGATGATGATGATGATGATGATAATAATAATAATAATAATGATAATAATAATGAGGGAACATTGTATTTCAGAGGAAGGAACTCATGGCTTTGAATCACTTCTGACTATTCTTTACTTTTAAAAAACGCTATTAAATTCATGGGGTCACCATAAGTCATCGCGCAACATAAATAAGAAATGAACAGGCTAGAGCCTCACCAAACTACAACTCCCAAGATTCCATAGCTCTGGTCCATGGAAGTTAATGTGGCATCAAACTGCACTTATTCTACATTGTAGATGTAGAATTCAAGAAAAAAGACCCACTGAAATCCAGCCATGGGACTTCACTTAGTCCTTGCTAATAGGTCCCATCGATTTCAGCCTATCTCACTGTAATTTTGATCAGTCCTGGATCCAACCCAGTGCTTTACTTTTGTGCAAACTTGTGCTCATCCAATCAATACATTATTTGACAAATTGACTCAAGCTCCTCTGGTTAATCCATTAAAGTGGCTTTAATTGGACTTCGGCCCTAAATAATGGTGGCAACGATGCTAATTATATTGATGCTTGGAAGAAAGAAAGGACAGAGACAAAAAAAATGGAGTGGAAATTATAGTATTAGGTTCAGTACGGTATCTTCTGCTCTGAACGACAAACATTGACTCTGCTCTGAGTTTTATTCCTAACTTATCTCAAAGGGGTCAAACTTTAACCCCAAAATAAACTCAGGATCTTGGACAGTGCCTAAAAATATCACATAATTAAAGCCAATGAGTGAAATGTTTTAATCCCCCGCCTTCCCCAGATTTTAGGAATCGACTGCATTGGGCGCTGCTGTGTTGACATTTATATTCTACCTCTTAATGACTTTCTAAATGGTTTTAATTCTATGGATTGTTTAATTGCGTTTAAAAATAACCTCCCTCTCTATCTCTGTAGTTGTTGTTTTTTTACGGATGTTTTGAATCAGCATTGGTTTTTGCATTTGGCCTGCTGCTTGGAGTTCCATAATAGAGGGAAATGTAGAGTATGCATTAATGATAATGATAATGTCCAGAACGGATTCTTGAAGATCATGGTGCTCTTAGACTTAGAACACCATGGGATTGATAAAAAATATGGATTTCATAATTACTATGTCATCTTTGGGACCAATGTGCATGCAGTGATATATATTTGAATAATAATTATCATCATCATCATCTCTAAAGTTTGGGAACCCTTACTCTTCAAGAAATAATAATATGGAGTTAATAGCAACTTGTGGTGCTGTTTGGCTTTGAACACCATGATAATCATACAAGATGTGGATTTAATAACTACTATGTCTGCTTCTGGACTAATGTGCATCAGTCCCATTGTGAATTGGGACACTGATTGAGGGCCCTTCCACACAACTGAATAAAATACCACATTTTCTGCTTTGAACTGGAATATATGGCAGTGTGGACTCAGATAACCCAGTTCCAAGCCGATATTGTGGGATTATCTGCCTTGATATTCTGGATTATATGGCTGTATGGAAGGGCCCTAAGAAATGCCAATTGGAGCCCAATACGCATCAGAATAATCTTGCACACCTTCACAATTCACTAACAAGGTTTCTTGACTATGCAATGGATTCGAATTGTAGGATTCCATCTAAATATTAGGGAAAACATTCTTACCATAAGAACTGTTTAGTAAAGGAATATTCTGCCTGGGAGTCCAATAAAGTCTCCTTTTCTGGCATTAAGCAGAAGCTGGATGGCTATCTGTCCAGAGGGCTTTGATTGTGTCTTCCTGCCTGGTAGAAATGGGTTGGCCTGGATGGCCTTTGGGTTTTCTATTGCTTAATTACAAATGAGCACCTAAGCTTTGAGAAACCATAAAGTTTTTATTATTGTATGACACAGCAAACAAGATAGATATGCTGGATTTCGTTTCACAATAATAAAAACTTTATTTGTATTCAGCCCTATCTCCCCAAGGGGACTCAGGGCGGATTCCAACATAAAATGGCAAACATTCAATGCCTCCATAAACAAACAAAAACTGAACATAAAAATCCCAGAGAAACCCCACATATAAAAATAACATTAAAAACCTCACATCAATTTAAAGTCTAACATCAATAAATAAAACCTAACATCAATAAATTAAACTACATATAGTCTATTATTATTATTATTATTATTATTATTATTTGGCCAATAAGAGTAATGGTAGTAATAGGATGGTGAATAATAGAATAGAGTTCCCAAAGTGTACGGCTCATGGTCAATGGCCATCAAGCTGTTCTTATTATAGGGTTGTTGTATGTCTTTCGGGCTGTGTGGCCATGTTCCAGAAGTATTCTCTCCTGACGTTTTGCCCACATCTATGGCAGGCATCCTCAGAGGTTGTGAGGCATGGATAAACTAGGCAAGGAAAGTAAATATAAATCTGTGGAGAGTCCAGGGTGTGACAAGAGTCCTTTGTCAGTTGGAAGCCAGTGTTAATGTTTCAGTTAATCACCCTAATTAGCATTGGAAAGGTTTGTCTCTTGCCTGGGGGGCATCCTTTGTTCAGAGTCATTAGCCGTCCTTGAGGCTCCTCTGCCCTCAGAGTGTTGTTTCCCATCTACTGTTCTGATTTTTGAGTTTTTTAAATAGTGGTAGCCAGATTTTGTTCATTTTCATAGTTTCCTCCTTTCTATTGAAGTTGTCCACATGCTTGTGGATTTCAATGGCTTCTCTGTGTAGTCTGACATGATAGTTGTTGGAGTCTTCTTATTACAGTAGAGTCTCACTTATCCAAGCTAAACGGGCCAGCAGAACCTTGGATAAGCGAATATCTTGGATAATAAGGAGGGATTAAGGAAAAGCCTAGTAAACATCAAATTAGGCTATGATTTTACAAATTAAGCACCAAAACTTCATGTTATACAACAATTTTGACAGAAAAAGTAGTTCAATACGCACTAATGTTATGTTGTAATTACTGTATTTATGAATTTAGCACCAAAATATCATGATATATTGAAAACATTGACTACAAAAATGACTTGGATTATCCAGAGGCTTGGATAAGTGAGACTCTACTGTATTATTACTCTGGATCATGAGCCCTACGCTTTGGGAGCTCTTCCTTTTCAAGCCATAGCCTGGACCTAATGGCAGAGCAATGGGCTACAGAAGGAGGAGGTCGCATCCTTCTGATCCTTCTTCCTGTAGTAGTAATAATAATAATAATAATAATAATAATAATAATAATAATAATAATAATAATAATAATAATAATTTTATTATTATACCCCGCCTTCATCTCTGTAACCTCTCTTGCTTTGTCTGTTGGGCCTGCGCTGTGAAAGGTCCCCTTCTGCCTTTGGACTCCATTTCCCGGCATGCTTGGCTACACCTGCCGGGAGGCCCCTCCCCTTTCCGCGCGGGCGGGGGCGCGGAGGGAGGGAGGGGAGGGGGCCAATCTCTCGCATTGATTATTCCATTGTGTTGGAAGGCAGCCGCCGCCGCCGCCGCCGCGGAGGAGGAGGAGGAGGAGCGTCAATCAATGGGGAAGCCCCGGCGCGGCGAACCCCATCGATTTTTGCCAGCCTGAGCCCAGCGGAGGAAGGAAGGAAGGAAGGAAAGAAGGAAGGAGGGGAGGAGGAGGAGGAGGAGGAGGAGGAGGAGGAGGAGGAAGAGCGGCGCCCCCGAGCCCCTCCTCGGCTGGTCCCCCAACCGGCTCCCTCTCCTCTCTCTCTCTCTCTCGCCTCTCTTCCCGCGGAGGTGTAAGTGGCATCGATTTCCTATCCTTCGCTTCCAGGCAGAGAGAGAGGAGAAAGAAGGAAGGAAGGGAGGGATGGAGGGAGCGGGGAAGGCAGGGAAGGAGGGCGCACAGAGAGAGGGAGAGCAGGAGGGACGGAGGGAAGGAAAGAGAGGATGGAGAGAGAGAGAGAGAAGGGGGAGATTGGGGAGGGAAAGGGGGGCTGGAAAGGTAGAGGAAGGGGTTGGGGGCTTTGGGGGGGGGGGGTAAATGATTTCCCTTCTGTCCTGGCTCTGGGCAGGATCAGGGCAGGATGGGGTCCAGGGGTGAGGCGATGTTTGCAAAGGGAAACTGGGTGAGTGGGTGATGGGGGGGGGGGGATATGGATGGGGGAGGCAAAGCCGGGGTATTGGGTGAGGGGGCTGCCCATAGAGTGACAGCTTCGGGGTGGGAGGGGGCGGGGGGGGGGCGGAGCGGGGGTGCAGGTTTCCCAGTCCTCCTCCCCCAAGTCTAACTCACCCTTCCTGCCTCCCGACCATTCTGCTCCATCCAAGAAAGGGAGACTGACCAGGGTCCTGAGGATGCAGAAGGGCATCTGTGTGTAATCGTGGGGGTGGGAGGGGGGTGGGAGAACGAGAGAGAGGTCACGCCGATTGTGTCTCTTTCTCTCTGTGTGTGTTTGTGTGTCTGGGGTATTCCTGTGATACATACTTTTCTTTCTCCTTCCCTTTCTTTCTTTTCTTTCTTTCTTTCTTCTTTCCATCTTCTCTCGCTTCCTTTTTTCATTGCCCTCTTTCCCTCTCCTTTCCATCCTCCCTTCCTTGCATTTTGCTTCTTCTCTTTCCCTTCCTTCTTTCCTTCTTCCTCCCTCCTTCCATCCCTTTCTTCTTTCCATCTCCTCTCACTTCCTTTTTTCCTTCCTCTCGCCCTCTTTCCATTCCATCCTTCCTTCTTTGCATTTTGCTTCTTCCCTTTTCCTTCCTTCCCTTTCTCCTCCTTTCCTTCCTTGCCTTTTCCTTCCTTCTTTTCCTTCCTTCCTTCCTTCCTTCCTTCCTTCCTTCCTCCTTTCCTTCCTTTCTTCTTTCCATCCCCCTTCACTTCCTTTTTCCTTTTCCCTTCTTTCCTTCCTTCCTCCATTCCATCTTTCCTTCCTTGCATTTTTCTTCTTCCTCCTTCCTTCCTTCCCCTCCCCGTCCCCTCCTTCTTTCCTTCCTTCTTTCCTTCCTCACTTTTCCTTCCTTCTTTACTTTCTTCCTTCCTTCTTCTTCCTCCCCCTTTCCCCCTTTCATCTTTCCATCCTCTCACTTCCATTTTCCTTCTCCCTTCTTTCCTTCCTCTCTCCTTTCCATCTTTCTTTCCTTGCATTTTGCTTCTTCCCTTTTCCTTCCCTCCCCCCTCTTTCTCCTCCTTCTTTCCTTCCTCACCTTTTCCTTCTTTCCTTTCCTTTCTTTCTTTCCTTCCTTCTCTCTCCTCCTCCCTGCCTTCTCCCAGGAAAATGAGAATCTCTCAACATTAGGTTGGTGTAAGTTTTCTGCACTGTCTGGCCATATCCCAGAAGCATTCTCTCCTGACGTTTCACCCACATCTATGGCAGGCATCCTCCGAGGTTGTGAGATCTGTTGGAAACTAGTCAAGTGGGATTTATATATCTGTGGAATAATATCCAGGGTGGGAGAAAGAACTCTTGTCTGTTGGAGGCAAGTGTTAATGTTGCAATTTGCCACCTTGATAAGCATTGAATGGCGTTACAGATTCACCACCTTGCTGCTTCTTGCCATTCAGGAAATGGGAATTCCAGACAGGAAACAATCAGGGCCAGCTTACACCTCCCAACAAAGGATTCCCTCAGGCAAGAAGCAGCCAGGCTGTGAATCTGCAAGGCCATTAAATGCTAATCAAGCTGGCCAATTGCAACATTCACACTTGCCTCAAGCAGACAAGAGTTCTTTCTCCCAACCTGGATTTCCCCCCCACTTGCCTAGTTTCCAACAGACCTCACAACTTCTGACGATGCCTGCCATAGTTGTGGGCGAAACATCCGGAGAGAATGCTTCTGGAACATGGCAAACAGCCTGGAAAACTCACAGCAACCCAGTGATTCCTGTCATGAAAGCCTTTGACAACACACTGAAAATTTCCCAACACTGTATCCCAATATCCTCCTTTTTTGGGGGTGGGTACTGATCCTCCTCTTCCAGGACTCTCCCTTCCTCACCCAGATCAGCTCTCCCTTTCTTTCCTTCCCTTTTCCCCTCCCTCCTTCTTTCCTTCCTTCTCCCCTCATCTTTCTTTTCTTCCCCTCAGGCCCACACCTATCCTTCCACGACTCTCTCTCTTTCCTTTCCTTTCCCCTCATCCCCTCCCCTTCCCTTTCTTCTTCTGGCCCTGGGCACACATTCTTCTCCACCTCTTGGCCTTCTTTAAAATCTCTCCTGCTATCCCTTCTATCTAACCTTTACTTCCTGAACTCTGTCCATCTGCCTCCCTCAAATCACCTTTCTCTTCTCTCTCTCCCTTCTTTCTTTCCTTTCTGCTTATCCTTCCTCCTTCCCTTTCTTCTCCTCCTTGCACACATTCCTCTCCACCTCTTGGCCTTTCTCAGTCATTTTGTCCATTGTGTTGTTGAAGGCTTTCATGGCTGGAATCACTGGTTTGCTGTGAGTTTTCTGGGCTGTCTGGCCATGTTCCAGATGCATTCTCTCCTGACCTTCCGCCCACTTCTATGGTATCTATACCTCACAACCTCTGAGGATGCTTGCCATAGATGTGGGCGAAACGTCAAGAAAATGCTTCTGGAACAATGCCAGACAGCCCAGAAAACTCACAGCAACCTATTTTGTTAATCTCTTCTATCCATTCTGAACTCGTCCATCCATCTGCCCAGCTCAAGGCACCTCTCTTTCTTCCGTCTTCCTCCCTCCCTTCTTCCTTCATTTCCCTTCATCTCCCTTCCCTTTCTTCTTCTGCCTCCTTGCACACATTCCTCTCCTCTGCCTTCTCCACCTTTTGCCCTGTCTCAATCGTGTTCATCTCTTGTCCAACCTTTTGGTTCCTGACCTCCTCCATAATACTCCTCCTCTTCCTCCTCCTCCTCCTCCTACTACTACTAATACTATCCATAGGCCCACCTCAAATCACCTCTCTGTCTTCTCTTTTCCTCCTTCCCTCCTTCCCTTCCTTTCTCCTTCCCGTTCTTTTTCTTCTCCCCCCTTGAGCACATTCCTCTCTTCACCTCTTGGCTTTTCACAGTGATTTTGTTAATCTCTTCTCTCCATCCTGAACTCTTCCATCCATCTGCCCACCTCAAAACACCTCTCTTTCTTCTCTCTTCCCCCCTCCTTCTCTTCCTTCTTCCCTTTCTGCTCATCCTCCCCCTTCCATTTCTTCTTCTGCCCCCTTGCACACATTCTTCACCTCTGCTTTCTCAATCATTTCATTCATCTCTCGTCCATCCTTTTGGTTCCTGATCTCCTCCATCCATCTCCCCACCTCAGCACACCTCTCTCTTCCTTCCTCGCTTTCTTTCCTTCCTTTCTTAGCCTTCCCCTGCCCCCTTTTCCTCCCTTCCACCTGCCTCCTGACCCTCTTGGCCTGGATTTCCTCTCCTGCCTTCATTCGGACCCATGACAGGCGGCCCAGGCGTGATGGAAGGGCGCTGGGAAGGCCGCCCGTCGGAGGTGTGGAAGGCAGGAGTGTATTTGGGCAGCTCATATTTTCCACTCGGCGACAGATTGTCGACACGACGCTCCGTTAGCAACTCATTTAATTGATTTTACAATCTTTCTTCCCTCCCTCCTTCCCTCCCTCCCTCCTTCCTTCCCTCGCTCAGCCGCCTTTGCTGGCTCTCTTCGCTCTGCCTTGCTTACCTCTCTACCTTTATTCGGTGGGGGAAAAGAGAAAACTGAATTGAGTGTGAGCTTAAAAAGATGAATCAGATTGGTAAAAAATCTAGAGGATACAGATGCAGATTTGGGGTTATAGGAGAAACATTAAAGGGAGAAAAGAGAAAACGGGTTATCTCTTAGGTTTCCTAGAAGTTCAGAATGGAAAGGACACAGGTATATGTCCTGTCCTTTTGTTCAGTATATATTTGGGTTCAGGGTTTTGTATCAGTGTGAATACTGAGCCCTTTTGTCTCTCTCCTCCATCCCAGAAATTATGATGGTGAGCGAAATGCACTTCCTACACACTCAGAGACACTGTGATCCTTTCCTTTAGTGTTCTTTGTCCATGTATTTTGATCCTGTGGTTGAGCTATTATGTCCTGGTTGGATTTCCAGCTGTGTTTTTGTGATCTGTTTAAAAATGACACAATTCCGAAATTGTGTTTGGTTTGGTGACACTTTGCATTACAGTCATTCCCAATTTGTAGATGAGAAAACTGAGGCTGGGCAGAGAAATACCATGAGTTCATTTGCTCACAACGATAATGCAGGATTTGTATTTGCTCTCTGAAGTCAAAGTTCAGCTGAAACAAATGTTTGTGTGTTTGAGTGCTGAAGCTGAATTTGTTAGTAAAATGTTGTGCATCTCCAGAGAGAGAGAAGGGCCAAGAATAAGTGCTGGGTTTACCCAACTGATATGGAAGATACATTAATCCACAAGTATGTTTTTAAATAATGGACGTCTCCAAATTAAGGATTTCAAACAGATGTGGGTTTCGAAAAGTTTCTGAAGTATTAGCCAGCTCTGGCCAAATTTTATTTCCATTCTTGAGCCATGTCTTTTTTTTTTTCACTCTGAGCTTGAATGCTCTGTATTTCTGGAAGTGGTCAACTGCTTTTTTTTGTCAAAGGTGGGCATGGAAATGTGTTGGGGAGAGAAACAGCATTGATGGTTATGTAACAGAACAGCCTCCTGTCCTCAAAAGGCATAGGACTACAACTCCCATTGTCCCCATCTAGTGTGATCATGTTGCGTATGAACGATGGAAACTGTATTCGGCAAATCCATGGAGGAGATAGAGGTTGTGCAAGTCATACTGGAGTTGGATTAGGTTTATACCCAACATGGCATGGACTTTGGTTACTCCAGAATTGGCAACCTGTAACCCTCCATGGCTATTTAGTTGGCCCTTGGCTTCTCAGCTCTCTTTGATTGCTCAAAAAAGGAGCAAAAACACATAGTTTAAATAGGTATTACTATTAAACATCACTTGAGAGCCACTGTGGTGGATTAGTTTGACTGTTGGACTGCCTGGAAACCAGGATTTGAATCCCCGTGCAGCCACGAAAACCCTGGTGACACTGTGCAAGTCACATACTCTCAGCACTTGAAAACTCCATGATAGATTATCCTTAAGGTCTCCATAATTTTGGAAATTTAAAGGCACACAACAAAAGCTATCATTTATCATTGGTCTTGCCTAAATACCCTAAGGGTATCAGGTCCATTGAATCTTGGAAGCTAAGCTGGGTGGTTAGTACTTGGATTAGAGGCTGTCAACAAATACTAGGCTCTATTTCAGAGGAAGGAACTGACAAAACCACCTCTGCCTAAGAAAATCTAATGAAATCCACTGGGTCACCATAATTCGGAAGACAATGCTATCTAAGATTTTAAAAATACCTGTTTTCAGAACAATTTCCACCTGGCATTTCCAATTTTGTGTTGTTTAATATTTAGTGTATCTTTGGCTTCCAGGGCAGATAATTGGCGTATCAATCTGGTGCATCTATAAGGTGCATCTTCCCTGTAGAATTAATACAGTTTGACACCACTAACTGCCATGGATCAGTGGTATGGAGTGCTGGGATTTGTAGTTTGGTGAGGCAGAGAAGGCTGAAGATCTTTTAAAACCACAACTTCTTTGATTCCATAGCATTGAGCCTTGGTAGTGAAAGTGGTGTTCAATTGCTTTAATTCTATGATATAGATCAGGCATGGGCAAACTTTGGCCCTCCAAGTGTTTTGGACTTCAATTCCCACCATTCCTAACAGCCTCAGGCCCTTTCCTTTTCCCACTCAGCTGCTTAAGCATCCATGGTTGTCCACCCACATTGTGACCCCTTTGAGTTTACTTTAAAAAGAATAATAATAGCTTAGATTTGCTTAAGTTCCAGTATATAACTGTAGGGAGGGAAAAGAAGCCAGTAGGAAGGCCAAGTGAGGAGCATGCTTGCCAAAGTAGCTGCAGAGGAAAAACCGAATGGATAAATTGGGAAACACCAACATTTCTTGCCAAACCCACGCAAATAAAAAAGTGTGAACAAGGAAACGGTGCCTTCCCCTCCCAGAACTTCACAATATGAGCCATCGCATTCCTTTCAAAGAATATCTACGTATGTCCCAACCGGAAATAGTTGGCTGGAACCAAACTTCAGCGCTATTTATAAATAATACCACACTTTTCCTTTCCAAGCTGCCTTACAGCTGACCTTTTCTTTCAAAAATACAAAGATCTTTGATCTTTTCTACAACAAGCTTGTGAGGTTGGCAGCTTTTGTGTCCCCATTTTGCATAGAAGCTGAATGGATAAATGACATTGCCAAAATCTTGCAATACTGTATACAGAATTATTATTACTATGAATAATAACAAAACAATAATAATATCCTGTTTTAGCCTCTGTTAAACAAGATGTTGCCAAGATCTTCAATACACAAAACAATAACAATAATAGTAATATCCTGCTTTATCTCTCTTAAATATGACTCAAAGCAGGCATAACTGGGCAGCTCGGGGGTTTGAATTCTGTTTAGGGCCATCAGGGTCATTCCTCCTGCATTTAAACACTCCACATCCTATGAAAAATGACAATGGTGGCTGATAGAACGTTAATACTGATTTTTGTGTTTTCACATCTGTCCCACAACTGGTTTTACTGTGAGGTCCCCTAGAAATCTTCCAAATAAGTCAGACAGGGCACTCTGTATATGGTCAGAGGTCCCCTTTTTATTACGGCGAACTCCTGAGCCTTCCCTTGCAAGGGAGCATTTGTTTCGAGGCTGACTTTGTAAACAAAGCCCAAGGAAGTGTAGAAAAATCCCACGCTAGTCAATAAATCAATGAGGCACAATCTACAAACAGACGTTGTACAAACTCGCACTGCAGCTCTTACTTTTTCACCCGGCACATAATTAACTTATGGAATCCAATAGCTCAGGATCCCCGAGTCAGGGCTTTCAAGGGGAATTAGACAAAAGTTAGGAAGGAGGCATTATTCCCCGATGACTGGCAGCTAAATTAAATCATATATATGGGGTTTCTGTACTTTAGTACCAGATTCGGGATTTCATTACCGTGTTATCTGGTTGACTATAAAATAATATTAGCCAGGTATCAAGTTTAGGAAGCCTAACGCCTCCCAGATGTTCTTGGACTACAGCTCCCATTATTCTCACTGACCCAGAGCTTTAGAAATTTCTTTTGTGGAGTACATAGGAAGGGGATTTTGGGATTTGTAGTCAAAGGGAAAAGAAGCTCCATTCGATACAGTACCAGTTTGTACATTTGGGGAGAGGAAACATTTCAGAGCTGCAATAGACATAAAGCAAAATTAACATATACAAGTAGGGGGAAAAGACCCTTCTATGCCAATTTACACAACAGTTGGGGACAAGGCAGTTCGTACATATCAGGCAGACATCCATTTGCCTTGAATCCATTGGACAATAACACTAAAGTTTTATGTTTGTGTTACCAACTTTTCCCACTTGGGTACCCTCCAGAGATGCCAGACTATGTATCCCACTATCCACAGCCAACAGTAAGGGATGGAAGTTGCTGCCTGACATATTTGAATGGTGTCCAGTTTAGGAAAGGCCACACCACTAGAGCAGCAAACACAGACAAACTACACATCTTCCCCTGATAACTCATTTCTTTGGATTCAACCAACATAAGACCCTGATATACAACTGATATTGCAACTAGCCTTCCCTTGGAGTGCTAGAAACCACCCTTTGGACTCTGCACACATACATGCATGTACAAACACAATCGCGCACACACAATTGCAGAGAACCAGTTCATATTGCCAACAGTTCCCTGAAATTGTGAATTCAGTGGACATAGGTTTTAACTCAAAGCTTAACTCGCATCTAAACTGCCATCTGAAAGGTGCCCAAAATGTGTGTAGGGAGAATATTGTATGTCCTGTTGGCACATAACACATGGCACTTATAGACTTAGGGTGCATCTACACTGTAAAATTAATGCACTTTAACACCATTTTAACTGTCATGGGTCAATGCTATGGAATCCTAGGTTTACAAGGTGTTTAGCCTTCTCTGTCAAAAAGTGCTGTTGCCTGACCAAAGTATAAATCCCAGGATAGCATAGTATTGACCCATGGCAGTTCAAGTGGTGTCAGTCTGCATTAATTCAACTGCATAGATTCACCCATAAACCCCATAGAACCAAAGTCCTTAATTTGCATCCTAAGATAACTTCCACAGTCCTTCCGTCCCACCTCCCTCTCTTCTTGGGCCAAAGCTGTCTTCTGATAAGTTCAATCCACAGAACTATTCCAGTATAAAAATTTTAAAATCCAAGTTCCTATTCCAAAAGGACACCTCGCAACAATGTGATTGCTAAGTAAAATATTTCGTGGAATGGGAATGTCCAAAAAGGCTTTCTAGTATTGGCTGTTGACCACTACTGGTGTGGTTCTTTGGTGGTTTGTGTCATTGGCACAAAAAGAACTAAACATGCTTGGGGATGTTGTGATATATCATTTCCTTTGGGGGCAGAATATATGTGTCTTGTTCAAATACTGGATCGTTTGCAGTGTGACTCTGCTTCACTATTTTAATAGTTTAAATGGAGTCCTTCCCTTAACTCAAATAGTAGTACTGTTTTGTTAGTTGGTTTTGCTGCTCTAGCTAGGTGCAAAAGCTGGGAAAGGGGCTTTAAGGGACTGCATCTCCCAGAATCTCTCAGCCATCTCTCAGTGCTGACAATACTCTCCTTTGGATTCAGTGTGTGGTTTTTTAAAGATCGTATAAACCAGCATGGTGTAGTGGTTACAGTGCTGTATGAGGTCATTGGAGACCAGGGTTCGAATCACCACTCAGCTGTGGAAACCTTCAGCCTCAGAGGAAGGCAAACGTCCTCTGAACAATTCTTGGCCAGACAACCATGTGATAGGTTTGCCTTCGAGTTGCCATAAGTCGGAAATGACTTCAAGGCACGCATCAGTGATCTCTCAGGTTGTGCAATTGTTAAAGACGAATGAATAAGGACAGCTATGAAGGTCCTAGACAAGCTCTCCAAATATTTAGATGCAATTGAATGCCAAAGTCTGTCCACGCCATTGTATTTATCATTTATATACATGGTTATGAAACTGGCCAATAGGAAAACCTGGTAGCAAGAGAACCAACTCATTTGAGATGTGTTGTTGGAGGAGAGATCTGTGGACTGACCTAAAGACAAATAATCAATCCCAAATTTTCCCTAGAAGTCATGATGAGAAAACTGAGGCTGTTATGCTTTGGCCCTATCAGGAGGATTCAATAGAAAAGGCTATAATGCTCGGATAGGTAGAAGACAGTCATAAAAGAGGAAGACTGTATTGCAAGTTGATATACTTGGTCAAGCAAAGGATTTTAAGTTTGCAAGATCTGAGCAGGGCTGTTGCTAACAGGGTGCGTGGAGGTTTCATGTTCATAGGGTCACACAAAGTAAAAATAAAATGACATGGCTACCTCTCAGAAGCACTAGAAAAGGTTGAACTAAATGGTTTTTGGATCCCTTCTGGCTCTATGATCAGATGAGTTCCTTCCAAAATTGAAGCTGCTGTACCACTCAATGCCAGTTGTTGGGGGACACAAATGGGAGGTTGCCATCCTGTTCTGCTTGCAAGTCTTCTCTTGGACCACCTGATTGCCTGCTGTCCTGATACAATGCTAGATAGCTTTTGGTCTAATCCAGAAGAGTTATTCTTGTGTTCTTTATTTAACTTTCTTCATGCAACTATTCTGTTTCTGCAACTATTGATTCTTAGTAGAGGTCTTTCACTGCTCACCTTTGCCAAGTGGCACAAGAAGCAAGGAAATACAAAGATTGTTCCTTGCCCCAAGGAACCTAAAATCTAAAATAGGTTGCTGTAAATATCTTAACACTGTTTTTGAGTTTTTAGTTTGGGACAGGGAACATGAAGCAGTGTGGCATAGTGCTTTGAGAAGACTATGACTTTGAAGATCAGGGTTTATTTCTCAAGTCTCCATGGAAACCCATTGGCCAAGCCTGGACAGGTCACATACTTTCAGGCCCAGAAAGACCTGTGATAGGGTCGGATTTATACAAGTGTTGTAAATCAAGGATTGGTTTCATGTGATTTTGCTGGTTGGGGTTGTAATGTCCACTACTCTTCTTTTTACTTTGAGTAGGTTTACCAGCATAAATCAGGCCAACAGTTCCCACCATCCATTGCAGCTTGGGATGATGGGTTTTGGTGTTCCAACACATCTGGAAGACAGCAAATCACAGGCGACAGCTCCAGGTGTCATGCAATTGTCGCTTAATTCACAAATGCCCTTGGAGAGGACACACGAGAGTCACATTATGAGGCTGTATGCATGCGTGCAACTATAACACCTTTTTCTTCATCTTTTCACACTTGCTCATGTGCATGAATGTGAAATCATATTTGATGCAAATTCTAGACTTGGCAGAAATTGCATAGTTCAAATTAAAAAAGAATTGGAATGAATAGACATTTTGGACTGTCAGTTTTGAAATTCACCCTGAATGCTCAACAAAGCAACTAGGCTGAATGCTTCAAGTGGTGATTCTTAAAGACGAGCTTGTGAAATTTAATGATTTTGACACCTTTGGCTCTTCTGCACCCCATCCCTGTATCCATAACTGGTATAAAGGCTTGGAGTACGGATATATTTCACAGCGGCATCCATTTAATACTGCATTTTGGGAAAGCCCACACTTCAAGCTTGTTTGCCGACACGGTTGCTCCCAAACCTGGTGCCAATTTGACCCTCCTTTGAGCCAAGTTCAAATAGAAGCTTTCAGGATGTCATGCCAGCCAACCTCTTTTATCCTGGCTCTCAGACTGACTTCCAGGCTTCCGGATGGATGGCCAAAAGTATATTTGCATGGTCCATATTGGGGGGGGGGGGAGAGAGATTATTCTAGTTCATCCCCCCCCCCACCCTGGCCTCCATTTCCTCCAGACGGCAGCAGATTGGAGGGAGCCGAAACCCAGAGTGCCTCGACCAAATATTGTATGCAAATCACATACAAATGAAATCCTAAATGCATTGCCGGATTAAACAAAAGCGAGGGAGGAAGGGGGGGGGGGGTGACAAGGAGAGGCACTGAGGTCTGTATCTTTTGAGCAGCCAAATCCTGCATAGATTTCCCTCTGCATTGTACCAAAAATTACTCCTTAAAGGGAGGAAATTCTGCGGATTAATAGAAATATATATTCAAGTGTAGCCCTCCCCCAATTTCTATATTTGGGGAAGCTGTTTTCAGCCACAACCTTTACCCTCTCTCCCCCTTGGCTGTTAACATTTCTCTGATCAACCATTTTAAGCAAATATTTGATGATGGTGCAGTTGGCAAAGAGACCCGGGGGGGGGGGGGGGTCCAGGATGTGTGTATGT
This sequence comes from Anolis carolinensis, assembly GCF_035594765.1. Taxonomy (NCBI): domain Eukaryota; kingdom Metazoa; phylum Chordata; class Lepidosauria; order Squamata; family Anolidae; genus Anolis; species Anolis carolinensis. The sequence goes on from NC_085846.1 coordinate 7,924,416, forward strand.
ATGTGTCTACATGTTTGTGTGTAGTGCACAGGCACAGTTAAGATGAAGGGGATGTGGAGCATAGATATTTAGGGGAGGTTGCAAATGGGGGATTGAAGGGCATTAGGGAAGTGTGGGGAGAGTCTGGGCTGGGTGGGGGGAGATCAGAGAGAAGGCCTCCTCCCTGCCCCTCCCTCTCCCCACTGCGCAGGGTAATTTAAAGCGCTGGCTGTCACTGTGCCTCTCGTTTTATTGACTCTCGCTGCCTCCCCTGTCACCCCTCGACATTAATCTCCCCGTTAATCGCCCTGCAAGGAACCCCTCCCCCTGCGCCTGCAGCCCCACCACCTCCCCTACAGCCCCCTCCTGCTTTGCCTTTCTTTTCTCTTCCTTTCTTTTCCTTTTTCCTCCTTTCCCCCATTTTCCTCCATCCCTTTCCCTTGCCTTCTCCCCCTTCTGTATATCCATTTTCCTTTGCATTAAGCTCCATCTTCCTCTTGCTTTTCACTCTTTTGTTTCCCAAATTATCATCTATCCTCTCTTCCTGGGCCTTTCCTCCCTTCTGCATGCTTCCTTCCCTCCTCTTAGGTCCTGGCTCCATCCCTCCATCCCACCTCCCTTTCATTTTTCATTTTTTCCCCCGATTCATTTCTTCCTTTCCATTTTCCTCCTTCTATTGCCTTCTTCCCCCTTCATCCCTTCTTCTTTGCCTTAAGCTCCATCTTCCTCTTGATTTTCTCTCTTTTGTTTTCTCAGTCCATCTATCCAGTCTTCTCTTCCTCTATCCTCTCTTCCGGGGCCCTTCCTTGGTTCTGCGTGCTTCCTTCCCTTCTTCCTGGCTTCATCTCCATCTCACGTCCCTTTTTTCTTTCCTTCTCTCCTTTGCCATATATTCTTTTTGCACCCCCCCCAATCTTTTTTTCTTTTTCTAGGTCCCACTCAGCCTCTTTTCATCTCCTCCACCATCTCTTTCTCTCTGCCGCCTTTCCCTCTTTGCTTTCGCTCCCTCATCTGTCACGCTTTGTCCTTTGCATTCCCTCCACTCCATCATCTTGGGTTTTCCCCCTTTTTCTTTCTCTTTCCCTCTACTCCTCCCTCCTATTGCTTTCCCCCTACTATCTCTCCCACTCCCCAGCCCCCATTCCAGGTAAGGAAACGTGGCCTGATGCAGCCACGCTCTTACCTGGAAATATCTTCCCTTTCCATAAATGCACCTAGTATTGGGATCCCTTCCTTTCCATTCTGCCCTTTCAATTGTGTCTGCTGCTCCATTTTCCCTTCCTACATCCCCTCTCCCTTTCCTATATTTAAAAAACTTCCTACATCACATCTCCCTCCCTGTTTGCTTTCATGTCTCATTTCCCCCTCCTCCTTCCCTTCCTTTCTTTCTTTCCTTCCTTCCATCCATTCTCTCTCTCATTCCCCTTCCACTCTCCCCCATTTCATCCCCCCAATGCCTTTGTGTCTCCAGCTTCCTCATAATAAATATGCAGCAGCCGCCTAATTATGTCTCCCGCCTCCTTTTCTCCTTAATGAGACAATTTGCATTGACTAACCACCCTCTGAAAGGGGGATGGGAAGAGAGAGCAAAAGGGGGGGGGGAGAAGAGAAGGCAGAAGAAAGCATGTTTCAACCCCCCTCTTGCGCCATTTTTTCCTCCTCCACTGAGTGGAGGAATGAATAAAAAATATTAAATGTTAACAGGGTGCCTTTCCTCCTGGGACACAAAGACAATCATGTTAAAGGGCTGGAAGAGGGCAGAGGAGGGATGTATGTATTGGGGAAAGAAAGGAAAGGTTAGCTAGATGGGGATTCTGGAATAGGTAGCCATGTCTTGAGAAGGAGAGCTCAGTGGAAGCTGCATTATTCAGGTGGAATTCCTGGCAATCCATCAGAGGAGAGTTCAAGTAGGGTTAGGAATGGACAAAGATGCTGATCTGAATTTTGCTTTCTCCAACAGTCCTGGGAAAATGTTAAATTATGGCCCCAAAATCTAGGCTCATCTGGTTGAGCACTTCATTGTGCAGTTGCACTTTTGTGTTCTCAGGGATAGGATGGTGGGAGATGCATTGCAAAGAAAATGATTTTTGCCTGACTTGATGGATGGGTTGTATTGTTCCCAAAGAGGAGCAGATGTTTATTGACAGAGAGATAGGCCATGGAAGGCCTCTGCATTATCGAGAAACTGGTCTAGTTGGGTGGTCAAAATGTCAGTCCTGAAAACTTTATGTAGCATTAGGCTATTTATCTGGCTTAAAAAATAGTTTGGAAGGCAATTGTTATCTACTTAAAGTCTCCAGATCAAGCAATAGGTTGCAGTCCTTCTCTATTGTTTAATATTTTTTAAAATCCTTGTTTTTCAAAACCGGAAGTCAAGTTCCACCATTATCAGTTTAGCTTTCTTCATAAGAGGGTATTTTTGGACAGTCCAGGAACCCCTTTGGTCAAGATCAATTGCAGTTGCTCACCGTTGAGGTATATACATGGTTGTTCCTATTTGTATAAATTGAAAGTGCAGGACAAACAAAAGCTATCACATTTTACACTGAAGATATTATTATCCTGTGGAATGTCCTGCCACAAGATGTTGGGTTTGGCCAATAGCAATGAGCATAACAATAGTGCAATATTAGATTATGACTCTGGAGACCAGAATGTGGAAATCCACTAGGCAACCGTGGGCAGGTCACTCTCTCTCAACCTCAAGAAGAAGACAAAGGCAAACCTGGAAAAGGTTAGAGATCCTGACATTGGTTTGGATATAGGTCTCCCAAAGTAGAAACTGGGGAGAAATCCCATATTTTGAAGGACAGCAGGTGTTATTTGTCATGCAAACAGGTGACAAGCAACGCCTGCTGTAATTCCTGCTTCAACACAAACAGGTTTCACTCTCTTATGTTTGTTTTTGTTGTGTATCTTCAAGTAATTTCCAACTCTAGGGGAACCTATCATAGGTTCTCAGAGGCTGAGAGCGTGTGATATGCCCAAGGGTCACTCAGTGAGTTTTCATGGATGAGAGGGGATGCAAACTTTGTTCCCCAGAGTCAGTCCAACACTCAAACCACTACACAATGAAAAACCTACTCTTTCCTTGCAAGCTTCCTCTCCCTCCAAATTTCAGCTGTTTATGGAATTGGTTCTGGCTTCAAAGCAGTGAGGTAAAGGCGCTCTCTGTATGCTCAGAGGGACCACAGTATAAAGTGCTGAGTGAAGTTGTATGAATTTAGTGGACCTGAACAGGGAAGTAGCCTGAGGGAAGCAAAATGGGAAGTTGCAAAGGGTGTGGCAAGCGCATGTAGGTCTGTGGGGATATGGGATGCATACAATACTGGAGGACAGATATATTCTGTGATACTTGTTCATTGCTGGGTGGATGTCTCTTTCTCTCTGTTACACACACACACTGGTAACAAATGCACACTTTATCAGCTGCCAACATGCTTTTTTGATTTGCATTGCAAATTCATCCCTAGCTCAGAGAGAAGCGGAAGCTTTGGCAGCTTTTCAGTTGACTTGTCCTGATCAGACAAATAGTAATGTCTCTCCTTTCCTCCTAAACAGTTGCCCCTTTTTCCTATTTTAGAGCTGGCTCATGCTCTCATAGTACTAGAATCTGGGGCTCAGCAATAAAAGATGAATGTGATGGGTGATTTAGATCAGAATAAAAAGGAAGAACTTCCCATTGTTGTGTGCCTTCCAAGACCAGAAGTTGTTCTTGGCAAGATTTGTTCAGAGGGGAGGTGCCAGTGCCTTCCTCTGAGAGAGTGTGACTTGCCCAATGTCATCCCATTGATTTCTATGAATTGTGATCTTTGAATGGCGATTCTATCATGGGATTTTCTTGGCAGGTTTTGTTCAAAGTGACTTGCTTTTGCCTTCCTGTGAGATAATGTGACTTGCCCAAAGTTACACAGTGAGTTTTTATGGCTGAGCAGGGATGCCATGCTGACATTCATACATACGTGCACCATACTTGGTGAAAATGATATCACCAAATCATGTAGTGATAGCAGTCCATGTGAACAGTTTTATAGGGGACAATAGGCAAATCCATGTCAACAGGGCCAACGAAGGCTACCAGGTGCAGCAAATGCAACAAGAGATGTTACTTTAAAGACTATCTCATTTTAATATGGGTTTCTGTGGATCACAGACCTCTTAATCTACAACTCCTCTAAAATATAATTTATTCGCCTTTTCAGAAAGTTTATTTAGTGTTTTGAGTGTCTGGCTGGTACTGAGAGTTGAAGTAGGATCTGATTCCCTGCTCAGCCACTGAAATCCACTGGGTGACTCTGGGCATTCTCTCAGTCTCGGAGGAGAGCTGTGGCAAACCTCTGAAGAAATCTTGCCAAGAAAACCCCAGGAGAAGGGTCACCATAAGTCAGAATAGATTTGAAGAGCTATTCCAGCAAAGCCTTTTAAAATGCTATGAGACTCTTTGTGGTTTTGGCTGCAAGAAACAATAATATGGGCCACTTCTCTGCTAATCCTTCTTCTCTCTAGTGACAGAAGTCATTGGCATTTGTACATCAGGTGCTGGAGAGCATGAAGGTGGGGGATTTCGTTGTAGCTCTGTCTTGCTGTTGAGCTCCCCAAGGGCAAGTAGTTGGCCACTGTGAGAACAGCATGCCCTTTGGTCTGATCCAGCAGGACTCTTCCGCTCACACATGGCTCCACTTTCCTTGATGAAGCGGGGCTGTGTATGTGAAAAAGATCCACCAAAAGTGGAGACTTGATGGCATGAACCTATGACCTTCTGCATGCAAAAGATCTGCTGTGTTCTAAATCTAGATCCATCAAAGCTCATTCCCACAGTATCTTTCTTTGGGATACAATCCCTAGAATCTTGTAGAGGTTTTTCTGGAAGCTGTAGAAAAGGTACATCTACATTGTAGAATGAGTACAGTGTCACCCCACTTTAACTGCTATGGCTCAGTGCTATGGACTCAAGGGAGTTGTAGTTTCACAAGGTTGGCTTTCTTTTCCAAAAAGTGCTGGTGCCTGTCCAAACTACAGCTTCTGATTCTATAACACTGAGATATGGTAGTTAAAGTAGCATCAAACTGTGCTAATTCTACAATATAGATGTACTCTTAGTATATGATTGACTGCTCAGATTAAACCAAGGAATATGGCAAAGAAAAGTTTGGGAAATTATGTATTCCTGGATTATTTGAACTGGAATAGTGGGAGACTGAGCTTGGTATTTTTTTCATCTGATGCCAGTGTTCTGTCATGGAGTTATCATCCTCCTAAATCCGCACTTACTTCTTCATATGTATGGCAAGGATATTTCTTGAAGTTGTAGCCTACAAAGGGTGAGTAATATGTATGAATAACACACCCTGAATAGTTTCTGGGAAAAACTGAAGTCATCATTTTCAGATAAGGATGTGTGAGGCCATTCAGTTAACATTTTAAAGTGATCTTACCCAATTTATATATCTTGATCTGATAATCTTAACAAAAGCAGTTTTTCTTTTCTGAAGCCTTGAACACAGCTCTTCAGCCAAACAAAAAGTGTACAAGACAGCAAAGTATGAAGGTAAAGTCTGCAGAAATAATATGTCAATTAGTGAAAATGCAAAAGCAACTTTTATTGAGGGAGATGGTTTATCTGTGCGCATCAGGGAAAGGGCATATAACATGGGCAATCAAGTTGTGCATGGACTTACGATTCCACAGATTTGGTCGAACCATAATTTTTTGATGTTCACCAGATCACCTGCGTCTCTGTCCAAAGATGAATGAGGTAGAGTGAGATTTTCCTTTCTTTCCTGAAAAAGAGCAACGCAAAAACTCACAGGTTTGCCTTATTATTTCTGCCCCCTGCAGGGTCTCGGCTCCTGTGCTGAGATGACCCCCCCGCGCCCCTCGTGCCCGCACCGCCATGGACGCCTCCTCTAATCCTGCCTCCTCCTGCTCCTCCGCTGCTGTCCCTTCGGTCGACGGGCAGGATGACAGGGCCACGCTTTGGCCCCCTCAGGGCTCTCCTGCCTCTCCAGCCACCAAAGAACCCCCCCTCCTCCTTGCGGACCCTTCCTCCTCCACCTCCCCTTCTGACGAAACCATGAGGCCCTGCTCCAGTTCCCAAGCAACGCTTGGCTCCGCGAAGCTCCCGGCAGCCATCTTGCCTGCCCCACAGCTCCAAGCAGACTGTGGCCCAGCGACACGTAACCAGTCCCCCTTCCCACAAGCAACATCCCCTGAAGAAGATGGGGAGAAGCAAGAAGCAGAAGGTGGAGATGAAGCAGAAGATGGCGGACGCGAGGCCCAGCTCTTCTTCTTTGCCGAAGGCTCAGCCTATCTCCTCAATGGCGGCCATGTTCTCTTACCAAAGGGCTCCCCTAGCACCACGGCTCCCCCAGTGTCCATCCTCCACGTCCAGCGCGGTGGAGGCCCTAACCAAGGCTTTATGTCTACTGACCAAATGTCCCAGAATACCTCAGCGCCAGGCGAGTGGACTCCTCATGGCGCCTTCTACAGTTACCGACTGACCGGGCCTGCCGCTCGAACCACATCTGCCAAAAACGCTCCCACCAAACCCAAAGATGCCCCCACCGCCCATGGGGAGGATGAGGAAAACCCCAAAGGGGAAGCCAACCGTGGCCAAGAAGAGGAGCTACCAGGGACGCCCATCTGGCTTTGCCTAATATGCCGTCTCTCTTTCCGCCGGGGTCGCTCTTTGGCAACTCATGCCCATGCAGCCCATGCGGTGCAGCTGAGCACCAACGAATGCCAGGCCCTGTCCAGAGAGGCTTCTGCCGTGTTCCAGGGTACCACACTTGGCTTCCTAGAACCAAATAATCCCACCATCAGGGCAGACCTCAATGCCAGAATGTGTAGCAGATGGGTGAATGTAACGGAAGAGAAGGAAGAGGAGAAGGAAGAAACAAAGAGCCAAGAAAGTCAATGTGAGCCACCTGATGCCAAAGATTCAAGGGTCGGCGGTGCGCACAGGGCCAAGGGGAGTATGGAGGAGGACAAACCAGAAGAGGAAGAAAAGGAGGAGAAGGAGGAGGCAGTAGCAGCATTGGCAGCTGAAAACCACAAAGAAGAGGACAGGCTTCTTCCAGACCAAAGCTCAAATGGCCAAAGCCCACCCATGGGTGCCAACACCCTCCTCTCAGAAACACCTTTAATGAAGGCCAACACCTCTGAAGCAACTGCAAGCATTGGGTTGCTTAAGGAAGAAGTCAGCATGGAGTTTGCCAATGAACCTGCAGAGTTTGGGTCAACCAACGAGGTCACCTGTACGGAATTAGCTGGCAAAGAAGTCAGCGACACCGGAGCAACCACCAAAATTAGTAACAGCCTAGCCAATGACACTGATTCCAGTGGAACTGGATTGGTCCATAATATTTCGACAGATGACTTGGTACTCCCTGCCAGCAGTGTTGGGATGGCCAATGACATATCTAGCATTGGCTTTGAAATCAACAACGGGATAAGCAACAACAGTCACAATGGAGGGCCCAGCCTTTCCTTTGGTGAGGATTTTACCACCATGGCCTACTCTGGGTTGACCTTATCTGGCCACATGTCCCTGCTACATTCACGCAACTCCTGCAAGACTCTTAAATGTCCCAAGTGCAACTGGCATTACAAGTACCAGCAAACCTTGGACGTGCACATGAAAGAGAAACACCCGGAGAACAACAGCCACTGTGCGTATTGCAGCACTGGGGGGGCACATCCCCGCCTTGCCAGGGGCGAGAGCTACAACTGTGGCTACAAACCCTATCGTTGTGAGGCTTGTAACTATTCCACCACCACCAAGGGCAATCTCAGCATTCACATGCAGTCCGACAAGCACTTAGCCAACCTGCAGGGCTACCAGGCCACGGGAGGAGGCGGGACCTCCTCGGTGGTAGCAGCCCCGCCGGTGACCCCTTCCCCATCTTCCCCCGATGAGAAGGAATCAAAAGGCAAATCCTCCTGGCAATGCAAAGTCTGCAGCTATGAGACCAACATCTCTCGCAACCTGCGGATCCACATGACGTCCGAGAAGCACATGCAGAATATGCTCTTGCTCCATCAGGGGTTGCCCTTAGCCCTGCCGGGGCTACTGGGGCAACCCCAGGCCCCGCCTGGAGGCAAAACACAGGCCGAGCTCTTCCAGTTCTACGGGGCACAGACCCTCGGGCATTCCCATCACCCACATTCCCATCATGCTCACGCTGGGGGCAACCCAGGCCTGCGGAGTGATAAGCCCATGGAGCAAACCCAACTGTTGCTCAACGGAGGCTTCGCACACCTCAGTTCAACTGGCAGGAAGATAGCCGCTTTGGGGTCAGGTAAGGGAAAATCGGCTTTTCCTACTTTCCTGTTAATGTTAAACAGGCTACACCTAATCTTTGGCCTTTACTTCTCCATTCTCAGGCTTCTGATCACTTTTTCTCTTTCTGATAATTTTTTGTGTACTTGTCGTTCAATCTTCTTTTTTCCCCCATAAGATCTTTTAACTTTTTTGTGGGGCAACCCCGGGCCCTGCCTTCCAGTTTTTGCTCTTCCAGTTCTACAGGGCACAGACCCTTAAGCATTCCCATCACCCACATTCCCATTATGCTCACGCTAGGGGCAACTCCAGCTGGTAATAGCCAAATTTGACTTTTGTGGGGTAACCTTTGGCCAAGCACCCTTAAAAACCCAAGGCAAAAGGTATACCAATTGATCTGGAATTTTTTTTTTCATCCTACCTTTCTCCAAAAATGCAGGTTTTTTGGTAATGTTGGTTAGGAGCTTGGGCACCATAACATGGAGTTGGGTTTCCTTTCACGTTGCATTTATTTAGGCTTGTACTTCCATCCAAATATATTCTATATCCCTCACTTATTTCTCCCAATCTTTTCCCTGCAGCCCCTGCATCACTCTCTCCGGAAACCACCACTCCTACTCCATTGCCACCCCATTCTGGATCAGACCTGACAGTTCCCCAGAGATTGTTTGGCTGCCTGGTGTGCCAAGCATTCAGCACCGATAGCCTGGAAGCGCTATTACGCCATGCTTCCGTACCACGCTCACTGCCCGAGGCTGAGTGGAAGGAGGTGTCCGGCGACTTACACCGATGCAGGCTCTGCGCATATGGCACCCAGCTGAAGGCAAACTTTCAGCTCCATCTCAAGACAGACAAGCACGCCTTGAAGTACCAGCTGGCGGCCCACCTGCGAGAAGGGGGCAATGTTGGAGTGCACCTAGGGGCGGACCTTCCACTTGGCCCACCCCTTCATTTGCATTGCAACCTCTGCGAATATGAGACCAACAGCAAGGAGAAGATGCGGTTGCATGTGGCTGGTGCTGGACACCAGGAGGCACTGCAAGGTTACAAGGTATGAAGTTAGGTGAGGTGGGGTCAAGTGGAGTGGATGGGGCTTAGGGATAACATAAATGGTAGTAGTCAAGGAATGATGAAACCACATTTGTTGTCTTGAAGAAGCTTATAGAAGGTGCTTAAAGGTTTATGGGTGTGATCAAGTAAAAAAGATGAACTGGATTTCAGAGAAATGTCGACAGATTCCTGTATGGGCAGAGATGTTGGATTATCTGTTTTTTGTAGTCCCTTTTTGTAATTCTAGGCAAACAATGTTTCTAGAAATCCTTAAGGGATTATTGAGAGAGGTATAGACTGATTATATAGGCATTGAGCATGCCTTATCCAGAATCCTGAAATCTTCCAAAATTCTCCAATTGGGTGGCTGAGATAGTGACACTTGTGCTTTTTGATGGTTCTGTGTACTATGTTTTCATGAACAAAATACTACAAATATTGTGCATAAAATGCCCTTCAGGCTATGCATATGAGGTATATATGAAACACAAGTGAATTTCATGTTTGGACTTGGGTCCCACCTCCAAGATATCTCATTAGGTAGATATATGGAAATCTAGGGATTCCAAAATCCAAAAAAAAGTCCAAAATTCAAAACACCTGTTTCCAAGTATTTTTGATAAACAATACCCTACCAGTACCTTGGGATTTCTTTAATGTGTCAAGGTTTATGGTGGTCCATGATAGCATTACGCAAAGATATCTGACATTTTTGGTCTCAAGCATTTTGGATAAGGAATACTCAACCTGTACTTCAACAATGGCTGAAGAAAAGATTGGAAGTCATTTTTACTTTTTCCTTCTTTTTTCTATCCAGTTTCTTTTTTATTTTTACCTATTTCCCTTCTCTTTCTTCCATTTTCTCTCTTCTTTGTTTATATTTATATAACAAAGCATTTTATTATTTATTAAAAATCTTAATAAAAATGATAAAAAGGAACCAAGAAGATGCCAAGGGGTGCAGTTTTTGGTAGGATAAAGGTAGTGGATCCCCTTCTTGCTGGCTGTAGCTCTTTTGGTTTCTACCATCAGTTCCTTCTGGAAATGGAGGCGACGTCGGCTCCATCCACAGCAGGATCCGAATCGGCCCAATTCCACTGCCTCCTCTGCAACACGGATGCTCTGAACCGCTTAGTGATGATCCAACACCTTCGTTCCCCCCAACACCGAGATGCGCATGGCCAGTGGCGCCTCCAGCTTCTTCAGAATGGTGAAAATGCTCCGGGCCTGGAGAGATACATCTGTTTTGCTCCTGTGAACTCTGCCAGTAGCGAGCCTGCAGGTCGGCCATTGAAGGCAGCACAGATGCCCGCGTCCAGCAATGGCGGTGATTATTTTAGGGGCTCTTTAAAAAATGGAAGAAGGCAGACTGCAGGTTTTCAGTGGATAATGATATATACAGAAATCTATGAGGCATTGAAAAGAAGGCCCCAAAAGATAACCAATAAAACAGCTGTAAGAAGGCATAATTTTGCCCAAATGGTGGCTAGCACAGTCTACCTGGGTGGGGGTGCAAGGGGATCAGAGATGGTACCACATATTCTGCCATCCTTCCATTTGCCATCCCACCCTGACCCTGGCTTCCCCTTTGCTCTGTTTAATATATTCCTGTGTCTGTGAATAGTGAAGCGCGAAGCAGCTGAATGCCTTGCATCGTCCTTCCATCCTTCCTCTTCCACAACCACCGCCAACCCCTCCCTCCCACCTCCACACACCCCCCCCCCCCGCTTCATAATGGATTATGACAGATACTGGGGTGGTTGCCTAGCAACCTTCAGGAAGAATGAAGGAAAAGAGAAATGAGAGAGATGTAGGGACCATAAGCGGTGGTGGTGGTGGTGGGGGGGAGACGTAAGGAAGAAAGATAGATTTCTCTCTATTTTTCTCGCTCTTCCTCTCCCTCCCTTCTCCCCCAGATGGTAGCTGCCCCCCCCCCCACCTCTTGTCTCCTGTGCCCGAGGGGACGCCCGTCCAAGCAATGCCAGTTGGCCCTGTTCCCAGCTTCAATTTATCTCTTCAAACACCATTGACCCTCCATTCCTACCTGCATGCAGAAGTCAATAAGAATCATGTTTATAATAGAATATGGGAGAGGGGCTATGTCTGGAGTTTGTTGGGGGTGACTATAGGCCAGGACCTAATGTCAGTCAAGGTGCAGCAAGAGAGGAATAGGATACTGAGGTCTTTGGTTATAGTTTGAGAGTGATTTGGGGAAAGCTTAGTGTAAGAGAGAAGATAGGGATGAGGAATTTGGATGCACCATGGAAGAAATGTGGGGGAAACCAGGTAGTGGTGGTCCTGTGGAGAAGGGTTATGGGGAGCTTATAGGAAGAGATTTGGGGAAGCTAGAACTACAGTAGAAGAAGCATGGGGGGCACCCTGAGTAGTGAGAAATGGAGGTCTTAGCATCTTGGCGGGTGTATTGAATAGTGTTAATTGAGTTGCCAATGGCAGTGAGGTTGCTCCTACCAGGCGGGGAGGCGAGCCCGTTCGATATTAACGATCCCACTTGGGTTGAGAGTTTAATTAGTCTCTGACGAGGATAAAGTCCTAGATCGTGCGTCATTCCGACTTCCACAATGTTGGCGGCGGAATTCCCTCTGTTTCTCCCCATTTTCCTTTCAATTTTTCTGAACTTTTTGGCTTCCAGCCTTCTGAAAGAGTACTATAGGAATGAGAAGGGAGAAATGTAAACCTATCTGTGGTGGGGGGTGGGGGTGGGCTAGGATAAAAAAAAGTTTCCATCTAGACATTGGAGGTGACCAAAGGATAGTAACACCCCCTCCCATTTTTATTTTTTGGTTTTCTCCCATTTCTAGGGAAGGAAACTACATCAGACATTTCATTCCCTGAAAAAGAATTGCAGTGTCAAATTCGGACGTCTGGTGAGTTGCTTTTCCCCTCTTGCATACCATCTCGTAAGGGTACTCCTCTCCATGGCATCGTTGCACAGCACACTCCTTTGTCCTGTCTGCAGTTGTCCTCTCCACCCACCTGACTAATTTCTCTTCTCCCATCACATCCCAAAAAACTTGTGAACTGCGGTCACCCTTAGGGTCCCCACCAGGCTTCTGGTGATGTAAAGATGCCTATTTGTTGTCTGTTGGAGATGCAGTACATCCTTACTTTCTTTTCCCATCCTTTCTTTTCCCTTTTTTGCAGGTTCTAATGAAGCTGAAACGAAAGCTGGAGGTGTGGGCGATACTACTGTGAGTGGGGCATAATGGCACTGGGTGGGTGGAGGAACTGCTTGGAGTTAGGTGACCATCAGGATGATTGCCTGCATGATTCTGGAGCAGACTTGCTTGAATAGCCATCGTAGGACAAATGTTGCCACCCATCCACTCTCATACATTTCAAATGAAGTGGAGTGGCCTTAAAATATATATTGTTTGGAAGTAATGCTTTTTAAGTGATAACTTTACCTATAACTTGCAACTTTGGGAGGACTGGATCTGTTAAAAGTCACCACTTCTGAAACATGAGTGGGCATTTTAGGTCATTTTAAAGATTTGGCGGGATAAAGTATTATAAAGTTTTAAAATGCGAAAGTAATGTGTTTATAACTTGTTGCCATTGTGTTACTCACAACTTTTACAGAAATAATGGCCAACACTAATGTGCTCCCTTTAAAAACGAGTTCAGATTTGCTTGCCTGCTATCTCTCTTGTTCTTTCCAGTTCTGACTCTTTTAGATGATTCATAATTCTTATAGTTAAGATGGTTGAGAAAGATTGAGCCAATTTTCTTCCTATATCTTTCCTCTTGTTAACATCTCCTGGAAACCAGGTGTTCTGCTGTCCATACTGCAACTATGTCGACCAGTCCACCGAAGCTGTGCGGGCTCACACCATCTCCCAGCATGCTGTGCAGCCCAAGTTCCGTTGCCCACTGTGCCAGGAGCAGCTGGTGGGCCGCACCAACCTCCACTTTCACCTCAGCCACATTCACAATGTGGTGCCTGAATGTGTAGAAAAGCTGCTGCTGGTGGTGAGTGAGCTCACTGGATGATATTTCAGAAGAAAGTTAATTGGCTGGGATTGAATGGCATTGCTTCTCTTTTGGATTCCAGTGTTTCTTTTATACAACTGGGGACCAGTGATCTTCCCAGATGGGATTGATTTTGGGATCTCATCAGCCCCTGCCAGTGTGGCCAGTAATGCTGGTAGTTGTAGTTCAGAGTCACTTGGAGAGCCTCCTGTTTTGCTAGTTTACAGAGCAGGCAGTTAATTCAAGAAATGAAGTTCTTCCTTTCATGAGACAATGGAGGAAACTTGGCTTGATGAATGTCTGCTTATCCTTCTATTGCTAAAGAGGCTCTTGGAAGACAAAGATGGGCAGAGTTGAAGAAAATAGAGAGGTTAATCTCTTAAGCACTGATTGGAAAGGAACTAGAACACCAGGATAGAGTTGCACGAGTTATGATCTTGATAGAAGATGCCTTTGATCACACTAAGAGAGGTTCCTTAACTGCTGCTCTGCCATCCATGAAATGGTCAAGCAGCTTTTGTAACTTCATTACTTTAGTCTTCTCTAATTTTGCTTTGTATCTTTCTTTTTATTCAATCTCTAGGCCACCACAGTGGAAATGACCTTTACCACCAAAGTTATTCCTGGCCGCAGTGTCTCTCCTGATCCACCAAAGTCAAGTGGGACACCCAGCTCAGAGCAAGGGGCTGGAAATGAACCCAAGAGTCCCCTTGTTGGTAAGCAACATTTCTATCCTTTAGTCAAGATGGCAGCATTCACTTGTTTGACCGACCCTATTGATGGTCAGTTTGTCTTCAGAACATATAGCTTGGCACCCTAGTTATTCCATCGTTCCAAGAAAGCAGGAACTGCAGCTGAAGTAAAACTAAATGACAGATTCTCTTTGCATTTTGTGGAGCTTTTTCTTAGGTTTTCCCCCCATCCCCCAGGTGTCATAAAGGCTAGACATTTTGTTCACTAGTCTGAACATGAAAATTCATGATTCTTAGGATGCTATGGCAGGAAACTCAGTATAATACCAGTCACTCATCAATATTAGAGGCTAAGTGTAATAACAGCACAATTTGTTTGCAACTTCAGTAACACACCAAACTTTTAACATTTCTACATGTCTCAATCTCTGGATAGGTTAAGGATGGAAGCTTGACGGTAGAGCCATACTGGAAGACCTAGAGATAACTAGAGAGAACAATCTAGAGGTTCACATCTAGATTATTACACAACTACTGATCCATCTTGGGTTGTGGGATACACTACTTATGTGTAAAATCAGCAAAAAGTGGCATTCTAAAGATTAACATGCTTATTTGGTGTCAGCTTTTCTTGACCATCCACAAAAGCTTAGTTTTTAAGGTGTGATTCAAGTTTTTGTTGATTTCTAGCAGGCGGCCAACATGGATATCCAACACCAACACTGTAAGTGTACCTAACAATCTTCTCTTTTCTCTCTCTCTCTCTCTCTCTCTCTCTCTCTCTCTCTCTCTCTCTCTCTCTCCTTTCCCTTCATCAGCACCAACTGTAAGGGAGAAGACCCCTCCAGCTCCCATGCTTTGCCCTGGATCCCCTCCCCCTCCTGCCTCTTCCCCTGCTTTACCTGCAGATCCACTGGAAAAACCACCTCCAATCTCTTCGCCGCCTCCGCCGCCGCCACCTCCTCCACCACCACCTCCAGTTGTTCCTCCAGAGTCTGAAGATGAAGACCCTCCTCGATCAAATGCTCCACATGAGGAGCAGCTGCCACCATCACAGGTTCCATCTGAGATCCCTGATGTCTCGCTGCTTACTCCTCTCAGCCAAGACCCCCGGCATCCCCTTTCCTATCGCAAGGCAACCAATTTTGCCTTAGATAAGTTCTTAGATCCTGCCCGTCCATACAAATGTACAGTATGTAAGGAATCCTTCACTCAGAAGAACATTCTCTTGGTGCACTACAACTCTGTCTCCCACCTACACAAGATGAAGAAGGCCTCAGCTGATCCCTCAGCGCCATCCCGGGGTGAGTCGGGCACACCGGGGACTCTCCAGCCATCCTCAGACAAGCCCTACAAGTGTACCACTTGCCGGGTCTCATACAACCAAAGTTCTACTTTGGAGATCCACATGCGATCAGTTCTGCACCAGACCCGTTCCCGTGTAGCCAAGATGGAAGCTGCTGGCAAAGCAGAACTGCCGCCTACTGAATCAGAACATCTAAATGAGACACCATTGGAAACCGAGGTCCCCAACTGTGTGCAGGTACCAGCACTTCCATTTTTGGCACCATCCACAGCAGAACTACAACGCTTCCCCACACCCTTATTTACACCACCGCTGCTTCCACCCTTTCCATTGGTACCAGAGTCTCTCTTAAAACTCCAGCAGCAGCAGCAACTCCTGCTACCCTTTTATTTACATGATCTCAAGGTGACCCCTAAGCTGGCTTTAGCTGCCCCAGCACTGACACTCCCAACCACACCACCTGTGTTGCTGCCATCCATGCCAACCAAGGAAGAGCAAGCACCAGCAATTGCCAACAACCCTAAACCTGAACCAACTGAAGAAGCTGAAGTGGAGGAGGCAGAGGGGAGTCAGCCAGGAAATGAGGCATCCCGTACAGCAGCCAAAGCCCTTCTGGAAAACTTTGGCTTTGAGCTTGTGATCCAGTACAACGAGGGCAAGCAGCCTGCCACAGTCGCTCCAACCATTGCCCCACGTCCTCCGGTGGGCAAGCTGCAGTGCGGCACATGTGGGAAACAATTCTCCAACATGCTGATCCTAAAAACACATGAGGAGCATGTCCACCGGCGGTTCTTGCCTTTTGAGGCACTTAATCGCTATGCTGTGCAGTTTCGGAAAAGTTATGACAGCATGTATCCGCCCCTGCCACCAGTACTACCCATTGAAACTACCACCGCTTCTTCTTCTTCCGCCACTACAACTGCCGCAAACACCACCCCAATAGAGACTACCACAGTCACTGTTACACCAGCTCCCATGCCCCAGGAGATTCCCTCCCTCTGTCCTCCTTTTTTAATGCAACCCATGCCTGTGGTGGTCCCACAACCAGAAGTTGAAACCCCCCGTGTGTCTCCCGAACACTTGAAGTCTCTATGGTTTCGAGGGGAGGAGGAGGAAGGTGGCAGTGCCTCTGGAGTGCTGGAACCATCTCGGACAAATTTCCCAACAACCCGGCGCTTTTCTCGTACCAAATTCACTGAGTTCCAGTCTCAGGCTTTGCAGTCCTTCTTTGAGTCCAGTGCTTACCCTAAAGATGGAGAGGTTGAGCGGCTGTCAGCTCTCTTGGGTTTGCCCAACCGCGTCATTGTGGTTTGGTTCCAAAATGCCCGTCAGAAGGCCCGGAAGTGTGGAGGTGAAGCTGGCATGGCCAGTGGAAGTCTTAACACACAGCCTACCTGCAAGAAGTGCCGGATATCCTTCCGCTGCATCTTTGAGCTTGTGCGCCACCTCAAAAAATGCTACAATGACCAGCCTGAAGAAGGAGATGGATATGGAGTGGAGGAAGATAACGAGGGCCCTGAGGATGAAGAACAGGAGGAAGAAGATGAAGAAGAAAAGGAAAAGGAAGAGCCTTCAGGTACAGAGGGGGAAACTAAGACAGATGATACAGAAGAAAAAGTCCCAGAGGAGGAACAGCCAGCCCCAGCAGATCCATTAGAAGGTTCAAGCAACCATGTATGTGATCAGTGCCCAGCTACTTTTTCAAGTGCTGACCTCCTCAGTGTCCACCGTACCAGTCATATGCCAGCAACTGCTCCTCCACCACCCACCACTGGCCCTTCCCCCTCTCTAGATTTGCCACCCTTAGCATATTGTGAACGTACCGCCTACCCGGATTCATCTCGGGCACAAAAGCGGAAGCATGAGGATGGGAGCTTGTCACCCACTGGGAGCGAATGTGCCAGCATGGCAGGTGGGGATAGCGAGCCCCCCCGGGACAAGCGCCTCCGCACCACCATTTTGCCAGAGCAGTTGGAGATTCTGTTCCGCTGGTACATGCAGGACTCTAATCCGACACGGAAGATGCTCGATTGTATCTCTGAAGAAGTTGGGCTCAAAAAGAGGGTAGTCCAAGTGTGGTTCCAGAATACAAGAGCCCGCGAGAGGAAGGGCCAGTTTCGGTGTAACACCAGCACCACTATTCCAAACAGTAAGCCCTCACCATCGCTCCCCACTACTTTCCCAAAATTCAGCCCTTCACCACGAGATCCATCTATCCATTATGGAGCTTCCTTCACCTCCAGCCTCCCTGTGGTGAGCTTGCAGCTGCCACTAGCTAAGCCTGAAGTTCCTGCTGATGTAAACATACAGGAAGAAGCAGCTGAAGAAGAGTTATCCAAGGAGAATGAAGATCGGAGCCTGTCAGGAGGAGAGCTAAGTGACTCGTCCTCATCCTCATCTTCA
Organism: Anolis carolinensis; assembly: GCF_035594765.1. Lineage (NCBI taxonomy): Eukaryota > Metazoa > Chordata > Lepidosauria > Squamata > Anolidae > Anolis > Anolis carolinensis. The sequence continues at coordinate 7,942,117 of NC_085846.1, forward strand.
TTAGCTGATCTGGATTTCTCCAGTAACCGGCGGAGTCGAGCAGTGGATGGTGGATCTGGAGGCATGCATGACTCTTTGGGCCAGCGCCGCTATCGGACACAGATGTCCAGCATCCAGTTGAAGATCATGAAGGCTTGCTACGAGGCCTATCGAACTCCCACCATGCAGGAGTGTGAGGTGTTAGGTGAGGAGATAGGGTTGCCCAAGCGGGTAATCCAGGTCTGGTTTCAGAATGCCAGAGCAAAGGAGAAAAAGGCTAAGGCAGCCACTGGTGATGAGGGCACCCCCAATGCTCAGGCTCAGTCTGAGTGCCCCTACTGTGAAATCAAATATGATTTTTATGTGTCTTGCCGTGGACACCTCTTCTCTAGGGGCCATCTTGCCCGACTCAAGGAAGCTATCAAGGCCCAGCTCAAGAGTGAGAGCAAGTGCTATGAGTTTGTGCCAGACAAAGGGACACCATCTCCAACCAGGTTGGGCTCCTCAGTGCCTCCCACCACTGTGTCATCTTCCCTGGGAAGCATGGCACCCTTTGTGCCAGGTGAGTGAGCAGTAAAAAAAAGGTAAGGTATGTTACATCCAAGAGTAGAAACCCAAGGCTCTATCTTCTTTTACAGGGGCATGTGATATCTCCGTCATACAGTTTTACCACTCAGTCATTTTCAGTGGAGGTTTTCAGTTTCAGGCCACATGCTTGTATCCTTTTTATTCCAAGATGCAATGTTTCAAACTTTCCTTCCATCTTGTCTTCATCTCTCTTCTATCACTTCCATCTCTTAAGATTTCTGTTGTGGTCAGTGAGTCAGAGGAGACTCTTAAGTTGAAAATAGTATAGGATCGCCATTCTCTGCCACTTCTGCATCAGCTAACCAAGGACTGCAGATGTATCCTTTGCCAGAAATAAAACACAATAATAGCTCTTAGATGCAGGTATTCAATTGTGGAGGATAGATGGTTTATCTGTACCTTCTTGATTATGCCCCTAGACCAGTTATGCTCAACCTGTAGGTCCCAGAAATCCTAACAGCCAGTAAATCGGCTGGGATTTCTGGGAGTTGTAGGCCAAAACACCTGGGGACCCACAGGTTGAGAACCACTGCTCTAGACCTTTAAGAAGGGATGGAGGTGGGGGCAGCAAAAGGTAGTGAAAGCAGAAGGAATTAAGAGGACAGTAATTTCACGGCTTTTTCTCTCTCTCTCATTTCAACAGGTCCATCTTCTTCCTCTGGAGTTCTGAGCAACCCTTTGTCCGCCAGCCAGCCAGGCCCTCCTTTACCTCAACAGCTTACTCCAGAGCCGGCTCAGCTTGGTCCTGCAACAGAGCCTGCTCCTGTTCCTGAGGCTGCCCCAAGCGACAGCCAGGCAGACCCCTCTTCAAATCCAGCCCAGGAACCCTCCTTGTCCTCCACTGCCACACTGAAGAACCTCAAGACGTTAAAGGCCGCCGTTCCAGCTCTCTTGGGTGGCCAGTTCCTGCCCTTCCCTTTGCCGGCAGCCACAGCCGCGGCCCCCTCACTGTTTGGTGCCCAGCTGCCTGGGGCTTACTTCCAGCAGCTTTACGGCATGAAGAAGGGGCTCTTTCCCATGAATCCTGTCATACCTCAGACACTTATGGGGCTGCTGCCCAGCCCCCTGCTCCCAACGCCCACGCCTGAGCCACCTGTGGAGGTATCAGAGGCCCCTGGCATCTCTACGGTTGACGTGACTCACCAGTACCTTTGCCGCCAGTGCAAGGCAGCCTTTGAGAGTGAAGGGGCAGCTGCTGCCCACCAGGCTGCTTTCTGCTACTTTGGGCGCCAGCCCCCTGCTGCCCCACCTCCGCTGCGGGTGCCCGTGTGCACCTACCATTGCCTGGCCTGTGAGGTGCTTGTGAGCGGACGTGAGGCGCTGGGGGCCCACCTGCGCTCCAGCGCTCACCGGCGCAAGGCCGGATCCAACGCAGCAACCGCATCGGTGTTTGCCAAAGAGGAATCCAAATTACCTCACTCGGACTCCAACCCAAAAAGTAACGCTACCTCTACGACACTACTAGCTTTATAGAGACGGATGCTACACTGCCACCATTGAGAGAGAATGACTAATGAACCAGCCAGTGGTGGGGTGGATACCACTTGAGTGCCACCCCTGCCCAAATCCAATAACCCTCATGCAAAGCCCAACTCAACCTCTCCCTTTTCTTACTGCCAGCAAGGAAGAGCAAACAGCACATATAAGTGATAGAAGCCCACCAACTGCCCGAGCCAATCCCAGTCATTCACTCATCTCAGACCCCACTCTTTGTTCCAAAGTGTGCACATCTTGTGCCACTCATTTTGTAGAATTGTCACTTGCCCCTGAGGTTGAACAGGAATGCAGTCTGTCCATACAGAATGGCTTTGTGCTCTTTCTATGGTATAGGATTGGTTTGGATGAAGGAAATGGGACTTCTTATAGAACAAGGCTGAAAACCTTGCTTTTCTGCAGATGTTGCTGCAGGGCACTTCCCAGCATTCCTGACTACCAGCTGTGCTGGTCAAGGTCGCTGAGACTTGCCTGTCTAACAGCTCCAAAAAGGCTGCATGAATGCCAACCCCAGTATAGAATATGGAAGTTATTTTCCTTGACCTAAGCAAATCCTTTTGACACTTCTGCCTACACCGACTCACATATCTTTGCCAACTAAACTGATCAGCCCTATCCTATATACCATCCCATGTGTCACTTGAGCCTGATTCCCTACCTCTCCAACTAACCTGCCTCCCAAAACTGGATCCTACTTGGACCGCCAGAGCTGACCAAATCCAATATGGATGCCAGCTCTCATCCATTCCCTCTCGCTTACCAGTGTATTCCAGTCTTCCATCTCCTGTGGCATACACATGTACCTCATGTGAGAGTTGCTTATTGTTCAGGACTCCCATTGCATCTTAGAAGAACTTTTTGATATTTCTGCCAAGAATCTCAAGATGAACCCTGCCATTTTACGCTCACATGTTCCCTATACTTAGGGCTTTTCACCTGTGGGTGAGTTCTCCCTACACCTTTTGTATCCCCAGGCAGCAACATCTCTCCTCACATCAATGGAAATGCTCTCAAATTACTCCATCTCGTCTTACATATTTCCCCCTTTACATTGCCACATGTGGCCCAAAGCCCTTCTCTTGCCACAAGTGTGCTCAGACCTTCCTTTAAAACAGCAGCTGGCACACTCTCGACAACCTTGTGCACCCAAGTCTCCTCTCTCTCTTTTACACACACACCTGTTAGAGCTCCCTCTCTCACACTCACCTTCCACCCTTTTACTGTGTTACAAACTGAAGAAGGCCAAAAAAAGCAAAGCAAACAAAAAGTATGGACAGAATGAAAATGATGAACCCAAGGAGACAAAACTTAGGGGAGGGTGGGGGGCAAGATGAGAAACTGAGTCCCCCCTCCCCACCCCCACCCCTCCCAGAGCATGCGCTGCCCATTGTGTATAAAAATGACCGTCAAGGATGGATGGACAGACTCCCGAACTGTTGATGGATTTGAACGACTTGAACAGCAACCAAACAGGGAAAGAAAAAGGCATTGCTTTTTTCTTTCCCACCATTTCTTTTTTCCTCTCTCTCCTCCTCCTCCTCCCCAGTTGGGTCTTTACCTGCCCCGGGGAACCAAATAAAACCGACAACCTCGCTGTCTTTTTCCTCCTGATAGACGTGACTTCCGTCTCTGTGCGGGAAACGACACAAAACCTACTCCAATGGCTTTAAAAAAACCCGAAAACCAGAAGGATCCTCCCGTCATGCACACACAGCCATGCGTCGTGTGCCGACGTCCTTGCAAAAAAGAAAAAAGAAAGAAAAAAAGAAAAAAAACACAAAAAACCCTCTTTATGAATCCAAAGCTCTTAAAAAACTTCTATACAATAACCAAAAAATATGAAAACCAACAGTGAGAGAGAGACTACCCACTAACAAAAAGGAATAATAAAAAGCAAACTGGAAATAATTTTTTAAAAGAAAAAAGACATAAGATGATGAAGAAAAAAGTCAACCTTTTACATTTCCCCGTCCTCTTTGTGTCAATTCTTTTGGGGTTCCTTTTCCTGTTCTTTTCATTCCTTCCCGTTACGTGTTTTGACGTCCTCCCAAGCCAACCAAGATGGACGTGAATTTTAAGAAGTTGATGAAAGTGGAAACCTGTGGGGTAGAAAAAGGGGTTAAAGAAAAAGCCGCACTTAACCAAACGAACTACATATGGGGTGTTAAAGAGGGATGGGGTTCTTCAGTGGCTCGCCCTCTGGACCACCCTGTTTTCCTCAGAACCCCCTTCTCCCCACAACTTTACACCCCAAATGGGGAGAAGGGAAAATGTCTTTCTGTTGTGTATTTAAAGGGGGGGATGGGGAACAATAAAAAAGAAATAAAATTATATTAAAGAGATGATCTGGAAAAAAATCCAAATGTGCTTCTGGCGGGAAGTAATGGTTAGTCTTCCAATATTGCTGGAGGGTGAGAGTGGGAAAGTTACATGAATTGAGACCAGCATTTCTCTTTCCTAAATCTAGTTCCTCTTGTTTAAGGTATAGGTTGAGTATTTCTTACCTGAAATGTTTAGAATCAGATGTGTTTTGAATTTCAGATTTTGATGGATTTTGGAATATCTGTGTTTGCATATGCATACATAGATATCTTGCAGTCTAAATACAAAATTCATGTATATTTTATATAGACCTTATACACATAGCCTGAAGGTCATTTTATGCAATATTTTAAATAATAAATTTATGCATGATATTTAGTTGATATACAGTGAACCATCAAAAATCAAAAGTGTCACTATCTCAGGCATCCATGTGGACAATGTTAGATTTTGGAGTATTTCAGATTGGAGAATTCCGGACAAGAGACGCTCAACCTATATCGATGATTTACAGTATCTTTACACCTGCTTGAACTGGTGGCACTTTTTAAAAGCTCCACTTCCTCAGTTGTTCACCTTTAGTCTTGTTTTATCTGTGTTATGAATGTTATTATATGGCCAAGATAGCAATTTATAAATTTGCAATTTACAGCAAGCTGATGCAAAAGAATTTAAGCTTTGCAGTTACAAAACCCAAGGCAATCACTTGTGAACGGATCAAATTATTAATTATCAAATTTCATTCAGACAAAACCTAATCCGATTATTTCTGTGTTTTCCTAAAACCCAAAAGGAAATCCCAAGATACAAATCTTGTGTACTCTAAAACACCGCTTCTCAAACTGTTGTTTCTGACCCTAAATGCCCTTTGGTTCAATGTTAGGGTCACAAAAAACATGGCAACAGTAAAGGGTTTCTGATTGCCACATTTCCACAAACAAGCAGTGTTTACAGTGGACTCATAGAATCATATAGTTGGAAGAGACCTTGTTGACCATCCAGTCCAAACCCCTGCCAAGAAGCAGAAAAATCTCAAAGCACCCCCGACAGATGGCCATCCAGCCTGGTCAAAAGCCTCCAAAGAAAGAACGTTCACCACACTCTGGGGCAGAGTTCCACAGCTGAACAGCTTTCACACTTAGGAAGTTCTTCCTAATGTTCAGGTGGAATCTCCTTTCCTTTAGTTTGAAGCCATTGTTCCATGTCCTAGTCACCAGGGCAGCTCCCTCCTCCCTATGACTTCCCCTCACAATCTTGATACATAGCCCTCATCATGCCTCCTCTCCGCCTTCTCTTCTGCAGGCTAAACATGCCCAGCTCTTTTAAGCTGCTCCTCATAGGGCTTGTTCCCTAGACCCTTGATCGTTTTAGTCACCCTCCTCTGGACACATTATAGCTTGTCAACATCAACTTCAATTGCGGTGCCCAGAATTGGACACCGTGTGATTCCAGATGTTGTCTGACCAAGGCAGAATAGAGGGGTAGCATGACTTCCCTGGATCTAGACACTAGACTCCTATTTAAGCAGGCCAAGATCCCATTGGCTTTTTAAACCACTGCATCACATTGTTGGCTCATGTTCACTTTTCCGTCCATAAGGACACCAAGATTTTTTTGCACACGTACTGTCAAGCCAGGTGTCCCCCATTCTGTATCTTTGCATGTCATTTTTTCTGCCTAGGAGTCTCTTGCATTTGTCCCTATTGAACTTCATTTTGTTAGTTTTGGCCAATCATATCTAATCTGTTAAGATCATTTTGAATTCTGCTCCTGTCTTCTGGAGTATTGACTCTCCCTCCCAATTTTGTGTTATCTGCAAACTTGATGATGATCATGTCTTCTAACCCTTCATCTAAGTCATTAATAAAGATGTTGAACAGAACCAGGCCCAGGACGGAACCCTGCTTATGGCACTCCACACAACACTTCTTTCCAGGATGAAGAGGAAACATTTGTGAGCACCCATTGGGTTTGTTCGCTTAACCAATTAGAAATCTACCTAACCATAGTTTTGCCTAGCCCACATTGAACCAGTTTCCTTGCCAGAAGGTCATGAGGGACCTTGTTGAAGGCCTTACTGAAATCCAGATATGCTACAACTATGGTGTTCCCTGCATCTGTCCAGAAAGTGGAAAAGTTTTTATGAAGTGCAGAAAGTGCTTCAGCTGCATTCCATACAAAGGGAAATCAGGCTGCTAGCCAGCCTTGCAAAAGCTGATTTATTAGCAGTAAATATTTGATTTTTATATGTATTTTATATAAATATATACCTGGGGTCATGAAAAATTTCGCAGACAGAAAGGCATCATGAGTGGGAAAAATTTAAGAAGCCCTACTTTGGAACGCTGTTTATCCTTTGCTAACAATACCCCAAAACAAAATGTCCATAGAAAGAAAAATACACTTTTTATGAACTCACAAGTCAGAAGGGGAGGAAAAGGCAATGACCAAAAATCCAAAAAAAAAGTGTGGGTCTAAAATTAGTATGATACAATTTGATGTTATGCTAAGTCGAATACTCTTAGCTGTTACAGTAGAGTCTCACTTATCTAACATAAAAGGGCTGGCAGAATGTTGGATAAGCAAAAATGTTGGATAATAAGGAGGGATTAAGGAAAAGCCTATTAAATGTCAAATTATGTTATGATTTTACAAATTACGCACCAAAACATCATGTTTTACAACAAATCGACAGAAAAGGCAGTTCAATACACGGTAACGTTATGTACTAATAACTGTATTTACGAATTTAGCACCAAAACATTGCAGTGTATTGAAAACATCAACTACAAAAACTGGTTACTAACAAAAATGAACTTACAATAACAACATTGTTGGAAATTAAATCCGTAAAAAGTTCAGTCTTTGCTGCCTAGAGAAACGGCTGTGGATCCGGGCAGGAGGCTGACTGAGTTGGATAATCCAGAACGTTGGATAAGCGAAAGTTGGATAAGCAAGACTCTAATGTATATAATTTTCTCAGAGTAGAGGGAATAAACCTAAGCCTACACAGGCCCACCTTGCCATCCAATACATCTGACTGGCTACAAAAATATAATACAGTAGAGTCTCACTTATCCAACAAAAGCGGGCTGGCAGAATGTAGGATAAGCGAAAATGTTGGATAATAAGGAGAGATTAAGGAAAAGCCTATTAATGTCAAATTACGTTATGATTTTACAAATTAAGTACAATAATATCATGTTTTACAACAGAAAAAGCAGTTCAATACATGATCATGTTATGTAACAATTACTGTATTAACGAATTTAGCACCAAAACTTCGCAATGTACAGTAGAGTCTCACTTATTCAACATTCGCTTATCCAACGTTCTGGATTATCCAACGCATTTTTGTAGTCAATGTTTTCAATACATCATGATATTTTGGTGCTAAATTCATAAATATACAGTAATTACTACATAGCACTACTGCGTATTGAACTACTTTTTCTGTCAATTTTGTTATATAACATGATGTTTTGGTGCTTAATTTGTAAAATCATAACCTAATTTGATGTTTAATAGGCTTTTCCTTGATCCCTCCTTATTATCCAACATATTTGCTTATCCAACGTTCTGCCGGCCCGTTTATGTTGGATAAGTGAGACTCTACTGTATTGAAAATTTTACTACAAAAACATTGGCTACTAAAAGGCAAATTGTGTTGGATAATACAGAACGTTGGATAAGCGAGACTCTGCTGTATTAAAATCATAGCCTGACTCCTAGCAGGGTTTGGAAGGAAGACATTATAAAGGTTACATTTTCTTAGTAACGAGAGATACTTTTCAAAAGTACTGGAATTAAGCCCTTTGGCCAATATTACATTCCTTTTTTTAAAATTACTTCCCATTAGTTTAAAAGGTCGTGTTTAATAGTGCTTTTATTGGGCACTTTTTGACAGGATTTCCTCACAATTTTGCGCAATTCTAAAGACCTTGGAGAAAAGCAATGAGTAATGCAACCATCTACTTTCCCAGATTTGTAACTAACTGTACCAGCCAGGGAATGAATTTCTCTCAAAAGTTACTTTTACATGCTCTGAGTATAGGCCCTGGAAGCCACATTTAAACTCTTTGTTGGGCCTATCACTTACCTTGAATCCATCAAACATCCCAGTTTCTGCCATTTGCTTCCACTTAAAAAAAAGGGAATTCATAAACATTTTGGCCACCTATGCCTCCACTCCCCCACCCCAAAATAATTGAGGGAATAGTTTCTCTATTATCCTATAACTGGGAAAACTTGGAACTGGTTGTGCCTTCTGTTGCTACGGAAACGGGTGCCATTTTGGGAGCTAGGGAACACGTTGCCATGGAAACAGCCGCCATTTTGGGACCCATACTGTACATGGAAGGCTTCCTCTTATAAAGTTAGGCCAAGGCTACTCAAGTCTGTTGCCCTGGTTCAGTCCTACAGGATCTACTGTCGCCAAAAAAAGGCCATGGCGGTGTTGCCAAGTGAGTACTGGCCCTTGAGTGGAGAATTTGTGTGCTATTTGTCCTTGCTGATTTTACCTTATGCATATATTCTCTCGGGATCTCTAGACAAGGCATGCGCAAACTTGGGCCATCCAAGTGTTTTGGACTCCAACTCCCACCATTCCTAACAGCCTCAGGCCCTTTCCTTTCCCCCCCTCAGCCGCTTATGCGGCTGAGGGGGTAAAGGAAGGGGCCTGAGGCTGTTAGGAATGGTGGGAGTTGGAGTCCAAAACACCCGGAGGCCAGGCCGAAGTTGGCCCATGCCTGCTTTAAACCCACCAGTGTGATTGTATTGTCAGCTCCTCCAGACCGTATCTACTATACATATAGCATGAAGATCATTTTATGCAGTATTTTTAAATATTTGTTTTACATGAACCTAAATTTGTGTCTCCTGAACCAACGGAAAGCAAACTTATCACAATCATAACGACCAATGTGGACTATTTTGGAGTACAGTAGAGTCTCACTTATCCAACATTCTGGATTATCCAACACATTTTTATAGTCAATGTTTTCAATATATCTTGATATTTTGGTGCTCAATTTGTAAATACAGTAATTACTACATAGCATTACTGTGTATTGAACTACTTTTTCTGTCAAATTTGTTGTATAACATGTTTTGGTGCTTACTTTGTAAAATCATAACCCAATTTAATGTTTAATAGGCTTTTACTTAATCTCTCCTTATTATCCAACATATTCGCTTATCCAACGTTCTGCCAGACCGTTTACATTGGATAAGCAAGACTCTACTGTATTTCAGATTTTCCAGATAAGAGATGCTCAACACCCGGAAAGCATCTTTCCCAAATGCTTTCCTCTCATGTACAAATAAACCATTTTGTGATGAAGACAAATCTGCACACAGCCGAGCAAATCTAAACACGAAAATGAAATCACTGCAGTATGACTAACTAGGAAACAGCACCGAGGAAGCATTGTTTGAAGCGCATAGCGAACACCAGGCTTGACTTTCAGGGAATTACAACGTTCTGGGTTTCTTTTTAAATGCTTGTTTGCAAGTCATTTCGTAAGAAGCAAAAAAAAAAAAAAGCCATAGGACCAACGGCACTCCAAAGAGGATGCAGTTTTCCTATTGTCCATAGATGTCTCCCAGATGTGTCTCTTATACCACCCATCGATTGGAAACAGGCTTCATGAAAGTGGAGGTGAGAGTATGGAAAGCCATCCTCAACTACTGGCTACTAGTGTTGTGCTTTTGTATGGAATTGCTGTTTGTTTTGTGTAGTTTCATTCGTGTCATCTCATTTTCGTATTGTGTCCTGCCAACGAAAATGGGCTGCCTATACAACACGAATGTGTGTCTCGCAAGGGCTGGAGGGGGGAGGGAGGAAGAAGGGGGTTTTGAACTACACACACAAGTTCCCCAGCCAAACCCACTTGATATTGATATTAAAGTACAGTAGAGTCTCACTTATCCAACATAAATGGGCCAGCAGAAGATTGGATAAGCAAAAATGTTGGATAATAAGGAGGGATTAAGGAAAAGCCTATTAAACATCAAATTATGTTACGATTTTACAAATTAAGCACCAAAACATCATGCTTTACAACAAATTTGACAGAAAAAGCAGTTCAGTACACGATAACATTATGCAATAATTACTGTATTTATGAATTTAGCACCAAAATTTTGCAATTTTACAAAAACATTTTGTAAATTTTGCAATTTTACAAAAACATTGACTACTAAAAGGCAAACTACGTTGGATAATACAGAACCTTGGATAAGTAGAGCTTGGTTAAGCGAGACTCTACTGTATTTTTAAAATAAGGTTGCTCCCTCTGCAGCCAGCCATTGCCAGGCAGGCAGAACTGTTTGTTTCTCAATCCCCTGCAAGGCGAAGCAGAGAGCAATGCTCTTTTGGGGGGGGGATTACAATGAAACCCCAAAAAGTATTTGCTTTCAAAACTGTTAAATAAAAATAAAACACCCAAGGGACCAGAGGGAGGACTGAGGCAGCCAGGCAGGCAGACAAACGGAGAAGGGAAAGGATTTTTTTTTTCGTGTCAGGAGCAACCTGAGCTTCTGGAGTTAGAGAATTGGCCGTCTGCAAGGACGTTGCCCAGGGGACGCCCGGATGTTTTGATGTTTTACCATCCTTGTGGGAGGCTTCTCTCATGTCCCCGCATGGAGCTGGAGCTGATAGAGGGAGCTCATCCGCACTCTCCCCGGGTGGGATTCGAACTTGGCAGCCTTCAGGTCAGCAACCCAACCTTCAAGTCACAAGGCTTTTATCCCCTAGGCCACCGGAGGGAAAGGATGGGAAGAATCCAATGAAAAAGGAAAACCTTTTAAAATGAGGCAAGCAACAGCCGCCCACCAGGCAGTCCAAATCCACCCCCCCAAAACCCCAAATCCCCCAGTAGTCCCAACTTGGTGCCCTCACCAGAGGCAAGAAGGCATAAATAAGGCAAGCCACCCGCCAGCCAAGCAAGCCAAGAGCTCAGCCCAAGCAGAAACAGCACAGCGAGAAACCCAACCAGCCCACAGCCTAGCAACGGCAGCAAATGGCGCTTTTGGGTGCCCTCCCTGCCCAGCCCACTTCAGTGATTCCTTGGCCTCCGACTGGCCAAGGATCACCTCCCCGCCTCCTTCTCTGATGCAAGAGGAGTCCCCTTCGGGGTGAGAAGGGCGGGATATAAATGTCGCTAATAAATAATAATAAATAAATAAGAGGAAGTGAATTGCAGCCATGGAGGCCATGTGGCAGAAAACGAAAGCCAGCACGATGATTGTGTGGCTTTCCTTGTTGTGTTGCCTATCGTTTCATACGAAAATGTCGTCTGTTGGTTTATGTAGACGACTGGTCGCCACGAAACGACAGCATGAAGGAAATGAAGGGAGGGAAGCACGGAGGCAGGAGGTGCCTCAACGGCGCCCCCTAGAGGATGGCTCCTTAAGCAACTGCCTAATTTGCCTTGCAGTTGAACCGCCCCTGCAAGAAACACAACAAAGCTTTGCAAAATTGCTGTAAGCTGCTGCTCTATTAGCCGCATTGGCAATTTATGCATAGTTCTTTCCCCTTGCCCAGAGCTGACACTCCTCAAAATGAAGAACTTGCACCACTATAATAGAGGTGACCCATAATAACTGGAGACTTGGGACAGGCTCTGGACTCTAGCAAGCCTGTATATCAGTGGTTCCCAACCTGTGGTCTGTGGACCACCAGTGGTTGCCAAGAACTAAAAAATGGTCCACAGCCTCACTGTTACTACAGTGGTGCAACGAGAGTAACTGGTCTCACGAAACCCTCTTATAGTGCACGAGGCAACAGGGATGTCGGGAGAGGAGAGGCTGACTACCCATGAAAGGCGCAACAACAAGCTTCCTGAGCTACTTCTCCTCCTCCTCTATTCAATATGGCACCTGGAAGCAGGGGCACCTTGGTGTCTTCGTTTTAAGGCCTATTCATGGGGTTATTTGGGGTGCTGATTCAGAAAATTGCAATGGATAGAACACATCAGCTCTAGATGATTAAATATGGTTTTCTGTGGATGAGCAGATGGCAACTACTGGGTGGTGTATGTTCTACATCAGAAACTAGAGCTGATGTGGTCTATCCAATGCAATTTTCTGAATCAGCACCCCAAATAACCAAAGTGAATCTCAAGTTGACCAAAAACTGATTTGTAACCCTTCTGGTACTAATGTTGGAGAGTGGTCCTTGGTTCAAATACATTCAAAAGGGGAACTGTCTCATCTTTAGCCCATAATGATACAGCCCAAGAGGGATGCTGTCACACACCATTTCTGCATTTTTCAATGAACTCATTGGTATTTACATTGTTGCTTAGCCAAAACTTCCTACCAGAATTGTCACTCCACCATCACAGGAAATTACTGTCTAGCACATTAATGGGGTTTTTTTTTTTGGCTCAAACCAAATTCTACTCTCAACCACAGCATATTTATCTTTTGCTTCTCCAGTCCCATCTAAAGAAATGAATACAAATATACTTACTCTCTTCTGACAAGTTCTACACACGCGGATGCCAAAAAAGCTCAACTAATTTCTTTCAGGTTCCTGGCAGTTTCTCTCTGAAAAGCATTTCCCATTACATGGATATTGCAAAATCATTACCAGCGTTGATTAGCAAAAATATTTTGCCACTAAATGGTCGACTGATTCAAACCTCTCCAGTTCCACGCTAGCAAATCCACATACTCATCCACACTCTTTATATTGTGTGTGAGTGTGTGATACACATACACACAATTAGGCTGTGTTTGGCCCTGCCAATTTTCTGCTTCAAGCACATAAATCAAGAAGATGTTTCAGAATATTGTATGTGTCACCAAAAATAATCTGTTCTACACATCCAAACTGTTTCAAAGCCTGCTAAATTTGCAGAGTTTACTCTGCTTATGGGAAGTTCACGGTCCACATGCAACAATAAGGCTTTTTTGAGGAGATGGTACTGGTTTGTTCCAGCCCATATCAAATTTCTGCACAGAAAAAAATGACTCCAAACCTGGTTTTAAAACATTTTGTGGGGTTGCTTGCTTCCCACTCGCAACACATCTAACCTCCCACCACAAATGGTCCAAATGCAACTGCAAGCAACATGCATTTTCTTCTGGTTACCAAAAAATGGCAGCCACAAGGCTATGACATTATAGATTTCAGAATTTCAAATAAAAGGCGCTCAAACTATATAACACAAAAGCATTGCATAGGTTGTTCCCAGTCCTTGTACTTAGAAGCTATCAATGGAAATGACTGCAACCCGCTCTGGCTACCATGGTTTGCTGGCTGCAGGTATAATGCTTAACAATGGTTTTTTTAAAAGAAGAAAAGAAAAAGCAAAAGACAGCCATGCTACTCCATGAGGACAAAGGGCTTTTTTAAAGTCCACACTTGGAAAATACATTTTTAAAGTCCAACCAACATGCCACAAACATTTACAAACTTCATTATTCTAAGTCCTGGCAGTCCTCGTGTTACAAACATTCAACTTAAATAAGACTCATAATTAAGAACATGGGTGAAATATCAGGAAATGAGAGAAATCTACTCCTCAGAAAGGAAATTTGGTCCTGTTAGAGTTATGGGGAAAAGATGTCTCCAATGAAGCTTTTTCACCAACTTTTTTCAAAATGCCATTCTCACAGGGACAGGAAATAAGGTGAAATCTTCTGAACAGGGGCACAGACAGCAAAACAAACACCACCAGATGTTAACCCTTCTCTATGTGATCCAAAGCATGCATGCATGCATGTGTGCGTGTGTGTATAACAAATTCAACTTAGGAACAAACCAACAGAACCTATCTTGTTCGTAGTGTGGGAATTGCAGAGATGGGGAAAAGGAACCACAAAGTTCAAATATAATTCCAGATATGGCCACAATTACATTTTGAGATTCCAGCTCATTTAAGGACATTCTCAAAATCACCTGAATGCATCACAGGTAAACACCATCAGACCTTCACATTCGCTAGGATTAAGAGCACAGGAGCGCCGTAAAAGTGGAAAACAGTGAATAAGAAAATTGCTACTTTTTACTGAAGAAAAAATCTCTCTAGAAATGTGTAGGTCCTCCGACACAACTCTTATATTCAACTTTAGCTGAAATCTGACCACAGAATTGTGTAGAACCTTATCAATGCCTAGGCAGGTGTTCTCTACAAATCTCTAGGTCTTCCTCCAGCTTGACTCTATGGTTAGTGTCTGTTGGCAGATAACCATAGTGTAGCACTGGAGGACATAGATATTCCTAGAAATATTTTAATCAAATCTGTGAATAATCAAGTTCATAAAAGTCAACCTACAAATGTGGTGGACCAAATGTACAGCCTCTATCAGAAGGCACATACCAATCTGAGAGATCAAAGCCATGGCTCAATAATTAAAGGGAGGAAAAGATGATCAGGATTGTATCCACATAGGATCAAAGTCTTAACAATACTCCTAGAAGACAATCATGCTCAGTGCTTAATCGATTTACCAGGTTGAAATCCTCAGTAGATGCATTAGACGGAAAGCTGCCCACTGGGCTCAATAGAGCTTAGTTTCGAACTATACACTTTGTGACTCATCCACAGGAAAAAAAAAACCTTTCTGGATTCATTATAATTATTTAAAATATTTATAAAGTAGCCTTTCTCCAAATGAAGTCCAGGGTAGGTGTACAAAAGCATGAATAATAATAATCATCATGCCAACATAAATACATTGCATGATGAAAACAAAAATGAGGTTTAAAAAACCTGTATATTAATAGAACAGTCAGAAGCAATGTTAACCAATTGCCTTGTTGAATGAAAAATAGCGTGGAGTGTTCCAGGAAATACGTGTGATGTGTCTATGATATTTGATAGAAATAACTGAGCAATTCCATGCCTCCAGAACTGTGTAACCCTGCTTTTACCTCTGATCAGCAACTGAAGATAAGAGCTAAGATTTTCCAGCCAAGTGCTGAAGAAAGAGCAGCAAAATCTCCCCTTTATCTCTAAAAAGTGATAGAAGGTATTGAAACGTATACAATCCTGCTCTTTAATTCTAAATATATTGAGGGAGTTTTAATTTAATGTAAAACTGACTGTTTTGTGAACCTGAGAACTGTTTCACCAAGTCCGACATTTGAATAAAACTGAGCTTTTCTCTCTCTGCTCATTTGGTTGGAGAACTGGGCCCACTCATTGGCTTTCTCCTTTCTATCCTGTTTCCTTCTTTCTGAATCCTTAGCTCTGCCCAGTTCTGGGATGCAGGGATCTGAAAAAGGTATCATATCTATCTTAAAGGATTTGATAGATCGAAGAAGATTATTAAAGAAATGAAAATCCACACTTTTAAGTTGCTAAAAAGACAGTGGAAACACACTGAAGAAGGCAACTTTAAATTTAGCCCTATAGTTTTCACATAAATACTGACAAAATCACACATTTAAGTCACGGGGTCTATGGGTTTGTCTTGCACTTGAAAATGTGTGATAACACAATTCCAACTTCTCCATACAAGTAATGGAGGGAGGGTATTTTTGACTTACAGATTCTCTAAGCAAAGTGAACAATAATTATGCAAAAAAATCCTGGACTCCTGAGAAAGCATTGAATTCAACAGAAGGGGACCCTGATAACACTGTTATTGGGATTCTGTCTGTTACAACAGCTATTGCTTTAAAGTTTTTGGGACTGCAAATAATACTCCCTGATGAAAATGATATGTTCGAATTTATTAGGACCGAAGACTTCATAAAGATGATTAATCAAGCAATTTATTAACCATAGGTTAAAACCTAAAGCATTCATCTGGTTTTAATCAGAACTGTCTTTGCAGTCCTGTTCAAAGCCACCCCTGTGTATCTATGTCTTGATTCTGGCAACACGTTTAAAATAAATTGTCCACCAGCAAGGATCCATAGTTAAGCCTACTTAACTATGTATATCACATTGGGCAATAGAGATGGTGGTGAAAAGCAAAGTGCTGATTGGTTGAACCTTGCAGATGACATGGAATGTTCACAAGAATTCCAACTTTTTAGGAACTAAAGTTGTTGGAATGTTTTGGAGACTAGTTTTCATGAGGAAAGGGGTGGCTCTCAGTTTGGCTGGGGAGTTGCCCTTTGGGATAGGAGCTTTAGAGCACAGCCCAAGGACTAAGAAGATATTCTGGCAGATAAACAAGCCAAGAACTTTGGGTCAAGAGGCCCAAAAGAAAAAGAGGAGGAAGAAGAAGAAGAGGGGAAGGGAAAGAAAGGGAAAGGAGAAAAAAAGAAAACCCTATAAGGAGTTGATATTGCATGGGGGTGAATTTCACATTTTTGACCGAATCAACCAGATCATTCTCTGGTTGCAGGCGTCTAATCAATTTTAAAGGGATTATACTGGTCATGCCCTTTAAATGATTAACACAAATGGTTATCTTCATCAAACTGTTTTTAATTAAGGTGTTTTCCCTCTCTCTTTTAGACAGTAAGACTGCAGTCTCATACTCACTTACCTGGAGTACGTTTCTTTGAACTCAACACAACTTCTGAGAAATATTTAAGATTGCCACTGTAAGGCACCCCCAAAGTACAAATCAGCTTTTTAAAAAAGCAGACAACAATATTAATTAGTGGATTTCATTAACGTCTTCAAAATTAACATGGATATTTAAGAGATAAAAATTATTCAAGCCAAACAAGTTGTAAAGGTTCCGTTTTTGAGTGTTCATTTTAATCTCCATTGTTATAGAATCAACAAAGAGGACAACTATAAACCTGATCTTCCAGTCACCTCAAAGCTAGCGAAGGAAGACAAATAAAAGAAAATAAAAGTATGCTTTAAAAATCCAAATATTTTAAAATAAAAGGGGTGGGGAAAAGAAATGGGGAAAAAACACCAAAAATTGTCATTCCTAGAGAGATGCAAATGAATGTAGAACCAATCTGGTATCCAACAATCACAACCAACAAAACCCCACCTTGACTACTACTAGCATAATAGACCCATTTGTTTTAGCCGTCCACACTACCAATCAGCACAAAGCATCCTTTTAGCCTGGGGCATCCACCACACCCATCCATTCCATGATATTCCCAACACATACATTTCTTATGTCACTCCTTGTTCCCAAATCGTGGAAGAACCCACATTTGCAATTCCTAGAAGCCTAGAAGAAAAATTGGATCTAACCTCAAACGTTCACCAAGAAGATCGACGGATGATTCCAGATCCTTCTAGATTGTGGTCTTGACTGGTAGACAATCCAATATAAATCATGGGCTAATCGATGCTGCTGAAGGAGATAAGAAGAGATAGATAGATAGATAGATAGATAGATAGATAGATATGATCCCAACCCAACCAAATGCCGCGCAATCTTTTCTATGCCCACGCTATTCCATGCCCACCAGTAAGTCTGCTGCTACTACAAGGCTGTGCCCAGGCAGCTGTAATGGCAGCAACTTATCATTCTCCTCTTCTTCCCACTGTTTGCCGCAGTGCCAAGATCAGCAACTCTGTTCACGTGCCAGTGCGGGTGATGCCAGCCCCAACCAGCTTTGACTCAGTGCCAACTTGAGATTGGCACAGGTGTGCCGCTGTGAAAAGCGACAGGAGCAAGGATGATCGAGAGAGAAAAGGAGATATTTAACACAGAACAGGTAGGGGTGGCAATGTCCATGCCTTGGGTGTTCAGACGAATAGCTACCCCCTCCCAACCTTGGCACACCCATCTCCACGTACTCAACTTCCCTGCCCACAACCCTCCTTTTCCATTGGCATATCCTCTCTTTCTCTCAAAGCCCATTCTGGTATTATTCCTCCCATCACTTGTCCCAGGTGCCCATGAGCTCCGGCAGGGTCCCGTCTCAGATGCCCGCTGCCATCAAAGCACACCGACTCAACTCCCATCTTTCTTCTTTTCTCCCTTTCTCTTTCTTTTTTCTCATCCCCTTCTTCCTTGCCTCCTAATGCCGGCTGGTGCCAAACAATGTGGATGGGCCGGGGGGCACCGCGCCAAGCGCTCGAAAGCACATATGCCACACCAACCTCCTCCCTGGTGCCAAACACTTGTGCTGGCCCTCTATTGCCTTCACCTTCCCTGTGGGCACACAGCCTTGCCAGCTGCTGCCTCCTTCTCTTCCTTGTTGTCCCTTCCGCCCCCCCCCGCCCCCTAGCATCCGTCACTTTGCTATAACCATGCACCAACCTGGCATCTCACACTCTGCCTCTCTTCCCACCCTACCCCCCCCCCCCCCAAACCCGGTTGGCATTACAGCTGGCGAGCGAAGTGAATGCCGCAGAGGGAAGGGAGGGTGGCGGGGCGGGCGGCTGATCCGTGCCAGCTGCCATCGCCCCTCCCCTACGCAGAATCTCTCCGGGTACCAAACTGGCATATGCCACCTCCTCTATTCCCATCACCACTCCCTCTGTCCTTCTGTCTTCCCTCCAGCATTGGCTTCTACTTCCTATCCTTCCTCTCTGCCCCCTCTATTCCTCCTCTCTCGCTTTTGCTAATACCTCTGGGTAATGTTATTCCTCTACTCTCTCTTGTCCTTTTCTTCTTCTATCACTCTATCTCTTTCCTCCACTCTCTCACGGTTTCTCCTTCGCCGGCGCCAACCTTTTTCGTTCTAGCACCCATTTCAGCTACCTCCTCTGGTGCAGGTGCCCTGCTCTTTATGCCAACCATGGCCGGGGGGTGGGCTTGTGGGGGGAGAAAGATAGAAGACAAGGACTCTGAGTATATTTGTGTGTGTGTGTGTGTCCTTTCCGGAAAAGAGACACCTGCATGCATAGACTCCTTTGCCTCCCATCTCGCACACCCCAACTGCCGATGAAAGTGGCACGGTGCCAGCCTGAAAAGAACCATCTGTGTCCCCCGTCTGCAGCTTACACTACCCATTGCCCCCCCCCACAACCACAGCACTAATTGGCAGCTGAATTAATTAAATCCTGGATGCTAATTAACATTCCAACGGTGCAACGCGGGGGCAGGAGTGGGTTGGGGAAGAGAGGTTTAGATGAAGGGAATCTCAACTGGGCATTAAGAGAAGAGAAACACAGGTATAGAAATGCCTGTATGGGCATGTAACCAGGGAAAAGTGGGAGATAGTTTTTATTTTCATCCCTGGGAAAGGAGAGAAGTTTCAGAGGGATGGCAAGAACATTCCGAGGGGAAATGTGATAATAAAATACTGAAAAGAATTAAGTTGTACTCATTTTAAAAGTTTTTAAAATGTATTAATAGGTTTTGGATGGTTCACCTTCACTAACATTCCAACACTAGAAACTGGAGGAGAAAGGGACAAGTACATGAACAGGAAAAGAGAAGGCTTGAAACGAAAATTTAAAAACCCAAATATTTTCAGTAGCACCCTTAAAAGGGAATGGAAGCAAGTGGGTTTAGGCTACAAATTAATGAAACTAAAATATTATTTTTTCTTTCTACAACAAGTAATCAAATATGTATTATATAATAATACAGTATGACCTCATATCCACAGGGAATACGTTCAGGAACTTATCATGGAAATAGGAAACCGTGGATAAAACTGGATCCTATTGAAATGAATGACTTCTGCCAGAAGTTTCCATGGAGGACCTTAAAGAATTCTAGAGGTATACTCCACATAAATTTACCAGATCCTCCAACAGGACTCTGAAGAAGTCTACCACAATCACCTGGAAGACCTAGAAGTTTACTAGAGAGTACCCTCTCTAGAAATTTGTTAGGTCTTCCAATACAATTCTATGGTAACTTTGGGCAAAAGCATATGATAGAATTGACTACAGGGCCTAGAAAATTCCAAGAGAGGGCATATTTTGTCAGATGAGAGTAAATGAAACCATGGGTACTGGTCCTACAAATTGATTAATATAATATAGTATAGTATAGTATATCATATCATAATTTCACACTTGTATCACAGAAAGAAAAAAATAGTCACACTTTTGAAACATGCTTGGAACTTGTCCAGTCCATCCCAATTAGAATTTAATGTCATTTTGGTTGGATTATGTTGTTAGTAGATAGCAATGTGATAGCAACATATGTACAGCCCTTTCACTATTAAATGGCTTTCATGATGTATAAAGCTCAACTTATTTCATGGCTACCAGAAAGCTCTATTTCTTTTTTCTTTTTTCCCCTCGTATATGATTTTTAAAAAAGCAATTTTGCATGGTTTGCATTGTGCAATATTTTCTAAATTCCATGAAAATTTTACCATATTGGAATGTATAAAAACATACCAAGTTAAAAAGGGAGTCTGGATGTTCCAGATCCATTATATTCTAATCAAAAAATGTATAGCCAGAAAATGATGGAATGAAATTAAAATACAATCAGTTTAAACAGAAGAAACATGCATTTCTTACATTTAAAAAAACACTTGATGATTTCCAGGAGGCAATTTTTCACAAGGTTGTAGGTGACGATGCGGCGGAAGGTCTTCTATTTAGCTTTCAATTTCTCTGGATTCTATAGCAAAACATGACTCTGCAGGACTTGAATGCTTCCAAAATTGTTAGAAATGTAAACACTATTTGCAAAATTTCACATCAAGACAACCTGTCACAACAATTTTCAACTGCCACGAGGTTTTTACATTTAAGGAGTTTTTTTTTGTCAAAAATACATTTGCACAAAAACAAATGAGCGCACAGAAAACCCCATTTTGCACGAAAGAAACTGGTTTGTGAATTTTTCACCCAAAAGTCCTAGGTTGCCAAAATAATTTGTAAAGTGCACAAAAACAAGGCCTGCCTAGAAAATGTTGAAACTGTTGCTTCTTGCATGTGAGAAATAAGGGAAGACTTCTACTTCTGGTCCTGGTCTAAGTTGGGCATTTCGAAAAGCATGAAAACCTGTTAAAATCTCTGGCAGAAAAATAAAACATTGAGCTGTGGCTTGAAAAACCTCAGGACTTGGTCCAAAGTGCTGAGTTTGTTTGTATGTTTGACCATTAAAGCTCTATGATTGTGATAATAAATAATGATAAGTAAACAAACAATTATATTACACAAAAATACGTATAAATAAAGATTAGGTACTGGGATATAAAGAGAACACTGTCCTATCTCACAAACATCATCCAAATAACTTTCTATTGTTTGTGAAAATAAATTCATAGGCCAAATGGGAATTCTTGCTAATCCATGCCTTCAGCTGCATTTTGGTAAAAATACTGCAAACCATTTTCTCTGTGGCTATTTGGGACTTTATCTGCTGTTATGCCCCGTTTTCAGATTTCACTGTTTATCTCTTTTAACTCACCGCCTTGTTTTTGCCCTCCCTGGTTTGGGTTTTATATCACCGGGCCCCCTGTGCCTCTTCAGATGGAAAAACAGTAGGCACTGGCTAAAGCCGATAAATCATGACTTTAGAACAGGGGCGGATAATCTTCCACCTCGTTGGGTCTATGTTTTGCTACAATCATCCCAAGATGTGAGAAGAACAGTCTGATATAAAAACCATAAACTTTGTATTAAAGAATTGAGAATCCCAACCATTGGAACAAGGCTGAGTGCTTCTCAGCAAAAATCCATTGTTACTTACCAATTTGAAAGTAAATATGTGTGTTTTTAAAATCTTTGTTGGTTGCTGTGCCCCTAAATCCAGCTAATTAGGTGGGCTGAAAACACATGCCATTTATACTTAATTTATAGCCATTTCTCATCCAAATCCCATAGCAGTGTCCCAAAAATATTTAGATCACTGTTTGCAAGCTACCTGATGTAGGAATGGCAATTCCTCCATAATTGTGCCAGGGACCAGCATCATGTCCATGTCCATTTGGTTTCCTGGAAACTTTTTAAAGACTGGCAGCTGATGTTCTGCGGACCAGAACCAGCCCACAAGCCAGCACTATGAAAAGCACTATTTTAGACCACTGTTTTAGCATATTACCCTCACTCATAACCATACATTAAGATGAATAATAGTTGTTAAGTACACAGAACCTTCGTTTCTGGTTTATGCCAACCCTTAAGCCACCTATCTGGGACTGAGAGTATATGATTTGCCCAAGATCTCCAAGTGGGTTTCTATTACAAAGTGGGGAACTGAACCCATCTCCAGAATTGTAGTCCAGTCTTCAAACCACTACACCATATTTGCCCACCAGGCTGAAAAACACTACACTGAATGACATTTGGAAAGGGTTCCACTAAAAAAGCAACTAAACTTCACCAAAAGAACCCCAGAATATGATGAGAGTAACATAGATTTCCTTCTGGTCAACCAAAATAGTGGCCACAAGCCACTGGAGCTCTCTACAACAGCCTTAAATGCTGAGATCCTGCTCTTGGACAATGGAATGTGCCTTTGCAGGTTAAAATGACGCAGTATGAGGTAGTCTTGTTATACAGAACCATAGAATTGGAAGGAACCATAAGAAGCATCTACTCCAATCCCCTGCCATGCAGAAATACACAACTAAAGCACTTCTAAAGGATGCCCATCCAACTTCTAAAGGATGTCCACCACCCTCCAAGGCAGTCTTTTCCATTGTCCAACTGGTCTTACAGGAAAAAAGTTCTTCCTAACGTTTAAATGGAGTTACTTTCCTTGTAATTTGAATATATTCGTGTTCTAGTCTCTGGAGCAGCACAGAACAGGCTTGCTCCACCCCTCTACATGGTATCCTTTCAGATATTAAAAGGTAGCGATCGTGTCGTCTCTCAGTCTCCTCTTTTCCAAGCTAAACATAACCAGCCCTCTAAGTCATTCCTCATAAGGCTTGTTTCCAGACCTTTGATCATATTGATCGCTCTCCTCTGGACAACTTCCAGTTTGTCAATATCCTTCTTGAAGTGCAATGCCCAGAACTGAACGCACAATTCCAGACGAGGGCTGACTAAAGCCAAACAGAATAGCGCTAATATTTCCCTTGATCGGAAAATGATACTCTTGACGATGGAGCCCCAGACCTGCATTGGCTTTTTTGGCTGTTGAATCACACAGTTGGTTGATGTTTAGTTGAAATACAGCTGGAAGACATTTTGACAGGTAGATTTGAAGTTGCCTGGCAAGCAAAGGAGAAACTCATTGCAATCTATTTGTTGTTACCTTTGGACTCTCAGCTCCCATCAACCCCAGCCAGCATAGCCAATAGGCAGGGATGAGGGGAGCCTTGAGTTTAGCAACTTTTAAAAAGATAACCAGATGGTTTTGACCTGCAGTTTTCATGATACCCCAACGCTAACAATGCAACCTAGGAAGGGTGGGATCTGAGCTCTCAACGATATTTAGAGGCTCAGATGCTTACTCTGTATTAGAGTCCAAAACACACACACACACACTCGTACACACACATAGGAATCCCTGGGCTCATGTCCTTTCTTAGCTAGGAGGCTTATTTAATATGGGTTGAGCATCCCTTATCCTGAATTTCAAAATCCAACATACTCTAAAATCCAAAATTATCCACATAGTAACACCTTTGCTTTTTGAGGATTCAATGTACACAAACTTGTATTTCAGTTAACAAAATTCTTTAAAATATTGTATATAAAATTTCCTTTTGTCTATGTGCATAAAGTATATTTGAAACATATATGAATTTCATGTTTAGACATGGGTCCTGTCTCCATGGCATGTCATTATAGTCTATATGCAAGTATTCCAAAATCCAAAAAAGATCCAAAATACGGAACACTTCTGATTCCAAGTATTTTGGATAAGGGATACTCAACCTGCATGCCATTTTTGTCTTTATCAGAACTACTACACAAGGTTGTTGTGAAGACACATTTGATGACCTGAATTTCTTGGGGCATGGTAGGATTAGGAGGGGAAAACAGGCTTGCAGTACAATCCTATAGGTCTACTATGAAACAGGTCCTGCTCCACTTACAAGCAATGTAGTAAGAAATTAAGTATCGCACTACAGCCTTAAATGCATAGAATATGTGCAAACATGAAGGACAAATCTATAGAAACCAGAAAGCAATAGGGGAGCATTGCAAGGGGTAAAAACTGCGACTTCAGAGGCTTAACGTTGACAGTTGTATCTTAAATGGAAATGCTGTTTGCATTTAATGGTACCACGCATCGCCTCACAGCGGCCCTGTTGATAAATTATAAAATGATTTTGTCACGCTGGCTTTACACTGCTCCCCCCTCCCAGCGTTTATATTCCCTCCCCCCCCCCCCATATACACATGCATACACACACACACATTCAGCTTTGTAAACGCCGGCTCACTTGGGGAATTTAATGCACAAAACAGGAGAGGTAGAAGAAAAGCTGCAATCACAAATATATGTATGTGTGTGCGGAAGAAACAACCTAGAAAGGGGGGAGAGAACAAACGTAGCAAACAAGGCAGGCAGAAAGGCAGAAAGAGATGGGGATGCAGCGAGAAAAAGACACTGCAGCAATACGCGGCACCAAATTAATTTGAGGACGGGAGCAGGAGGCTGCGTGGATGGAATGAAAATGAGATTGGGGGGAAGGAAAAGCATAGGGGTTGGGGTGGGGGGGAGAGACCCTTCAGCAGCGCCACCTGGAGGCAATGCTCAAGATGTTTGTTGGCCTGATAGAAATAACAACCAGGGGTTGGATTACCCAAGAAATTGTCCGTTTCATTGGGTGGCAGAAGCGCGTGCATGCACCTTACACAAAGAGTGTCATTGGACCCATACACTGCCCCCAATTCTTGCCACTAGACCTATCAGACCCTACAAATCTGAGATCTTCTTTGAAATCAAGACTCCATGATCTACATGTCTTCCACCTCCGGGGCTGATTTATCACTATCGTCACTGTTCTTCTTCCCTTGAGATTCATCTTCATGGAGTCCTTTATTCTTGGAAGACCATCACACTTGGCCATGAGTGATCGATCACCTATAATATTCCACAAACCTTGCTTCTTTTCCAATCCCTATCCGTGCATTTTATATCAAAAACCCAATCCCCATACAAGCAACTATAGAGTCTTTCTGCAAATGAGGTTGGCAGTAGAACTGGCACCCATTTTCAGCCCTAAAGGCATTTTCCATCTCTGGGGTTGATTTGACACTATCTTTACTATTCCAAGTCCCTTGAGATTTTCTCATGTATCCCACAAATCTTGCTCTTTCTTCACCCCTGAATCCCTGTAAAAACATCTCAAATTAAAACCCCAATCCTTGTATAAGCAACTCTGGGGTCTTTTCTACAGATGAGGCTGGCAATAGAACTGGCACCCATTTTCACCCACTCACCCCTACTCCGACCCACCTTGCTTTCCCCTCGACATTAATGTGCTAATGAATTAGTGTATTTCTCCCTTCCACCCTGGTAAAGGTCATGGCAGCTACTGCTGACTCAGGGAACCGTAGCCCTTTCCGAAGGCCTGGCGCACGTGTTTCTGAGCTGTGAAATATGGGATGCATGTAAGTGGGCAAAAAGTGGAAAGAAAAGACTTTGTTCCAAGTTGGGAAGATATAGGAGACCACTGCAAAGCTTCCCATATTCCCTGCCCGTTTTTTCGAGAAAAAACTGCCCTCCTTCTCCAAAGCGGTGGGATTCCCTAACACTCCTCTGACTGGCACACCAGCCTGCCCTCCCTCCCTTCTTTTCTCCCCACTCCTGGAGCGTGTCGGGCGATTGATTTCCTCCTCGTGTTTATCGGATTCCACTTAGCCCGATCAGGGTTTAAAGCAGCGGAGGATTCCCTTCCCGGCTCCAGCCCCCCCAAAACCAGGTCGATGGCATTGATTCTGCCAGTAGCTCTAAACCAGACAAGGCGGGAGTGGGGAGAGGGAGAAGCGTGGGGATTCCCATATTAAAAGAGGTTTCCTTGTTTTAAAAAAGAGACAAGAAAAAAGAAGAAAAGGACAGGAAAGAAAAAAGTGAATGAAAAACCGACATGTCTCTTTCGCACAGAGTTTGGGAGTGATTTTTGGGGGGAGTGGGGTGGGACACATCAAAGAGGAAGAGGTGTAAGAAAACGTCTTAGGGGAATCCAGTGCTTGTGATTTAACTATGTTGATGACCATTAAGAAAAGCAGGGAGGATTAAATACCCTCCTTCCATTGAAACTGACCAGTAGTAAGGAGAGGGAGAAAAGAAACTCAACAAAATGTGAGAGGAAAAGGTGCCACCATAGATTTATTGTTATCATATCTTTTGCCCCCACTATCCAATATGTCGGGAGTACATCCGAGGATTTGGGGGATTGGCAGAGGTCCGTCCTGAGGTGTGGGGAGGTTACCGCCGCTTGTGGAAACCTGGAAGAAGAGAGGGAGAAGGCTTGAGAAAGGAAAGAGCATGAGAAAATGGAGAAGAGATGACAGAATCAGAAAGAATATGTGCTATTCTCATGATGCCAGATGCCTCTGAGGAATTGGCGTTCACAAAGTCAGGATCTTGACACACTATAGAACAGGGTCCGGCAAGGATTTTCAAATGGGGCAAGTGGGTCATTAGAGTCGAGATAATGTGGACGTGAGAAGTGCATGAAACAACAGCCCTATTTTTGGATTGGACTTCTTACAAAAATAACTATTCCACCATTAAAAAAATATTCATGCATGTGGAAAACTATGATGTCCTGGAAGGATCATATATTTTATGTTCTGGGAATAAAATTGTAGTCTTCTTCTATGCAGACTGGTTTTGAATATGTAGTGGGTTTATAAGACTCCTGACTACAGTTTTCATTTTTCTTTCTCTGTGAACTAGGATGGAGGTTTGTGAATAAAGAGAGATGACCAACACCTTTCCACCCGGACGTACCTTTTTTCTTCTTTCCCTGTTTTGAACCAGTCTTCTTCCTCTTCTTTAAAGGACCTGAATCCTAAAAAAGCAAGTAAAGGATGGGAAAGGAAAGAATTTTTTTAAAGGGGAAGTGATACACAAGTTGTATAGAGCTATGTATTTAGGAAAAATGACTTTTAAAATGTTATACGGTGTGTATTTTTGCTTTCCCCCCAAACAAAGCCGACTTACTATATTTCCTAATAACTGCAGTTATACATCTGACTAACCAAGATACATACAGTAGAGTCTCACTTATCCAACACTCGCTTATCCAACGTTCTGGATTATCCAACGCATTTTTGTATTCAATGTTTTCAATGCATCGTGATATTTTGGTGCTAAATTCGTAAATACAGTAATTACTATGTAGCATTACTGCATATTGAACTACTTTTTCTGTCAAATTTGTTGTATAACATGATGTTTTGGTGCTTAATTTGTAAAATCATAACCTAATTTGATGTTTAATAGGCTTCTCCTTAATCTCTCCTTATTATCCAACATATTCGCTTATCCAACGTTCTGCCGGCCCGTTTATGTTGGATAAGTGGGACTCTACTGTATATAATGTTGGCCCCCTACATTTGAGGTTTTACTTTTGCAGATTTGATTACTAAATTTTCTCTAGGAATCTCTAGGTTCTCTATTGTGACCTTTGGAAGTTGACTAAAGAAAGGCATAGAGATTCCTAGAGTGAACACCTCTAGGTCCTTCAGGCTGATTCTACAGCAGGCATGGGCAAACTCCGGCCCTCCTCCAGGTGGGTGTTTTGGACTTCAACTCCTAAAATTCCTAACAGCTGTTAGGAATTGTGGGAGTTGAAGATCAAAACACCTGAAGGGCCAATGTTTGCTCATTCTTGTTCTGCAGTCAACGGCCAGTGGAAGATTACCATAGAATAGCACTGGAAGATGTAGAGAGTCCTACAAAAGCATTTTCCCAGGTAAATAAGTGTTTTTCTTCATAGTTTTGGGGTTTTTAAAACTTTTATAGGGGTCTTCCACTCCTAATCCCAGCAAATGTGGAGAGAAGACTGTACACAGATTTCTGCTTGCTGGCTTGTGATGACATGTTATTGACTATGTTTTCCTCTTCATTATTGATGAAAGCCAATGGCCTCTACATTATAACTATTTCAGGGTGTGCTGGAAGACATCTGAATCAAGCTGTAACCAAGGTCTTTTTTTAAACACAAAACCTCATCCAATCTTCTGATAGTAAGAGGAAGGGGTCCTGTTTGATCATCGCAAAATCCAACAAAAGTATTCAGAACTAGGTTTGGAAGTCCAGCAGTATTCAAAATATGTTTGGGGGACCAATGGGGCAAATCAGTAAATTTGCCCCATTGGTCATTCACCTTTAACATAATGCCAGCTTGTCCTGAGTTAATGATTTTGCCAAGAAGTAGAGAAAATGTGGCGTTAACATGGAGTCATAAAAAAAAACCTCTTCAGCACTCTGCATGAGCTTACTATATCTTCTGGAATGCATCCAACTATCCTTTTTAATGTTTGGGGAGACTTGGCAGCAGCAGAAGTCAACAAAAGATGCAGATCCAGCACCAGTGTATGGTACTTGTGGCAGGTGACAAGGCCTGAACATCTTCAGGGATGGGGGGGGGGGCAAGAAATACCATACTTGTTTCCAGCATTTTTTTCAAAGAAACCAAATATTTGAAACCTCTTGGGACACAATGCTGGCTCCAAACAATTCAGGAACAAGTTCAATAACTTCAGTCCCAATACTTACTGGTCGACATGCTCCCCTACTACTTTTTTTTTTTTTTTTTGCTACTAAGACATCTCCATGAGTGGCATTTCACTTTTTAAACTGGATGCAGAATTCCTCTGCATTTATAATTTTTATAATTGTTTTTAAAACAAGACATGGAACTTCCGGTCACTTCTAGACTTGGGGCCATTGTTGATATTTCACCTGACTCCACAGTGCATTGGTTGGAACATTGGACTACAATTCTGGAGACCAGGGTTCAAATAGCTTCTTGTGCATGAAACTCAGCAGGTGACCTTGATTAAATCACTCTCTCTCAGGAAGACAATAACAAAACTCTTCTGAACAAATCTTGCCAAAAAAAATCTATTAAATGTTCCCCTTGGGATTGCAAAGGCAAATCACTTGAAAGCGCACAGGGACAAATTGCTAACCCGTGGCTTGCATTCTCACTTCCTGCTTCTTTTTGTAGGATGAACACATGTTTGCAATGAGATCTAAGGACAACCTCACAACCAACCTGCTTACCCCCTGTCAAAATGTTATTGCCATTAAATGAAGCCCAGCATCCTTAGAAGACTTACCTCTCCCAATGGGGCTGTGGCTCCAGTCAATGCACTGATGTCTCCGAAGTAGGTAAGAGAGCTCAGCTGGGAACTCAAGGCACCCTGCCGTCTCCGATGGGCCTTCTCCTTCCGGGTCATATTCAGACGTACCATCATGCTCTCTTCATAGTTGGTCCTACACAAGGAAGCCAGGGGTGGATGGGAAGAGAACCATTACTCACACCTTAGACATCCCTAATGTTACCATCAATGTTAGGATGCCTTCCTAACCCTATTAACTAGCTCCTTGGTGCTGCTTTGAGTCTCCTTTGGCAAGGAGAAAGCGCGGTATAAATACACATAACAACAACAACAGCTTTTCTTTCTTCTTAGTCCTCCACCCCACAGCAACAAGTATTCAGATGCACATTGACTCAGTGGTTTCAGTTGCCCAATAACCCTAAAATGAAGAGAACTCAGTCAGGTTCCCAGAAGTGAGGGATGAAAACTGTGACTACAACTCCCATCAGCGCAATCAATAATGAGAGCAAAAGGGTGCTGGAGTTCAACACCTGGTTGGCATATATTTCCGCTCTCAGCATTAAGCCCTTTCTAGATTCTGATATAGAAACCATGTTCTAAGGCCCTTTCATACTCTTGACAGTTATACATTTGTATGCCACCTTTCTCCCAAAGTGGTTTCCGAAACAATTAACTATATTCACAAAATAAATTTTAAAAATTGTAAAAACCTAAAACAGTATAAAAACATTTTTAAAAATTATATACATGTTTAAAAGAACAAATAACATCTCTTGTTTACATGTCAAAATGCCTGCTTGAATAGGGATGTCTTCTCCTGCAGAATCTTAATGCTATGATTCCACTTTAATGGCCATGGACTCCTATGGAATCTTTTGGTTTATAATTTGGAGAAGCCTCAAAGAAGTTATCTAGTGGAGAATTCTAAGTATCCTTTTTTAAACTGCAAATCCCAGGATTCCATGGGATGGGACTATGAGAATGAAACCGGAATCACAGCACTATACAGCCAGCCTTCCATACTTGTAGGTATTTGAGAATTTGATTAAATTGGCCTTTCTGCTGGACACAGCAGAAAGTGAGAACATCTCTCTAGGAATCTCTAGGCCCTTTTGCCCAGCAAAAATCATGCTGGAGAACCTAGAGGTATTCTGTCTAGGAATCTGTAGGTTCCTCTAGGCTACGTTGAAAGGAAGTGGACAAAACAAAACTCCAGATTTTTTTTTAATATGTAGCTTTTCACTTTCACAGGGGTTCTGTGCCTCTAATCGCAGCAAATATTGACAATAGCCGTTGTGTTGTGTGAAGGCTCTCCCAGGCTTGCTCCTTGCCCATTTCCCAGCATTCCTCTGCGTACCATGAGGCTCTCAATCCCTTTTCCTTCTTATACCTAGGACTACACAAAAACCTACTAACCGGTGTTCATCTTCTCGACTCTGCTTGGAGGAGTGAGCAAAGCGTCCTTCCCGAATCTCCTCAGGAGCATCGGAATATTGCTCTTTCAACTCCCGGATGATAGAACTACTGAGAGCTTTTTTCTTCGCCTGCTCCAACATCTTCTTTTCTCGCTCCACTTCTGTTTCATCTGGCACAGAGAAACAGCAACAGAGCATCGTTATCAGCAATCTTCCCCAATGGTGAATCTACACCAAGGATGGGCAAACTTGGGCCAGTAGGCGGTTAGGAATTGTGAAAATTGATGTCCAAAACACCTGGAAGGCCCAAGTTTGCCCATGCCTGATCCACACCATAGACTGAGTGCAGTTTGACACCCGTTTAACTGTCATGGCTCAATACTATAGAATCATGGAGTTTGTGGTTTTACAAGGCTTTTTGTTTTCTCTGCCAAAGAGAGCTGGTCCCTCACCAAACTACAAATCCCAGGATTTTACAAAATTTGTGGCAGTTCAAGTGGTATCAAACCACATTCACTCTACAGAGTAAATGCACCTTGGATTGATGTCAGCAGGTTCTGGGCATGGACATTCAGTTGATCACAGAAATGCTTTTTAAACCCCTGAATGCAGCTTGAGTCTCCCTTATTCAAAATGCTTGGAATCAAAATTGTTAAGAACTTTTTTGGATGTTGGAATAGCTCTTTTGAAATATACGTGCATAAATGAGATTTCTTGGAGCTGGGACCCAAATCTGAATATGAAATTAATTTATGTTTCATAGACATCTTATACACAGAGCCTAAGAATATCTCCTTTTTGTAAAATGCTTAGGATCAGAAATGTTTGGGTTTTATTTTTGGATTTTGGAAAATATGTATTGGCAGATACACACACACACACACACACATAAATGAAATTTTGTTCAACTGGGACCCAGGTCTGAATTTTTAAATTCATTTATGTTTCATAGACCTCTAAAACACCAAGTCTGAAGATAATTTTACACACAACATTTGTAATAATGCTGTGCATAGACCCAAGTTTGTGTATTGTGAACAGTCAGAAAGCAAATGTGTCACTTTCTTAGCCACCCTACTAACAATTTTGAGATATTTCTGAATTTCCGATGAGGGGTGCTCGAGTTGAACTACCACCTCTCATCATCAATACCGGTCAACCCACAACAATTCAAGTACTTTACATACTGTAATGTACAGGCACCAGGCGAGGTGGGACATATTTCTTGCTCCCTCCTTTTGATGCCCCTTTTGCAGAACGTTTTGCACCATCAGCAGCTTCTTCATCTTCCTCCTCTGAATCACTGAGCTGTGAGTAAGGAGAAGACAAGAACTGTGCCATAATTTCCAAGAGTCATTTCTAATAGTAAACCAGTGAAATCTAGGGATCTCAATTGAGTTTCAACATCTCTTTTTAGCATTTTAAGATTATTGTAATACACTCTTCTGCATCATGTTTGGTTTATTGTATGGTGCCCTGAGAATTTCAGATATCAAGAAGGGTATAAATAGTCGATATAAATGCATAAGCATCTCAGACCAGGGCTTCTTAAACCTTTGCCAGTCACAACCCATTCCACCCGAGAAATGTTTATGTGACCTCAGATATTTAGGTATCTCAAACAGATATACAAATCAAATATTTACTGATAATAAATCAGCATTTGCAAGGCTTGTTAAACAGGCAGATTTGCCTTTTGTGAAATACAGTTGAAGCATCTTCTGTAGAACCCACTGCACATTGTTGCTAACAAATCTGTGTAAACAAGTGGCATTCAGAAGCCTTTTATTATTGCAATTTTTTTTTTACTCCCAACAATGGGGCCGGGCTGTGGCGCAGCTGGCTAGTAACAAGCTGCTATAAATCACTACTGACCGAGAGGTCATGACTTCGAAGCCCGGGTCGGGTTAAGCCTCCAGCCATTAGAAAAAAAAATAGCCCCGGCTTGCTGTTGACCTAGCAGCCCCGAAAGACAGTTGCATCTGTCAAGTAGGGAAAATTTAGGTACGCTTTATGCGGGAGGCTAATTTAACTAATCTACAACACCATAAAACTGCTCACGAGGAAAAGAATGAGGAAGAACAGCCACCAATGGACGGTGAAGCAACAGCTCCCCCTGTGGCCGGAATCGTGAACCTGGAAAGATGTTAAAATGCCTCTGTGTCTATCTAAAACTGAATGTTGTTTGTCTGTTGGCATTGAATGTTTGCCATATATGTGTTCATTGTAATCCGCCCTGAGTCCCCTTCGGGGTGAGAAGGGCGGAATATAAACTCTGTAAATAAATAAATAAATAAATAAACAATGAGTTAAGGGGATCTCATTTGGTGTTGGAACCCACAGTTTAGAAAACAGTGTCTTCGACTGCACTTCCCATCATCCTGCCTCCTAGTCCAGAGAAGCTGGCATTGGAATATTCCCTTGCAAAGATACCAACATCAGAAGCTCTTGCTCTTTTACCAGAATCACCCCATTTTAGTCCATACCTTGCTCATAAGGTTGCTCGGATTGGGCTTGAATCTCAACGGGTCGTTTTCGCCTGGAACGAGAACATTACCCCAGATGGGGAGATTGTTACACCTTCTTAATGCCCCAAATTGCACCCTTTCCGCCATTTGAGACCATCCACACAACTCACCCAATGCTCCTGTCACAGCTGCCTTCACCAGTTTGTCCACCTGGTACTTTAGCTTCTGGTCAATGGGTCTCATCTTCTCCAAGACCTGCCAAAAGATAGAAAATAAGACAAAATTTCAGATCAGCTTTCTTTGGCCAGCATTCTGGATCTTTTTTATTGAAAATTCCCACAATAAAATATGGGACTCATAGACAGCTGCAACACAAGCATTGCCACTGACCTACAGGCCCTGCAGATCCAGCCATGATCATTTGTGATGGTCCTCCTACCTCCATTCTACCCCACTGTAAACATAAAAAAAATCCCAACCTGAGACCCTTCCCCAGCCAAACTACTCACCGTTCGGGTTTCCACCAAACGTAGCAATGCAGGATGTTCAGCCACAGAGCGTCCAGATGTTTTCTCCAGGATGAGATGAGACAGATCTTGGAGATAGAGAAGCAGCAGCTGGTCCTTCACCTCCAAGAAACTGAGACCCTGAGGTTTGGGGAAAGCAAAGCCTGTATCAGGCATGGGCAAACTTGGGCCCTCCAGGTGTACTGGACTTCAACTCCCACAATTCCTGACAGCCTACCAGAGTTCTATCACAGTCAGGTACTTAGAAATCTCTGAAACAAAACTCCTAATTCGCTTCCTTGAAACACACTACTAAACCTCAGGATTCCCGAGACTGCAGCTATGGCAGTTAAGGTAACTTCAAAACTGCAATGTAGACAAAACAGATTCTAATTCAGCTTCAGCCATATCCTCTTGAACAACTCACCTTCTCTGTGGGGTAGTTCCCTGCCCGTACTTTCTGTGCCAGACCCTGGACATGACGAGTCACTGCAATAACCTATATTAAAGCGAGGGGGAGAAAGCAGCTCTTAGAAAAGGAATGGACAAGAACTCTGTGGTTATTGAGTGCCTTCAAGTTGTTTCTGACCTATGGTGACTCTATGGTGGGGCTTTCTTGACAAGCTTTGTTAAGAAGGTTTGCTATCACCTTCCTCTGGGGCTGAGAGAATGTGACTAGGTGAGTTTCACAGTTGAGTAGGGATTTGAACCCTGATCTCAGCAGTTGTAGTCCAACACTCAAACCACTACAGCCCCCCCCCCCCCAACCAGTTACAAAACGGGCAATAGATTCTGTGATATTTATATGTTTATTTATTTATTTCATGTCAAAAGCATTACATAAATAAGTATAAAACTGATGGAAATGGAAAGAGCCTCCTTAAAGACTGAGTAAATACAGTCCAGCATCCCCTGGGCAATGTTTCTTGTAAACGGCTAATCTTTCCAACCCAAAAGTATTGCTTTTAAAATTTTTATTTTTGTGTAGTTGTTGTTATTATTATATTTATTTATACCTCACTTTATCTCTCCCAAAGGAGACTGAAAACAGCTTAATATATTGATGTAATTTATTTTATCAGTGTAATTTATTTTATATATGTTATATTTGTTTGTTTTTAACTTTGTTGTACCTGACCTCACGCCATCAGGCAAAGCGAGCAATAAATCAAATTTATTATCATTATCATCATTATTATGAACATTTATTTCTTACCTGCTCTTGGAGAGACTTCAATAGCTTAAGTGCTGCAGGCAAGTCTGCTTCCACTCTTTCCTGCAGCATGAAAGAAAACAGAGATGGGAAATGTATATTATGTTATCTATATTTTTATGTTCAGATCTGCTCACCCAAGCCTCTAAGACACTGAACAGACCCAAGGTGCATCTACACTGTAAAATTAATGCGATTTGACCCCACTTTACCTGCTTTGGCTCAATGCTATGCAATCCTGGGAGTCATAGTTTGGTGAGGGACCAGAACTCTATGGCTAAGAAGGCTAAAGACCTTTGAAAACTACAATTCCCGTCTGTATTATTTAAAATTGTGAGCACTTTTGAGTCCCAATTTTTGGGGAAAGCAGGGCATAGGTACAAATAAACATGACAACAATAACAGCCATAATTAATAATCGTCATTAATAATAATCTCTAACCACTGTATAAAATCCCCAATAAGCCCAGTTCTGAGCCACTTGCAGTGAATAAGGGAATGCACTCTACACATGCTCAGGAGCACCTGTCTATCGTCTCACCCTCAAATCCAGAGATCCAGCCAGTGTAGTTTCACTCTCCGCCATGGCCTCCAAGAATGCCCTCACGTGGAAAGAGGCTCCACCGTCTGGAAAACGAGGCCTGCCTTCTTGAGACAAATTGACCAATCTTGTCTTAGCAGTGGCACATTCAGACCAATCGTTGAAAGCCTTGCTCCTCGCCGAAGCCGCTTCAGCCAATCACAGGGAGACTGGGGTGGAAAAGTTCCTGGTCTGCTTCCGCCCCTTTTTGTGGGGGAATGCCGGTCACTTGGCCGCTAACCAATAGCATCTAAAATCCCGCCTCCTGGAGCGAGGCTTTGACCAATGGGAGTACGCGTTTGGGTTGCCTGTCGTAATGAGCGACCAATCGGAAGCAGGAAAAGTGATAAAATATTAAAGAGGTTGCGAGGCATTTTTTTGTTGGGAGTACTGCTTACTCTACATCGGAGGAACCAATCAGAGCTGTCAATTGGCCAGACGGGGAACGTTTTAACCAATCAGCAGCCTCCCTGCTCTCTCTAGCGTCTTGCATTGATAAAAGTGTTCAGAATCACGTGACTGGAAGATTCCTGAGTCCAGTGGTTGCCAGCTTTGTGAATAAGGAAGAAGAAGATAATAATAATGAATGAGAATGGTGATGGTGGATGATGATTATTTATTTACTGGCTGCCAGTAATGTGCCTGGTGCCTTAGAAACAAAACTACCTAATGCTATGTGATCTTGGGATTTGTAGTTTTGCAAAGTTTTCAACCACCTTTGCCAAGTTTGATGCCTCACCATACTACAACTCCCATCATTCCATAGTATTGAGCCGTGGCAGTTGAGGTGGTGTCAGACTGCTTCAGTTTTGTAATGCAGATGTACCCATAGATCTGTTAGTGTGGCCTCCAAGAGACCATCCACACTGCAGAATTATAGCAGTTTGAATATTGAAATATTGAAATATTGAAATATTGGTATTTGTAGTTGGTTGTGGCACCAGAACTCCCTGGCAGGGTACAGCTACACTGTAGAATTAACCCAGTTTGATACCACTTTAATTGTCATGACAGGGACCGGGCTGTGGCGCAGGCTGTTGAGCAGCTGCAATAAATCACTCTGACCATGAGGTCATGAGTTCGAGGCCAGCCCGTGGCGGGGTGAGCACCCGTCAATTAAAAATAAAAAATAGCCCCTGCTCGTTGCTGACCTAGCAACCCGAAAGATAGTTGCATCTATCAAGTAGGAAATAAGGTACCACTTATAAAAGTGGGGAGGCAAGTTTAACTAATTTACGACCTGGAATGAGGAAGTGCCATCACAGTGGATGACGAAGCAGCTGCTCCCCCCTGTGGCCAGAATCGAACTTCCCCTCAGAAAAACGTTAAATTGCCTCTGCGTCTGTCTGTCTCGATCTCTGTTTGATGTGTTTATGGGCATTGATTGTTTGCCCTATGTGTGTATAATGTGATCCGCCCTGAGTCCCCTTCAGGGTGAGAAGGGCAGAATATAAATACTGTAAATAAATAATAATAATAATAATGACTCCATGCTATGGAATTTTGGGAGTTGTAGTTTCACGAGGTACCGGCACTTCTTTGGTGGAGAAGGCTAAAGACCTTGTTAAACTGCAATTCACACTGCATTAATGAGTAGATGGGCAAAACTATAAATCCCATAATTCCATTGCATTGAGCCATGGCAGTTAATGTGGTGTCAAACTGCATTAATTCTCCAGTGTGGATCCACCCTGAGTTGGTCGTTGATATATAAAGATGCTCAGTACCATTGCACTGTTTTTCTTCCTGTCCTACAAAGAAGTGAATCAATCAGTCACTCTCTGCCAATTGAGGTCATATAAAGGATTATCCAAAACGTGCAGATTATCTGACCATTTTTAAATCTGATTTTTGTGTGTGTGTTATTTTGCTTACAGCAGGAGAAGAAATCCCAGAGGAGCAGGGAGTGAGGCTGTGTGCATGCAGAACAACAAAAGAGTCTTTTGGCATTAAAACGAAAACAGAGGCAGCAATGATTGTGGCAGGAGCTTTGGGGATAATCACTCGCAGAGAATTTAATCCAGCGAGGCTTCTTTTCATATGCAAAGCGGCACAATCTCCTCCTCCTGTTTTGTGTTCGTATTCCTATGGGAATGGTTGTCATTAAGATTTTTCTCTAGTGTGAAGCTTAGCTATGAAGGCTCGACTGTTTGGGGTTTCCCTAACCCCTACTTTGATTGTTTTATAACGGCGGTGATTACACAAAGAGCTGGGCAAGGTTGAGTTATAACATAATTGTTGCTGTGAGCTTTCAGGCTTTCTCTGACGGCTGCTGAATCTATCATGGAGTTTCTTGGGCTGAGAGTATGTGACTCGCCCACTGGATCATGGCCAAGCAGTGATTTGAACCCAGCTCTCCAGTATCATGGCCCAGTGCAGCAGCCTCCATACCATGAAATATACAAACCTCTTGGTTTTTCCTTAAATTTCTGGAAGTTATCTTCAAGAGAGATTGGGATTTAGTAATTAATATAACAAAGATGGGATTGTGGGATTTATAAACTAGTAATATTGTGTTAAGTGTAGAAGTGTGATTATACAACATTCCTTAAAGGGATTAGAGTAGTTATAATTTTACAAAGTTGGATAGGGAATGAGAGTTCTGCAGATTCGTTTTTACATTTGTTACTATCTTTGATTTTGTATGTATATTTGTTCCTTTGACCTGAAGCTGGTCACTTGGAGTGCCTCTGGTGTCGCTGTGAGAAGGTCCTCCATTGTGCATGTGGCAGAGCTCAGACCACATTACAGTAAGTGGTCTGTGGTTTGCTCTTCTCCATACTCACATGTTGTGGTCTCTACTTTGTAGCCCCATTTCTTAAGTGGCTCTGCATCTTGTGGTGCCAGAGCACACTCTGTTCAGCATCTTCCAAGCTGCCCCATCTTCTATCTGCCCAGGAGGGAGTTTCTCATCCAGTCTCAGCCACTGATTGAGGTTCCGGATTTTAACCTGCCACTTTTGGACTCTTGCTTGCTGAGGTGTTACTGTGAGTATCTCTGTAGATCTTAGGAAGCTGTTTATTGATTTAAGGCATTGGCATGCTGGCTGATATCCGAACAGAGGATGGGCCAGAGATGTCACTGCCTTGATCCTTTCATTACAGGCTGCTACTTCCCGACAGATATCAGGTGGTGCAATACCAGCTAAACAGTATAATTTCTCCAGCCGTGTAGGGCGTAGACATCCTGTGATAATGCGCCATGTCTCATTAAGAGCCACATCCACTGTTTTAATGTGGTGAGATGTATTCCACACTGGGCATGCGTATTCAGCAGCAGTGTAGCAAAGCGCAAGGGCAGATGTCTTCACTGTGTCTGGTTGTGTTCCCCAGGTTATGCCTGTCAGCTGTCATACAACGTTATTTCTAGCACCCACTTTTTGTTTGATAGTCAAGCAGTGCTTCTTGTAAGTCAGGGCACAGTCCAGAGTGACTCCTAGGTATTTTGGTGTGCTGCAATGCTCCAGTGGGATTCCTTCCCAGGTCATTCTCAACCTCAGAACTCAAGATGCTTGTCTGTTCTTAAAATGAAAAGCACACATCTGTGCTTTAGGTGGATTGGGAATCAGCTGGTTTTCCCTGCAATAGACAGTAAGAGCACCTAAAGCTTCAGAGAGCTTCTGTTCAACCATTTCAAAACTCCCTGCTTGAGCGGTGATGACACGATTGTCAGCATAGATGAAACTCCTTTTTGGCAGTGGCTGGTCATTTGTGTAAATGTTAAACATTGAAGGAACAAGCACACTCCCTGAGTTATTCGTTAGAAGGTGATCTTTTATTAAAAATATACAACTTTGTGATCACTTTGCTCATTTTATTAGGATTTTCTCTTTCAATATAAATTATGATTTTAAAATATCAATTGTGAGGTCGTCCTCATTAATAACCTTTAACATCTTGACCACACTTTGGGGTTGCAGTGTTGAAAGTTATGTTGATGTTGTGGTTTTGGACTATAGGTGCATCTACACCACTTTAACTGCCATGACTGGATGGATCCCTAGGAGTTGCAGTTTGACAAGGTCGTTAGAGTGCTGGAGCCTCACCAAACTACAACTCCCAGGATTCCATAGCATTCAGCCATGGCAGTTAAAGTGGTGTCAAACAGTGTCAATTCTTCAGTGTAGATGCACTCATTGTCAATGCTTGCTGGAGAGAAGACAATGATCAGGTAGAATGGGAATCCTCATTGAGAATGTGTTTGGAATTACTCTTTTTTTGGACTGGGTTTAGGGAGACCCCCGGACTTTGGCAAGGGCTCTTTTGGAACAACGGGCCAGTGACGTCACTCCCCAGAATGGAAACTTGTAAAAAGGCACATACAGATTGAGAGAGAGAGAGAGAGAGAGACAATGGGATTCCAGCCATGCCCTCCCCTTACCTCCCCCTTTGCAAGAATCTGGACACCGCTATTGTTCCAAACATTCTTTGGCTGCCCAGAATCGCACCGGGCTCTCATCAGCCAGCTGTCTTTCCAGCCCAGTTCTTTGTGTCAATGCCCCTTAACACAACCCTTCCCCAGATATCACTGGTCACCATTTCCACACTGAAGAGCCATCCTTGGTTCATTTTAGATTATTATCATCCTAATCCCACTTGCTATTTGTTTAGCCAGTTATGAAGGTGCTCTGGTATTGTGCCATCATCTGGCAGCAGTTTCCCCTAATGTATTCCTCACTATCCTATGTACTGTATTATAACCCAAATTGCCTTGTTTCAGCATGTCAATGTGCTGGGGATGATGGGAGCTGTAGTATACTATATGATCAGGCACCAGTTTGGAGAAGCTCTATGTAGCCTCTCCATATGGCATCTCCACGCAGTCCCTAAAGTTGCACACTGAGATTCAAAACCATAGGTTAAATCACCGAGGGTACATCTACACTGTAGAATTAATCCAGTTTGATACCACTTTAATTGCTATAGCTCCATGCTATGGAATCCCAAGGGCTGTATATTTCGTGAGACACCAGCACCCATGGGCAGAGAAGGCTAAAGACCAGAGATGGATAATTACTTTTGTTAGATCCACAAAGCTTTTACTATGGACTCAATTTATAATAGTAGCTGGTTTGAACAAAAGGTAGAATTCAAAGACGTAGCTGTGTTTGTGTGGAATATCAGTATGCAAAGGGACCTTGTGTGATGACTCATGGGCCATGTAGTCCCGTTCCTAGTACTGTTGTGACAGATGAAGAGGAAAACTTGGGTTTCCCACCGTTTCTGCCGGATTTGGAGCCCTTGCACCTGCAAGATGTTTGCCCACAAGAAGTCAGCCAAACAAGCCTTGAGCAGAAATCTCCCCCATTTTCTCGCCGCCTTTATTATAATCAAGATAGAAGCGCTCGGGAGGCGACTCGCAGGAGCGCCAGGATTGCTGCCAAACAATTAGATGATTAAGTCTGTTCCCTTGGGAAAGTTTAAGGAGTCCTGCATCTGGACACAGAATAGGTTTCGTTTCTTGTTCCCCAGAGAAAGTGTTCTTTGGCGGGAAAACAAGATCCTATATAGGTGTTTGCCCACAAAGGAATCCTTGCGGAGTCAATTCGTCAGCTTCGGGAGTAGATTGTGTGTGGACTACGCTACTCCAGTTTCCAGGACCTTGCTCTCGTCCCAGCCCTGCCTTGTTCCCCGGACCTCGCCACGGATTTCGCCACGGACCCTGTTCTTGTTCCTCGTTTTTGTTGCCTTGAATCAAGCCTTGTTTGCCAAGAATCTAATTTGCTCTCCAGCCTTGCATCAAGTTCCATGGACTAAAGGACCTTGTCATCTCCCCTCACTTTGCTTGGCAAAGTGTGTGTTTCGGTTATTGGATTACAACTTTGGACTTTAATATCTCATATTGGACATTGTTTCCCTGGACTATATTTGACCTTTCCTGAAAGGTCTACTTCTGAACTATATTCTACACTTATTTTTATTGACTTTATATATTTCCTTAATAAAGATATGAGATAGATTCTGGTCTCTGCGCATGGTTATTGGTGCTCCGCGGTCTGGGTCCTGACACCTTGTAGCACCTTATAGACTAAGAGTGTATCTACTACACGAGGCATGGGCAAACTTTGGCCCTCCAGGTGTTTTGGACTTCAACTCCCACAATTCCTAACAGCTGGTAACTGCCATGGTTCAATACTATGGGATTCTGGAAGTTGAGGTTTTACAAGGTCTTTTGTCTTCTCTGTCCAAGAATGCTAGTGCCTCACCAATCTATAAATCATCGGATTCCATTGCATGGAGCATGGCAATTAAAGTGGTTTCAAACCTAATTCAATGTACGATATTTACTCTACTGTTCACCTTTTTTGGGCTAAATTACCTCATCAAAACTAGGGCGTGCATTAGATTCACACCATACAGTAATCTTAATGTTGAGCCAAAGCAAAAGGGGAAGATGCTTCTGGACCACATGGAGCTCCTATTTGAAGGACATCACCTCAAATTTAATTGCCACAGCTCAATGCTATGCAATCCTGGGATTTGTAGTTTGGTGAGCCACCAGCATTCTTTGGCAGAGAAAACTCAAGACCTTGTTAAACTATATGATTTCATACCATTGAGCCAGGGCAGTTGAAGTGGATTCAGCATCGATGCAGCCCACGGTTTTCCTTTCCATTGCCAGAAGCTTTGGTATTCTAACATTGTCATGTTTTCGAACTGCAAAGTTGGCAGAAGCTGGAGCTAAGAGCAGGTGCTCATTCCACTCCTGGGATTTGAACCTGGGATCTTTTGGTCTGCAAGTTCAGCAGCTCAGTGCTTTAACACACTTCG
The DNA here is from genome assembly GCF_035594765.1 of Anolis carolinensis. Lineage (NCBI taxonomy): Eukaryota > Metazoa > Chordata > Lepidosauria > Squamata > Anolidae > Anolis > Anolis carolinensis. The sequence continues at coordinate 7,984,465 of NC_085846.1, forward strand.
CTACCGGGGCTCCTACTAATAATATAATATATTGTATATACATATAATATTGATAATAATATTATAATGTAATACAATATAATAATAATACACTATTATAATTGTATATTTATATTACATGTAATATTACTAATAATATTGCAATATAGTGGTTTGGAAGAATATAGTTATATATGATACTTATATTGTGCTATACTAATAATATAATATATTGTATGTACATATAACTTGTAAGCCGCCCTGAGTCCCCTTTGGGGTGAGAAGGGTGGGATATAAATGCCACTAATTAATAAATAATAAATAATTAATAAATATAGATTATTTGCATTAAACAGGATTTTATGACAGTATAGACTCATATAGTCCAGTTCAAAGCAGATAATGTGAATTTTTTGGCATTACATTCGGCAGCAAATACTTTTTTTGGTTTCAGGGTTTTGAAAATTGAGGTGTGAGTTAGACCTGATAGCACATTAGACTCGAGTAAATGTGTCTAATTTAAAAGCAACCCAAAATATGATGGGTAGCTGAATTTGGCTGGGGGTTTAAAAAGTGGTGCCCATTGGCATTCACAGACATGTAATGGGCGAGAATTGTATGCCATCCTTTCCGACCTCTGATCTTGTCCTGTTTCTGCATGTGCTGCCTTAACACTAAAACAATAGCCAGGCACATAGTTCTGGGTTAAGCCAAGGACTGCCTGGAATCCCATTGTCTCATTCATGCTTCCAGTTTCCGTTTCTAGGACTGAGGCTTCACCTGGCTATTGTTTTGAAAGAATGGGGGCAGAAAGCCAAGGCTCTCCTTCCCCTCCCTTAAATAGGGGACTCCCCTAAGCTCTCTCTCTCTTTCTCTCTTATAGATTCAGTGCCAATCACATTCCCAGCTGGGCTTCCTGAACTACCATCCTATTATCCTCACAGCTGGAATTTTGGCACCGAAAAGCCATCAAGTGCCCACCAGGCTGGGAGGAAAGGGCTGGTTTGGGAGCGCCAGATAATTGGTATATTGGGGGAAAGGGAGGATGACAGACGTCTGGGATTTAAAGAGAAAGTGGTCACTAGTGGTTGGGGTAAAGTGGGCTACGGATGTGGCACAGCAGGCTGAAAGGGTCTGAGTAAAGAGAAGGTGAAGGATTCTAGAAGTGGATCAAGAACCAAGCATCTTGTGGCCAAATGTCTTGAGAAAGCCATCGGGACTAAATCTGGAATGTGTTTACACCACAGGCTTGGGACAGGCTCTAGCAAAACTATTGTATATATCAGTGGTTCCCAATCTGTGGTCCGTGGACCACCAGTGGTCCCCAAGAACTAAAATATGGTACGCGTCCTCACTGTTACTACTCTGTTGCAACGAGAGTGACTGGTCTTTTGAAACCCTCTTATAGTGCCGAGGCAACTGGGATGCCCGGCAGGGAGAGGTTGACTACCCACGAAAGGTGCAATAACAAGCCTCCTGACTGCTGCTTCTCCTTCTCCCTGAGCGGAGCTGTTCCATATGACACCTGGAAGCGAGCGTGCCTTGGTGTCTTCATTTTAAGGCCTGTTTCTGGGATTATTTGGGTTACTGATTCAGAAAATTGCATTGGATAGACCACATCAGCTCTAGATTATTAAATATGGTTTTCTGTGGGTGAGCAGATGGCAACTACTGGATGGCATATGTTCTGTATCAGAAACTAGAGCTGATGTGGTCTATCCAATGCAATTTTCTGAATCAGTAACCCAAATAACCAAACCGAATCCAAAGTTGACCAAAAACTGATTCTCAACCCTTTTGGTACTAATGTTGGAGAGTGGTCGCTGGTCAAAGTGGTCCCTCATCAAGTGGTCAATAGTAAAAAAAAAAGGTTGGGAGCCACTGCTTTAATTGGAATCATAGAATCATAGAGTTGGAAGGACCCAAAGGACCATCAATTCCAGCCTTATTTTGCAATGCAGGAAGACACAATGAAAGCCTTCCTGAGAAATGGACAATCAATCTCTGCTCTCAAACCTCCAGAGAATGAGACTCCACAACCCTCCAAAGTGGCATATTCCACTGCTGAACAGCTCTTCCCATCATAATCTTTAAATGAAATCTCTTTTCTTGCCATTTGAATCCATCTTAGTCTCTGGAGCAGCAGAAAACAAACTTGTCCCCTCTGTAATGTGACCTCCTTTCAAATATTTAAATATGAGTATTGTCCCCTTTCAGCCTTCTTTTTTCCTGAGCTAAACATCCCCAGCTCCCTAAGAAGTTGACTGGTTCCGAATGGGTGAGGGAGTCAAGCCAGATGAGCACGGAGTGGAGAAAGTGGGGGGCACCTTAATTCGGGCACAAACAGCTCTATGTATGTATTTTGGACAGACAACGGCCTCACGGGAGCAAATAGCAACCAAAGAAGGGGGGTAACAACTCCCCAGCAAAGAGACAAAGCGGCATTATGAAGCAGGTGCAAGGGGAGGCCAGAGCCAAATTGTAATCCAGGGCAGGGCAGAGCGCCAAGACAAGCCGGGCACCGCGCCAGGGTCTGCCACCTTCCTGGTCCTTAACTCCATCCAGGCCAGCGATGCCCTTTGTCTCTCGCTCAGCACACGGCGTGTTCTTTCGTCTCCCTCCCTCCTCTCGGCAATCCCCCCTTCCTTTTCTTCTTCCTCCCATGACACAATTTGTTCCCCGTGGCATTCCCAACCCCAAATGTCAGCTCTTAGCCTTCCCCCCATATCACTCTGTCACTCGATCTCACAGTGACGTAAACAATAGCCCTTGGCCCAGAACAAAAGGCAAAGAATGGCATCGCGGCGGTGGCCGGCCTGACCTTCACGGCCGACTCCGGCCCTTATATAGCAACTGCGATGCTCCACAAAGACGCCTTATTATAGCCACGCAGACGGGCGAGTCCTCCCTAAGAGACGGGAATAGAAGCCAGGAGTCCTGCCGCCCGGCATGCTTTGCTCTTCACCCAGCATGCCCTGGCAGAAAAGAACCAGGGTAGTCCGGGTTCATGGTGTCCCCATTTACGAGCTGAAATGCACACCCTGGACTCTCCACAGATATATATTCTTTCCTTTCCTTACTTAGTTTATCCATACCTCACAACCTCTGAGGATGCCTGCCATAGATGTGGGCGAAACGTCAGGAGAGAATACTTCTGGAACATGGCCACACAGCCCGAAAGACATACAACAACCCTGTGATCCCGGCCATGAAAGCCTTCGACAACACATTGAAATGCAATGTCCTGCTCCTGCACAGAACTGAGATTTGAAGTGAAAGGTGGGCTCACAAAGGTTTTGCAAGGATTGGTGAAGCGTGCCTTTGTGATACCTTCCAACATTGGAAGGTGTCACAAACACCTCGACATTAGGAAGAACTCTGTGATGGTAGCGCAGGCTGGTTAGCAGCCAGCTGCAACAAATCACTCTGACCAAGAGGTCATGAGTTCAAGGCCCGCCCGTGCCTGCGTCTGTCTATGTCTCTGTTCTATGTTATGGCATTGAATGTTTGCCTTATATGTGTAATGTGATCCGCCCTGAGTCCCCTTTGGGGTGAGAAGGGCGGAATATAAATACTGTAAATAAAATAAATAAAAAATAAAGAACTGTTCTGCAATGGAATATGTCACCTTGGAGTATGGTGAAGTCTTCTTCTCTGTTTTTCAAGCAGAGTTGGATGACCATCACAGGTGTAGCTACAAGAGGTGCTAATAGAAGGTGTCACAAATCTGTCTCGTTCCATGACATTTTCCTACATTCTCCAAATTTCTAGTACTGAACCATGGAATCCTAGACTTTGCTCCATTTGTCAATGGGATGAAGTCCTTGGAAGAGACCCTAAGGATCATTCAGACCAACCCCATTCTGCCATGCAGGAAGACACTATTAAAGCATTCCCAACAGGTGAATTGCTCTCATGGGGTAGTGCAGAGGTGTCAGACTTGTGATCCTCCAGATATTTGGGCCTCCATCTTCCAGAAGCGCTAGCCAGCTTCTCCAATGGCCAGGAATTCTGGGAACTGAAATCCAAAACACCTGGAGGATTATAATTCTGACACCACTGGTGTAGTAGGTTGAGTGTTGGATTACAGCTCTGGAGACCAGGGTTCAAATCCCTGCTCTGCTACTAAAACATACCGGGTAGCCTTAGATGAGTCACAAAGACAAATTTTCCTCGGAAGGAATCCTGCCAAGAAAATCCTCTAATGAATTTGCCTTAAGGTCACCATAAATCAGAAATAACTGGAAGGCACTCAACAACAAGGATTATTTAGCCAGAGAGCTCAAATGCCACACTAGACAATAAAACCCAGGATTTCACAAGATGCAGCAATGGGCATGAAAGTGGTACATGATTGTATAGAATGAAAGGATCCCTGGAGATCTTCAAAAGTGTAGCCTTCCCAAACTCCAATCAGAAACTTCTCGTACCATAGATTCCAACCTTTGCCTTTATTTGTGTGTGCCTCGGTGTGTTGTTTTGCAAAAGCTAAGATGCATGAAGAATGCCAATTTTTATGTAGTCACTTTAATGGTATCACTTTAATGGTGTCATTTACATCCCATTTCCTGGTTTTCCTGTTTGGTTGTCTATTCACAAGGCACAATTCTGTCTAATACCACTGTAACCCCCTCAGTTCCATTCTATGAGATCCTGGATTTGTAGTTGGGGGAACTTGGAATTCTTTGCTACAGACCTTAACTGCAGCCTTTTAGCTTTGTAGCATAGGATTCCAAGGCCCACACCATACTACAAATCCTACAGCGGGATCAAAATGCAATAAATGTACATTTGGACACATCTTCATTTGGAGAAGAATTAAGGCAGTTTATAGGGAAACAACCAGGGCCAGCTAACATCTCCCAACAAAGGATTCCCCACAGGCAGGAATCAGCAAGGCTTTGAGGCTGCAAGGCTTTTCAATGCTAATCACACTTGCCTCCAACAGACAAGAGTTCTTTGTCCCACCCTGGATATTCCACAGATATATAAACCCCACTTGCCTAGTTTCCAACAGACCTCACAACCTCTGAGGATGCCTGCCATAGATGTGGGCAAAACGTCAGGAGAGAATGCTTCTGGAACATGACCAGACAGCCCAGAAAACTCACAGCAACCCAGTGATTCTGGCCATGAAAGCCTTTGACAACACAACTAAAGGGAAATTGAGGCTCTATCTACACTTGTGAATGAATGCTGTTTGACCCCACCACAGCTCAATGCTATGGAATCCTGTCCCAGCTCTTTGGCAAAGAAAGCTAAAAACCATGTAAACTACAACTTGGATTCCATAGCATTGGGCCATGGCAGTTAAAGTGGGGTCATACTGCATTCATTCTACAGGGTAGATCCACCTAGTGTCCCTGTGCAATGTGAGGTTCTTGGCACATCCCAATTATACATTTAAGTGTGCAAATTAATGTCAACAGTCAAACTCCAGTGAAATCCATGAGTTTATAGAACATTCTATATTCCCCCCTCCCCTGAATTGTTCCCACTTGGGCAGAAGAGGAAGAAACCAGAAAGAACATCAGAGAAACTAGGCGAGGGAATGGAGCTCTTGGCCATTCTTGGGTTGCATAAAATGTGTGCATCTCTCTTGCCTCCCTTGGGACCCTCTCCAGTCCCCCCACCACTGGAATCCCGACCCTGTTGTTCCAAGATATTTTGATGTCCCCCTTCCCCACCCGCCTCTCCCTGAACCTGTTCTTAGTCTTCATGCCACAACAATGACGCCGGGTTCCAATTGTTCCAGGGGGCAAGCACGAAGCTTGTGCATGGGGCGGCGGGGGAGGAATGGTTTGATGTGTCCATATGAGGCTGCCCAGTGGGAGGGGGCAGGGGGCAATGGGGGTTTATAACCAGGGTTTGGGCCAAGCGCTGGGCTTAGAAACCCCCCTCCCGTCTGTGCTCAGGTAAGACTCAGTGCCAGCTCTCTGAATCTGCTTGCACCTTGGCACAATGGTGTAGGAAGGAAGGGACTGGGGAAAGGGATGCGGTTTCGGATGGTGATGTCGAAGGTGTCTCCAGCTGCTAACTATTGAAAATGCAAGATCTGGCATGGGTTGTGGGTGGTAGGGATGTTCATCCTATAATCCATATTTCATGGAAGACTATGTCTGGTTCTGGGCACAATTCAAGAAGGATATGCACAAGCTAGAACATGCTCAAAACAGTTAAAAGTCTGGAAGCCACGAATCTCTATGAGAAGCAGCTTAGGAAGCTGGGCATGTTTAGCTTGGAGAAGAAAAGGCTGAGAGAGGGGACATGAGAGTCATGTTTAAATATTTGGAAGGATGTCACAATGAGAAAGGAGCAAATTTGCTTTCTGCTGCTGTGGAGACTAGGACACGGAGCAATGAGTTCAAATTGCAGGAATTGGGAATCCACCTAAACATTATGAAGAACGTCTTACTGATAAGAACTGTTTGACAGTGGAATATGTTGCCTGGGAGTCCAATAGAGTCTCCTTCTCTGGAGTGTTAAAGCAGAGGCTGGGTGGCCATCTATCAGGAGGGCTTGAATGGGGCATTCCTGCTTGGAAGAAGAGGGTTAGACTAGATGGCCCTTGGGGTCTCTTCCAACAATGATTCTATGATCTCCAAATGTGAACAATCTGGCTGTATTTAAACCTGGAATGGGATTCAAGAGTGCATTGAAAGGTAGAGTGACCGGTGGTGCATTATGTGGCACACAAGGCAGACAGTTTGCAGAGCAAGTGAATAGTGCAAATGTTCAAAAGGAATCCAGATGGAAAAATGGTGATATTATGCCATGATCTTTAAAATATGATATTCTATTTACCTGTTTATTCCAGCCACATTGGATATGATGGGGTTTTTGACAATATGCCCCTACACTTCTTTCTTGCATGCAAAAATATACTGGAACAAATCACTGCTAGAGATTTATTTGTTCCCTGTGATTAGTTAAACTTATCCAATTTGAAAATTAATTGTTTTCAATTCTACAGTGGCAACGATATTAATTTACTATTTATTGATTACTATATTAACTTTGCATTTTGACTCATCGTCGGAATATTTTTCAATTAAAAAGTAACAGTTGAACCAAAGGACCATTTGGAAACATTTCCATAAATAAACTTTTTATGGTGGCAAATTGACTTTTTTTAAAGCAACGTAATCTTCACAATTAACCTTCTGAGATGGGTGTATCCCATGAAGTAACCTTCTGAGATGGGTGTATCTACATGATTGAAGGCATGCAGTTTGATACCACGGCTGAACGCTGTGCAATTCTTGGAGTTGTACTTCAGTGAGGCTCCAGTACTTTTGGACAGGGAAGGCTAAAGACCTTGTAAAACTACAATTCCAAAGGTTCCATAGCATTGAGTCATGGCAGTTAAAGTGGTATCAAGCTGCATTAATTCTATAGTATAGATAAAGCATGGGCAAACTTTGGCCTTCCAGGTGTTTTGGACTCCAACTCCCACCATTCCTAACAGCCTCAGGCCCCTTCCTTTTGCCCCTCAGCCGCTTAAGCGGCTGAGGGGCAAAAGGAAAGGGCCTGAGGCTGTAAGGAATGGTGGGAGTTGGAGTCCAAAACACCTGGAGGGCCAAAGTTTGCCCATCCCTGCTATAGATGCACTCTGAGAATGAATAATTTTGGAGTTTGTGTGATGCCAGTTGTGGTGGCTACTGGCTTCCTTTTGGTGGAATGAAGCCTTACTGGGTTTTGGTCTGAATTTACAGGGCTATGTGAGAAATTGGGTATATTTTGAGGCAGGTACGATCAGTGGATTTCTCCTTTAAAGTTCCGACTAAAACCCCGTACAGATTCTATATTGACTGGAATTGAAACCTTGAACACCTAAATCTACAAGGTATTATGCAATATCGTGGTCAGTCTTTTAATTACCAGAAATTATAAATGGTTGTGAGGAGCGCAGTGAGTTAAACTGCTGAGCTGCTGAACTTGCTGGTTCAACTGATTGGCAGTTCGAATCCAGGGAGCGGAGAGAGCTCCCGCTGTCAGCTCCAGCTTCTGCCAACCTAGCAGTTCAAAAACATGTAAAATGTGAGTAAATCAATAGGTACCGCTCCGGTGGGAAGGTAATGGCACTCCATGCAGTCTTGCTAGCCACATGACCTTGGAGGTGTCTATGGACAATGCTGGTTCTTTGGCTTAGAAATGGAGATGAGCACCAACCCACAGAGTTGGACATGACTAGACTTAATGTCAGGGGAAAAACTTTACCTTTATATTATTGGTTGCACTGTTAAAACCAGGCAATGGTCAACCTAATCTTAGTCCGAAGACCAAAAGCTTTGAGCTAAGTTTGGGATGAGAATCATGTGGCCTGGCAGATGTCATTGTACTGCAAATCCCATCAGCTCTAAGCAGCATAGCCGATAGTAAGGAATTTTGGGAGTTGCACCAGAAGCTTCCTTGGGAACTGAATGATTCCCCTCTCCAGTTGAGAAGGACAAAAAGACTGAGTTGCTAAATGACATCTTACAATGTTCATGAGCAGAACTTGGGAAAGAGTGACTTGTGTGGACCACAACATTCAGAATCTCATAGGTAATTTTAAAAAGTAACTTTTCTTAGCTTGGTTCATAACTATGCAGGAGCTGAATTCTCCAAACACCTGCTTGATATTGCTTATCTTTCATAATGGCTTTGACATAATCTCTTAGTTCTTTTTCAGTGATGGAATTCAGCCTGCCTGTGCGTATTAGAAGCTCTTCAAGACAAGAGACCATTGTAAATCACTGCCCAGGCTGACAGCGTGATGTATAATAAAAGCACCATCTCTGTAGTGTTGTGTGTTTTTCTTACCCATATCATCTCTCATTAGACTGTATCACAAAGAAATAATAGGATTTGCATTTGAGAGATCTTGTACTGATTCTGTGCCCTTCTACAACAAGAGTCTAGCTCAAAATATCATCCAGCAGTAGATCCCGTGCCATATCCTAGGAAAAGAAAAAGGTAATTAATGATGGGGAATATTTCTGATGCTTTATGGTACGTAGGATGACAGTATATTACTTTATTAGTCAAGTGCAGAAATGGTATCTACAGGTTGCAATTTCTCAAATGACTTCTAGGGGGCAGATTAATGTACATAGGAAGCAACAGTGCTAAAGTTGCAGTCTTCCTGTTGGCCACTTGGGGGAAACAGTGTCACCATTTCCTTTTTTGGTGCAAAGAGTTGAGCAACTCACAACTGCTCCTGGTGGTGATTGTTTTGGGTTTCATGGGTGATGCTGCCCCTGGTCGCCAGTTGATGGATAGCAAGGTTTGGCCTAACCACCAGTCCAAAATCTCAATTTGGGTTCTTGGGTGGATGCAAAAAAGTCACTGTATGACTCTTGCTTTTGGAAATATTTTGTTCCAGCTCCAGCCATGGCTACCAGTCCTGATATGGCCGAGTTTGGCCCCGCTGCCCCTTACCTGCGCATGCCTGAAAAGGCACGGATTGAAGCGCAAAACCGGCCTTTTGACATGAAGAAGGATGTATTTGTGCCAGATGACAAGGAAGAATTCGTCAAGGCTAAGATTGTTTCCAAAGAAGGTGGCAAAGTCACCGCAGAAACAGAAAGGGGCAAGGTAATTGTTCTTTACTAGGCTGCCCGTTTACGGCATAGCTGAGTATTTCTTAACCCCCTTCCTTTACCTATATATTTAAGTAGTAATATGATCACATGGAGAAGTTACATGGTAAATACTGGTTTGGATGTTGAATCAGGATCGTAGGAGACCAGGGTTTGAATTCCACTTAGCCATGGAAAGTCCACCATGGACAAGACACACTTTCTCATCCCAAAAGGGAATAGAAAGACTCCTCTTGCCAAGGGTCATCATAAGTCAACTTGAAGTTCCATATCCACAAAAAACTGAATGGGAGAACCTCTCCCTACCAATCCAAGGCAACCTTCTAGCTTCTACCACATTCTTGGATTCTTTCCTCAAAGCCAATTCACACATCCAGTATTTTGAAGCATCTCCTAGCTTCAGCCTCACATCCATGTTCAAATGATATTCTTAAGTCACCTACCTCCCAACCTGGCATGAATGAGGATAAACTATGATAACTTCATTACCTTTCCGTAGGACATTCCTTCCATTGAGTTTACTTCTCTGCTCTCTGTCATGACCTCTCTGTCATTCATTCTTAGTGCAAGGTTAAATGAGTCATGAGTAAGGGACACTTAACTTGCCAATGGAGCTTGTCCCGCTTAGAAACTTTATTCTTGGTTCTTGGCAGACCGTGACGGTGAAAGAAGACGAGATCATGCAGCAGAATCCGCCCAAGTTCGACAAGATTGAGGACATGGCCATGCTCACCTTCCTGCATGAACCTGCGGTCCTCTACAACCTGAAGGAACGCTATGCGGCCTGGATGATCTACGTAAGTCTGGGGATAGCACCCACAACCATCATTTAGTCACTAGGGTTATTAATCTCATGGACCACAAAATATTAACCAGGGTCCAGTTCAGCCCATTCCTAAATCTCAGGTTGTGGCCAGGAAACTTTCCTGGGATAATCCAGAATTGGCAACTCTAATGAACCATACACTTGAGAACATCCTCCATAGGTATTGTTCCTACCTAGCTTGTCACTCCTTTTTCCTTTTCTCCTCTAGACCTATTCTGGGCTCTTCTGTGTGACTGTAAACCCCTACAAGTGGTTACCTGTCTACAACGCAGAAGTAGTGGCTGCCTATCGGGGCAAGAAACGAAGTGAAGCCCCTCCACACATCTTCTCCATCTCAGACAATGCCTACCAGAACATGCTGACAGGTAAAGCACAATCTGGGGCCATGGGTCTATCAGATAGCTTGTCACCTCGGAGGATTTAATTAACGCTAGAGAGGCGTTCTCTCTAGGAAGCGGTAGGTCAGGCATGGACAAACTTTGGCCCTCCAAGTGTTTTGGACTTCAACTCCTACTGGCTGTTAGGAATTGTGAAAGTTGAAGTCCAAAACACCTGGAGGGTTGAAGTTTGCTCATGCCTGACCTAGGTCCTGCAGCCCACCTTTATGGCATGCTTGGTCTGCAAGTCACTCACTTCAATAGTGTTCACTATTATCTTCAATTTCCAGTATCTGCAGTAAGCCTGGGAATGGTCTACCCTTCTTGTTGGTTCTAGATCTGGGTTTTAGTCTGGTCTTCAGAAGACCTGTGCTGAGCTTGGGGACAGAGTCCAAGACCTCAGACCTTAATCACAAAGCAGATTCATCTCATCACCAACATAGAAGCCACCAGCAGCTATAGTGGGAAGGGGAAAAGGATGAGGAAAGCTTGAGAACAAAACAATATTGCAGAATTTTCACCATTTCTTCCTTCATGCCCTTGATAGCGCTCTCATGCTTTCTCTTCCTGTGCTTTGGGTTTCACCAGTTCTTTCATGGCTAGTGTTATATCTTTATTTCCTCACTTGCTTACATATTTTTCATTTTCCTCTTTTAATCCTTCTTCCACTCAAACCCTGTAGATCGGGAGAACCAGTCAATTCTGATCACGTAAGTTGCCCTGTCTCCTTCTTCCTGTTCCTTCAAACCTTATGAATATCCATTGTATGAAGTAAGCTTACCTACTGCCCATACAATTGGAGAGTACATCTACACTGTAGATATTAATACAATTTAACACAATTTTAATTGCCATGGCACAGTGCTCTGGATCCTGGGAGTTGTAGTTTTACAAGGTCTTTAGTCTTCTTTGCTAAAGAGTGATGGTGCCTCACGAAACCACAACTCCTAGGATTCCATAACCTTGAGCCATGGAAGTTAAAATAGTGTCAAACTGTATTAATTCTACAGTGTAGATCAGGCATGGGCAAACTTCGTCTCTCCTGGTGTTTGGGACGTCAACTCCCACAATTCCTAACAGCCTGGTGTAATGACCCTGAGTCTCTTTTTGGCCATCTCCTCTGAAACTATTTATTTCAGTCCTGGCTAAAGCCTGACCATTTTACATTCTTTGTGACTTGTCTTAGTTTGTCTTCTGATCAGTTGTAACCTGGTTCAGGACCACTGGCAAAATACAAAATTGCTTTCTGGTAATTCAGTTGGCAGGGAAGTTTTATTCTCAATTCAACCAAAAATGGCCCACTGAATCAATATGACTTGTATTAAATGATTTCCCATTCAACAGTTGATTCAGTCCAATTGCTTCCACTGGATGTATGCCTTTTATTTTATAGTTGGTTTTCTTTAGGCCACAAACAAGTGATATCATAATAAGAAGGATTTCAAGATACTGACTTTTTCATTTCTTTGCAAAGACACAATAAATGTAAGTAGGTTGAAACAAAGAGGGTTGTCGTTGCTACTGTGACAACAAGTGCACCCTGCACTTAGTATAATGGTTATGGTACGGTAGAAAAACAGAATATAAATGTATTCTTTATCCATGATTATTTTGGATTATTCATGGCCTATCCATGGACCATGTATAATCGATTGTCCACAGTAAGGCGAAAACGTTGCAATCCACTAACCCAAAAGAAGTAAACCTACATTTCTTCTACTCTCAATAAGTTTGATAAGATAGGTAAACTTTACCTTTCTATACACAGCGGAGAATCCGGGGCAGGAAAGACTGTGAACACCAAGCGGGTTATCCAGTACTTTGCTGTGATTGCTGCCATCGGCGATCGCGGCAAGAAAGACCAGGCAGCAGGCACCGGGAAGGTGAGCATTTCTGTCCACTATGAGCCTGCCCATTAGGTGGACCTGTGTAGGGAAAAGGCCTTTTTCCTTCTGGTTAAGCATTTGAAGGTTTTGCATTGACAGGCAACCAACCAGGAAAGTTTTACAGCAGAAAAGGCAGTAAGAGGCCTTTCCTCAAACTAAGAACAAAGAAACCAAATAAATATGTCAAAATAATTTTTGATCAATTATTTTCAAAAATCTTGGTTCCTGGGGACCATATGATGCTTATGGCCATGCTTCTGCATATCAGAATGATCACCTGGAATACCTTTTTTCTTGCTCTCCTTCCACCCACCTTATCCTGATATCACCCACTAATTTCTAAACTGTGATGGAAACGTTTCTCACCTTTCATGCTATCACACAGGGGACGCTGGAAGATCAAATCATCCAAGCCAACCCTGCCCTGGAAGCCTTTGGGAACGCCAAAACCCTGCGGAATGACAACTCGTCCCGATTTGTGAGTAATCACTCATTTGAGAATTTGAGGCAAGAAGAGGAAGAGACACAGATTTGAACACGTCATTGAACACTAGTTTACTAGCTTTTGTTTGCTATTTTTCTTTGCTTACCTTTCAGGGTAAGTTCATCCGCATCCATTTTGGGGCAACAGGGAAACTGGCGTCAGCGGATATAGAGACCTGTGAGTGCCAATTTTCTTATTTAATTTTATCCTTTCCTCAAAGAAAATGTTTCTTTTGCACACATACACTCCCACATTCATCTCCTTTAACTCCTCCAAATCTTCTTCCTCTTCTTAGACCTCCTGGAAAAGTCTCGGGTCATCTTCCAGCTAAAAGCTGAGAGGAACTACCATATCTTCTACCAGATCTTGTCCAACAAGAAGCCAGAGCTCTTGGGTATGTCATTATGAAGGAACGTCCCTCTCATCTGGGCAACAATTTTGCCGAGCTGGCTTTTAACAAATGAGCCTTTGAATAAACATAAGCTTGTCTTCATTTAACTGAAAATGTACCACCTTGACACATTGGTTTCAGTATAACGGTCTCTCTGTTATATCTAATTGGCAAAGCATCACACAGAGCAAGAAGACATTAGATGGAAGGATTTGCTCCTCTGAATGAAAACTCTAGTTGGATTTCATTATGGCAATTACAGGTGTCAATCCAGCTCTACCTGGAGTTCCTTCCGTTTTTGAAGATCTCATGTAGCCTAATACACACATAGATATGGGTGCATCTACATGGGGCAGGTTAGTGCACATTAATTCTGCAGTGTAGATTCCCACTTGGACTTCTAAATTTGATATACCGTATATACTTGAGTATAAGCTGACCCGAATATAAGCCGAGGCACCTAATTTTACCACAAAAAAACTGGGAAAACATTGATTCCAGTATAAGCTGAGGGTGGTAAATTTCAGAAATAAAAATAGATATCAATAAAATTGCATTAATTGAGGCACCAGTAGGTTAAATGTTTTTGAATATTTACATAAAGCTCAAATTTAAGATAAGACTGTCCAACTCTGATCAAATCATTATTCTCATCTTCTTCAATGTAAATGTGCTTATGTATCCTTTTAATAATAATAGAGTAAAATCATACATGTAATAATAATAATAATAGAGTAAAATAATACATGTAATAATAAATAGAGTAAAATAATATATGCAATAATAATAATAATAATAAGATCAGAGTGAAATAACAAATATATTAATAATAATAATAAAAATAGAGTAAAATAAATGTAATAGTAGCAACAATAATAGAGAAAAATAATAAATGTAATAATACCAATAATAATAGAGAAAAATAATAAATGTACCATATATTCTCGAGTATAAGCTGACCCAAATATAAGCCAACCAGGACCCTCACCTGAGTATAAGCCGAGGGGGGCTTTTTCAGTCTTAAAAAGAGGGCTGAAAAACTAGGCTCATACTCGAGTATATACAGTAATTAGAACTGAGTCTTATTTCAATATTTTGTTATTATTGGTTTTTTCCAGGTCTGTTAGGGATGAACTGACAGATACAAAAGTTAGATGGATTATCGCTTGCCCTTATGGGGTCTTGCTAAATTGCTTTTGATGGAGTTGTCCAAACCTGATACCATAGTTGTTGTTATTAGGCAACTGAAAAAATATTTGGAGTGGGCTCACTTTTCATTTGCCTTCGTTCCTGCCTTGCTAAACTAGCCAAACTTCATTTCTAGACATGATGCTGGTCACCAACAACCCGTATGACTACGCCTTCATCTCCCAAGGAGAGACGACGGTCCCATCTATCGACGATGCAGAGGAACTGTTAGCAACTGACGTGAGCACCAGCAGCAGAACGACAGAATATTATTTTAGGCTAAATGACTCATGAACAGCTGTTTGTTGCTGTTTGAGTTGAACAAAGCTTCTCCTTTTTTCTTTCCTCATATACAGAGTGCCTTTGACATCTTAGGTTTCACCCAAGAAGAGAAAAACTCCATCTACAAGTTGACGGGTGCGATCATGCACTACGGAAACATGAAATTCAAGCAGAAGCAACGTGAAGAACAAGCAGAGCCAGATGGCACTGAAGGTGGGAAAGTTTTTCCCCCCATGTTATTGTTATCATCAATAATTTGAGGCAAAGAAATTAGGAAGGTTTCCAGTGGAGAATTTCAGCCCCCATATGCGCAGATAGGATTGGATTCAAAGGAAATGAAATTTGGAAATTGGTCAATGGATGTGAAGAGTTTGATCCAGCCATAATCATAATTAGACCCATTACAACCAGTGGCTATTAAGTTGTTATGATGAAGTAACATTTCCTTGATGTCACTTGGCCCACTAAGTATGATGAGGGATGCATCTAAACAGTTGAATTAATGCAGTTTGACAACAATTTAACTTCCATGGCTCATTTCCATGGAATTATGGGAGAAGTTGTCTTCTCTTCCAAAGAGTGCTCATGTGAAACTTTTCCACCTCCAGGCTTCTAAGAGTTTAACAGGCATTACTTATGACATCTGATCATTTTTCATAGTCTTAAGGACTAGAAACATAATATTGCATGACAATCAACATGTTGGTGAAGATGATGCCATCCACAATACATCAAGAAAGATACCGAGATAGAAAAGAGACATTTCTCCCCTGGGGGAGAAGAGCGGTATATAACATAAATAAATAAATAAATACACATATAAATAAATTTCTCCACCTTCTTCCCATAACACTTGCCTTCAGTATCGCCTTTGCAACTATACTCCAAAATACATCTCAGTTGTCCACTATAATTCTCAAACCAAGCTAATGTTGTTTTCTGCATTTACAGAAGCGGACAAATCAGCCTACCTAATGGGGCTGAACTCCGCCGACTTGCTGAAGGGCCTGTGCCACCCGAGGGTCAAAGTAGGAAATGAGTACGTCACCAAAGGACAAACGGTCCAACAGGTGAGAAGTCTAATGCAGATCAGACAACAGGTCTCCTTTCTCTCAATGTCTGGAGATCAGAGCTGGTTTTGAAATTCAGCAGCATTTAAAAAATGGAATGTGAAATTGTGGGCAAGAGGATATCGGTTTGTCAGTCTCTCTTGCCCCAAAGTCACCGATCAACTCTGTTAGGGAAATAGGTGTGTCTTTATCTACTAACCTTGACCCTGCTTTCTTTTCACACAGGTGTGCTATTCTACTGGGGCCCTGGCCAAGTCAGTCTATGAGAAGATGTTCAGCTGGATGGTCATGAGAATCAATACCACACTAGAAACTAAGCTACCTCGACAATATTTCATTGGCGTGTTAGATATTGCTGGTTTTGAAATTTTTGATGTGAGTGTCTCATCCTCAGAGAATTTGTTTTGTGTCGATTATTAGAGTGGAAATGGGTTGGTCTTTTAGCATCAGGGTAATAGGGCATTTCAAATTCAAAACATTATGTCCAATTTCTACTTGTAAGGCAGAATAGATCACACATTCCTTGGTCCATGGACTTTTGTATTCCAGCCACAACTTGGAAAAGTTATTTTGTTGGGCTATATTTTCCAGAATCCTGCAGCCTGAGGATTATGGGGGCTGTAGTGGTGTCCAACCTTTGGTTCTCCAGGTGTTTGAATTTCAGATCCCAGAATTTCTGATCATTGGATAAGTTGGTCAGGACTTCTGGAAGTTGAAGTCCCAAACACCTGGTGGACCAAAGGTTGGACACCACTGCTCTACCTGATTCCTCCAGACTTACATATACCCGTCCAAAGCAAACCAGGAGTGTCCACTGTGAAGACTAATGATCTCTGGTCCTTCCATTTTGGGGAGATGTTTTCCACCAAAAATGCTCACAGCTTACTGGTTCTTGATTTATTCTCCTCCACCAAATCCAGTTCAACAGCTTTGAACAGCTCTGCATTAACTTCACCAACGAGAAGCTGCAGCAGTTCTTCAACCATCACATGTTTGTCCTGGAGCAAGAAGAGTACAAGAAGGAAGGCATCGAATGGGTCTTCATTGACTTTGGCATGGACCTGCAGGCCTGCATTGATCTCATTGAGAAGGTACTGTAGTCTCTTTGAGGTCCTCTCTTTAGTTAAAAAAGCAGTGTCCATTCTTTGATAGCTTCAGGGTAATCAATGGCTTAGTGGACCATCTGGAATCATATGGAGGTTTCCACTTATGAATTAGTGTCTCCATGTTAAGCAGTTACATCCTAACACAATTAGTAGCATCACAGGACCTCTTCCTTGGCCTGCCAACAATATCCACTATGAATGCCCTGAATCTTAGAGTGGTGGAGATGCCTAGTGATATTTTGTCTTCTTCCACAGCCAATGGGAATCATGTCAATCCTGGAAGAGGAATGCATGTTTCCCAAGGCCAGTGATATGACCTTCAAGGCCAAGCTCTTCGACAACCATCTGGGCAAGTCAGCCAACTTTGGGAAGCCACGGAACATCAAGGGCAAACCAGAGGCTCACTTTGCCCTCATCCATTATGCTGGCACCGTTGACTATAACATCGTTGGTTGGCTGCAGAAGAACAAAGACCCCCTCAATGAGACGGTGGTGGGGCTCTACCAGAAATCAGCCCTCAAGCTTCTGGCAAATCTTTTTGCCAATTACGCTGGAGCTGATGCACGTAAGAGAAAGCATGAAAAGTGGAGGCAGGCGGGAGTCTTAGTCTTCCCATTCTAATCCTATAGATTTCTGTCTAGTCCATGAATGTGGGATCCAGAACAGAAAAGCACCAATTCTGGGTCCTCAACCAAAATGTTATAGTGTGATGTAGTTGGGGTGACTTAAGAATGAATGAGGAGAGGCCATAGCACAGTGACACAGCATCTTCATTATGTACAGAAGGTCACAGGTTTAATTCTCTCATCTCCGGTTAGAAGGAAAGATAGCAGATGGGAAAGACTCCTACCTGAGACCCTTGAGGATTGGTGCCAGTCCAAGCAGATGAAACTAAATCAAGAGGACAATTTCTCTGATCCAGTATAAGACAATTCCTACATTTCTCTTGTCAAAATGTTTATGTATATATTTTAATCCCGTCCTCTCTAACATGATGCTATCCAAGTATGATGGACTACAGTTGCAATGCCCTAGTTGGCATATCCAATAGCAAAACTCATTGGGCATCATAGGAATTGTAGTCCAACACACCTCAGGGAGACTGTATTGAGGAGAGTTGCTCTAAACCAGTGGACCCTAATTTGTTTCCTCTCTCTTTGTCCTTCCCTAACCTTTCTCTTCCTATTAGCTACTGAGACCACTAAGGGAAAGACAACTCATAAGAAGAAAGGGTCCTCCTTCCAAACTGTATCTGCTTTGCACAGGGTAAGGAGAATCCCTAGGTTATTTGAAAATGGGAAACAACAGCACCCTCATTATGGTCACCATTGTCATGACTGTCATTATTAGCAAAGTAATTTGTATCCTATCATTGCCCCAAATTAGAACTTAAAACATTTTACAGAAAGGAATATATATACACACACGCATATTCTAAATCCTATTTGTAGCCACAGAATCAGAGTATTGGAAGGGATCACAAGAGCCTACCATGTAGAAATACACAGCTAAAACACTTCTGAAAGATGGTAATTCAACTTATGTTGAAAGATATCCAAACTAGAAGAGTCCATCAGGCCCTATCCCATTGTTGACGTGTTTAATGCAAAGACATTCTTCTTAACACTTAGATTTCCCCCCCTTGTATTTTGAATCCATTGATTCATGTTCTACACTCTGGAGCAGCATCAAACAAGCTGGTTCCATCTTTGACTTGACATCTCTTAAAACATTTAAAGATCATATCACCTTCCAAGCTCCCACTCCCCATTCAAAATATGTCTCACTCCCTAAGTTGCAGAGATCTAGTATCCTGATTAATTCAGCCATCCTATCACTTCCCATTCCCATCCACCTCAATGCTACCATTCTACTTTTATCTCTAGGAGAACCTCAACAAATTGATGACCAACCTGCGCTCTACTCACCCACATTTTGTGCGTTGCATCATTCCCAATGAGACAAAGTCTCCAGGTGAGATCTGAGGTCCTCTTCTTCCTTCCCGTGTCTCATGGCGGCTCCCATTGCTCCAGTTCACCGTGGGAGGATATGGGAGGATATTCCAATTTTATCTGCAACATCTCTGGTAAAAGGAATTAGCAGAGAAAATATATGTGTCCAAGACTTTAGAAGTCCCTGGCTATCCATATGGACATGACTAATTGCTTCTTCTTTTATCTCTTATCTATATATTTTCTTGTTCTTTCCTTTACTTCTCCCTCAGGTGTGATGGACAACCCCTTGGTCATGCACCAGCTACGCTGTAATGGGGTACTGGAAGGAATCCGAATTTGCCGGAAGGGGTTCCCCAACCGGATCTTGTATGGAGACTTCAGGCAAAGGTGGGTTTGTCCCTCAATTGACTGGGATGGGAAGGATACCTTGGAAAAACACCATACGTGATGAGGGAAGGGACACAGATATAGGGAGAGCTCTCCCCAAGTAATGGGACAGACATTCAGAGAAGTCATATGCTTGGTTGCCAAGGTTGGATTTCCTCTGCTCAAAATAAATTCAATCCTGTCTTACATGCAGGTAATTTGCCTTTTGTTAAGGGGGACAATGGGGTATTCTTTCAGTGTGCAGGCCAAGGAACAAGACATCATGAAGCCTATTGGTTAGTCCCAATGAGAATTGTTGTATGGTGAATTAACACATAGGTAAATGTCACTGATGCAATGGGTTTATTCTAGTTAGGACTAACAATAGGATTCAGGTCACTTGGACTTTCTTACCCATCTAATGGAATGCGACTCATGATGGACTACATCTCTGATGTCTTATCTTCACTGCCACAAGGATTAGAAACTTGATTTTAAGAAAATACAGAGAAAGAGCAGAGGAGAACACCCAGAATCTCATTACCCTATGCCAAATATTCAATAATGAAATATATTATCTGCTGTGGGTTTGGATGCATCTACTTGTCTATGTTACGAGGAAGGTACCGAAGTATTTAATCCCTTTTTCTTTCTTCTTTCCAGGTACCGCATCCTGAACCCATCTGCCATCCCTGAGGGCCAGTTCATAGACAGCAGGAAGGGAGCAGAAAAGCTCTTGGGCTCTTTGGATATTGACCACAACCAATACAAATTTGGCCACACAAAGGTGAGCCATGGTTGGAGCCACAGTGAGTTGCTCTCTCAAGGAAAATGGTAGTGTTTCCTTAACTAGAACTTCTCACATTGGGCAATAGTGGGGTGGCGTGGAGTGAAATATATTTTTTTCCCAACCAAGTATCTTCCTCCGCTCAGGTGTTCTTCAAGGCAGGTCTCCTGGGGCTGTTAGAGGAGATGAGGGATGAACGCCTATCTCGCATCATCACTCGAATCCAGGCTCAGTCCCGTGGTGTTCTCGCCAGAATAGAATTCAGGAAGATCATGGAACGGAAGTAGGTCCTTCTTGGATGCGCCATATTGATGTCCCTCAAAAAAAGCAGGGTCTTTTGTGTGGTGGCTCTAAAAGCTGTTTGGTGTGGTGTTCATCCTTCCAAAGATATCATAATGTCATTCTACTATGCCTTTGTTGGAAAAGCCCCTCAGTCTCCAACAACTTGGTAAACGTATTTCAGAACACTGCTGTATCCCCATAAATTAGATTTAATTGGTTTTAGATATTGAAGATCTGCAGTATTCAGTATTCTGAAATATTAATGAAATCATAAATAAAATGGGGAGAGGAGTCTTCGGGGCTACACCTCCCCACCATAATTTTGGGAAATTACAGAAACTTGAAAAATATATTTTCTCTACATTCATATTTTTGGCAAAAAAAGTATGTGGGTGGGCAAATCCAGGTCTGAATTCATAACATATGTTTTCCAGTTTTCCTATCAATCCAGGTTCGCATTTCAACAACGCAGCAAATGTTAGAAAATGCATAAAGCCGTTGTTGAAACAAAAGATCTATTTTGTCCCCGTCCTTGCTTAAATACCTTCCTCGTTGCATATAATGCCATTTTCCCATGGTAAATTATGCTCAAAGCAGCTCACGGCATCAGAAAAATAAAACATAATGACATTTCCAGATAATTTGCTAACAACTACAAGACAGAACAAAATTTAAATACTTGTACAAATATTAGTCTGCTAGTCAGAACCTCTTGTATTAATAAATAAATGCACACCAAGATTTTTTTTAAAAAAGAAACACAAATAATTCTTACTAAGGCCTAACAGAAAAACTTAAAAAGAAAAACAATTCAATTGGTGGTACAGCATATGTGGAAATAAGTTGCCAGGCAGATATGGAAAATTAATTTCTTGACTAGGGATACATCTACTTTAATTGCCATGGGCCTATCCTATAGAGCAGGCATGGGCCAACTTGGGCCCTCCAGGTGTTTTGGACTTCAACTCCCACAATTCCTAACAGCCTACCGGCTGTTAGGAATTGTGGAAGTCCAAAACACCTGGAGGGCCCAAGTTGGCCCATGCCTGCTATAGAGTCATGACAGTTGTGACTTTACAAGATCTTTAGCTTCTCAAGGAGTACTGGTGCTTCACCAAACTATAAACCCTAGAATCCCATAGCATTGAGCTGTGGCAGTTACAGTGGTGTTCAATTGCATTTCCTGCCTATTTACACACTGATGTTCACCTTTCAAACGTTCTCATGCAGGGAATCACTGCTTGTGATCCAGTACAACATCCGGGCTTTCATGGGGGTGAAAAACTGGCCTTGGATGAGGCTCTTCTTCAAGATCAAGCCACTGTTAAAGAGTGCAGAAACTGAGAAAGAGATGTTGGCCATGAAGGAGGAATTTGGCAAGCTGAAGGAAGCGTTGGAGAAGTCTGAAGCTCGTCGGAAAGAGCTGGAGGAGAAGATGGTCTCCTTGCTCCAAGAGAAGAATGACCTTCAGCTACAAGTTCAAGCAGTAAGTGTTTGGATGTCTAAAAGAGAAGATTGGGGTGTCCTTCTGGTTCATAGAATGATATTATATAGCTCCAGGCTGGAAGGAGTTATTTTCCACTTAGCTGAGCATTATTGGGTGCCTTACTCTTTCCTTTTTCCTATTTCCTTCTTAGGAGCAAGACAATCTTGCAGATGCAGAAGAACGCTGTGACCAGTTGATCAAGAACAAGATCCAGCTTGAAGCCAAAGTAAAGGAACAGACAGAGCGCTTAGAAGATGAAGAGGAGATGAATGCTGAGCTCACCGCCAAGAAGCGGAAGCTGGAGGATGAATGCTCTGAGCTGAAGAAAGATATCGATGACCTGGAGCTGACTCTGGCCAAAGTGGAGAAAGAAAAGCATGCAACAGAGAATAAGGTAGGAACAGAGGATGGAAGGTGACAGTGTCTTGAACAAGGAGTCCAAGGAGCTTTCTTGGCTTCTCCTGGAATTGAGGAAGACCGGTTGGCTCAATTGTTCTTGAAATAGAACATAGAAGACCCAAAGTATATTTCGGCAACCTTTGTTCTTCATTGCATTTAGTTAGGTTTTAGCTCCAGTTATAAAAAGCATCCACAACGACCAGCAAGAAGCATATGGACACACACCCAAAAATGTCTCCATTTGAACTTGAGAGCCTTTATTGAGTTTTTAAGTTAAATATTCAAGGACAGTTAGGTTGACCTGGCCTCTTACAAGGATTTTGCTGGTCTGTTTTGTGCCTAATTGTACAGTATAGGCAAGAATTTCTCAGTTACCTTCACCGTTTTTTCAAAAATACTCCATTTGAAAAACACAAATATGGAGCTGGGCATCTTGATCTTCTTGTTCTTTGGATTTGGATAGACTGAGAATGACCTCACTAATGAGCTTTTTTCTATAGTCACTGGGTTAGAAATTGTTTCACTATCACAAGAAGAGATGGATCTAGATTTGTGAATCCCAACATTTGGTCCTCCAGGTGTTTGGAACCAACTCCCAA
Organism: Anolis carolinensis; assembly: GCF_035594765.1. Taxonomy (NCBI): domain Eukaryota; kingdom Metazoa; phylum Chordata; class Lepidosauria; order Squamata; family Anolidae; genus Anolis; species Anolis carolinensis. Next base: position 8,007,512 of record NC_085846.1, read on the forward strand.
AAAGCCCTAGTCAGTTTGACCAACTGTTAGGAATTCTGGAAGTTGAAGTCCAAAACACTTGAAGGATCAAAGGATGGGAAATACTGATTTAGAATGTAGAGATCAACTAGAGTGGCTGATCTCCTAAACTAATCTCGATGTAGAGATATTCCTAGGTTCTGAACTCATGTAGTCCACAATGTCAGAGATGTTACCTATAATTTACATGTATCATGTACCACTGAGCCATCAACCTTGACAGAAAATTGGGAAGAGGAACTAGCCAAAAATGCAGAATCCGTGAATGTTGTTTCTCACTAGGATGACTGAATACTCACTTCCTAAGGTACTTTTCTTAAATCATGCTTACATCAGCTAAATAATTTTCTAAAATATTGCAAAATGGCCATAGGTTAAGAACCTCACAGAAGAGATGGCTGGTCTGGATGAAATCATTGTCAAGCTAACCAAGGAAAAGAAGGCTCTCCAGGAAGCACACCAGCAAGCTCTGGATGACCTCCAGGCTGAGGAAGACAAGGTCAACACACTTACTAAGGCCAAGGTGAAGCTGGAGCAACAGGTGGATGATGTAAGTATACTGAGCTTGGAGGTCAAATGCCAAACTGAACGTATATGTATACAGTTGACCCTCCACATTCACTGGAGTTAGTGGTGCAAGGCCTTGTCCCCCAAAAGTTTAAAAACAGTAAATAAGATATACTATTTTTAAGCTAGGTGAACACCTCTCTAGGAAATTCTATGTCCTCCAGTATGACTATGGTCAACTTCCACTGGAGGTTGCCCACATTGTTGTGTTGAAAGACCTAGAGACGCCTAGAAAGATCATATTGAACAAATCCATGAATAATCATTCTACAACTGTTAAACCCACTGTGGAAGGCCAACTGTGGTTTCATTACAGAAGTAGGAGGTTGTTGGTGGTGAAGAAGACTTGTTAAGTCTTGGGAATAGGGCCATCTTGTTTAGCATTTTCACCAAATACTCTGCCTTTGCTTAACAGTTAGAGGGTTCTCTGGAACAAGAGAAGAAGATCCGAATGGACTTGGAGAGGGCTAAGAGGAAGCTGGAAGGAGACTTAAAGTTGACCCAAGAGAGCATTATGGATTTGGAGAATGACAAGCAGCAGCTGGATGAAAAGCTGAAAAAGTAAGGATGATTATTGTATGAATATCTCTTCACCCCCCTTAGTGTTTGTGTGCTGTTCTTTGCCATGCCATTATTGTATCCAAACTGAGTCTTATCTTCCTCAGGAAAGATTTTGAGCTCAATGCCTTGACTGCTAGAATAGAAGATGAACAATCCATAGGCATCCAGCTACAGAAGAAGCTCAAAGAGCTACAGGTAAAAGGTGGACAAAATGCTCTTGTTCAAAAGGAAGTCTACAATGCAGTATTTCTGGACATAACCTAATCTGGTTTTAATATGTACTGCTTTTTGGGGGAATGAACATTGCCTTTTTCCTACTGTACCTAAAATGTCAGGCACTAGGAGTAGGGTCTTGTATCCTCTATAAATTCATGGAAGCTTTTTAACATCTGGGACTAGATCTGGCCCTTTGAAATTAAGATCTCAGCTTACTTTCTGTTTTCTAGATGTTAGTAAAGCAGGAATGGATAACTTATACACACGCACACTAATCCTCAGCACTGCATTTAATTCTTGTCCCCTCTAAGACACCTCAATGTCTTGGATTTAGAAGGCCTGTTGTACTTCCAAAGGATACTGGGGACAACTCTGCCATTTTTCCTCACCTGTAAACTATTTTAGTTTTGAACGGGCCTTTTCCATAATGAGTTTCTTTGTTTCTGGTGTAGGCACGAATAGAAGAACTAGAAGAAGAGCTGGAAGCTGAACGCACCGCCCGGGCCAAAGTAGAGAAGCAGCGCTCCGATCTTTCACGAGAGCTGGAGGAGATCAGTGAACGTCTGGAGGAAGCTGGTGGAGCCACCTCTGTCCAGATCGAGCTGAACAAGAAGCGAGAGACTGAATTCCAGAAGATGCGTCGGGACCTGGAGGAGGCCACCTTGCAACATGAGGCCACGGCTGCAACTTTGCGCAAGAAGCACGCTGACTCCGTGGCGGAGCTGGGCGAGCAAATAGATAATCTTCAACGTGTGAAGCAGAAGCTGGAGAAGGAAAAGAGTGAGCTGAAGCTAGAACTGGATGACGTCACCTCCAACATGGAGCAGCTGATGAAAGCCAAGGTTCTGTATTAATAAAGGGGAGGTGGGGCGACATACATTGGGGGCAAAGCTAAAAAGGTGATGAAGTCCTAACTAGAGGGTGGAGCTAAAGTTGGTGTTGGAGCAAAATTTGGAGAAGAGAGCGGGAGTTATTTTGGAATGGGGGACAGAACTGGAGAGAGGTTCAAGTTGAGAGGGAACAGCTTGTTCCAAAATTAAGTACAGTCAGTCCTCCATATTCATTGGGGTTAGGGGCACATGATCTCCATTAAAGTGAAAAAAAAACCTGTGAATTAAAAACAACTATTTTCTTAACTGGAGAGAACACCTTTCTAGGAATCTCTAGGTCCTCTAGCACAATTTTTCTTGGAATCTCTAGGTCCTACAGCACAACATTATGGCCACTTTCTGGCAGAAATTGGCCACCAAATTGTACTGGAAGCCTAGAGATTCCTAGAGAAAGCCATAAAACCTAAACCCACAAATATGAAGGGTTGACTGTGCTGCTGCATCACATTAGGTTACACTTTGCTTCATTCTATTTACATAATTTACATGATTTGCATTCATAATTTCTTTTTTCAAATAAAACAAATTTCTCTTCATTTTCCTCCCATCAATTATTCTTCAGGCCAACCTGGAAAAAATGTGCCGAACCTTGGAAGACCAAATGAATGAGCACCGAACCAAGTCTGAAGAAACCCAGCGGATGGCCCACGACCTCACCACACAGAGAGCCAAACTCCAGACGGAGAATGGTGAGTGAGAGGGGACATTTTAAACAACAGGAAAAGGCATATTCAGTTCTACTTGGATGCCTTTTTTGACTTGTTCATCTGGCTGCCAACTCAGATCAAAACAAAGCCTGCTGAAAGCTCTTCCTTACCATTCTTTTACCTTGACATGACAGCCTATTCCTCTTCCTAGGTGAACTGTCTCGCCAGTTGGATGAGAAGGAAGCTTTGATAAACCAACTCACAAGGGGGAAATTGACTTACACCCAACAGCTGGAAGATCTGAAGAGGCAGCTGGAGGAAGAAGCTAAGGTAAGAGATAAATTGAGTTTAGAGAGCTTAGGTATATGCCTGGGTAGGGACTGAGGACCTCTGAGTATGTTCTGCCTGTCCCTCTCTTCTCAGGCCAAGAATGCTCTGGCACATGCACTCCAGTCGGCCCGTCATGACTGCGACTTGCTGAGGGAACAGTATGAGGAGGAGACAGAGGCCAAAGCTGAGCTTCAGCGCTTGCTCTCCAAGGCCAACTCTGAGGTGGCTCAGTGGAGAACCAAGTATGAGACTGATGCCATCCAGAGGACAGAGGAACTGGAGGAGGCCAAGTACGTGTCCCCAAGCTATCTGCATCATAGTTCACACCAAAACCAAACACCTTCCTGCTTCTCTATCCATTTCTCCATGTTGATTGAGAGAAGAGAGGGGGAAAAAACAGCATACTGAGTAGATATAGAGCAATGGTTCCTAATTTTGGATTCTCTAAATTTTTGAACTTCAGCTCCCAGAATTTTTGACAGTTGACCAAGCTGGCTGGGGCTTCTGGGAGTTGAGGTCCTAAAACCCAATGCCAAAGGCTGATTTAGAGAAAAGAAGTAGCAGCATTGTGGTTAGAAGTACCCAAGGGCTGAAATGAATTATGTGGCTATAATTTAGATCTGTTAAAAGAGCAAATAATTGGAAAACAAGGTGAAAAGATGAGGGAAGCCTGTATCTTTCTTTTCTCCATCAATTTCTACCTTGTTGACTCCTCTTTATTTACAGTATTTATTTACAGTATTTATATTCTGCCCTTCTCACCCCGAAGGGGACTCAGGGCGGATCACATTACATACATATAGGGGAAACATTCAATGCCCATAAACACATCGAACCGAGACAGAGACAAACAGACAGACGCAGAGGCAATTTAACCTTCTCTTGAGGGGATGTTCGATTCTGGCCACAGGGAGGAGCAGCTGCTTCATCATCCACTCTGATGGCACTTCCTCACTTCCTCATTCCAACATTGTAAACTAGTTAAACTTGCCTCCCCACTTTTTATAAGTGGTACCTTATTTCCTACTTGATAGATGCAACTATCTTTCGGGTTGCTAGGTCAGCAACAAGCAGGGGCTATATTTTATTTTTAATTAACGGGTGCTCACCCCGCCATGGGCTGGCCTCGAACTCATGACCTCATGGTCAGAGTGATTTATTGCAGTAGCTGCTTACCAGCTTGCGCCACAGCCCGGCCTCTTTCTTCTTTTCTTTTTAAAAAAGTTCTTCTTTTATTCCATAAGTGCGTTTTCATCTTATCTAATGGTAGGGCTAGCTAGCCCCACCCACTCCATGTTGAAAGTAGCACTTTCCTTTGCTATTGTTTGCCTGACTGGGTCTCACCGCCTCTTGTGTGTTAGGAAGAAGTTGGCACAGCGACTACAAGATGCCGAGGAGGCAGTGGAGGCTGTGAATGCCAAGTGCTCCTCACTGGAGAAGACCAAACACCGTCTGCAGAATGAGATCGAAGACCTCATGGTGGACGTGGAGCGCTCAAACGCAGCTGCGGCCGCTCTAGACAAGAAGCAAAGGAATTTTGACAAAGTATGCGCAGAGGGGAGACAGTGGGAATGATGTCGGTCTCTACCTAGTGGATAAATTATGGCACACACAAGTTTTCTGAAACATAGGCAGAGTGGGCCTGCTCAAGTCAACACAAGAGAATTGGACATCCCTGGAGAAACATAGGCAGAGTAGCCTAGTAGGAGAGAAGAAAGTAGACACACGTGCTCAATGGCAGGTGTTAACTTAAGCCCTCCCCCTTTTCAGCTGAAGGGCTGCATGGCAAATATGTGAAGAATTCATTAAGATCCTAATGAGATTTGGTCTACTCCATAGGGTTACAGGAACCTGTCTTATAATGAGTGAGGCTGTTGGTTCCTCTAAATCCTGTTATTATCCACTCTAACTGACACCAGCTTTTCAGGGTTTTAGGTAGGATTTATCCCTAGCCCTACATGGAGATTCTTGGCATTCCCTGGTGGTCTTTCATCTAAGAATTAATCAGCCGTAAATCTGCTTAGTTTCCAAAATCAGATTAAATCATGAAGGTATGGTGGCTCTATACCTAATATGACTTGCATATTTAATACAAGTTGTATTCGGTATAGAAACATCATACTGTTCTCATTCCAATTCCAGTATGGGAATAGTTGGTTGGTACCATCTCCTGGTCTTCTCTCCTAGAAAGGATTCCAACTTCTTCAGGTTTATATATTCACTTTGAAAACATTACCCATAGAACATATTCTCATAACCAACTCTTGTTCTCTCTGCCTGCCCTTTGATGATCTCAGCTCCTATCAGAATGGAAGCAGAAGTTTGAAGAGTCCCAAACTGAGCTGGAGTCATCACAGAAAGAGGCCCGTTCACTCAGCACAGAGCTCTTCAAACTGAAAAATGCTTATGAGGAGTCATTGGAACATCTGGAGACCTTCAAGAGAGAGAACAAGAACTTGCAAGGTAAGCCTTTTCCCCTCAACATCAGAGGCTTCCTCAGCCCTTCTCCCTTTACGAGCCACCAGATTCTAAACAGACCTTCTTGCTACCGAGGGAGGATTTACTCTCTCCCCTTTCTTTCTTCGGTCAGAGGAGATTTCTGATCTGACGGAGCAACTTGGATCCAGCAACAAGAGCATCCACGAACTTGAGAAAGTGCGGAAGCAACTGGAAGCAGAGAAGATGGAGTTGCAGGCAGCTCTTGAGGAGGCAGAGGTAGGGAGAGTTATGAGCCATGTTCTCACAAAACAAAATCTCCTTCATGCTCCTTTTCATTTTCAGTATGTGCTTGATATTTGCAGGTTTAACTTTAGCAACTTTGATTGACATGGTCTCCAGTCAACTCCGTTTCCTCCACTATTTTGCTTTCTCCCAGGCTTCTCTGGAACACGAAGAAGGCAAGATCCTGCGGGCTCAACTGGAGTTCAACCAAATCAAAGCTGACATCGAGCGCAAGTTAGCCGAGAAGGACGAGGAGATGGAACAGGCCAAGAGAAACCACTTGAGGATGGTGGATTCGCTTCAGGCGTCCCTTGATGCAGAGACTCGTAGTCGCAATGAGGCTATGCGGGTGAAGAAGAAGATGGAAGGTGACCTCAATGAGATGGAAATCCAGCTTAGCCATGCCAACCGCATAGCAGCTGAGGCTCAGAAGCAAGTCAAAACACTACAGGGATATCTGAAGGTAAGTCTGGAAAGTTTGGCTTGGGTGTTTTATCTTTCCTTCTTATTCCTGTAGCGCAAGATTGAAAGCCCACCTTTCACTGACCTCATTCCAACTTTCTCTTTCATTTCCAGGACACCCAGATACAACTGGATGATGCTGTCAGAGCCAATGAAGACCTCAAAGAAAACATTGCCATAGTAGAACGAAGGAACAATTTGTTGCAGGCCGAGCTGGAGGAATTGCGTGCCGTGGTGGAGCAGACTGAACGGGCCCGCAAACTGGCTGAACAGGAACTGATAGAAGCCAGTGAGCGAGTTCAGCTTCTCCATACACAAGTAAGAGGATCCTCAGAAAAAAACCTACATTCTTAAAAGTTGTAGATTTTATGAAACCTGGAAATTGAACTTTTTGCCTTCAGAAATCCTTTGGTGCAAGTTTACAGTTTTGTAATTCCCCTGTAACAGCTTCTTAGAACTTTCTAAAAACAGATCAATGATTATCTTGAGAATTTCTTGAGAAGCAGAATCCGGATAAAGCTGACTCACCTTGCAACTGCTATGGGGTGTTCCCATGACATACAGCTGGATTTGCGGAAGAAGCACTTCTTTTAGCCTTTAATCCAGGATAAGGATATACAGAATTTCCAGGAATGTCCACAGCGATCCCGATGTTTTTGCGATGTTAACATCTGGATCAGGATGAATTCAGCCCATTGAGTGTTCACACATCCAACAGACCCAGGCTCTGGCCAAAAGTAGCTCCCTTTAATACCCCTGCTAGCGACATTGCTGTTGACACAGATGTCACCTTGTTGTGATCTTAAAATAAGTGAGGCCACAACCAGGGAACTTCTTTTGTCCAATGAAACAGTGGCACAGGCCCCAGTGACCTCTCCATTTGTCTGTCCATCTAGAGCAATGGTTTCCAACCTATGGGTCCCCAGGTGATTTGGCCTACAACTCCCAGAAATCCCAGCCAGTTTATCTGCTGTTAGGACTTCTGGGAGTTGAAGGCCAGAACATCTGGGGACCCACAGGTTAAGAACCACTGATCTAGAGATCAATAAGGCTACATGCTGCATTGAGACAGGATGAAAATGAGAACACAGTATGTAGGATCATTTTGGAAAGTGTAGATACATCCACATATGTCTTCCTACCTACCAGTAATCTATATTATGAATTAATACAACACTAGTGGAGATGGGGATTATCAACCACATACTGGAATGAGAGTATTCATTTTTTACTTACCTTACTCTAACATTATCAGGATCTGACAAAGGAATATTTGGAATACGGAGAAGCCAGATATAAGGATCTCAGAAAAGAAACAAAACTCGGAAAGGACTCCTTGAAAATCAAACATTCAATCTAATAGAGATGATAGACTTCCACTTATTAGAACATTTCAAAAGGATCCAGACTATGGTTCCAGACATGATTTATAGGACAGTTAGACAACTTGAGATACGGTTTTTAAGTGGGTAGGCCAAGGAAGAGAAGGATTATATCAAACTGAAAGGATTAGGAAAACAAAAGAAATGATTCCCACCTTGCTGTTTTCTGAAGCCAATTGGTGCAATGGTAGATCCTCAAACAGTTCATTGAACCTGAATTCAACAATAAAACAACAGCTCTTAATCTTAAGAAATCTAAATCTAAAATAAAAACCCATGGCATCTTTATTTTCCATTCCCCACTCTACAGAACACCAGCCTCATCAACCAGAAAAAGAAGATGGAGTCTGACCTGTCCCAGCTACAGACGGAGGTGGAGGAAGCCGTGCAAGAATGCAGGAATGCTGAGGAGAAGGCTAAAAAAGCCATCACGGATGTGAGTAAAATCAGAAATACGGTATTTTCTAAGGAAGTAGCCATGTTCAGCTATGGCAGTATTCAGATAAAGGAAGACTAACAGCACAACCTATATACCATGTTTGATTTACTTCAGAGTGGGTGCCTTAACTACAATATAATTTAATTTACCAAGAGGACTGCAATAATTAACAGCTGAGAATCCTAAGATTTTCCTTTCTTTGGATGAACGGATAGGAAATACAGTACAACCCCCCCCCCCCCACCCATACCAGCAGGGCTGGTACCTACCTATATCCAACCATCTATGTCCTCTCTAGAAGTTTTCTAGGTTCTCCAGGTGTGAAAAAATATCTGTCTTCTGTATGAAATAAGATCTTCATTTCTGTGTTGTCTCCTGAATGGGTCAGGCGGCCATGATGGCGGAGGAGCTGAAGAAAGAGCAGGACACCAGCGCACACCTGGAGAGGATGAAGAAGAACATGGAGCAGACCATCAAGGACCTCCAGATGCGTTTAGATGAGGCCGAGCAGCTGGCCCTGAAGGGTGGAAAGAAGCAGCTCCAGAAACTGGAGGCCCGAGTGCGAGAGCTGGAGAATGAACTGGAGTTGGAGCAGAAGCGCAACGCAGAGAATGTCAAGGGGATGCGCAAGTGCGAGAGGCGCATCAAGGAGCTCACCTACCAGGTGAGGTGGCCAAAAGAACCTGATTCTGTTGGGAATGGATGATGGTTCTGGATCCAAGCCTTTAAGTCCAGTTGAACATGGTTCAATCCTCATTTCAACTGACATCCTGGCATCTTGTCTGCTGCTGTCATAGTAGGCCCACTAATAATGCAAGCTTGTTGAATTAATTTTCATTGAAACTCTAAGAGCTTTGAATAGCATAGAATTATTCTGGAAGACCTAGCGGTCCCTAGAGAAGTGATCTCCAGAACATTTATTTGGTCAATTTCCACTGGAGGTCCTGGATGCTACTCTCTACCACAACAATGGGAAAACTTCGGCCCTCCAGGTATTTTGGACTTCAACTCCACAATTCATACAGCCGGTAGGTTGTTAGGAATTGCAGGAGTTGAAGTCCAAAACACCTGGAGAGCTGAAGTTTGGCCATGCTTGCTTGACCAGGTAGATGTTGAATTTTCTTTTTCTTCTTCTTTCATGATACAGACTGAAGAAGATCGGAAGAACCTTGTACGCCTCCAAGATTTGGTGGATAAACTCCAGTTGAAAGTGAAAGCGTACAAGAGACAAGCAGAAGAAGCGGTGAGTAGTTATTACATCCTCTTCTTTGTCACCTTTGAGGAATTATCCTGGCTTGGCGCTTAGATAGGAAACCTGCAAAAATATTCAATCAGTGCTCACTTGCTCTACACCTCTCAACATTCCATCATGATTCCTACATACATACAGTTAGGTTTCCATATCTGCAGATTTTTGTTTTGTGGATTTGATTATTTGTGGATTTGTTTACTATATTATCACTAGGCCCTTCAATCAACTTCCAACACATATAAACTATAGAGTTGTGCTTGAGAACCTATAGATTCTTAGAAAGAACACTTTTCTAGGCATTTGTAGATTCTTCAGAATAATTCTATTGGAACAGTGGTTTTTGTTTGCATTTTTTCACTTCTGTGTAGGTTCTATTCCCCAACCCTAGTAAATGTGAAGAGATTATTTTACTTCAAAAATTGAGAAGCTAGCTGTTCCACCGATGGTACATCACACCAAATAAAACCTAGGAATTATGTACAAAAATATTAAAAACAAATATTGGAAATGTAACTCACAGGAGGGAACTTACTTCCATACCTGGTGGACATGCTCAGAAACAATTAAATTTTGGAAAGATATGCATGAAGAGACACAAATTTTTTTAGAAAAAGGATTTCTGATGAAGCCAGAATTTTACCTTCTAGGCTTAACTGAAAGTATAACAACCTTTACTGAGAATGATGACATTATTTTTACTTATATATCAACTGCCACAAGGATAACCTTTGATCGACAATGGAAATCGGAAAAAATACCAACAAAAGGCCTCTGGTTAGAAAAGCTCAATGAAATTTATGACATGGATAGTCTTACATATTTAATGAAAGAAAACAGAGGCAAACCAATAAAGATGACAGACTGGAAAAAATATGAAGCATATAGAAAATTAGCAACGGACTAAAAGAAACAAAAAGGAGAAACCGGTGAATTCAAATTACGATGGTGACCAACAAACAAGAAAAGACAATTAAATACTTAAATATAACCACAAAAAGTAGAAAATGGAGACCAAAACAAACTTTCCCCTTTTTACCCTACCCCAATCAACTTTTCCCTCAAAACTCTTTTCTTTTTCCTTTTTCTTCTCTCTTTCTCTTTTCTTTTCCCCTTTTTCTTCCCCCCTTTTCCTTTTCCTTCCCCCACTCTCACCCACCTATATTTCTTTTATGTAAGCACTTAAAATTTGAATAATTTTTTTTTAAAAAAATTGAGATGCTAGCAAGAATGTCCAGGATGGTAGGAAAAACCCAAAAGCACAGCCTGCTGAACTATCAGTTTTTGCTTGTTCGATACTTACCTACAATTCGTATCTTCCTAATAGTTACTAGCTGATGAATGCCCGGTTTATTCAGGTCCTTATCTAGTATTTCCATGAGAAGCGCAATGAAACCATACCCAAATCTCAACTACTATGCTCGCAATATTGCCATAAAGCGGAATGAGATATTTGCATCCAAAGTGGGCTTGAAATTATAGCAGGAAAGGAGCTCCAGGACTGAATTGTTTCCTGGATCAGTTGAGCCAGCAGCTATACAGCATGCCATGAAATCATGCAATAAGGCAAATTTAGGTCTAACATAGCACAATTGCAGTACAACCATCTTATGTGATGAGCTGGTTGGTCTCCCATCCTGCATCTCCAATAGTTTTATACTCAAGCAGGAGAGGTACCGAAGTGGAAGCCCAAACTGGCACTACTTCTTCTATCCACAACTTGGGTTTGTTCACAACGTATCACAGCTGTATATCTTCAAAGCTTGTACTCCAAACTCAAAGGGTCTTTTTTGCAGTTTTAACATTTCCTTCCTTCTGTTGTTTTTTTTTTCCCCCAGGAGGAACAAGCCAACAGCAACCTGGCCAAATTCCGCAAAGTCCAGCATGAGTTGGATGAAGCGGAAGAAAGAGCGGACATTGCTGAGTCCCAAGTCAACAAGCTGCGGGTCAAAAGCCGCGATATTGGGGCAAAGGTGAGAATCTATAGATGTGTTGGTCCCTTAGTCCAAACAATTCCTGTGATTTAAATGTCTTCTTCTGTCTATGCATTTCTCCATTGATTCCTTGCTTTCTCTCTTTCTATTCTCTTACAGAAAGGTCTGAATGAGGAGTAACTTCTTTGAAGATCAGACGCCTGTCCCTAACTTAGATACCTGCCCAGCTCCATACCTTAAAGGCACTGGAGAAACCTTTTCCCACCTCCCACGCTCTGTATATCAGCATCGCTCCTGAAAAGCAGAATAAAGATAGTTGTCGAGTCTGTGTGTGTTTGCGTCTCTGAAGATGAACTGACACCCAGAGAGAAAGAACAGAGCTTAGAAAAGGCTCCTTTTTTGGACATAGTTTGCAGAATCTCCCAACCAATATGGTCATCTATAGCAGGCATGGGCGAACTTGGGCCTTGCAGGTGTTTTGGACTGCAACTCCCACCATTCCTAACAGCCTCAGGCCCCTTCCTTTTGCTTAAGCGGCTGAGGGGCAAAAGGAAAGGGCCTGAGGCTGTTAGGAATGGTGGGAGTTGCAGTCCAAAACACCTGCAAGGCCCAAGTTCGCCCATGCCTGCTATAGATACACTCAGTCAACATCCTATTGACAATTTGCTTTCTGGCTCTATGATTGAACATTTCCACCCTCACCTGAGCGCTAAGTTAAGACCAAAAAAAAATGTGTTCATTTTGTCTTAAAAGTTCCAGAGTTGGCATTTAGGAATCTTACGTCTCCTGGAAACACAGTCCCTTTGTGAATAAATGCTGCCACCTTGTGTTTTTCAGAAGATAAATCCCTCTTCTTGTGCAAAAAAACAACAACCCTAAAGCTAGGAAGACGGAATGATTATGGTTCATTTTCGTACTACACAATCATATATAACACTATCATGCAATGGCATCCTGGGATTTGTTGTCTGGTAGGGCACTAGGGATTACGGCAGAGAATTCTGAATATCTTGGCAAAGTGTTGATACCTATGGTCAAACTTGTGTACCGTACATACGCAAGTATAAGCCGACCCAATAATAATAATAATAATAATAATAATAATAATAATAATAATAAATAAAGATACTGTGGGACTTCCGAATCCAGACTGACAAAGTTCTGGAACACAACACACCAGACACCACAGTTGTGGAAAAGAAAAAGGTTTGGATCATTGATGTCGCCATCCCAGGTGACAGTCGCATTGACGAAAAACAACAGGAAAAACTCAGCCGCTATTAGGACCTCAAGATTGAACTTCAAAGACTCTGGCAGAAACCAGTGCAGGTGGTCCCGGTGGTGATGGGCACACTGGGTGCCGTGCCAAAAGATCTCAGCCGGCATTTGGAAACAATAGACATTGACAAAATTACGATCTGCCAACTGCAAAAGGCCACCCTACTGGGATCTGCATGCATCATCCAAAAATACATCACACAATCCTAGACACTTGGGAAGTGTTCGACTTGTGATTTTGTGATATGAAATCCAGCATATCTATCTTGTTTGCTGTGTCATAATAAAATAATAATAATAATACTTTATTCTTATATCCCGCCCCATCTCCCCAAGGGTACTTGGGCGGCTTAGAATCATAGAATCATAGAATAGTAGATTTGGAAGAGACCTCATGGGCCATCCAGTCCAACCCCCTGCCAAGAAGCAGGAAATCGCATTCAAAGCACCCCCGACAGAGCTCATTATCTCCCTGTCAGATGGCCATCCAGCCTCTGCTTAAAAGCCTCCAAGGAAGGAGCCTCCACCACGGCCCCGGGGAGAGAGTTCCACTGTCGAACAGCTCTCACAGTGGGGAAGTTCTTCCTGATGTTCAGGTGGAATCTCCTTTCCTGTAGTTTGAAGCCATTGTTCCGTGTCCTAGTCTGCAGGGCAGCAGAAAACAAGCTTGCTCCCTCTTCCCTATGACTTCCCTTCACATATTTGTACATGGCTATCATGTCTCCTCTCAGCCTTCTCTTCTGCAGGCTAAACATGCCCAGCTCTTTAAGCTGCTCCTCATAGGGCTTGTTCTCCAGACCCTTAATCATTTTAGTTGCCCTCCTCTGGACGCTTTCCAGCTTGTCAACATCTCCCTTCATCTGTGGTACCCAGAATTGGACGCAGTATTCCAGGTGTGGTCTGACCAAGGCAGAATAGAGGGGGAGCATAACTTCCCTGGATCTAGACGCTATTCCCCTATTGATGCAGGCCAGAATCCCATTGGCTTTTTTAGCTGCTGCATCACATTGTTGGCTCATGTTTAACTTGTTGTCCACGAGGACTCCAAGGTCTTTTTCGCACACACTGCTGTCAAGCCAGGCATCCCCCATTCTGTATCTTTGATTTCCATTTTTTCTGCCGAAATGAAGTATCTTGCATTTGTCCTTGTTGAACTTCATTTTGTTAGGACGATGCCCAAACAATATAAAAATACAACAGTAGAAACAAATCCAAACACAGCAATAAATACATCCAGAAAAAGCATACAACAACAACAATTTAAAAACAATATAAGCCGCCAAGGCACCAAATTTTACCACAAAAAATGGAAAAACTTATTGACTCAAGTATAAGATGAAGATGGGAAATGCAGCAGCTACTGGTACATTTCAAAAATAAAAAAATAGATACCAATAAAATTGCATTAATTGAGGCATCAATAGATAAAATGTTTTTGAATATTTACATAAAACTGTAATTTAAGATAAGACTGTCCAACTCTGATTACCTATATACTCGAGTATAAGCCGACCCAAATATAAGCAGGCTAGGACCCACACTCTAGTATAAGCCGAGGGAGGCTTTTTCAGCCCTAAAAAGGGCTGAAAAACTTGGCCTATACTCAAGTATATATGGTAATCTGCTGTAAGAGATCCTTGACCGAATGAACCACCATTAATCACAGCAATCCTGGAATGCCCTCAGAAAACAGACCCAAAACTGATTGTGCATTTTGGGGGAACTAAAACTACAAGAAATAACCTGGTTGGGAGAAAATGGTGCCATGGAGCCAAGTTGTTGCCTAGTGGAATTATCAAAGAGCCAAAAATGGTTCAGCGAGACAACCCTTGTTTCAACTCTCTGGGTTTTCAGGCGGACGCCGATATACAATCCTTGCTATCTGATTATTTGGAGTGGAAATGCCAGTTTCAACATGGCAGCTACATTAGGTGCATCCCAATGGAACATAATCTACCCACAGATGATTTACAAAACTTTAAAGTTGACAATAGATACTGAAATTGCTCAAGGTTTCCTATAACTTAAATCCATCACTTAATCACAATCAAGAAACAGAAGAAAACTAGGACTGAGAAGGGCCGTTATAAGAGAACTTGACAAAATCCCGAAGCATAAAGATTAATAATGTAATACTGAAGTTAGGATTGCCATTGTCTTTCCAATTTCCATGTATAGTTGCAAAAGTTGGACAGTGAAGAAAGCTGACAGGGAGATAATGAGCTCTTTAGAGATGTGGTTCTGGAAGAGAGTTCTGTGTATACTATGGACTATATGTACAACATGTATACACAGAGAGTTGTGTGTATACAGGTTTGGCCTGCAGAAGAGAAGGCTGAAAGGAGACATGATGGGAGCCATGTATAAATCTGTGAGGGGAAGTCATAGGGAGGAGGGAGCAGGCTTGTTTCTTCTGCCCTGAAGACTAGGACATGGAACAATGGCTTCAAACTACAGGAAAGGAGATTCCACCTGAACATTAGGAAGAATTTCCTCACTGTGAGAGAGAGTTGTTCAACAGTGGAACTCTCGCTCTGCTCTGGAGTATGGTGGATGCTTTTCCTTTGGAGGCTTTGAAGCGGAGGCTGGATGGACATCTGTTGAGGTGCTTTGAATGCTATTTTCCTGCTTCTTGGCAGAATGGGATTGGACTGGATGGCCCGTGAGGACTCATCCATCTCTATGATCCTATGACTACTAAAAAGATGAATAATTAAGTCTTAGGATGAATGAGTCCTGAAGTCTCCCTAGATGCCAAGAGGACTAAACCGAGGCTGACATATCATGAGAAGACAGGACTCCTTAATGCTTGGGAAGGGAGAAGGCAGCAGGATTAATAAGCAAGACAGCACTGCGGATATATAGAATCAACCAAGGAAGCTATGTCTGCCCTGATTTTACAAAACCTGAATAGGTTATTTGAGGACAGGCTGACTTGGAGGTCTCCCATTCATGGGACTGCCATAAATCAGAGCTGACTTGATGGAAGTTAACAACACTAAGCACTTTGAGGACCAAGAAAAAGAACTTTACAGCATAAGTTTGACTTCATTGAGTGCCTGGATCTCATTCAGTTCTTTCTTTGGACTGGCACGCAAACTGGCATTGAAGCCGGAACATCACCTTTGGAAGCTGGAGATTCAGGAGATGGGTTTTGCCGCCTGTGAATTAGTCTCCATCCTGTTTCACACCAAGTGGAATCGTTCCCCTAGGAATTTGCTGATGCAAACGGAAATGGGAGATAGCGATGCGTTGCCCGACTGATGAACAAAAGGCAGATTAAAATATGCATATGTGCAAATGAGATTAAGCCTGGCTGGTAGGTGCCTAAAAGGGATCACGAGCATTAAGTCCAATCTGCAAGAAGATTAGAGGAGATGAAAGCACGCAGATGTATAGATTAGTCGGGCTTACACCGGATCTCTTGATTAAACTGATTAAAATAGGTTGGCGCGATTAAAAAGGGCCTTGCAAGGATTAGAAAAAAGCCATGGATAGGATATATATATATATAGGCAACTCTTGAGTAGGTTCCTCGATTTTCTGAAGGAGCCGTGCAATCTCGAGACATTTCCATCTGGAAAGATGCAGAAACGCGCAAAGAAAGAAGACCAAGTACCATAGTGTGGCTCAAATGTACACATTTGGGGTGCATCTACACTGTAGAATTAACACAGTTTGATAACACTTTAATTACCATGGCTCCATGCTATCGTTGAAGTGAGGCACCAGTACTCTTCGGTAGAGAAAGCTGAAGACCTTGCAAAACTAAAACCTCCAGGACTCCATAGCATTGAGCCATAGCAATGTCAAACCATATTAATTCTTCAGTGTAGATCAGGCATTGGCAAACTTCATCTCTCCAGGTGTTTTGGACTTCAACTCCCACCATTCCTAACAGCCTCAGGCCCTTTCCTTTTGCCCCTCAGCCGCTTAAGCGGCTGAGGGGCAAAAGGAAGGGGCCTGAGGCTGTTAGGAATGGTGGGAGCTGAAGTCCAAAACACCTGGAGGGACCAAATTTGCCCATGCCTAGTGTAGATGCATCTCTTCCTTACTCCACTATTTCCTTGTCCCCAACACTTCAGAATTAAGGACAGTTGGCATGTCTATTGGAAGTGAGTTGACAGCGTCTTGAAAAATACAGCAAAGCAGCTTCCCGGGATGCCAAGTTGGTTTTAAATGCAGGCATCATTAACTGCGGCGGAAAGATAACAGCCTAATCGCAAAAACAGTTATTGTCCACTTAAAAGTGCATTAAAGCATTGATCAGCATCAACAAGAGAATGAATGTTGCCGTTATGTGCCTCCAAGTCTTTCCCAAGTTATGGCAAACTGTTCGTGGGGTTTTCTAGGTAAGGTTGGTTCAGAGGAAAGTGACCCTTGCCTTCCTCTGAGGCTGAGAGAGTATGACCTGTCCAAGAACACCCAGTGGATTTCCATAACTGAGTGAGGATTCAACCCAACACTCAAACCACAACAATTCAAATCCCTTGTAGGTAAAGGTAAAGGTTTCCCCTGACGTTAAGTCCAGTCGTGTCCAACTCTGGAGGTTGGTGCTCATCTCCATTTCTAAGCTCATCTCCCTGGCACAGGAAAGCTGCATAAATTAAAACCTCTCACATTTTGGAACATATAGCTCTTATAAGGCACCTCCATTCTACCTCTTTTCTTTTAAGTTGGGGTAGGACATTATAGTGGGGGACCCTGGTGGCACAGTGTGTTAAAGCGCTGAGCTGCTGAACTTGCGGACCAAAAGGTCCCAGTTCAAATTCCGGGAGTGGAATGAGCACCCGCTGTTAGCCCCAGCTTCTGCCAACCTAGCAGTTCGAAAACATGCCAATGTGAGTAGATCAATAGGTACCTCTCTGGCGGGAAGGTAATGGCACTCCATGCAGTCATGCCGGCCACATGATCTTGGAGGTGTCTACGGACAAACACCGGCTCTTCGGCTTAGAAATGGAGATGAGCACCAACCCCCAGAGTCGGTCACGACTGGACCTAACGTCAAGGGAAAACCTTTACCTTTACTAGGACATTACAGTGGGTCTGGGAACCAATTTTCTACTACTAGCATCCCAGGCATATGAAGAGCAAAGTTGCAAATATGTACACACTTATGGTACATCCACACTGCAGAATGAATGCAGTTCGACCCTGCTTGAACTGTCATGGTTCAATGGTATGAAATCATGAGAGTTGTATTTTGGAGAACTTTTTGATAGAGAAAGCTAATGATCTTGTAAAACAACAACTCCCATGATTCCATAGTATTGAGCCACGGCAGTTAAAGCGGTGTCAAGCTGCATTCATTCTACACAGTGTAGATACAGTAGAGTCTCACTTATCCAAGCCTCGCTTATCCACGTTTCTGGATTATCCAAGCCATTTATTTAGTCAATTATTTCAATATATCATGATATTTTGGTGCTAAATTCGTAAATACAGTAATTACAACATAACATTACTGCGCATTGAACTGCTTTTTCTGTCAAATTTGTTGTAAAACATGATGTTTTGGTGCTTAATTTGTAAAATCATAACCTAATTTGATGTTTAATAGGCTTTTCCTTAATCCCTCCTTATTATCCAAGATATTAGCTTATCCAAGCTTCTGCCGGCCCGTTTAGCTTGGATAAGTGAGACTCTACTGTATATCCAAACACTCATAAAGAAGAGGCTGAAAATACACGTCTGGTTGGTTTGAGGACAAAGAACACCGTTTTTAAAAAAAAGTCCTTATAACATGTTTAGAAAGTGAATTGCCATTGACAGCCTATCCATAAAGTATATTGCTTTATATAGCTCTCTTTAATAACAGTCTACTTCCAAGGAACTCAAGCTTCAACTGACTTCTAAATTCCTACACTGGCTTCTGTACTCAAACAGACTCAAGCCTCAACTGTCTTCTAACTCCCAACACTGGCTTTTGTACTTTTTTTACTAAAAAGGGGGGAGAATGGAGGGGCTACATATTGGGGGCCACATATCATCCCAGGGCTGGCCTTTGATCACCCCATTCTATGACCAATTCAATGTCTTTTGGTGACACCTGAGAAGAAGGACAGAGTTAGAATCATAAGGATTGCAAGGACTATCTAGTCTAAGCCTATACTTCACAACTAAGTACTCCTGAGAAATGTCCATCCAACCACTGTCTGGAGACCTCCAAAGAAACACTTAACATCAAACATCTCTTCTCGCTTTAGGAACTGTCCCTTCCCACCTTCAAAATATCCTTCTTCTCTCCAACAGAAAATCATTGCGTCTTTCCAACCTCCCATCTCATATACCATTCACAAACCAACACCCACCCATCCATTAACAATAGTTCAATACTGAAAATACCTGAAAGTACGGAGCCTGGAAGTTCAGAATTCTGTGTGATTTTTCTTTGCTTGCAATGAAACCGAACTAACCAGCGGGCATGGTTTTTCCCCCACCTCATTTTGAAGGGAGGGACAGCAGATAGCTGTTGGGTGGGAAGAAACAGGGGGAGGCATGCATCAATGAACCCTTTGCACAATCAGCAGTTCTAATTATATCCTTCTTGTTCTCAGTTCTCTCCCAAATGATGCTGAACAGATCACAGAACGGGATGGTCAAAGTCCAGTCCCACTATCATATGTGGCCCTCAATAATGCTTTGTGGGACTTAGCCTCTCCAGACTCCAAAAGCAAAACAATGATCTCTCCGGAAGTATGTAAGAATGGCAAATTCATCATCTCAATAGGTTGTAGATGTTATGAGCATAATTTAGCATTTCAAAAAACACACCTTTGTCTGCCCTACAACCAGAAGTGGATTTTCAGACACTTCCTTGGAAATGGGTTGCTGTGAGTCTTGCCATGTTGGCTGTATGGCCATGTTCAAGAAGCTTTCTCTCCTGATGTTTCACCCACATCTGTAGCAGGCATCCTCTGAGATTGTGAGAGGTTGGGCAAGTGGGCTTATTAACAAAAGACCCTCCCCATGAATGTATAGCAGAGTAACCTATTAGCAGCAGCATCTTATGTCTTTCTTAGGAGGCTTTTCTTTATACCAAAATAATATGGTTGCAATATTTACAAAAAAAGGTTTCCATAACAAAATAAAGTTCTTTATACACACAGCAGCCTTCACACTGGAGCTTCTCACATGAAGCTTTACACAAGAGGCCTTCTCACACATGAGGCCTTTCTCACATTGAGGCTTCCTCACAATAGGCCTTCTTCATACTATGATTGACTAATACTGAGGCCTACCTCACACAGAGGCCTACTAACACTGTGACTAACACTGAGGCCTACCTCACACTGAGGCCTACCTCACACAGAGGCCTACCTCACACCGAGGCCTACCAACACTGTGACTGACTAACACTGAGGCCTACCTCACACAGAGGCCTACCTCACACAGAGGCCTACTAACACTGTTGTTGTCGACCGCGTTTTAGGGGATCGGGCCCTTAAGGAGAGACCCGATCCGGTCCTGAGAGAATGGACCTTGGCGAAGCCAAAAGGAGAATTACGAGCCGCAATACAACCTGAAGCCGAAATGAAGAAGGTCCGCCAAAGTTGAAGGAAATTCCGCCAAGGAGTCTTTATTGAGCAATTCAGCTGAAGAGGACTCTAGTAGCGATCATTTGGTCTACTAGGGTACCATACAATCAAAATAAAGCCATACTTATACAAAATTTCAGTCTGACAACCCTTTGAATTTCCCGCCCTGCTTCCCCGCCCATCTGATCATTGATAGGCTAGAAGGTTGAACGAGGCGGGCTTTCGTTTCCCGCCTTGCTCCGTTGGCCCAATAGGAAGCTGCCTTTTGTCTCTACTCGGGCCAATCAGGAAAGAGAAGGCGGGAGTTATCGAAACAATGAGGTGACGGGACAGGAACTAGCGGATTAAGTCCTGCTAGACCAATTTCTAAAGGGTGCTTAATTTATTAATGGCAGCAATCAAGGATGTCCGGGTTTCTGTCACGTATACAGATTTTAGATATGCCTTGGGGTGTCAGAGATGGAAGCAAAGATGGATGGTGATGAGCCATATTGACAGGCTCTGCAGGGCGCCTTCCTGAGCTGTCCTGGTTTTTCCTTTGGGTGAGATATGACAATGTTTGCCTTGGGACGAATCACCTTTAGGTCAGCAAACTCCGAATTCAGCGACTCAAGCCCTATATTGTCCATGCAATTTGAATTTGATTGGATTTAGCGGTGGCAGATTATCCTTTTGTTTTTGGGAAAGGAAGCCTGGGTCATAGGAAATG
The DNA here is from genome assembly GCF_035594765.1 of Anolis carolinensis. Lineage (NCBI taxonomy): Eukaryota > Metazoa > Chordata > Lepidosauria > Squamata > Anolidae > Anolis > Anolis carolinensis. The sequence continues at coordinate 8,028,453 of NC_085846.1, forward strand.
GGATAAGTTCTGGGGTTCAGGTTGAGTTCAAAATATTTCCTATTTGATTTCATGATTTGACAATTATATGAAATAAAATGAAAAATAAAATAAAGTTGGAATATAAACCATGCTGGGAAAAATACATATTTTCCAGGGATTCCAAAGAGTACAAATACATATAGGCAGATAGATAGATTTCATGGAAATAAGGGAGAATTCATAAAAGTGAGTTACATTTCATAAAGGGGAATCATGAATGATATAAACAATTGAAAATATTTGATAAGAACGAAGTTCATAACATCTGGAGAACCCAGCATGGAAATTCATAAAAGTGGAGTTTTAGCAGCATGATTTTACAATTCATGAAGCTATCTCTTGCCTCAGGCTAAAAGGTCAAACACCTTTTGTGCAGAGAGTCACAGTAAACTCCAGTAAAAAGTCTCAATCACCTTCTACTATAAATATATGGAATATAGAACATAAAGTCTTGATTTTTGAACTATCTTTTACAAAGTCCTGGGGGGGGGGGGGTCACCTCAATCACACTGTGACTGACTAACACTGAGGCCTACCTCATACAGAGGCCTACTAACACTGTGACTGACTAACACTGAGGCCTACCTCACACAGAGGCCTACCTCATACAGAGGTCTACTAACACTGTGACTGACTAACACTGAGGCCTACCTCACACAGAGGCCTACCTCACACAGAGGCCTACTAACACTGTGACTGACTAACACTGAGGCCTACCTCACACAGAGGCCTACTAACACTGTGACTGACTAACACTGAGGCCTACCCCATACTGAGGCCTACCTCATACAGAGGCCTACCTCACACAGAGGCCTACTAACACTGTGACTGACTAACACTTAGGCCTACCTCATACAGAGGCCTACCTCATACAGAGGCCTACCTCACACAGAGGCCTACTAACACTGTGATTGACTAACACTGAGGCCTACCTCACACAGAGGTCTACCTCACAATGAGAGCTACCTCACACAGAGGCCTACCAACACTGTGACTGACTAACACTGGGATCTACCTCATACTGGGGCATTCTCTCACTCCTCAGGATGACACTAGCTTTGGCCCACTAACTCTAACAGGTTTAAAGAGGCACTGAATGTTTGCCATTGTTTGTTGGAATCCGCCCTGAGTCCCCTCGGGGAGATAGGGCGGAATACAAATAAAGTTTTAATATTATTTTTGTTATCAGCCTACTCACTCTCCTCAGGGCTACGCTAGCTTATTTAACCCTTTCAGTGCTTGACTCACATTTTTGTAATTAAAAAATAGCTAATTAATTTTCAATATTTCTGACACCCTTCACACAAAACACGACTTTTCAAAACTGTGTAATCCCTGCCCTTAGTTTGCCTCGCTTCTTTGAGTACACGATGCCATCAATCTTCCATGCATTTTTAAGGGCGGGGGTAATTAAGATGAAGCACCAAAAGTGGGACATGTGGTTCATTAATGCATATAGTCATGCATAAATGGAGCTCATGTATTAGTCGAGGGCAGGCTTTGGGAGACAAAATTATGGATTTTGATGTGACACATAGATAACTTGAGGATTGTTCCATGAAAAGGTGAAAGGAAGGGGCCAGAGGCTGTTAGGAATGGTGGGAGTTGAAGTCCAAAACATCTGGAGGGCTGAGGTTTGCCTATGCCTGGTGTAGACTCAATTCAATTCACTTAATGCATTTTATGGCTCTAATGCAGTTAATACAGTATATGGCTCTAACATATCTTGATCCCATGTCAACTGTGATTAAAATCCATGCCTGGAATAGAGGGATAGTAATTCTTTTGAGTTCTCCTACTCAGAGAAGTAGATGGTTCCTTTTAAAATAAGAGTTGACGCATGTATGACACAGGTTTTCGGGAGTTTTAATGTACGTTTCCTAGACTTATACATGAGTATATACCAGACATACTTTGCAAAGTTTCCATAATGCAAGTGCGATTTGTGCATCCTACAGGCTGGTGGCGGCGGTGCCTCATTTCTGCCGCCAGCCTTGACCCTTGCCGCCCCACCTGTCGCCCACCCGCACGCGAAAATGGCTCTAATGACGTGACCGGAGCCTTTGTGTCCAGCAGGTGCACCAAATCTCCAAGAACTTTTTTTTAAAACCCTGTTTTGATCCGCCCTCGGAGACAATTGTCCCTCCGCCTCTCACTCCCCGGCTGCTCTCCCCGCCCTTCCGCCTCCATTATCCTGTGGAGTGTAAGCCGGACACATGCGAGGCATCTGAAAATAGGGGGGACATGTTGTGCAAGAGCAATAATAATAAAAAAATATGTGAAAGGGGAAGTTTAAAATTAAAGCGAAAACAAGATTTGGCAGCAGCAGTGGTATATATGGGACTCTGGATGCTGTAGTGGATGGTACAAGGTGGGGGGCTACTGAGACGGACAGTGGGGCTAACAGATGCAAAACTAAGTTTAGCAGCCACCAAAGTCAACAGTAGAATCGTAGAATTGCAGAGCTGGAAGAGACCGCAAGGGTCATCCAGTCCAACTGGCTGCCATGCAGGAAAATGCAATTAAAGTATTCCAAAATATGACCATCCAGCTTCTTCTTAAAAACCTCTAGAGAAGGATGTTGGATGTTGTAGATGGAAATAAATAGAAGCTTTACCACGGCTTCTGAACCAAAGTTTACCCTGCAGTATAATAACATGCCACTCAAGTTTGTGAAATAAGTAACAGTAACTTTATTTCAGTTCAATAGGTCAAACAAAGCAACAATATATACAGCAGTCTCTCTGGCTTCTTACAAGAGAACAGAGGGAATAAACAGTCCTTTTAAAACAGTCTTTAAATATGCCTCATTGCCTTAGAAATTATCAGGCTTCAGAGAGTCAGCAGCCATTAATTCCCTAGCTATTACCACTTTGCTCTCTGAGGTAAAAGTGCCCATTCAAACAATTTCTCTCAGCAGCAAGCCAGAGATAGTAGCCAATCAGAGTGTTGGCTCCTGGCACGCTTAGCCAATCGGCTGCTGACACATGTCTTTCTAGTCAACCCATTACATCATGGTGCCTTTTACAAATCCCCACAAAGGAGACTCCAACACACTCCCAGGCAGCATATTCCACTGTTGAGCAGCTCTTACTATCAGGATAGTCTTCCTAATATTTAGGTGGAATCTATTTTCCTGCAGTTTGAATCCATTGTGCTGTGTTTCTGGTAGAATTGTGCGCAGAATTCATTCCTCCTGTTTAATTCGTTCTTTCGTTCCATTCGGGAGCAGGTAACAGGAAGCCCCCCTCCGGCACAAAAATAAGCTTGACACAAAAGCAAGCAGGAGTGGTTACCGTCTCCTCGCCTGCTTTTCGTGCCATGTGGTGCTCCTCATGCGGCCTGCCGCTGCTCTTTTCCTGTTGGGCCACCAACCACCACACCTGCTGCCTGCCTGGCTCACCTCGCCCGCCGCTTCTCGTCTCCTCTGCAGGAAGAGTGGTATCTTAAGTAACTCTGATGCTTTTAATCCAGGTCATAATGAAGGATATAGCCCTAAAACTGAGGGAAAAGGGTTCCTGGGGAAGTCCACCCATTGCCACCAATGGACTGAACATTTTCGTGTTTTAATTCGTAGAACAAAAACGCCCATTCAGAAAGACACCTGTTTTCAGGAGGCACCCAGAAATGAAAACAGGGGCTTACGAATGAAACAAACAAAAATAGATATCGATTCTATACAAATGCACAAGCCTAGTCTCTACAGCAGTAGAGAAGACGTCTATTCCATCTTCAATATGGCGTCCTATCAAATATTTAAACATGGCTGTCATGTCCCTTCTCAACCTTGTCTTCGCCAAGCTAAACATCCCCAGCTCCCTAAGCTACTCCTCAAAGGGTTTCCAAACCTTTGATTCCTTTGATTGCCCTTCTCTGGAGACATTCCAGTTTGTCCATATATTTCTTGAACCGTGATTTGAATTCAGTTTGCTACTCAGAGACATGCCTTGCAAAGTGGGGTGATTCTGAATTGCCCATCGGGATCCCATGGATCTAGTCTGAAATGTTCTGTTTCTTCACAATGTCACTTTTGAGGATATCTCAGAATGGCAAAGGCAGAAAAGTCCCATATGTACGTATGATATCAATGGCACAATGGATGAGTGAAGGAGTTTTTCAGCCAAGTGAGTGCAGAGGGAATAGGGTTTTGTGGACACAGAGGAGTTAGGTTAAAGGTAAAGGTTTCCGCTGGTGTTAAGTCCAGTCATGTCTGACTCTGGGGGTTGGTGCTCATCTCCATTTCTAAGCCAAAGAGCCAGCGTTGTCCATAGACACCTCCAAGGTCATGTGGCCAGCATGACTGCATGGAACGCCGTTACCTTCCCGCCAGAGCGGTACCTATTGATCTACTCACATTGGCATGTTTTCGAATTGCTATGTGGGCAGAAGCTGGAGCTAACAGCGGGCACTATGTGAGATGAATTCAGATACTATTTAGTGGCATCATATGCGATGCAGTAGTGCAATGAGTTAAACTCTTATGCTGGCTGGACTGCTGACCTGAAAGGTTGGGTTGCTGACCTGAAGGTTGTGGTTCGAATCCTCTAGCTTGCGGGGACATGAGAGAAGCCTCCCAGCAGGATGGCAATACATCTGAGCGTCCCCTGGGCAACGTCTCTGTAGACGGCCAATTCTCTCACACCAGAAGCGACTTGCAGTATGTTCTCAAGTTGCTTCTGACACAATAAAAGTGGCATGATTGGAGGAACACACGTAGAACATTCAGAGGTTCAGAAGTAAAGGGCCAATGAAGCAAGTTGATATGGGTCAGGATGGTAGGAGATGGCACAGTATGACAATGGCAGGGAATCAACAACACACAGATTCTATTGCAAATGACATTAGACTTTGATTACAAAGACACATTTCCACACATACCCCACACCCACACCCTCTCTTTGCACATACCCCCTTCTCCCCTCCCCAAATCCCTGGAATGTATCACCTCTTTTGGGCTAACAGTTGTACTCTTGTTTGGGTATCTACTTTATAATGACTAAGTGGGCATTATGTCCAAGGAACGGGGCCAAATTTAATTCCGCTCTGTCTCCCTCGCTCACGCGCTTTCTTTTGGCTGTGGGGGAGACAAAGGATAGAGATAATTAACTCTGTGCATCCCCCCCATTCCCCCCTCCTCTTCCAAGCGATTCCCTGACTCTTTTTGTCTCAATATAGAAAGGCCAGGATTCCAGAAAGCGAGCCAAACGGAGTGGCTGTCAACAGCAGCTGAGTGTCAAGGCGGATATTTCCCAGAGACGTGGGAATGCCACACTCCCAGATAGTAAACCAGGCATGGGCAAACTTTGGCCCTCCAGGTGTTTTGGACTTCAACTCCCATCATTCCTAACAGCCTTAGGCCCCTTCCTTTTGCCCCTCAGCCGCTTAAGCGGCTGAGGGGCAAAAGGAAAGGGCCTGAGGCTGTTAGGAATGATGGGAGTTGAAGTCCAAAACACCTGGAATTTCCCTTCCTAGGGATAGATTTCTCTCACTTCCTGTTGTCTCACCCCCATTCTTAACTATGAGTCATTTGTAAGTCGGATGTTTGTAACTCAGGGACTGCCTGTATCAGATATGGTCAAGGTTTATGGTTTAAACTAGAGTTCACCAACCCCTTAATGCCTCTGAAGACAAGATGACCTTAAGTCAGTGGTGCCCAACCTGTGGTCTGTGGATCACCAGTGGCCCCCAAGAACTAAAATATGGACTGCGGACTCACTGTTACTACACAGTTGCAATCAGCGACTGGTCTTGTGAAAAATTCTTATAGTGCCCAGGCAACAGGGATGTCAGAAGAGGAGAGGCTGACTACCCATGAAAGAAGCAACAACAAGCCTCCTGACTGTTGCTCCTCCTCCTCCTCCTCCTTCCACCTGAGACAAACTGTTCTATGTGGCACCTGGTAGCTGGGGTGCCTTGGTGTCTTTGTTTTTAGGCCTATTCCTGGGGTTATTTGGGGTGCTGGTTCAAAAAATTGTATTGGATAGATCACATCAGCTCTAGATTATTAAATATGGTTTTCTGTGGGCAAGCAGATGGCGACTACTAGATGGCATATGTTCTGTATCAGAAACTAGAGCTGATGCGGTCTATCCAATGCAATTTTCTGAATTAGCACCCTAAATAACCAAACCGAATCCAAAGTTCACCAAAAACGGATTTGTAACCCTTTTGGTATTAATGTTGGAGAGTGGTCCCTGGTCAAAAAAAGGTTGGGAACCACTGCCTTAAGTGATAGGTGTGCTAGATGAGAACTCACAAAATGAACTTTAAACAGGAATGCCCACATATAATGTGTTTCAATTTGACAGAAAAAACATTGACCGCACAGATGTAAGATGGGTGAAAACTCGCTTGACAGTAGTAAATCTGAAAAAGATCTCAGCATCTATGTATACAGAAAACAATAGTTGGAGGAGCAGGTAAATATGGCCAACACCATTCCAATGTCCAGAACAAAGTAAAATCCCAAATCCAGCTTTGGGAATTACTGCTTAAGAACAACATCAAAAACTGGCATGGGAGAAAAAAGCAACCGGTGGAGCCTTCACACTACATGTTTGTACAATTCTGCTCTGAATGCTGTGGTTCCATCCTATCTTAGTTTAGGAAGGGTTATGTACAATCCTCAACCAGAGACCTCTAGTGCCTTGTGTGTCTTCAAATCACCTGTTGACTTAAGGCTTCCAAGGCTGCTGTCCATTTTCTCACCTGGACCTCACTTGGAATACTAAGGTCAATGGGATGTGGCCTCCAAAAAGGCCAATGCAATTCTAGGCTGCCTGAAGAGGAGTATAGTGTCTACATTGAGGGAAGTAAGAACCCTACTGTAATCTGCTTTGGTCAGACCTCATCTGGGTTAATATTGTGCCCAGTTCTGGGCACTACAGTTCAGGAAAGATACTGACCAGTTGGAAAGTGTCCAGAGAAGGTCAAACAAAATGTTCAAAGGTTTGGAAACCATGAATCCCTATCATGATGGCTTAGGGAGCTTGGTATATGTAGCCTGGAGAAGAAACATGAGGGGACATGAGCCATGTCTAAATATCTGAAATGATGTCATATTGAAGATGGAGTAGACTTGTTCTGTCATGCGCTGGGCCTGTAACTATTGTCTTTTGTATAGGACGTATACTTTATGCCCAGTGGGAAGCCAGGGCGCCTCAAAGAGGGGTTCTTGAGGATTTTCCTAAAAGGGATAGTCTTTTGAGTCTTTAATGAAATAACAAAGTCTTTATTGTTGAACAGATAATAAATCTTCAAGGAGTCAAATAACACTTCAAGGTTTCCTTAATAAACTGTTGGCTTTTCAATCTTGTCCCCAGGGGACAGGCAATCGGCTTTGGATAACTGAACTTTCTCTGTGAGAAGAAAAACCCCTTATAATCTCTCCCAGGCTGTCTATCATACGGGCCTAGCTGATGTGGGACCTACTACCAATTCCAAATGTGTCTAGGCATCGAGTAGACCTACCAACCAAGGCTTGCAGATGTTTCAGCTGGGGTTCCGTGGATCTGTGATGCTGTTCTCTCTCCGAGGTTTCTTTGGAAACTTTAGGGCTGTTTCCCTCAGGAGCTGTGAGGCAGAGAAGCTGTAAGCTCTCAGCCAGAGCTTTTGGGACTTTTCCCCTGGAATTTCTGTTTCTGTTTTCTCGGATGTCCTATATCCCCGGATGTTCTTGAGAGATGAAGCTTTTCTATGGGACGAGCTGGTCTACGTCCTATAGCTTAGCTTCCTTAAGTGAGACTGACTTAAAAATGGCTCCTTCCCTCCCAGAGCCCTGAACAAGGGGTGGAACCAAACCTAATGATGATGGACAGGCGGCCTGCCCTATGACTGCAAACATTAGCAGAAAGAAAATAAAGTTGGAGCTTCTGGTACAGCCGTACCAGCACAAGACTTGTTTTCTGGATTCAACTTACAAGAGAAGAGATTTCACTTGAATATTAGGAAGAACTTCCTTGATGCTTACAACCATCTCATGGTGCAATAAATAGCCTGGGAATATGGTGGAGTCTCCTTCTTTGGAGGTTTTTCAGCAGGGGCTGGATGGGAGTGTTGGGGGTGTTTTGATTATAACGTTGGCATGACAGGATGGGGTTGGGCTGGATGGATTTTGGGGTATCTTCTGACCATCTCAGTAGCTCTTCCTTCTCTGGAGGCCTAGCCTGCTACTGGGTTAAAACAAAAGAGAGGACCCAGGGAATGATCCGAAAGCATCCTAGCGACACAAACAAAAGCGGGTGTTAATCTCCAAACCCCGCCAAGCCTGCGATCCCCCCCTCCCCGGTTAATCCTGTCCCGGGGCTTATCCGGGCTCCAGCACCTGTCCCCATTCGCCATCCCTCCCTCCCTCGGTGGGGACAACAATAGCAGCTGAGAATCGGCACCAGTCTGAGAGGCCTTGAGAGGCGTGAAGTTCCAGGGACAGTGGAATTAATTCCATCTCTCTCTCTCTTTCTCTCTCTTTTTCACCTTCTCTCTCTTCTTGTCCCCTTAAACAACCCCTTAGTCGGCCCAAGGTCAAAGAAGGTGAGGATGGTGGGTTTGGGTTGCCAGTAGACATTGGAATTAGTCCTACCTGGATGGAGATGCTTTGTTGGAAATATTCTTTTGAAAATGCACCCTGCAAGTTCTATAATCTCCCTGCCACCATGTCTATGTTGGCTAGAGGATTTGGGGAGCCAGGGTCCAAAAAGGTCATTGCTCTCAGCGTTGCTTGGAAGGCATCTGACCTCATGCGGGATAGATTCATGCCATTGCTCCCCACGCTTCATGGGCGCAGAAGGTTTTTGCAACAGGAAAGGCTAGATTCATCGTCCTACGCTGGAATCTTTCAAAGAAGCCAGTTCTAAATTCATATTAGCAATCCTTGGTAACAACTATTTCTGTCTTATTTATGTCAACTGCCCTCATCACCCGAGAGAAAGAGAAAAAGGGAAAGAATGGTAAGTGAAGTGGTTGAAATGGATCCATCTTGGCATCCAAGAAAAAGTAATATAGGTTGAGCATCCTTTATCCAGAATTTTGAAATCCAAAATACTCCACAATAATAATAAAGAAAAAGGTTTGGATCATTGATGTTGCCATCCCAGGAGACAGTCGCATTGACAAAAAACAACAGGAAAAACTCAGCCACTATCAGGACCTCAAGATTGAACTTCAAAGACTCTGGCAGAAACCAGTACAGTTTCTGCCAATTTCTGGTGATGGGCACACTGGGTGTCATGCCAAAAGATCTCAGCCAGCATTTGGAAACAATAGACATTGACAAAATTACGATCTGCCAACTGCAAAAGGCCACCCTACTGGGATCTGCGCACATCATCCGGAAATACATCACACAGTCCTAAACGCTTGGGAAGTGTTCGACTTGTGATTTTGTGATACGAAATCCAGCATGTCTATCTTGTTTGCTGTGTCATAAAATAAAATAAAATAAAATAAAATAATAATAATAATAATAATAATAATAATAATTTATATTCCTTTCTATGTCCTCAAAGGAAAAAAAGAGGGCCAACTATAATTTTTTACATGGTGGTTGGTGTGCTTTAGTTTTTATGCAATTTGAGTCGCCAAATATTGTTGAATGACAGTTCTCATCACTGGGTTGCTGTGAGTTTTCCGGGCTGTATAGCCATGTTCCAGAAGCATTCTCTCCCGATGTTTCACCCATATCTAGTTGTGAGGTCTGTTGGAAACTGGCCAAGTGGGGTTTATATATCTGGGGAAGCAGCCAAGCTTTGAAGCTGCAAGGCTATTCAATGCAAATCAAGGTGGTCAATTGCAACATATACACTTTCCTCAAACAGACAAGAGTTCTTTCTTCCAGCCTGGACATTTTTCCACATATATATAAACCCCACTTGCCTAGTTTCCAACAGACCTCACAACCTCTGAGGATGCCTGTCATAGATGTGAGTGAAACGTCAGGAGGGAATACTTCTGGAACATGGCCATATAGCCCAGAAAACTCACAGCAACCCAGTGATTCCGGCAATGAAAGCCTTCAGCAACACAACTCTCATCACTTTTTATTATCTGCTACATGGACTGAGGATAATGGGAATTGCAATCCGACAGCACTTTTGGCTCTGGGGTTGGGGAAAGGTTCAAGGACATTTTTATGTCAGACATCACATCCAGAAGCCTTGAATCTAAATTCAAACCCCATTCTCCTGTCTAAGGTAAAGGTAAGGGTTTCCCCTGATGTTAAGTCCAGTCATGTCTGATTCTGGGGGTTGGTGCTCATCTCCATTTCTAAGCCGAAGAGCCGGCGTTGTCCGTAGACACCTCCAAGGTCATGTGGCCGGCATGACTGCATTGAGCGCCGTTACCTTCCCGCCGGAGCGGTACCTATTGATCTACTCACATTGGCATATTTTCGAACTGCTAGGTTGGCAGGAGCTGGAGCAACAGCAGGCGCTCACTCCGCTCTTGGGATTTGAACCAGATATTATACTGTATCTTAATTTCCATCAGCTCTAGTCATGGCGTCTAATAATGATGAATACAGGAGTTGTAGCCCAGCATCTGGAAGGCCACAGAAAAGGATGTGATGGGCCATATTTGTCCCCGTGGCACTTGAAGTGGACACTTTGTGGTGTAGACGCTGTACTCCTATTGATTCAGCCTGGAATTGTATTTGGTGCTCCATGCATATTTTGGATCACCCCATATTCCCCATGAGCAGGGTGGTAGAATATCTCCCTTCCTTCTGGCTCAAATTGCACTGGGTTTTATGTGATGCACTTTAATGGAGAAACCATCTCCATTACAGATGTCTTTTCTCTTATCAGCCCTTGTCTCTCTCCTGGGAAGGACACACACTCCGTACTGTCTTTCCAGTTCCGTCGCCTTGCACTTATCTGGCACCACGATCCTCCTCTAAGTGTGCTCCCCGCCCTCCTGCTGCTGCTTTTCCCAGGAATGTGCCTCTCTCCTGGAAACAGAGGGGGTGGGAGGGAAGGGGGACAGAGGAAGGGATGAAGAAGCAGGCCATTCATGGTCAAGCTGGACCTCCACCGAGCCAGCCATCGCTTCTTCGCCTCCTTGTCAGCATGTCACTCACAGCTGCGATGGGCCTGCAGGGAAGCAATGGGGAGGGGAAGGCTTTGAGCCTGGGATGGAGATGCTGGAGCTATTTTGGATGGGAGGATATAAAGGGAGGGGGATCGCAAAGGGCTCAGATCTTGACCGGACTCCAGGCTGAGTTACCTTCCTGGCAGTGTAAGTCTTGGGGCAAAATGATTTGAGGGGCAGGGAAGAAATCAACTGGGGATGCAAGGTATTGATAGTAAAAGGGTGCAAGTCCTCGCTAAAAGAAGAAAAAATGCAAAACTAAAATTTGGATTGGGAAGTTTTAGCTCAAAAAAGTGATGTACCATGTTCTACACATTTGCTAAAATCCTCTCCCTGTGTTCTATGAAAATAGAAAGTAATACGAGTTTAGAAATGTGGGTCGGGAGGATGACTAGTGAGTTGTAGTGCTACCCTGTTTTGCCTAAAATAAGACCTACTAGAGGTTTTGCTGAACTGCTAAATATAAGGCCTCCCCCGAAATTAAGACCTAGCAAAGTTTTTGTTTGGGAGCATGCCCGCCAAACAGAACACCAGAGCATGCAGGATTGGTAAATATACATACCATAAGTGTTGTACATGGAAATAATGGTAGTAACAAGAAATTCTTGATAGGATTCACAGTTTGTCTGGTTATGCTGGTTTATGATAACAACTACTGTACAGTATATAATAAATGTTCATGTTTTTGTTCAACAATAAATGTGAATTCTTCTTCATGGAAAAATAAGACATCCCCTGAAAATAAGACCTAGAGCATCTTTGGGAGCAAAAATTAATATAAGACACTGTCTTATTTTCGGGGAAACACGGTAAGAAGGTCCTTCTCCATGTTCTCCATGTCTGATGATACAGTCCTCTTTCTACATTCTGGGGAAATAAATAGTCTTTGTGCATAAGACTAGAGTTTGGGAAAGCTGGTTGGGAAAATGATTGTGAAGTTAATAGTTCCAAAAAAAAGGTGCTTTTTCATGTTCTTCACATTGGCTTAACTCCTTTCCCCATGTTCTGGAATTGGCTGCACTCAATTTTCAATGCTCTGCTGACTGCTCCAAATATACCTGCAAAGCTGGATAAGGAAAGAAGGCAGAAATTACCTAATTTTTGGCCTTGAGTTGGCAAAATTTGCTTTTGCAGGAGGGAAAATTGGGCAGAAGCAAGACATCCACCTCTCAAATACAATTCTCTGTGCAACACAGCCATCTTTGTGTTGTGTAGTTGTGTACTTAGGTGCACAAAGATCCAAGGAAAGATTCCGGGGGGGGGGGGGGGGGGAGACAAATTGCTTTTGAGGATGGGGATACAGAATTACCAGAGTCTCTTGTAAAGTCTTTAGGGTTTTACACACCTTCTCATCTTATGTTCCATAGGATTTTATGGCTTTGGGTTGCTGTGAGTTTTCCGGGCTGTATGTTCCAGAAGCATTCTTTTCTGATGTTTCACCTTCATCTATGCAAACATCCTCAGAGGTCGTGAGGTCTGTTGGAAACTAGGCAGGTGAGGTTTTTATATGTGTGTGGAAGGTCCAGGGTGGGAGAAAGAACAATCAGGGCCAGCAAACACCTCCCAAAAAAGGGTTCCCTCAGGCAGGAATCAGCCAGGATTTGAAGCTGCAAGGCCATTCCATGCTAATTAAGGTGGGTAATTGCAACATTCACAGACAAGAGTTCTTTCTCCACAGATATATAAACCTCACTTGCCTTATTTCCAAGAGACCTCACAACCTCTGAGGATGCCTGCTATAGGTGTGGGTATAAATATCAGGAGAGAATGCTTCTGGAACATGCACGGAAAATTCACAGCAACCTAGTAATTCTAGCCATGAAAGCCTTCGACAACACTTTTATGGCTTTGTTAAAGTGCTAATCCAGGAAGGTGGGTTAGTTTAGAGGGGATGGGGACCAAATTTACTACAAAAAGGGCTTTCAAGTGAAAAATTCAGTGCTAACACACAGCAGAGATAGGATATCCTAATCTTGGGAAGAGAGAAATATTTTGCAAATTAGTAACAGTATTGATGGGAGAGGGGGAAAAGGAGAGAGCAAAATATCATAATAAAGGATGGAAACAGCTTTCAAAGTGACTGGAAACTAGAAAACAAATCATGAGTGATGGCTAAAAGAATTTAGCAGAAGGTAACAGAAGATGGGAGGGAGGAGGAGAAACGAAACCGAGATTCCTGTGCAAAAGAACAAAGATTCCATATGGCATTTGGTGGCCCGCGGGGAGGGGATTAAAGACGTCTAGTGAATGAGACTAAAAATAGAGGAGAGATAGAAGATGAAGAGGAAAGAGACAAGAGATGGATGGGTGGGGATCTGGAGAGCAGAAAAATGTGGGTCTGAGACAAAACATGCTGCACAAAATGAGATATAGGGGTCTTTTCCTATTCTCATCCATTCTGCACAAAGTAGTGTAGGATTTTAAGCCCCCACTTCTCCTAATTCTCGTGTTCATTCTTTGCAAAAAAAAAAAAAGCAGCTGCTTAAGCGGCTGAGGGGCAAAAGGAAAGGGCCTGAGGCCAGGAATGGTGGGAGTTGAAGTCCAAAACTTCTGGAGGGCCCAAGTTTGCCCATGCCTGGAGTACAGTGTGACTCTACTTTGACTGCCATGGCTCAATGCTATGCAATCCTGGGAGTTGTTGCCTAACATTTAGTCTTCACCACTAATGACTTCTAGGATCTCACCAAACTACAACTCCCAAGAGACCACAGCATTGAGCCATGGCTGCTAATATGAGCTGAAACTGTATTCATTTGACAGTGCAGATACCCCCCGGGGTGGCGAGACCAAAGTTCCAATACAGAGCCATGAAACCCATTGGGTGATTTTGGCTGACCTACCTTGTAGCGCTGTCAGACAGGAGGATCAAAATGGGGAAAAATTGTACATGTCGCCTCAAAGTCCTTGAAGAAACGACGGGTCCGAGATAACAAAAACAATAGCAATACATTTATTATCGTCTTTTGTTTATATCAGTCCCCAAGATTGGGACTCGAAATGGCTTGCAAAATAAAATGTGTGTGTGTGTGTATATATACATATATATGTATGTACATATATGTACATATATATGTATGTACATATATATACGTATATATGTATGTAAAGGTTTTCCCCTGACATTAAGTCTTGTTGTATCCGACTCTGGGGGTTGGTGCTTTTAAGCCAAAGAGCCGGCGTTGTCTGTAGACACCTCCAAGATCATGTGGCCGGCATGACTGCATGGAGCGCCATTACCTTCCCGCCGGAGTGGTACCTATTGATCTACACACATTTGCATATTTTCGAACTGCTATGTTGGCAGAAGCTGGAGTTGACAGTGGGAGCTCACTCCAATCCCTGGATTCGAGCCGCCGACCTTTCAGTCAGCAAATTTAGCAGTGGTTTAACCCACTGCATCACCAGGGACTAACCATATTAATAAAAGACTAGAAATTCATTGATCAAGGATCTGGAGAACAAGCCCTATGAGGAGTGGCTTAAAGAACTGGGCATGTTTAGCCTGCAGAAGAGAAGGCTGGGAGGAGACATGATAAGGGCCATGTATAAATATGTGAAGGGAAGTCATAGGAAGGAGAGAGCAAGCTTATTTTCTGCTGCATTAGAGACCTAGGATGCGGAACAATGGCTTCAAACTACAGGAAAAGAGATTCCACCTGAACATTAGGAAGAACTTCCTCATGGTGAAAGCTGTTCAACAGTGGAACTCTCTGCCCCAGAGTGTGGTGGAGGCTTCTTCTTTGGAGGCTTTTAAGCAGAGGCTGGATGGCCATCTGTCAGGGGTGCTTTGAATGAGATTTTCCTGCTCCTTGGCAGGGGGTTGGACTGGATGGCCCACGAGGTCTCTTGCAATTTTATAATTCTATGATTCTATATTGTGTGTGTGAGAGAGAGCGAGAGAATGACATTTTTCCCTTTTCTTCTCTCAGGTTTTAAGTTCTTCCTCTACTTTCTCCTCCAAGATCCTAAAAAGGTAGGACTATCTTCCTTCAGCCTCTCCATCCATCCCAATTTCAGTCCCTACATCTGGACACAATGGCAAGATTGGCCATGAAATGTGGAGATTTAATTAATTGTTGATTGAAATATCAAGGATGAAAAAAAATTAACTAAGAATAGTGCTCCACTTGCTTGGAAAGCTTAGTTAGGGTTAATGCTCAATGCTCACTGGGGGATTCAGAGAGTTGTGGTCCAATTGGTACCTTTCCCAAGCCAGGTTGGGTGATCTCTGGTTGCCATCCCAAGCCCTCTTGATGCCATCTCCATTTGTGCCAAAGAGTTGCTTGTTCTTTTCACTTTGCTGCCCTCTTTCCTTCTCTTGTCCAGCATGGGTGATGCACAGATGGCCGAATTTGGCGCTGCAGCCCCTTATCTCCGCAAGTCGGACAAGGAGCGACTGGAGGCCCAGACCCGGCCCTTCGACCTCCGGACTGAGTGTTTCGTGCCGGACGAGAAAGAAGAGTTCATCAAGGCCAAAGTCACGAGCCGCGAGGGCGGCATGGTCACCGTGCAAACCGAGAACGGCAAGGTACCCAAAGTGATGGTGCAGATTGGTGCAAAACATCAGTGTCTCCAGCTGAACTGATTGCACAGGGGAAGTCCTGGGGTGTATCTACACTCTAGAATTAATGCAGTTTGACACAACTTGGAACTGCCATGGCTCAATGCTATGGAACCATAGGAGTTGTAATTTGGCAAGTCATTAGTACTCTGATTGAGAAGGTTATAGGTTTTGTAAAACTTCAGTTCCTAGAATTCTATCACATTGAGCCATCGCAGTTAAAGCGGTGCCAAACTACATTCATTCTACAGTGTAGATAAATATACTAGCATTTAGTATCATTAGAATCATTTAGTACAGGCATGGGGAAACTTCGGCCCTCCAAGAGTTTTGGACTCCAACTCCCACAATTCCTAACAGCCTCAGGACCCTTCCTTTTTGCTCTCAGCTGTTTAAACGGCCAAAGTTTCCACATGCCTGATGGTTCATATGAAGTAAAGGAAGCAACTGGTGAGCAAAGTGATGTAGTAGTGCCAACAAGTGGGAGGGAATATAATTATAATCAACAGCCCGGGCTGTGGCGCAGGCTATTGAGCAACCAGCTGCAGCCAGCTGCAACAAATCACTCTGACCAAGAGGTCATGAGTTCGAGGCCAACTCGGAGCCCCGCGTTTGTCTTTGTTCTATGTTAAGGCATTGAATGTTTGCCTTATATGTGTAATGTGATCCGCCCTGAGTCCCCTTCGGGGTGAGAAGGGCGGAATATAAATACTGTAAATAAATCATCATCATCATTAGAGACCATGACATCTGAAGATGTCATAGGTAAAATGCAAGAACTCTGGTGACAAATTGCGAAGCTGGGAACAAGAGACTTGGAAGCAATTGACCCATTGTGTCATCAGCTGCCTATAGAGTTGCCGAATCAAGACTATTCGATACCTTGAGATCTCTGCCAGCTCACATGGCCTCCTTCCTTTTCCTCCTTTAGACGGTGACGGTGAGGGAGACGGAGGTCCACCAGCAGAACCCGCCCAAGTTCGACAAGATCGAGGACATGGCCATGCTCACCTTCCTGCATGAACCGGCGGTCCTTTTCAACCTGAAGGAGCGCTATGCCGCCTGGATGATCTATGTAAGACAAGGACTGGGGGTCTTCTTTTCTAGAACATCACACAAAGCCTGGGAGAAACCCACTCAAACAAGGGACAAAACACTTTCCTGTTCTAATCTGGTTCTACCTGCACTTCTAGAATCAAAGACATCTTACAACAGCATTTCTCAACCTGGAAACCGGGACCCTTGGGGGGGGGTTGCGAGGGGGTGTCAGAGGGGTCGCCAAAGACGATCAGAAAACACATATTTCTGATGGTCTTAGGAACCCCTTTCACAGAAGGCTGAAGATCTCTCTGCCTGTCCATCTCTTCCTTTTTTGGAAACAGATGGCAAATCCTCCCACCAAAAGCCCAATTTGCCCAATTCTATCATTGGTGGGGTTCAAGGGGCTCTTTGATTGTAGGTGAACTATAAATCCCAGCAACTACAACTCCCAAATGTCAAGGTCTATTTTCCCCAAACTCCACCAGTGTTCACATTGGGGCATATTGAGTATTCGTGCCAAGTTTGGTCCAGATCCATCATTGTTTGAGTCGGTAGTGCTCTCTGGATGTAAGTCAACTAAAACTCTAAAATTGAAAGTCAATGCGCACCAAACCCTTCCAGTATTTTCTGTTGGTCATGGGAGTTTGTGTGCCATGTTTGGTTCAATTCTATTGTTGGTGGTGTTCAGAATGCTCTTTGATGGTAGGATAACTACATCTCCCAAATGACAAAATTACCCCCCCCCCCCCAACCTCACCAATATTCAAATTTGGGCATATCGGGTATTTGTGCCAAATTTGCCCCAGTGAACGAAAATACATCCTGCATATCAAATATTAACATTTACGATTCATGACAGTAGCAAAATTGCAGTTACGAAGTAGCAACAAAAACATTATGGTTGAGAGTCACCATAACATGAGGAACTGTATTAAGCGGTTGTGGCATTAGGAAGGTTGAGAACCACTGTGTTAGAATCATAGAAATATTGATCTGGAAGAGACCCTAAGGATCATTCAATCTAACCCCATTTTAGCAAGCAGGAATACTCAATGGAAGCTCTTCCTGAGACCACCATCGAAGCTTTGCATAGAAGGAGATATCACACTTTGTATTTACTGTCAAGAAGTTCATCCTAATGTTTAGGTAAAACCTCTTTTCCTGTCGTTTGAATCCATTGCTCCATGTCCTGGTCTCTGGAACAGGAGAAAACAGGCTTGCTCCATTTTCCGTATCACATCCTTTCAAATATTTACACATGGCTCTTAACCACTCTTCTTAGGGCATTGCTTCCAGACCTTGATGCGGGACAGAAAGATAACAAGGATGGTGTTTGCAGAAAGCATGAGTGCATTCATTTATTTCACCTATATCCTATCTTCTTAGTTGCATCTATTTCCTATTTTTGTTTCAATGAACTCAAAATGGCATACAAACCTTTCTTCCTCCCACGTTTTCCCCACAATAACCCTTTTAGGTAAATCGGATGGACCAAAATCAGTTTCACGACTCAGTCGGGGCTAAACACTGCAGTATAGTTTACATTATAGAATTAGACCTTTTTGGTACCATTTGGGCTGCCATGGTGCCATCCTATGGGATCCTGGGGTGTCTAGTGCTACCTATTTGGAATTTCCTGCTATTGAGTTCCAGTACTTTGCCTAATTACAAATCCCAGAAAATGTTACATCTCGTCAATGCAGCTAAAAGTGGCCTCAAGATGGTTGAGATCAAGGTTGTCCTGCAATGATGGATGGATGAAGATTTCCATGCCGCATCCAAATCCATGCCCTTCCCTCTCAATAAACCCATTCCTGCCTTAACTGTGTGCAAGACGCAACTCAAGGCCCCTTCTACACTGCTATATAATCTGGATTTTATATGGCAGTGTAGAAGGGGCCAAGGTTTCTAAGCAGAGATAGCTTTTAAAAACCTACAACAGGAAGCAAGTGGGTTCAATTGCATCCTTTGTGAAATTTCTGGATAAAGACTATATTGTTGTAAAGGTGCAAAGGTTTGTTTAGAATGCAAAACACAAGGGATGGCAGAAAGTATTTCCTGCATATTGAAAGAACCAATAACCAGGCATGTCCTTGTTATTTTCGAATAAGATCAAACTCACTGTTATTCTTCTGGTCCACAGGTCTGGTTTTTAGATCTAGATCTTCAGGATGGTTTATGGTTTCAAAGTTCCTTCAAATCCTGAAGACAGATTTTTTTGTGGTGGTGGGTGGGCATTTCTGCTGTGTGTACTGAACACGTCCTTCTCACCAGAGCTATTGCTTTCCGGTTCTTCGTCTCTCTCTTCCACAGACGTACTCTGGGCTCTTCTGCGTGACGGTGAATCCTTACAAATGGCTGCCCGTCTACAACGCCGAGGTGGTCACAGCCTACCGGGGCAAGAAGCGAAGCGAAGCCCCTCCACACATCTTCTCCATCTCTGACAACGCGTACCAATACATGTTGACAGGTATGACGCCCTCATTGTTCTCCCCTTTTCTTCCTTTCCTTTATGTCAGCAATTTCGCAGACCTTCGGTACTGCAACCAAACATATACGGTCTATAGAATACATTTCCCATTCCTGCCATAAAATATAAATTCCATTTAAAACAAGAATATTCACAGAGGATAGGTCGTTAGGTTGTGACTGTTTACTTAAGACAGCTAGGAATGGACACTCCATCTTCTTGGGGACTTTGGGGACATCTATACTGTAAAATTAAATCAGTTTGACAACATGGCATGGCTCAAGGTGATGGATTTATTGTTTGGTGAGGCACCCACTCTCTTTGGCACAGAAGGCTAAAACACTAACTACACAGATATCTATGAATTTAGTGTAAACACAAGGTTGTCCTGTTACTATAGACTCACTAGTAATACAGGATAGAAAAATAATTACAAACGGACTATTACCGTATATACTCGAGTATAAGCCTAGTTTTTCAGCCCCTTTTTTAAGACTGAAAAAGCCCCCTCGGCTTATACTCGGGTGAGACTCCTGGTTGGCTTATATTTGGGTCAGCTTATACTTGAGAATATATGGTACATTTATTATTTTTCTCTATTATTATTGGTATTATTACATTTATTATTTTTCTCTATTATTATTGTTGCTACTATTACATTTATTTTACTCTATTTTATTATTATTAATAATACATTTATTATTTCACTCTGCTCTTCTTATTATTATTATTATTGCATTTATTATTTTATTCTATTTATTGTTACATGTATTATTTTCCTGTATTTATTATTATTATTATTATTATTATTACATGTATTATTTTATTATTAAAAGGATACATAAGGACATTTACATGGAAGAAGATGAGAATAATGGTTTGATCAGAGTTGGACAGTCTTATCTTAAATTTGAGCTTTATGTAAATATTCAAAAACATTTAACCTACTGATGCCTCAATTAATGTCATTTTATTGGTATCTATTTTTATTTCTGAAATTTACCACTCTCAGCTTATAATGGAGTCAATGTTTTCCCAGTTTTCTTGTGGTAAAATTAGGTGCCTTGGCTTATATTTGGGTCGGCTTATACTCTAGTATATACGGTATTTATAATTCAAGAACATGAGGAACAAACACATTAGGACAGGACAACCTTGTGTTTATACACAGAAGGCTAAAGACCTTGCAATACTACAGCTCCCATAGCACAGATTCCATAGCCACGGCAATTAAACTAGTATCAAACTGCATCCATTCTGCAGTGCAGATGCACCCCTGGAGTGATTATTTTCTTACATTCCCCATTTCTTTTCAGACCGAGAAAACCAATCTGTCCTCATCACGTAAGTGCCAGTGTTGCTGTTGTTGGCATATGTCACATCTCAATTTGTTATTGTTGTTATTGTGTGTCTTCAAGTTTTTCATCTATGGCAACTCTAAAGCAAACTTACAACACAGTTTTCTTGACAAGATTTATTACTTTTTTAAAGTAACTTGTTTTTAAAATAACTAAAACTAAAACTGAATAACACCAAACTAAAGAACCAACATTTATATTATTTATTATTGTTAACACAACAATAGAAATAGTTTACATTATGGATAACATACTAAAGAGCTACTTTCCAGCCACTGTAACTATAAAAATAACAAATGCTGTGTGTATATGTGTGGTGGAACTGTAACTTATCATTAGAGCTTGGAGAGGGTTTTTTTGAGACTGGAATTCCCAATATCCCACAGCCAGCATGACTGTTTTTCTCCCAGGGATTCAAGTTGCTTTTTCCAAACTAACTTTATACATTTCAGACCTGGGTGCAGTACTATCCAACATCTTTATCAATGACTTGGAGGGCACACCAAGCATGAGCAAACTTTTGGGGCTCCAGGTGTTTTGGACTTCAACTCCCACCATTCCTGGCCTCAGGCCCTTTCCTTTTCACCCTCAGCCGCTTAAGCGGCTGAGGGTGAAAAGGAAGGGGCCTGAGGCCAGGAATGGTGGGAGTTGAAGTCCAAAACACCTGGAGCCCCAAAAGTTTGCCCATGTCTGGGCTAGATCGAGGGAAGTAATGGGGTCAAACCTCACCTGGAATACTCTGTCCACAACATGCTAGCAACCTGCCTGCTCTTCTGTCACCCCTTTCCTCTTTCTGTTCTCATTATGCTTTTTGTCCTCTTTCCAGTGGAGAATCCGGTGCTGGAAAGACAGTCAACACCAAACGAGTCATCCAGTACTTTGCCAGCATCGCGGCGATCGGTGACCGCAAGAAAGAGCCTGCCAACACCAGCAAGGTCTTTACCATTATCAGTATTCTATAATAACAGCAGTCAATCATCCGATTGACTACAGCTCCGATCATCCCCGATTACTGCACCCAAGAATTCTGATCTCCATAATCCAATGCTCAGTATAACACACCCACTCATGTGCCTCCACCCAAAATCCCTACTTAGAAAACTCATTCAAAACTAGACAAAAGATGGTTTGCCATTCTATATGGGATTGCCTGGTTTTTAATGTGGAAGAACAGGGAAGTGTCTCCCCGATCTGTGTTGGAAATGGTTTGTGTCTCCGTAGCGAATTATTTATTTTATTTATTTATTTACAGTATTTATATTCCGCCCTTCTCACCCCAAAGGGGACTCAGGGCGGATCACATTACACATATAAGGCAAACATTCAATGCATTAACATAGAACAGAGACAGAGACAAACGCAGGCTCCGAGGTGGCCTCGAACTCATGACCTCTTGGTCAGAGTGATTTGTTGCAGCTGGCAGCTGGCTGCTCACCAGCCTGCGCCACAGGCTTCTCTTATAGAGAGTCCAAAATTCTTATAGAGAGTCCACAATTCACTTCAAACACAGCTTTCCCCTGCCATCAGCTTCCCAATGCATTGGACTGCAGCTCCCATCACTTCCACCCAGCATGATGAATGGGGATGATGGGGTTGGAGTCCAGCACATCTTGAGGCGGGCAGGTTGAAGGAGGTTGCTTTATCCACTATACAGAATTAGTGCAGCTGTCCAGATTTGCCCCACCTTCTCAGTTCTCTACACTTACCCGTTGTCCTGTTTTGTCTTTCAAGAACAGCCTTAAAACACTATGGTAAGTAAATGAAAACTGCTTTACTTCAGTAAAACATAAAGTACAGCACTCTCAGTGGAAAGCAAGGAAGTCTTAGAGCAAGCAAGCAAGCACAATTCTTAGTCTCTGATTAATTCCCAAATCAAATAGCAGTCTTACTTCAGACAAAGAAACAGCAACAAATCCTTAGGAGCAGTTTCCCAGATGCAGACTTGAAGCAGGCACAAGGGGAGCGAAGAGTCAGTTTGTTACCAGCAAGAGCTGGCTGCACCTGCTTCTGCTTTATAGCCCTGAGTCCCCTCACTGCTGCTAGGGCAGTTCCTAATTACTCCATGGCATTTCTGGCAGCTATTCTAGCTGAACGTCTCTGCTCTGTTTCCTTTTGCCTCTCCTGAAATGTGGGTACTTGCAAAATC
Organism: Anolis carolinensis; assembly: GCF_035594765.1. NCBI lineage: Eukaryota > Metazoa > Chordata > Lepidosauria > Squamata > Anolidae > Anolis > Anolis carolinensis. The sequence goes on from NC_085846.1 coordinate 8,051,132, forward strand.
TCCTCCTCAGATTCCAACTGCCCCTCTGATTCATGAACACTTTCCTGCCCCCCTTCCTCTTCTGAAGAAGAGGAATCCCTAACACCCATATCTATGCAACAGAGAGCAAGGCCCCTTCCACACGCTGTACAAAATCTGCATTGTACTGGATTATATGGTAGTGTGGACTCGGATAACCCAATTCAAAACAGATATTGTGGATTATCTATCTTGATATTCTGGGTTATATGGCTGTGTGGAAGGGATACAAATGGGGCTTTTCTCAGGGATATGAAGCTATACATGAAATGATCCTCACTTCTAACTTTAATTTCCTAACCATTTCCTCCACTTTCAGGGGACGCTGGAGGATCAAATCATCCAAGCCAACCCTGCCTTGGAGGCTTTTGGCAACGCCAAGACTCTGCGAAATGACAACTCATCCCGATTTGTGAGTATTCCCAGTGCAAGAATCTGGCTAAAGGAACAAATACAGAAGAGTCTCACTTATCCAACATAAACAGGTCAGCAGAATGTTGGATAAGCAAAAATGTTGGATAATAAGGAAGGATTAAGGAAAAGCCTATTAAACGTCAATTATGTTATGATTTTACAAACTGGGCACCAAAAACATCATGTTTTACAACAAAGTGACAGAAAAAAACGTCCAAAACATGGTAACATTATGTAGTAATTATTGTATTTATGAATTTAGCACCAAAACATCACAATATATTGAAAACATTGACTAAAAAAATGGCTACTAACACATTGGCTACAAATAAAGATAGAATTGCATAAAATGAACTTACAGTAGCAACATTGTCGGGAAATTAAATCCATCGAAAGTTCAATCCTTGCTGCGTAGAGAAACAGCTATGGATCGGGGTAGGAGGCAAACTATGTTGGATAATCCAGAATGTTGGATAAGTGAATGTTGGATAAGTGAGACTCTACTGTAAAAGGGACCTTGTACCTTGTATGAGCCGATACTTGAGGGTTGGGAATAACTAACAGGGCCAGAATGATGCCCTTGTCCCCTTCTGTGGTTGTTCATAAATACAGAATTGCACTGGAAGATATACATATTCCCAAAGAGGTGTTTTCTCAAGTAATCGCTCCCAACATGATCCTATGGTCAACTTCCAAAGTCCAAATCTAGAGAGAATATTTAATCAAATCTATGAATTATCAGATCCCCAGAAATCAAACTCACAAATGTGGAGGGATAATCGTACTCTCATAATAGATTTGCCCAACACTTCATTTCCAAAGGTGTCTCCAAATCCTTGGTAAGAAGTTAAATTTTGTGTCTTATCCAAATACATTGAATAGCTACATAGTGGTGGAAGATTTGAACTCAAGAGTTTCATTGATTCAACTTTAATGCTCTCGCATTTTCCTTTAGGGTAAATTCATCCGAATCCATTTTGGGGCAACAGGAAAATTGGCGTCCGCCGACATAGAAACCTGTAAGTGGGGCTACAGAGGTTTTGCTTATTTGTAAGCACTTGTACTGTCTCTCTGAAATGATCCACATGTCTTTCTATCCATCCTTGAACTTCTCTCCATATTCCTTATTCAAGCATATGAATCACGTTCATTTGGTTGTCCCGTGCACTTTTCTCTCCTAGACCTACTGGAGAAGTCCCGTGTTATCTTCCAGCTTAAAGCTGAAAGGAATTACCACATCTTCTACCAGATTCTCTCCAACAAGAAACCAGAGCTGCTAGGTGAGTCTTTGAGCCCTTCCACATAGCCATATAACCCAGAATATCAAGGCTGAAAATCCCACAATATCTGCTTTGAACAGGGTTATCTGAGTCCACACTGCCATATATTCTGGTTCAAAGCAGATAATGTGGAATTTTATTCAGCTGTGTGGAAGGGGCTTTTGTTAGTAAGGCAAATGGACACAAATGTCATATAATGCGAGTTTGGATATTTTCAGATTTGTGCACATGTGCGTGTGTACATAATGTGTACTACACAGAAAAACCATTGAAATCCACAAGCATGTGGACAATTTCTACAGAAGGGAGGAAACAATGAAAATGAACAAAATCTAGCTACTAGTATTAAAAGCCTAGAATCAGAATAATAAATAAAGAACAACATTCAGAAAACAGGGGAATTCCAGACAGGAAACAATCAGGACCAGCTAACACCTCCTAACATTCCCCCAGTCAGGAAGCAGCCAGGCTTTGAAGCTGCAAAGTCATTCAATGCTAATCAAGGTGGCCAATTGCAACATCCACACTTGATCAAACAGACAAGAGTTCTTTCTCCCACTCTGGACATTATTCCACATATATAAGCCCCACTTGCCTAGTTTCCAACAGACCTCACAACCTCTGATGATGCCTTAGATGTGGGTGAAACAGCAGGAGGGAATGCTTCTGGAACTTAGCCATACTGCCCAGAAAACTCACAGCAACCCAGTGATTCAGGCCACGAAAGCCTTCGACAACTCATAATGAGATAGCTTGTCTAAGAGACACTGATGGATCAATACATTTTTGTTCTCTCCAAATTTTCCCCATTAACATCATGGTAAGGGCTTTCCAAATAACTGCTTTGGAATTAGAAACTTTGCAACCCACAACTCACTATATTCCACTCCTAACACTCTGTGTATCTTCCTATTTTCTGCCCCTCCATCAATAGACCTGCTCTTGGTTACCAACAACCCTTATGACTACAACTACGTCTCCCAAGGAGAGGTAACCGTAGCCTCCATCGACGACTCCGAGGAGCTGATGGCTACTGACGTAAGTTGCATAGAAAGGAGACTTCCAGTGGCTTGCATGATTATTCTATACTATAGAAATTGCCATTATTAAACCTTCAGGGCATCATTCTCAGGGTTGGCCCTAATATTAGGTGGGGGGAGATAACTGTTGTATGTAGCAGATGGTGGCTTTCCCAATATAGCAGAAAATTATTGATTTATTGTCTTTTTACAATTTTTGGAAGAAAATACGAAGGTGTACCTGTGAGATTTTCTGACACAGGTGCCAAACCACCTTCCTTCACCTTTTTGATAGGAAGAGTATTTGCTGCTCCAGATATCTTGAACCCAGCCCTTGTTGCTCAAAGAAAACCAGAATTTTAATCAGTCAGTAGGAACAACTATGAGCCAGTCAGCTTTCAGGGGTGGAACTATCGTACAAATTTGGGATCAGAGTAGTGACACCTGCAAGCCTGGTAGAAAACTGCAGAAAGACAAGGCAGCAGTTTGAGCCTATTCCTTTTGGGGTGCATCTGCACTGTAGAATCAATAGTTTGGCAACACTTTCACTGCCATGACTCTATGCTATCAAATCCTAGGAGTTGTAGTTTTACAAGGTCTTTTGCCTTCTTTGCCCAAGAGTGTTGATGCCTCACCAAACTCCAACTTCTAGGATTCCATAGCATGCAGTCATAGCAGTTGAAGTGGTGCCAATCAGCACTAATTCTACAGCGTGGATGCACCCCTCATTGCCTGTTTTCTCTATTCCCACAGAGTGCCTTTGATGTGCTGGGCTTTACCCCAGAAGAGAAAGTTGGGGTGTACAAGCTGACTGGGGCCATCATGCATTACGGCAACATGAAGTTCAAGCAGAAACAGAGGGAGGAACAGGCCGAGCCCGATGGGACTGAGGGTGAGAATGTGTGACCTCAGTTACAGTAGAATTCATGCAGTTTTAACTATGAACTCATGGAAGTTATAGCTCTAATTCCCTTCTTTTCTAGATGCAGACAAATCTGCTTACTTGATGGGCCTCAACTCAGCGGACCTGGTGAAGGGACTTTGCCATCCGCGGGTGAAGGTCGGCAATGAATACGTCACCAAAGGGCAAAATGTCCAGCAGGTAAGGATAGTTACTTGTGAGTAGGCCCAAAGTTGGGCTGGGATTCCAGCACCTAAAGTCCTCAGACAGAAACTTGACACAAGCAGATGATTCTGACTAATAGAGTTGGAGTGGTTGAGAAAGTTGCACCAATTGACTCAACTGCCTGTAAAGGAAATCTCAAAGAACCCATTTTCTTCTTGAAGAAAGTGATCGGTTTTAGTGCAGGAATGGGATGTTTTAGGACTGTAGCTCCCAGCATGCCTCACCATTGGCTATGCTTGCTTGAGCTACTGGGAGTTGTACTCCAGTAACATCCAAAGATTCCGCACGGTGTAATGGTTTGAACATTGGACTAAAATTCTGGAGAACACGGTTTGACTCAACCATGGAAATCTCCTCTTTGGCACGTCACAGACTCTCAGCCCCAGAAAACCCATATATGGTCATCTTAGGTCACCATAAGTCAGAAATGACTTGAAACTACACAACAACAACAACAACAACAACAGTTGAAGCAGCAAAGTATTCCCGCCCCTGCTCTAGTTGTTCCAGAGAGTTTGAAACCATATAGAAAAATTATTATTGGGATTACAACAGCCAGAATCTCCTTATCAAGATGCTGGGTGGGGGAATTTGGGGAGTTTTCATCCTCAAAAGGAATACAGTAGAGTCTCACCCAACATAAACGGGCCGGCAGAACGTTGGATAAGCGAATATGTTGGATAATAAGGAGAGATTAAGGAGAAGCCCATTTAAACATCAAATTAGGTTATGATTTTACAAATTAAGCACCAAAACATCATGTTATACAACAAATTTGACAGAAGAAGTAGTTCAATATGCAGTAATGCTACGTAGTAATTACTGTATTTATGAATTTAGCACCAAAAAATCACGATATATTGAAAACATTGACTACAAAAATGCGTTGGATAATCCAGAACGTTGGATAAGCAAATGTTGGATAAGTGAGACTCTACTGTATTTCCAAACTCTGGACTGCTGATGCTGAACACATCAGCCCCATCTCCAAAATCTGCCAGACTCTGAAGGTCTCAAGAAGTCCTTCAGCGTGCCTTTCCATCATGTGGACATATTTATGGAAGGGTTCAAATGCACTTTTAAGTCATGCCTTAACTTGGAGGCAGCTGTATTGAAAATAATGGGATTTTTCTTCATAGAAATCCACTATTAGATAGGATTATTTAGTTTTTACTGTTGCACTAAGGACTAGAAATTTGTTTATACCACCAATGGAGGTCAGCAAGTATGAGGATGGCTAGATTTTGGGGGAAGCAACTCAGAAGACTGCCTGGAGCCATGAGACTCGTAGAGCAGGGTATTGGGCTCAAGAAACATTTGTCACATAGACTGTCTCCCCAACAGCTGAAAGAAATAATACACTTTACATGGATTGAATAAATACTGATTTACAGACTCTAGCATGCAAGGTCATTGTCTTCTTGGGCAGGGATCAATCATGCCTGCAGACTGGGTTGCAAGATGTGTCACAAATGCAGCCATAAAAATAAGGTATTTCAAAATTGAACAAATGGAAAGGACAGTCCTCGTCCAAAGCACCATTTGATCCAAGCCTGAGCTCAGGAATGAAGACTGAAACCACAAGAGATCATAGCTTATTTTTGAAACCCTCTGTTCAGGAGGCTTTTGGAAAATCCAATGGTTTATGGAACTGGGAGGGTAAGAGAATTAGATAATAATCCATGGTTTCTAGTCCTCATGGTATATGAAGAGATGTGATTTCACTCTTTAAATACTTCAAGGGCGGTCACAGAGAAGAGGAGGTAGGCTTGTTCTCTGATGCCGCAAAGTTTAGGACCAGGTCTAATGGCTTGAGATTTTGATTGAACTTTAGAAGGAACTTCTTGATAGTATGAGTGGTTCAGCAATGGAACATATTGCCTTGAGAGGTGTTGAGGTCTCCTTCTCCTTCTTTTTTGGACATCTTCCAAAAAAGACTGGACAGCTACCTTCTGGGGATGCTTTGGCTAAAAATCCTGCATTGAGCAATGGTTTGGACTACATAGCCCATGAGGCCCCTTCCATGACTAAATCCAGGGTTGGGTTCAGTGTCTATGTCTCTGTATGCCATCTGCTGTTGTCCTCACATCATGATGTTGGGCTTTCCAGAAGCGGTTGGCCACTTGAGTCTCAAAAGACCATTGGTTTGGAAAGTTTAGTTTTGGATGACCATTCCTAGACCCCAATTCTGGGAGCTGAAGTATCAAATATATATGTAATTGATGTTCTTCACTGATCCACTCAGGTTCTTTTGGTGTTCTTTGCTTCAGGGATATAAAGAGAAGGACAACTGAGTGGAAACCAAGCCAATGGTCCTTCCACGGTGGTCCTACTCCTTGTTCTGGGGAAAAACAGCTCCATCGTTTATCTGGCCACAAATATCTTTTTGGTTTCTCTTGACCATACTCTCTAGTGATGTGAATTATTTTCCTCAGAGTTTGCTTATTTTCCCTCTTTATCTTCTCTTTTTGCTCTTTTCCATCATGTTCTTCTCAGGTGTACTATTCCATTGGCGCACTGGCTAAGTCAGTGTACGAGAAGATGTTCAGCTGGATGGTGGTCCGGATCAACAACTCTCTAGAGACGAAGCAGCCCCGGCAATATTTCATCGGGGTGTTGGACATTGCTGGATTTGAGATCTTTGATGTAAGTATGTTGCAGCAGGACAAGAGAAGGTGGGAGCAACGTCATGTCTCTAAAGACAGTCCAAAAACACAGGGATAGCAACAAACTATTTCTACCCATTTCCATCTCCACCAGGTACAAAAATATTTTGTAAGATTAATGGGCCTTAATCCCTTGTTCAAGAGCAATCCAATTTGAAATGCATTATAATGGACAGTCTTGGTGGGATATTCCAGTTGCATCGTACCACTTCCAGCTGTTCCAGATGATAGCTAAATTTAGACGTATCTGAGGAAAGGTGTCTGTAAGAAAAATGTCCTGACATTTCAATGATGTGGACCTTGGTTCCACCTGAGAGTGACTATGGACTACATGATGTCCAAATACAGTCAGACCTCCATATTTGCAAGGATCAGGGGCATTGGAACCCCATAAAAATGAATCAAATGTGAATGAAAAATGCTATATTTAACCTGATGAAATGCTTCCCTAGGAATTTCTAGATCCTCCAACACAATTATATGGTCAGCTTCTGCTGGAAGTATTAGTGACGCATGAAGTATTAGCAGTCGTGATTCCTTCTGCATAAGACCTATCTTGAGGAGATATGAGGAAGATCACCGCTCATGGATTCTTGACTTTCTTTTCTCCTACTTTCCCCCATCCTCCACCCAGTTCAACAGCTTTGAACAACTCTGCATCAACTTCACCAACGAGAAGTTGCAGCAGTTCTTCAACCACCACATGTTTGTCCTGGAGCAAGAAGAGTACAAGAAGGAAGGCATCGATTGGGTCTTCATTGACTTTGGCATGGACCTGCAGGCCTGCATCGACCTCATTGAGAAGGTATTATGAAGTTCTTACCATAAATACAATGCTGTGGACACAGATGCACTCGATGACTGTACCAGTTCTCTACTATGGTTTCATTCTATAGAATCCCAAGAGCTGTAGTTGTAGAAGGTACATAGCTTCTATAAACCAGTTCTATACCAGTTGCTTCTCTTGGATCCAAACTAGTATTCAAGAGAGTACCCCTGTTATTTTTCTGCCTTGCCTCATTTTTATTTTCCTCTTCAGCCGTTGGGTATCATGTCCATTCTGGAGGAAGAATGCATGTTTCCAAAAGCATCAGAAGTGACCTTCAAGGCAAAGCTGTATGACAACCATTTGGGCAAATCAAACAACTTTGGGAAGCCGCGAAATGTCAAGGGCAAGCCAGAAGCCCACTTCTCCTTGGTCCATTATGCTGGCACTGTCGACTACAACATCATTGGCTGGTTGGAGAAGAACAAGGATCCCCTCAATGAGACGGTGGTGGGGCTCTACCAGAAATCAGCCCTCAAACTGCTGGCATTACTCTTCTCCACATACGCTGGCACGGAGGCTGGTAAGGTTGGGGGTTACAGGGCAGAGGAAAACGAAGAAAAGGAGAATGTCAGAGGATGCATCTACACTGTAGAGTGAATGCAGTTTGATACCACTTTAACTGCCTTGGCTCAATGCAGTGGAATCCTGGAATCTTTGGCCTTCCCTGCCAAAGAGTGCCAGTGCCTCACCAAATTATGACTCTCAAGATGCCATGATGTTGAGCAATAGCAATTAAACTGATGGCAAATTACATTCATTCTACAGTGTAGATGGGTCAAGCAAGAGATGACGGAGGGGTGTGGGTTGAAGGATGAGGGAGGAGCTGATAGAGATAGAAGTAACAAGGAAGGGATGGAGATGAAAGAGCGAGGGACTAATCATGGACAGAAGGTTGGAGAATAAAGGGTTGGTGGGAGGAAAATCAAGGATGGTTAGGTGGAAGGCATGAAAGATAGATAGGCAAACGAAAAAGGGATGGAGGACAATGGCTGGAAAGATGGAAGAAGAAGGATAAGTAGATGATAAAGAATGGAAAATGATGGATGTAACGATGGAGATGAAAGTTAAAATGTTTCAGAATGGAGGGATGGAGAAGTGGAAGAACTGGCTACTCCTTCAAGTCCAAAGATCTTATATCTGGAATACATGTGGAGCAGACCATTTATTTTGCCAAGTGTGGGACCTACAAGTGTGACCTATCCTGTATCTTCTGTTCATAGGTGGAGATGGCGGGAAGGGGAAAGGTTCCAAGAAGAAAGGCTCCTCTTTCCAGACTGTTTCTGCGCTTCACCGGGTAGGAGACAACCCTCTTCTAGACATTGGGGTGGGATCAGGGACCCCCAGCTCTCTGAATTGCCTTTTCTGATGAGAATGGGAGGATTCGGGGGATAGAAGCTAAAACTGTGAAGAGGACACATTGCTGTATACCTCATGTCCAGGAATTTGCAAATCTTGTGTTGGAAAACCTTGAATCCCAGCTTAGAAGGAGGAAATGATGGAGAGCCAAGTGCATTCTTGAGCGATTATGCTCTAGAGTCTTTGCTATCCGTAATTTTTCTCAATATATGCTCATTGGGTTGCACTTCGCTTGCAACACCCTACCTTTCTGCTGAATGCAGACAGTGTGTCACCAGTTGTCAATCTCCCTGTGTGCCAGCTTATTGAGGCACAGGCAATACACAGTGGTTTGTTTTGTAAAAACCATTGAATAATAGGGCATCTCAAAGATACTGAGGAATGGTGGTGTTATCATCCACAAATATGAAACTGCAAGGCTTGAGTTCTGTTGGTTACCCCCTCTGGGCACATATCCCTTTGGAAATAAATGGCAATCATAACCTTATTGAAAAGGAAAAATAATGTCATATCAGTTTGGCAAATGTGAATCTTCATGAATCTTCATGTGGAGACCACCTTTTGAAAACCACTAGTCAAGAAAAGAAAGCATTCATGTAATGGAGCAAAGGTAACTCAACTGTTAAATTGAAGAACCGTGTCTTTGAGCTGCCAAGGACAAAGACATGCCACTACAAAATATATTTGGTTAGCAGAGAATAGTTGTTTCTTTGAAGCTGTAATTGTAATTGTAATTGCCCAAAAGATATACATTCCCTTGAAATCTCTTAGTTTGAAATATGCACTCAGAGATTAAAAAACAAAAAAACAAAAACAAAGTCTTCTTTGAAAAGTAACATATCTTGTTTACTCACAAACATCTTGTATTAATTCAACATACAGGCACATTTCTTATTTAAAGTTCAGTTATAGATAGGAAGTAGTTCTCTGTGTGTTGAGTACACAGGGTATAATTCTTAATCAATAGTCCATAGTCTTTAGGTATAGTTGTATTTACTGAGATCCATAAGTCATACTTCTCTACTGAAGTCCAAACAGCAACATGCAACCATCCACCTCCACTGAGGTGTAAAACAGATGGGTATCACCTCCACTGCTGTGAAAAGCAGACTGCCTACAAAATGGAGTCTTGAGTCTGAACATGCTCAGTACAGTCACTTCTATAACCCCTCCCACGCCAAAGAGGTACTGTCAAACTGGCAAATCAACATACACATAGAATTAGCAAATATATACATTAACAAATAAATAGTGAAAAAATTGGAAAGAATGGAAAGAAGGCTCATGTAACAAGAAAATAAGGTTTAAGTTGTCAACAGGGAAGGGGGTGGAGTGCGTGTGGGGAGGGAGAAGGGAATGGAAAAGGGAAATGTATGGTAACTATGATTATGTATTATAAAATAATAATGATTAATAGAAATTCCCTTTGGCGGTAAAATAGAATACAGGTAAGCAAATATATGGAGCCCCGATGCCGAAGTGTGTTAAAGCGCTGAGCTGCTGAACTTGCAGACCGAAAGGTCCCAGGTTCAAATCCCGGGAGCGGAGTGAGCACCCGCTATTAGCTCCAGCTTCTGCCAACCTAGCAGTTCGAAAACATGCCAATGTGAGTAGATCAATAGGTACCGCTCCAGTGGGAAGGTAACAGCACTCCATGCAGTCATGCCGGCCACATGATCTTGGAGGTGTCTACCGACAATGCCGGCTCTTCGGCTTAGAAATGGAGATGGGCACCAACCCCCAGAGTCAGACATGACTTGACTTAACGTCAGGGGAAACCTTTACCTTTTAAGCAAATACATACATTAACAAATAAATAGTGAAAGGCTTGGGAGGTTGCTATTTCCAACAACCCCAACTACAGTAAACCCATAGAATCAATTGTTGAGTAAGTACATCAGTTCCTTCAAGTCATTTCCAACTTACAGCAACCCTAAGTTGACCCTGTCTCAGTGGGTTTCCATGGCCAAGTGGAGAACCAAACCAAACCCTGGTCTCCAGAATAACAGTCCAATCCTCAAACCATAGATACATTCAATTGATTCAGTGGCTCCTCTCTAATCCAAACTAACCCACTTTTTTCATTTATTTCTTCGTTTTGGTATGATTTGTTTATATAGACCACATTGTGGGCAGAAGTATGTAAAACATACTGCCTTTTGGCCACCTTCATTCCTTTCTCCATTTTTCTTACAGGAGAATCTGAACAAGCTGATGGCCAATCTCAAAACCACCCACCCCCATTTTGTGCGGTGTATCATCCCCAATGAAAGAAAAGCACCTGGTAATAGACGAGGGGTATATAATGGGATGTTTTGGGTGGTCCCTTGGATCCCAACTTCAGGGTTGCCCCTCCGCCAGCAGATCGGCCTTTCCCTTGCATTTGGGAAAGGAAGCAGATTCTAAATTGTTCCACTTGTTTATTGTTATTGTTATCTTATTGCTCCTGGCAATGGGGGCAATATTCTATCTTGTGTGCCCCAATAACTATATTGGTTTGACTTGAGAAATTCTAGGATTTGTAATCCTCCAAAATATTCTTCCGGGGCTCTGGAAAGAAGTGGTGGGAATTAAAGAAAGTTTGGAGAAAATATTTAGTTGAACCATGTAGAGAAGACAAGCTTCTAAAAAGACTTCACTCCCATCTCTCATTTTGCTTTCCCAGGCGTAATGGACAACCCTTTGGTCATGCACCAGCTCCGCTGTAATGGTGTACTGGAGGGGATCCGGATCTGCCGGAAGGGATTCCCCAACCGGATCCTTTATGGGGATTTCAGGCAAAGGTGAAGCTATTTCTGGCAATAGTATTGAGAATATGCCTTCTCCTCCTTCTAGTGTGTCTCTTTCGGTCTGTTATATTCAACCCAAAATGCCTTCTGGAAGAAATAATAATAGTGTCCCTCTAGAGCAGGCATGGGCTAACTTGGGCCCTCCAGGTGTTTTGGACTTCAACTCCCACCATTCCTAACAGCCTCAGGCCCCTTCCTTTTGCCCCTCAGCCGCTTAAGCGGCTGAGGGGCAAAAGGAAAGGGCCTGAGGCTGTTAGGAATGGTGGGAGTTGAAGTCCAAAACATCTGGAGGGCCCAAGTTGGCCCACGCCTGCTCTAGAGCAGTGGTTCCCAAATGTTAGTCCTATCAGAGTAGTGCGCGCAGCGTAGCAGCAGATGTATGATGTCAGTTGAAGCGCAGAACGAAGGAACGTCAGAGACAAAGTAAAAAGTATGTACAAAGTTTACTGAACAAAACAAACAGACTTGCAGACGATAGACATAAGACTTTCGCTCTAGACAAACAGCACAGATCTTCTCAGCAGGCACAACAGAACTCATCTGATGCAATCAGCTATATACAAACACACTTGTAGTCTGGACACTCCTATCTGGCTCCAGCCACATATCCAAGGTCAATACAGCTTCTTACCAAATTAACTCTTTACACACTATAGCATTTCCTGGATGATGCAATACATGCTAGACACAAATTTCATTTAAACACTACTAATACACAAATCCCACATTAACAAGTCCTTTAAGTGTTTGAACTTCCAAAATAGCTGGAGACCAAAGTCTGAGAACCACTACTTTAGATATATAGAATAAATTTTTCTTTAAGCCTGAATGAAAAAGTGGAAGTGGAATCATCTTTTTTTTTTTAGTTTGTCAATACAAAACTGAGCACTAGATAGTTCTGAGCCGATTGAGTCAAAGGAACAATGTGTTTAGTAGACTGAGAGAGAGAGAAAGCAGAGCTAGTCTAAAGAGCGGACCAGTGGTTGAAAACACGGCACATGTCTATAATGTAGATCTGTTGAAACAACAAAAGTACAGCAGAGTCTCACTTATCCAAGCTAAACGGGCTGGCAGAACCTTGGATAAGCAAATATTTTGGATAATAAGGAGGGATTAAGGAAAAGCCTATTAAACATCAAATTAGGTTATGATTTTATAAATTAAGCACCAAAACATCATGTTATACAACAAATTTGACAGAAAAAGTAGTTCAATACGTAGTAATGTTATGTTGTAATTACTGTATTTACGAATTTAGAACCAAAATATCACGATATATTGAAAACATTGACTACAAAAATGGCTTGGATAATCCAGAACCTTGGATAAGCGAGTCTTGGATAAGTGAAACTCTACTGTACTCAAAAGGTGGAGATGCCTATATACAGTATATATAAAAGAGGAGGAAATTTGATTTTCAAATCACAGGACAGACTCTAAAGTTCTCCTAAATCAGAATAGAAACAATGCAGTCATCAGATATTGTTGGACTACAACTCCACTCCTTCTTCACCATTGGCTATGCTAGCTATAGTTGATGGTACATTCAGTCTGGCAACATTTGACGGTCAACTGATTTCCACTCCAGTTTAGAGTTCAATCTGCCATTTGTGTCCTTGCTCCTGTGCCCCAGTGAAACTTCAGTCTCCTGTCTTTCTGGAAACTAAACCCTGTGCCTTGATATTCTTCATGTGAAGATCCATAAGAGGACATTTCCAGGTGGAGCGTAATACAGTTGTTGTCTCCATCCCAGGTACCGCATCCTGAACCCAGCTGCCATCCCTGAAGGCCAATTCATCGACAGCCGGAAGGGAGCAGAGAAACTCCTGGGCTCTCTGGATATTGACCACGGCCAATACAAATTTGGGCACACCAAGGTAAGAGGGCAGAGTTCCCATAAGTAAAAAAGAGAGCAGAGTTTTAAAAAATATTTTGGAGAACTCCAGTTTTGAAAATCCTTCAGGACTATGCAATCATAATTGTTAAGGGATGTAGTGTATCAAGCATGGTTTCATGGTTTCATATGGAAAATGAAGAAGCCAGCCCCGTTTCTTCAATGGCATGTCCACATTGCAGGCTTAAACCTGTCCTTTCCATCACAAGGAACCATGGGAAATGTAGTTCTTTGAGGGAAGGGCTTAGGATCTCCAACCAAGCATTCTCAGCCTGCTCTTCAAAACACAATACCCCAATTTTTTGAGCAAGAGTAGCAGCAGAAATGTGATATGATGACTCAATGACAGACCCCATCCGGACTTGATGGAGGCTCCTTCTTTGGAGGCTTTTAAGCAGAGGCTGGATGGCCATCTGTCGGGGGTGCTTTGAATGCGATTTCCTGCTTCTTGGCAGGGGGTTGGACTGGATGGCCCATGAGGTCTCTTCCAACTCTACTATTCTATGATTCTATGATTCTATGATTTGAAACGTGCTGTGAATGTATATTTATATGTATAATTATGAAGGTTTTTAATGTATGCTCTTAATTTTAATGTAATTTTTTTATTTAAATAGATTTTAAATGTGATGTAAATTGTTTTTATGTATGTTTTTATATTGTAAGCCGCCCTGAGTCCCCTGATGGGTGAGAAGGGTAGGGTAGAAGTGATGTAATAAATAATAAATAAATAAATTGCTATTCTTGTAAAGGCAAGAGAATGCCATGATTGCTGAAGGAATATAAAAGGAGATTCTGCTTGTAGTATAGGTGAGACATCATTCAGGGTTGGAAAAGTGTAGCCCCTCCGGACTGTTTTGTGACCTCATACCCTTCCAGATCTTCTTGGCTACCTTTTTCTGCCCTGAAAAAAGTGAATGACTTCTTCAGAAAACTTTCAGGATTTGCTGAATTTTTGAAAATAGAGTTCACAAGCCTCCTGCACTTTGTGATATCAAGCTTGTACACACATTTAAATATTGCCGAACTACATTTGGCCAATTTCCCCCCTTCCTAACAGGTATTTTTCAAGGCTGGGCTGTTAGGACAGCTGGAAGAAATGCGTGACGAACGCTTAGCCCGCATCATCACGCGCATCCAGGCCCGGTCACGAGGCCAGCTCATGCGCATTGAGTTCAGAAAAATTATGGAGCGCAGGTGAGTCCCACTAGCTGTGGATGGATCAATTGAGAAATATTATGAATGAGGAAGAAAATATGAGATCCACGGGGAAAACTGTTTCTAGTGGACTACTAGCAAGCCCTTCCTCTTTAAAGGCAGATTAATAGTCTCAAATGCTCAGCTGATGTTCCATCAATGTTTTGAGAAGCTGATGGTGACACAAAAGGAAGACCATGTTTCCCTAAGGCCTCAACCTACCTGTGTCTGTATCTCTCCAGGGATGCTCAGCTAATGTTCCATCAACGTTTTGGGAAGTTAATGATGACACAAAATGAGGGTTGTGTTTTCTGAATGGTTCAACCTTCCTTGTGTCTTTTTTTCTCCAGGGATGCTTTGCTTGTGATTCAGTGGAACATCCGTGCTTTCATGGGGGTGAAGAACTGGCCTTGGATGAAACTCTTCTTCAAGATCAAGCCTCTCCTGAAAAGCGCAGAGACTGAAAAGGAGATGCAGGTGATGTGAAAGAGAAAGATCAAGAATCCACCCAGGAATCTCATTCTTAAGCTCTGGAACTCTGACATGGAGCTGTGCTTTGTATGCTTGATGGGACAGCATCCAGATTGGTCAAAGTTACACAGAGTCTCACCTGTTGTGCCTACATGGCCATTCTCTACTAGATATGGGCCTCTGGAAAGTCTTCCAAAATTGGAATTTGCCCTCTTACTAAAAAGAGGATGGGTCATGAGGAACACGCTCAAATATGGCTCTCTATATTTACAATCCAAAGTTGAAAAATTCAGGAACAAATCTATCACTTGAGCCTCTTTTAACACAGCAATGTCTGAACTGACTGAGTCTGAAAATGTTGACTGTCTCTTCTATATCCTCTACAGACGATGAAGGAGGAGTTTGCGAGGCTGAAAGAAGCTCTGGAGAAATCCGAAACACGAAGAAAAGAACTGGAGGAGAAGATGGTATCTCTCCTGCAAGAAAAGAATGACCTGCAATTGCAAGTTCAGGCTGTGAGTAGGTTTAGTGGGTCAGTAGATTTGGATCCATCTTTCCCCTTCCAGTTCTACCCTACACATGCTCTTTTATTTGGACTAAGTAGTGACTATTCGGGTGATAACTTCTAATAGATCTCCCATTGTGTTGGACTTTTGACCACAATGGCTGAGGATTCTTGTGGCATTGTGGGGGCCTTCAACCACATATTGGAGTGGATAACTTGGATCTCAAGTTAAATTACACTGCCACTGCTAATAGATTTGATGTTTTATTGCCTGTCTATTGTCATTGTCTCTGGTTCTCAAATGGCCAAAAAGGGAAATAGTTTCTGCCTGCATTGAAATCTCTCTACACCAGTGGTTCTTAATCTGTGGGTCCCCAGGTGTTTTGGCCTACAACTCCCAGAAATCCCAGCCAGTTTACCAGCTGTACGGATTTCCGGGAGTTGAAGGCCAAAACATCTGGGGACCCACAGGTTGAGAACCATTGCTCTACACAATCTTAACTAACAACAGACATAGCATCTAAAACAATATGTAGGCGTGACTCCAACATCTTCAGTTTCCTGATGAAGAAGTTTCAAAATATTGCCTTGAGTCCTCTTAGGGGTGGAGAAAAGCGGGGTAGAAATTAGGTAAATAAATAAATAAATTACACAATTGTGCTTTTTAGTTGTGCAATAAAGCTATTTGGGTGATTTGGGACTGGTATGTTTTGGGAGCACAGTTGCTCATCATAATTGATTAGGGTTATAGGAGTTGTAGTCCATGCCAAGTTGGGGTCAAGCTTGAAGCATTCTTCTTCTTCCCCTTCCAGGAGCAAGACAACCTGAATGACGCAGAGGAACGGTGTGACCAGCTGATCAAAAACAAGATCCAGCTGGAGGCCAAGGTGAAAGAGATGACCGAACGGATGGAGGATGAGGAAGAGATGAATGCTGAACTGACGGCCAAGAAGCGGAAGCTGGAGGATGAATGCTCAGAGCTGAAGAAGGATATTGATGACCTGGAGCTCACCTTGGCCAAAGTGGAAAAGGAGAAGCACGCGACAGAGAACAAGGTGAGCAGAAAATAGCAGTAAGGCAAGCTGAGAGTAAGGATAGAAATAATATTTCAGAGTTCAAAATGGTTGGAGAACAGTTTTTTTCATGTTGGGGAACCCTGATGAGAAGAATCCCAAACTGCCAAGAATCTTCACAGTTCAAGAATTATTCTGGTCAAAATTCGTATGTATTTGTTTTGTAAAGAAAACTATTGTCTGCACAGGACATAGCATTTTCTGCACAGAAAATAATATTTCTGCACAAAAATGCTGTTATTTTGGGTATTATTCTGCACAGAATTCACACATGCTTGATTTACGTAGAACTAGGCCTATAGCTGCCAGACTCTTCCAGCCAGTTTGTCCCACAAGGATTCCTAGAGTTGTAGTTTGAAGGTGCCACAATGAACTATAGTAAACTATTGGGTGTTGGTTATTTCTTGGGTTCCAAATATCTCTGGAGTTTCTTCCTATCAATGTGCCTTCGTGAAGCTGGTTGGATGAATTTGCACTGGCAAACTGCAGTTAAGACTTTTCTTTTCCCTTCCCACAACACCTTCTACCTTGGGAAATTTGGTCTTCTTCAGGTGAAAAACCTCACGGAGGAGATGGCTGGTCTGGATGAAATCATTGCCAAGCTAACGAAGGAGAAGAAGGCCTTGCAAGAGGCGCACCAGCAGGCTTTGGATGACCTCCAGGTTGAAGAAGACAAAGTCAATACGCTCTCCAAAGCCAAACTGAAGCTGGAACAGCAGGCAGATGATGTGAGTCAAAAAGCAATGTCAAAAACAATGGAAGACTGGATGTGAACACGTGAGGCTACCTTATCTGTAGTCAGACTTATCACCTAGCTTGAGCCTAGTCCAAGCATGGACTGCAGGTGTTTTGGGACAACATTGTCTGTTTTCCTTGGTCAGTAATGGAGTGTGTAGAATCAAGGTTGGGAGAGTTTGTGATCTAATATATATGAGGTTTATCAATAATTTAATTTCTGATTGAACTAGGGACTGGTAGTAAATGCCTTGCATATCCCCACTAAATTGCAGTCATTTTTCCTCTTCTTTGTTTCTTACTAAACAGTTGGAAGGCTCCCTGGAACAGGAGAGAAAAATCCGGATGGACCTGGAACGGTCCAAGAGGAAGCTTGAGGGAGACTTGAAACTTTTGCAGGAGAATGTAATGGATCTAGAAAATGACAAACAACAACTGGAAGAGAAAATGAAAAAGTAAGAAAGATTCTTCGTTCTCAGCACACTGGAACGTTTCACTATGAGGGATAGAAAGTAGTACAGTAAATGAGAGAAGATGTTGGATGGAAATCCTATAGACCAGAGCTTTCCAAACTGTGTATTGTGACATGTTGGTGTGTTGGCTGCAGTGTATAGGTGTGTTGTGCAAATGTTAATGAGAAATTACAAAAATCTTGAAAATGTATGTAACTATCTTGCAAATCATAGATTTTAAAAATATATAAATGAAAAGTTTTCATAAGATACATTGCATTCCCATACATTTCGTTATTACAATTTATGTACTTGTCCATATTTCCCATAAGACATTATTTTAACCCCTGAGTTACTGTACTGTGTCACGGAATGATGCATGTCTAAAAAGTAATCACCAATATGCAATGTTTGGAAAGCTCTGCTGTGGACCAAAGAGACAGAAGAGCAAGGCAGGGGAGAGAAGCTTACGTCCTGAAATGCTTTGTTGCAGGAAGGAATTTGATATCAACCAACAGAACAGCAAGATCGAAGATGAGCAGGCCCTGGCTGCACAGCTGCAGAAGAAACTGAAGGAACTACAAGTAAGTGGTCTTGGATGCTGAGCTTTGACACAGCCCTCAATTCCGAGACCATCCCATCTGCATTGCGGAATTATAGCAGTTTGATGCCATTTTAACTGCCATAGTTCCATCCTATGGAATCCTAGGATTTGGTTGTGTGTTCAGCTTTCTGACAGAGAAGGTTAAATATTTCACAAAACTTCACATCCAACATGGCAGCTAAAGTGGTTCGAAACTGTTCTACTTCTGCAGTGTGGATACAGCCTCAGGCTCAAAACCTCTGTGTTCAATCCCTCTATGCACCAGTGGTCTGGTTATAGACACCATTCTAGATTATTTATTTGCTCTAGAATGGCATTTAGAACTATTCATCTTATACCTAGAAGAATTAAAGACTATTTCCTCCTCTCCCTCAAAACTGGGGATTACCATTCTAGAACAGCCTTCTGCTCTAGAAATCTCCACAAACTTGGGAATTCCAGTCTAGAAAAGTCCTTGCTCTAGGATTCCCTACCCTACCCTACTCATTCTAGAGCTGCCCCATCAAAAACCTTGTAATTTGTTGCTGCCAAGATGGGAGTTGTTTAATGTAGAATAATGCAGGAGCACCAAAGACTGCACGCCAAACAACTAGATCTATTAACTGCCTGAACCCAGGAAATTATATTCCTTTCCCATGATTCAGGCACGGATTGAAGAGCTGGAAGAAGAGCTGGAGGCTGAGCGTGCCTCCCGGGCCAAAGTAGAGAAGCAGCGCTCCGAACTTTCGCGAGAGCTGGAGGAGATCAGTGAACGCTTGGAGGAAGCTGGTGGAGCCACTTCTGTCCAGGTTGAGCTGAACAAGAAGCGGGAGACTGAGTTTCAGAAGATGCGTCGGGACCTGGAGGAGGCGACCCTCCACCACGAGGCCACGGCCGCAGCCCTGCGTAAGAAACACGCCGACTCCGTGGCGGAGCTGGGCGAGCAAATCGACAACCTTCAACGTGTAAAGCAGAAGCTGGAGAAGGAGAAGAGCGAGCTGAAGCTAGAAATGGACGACCTAGGTTCCAACATGGAGCAACTGCTGAAAGCCAAGGTACTAGACAGGAGGAGGAGATAAAGCTAGTTAAAAGGAGCAAGCTATTCATTTTAAGGACATTTCACAGTTGGAAAGTGGTAAGATAATATAGTCAACTCTCCACATTTGCTGACGTTAGAGATTCAAGACCACTTCAAAAAGTGGGGGAAACATGAATAAAAGCTAGTTTTTACCCAAAAGAACATCCCTCTAGGAATCTCTAGATCCTTCAGTGTGACTTTATGGTGAAATTCCACCAGAAGTTCACCATAGAGCTCACTGGAGGCCCTAGAGATTCTTAGGGGGACCACATCAATTAAATACATGAATAATCAAATCTGCCAAAGTTAAACCCACAAGTGTTGAGGGACAACTATATCTTCTAGAATGGGGTAGGAAATGAGCCCTCTTCCCCCAATACTCAGAACCCCCTCAAATTTACCTCCAAAAGTCTCAACTCTCACAAGATATAAAATTTATTATTCTTATTATTGCTTATGTATAGAGTGCCATTGATGTACGTGGCATTTTAGAAGTCAAACAAGTTGAGGAGGCACCTCGGAATCCACCAGCTAGATGATTTTGGGGCTGTTCTTACTTGATGGGTTGATCCAGCTTCTTCTGGCTGGACAGTTGCTCACATATGGAACTAACCCTGCCTATTTCCAGCCTTCCTTGTTATTATATTTTCTCATGTCCACAGGTGAATTTGGAGAAAATTTGCCGTACCCTTGAGGATCAGTCCTCAGATTACCGAGCCAAGTTTGAGGAGACCCAACGGACCCTCAACGACACCAACACACAGCGGGCAAAGCTCCAGACTGAAAACGGTACTACCTTGTCTCCCATTAGCCCTTTTTTGAGCAACGGTTCCTGAGGTCAACACTGGTTGGGGAGAAGAGCATTCACAATCTTGAGGACTCTGTCTTTCCATTTTTACTGTCCACAGGAGAATTAAGCCGTCAATTAGAAGAGAAAGAAGCTCTCGTTTCTCAACTGACCCGAGGAAAACAGTCATACACACAACAAACGGAGGACCTGAAGAGACAGTTGGAAGAGGAGGCTAAGGTATGATAATGTCTTGGAAACAGTAGGTTAAGACCTAATGGTGGTTATGGAGAAAAGCCATGCAAAAATGGACAGAGGGAAATCAGTCAAATGTATGTGTATCTCTCTCTTCCTAAGGCCAAAAATGCTCTGGCACATGCGCTCCAGTCGGCCCGACATGACTGTGACTTGCTGAGAGAACAGTATGAGGAGGAGATGGAGGCCAAAGCAGAACTTCAGCGCATGCTCTCCAAGGCCAACTCTGAGGTGGCTCAGTGGAGGAATAAGTACGAGACCGATGCCATCCAGAGGACAGAGGAACTGGAGGAAGCCAAGTAAGTGTCCATGGATCAGAGCACCCAACTACTTATGGGAACCAGTCAATGCACAGCCTGCTGATCTGAGAGGGACATCTTGGCTTGAACATCAAGGTGAAGGAGAATAAGCCAAGGCATGGAAGAGCGAGAAGGTGGATCCACTCGGTCCCTGAGACTGAAGAATCAACAAGACTTGATTCTATGCTCAACACTGCAGGACACAGAAATTCTGCTGGAGGTTGGCCATAGAATCACACTGGAGGACCTAGAGATTCCTAAGGAGGTTTTCTTTCTAGGAATATCTTGATCCACTTCCCATGAAATGTCCAGCTCATACTAACCATAAAGCCATACTAGATGACCTAGAGATTCCTAGAAAGAACATATTAATCAAATCTTTGCCTGATCAAATCCACAAAAGTTAAACCCACAAATGTGGGCAATGGAATGTACAGGGTCACATCTGTTCTCTGGCCTGCTGGGTGTTGCATGCCTTCTAAGAGGTGAAGCTGATTTCTCCTGTAATTCCTTCCTTTGACCAGAGCTCACTGGTTGCATTTTATCCCCCTGACACCTGCAATGACCCTATCTTGGGACCTGTTTTGTGGTCTAATACTTCCCTGTTTTTCTTCTTCACTTTCTATCTCATCATCAGTTGGTTTGGTTCTTGCTTCCCCAGCTTCTTAATTCAATGGTGTACCCAACCCATCCCCCCCCCCCCCCGCCCTAAATACAATTTCCATGGACATCACTCTTCACAGGTGTTTCCTCTAACAAGGAAGCTTTTGGCTCGGGTTATATTTTAGAATGGCAGTGTATAAGACGAGCAAAAAGCTTGTTGGTTGGAGGAGAAGTCCCCATTTTAAAAGGCACCAAGGTAGGTGGATAGGAAACTGATCTGGGGGTGGCTTGACTTTGC
The DNA here is from genome assembly GCF_035594765.1 of Anolis carolinensis. NCBI lineage: Eukaryota > Metazoa > Chordata > Lepidosauria > Squamata > Anolidae > Anolis > Anolis carolinensis. The sequence continues at coordinate 8,072,859 of NC_085846.1, forward strand.
TAACAGGGTGGGAATTATGTCTCTTTGAAACACTCAAGGCTAAAAAGCAGCCCACAAGCATCTTTCAGGCCATTATGGCTTGCTCTCCATTCCCTGTGTAGTTCCTTGTTAGTTCCCCATGGTACGTCATATACAGGTATATCATATGGAGCACAGAAATGGCTTCCTGGTATCCTCTGTTGATGTCATCAACTTTTCCCTGGGTCCTCCTAGTGATGTCATTCTTCTTTTCCCTGCCAACTTCTACCCTGAAGAAAAGATGGGAGAAATGACTTCTCTGTAGGTGATAGAAAGCAAAAATCTCCCTCCCCCATGGTAATTGGCTTGCTGTCGCCCACTGTACATCAGGAAGAAGCTGGCCCAGAGGCTACAAGATGCCGAGGAGGCAGTGGAGGCTGTGAATGCCAAGTGCTCCTCACTGGAGAAGACCAAACATCGTCTGCAGAATGAGATTGAAGACCTCATGGTGGACGTGGAGCGCTCAAATGCAGCTGCTGCCGTCCTGGACAAGAAGCAGAGGAACTTTGACAAGGTGAGGAACTCAGTTGTGGAGAAAGTAAAATGGATACAAAGAAGGACTGCCAAATCAAGTGTGTTCCAGGTCCTACATTTTTAGGGTGAGGACTGTAAGACCTTATCCCTACACCTTGTGATGTCATAGGAGACAAGCCTGGTAATATCCAATTGGGTCTTTCTGATCTGAAATTCTTTGGACCAAAAGTGTTTTGGATTTTGGATCTTTTCAGATTTTGGAATATTTGTATTTCTACATACGTACATAATGAGATATCTTGGAGATGGGACACTGGATGTTTCATGTATACCTTATATCAATAGTATGAAGGTCATTTTATTCAATATTTTAAATAATGTGTGCACACTGAATTATGAGAAAGCAAAGGACAATTATAGTGGACAATTTCAAATTTTGGAATTCTGAAAAGGGATGCTCAATGAGCATTGCTCACCCTGTAATACAATGCTTTAATCATCAATCACAGTTGCTCAGAGAACTGTATGATATTAAACTAAACAGTCTAACAATGATATAAAAATATACAAACTTAAGTACAGTATACACATCATTTTCAAGGCAGTGCTCTCACCCTGAGATTCCTTGACCTGACCAGATGATCTCTCTTTCCCCCCTCTTTCCTATTAGATCCTCTCTGAAGCGAAGCAAAAGTATGAAGAGTCCCAAGCAGAACTGGAGGCGTCACAGAAGGAATCCCGCTCACTCAGCACTGAGCTCTTCAAGCTGAAGAATGCCTACGAGGAGGCCCTGGAACATCTGGACACCTTAAGGAGAGAGAACAAGAACTTGCAGGGTGAGTTAGGCTGAGGTGGGGACACAAAGAACTTCCAGAGAAGGACTCTTTTGGTCTTATGGCTCTTGAGTGCTTGGATCCATCATCCCTCAGTTGTATGTACCCATAGCTGAGTCCAAGCCAAGTCTCTTGCTTTTCTTCTCAACACAGAGGAGATATCCGACCTCACCGAACAGTTGAGTGAAGGATCTAAGAGCATGCATGAGCTGGAGAAGGTTCGGAAGCAGCTGGAAGCTGACAAAGCTGAGTTACAGGCTGCTCTGGAAGAGGCAGAGGTGAGAAAGAGAGCCAGGTTCTTGCTCCTCAAACTCTATTAATTCCATTAATTATCAAATGTTGTCGCTTCCCCCCAGTTTCATCCTTTTCTGCTCCTTCTCCTCATTTTTGGCCCACCAAATTTTAAGTCCTTTACACCATCAGCAGCCATCTCCTTCCATTTTCCCTCTTTTCCTTCTCCATTTGTTCTCTCCCTTTATGCATAATTTCCTTACTCCATAGGCATCTCTGGAGCATGAGGAAGGCAAGATTCTCCGAGCGCAACTGGAGTTCAGTCAGATCAAGGCCGACACTGAGCGCAAGCTAGCTGAGAAGGATGAGGAGATGGAGCAAGCCAAGCGCAACCACATGAGGATGATCGAATCACTCCAAGCTTCCCTGGATGCTGAGACTCGCAGCCGCAATGAGGCCCTGAGGGTCAAGAAGAAGATGGAGGGAGACCTCAATGAGATGGAGATCCAGCTTAGCCAAGCCAACCGGGTGGCGGTGGAAGCCCAGAAACACCTCAAGATTGCTCAGGCCCACCTCAAGGTAATGAGTCTTGAGATGATGGAGAGGTGTTTGAGAGGAGGACTATTCTCACTTGAGGAAAATAAAGGTTTAAATATAGTATTCTGACACCTTGAAATCAGTGTGCCCAAGGCTTTCCTCTCTTTGGTTGCGTAGGACAACCAGATCCAATTGGATGACGTCTTGAGAGCCAACGAAGACCTGAAGGAGAACATTGCTATAGTGGAAAGAAGGAATGCTCTTCTACAGGCTGAGCTGGAAGAGCTACGCAACGTGGTAGAGCAGACGGAGCGTGGCCGGAAACTGGCGGAACAGGAGTTGATCGAGGCCAGTGAGCGGGTCCAGCTCTTCCATTCCCAGGTGAGCAGGACTGCCTATCAGTAGATGAGCAGATCTTCTAATATCATCTTGAATGAGATATTATGTTATACAGCTTAGTGGGAAGTCACCTAAGGTCACAGTTGAATTCCTAGCCCTTGTTTGTTTCCATACTTGCCCTCCCTGATCAGGAAATGTGTGAGTGGAAGCAAAGATGGTTCCTGACAGTGTTATGTGGCTCCATCAGAGCTTCCTTATCTCTGTATTCTACTCAAATGGGGAAGGAGTGACATGGTTATTTGAACGGGTCAGAAGACAATCACCAAAAGCTCCCTTATTGTGATTGAAGGAAGGAGTAATTTGACCCCAACTCACCTACATCCCACCTCAGTTTTTGGTAATGCTTCTTATGATAACCAATATTGATTAGGTAGAGTTATGGGCGACCTGAGGAAAACTTCTGATTATACTGTAGTTATATTTGAGCTCTTTGCATGCTTGTTGTAACCACTATCCTACCTGGACTCTATCTTTTGATTCTTCTCCTCTTTCTCCACAGAACACCAGCCTCATCAACCAAAAGAAGAAGATGGAGTCGGATCTGTCCCAGCTTCAGTCGGAGGTGGAAGAAGCTGTGCAGGAATGCAGGAATGCCGAGGAGAAGGCCAAGAAAGCTATCACTGATGTGAGATGTTTCAAAGAAAATAAAATTATAGAAAGTGGGGCAAGGATAAGTAAACCTCATAATTTAAGCCTTTCCCCCCCATAACATTGCCTAAAATGAAACTGACCGACCTCACCCTTTTCCCCCTTCTCCTTTCTGGAATGATTATGAAAAATAAGAATTGCTTGCTAGGATCTCCTCATTCCTAAGAGTCCCTAATAACAATATTTCCCCTACTAGAAGATACTTTGAATTAAGGTAGGCAACCTACCGTCATTCAAAATGGTCATGTCTAATCAAAGACATGGCACTGGAGATGGACTTTTTATGTCTCCACTAGAAAGGAGAACACAGATGATTGCTGTCATATAGGTGTTAAAGGACTTAGCGCATGCAGTGAGTTTGCCAGACCAAAGGTTCTCCCGCTTTCTGCCTAAACTATGACCTTCATTTCTGTGTTGTCTCCTGAATGGAGCAGGCGGCCATGATGGCAGAGGAGCTGAAGAAAGAGCAGGACACCAGCGCACATCTGGAGAGGATGAAAAAGAACATGGAGCAGACCATCAAGGACCTCCAGATGCGTTTAGATGAAGCTGAACAGCTGGCCCTGAAGGGTGGAAAGAAGCAGCTCCAGAAATTAGAGGCCCGAGTGCGGGAGCTAGAGAATGAACTGGAGTCGGAGCAGAAGCGCAACGCAGAGAACGTCAAAGGGATGCGCAAGTTTGAGAGGCGCATCAAGGAGCTCACCTACCAAGTAAGTACAGGTCTTGAGTTCTTGCCTTCTGGTTGAGACAAGCTAGTTGTTGAGTTACAAGACAATGGTCTCAACCCTACTTTGCCACAGGGTATTATAAATATACATTGATAAGAGTTATGCCAGGACTATGTAACAACCAAACAGAATATGCTTTGAGAATCTCTTATCTGAAATGCTTAGGACCAGAAGTGTCCCATATTTTAAGATTGAGAGATCTTGGAGATGTGAGCAATGAATGCATCTACACTGTAGAATTAATGCACTTTGATACAACGTAATATTATGGAATCATAGGAGTTATAGTTTTACAAAGTCTTTACCATTCTCTTCAGAAAAAACTGATGTCTCACCAAGCTACAACTTCGATGATTCCATAGCATTGTTGGACCATGTGGATTTAGACAACCAAAGCAACCACAGCTTTGAACAAGGATGATATGTAGATGTAACTCAAGGTTTTGCTTCTCCTTCTCCTTGCAATTTTTCCCCATGTGCAGACAGAGGAAGACAAGAAAAATTTGTTGAGACTCCAAGATCTGGTGGACAAGCTGCAGCTGAAGGTCAAAGCTTATAAGAGACAGGCGGAAGAAGCGGTGAGTTCTTGGATCCATCCTACAATTTTCCTCTGCCCTTCTCAGAGACAATTCCAAAATATTGGAGATACTAGAGCGAACTGTAGCCCCATTTCATGGTCTCTTCTCCTTTCTGAATCAAAATATGTTCTGCTGAACATATATCGCTGGATTGGTCAGATTAAATGTTATCCCATATTTGGCAAAAGCTTTCACAGATCCAACGATTTACGTCTACATCTTGCAAACTGGCCTAGTGGTGTTTCAGAAAGTGTGATAAAACTCTTTAAAACCCAGCCATGCTTTGCAATACAGAGTCTGTATAATGTGATCGAATTCTGCCAAACTTCGTAGGCCTTTGGCTCATTCTCTGCAAAACCTTTGGCGAAATCACAAATGGTTCACCAGGTAAATAAATGCTCTTGATTTGGGTCCCTCTCCACCAGGAAGAGCAGGCCAACACCAACCTGGCCAAGTTCCGGAAGGTCCAACATGAGCTGGATGAAGCCGAAGAACGGGCCGACATCGCCGAGTCCCAAGTGAACAAGCTGAAGGCCAAAACCCGGGACGTGGGAGGAAAGGTGAGTAGCCTGGCTCAAGTGAGGAAGAAGAAGGGTCTGGCAGAGAAACTTGCAATGACAACCAGCGGGGACCACCTGCCCATCTTTCTCTGCCTCTGCTTCTTCTCACTCTTTCCCAATTGCATGCCTTCCTTCTCGTATTTTTAGTGTCCACCCTCCTTATTTGTCTTGCATTTTCTCCTTGTGCCTGTGGGGGGGGGGGGGGTCACAATAATGACTTTGTGGGCCACATATGGCCTACAAGCAGGTTACATGTTGCCTATCCCTTCAACACAACAGTTAGCTTTTGTCCAACATAGTGTCACACCTGGAGGACCTCGGCCAAAACCACACTGCCACATAACCCAGTTTCTGAATCCCGATGATCTGATTTGAACTGGATTATATGAGTCTATATGGCCATATAATCCAGTTCAAAGCAGATAATCTGTCTTATATGGCTGTGTAGATGGGGCCTCAGAATCTAAGTCCTTCAGTGGAATCCTGTGGTCAACTTCTAGTAGTGATGTAGTGGTTTGAATTTGCCATTACGTTTACACATGAAACTAGTAAATGGCTTTCATGTACAGTAGAGTCTCACTTATCCAACATTCTAGATTATCCAACGCATTTTTGTAGTCAATGTTTTCAATATATCGTGATATTTTGGTGCTAAATTTGTAAATACAGTAATTACTACATAGCATTAATGTGTAATGAACTACTTTTTCTGTCAAATTTGTTGTATAACATGATGTTTTAGTGCTTAATTTGTAAAATCATAACCTATTTGGATGTTTAATAGGCTTTTTCTTAATCTCTCCTTATTATCCAACATATTCGCTTATCCAATGTTCTGCCGGCCCGTTTATGTTGGATAAGTGAGACTCTACTGTATTTTCAAATAGATCTTCTTTTACTTCCCCCTTTTGCTAATCTTAATGTATGGGTTAATGAACTAGGCTATTCTTTCCTTCTTTTTCCCCTTTACTTGACGGTTCCTCCTTTTCCATTTTCAGAAACTTCATGAAGAAGAGTGAGCTTGGAAGTCCACAGCAGTGATGACCTTCCAAACTGTTTTTCTGATTCAGCACAGTTAGAGCATCATGAATAAAGCTTAATATAGTGTCATGAATAAAGTTAAACAGCAAACTGAAATCTCCATTTACCATTTACTTCATTCATGGAACAAAGCAGGTTGGGTTGTGTTACCTGTTGAAATGAGATATAACAGAGTTGCCATTCTGTACCTTTAAGGGACCCCAGTGCCATCAGCTGAACTTCTGAACTTGCTGACCGAAAGGTCAGTAATTCAAATCTGGGAAGCGGGGTGAGTTCCTGCTGTTAGCCCCAGCTTTTGCCAGCCTAACAATTTGAACACATGCAAATGTGAGTAGATCAATAAGTACCCCTCCCGCGGGAAGGTGACGGCACTTCATGCAGTCATGCCGGCCACATGACTTTGGAGATGTCTATGGACAATGCTGGCTCTTTGGCTTAGAAATAGAGACGAGCACCAACCCCTAGAATGGGACATGAGTAGACTTAATGTCAGGAGAAAACCTTTACCCTTACCTACCTTTAAGAGCTTCACAACAAGCAGGTATGTTTTCACAACCCTCTGGTTTATAGAGGGATTCACTCCGACCTCTGGTGGTCATATGGAGCATCTTCCCAAAAGGTTAGCATTGAAATCACCAGGCTTTATTTTTCATATTATAGTACCACCGTGTGGCCAATGTCAGAGATTACAGTCTTAGTTATTTATTATTTTATTTGGAAGGCTCTGAGTTGGAATAAAAGCAAAAGTGTCACCCAACAGAATCGCATTGCAACGGCTCTGACACTCAGAATTCTGGATGTGATTACATCCCTAATGCATGCAATCCAACCCCATACAACGTGAACAAACTTGCATATCCCACACTCACTCATAGTTATAAAAAAGCCCGGCTACCCTACAATCTTAAAATCACCTTTAATCATGTTTTAACCTGGCCAGTTAAATACATAAAGCCATCCAGCAGCACAAACCAGGGTCAGTATCCTCCAAATATTCCACTTTGGTGTGCGTGTCTGCGAAATCCCTGTTCGGTGTTGTGCTTTGCTCCCAGATAGATGGGTTGGGAACTAAAAACACTAGGCGAAGAGAAGGGTTATTGCGGGACTTGGAAAGAAGATACAGGAACGTCATCATCAGATCTCAATCAAGTCAGCAGAGGTTGTGGAAATAGGGAAAACTTGTCCGGGGCAGCAGCAACAACCGCCGTATATGTAGTATTCACCAAGAAGGAATGTGTGCCTGTTCGCTCAGCCAAGATCTGGGTCTGTGAGATAAAAAGAGTTACAAGTCATGATATAAAGCAGTTGGAGGAAGAAGAGGAGGGGGAAGAAGAGGAGGGTGGTAGAGGGTGTTTGCCTCAATTCTCACCATGACATGCACACAAGGTTGCAGGACTTCAGTTCCCCCTTGCTCTGCTTACCTTGTTCTGATCCCATCTCTGCCTTGTAGGTTTTGTAGGCATCAAAGCAGAAGACAGCAATGAGGATAAGGCTGAAGACCTGGCAGGAGAAAGGGTATGGATAAGACATGCAGGACAATCATGGCCCATGGGATTATTGTGTTTTTGGTCTTTCTTGTGCCTTGTTAGTATTTGAATGGGAGACCACCAGGAGAAAACAGATCGCAAGATAGGGCAAAGAAAAGAATATAAATGAAACCTTAGAAAGCCACAGATGCCAGTCAATGTTGACAATATTGGATTGGATGGGTCTCTGAAAGACTTTGGTGTATATCAGTCATAAAATAATAAGGTTAAGGTTTCCCCTGATGCTAAGTCCAGTCGTGTCTGACTCTGGGGGTTGGTGCTCATCTCCATTTCTAAGCCGAAGAGCCGGTGTTGTCCATAGACACCTCCAAGGTGATGTGGCCAGCATGACTGCATGGAGCGCCGTTACCTTCCTGCCGGAGTGGTACCTATTGATCTACTCACATTTACATGTTTTCGAACTGCTAGGTTGGCAGAAGCTGAAGCTAACAGCAGGCGCTCACTCCGCTCCTGAGACTTGAACCTGCGACCTTTCGGTCTGCAAGTTCACCAGCTCAGTGCTTTAACGCACTTCGCCACCAGGGCTCCATCTCAAGATAGGGCTAAGAAAAGAGTATAAATGAAACCTTAGAAAGCCACAGATGCCAGTCAGTGTTGACAATATTGGATTGGATGGGCCTCTGAAAAACTTTGGTGTATACCAATCATATAATAATAGTAACACTTTATTTATATTCCGCCCTATCTCCCCAAGGGATGGTGCTGGCCATTTTTACCAGCTCCTCCAGCTAGTGTTTTGTGTTAAGCTTCTTGTCTAAGTAGATGCTGAGACTCATAGATGCTGAGACCCAGGGCAGATCACAGTACACATACATGACAAACATTCAATGCCATTTGGACAGACAGGACAGAACAGACAGAAAGGAGATAAACTCTAAAATCAAAACAGTAGTTGGGAAGCAACAGCTAATGACTGAACAAAGGATGCCTCTCAGGCAAGAGACAAACCTTTCCAATGCTAATTAGGGTGATTAACTGAAACATTAATACTAGCTTCCAACTGACAAAAGACTCTTGTCACACCCTGGACTCTCCACAGATATATATTTTTCCTTTCCTTGCCTAGTTTATCCATGCCTCACAACCTCTGAGGATGCCTGCCATAGATGTGGGCGAAACGTCAGGAGAGAATACTTCTGGAACATGGCCACACAGCCCGAAAGACATACAACAACCCAGAAAGGAGATATGTTGTGTCAAAGTCCAGTTTTGGTGCCTTGGAGGTTGTGCTTGGATTCAGCCACAGGGGGGGGTGCTGTTGCCCCATTCTCTATGACAAAGTGTCATCAGGACTTCCTCCTTCCTTTTGGTCACCGCATTTCTGATCTTTTTCTTTTATGGTTTCATAAAATACCTTCCCCACTAATTAGCAGTACCTACTTTATCTATTTACATCTCTAAGCTGTTTTTGAACTACAGTAGAGTCTCACTTATCCAACATAAACGGGCCGGCAGAATGTTGGATAAGTGAATATGTTGGATAATAAGGAGGCATTAAGGAAAAGCCTATTAAACATCAAATTAGGTTATGATTTTACAAATTAAGCACCCAAACATCATGTTATATAACAAATTATACAGAAAAAGTAGTTCAATATGCAGTAATGCTATGTAGTAATTACTGTATTTACAAATTTAGCACCAAAATATCACGATGTATTGAAAACATTGACTACAAAAATGTGTTGGATAATCCAGAACGTTGGATAAGCGAATGTTGGATAAGTGAGACTCTACTGTACTTAGGTATACAGTGAGCTGGGCTTGATAGTCAGGTGCTCACCCCAACCGGGCTTCGAACTGGCCATCTTTCGGTAGATAGATCTTATTACTGCTGGTGATGTACCAGCTGTGCTGAAGCTTGGTAGGCTGTTAAGAATTGTGGGAGTTGAAGTCCAAAACACCTGGAGGATCCAAGTTGGCCCTTGATTGGTGTATACACAATTCAAGACAGGTACTATGTTCCCTCAAGCAAGCAACAAAATGCTGGTTATGTCCTACCAAGTCCTATATGCCTCAGGTCCAAGCTGTCTGAAGACTTGTATCTCCTTACATGTGTTTTGGAGGGTCATCATACATTTGTGCTTCTCCGTTCCAACTGCCACTACCCTGACCATGGAGGAGAAGAATTTTCCATGGCACAATTCCATTGAGTCTGGGCCCAAAAGTGGACAAAAGGACCTCCCTCCATCCCAAGTTCCACTGCCCTGGCCTCAGAGGAGGAGAAGGCAATAGCAAGTCCATCAAGCCTTGACCCAGGAGCAGAAGAAAAGCACTGTCCATTTCAACCACTATTGCCCTCACTGCAGAGGACACTATCTGCCGGAGTTCATCTACTCCTATGTTGCCATCTCTTTTTCCTTTTGTGTCACATCATAGCTAGATTCCAGAAGAGCTTTGTTGCTCTTTTACTTGCAAAGCTCCATGGATAGTGATGGCACTATATGATGAGATGAAGAAGAACATGAAGATGATGATGTTGATGGATGTTATTTGGGTAAATATGAAGATGATGAGGATGGGGTTGATAGATGCTCATCTTTCTTACTCTCCATGTTTGACCCTAGTTTTCATCTATCTAACCACCACCATCATCACATATGTGGATTCCTCTCAAATCCCAAAAGTAGGAGTTCTGATGGTGGATATCTATATATAAAAAAGAGTGATGGCATCAGGGCAGTGGACAAAACAACAAAACTACAGGCCCCCCAACCTCAAAATTTGACAACACAACCCATCATCCACGCCTCTAGGTTGATACAACAAAAAGAAAAGAAAAATAAAGTCCTAATTAGAGGGAGAGGAATAATTGTTTTTATCCAATTGCTGCCAGTTAGAAGGCTAAGCTCTGCCCACTTGGTCTCCTAGCAACTGACTCAGCCCAGGGGACAGGCAGAGTTAGGCTTCACTTAGGCCTCTTCCACAGATTATCTAATTTGCACTGGATTATATGGCAGTGTAGACCCAAGGCCTTTCCACACAGCTATATAACCCATTTAGAATCTTATATTTTCTGCTTTGAACTGGATTATCTTCACACTGCCATATAATCCAGCCTTCCAAGCAGCAAGACTATTCCTTTGTATTCCAGCTCATCAAACAAGGATTCCCATAAGAAGAAAATGGCCAGGCTTTGAGGCTACAAGGCTATTCACTGCTATTCCACCTGGCCAACAAAGCATTCCCATAAGCCACAGCAACGCGTGGCCGGGCACAGCTAGTGGCTTATAAAGGAATAGGTGTAGGGAGATAGCAAGGTGGTAGGTAACTTACAAAGGCTGAGACTGCAGATCCCTCATGACTGGCAGCAATGACAGCAAAGGCCACAACGGTGAAGACGATGGCCGCACTGACACAGCGAAGAAAATCCTGTAGAGAAGACATCAAGAGTCACCAATGGATGAATTGTGTTGGGGATAAAATTGGTCATCAGAATGGGGATGGTTTCTGAGATTTTGAGACATTCAATATCACAATCTTTCGGAAGTTTTGAAAACTACAACTCCCAAGGTTCCATAGCATTGAGCGGTGATGGTTCAAGTGCCAAACCTCATTCATTCCACAGTGTAAATAAGAGCTTTCCAAACATTTCATGTTGGTGACACACCTTTATAAACGAACATGCATCATTTTGCGACACAGTAATTCAGTTTCAGAAGTTAACCCAGGCATGGGCAAACTTGGGCCCTCCAGGTGTTTTGGACTTCAACTCCCACAATTCCTAACAGCCTACCGGCTGTTAGGAATTGCGGGAGTTGAAGTCCAAAACACCTGGAGGGCCCAAGTTTGCCCATGCCTGGGTTAAACCAACCCCCTTTAAAAGATATAGACACATTAATATATATTCATGACTGTCCAGAGGTATGTGGGGAATTGTAAATAGTCACCCACCAAGCAAGGCCAGTTGACCCTGGTCAGCCTCTCGTAGTAGTGTGTCGCTCGCAGTGCCAGGAATGCCAATGTCACCAACACTTCCAGAAGAGCAGCCCCCATGTAGGCCGAGATGGACGCTGTCAGGAGTATGAACACCAAAAAGCAGAGACCCTAAAAAATGGTTGGGAGAGAAAGAAATGAAATAAGTCAATAACTGGCACGGGTGAGGTTTGCAGCTCATTGGGAGATACACAGGTGTTCTGACCGTCAACAGGTGTCCCAATTGTCATCTGATCTCTGTGCAATGGCTCTCAGCCTATATTGTAGAATTAATGCCGTCTGACATCACTTTAACTTCTGTGGCTCAATGATATAGAATCATGGGATCTGTAGTTTGGTGAGTTTGGTCTTTAGCCTTTTCTTTGGCAGAAAAGGCTCAAGACCTTGTTAAATTACAACTCCCAGGATTCCATAACATCGAGCCATGGCAGTTCAAGTGAGATCAGACTGCATCAGTTTGACAGTATAGTTCAGGAATGGGCAAACTTCGGAGAGAGGTGCCAATACTATGTGCAATAGAAGCTTGAGACAGCAAGGAATGGATGAATGGAAAAGTGAGAGATGGAGAAGTTGGGGTCAGGATGAAATATGGATAGGTAACAGTAAAGGTTTCCCCTGACATTAAGTCCAGTCGTGTCCGACTCTGGAGGTTGGTGCTCGTCTCCATTTCTAAGCCGAAGAGCCAGCATTGTCCGTAGACACCTCCAAGGTCATGTGGCCGGCATGCCTGCATGGAGCGCCGTTACCTTCCTGCCGGAGCCGTACCTATTGATCTACTCACATTGGCATGTTTTCAAACTGCTAGGTTGGCAGGAACTGGGGCTAACAGCAGGTGCTCACTCCACTCCCGGGATTTGAACCTGCGACCTTTCAGTTCGCAAGTTCAGCAGCTCAGTGCTTTAACACACTGTGCCACCAGGGGCCCCCTCGAAATATGGATAGAGGAACACAATAGTGAATGTAATACAGGGTGTAAAGAAAGACTTGGGAAAGACACCGAGCTGAGAGAGGAAGGGATGATGGAAAAGCAAGAGATGGAAAGAGGAGAGTGGAGAGGAAAGAGTGCAAGTAAGAGATTAAAAACTTAAGGTCTGGATGAAAATTGGGCAGTAAAGGTAAAGGTTTCCCCTTGACATTAAGTCTAGTCATATCCGACTCTGGGGGTTGGTGCTCATCCCCATTTCTAAGCCAAAGAGCCGGCGTTGTCCGTAGACACCTCCATGGTCATGTGGCCAGCATGGCTACATGAAGTGCCATTACTTTCCAGCCGGAGCAGTACCTATTGATCTACTCACATTTGCATATTTTCAAACTGCTAGGTTGGCAGAAAATTGAGTAGAGAAATATAATACTGCATGTAGTACAGGATGCAAAGAGAGACTTGAGAATGCAATAGAGCCGAGAGAGGAAGGGATGGACGGAAAAGCAAGAGATGGAAAGAGGAAAGTGGCGATGAAAGAGCAAAGAGTGAGAGTAAGAGAGTAAGAGATGGAGAAGTTAGGGATCTGGATGAAAAGTGAGTAGAGGAATATAATATTGAATGCAATATAGAATGCCATCAGTGGCGCAGTGGGTTAAACTGCTGAGCTGTTGAACTTGCTAACTGAAAGGTCGGCAGTTCAAATCGGGAAGCAGGGTTAGCCCCAGCTTCTGCCAACATAGCAGTTTGAAAACATGCAAATGTGAGTAGATCAATAGGTACCGCTTCGGTGGGAAAGTAAGGGTGCTCCATGCAGTCATGCCAGCCAAATGACCTTGGAGGTATCTGCGGACAATGCCGGCTCTTTGGCTTAGAAATGGAGATAGCACCACTCCCCAAAGTCGGACACGACTGGACTTAACGTCAGGGGAAACCTTTACCTTCATAGGATTTTATTTATTTATTTATTTATTTACAGTATTTATATTCTGCCCTTCTCACCCTGAAGGGGACTTAGGGCAGATCACATTACACATATAAGGCAACCATTCAATGCCATAACATAGAACAGAGATAGAGACAATCAGGCACCGGGCTGGCCTCGAACTCATGACCTCTTGGTCAGAGTGATTTGTTGCAGCTGGCTGCTAACCAGCCTGCACCACAACCTGGCCTGAATGCAAAGAGAGACTTGAGGAAAAGGTGTAAAGGATGGAGGAACAGATGAATGGGAAAGCGAGAGATGGAGAGAAGAAAGTGAAGTGGAACGAATGAGTGAGAGAGATGGAGAGGTTAGGCATCTGGATGCAAAGTAAGCTCGGAATATAACATCGAATGCAATAAAGGATGAGAATAAGATGGAGCCAAGAGAGAAAGAGATGGATAGAAAAGCGAGAGATGGAGAGAGGAAAGTGTGAGTGAGTGAGACGGAGAAGTTACGGGTCTGGATGAAAAGTGAGTAGAGGAATATAATGTTGACTGCAATATATGATGCAAAGAGAGAGTTGAGGATGAGATGGAGCCGAGAGAGAGGAAAGTGGAGTGGAAAGAGCGAGAGATGGGACACTTGGGGGTCTGGAGAGCGGAGGGGAAGGCGAGGAGGGGTCTTGTTACCAGCTCGGCCTCCATGAGGATGCCCTTGGGGGAACTCAGGAATTCCTTGTCCAGGGCGAAGCCTTGCAGCCCCCCGGCCGGGTCTCCGTGCTCCCCCATCCTGCCTCCTCTGAGCCCCTCTTGCTGCTGCTGTGGCTGCTGCTGCCGGGAAGGATGGGTGTTGGGGGCGGAGGGTGGGAGGAAGCGGGAAAGGAAAAAAAAGGCCCAAGAGGAGATGAAAGGGGGTGTCTGTTCTTCCCAGTCCACCTGGCACCCGGCCCGGTTTCCACGCATAAGGCAGAGGAGAGGAAACCAAAGTTTTTTGGGGAGGGGGAAAGAGAGAGAAAGAGAGGGTGGGGTGGTGATGGCAAAAAGCTCTCCAAGAAAAGCCCAAATGGGCAAGCAAGGGAGGCCCGGAAGAAGACTCTGAAGGGCTCTGAAGGCAGAGGTGGTGGGTCTTGCCCAGAGTGGGAAGGGAATGCTTGGGTCTCCCACCACACATCTCTCCCCGGTTTCTCCTCGCTCTGCGCCCACCTGCCCTTTGGCTCTTTGGCATCCCAGCCTCCCTCCAAGGGACAATGCGGGATTGTTCCCCAGGGCCAGGAGCGGACGGGCCCAGGAGAACAAGGTCCGGATTGTCCAGAGGCCCAGGAGGCCCAAGGCGGGAAGAGGGAAGGGAGAATGGCCACATTCTCTAGAGAAGGCCCAGTGCATTTGGTCCAGGGTGGGCGTGGGAGGAGGAGAGGGGAAAGGACCGGGATGCAAAGCCCAGCAAGGCCAGCAGAGGGCAGTCAAGAGCAGAGAGGCCCACAGACCCACATCACCCACTGACCGCCCAGAACTCCAGCACTACCATTCCCATCACTCTCCTTTCATCACCCACTAACAACGTGAACGTCCAGAGCTACAGTGTCCATCACTCTCCTTTCATCACCCACTAACAACGTGAACGTCCAGAGCTACAGTGTCCATCACTCTCCTTTCATCACCCACTAACAACGTGAACTTCCAGAGCTACAGTGCCCATCACTCTCCTTTCATCACCCACTAACAACGTGAACTTCCAGAGCTACAGTGCCCATCACTCTCCTTTCATCACCCACTAACAACGTGAACGTCCAGAGCTACAGTGTCCATCACTCTCCTTTCATCACCCACTAACAACGTGAACTTCCAGAGCTACAGTGCCCATCACTCTCCTTTCATCACCCACTAACAACGTGAACTTCCAGAGCTACAGTGCCCATCACTCTCCTTTCATCACCCACTAACAATGTGAACTTCCAGAGCTACAATGCCCATCACACTACTTTTATCACCCACCAATGTGAACGTCCAGAGCTACAGTGTCCATCACTCTCCTTTCATCACCCACTAATAACATGAATGTCCAGGGCTACAATGCCCATCACTCTCCTTTCATCACCCACTAACAACATAAACCTCCAAAGCTACAATGCCCATCACTCTCCTTTCATCACCCACCAACATGAAATTCCAGGACTACACATCCCATTGTTCTGCTTTCATGCTCAACTAGCAGTGCAAAAGGCCTGAACTACAACCCCCATCACTGTCCTTTCATCACTCACTAACAAATGCTAAATTCCAGGACTACAAATCCCATCGTGCTCCTTTCATCATCCACTAGCAGTGCAAAAGGCCAAAACTACAACTCCCATCATTTCTAGTTTCATCACCCAACATGAAATTCCATGAATACAAGTCCCATCGTTCCCCTTCATACTCCACTAGCAGTGTAAAATGCCTGAACTACAACTCCCATCACTCTCTTTTCATCACCCACTAACATGAATGTCCAGGACTACAACTCCTGTCACTCTGCTTTCATCACGCAATGCCAGGAATACAGTTTAATGGTGTAACATTAGAAAATGTTGACTATTTCCGCTACCTTGGCAGCCGCCTCTCCATAAAAGTCAACATTGACACTGAAATATTTCTCCGAATGAAGCAGAGAGTGTTTGAGGATCAGGACATTCATAGAGATACCAAGGTGCTTGTTTATAAAGCCATTGTCCTCCCGACCCTGTTATACACCTGTGAAACGTGGACCATCTACAGATGTCACAATCAACTCCTGGAACGATTCCATCAGTGTTGCTTCCAAAAAATCTTGCAAGTGTCTTGGGAAGACAGGCGGACAAATGTCAGTGTACTGGAAGAAGCAAAGACCACCAGCACTGAAGCAATGCTCCTCCACCATCAACTCTGCTGAACTGGCCACGTTGTCTGAATGCCGGCTCACTGTCTCCCAAAGCAGCTACTATACTCCCAGCTCAAGAACAGAAAACAAAATGTTGGTGGACAAGAAAAGAGATCTAAAGATGGGCTTAAAGCTAACTTTAAAAACAGTGGCATAGACACCGAGAACTAGGAAACCTGGGCCCCTGAGTGCTCTGGCTGGAGGTTAGCTGCGACCAGCAGTGCTGTGGAATTTGAAGAGGCATGAATGAAGGGTGAAAGGGAGAAACGTACCAAGTGGAAGGTGCGTCAAACCAACTCTGACCAGTGTTGTAGGTTGTAGAAATAAATAAATAGAAGCTTTACCACAGTTTCTGAACCAAGATATACCCTGCAGCATAATAAAGTGGCACTCAGGCTTGTGTAACAAGTAACAGTATCTTTACTCCAGTTCAAAAGATCAAACAGGGCAACAATATATACAGCAGTCTCTCTGAATTCACACAGAGAACAGAGGACTAAACAGTCCCTTTAAACAGTCTTTAAATATGCCTCATTTGCATTATAAATAATCAGGCTTTGGAGAGTTGGCAGCCATTTCCTTTCCTGACTATTTCCAGTCAGCACTCTCTTCACTTTCCGAGGTGAAAGTGGCAGTTAAAACCCTTTGTCTCAACAACAAGCTAGAGACAGCAGCCAATCAGAATTCTGGCTCCTGACTGGCTCAGCCAATCAGCTGCCGACACATGCATTTCCAGTCAACCCACCACATCATGGTGCCTTTTACAAATCTCCACAACCAGGACTGCCTTCCACCTGGAAACCAATGCTCTCACTGTGGAAGAACATGCAGGTCAAGAATAGGGCTCCACAGTCACCTACGTATCCACCACCAAAACACTATGCTAGGAAGGCCATCATACTCGGACACCGAGGGATCCCCTAAGTAAGTAAGTAAGTAAGTAAGCCTAAGGAAGTACTCCATTAGATCACATTGGAAAGGAACAAGTGGGTGTGAATACAGAAGACTTGACATATTTTCGTTCTTTTAAAATATTTATTTAATTTGAACATTTCATATAACAAAAATAAATAGCATCAGCACTGTAGATTTTTCAGAAAAAAACTAAACAGAAAAATTATTACATACAGTGTGCAAAGGGCAATCTCTCAAAACGTTTTCTGTAACAATCCATCCATTCTGTACAGTGTAGTAATTCATACACAAGAGTCGACATTTTCTCCCCATTACTTTTGCCTCTCACTAAATCAGATAGGCCTTAGAGTTGTTGCCGATTCTTTTGGCAAGCAATCCTCCACTATATTTAAACAAGAAACTCAATGCAAACAAAATTGAATAGCTATCCTCTATTCAGAATCAGGAAACTGAGATGAGAAGCCCAGGAGCAAGGGCAGAAAACAACAGCAGCAAACATTATGGTTCCATGTTACCAACTTTTTTCATGGTAGGGCTCCTAAGTCTTTGAATGCTGTAGGGAAAATGTCGAGGTCAGGGTGAGCACCCGCTGTCAGCCCCATCCCACCCACCCACCTAGCAGATCAGGAGCCTCCGGTGGCCTAGGGGATAAAAGCCTTGTGATTTGAAGGTTGGGTTGCTGACCTGAAGGCTGCCAGGTTCGAATCCCACCCGGGGAGAGCATGGATGAGCTCCCTCTATCAGCTCCAGCTCCATGTGGGGACATGAGAGAAGCCTCCCACAAGAATGGTAAAACATCAAAACATCCGGGCGTCCCCTGGGCAACGTCCTTGCAGACGGCCAATTCTCTCACTCCAGAAGCAACTCCGGTTGCTCCTGACATGAAAAAAAAAAAAGCCCTAGCAGATCGAAAGCATAAATGTGAGTAGATAAATAGTTACCGTTTTTAGTGGGGAGGTAATAAAAAGTGCCCTTAAGTGCATTGATTGGGAGGACGTCTAAGGACGACAAAAGCTCCTCGGCATGGAAGATGGAGCGACAGTACCTCCCCGTGGCCGGAGTCGAGCACAGCCTCCAAGATACCATAAATAAGACGGGAAATGCCTTTACCGCTATTTGTGTATTGTCTGCCCTTGTTAATTGTATAATGGCATTGACTGCTTGCCGTATGTGTGTTCTGTAAGCCGCCCTGAGTCCCCTTGGGGAGATAGAGTGGAATATAAATAAAGTATATTACTATTATTATTGTTGTTGTTGTTGTTATTGTTGTTAATCCTACAGCAAAGGAAAGTGAATATGGCAGAGAGAATGGACATTTCATTTACTCTCTCCCCCTTCCGTCGCAATACAAATTCAAAGGCATAGGAGAATTGGAAGAGAAAAAGTTGGTCACCAACATTTGGCAGGATGGGTGAATATAGTGGGATAATGAGGACGAGAGAGAGAGATAGGAGAGTTGGCTTTACATCCCCTGCCTTGTGTTTGGGAAGCCTGCGTGGTGGCACCGATCCGCACTATTGTGACACATGCCGTTCTCTGGTACCATGCATGTGCAAGACACGTTCATCTTGTACACATCTGCCTTCAGGTAGTAGAGTCCATCAGCCCCAGGACAAGGTGTCCGGTAAAAGACGAGGGTGTAGTGTTCAACTGGGACAGAGTTTCCATGGAAGACCGGCTTGCTGTAGATATTTCGATTGCCTTGTTTCACACAGCAACTCAAGGAGATACAAGTTGAAAGGCAGCTGCATTTCGCGTTCCAGATGCTTTGTGGGTAGCGGGAAGGGTCGTGGTCTTCTCTGGAGGAAGCAACAGAAGGAAGATAGGTTTAGGTGAGACTTACCATATATACTCGAGTATAAGCTGACCCGAATATAAGCCGAGGCACCTAAATTTACCACAAAAAAACTGGGAAAACATTGACTCCAGTATAAGCCGAGGGTAGTAAATTTCAGAAATAAAAATAGACACCAATAAAATTACATTAATTGTGGCATCAGTAGGTTAAATATTTTTGAATATTTACATCAAGCTCAAATTTAAGATAAGATTGTCCAACTCTGATCAAATCATTATTCCTATCTTCTTCAATGTAAATGTGCTTATGTATCCTTTTAATAATAATAGAGAAAAATAATACATGTAATAGTAATAATAATAATAATCAACACAGGAAAATAATACATGTAATAATAAATAGAGTAAAATAATAAATGTAATAATAATAATAAGATCAGAGTGAAATAATAAATGTATTATTATTAATAATAAAAATAGAGTAAAATAAATGTAATAGTAGCAACAATAATAGAGAAAAATAATAAGTGTAATGATACTAATAATAATAAAAAATAATAAATGTACCATATATTCTCAAGTATAAGCTGACCCAAATATAAGCCAACCAGGACTCTCACCCGAGTATAAGCCGAGGGGGGCTTTTTCAGTCTTTTAAAAAGGGCTGAAAAACTAGGCTTATACTCGAGTATATACAGTATGTTGAAGCATACTGTTCCTTCAATGGAGCTAAACATTAATGCAGTTTGACACTGCCCTGGCTCAATGTTCTGGGTTCAAGGGAGTTATAGTTTTACAAAGTCTTTAACCTTCTCCACCAAAGAGTTCTAGTGTTTCACCAAAATACAAGTCGCATGATTCCATACCACTGGGTCATGGCAGCTCAGTAATTCTACAGTGTAGACACAGCCAGGGACACCTTTTCTTTTTGAGGATTCAGTGTGCACAAACTTTGTTTCATGCACAACATTGCATACATATCTTTACGAAGCATAAAATGATGTTTGTGTTTAGACTTGGGTCCCATCTCCAAGGGTGCTTCTATCTACAATGTGTAATTAATGCAGTTTGACACCACCTGGACTGCCATGGCACAATGCTGTGGGATCATGGGAGTCATAATTTAGTGAGACTCCAGCATTCATTAGCAAAGAAGGTTAAAGGCCTTGTAAAACTCCAACTCCTAGGATTGCATAGCATTGAGCCACGACAGTTAAGGTGGTGCCAAAATGCATCTGCCATGCAGATCAGACCGGCTGTTAGGAATTGTGGGAGTTGAAGTCCTGGAAGGCCAAAGTTTGCCCTTGCCTGATGTAGATGCACCCCAAAACATCTCATGATGTACATATTCCAAAATCCAAATTGTGGAACATTTCTGGTCCCAAGCATTTTGCATAAGAAACATTCAACCTGTATTATATACCATATATACTCAAAGATAAGCCGAGTTTTTCAGTCCTTTTATTGAGTTGAAAAAGCTTCCCTCGGCTTATAATGGGGTCAAGGCCAAGGCCGGACAACAGAACCTGGAGGCCATTGCTTGCAATATACGATATATTTCTCTCTTACCCTCCCTTATCAGTGTGTTTTCCAAAGCCTCCCTCACTCTTAACCAAGGGAATGTTTTGAAAAGGGAAAGATGCTCTTGCAAGTTGGGAAGAAGAAAAATATATAACCATTATTCTTATAAAAGCATTTTCCCTTGAAATATTTGTTAATATTTCCTACAGATATATAGGAATTAACCCCCTGCACCTGGAGGGCTGAAGTTTACCCATGCTTGCTCTATGGGCAACCCTATGTATTTATATATCTGTATCTATATACATTAATTTTATATATGAATTTTCCCCTCATATGTTTGCAGGTCTTTGCAAATCTTATATACATATAGATCTATGTACCTGTATATCTGTATCCATATACATACATTATTTAACCCAGGGGTCACCAAACAAAGGCCGTGGGCCGGGTGTGGCCCTCCAAGGTAATTGACCTGGCCCCTGTCCTAAACTTGAGACTTAGAGTTGACCTAAGTCTACCTGGTCTTTGGAGGTCTCTTTGCCTATCTATGGTCTTATGAGATCATCTAGATGGTCTTTGAAGGTCTCTTTGCTTAGCTACGGCCTTATGAGACCATCTAGATGGCTTTTGGAGATCACTTTCCATACCTATGGTCCTATGAGACCGTCTAGATGGCCTCTGAGGGTCCCTTTCATTTCCTACGGCCTTATGAGACCATCTAGATGGCTTTTGGAGATCACTTTCCTTACCTATGGTCTTATGAAACCATCTAGATGGTCTTTGAGGGTCCCTTTCCTTACCTATGGTCTTCTGATGGCCTTATGAGATCATCTAGATGGCCTCTGAAGGTCCCTTTCCTTTTCTACGGCCTTATGAGATCGTCTAGATGGTATTTGAAGGTCTCTTTCCTTAGCTACGACCTGATGAGACCATGTAGATGGCTTTTGGAGGTCACTTTCCTTACCCATGGTCTTATGAAACCATCTAGATGGCCTTTGAGGGTCCCTTTCCTTACCTATGGTCTTCTGATGGCCTTATGAGATCATCTAGATGGCCTTTGAGGGTCCCTTTCCTTACCCATGGTCTTATGAGACCATCTAGATGGTCCTTGGAGGTCTCTTGGCTTACCTATGGTCTTATGAGATCGTCTAGATCAGGGGTCCCCAAACTAAGGCCTATGGGCCGGATGCAACCCTCCAAGGTCATTGACCTGGCTTCTGTCCTAAACTTTAGACTTAGCATCAACCTAACTCTGAAATGACTTGAAGGCATACAACAACAATCCTAATTTTTTACTATTTCATCATAGTCCGGCCCCCCAACAGTCTGAGGGACTGTGAATCGGCCCTCCACTTAAAAAGTTTGAGAACTCCTGATTTAACCTACTGATGCCTCGATTAATGTAATTTTATTTTGAAATTTACCAGTAGCTGTTTCATTTCCCACTCTTGGCTTATACTCAGGTCAATAAATTATCCCAGTTTTTTGTGGTAAAATTAGGTACCGTGTTTCCCCGAAAATAAGACAGTGTCTTATATTAATTTTTGCTCCCAAAGATGCTCTAGGTCTTATTTTCAGGTGACGTCTTATTTTTCCATGAAAAAGAATTCACATTTATTGTTGAACAAAAAAAATGAACATTTATTATATACTGTACAGCATAACCAGACAAACTGTGAATCCTATCAAGAATTTCTTGTTACTACCAATATTTCCATGTACAACACTTTATGGTACGTACATTTACCGATCCTGTATGCTCTGGTATTCTGTTTGGCAGACATGCTTCCAAACAAAAACTTTGCTAGGTCTTACTTTCGGGGGAGGCCTTATATTTAGCAATTCAGCAAAACCTCTACTAGGTCTTATTTTCTGGGGATGTCTTATTTTGGGGGAAACAGGGTACCTTGGCTTATATTCGGGTTGGCTTATACTAGAGTAAATACGGTAATGACACTGGATATTGTGTAGAGTTTGTTATTAGCAAACAAAGACATCAACAAAAAGCCGACTTACACGTATTCCCATGGGGAAATGGAGCGTTGCCTGTCTAATCCATCGGAAATGGCCTGGCATCCACTGGAAGAAGCCACCGACTGGGTGTGCCTGGTTGTCCTCTGGAAATGTGTCCCCAAATGTTCAACTTCGCTCTCGTTGCAGCAATGCGATGCTGAAAAGCAATGCTGGGCTTCTGGCGCCGGAAACATGAAGAGTATAGAGACCACGACCTATGAGAAAAGAGAAAAAGGCCGGAAAAAGTAAGGTTTGTTGAAACAGCAAAGGTAAGGTTTGTGGAACAACAGCATTGGGAGAAAATAATGAACGGAGGGTTGTTGTATGTCTTTCGGGCTGTGTGACCATGTTCCAGAAGTATTATCTCCTGACGTTTCGCCCACATCTATGGCAGGCATCCTCAGAGGTTGTGAGGTATATGACCGCAACCTCACAACCTCTGAGGATGCCTGCCATAGATGTGGGCGAAACGTCAGGAGAGAATACTTCTGGAACATGGTCACACAACCCGAAAGACATACAACAACCCTGTGATCCCGGCCATGAAAGCCTTCGACAACACATAATGGACGGAGTTTGACTGGACTGCAACTTTCAGAATCCCCAGTCACCACTTATTGCTTTACTATCTTTTAATTGTGGAATGAACTAAATCATCATATTCTATTAATAAGCTAAAAGAACTTGGTTTGGCTCTAGTGGTCCTAACATTTTCATTCTATAACCCGGTGAAAGCTATATCCTGACATATAATGACTTTGATCTGTTGAGCTCTATGGTTTGACTTGAAATATCAAATTTCTTTTTGAAACACCAAATGCAGAGAATCGTTAAATTTTAGACTCAGAAAGGGGCACAAAAACCAGCTGGTGACTAGTTTAACCTCCTGTCATGCGAAACAGGAATGTCTCTGAGCTCTGGAATCAGGAACAAAAATACGACTACATCACAGGAGGCATCTGCACTGTAGAATCAATGCAGTGTAGATCAGGCATAAGCAAGCTTCGGCCCTCCACGTGTTTTGGACTTCAACTCCCACCATTCCTAACAGCCTCAGGCCCCTTCCTTTTGCCCCTCAGCCGCTTAAGCGGCTGAGGGGCAAAAGGAAAGGGCCTGAGGCTGTTAGGAATGGTGGGAGTTGAAGTCCAAAACACCGGAATGGCTGAAGTTCACCCATGTTTGCTCTATGGGCAACCTCTTCTGAATGTTGACTATAGAATTGCACTGGAGGACCTACAAATGCCTCTATAGGAACCCCTAGGTCCTAAAAAGAACTAAAAGTCGGCCAAAGTAAAACCCACAAATATGGAAGGCCAACCGCAGTCCTGAATCCAAAGAAGGATCCCAATGGAACCCTGCCAGAAAGTGGCTCTGGATTTTAGTCCAAACTTCAAACAGAGTCAGCACTTTGGGTGGTTCTTGTAAGATTCAGGCTACATTCTGGAGCAGATTTGTTGCTCCATTGGCACAAAAGTCATTGCCTGCCATAGACCTGATCCTCAGCCTTACCCCCCCAAAGGGTACCCTCCATCCATCCTCTGCTATGGGGAAAAAACACAATTTTGGGGACTCACCGATAGGATTTGGCTCATCTTGGCTTCTCTCTCAGGGCACCTGTCTCTGGCCGATTCCGGGGATTACCTACTGCTCCAACCTGCGGGATTCCCATTTTTATCGCCGGCAAAGTTCCACTCATATGCATGCGATGCAAAGTTGTGGTTACTTTCCTTGGATGCGAGGCATTTTTATTTTCTGTTTGTTCTGTAAAACACTGACGGGTGGTGAATTTTGTGATACCAAGAGGTGAAGTGGGGGGCTAGAGAAAGGGGTCCCAAATGGCACCGATCCTGGCATTTCCTTTACACCGCAGTACAGCTTTTTTCAAAGATCAGCTTTCGAATCGCTGGATTTATCATGTTTTGGTAAACTTCCTTTGCTCCTCCATCTGACTTTTAAAAAGCAGTGAATGATGTGTGACCCTCCCGCATGGGGTGCTGGATTGCAATTCCTATCATTCTGTCTAGAGCTGCTGAGAACTGCAATCCAATGAGATGAGGACTGCCTTTCATCCACAAGGTGTAACAAAACTTCTAGGTTCCAACTTCAATGAGAAGCATCCCAAACATTGGCCTGACGTTGGGGTATCCTTTCATTGACCATTTCACGAGAGCTAAAAATTCTTGATACAAATATCATTTCAAGCAGAAATTCCCCAAAATTGCTTCTGAATGAGGTTTTCATCTTGTCATTGGCAGAATTTGATGGATGAGGTAGATATCGCCATGACAAATTGGAATCTATGGAGACAAGGAAACCAAGGTGGTAAAGGGTCAAGAAATCAAGAGAAATTGTTGATTTATTGTTGTAAACTTGTGTTTTTTGTTTTGTTTTTATATTGTGATGTTTGGGCAAGGCCCCATGTGAGCCGCCCCGAGTCCCTTCGGGGAGATGGGGTGGGGTACAAGAATAAAATTATTATTATTATTATTATTATTATTATTATTATTATTATTATTATTAAGTGTTGGGGTCCATCCACACTGCAGAATTATCGCAATTTGATACCACTTTGGCCACCATGGCTTTTTTTCCCTAGGAAAAGTATGAACCACTTAGAAAATTCTTCCAGCTCAGTGGAATGGAATTCTAAGTCTCTAAATGTCAAGCTACAAATCCCTCATTTCTGGCTAAACATGCCCAGCTTCTTCAATTTTTCCATGCATATTTTGTTCTCCATACCTTTTCTCGTCTTCCTAAATTTGCACTCAACCTTATTCACACTCTTCTTGAAATGAGGCTCCCAGACCTGAATGCAAAACTCCAGATGAGGCTTCTATATATGCGTGTGTATTACTTTGCTAGACTTGGACCTGTTCGGACAGGCTTAAATATGACCAATTTTGCTACAGCATCACACAGCTGTGTCACATTCAACTTGATCGGCAAGAACTGCGAGGTCCTTTTCCCATATATTACAACTAAACCATATATCCTCCACCTAATATAGATACTGTATAGCCCAGCTGACATTTGGCCTGAGGAAGAGAAGACTACAACCCCCATCTTCAAACAACTGAAAGGCTGTGATGCAAAAGACAAAGCTGGGTTGTTTTCTTTGGCTGTGGAACATGTCACCCTAACCAATGGATTGCAATAAAAATGTTTATAAAAGTTTTACCTGTGAATTCTTGCCCTTGTAGGCCTTGGACTACATATCCCATCCAATGCTGCCGTCCTCTGATCCTGAAGGCACTCTTATTTGGAGGCACCCAAGGTGGTACCTCACATAATACGAGAAGAGAAATTGGTTCAGGACCAAATTGATCAATTGAATCTCCAACAGTGGACGTCCCAGCAAGGCAAAGCCAAAGAAAATCTTGAAGGGCAAAGTGCTCTTCTGTTACTTGGTACTCGATATTTGCAGGTATCCTGCCACCAAACATGGAAGCTCTGTTTAATGTCCCCACAATGTTTTGCAAAGGAACAGGAGCTAGAAAACAAAGCAAGGACACAAAACTTGAGAAAGTTTCTTTTTGGACTACATTTGCCAGATTCCCCAGAATGGTTGTGGATTCTATGTGCTGCAGTCCAACTTTTTCTGAACTCTACCATCTTATGGGACTATTTCATTAAGACCCAGCATCCTTGGATAGACCGTACTTACATCAAGCATGGTGTCCCTGGCTATTCTTAGAATATTATCACACGAGGTTGAAATGGGGCAATTACGGCAGGAGAGAATGCCTTACCACATGATGTTGTGTCTCTCCTGTATTTGAAGCGTAGCTGGATCATCTCTTTCAATTGACAGAAAAACCCATGAATAAATTCAATATCACTGTTCCATCACTCTTTCGTGTGCAATAATATCCTTCTGCTGCAGTCCTGATATTGTGAATTGGAGGAAAGTTTGGTGATGAATGCCGAAAAAAGCAGGAAAATAGAAAAAGATGGATAGGAACTGTTTGAAAGACTGTGTAAATTCACATGAACAAATTGGAGGCATTGCACACTTGCGGCAAGGTGTGAAAATGTATGTTTTCCTTTGCTCAAAGAACATGATTGTGACAACAGGCTGGTTTAATAAAGTCCTTATATGGGACTGAGACCACGCCTGAACCTGATTCTTAGTCATCTTCTTGGTTTCTGTCTATCTTTTGTTTAATCCAAGTTATGAGCAAACTCGGGATGGATCTACACTGATCCGTCACCCAGTGGTTTACATCAGTGGTTCCCAACCTTTTTTTTTTTTTTTGACCAGGGACCACTCTCCAACATTAGTACCAAAAGGGTTACGAATTGAACGGGAATCATACATCCATAAAGAATCAGTTTTTGGTCAACTTTAGATTTGGTTTGGTTATTTGGGGTGCTGATTCAGAACATTGCATTGGATAGACCACATCCGCTCTAGTTTCTGATACAGAATATATACAACCCAGTAATCGCCATCTGCTCGTCCACAGAAACAATATTTAATAATCTAGAGCTGATTTCCCCCGCATGTCTAGTGGACCTTATTTTAGGTCTCACGGTCTACCAGTAGGCCGTGGCCCAGAGGTTGGGAACCACTGGTTTACATGGACCCAAAGTCATAGGTTACTTCAAATTCTGACCCAGAATTCAGAGTATCCTATGACTTCGGTTAATGGAAGCCAAAGGTGAATTAAGGTGACCTTGCCCTGTATCAGCCCAGATAAGCTTCATAATTGGTCTGCCATGAAGCTAATGCAGGTGCCCTTCATAAGAATCAGTCAGTGTAGATGCACCCTAGGAAAGGGGTAAATCAATATAGAATCATAGAATCATAGAATTGGAAGAGACCTCATGGGCCATCCAGTCCAACCCCCTGCTGAGAAGCAGGAAATCACATTCAAAGCATCCCCGACAGATGCCATCTAGCCTCTGCTTAAAAGCCTCCAAAGAAGGAGCCTCCACCACACTCCACCACATACTGTATGTATAAATTATAACTCGACATTAATAAATACGGTATGTTTTAAAATACATAAAGGTTATGTATTTTGAACAATTAAGGGCTACTTCCCTGGGTTCACTGAGAGTCTACTGCAAGCATGGGCAAACTTTGTTCAAAACACCGGGAGGGCTGAAGTTTGCCCATGCCTGTTTTACTGTATTGTTAATCTGACTGCCGAGGATTATCAATCGATTTACTACACATTTGTCACTGATAAGTAGACATGATCCTCACTTCTTTGGATAGAAATTCAGTAAATCCAATTAATTTCTAAGAGGAGGAAATGAAATCCTGGGGTCCACCCACATCGTCCTCTTCTGGCACCAGACCAGGCAATTGTGTTGGGATATCCCCTGGAGCAACCAGACTTTTTATGCATATCCAAATCTTGATCATTAAAGGGATTTCCTTGTGGTTATGAAAAGTGTGGTCAGGTTCCATTAGAAATGATTTCCTTTTTTCCAGGGTTCCCCGGCTGCAAGTGGCTTCCCCATCGGCTGCTCCGCCTCCAGGATCTCTCTTCTGCAGAAGGCAAACCCACTTGTCCCTGAGTCACTCAGTAAAATGAGAACCTGAAGAATAGGTTGCCTTTTACAACCGCAGACAAGAGAGATTGCCTGAATGACTCACTGCCCGGCACAAACCCTCAGGTCCCTGCATTACTACATGCCGGAAGGCAGAGATCTCTCGTCCACACTGCAGAAGTATAGCACTTTGGCATCTCTTTTGCTACCACAACCGTCCTATGGAGTCTTGGGATTGGTAGTTTGTTGTGGGACTAGATGGATAACAGTAGAAATATCTCACAAAACTACAAATCCCAGCATTCCGTTGCATTGAGCCATGACAGTTAAAATTCATGTCAAACTCCTATTATTCTGCAGTCTGGACACAACCAAAGATCTGACTGGTTTGTTCAAAGGAACCATCAAACTCAATAGCACCTACATGGTACATGTCACTAGCTTTTAAGGGACATTTTCTTGGGTTAATGCTCTACTGTTGTTCATACCAAGATAGAGAAATGGCAGTAATTTAATAGCAATTTTCTGATGGCCTTTTTATCGTTCTTATTCTGAAACTATTCTATGTCTCCCAACTATGCAAATACCTAAAAAGTCTTATTGTGATCAAATATTGCAGATTTTTTACAAAGGCAAGATTAAACATATTTCCCTCAGAGCTGCTAAGAGTCAGATTGTCTGGAATGCCTTACTCCGTAAGACTATGCCCCTGTGAAGGAAAGGAAGTAGAAACAATAACACACAATCTATTGAAGTGCCGCTGTTACACAGTGCAAGTTAGTCAACTTTTATATTCAATTTTGTCCTGCATGACCAGCCATCACCCAAAGGGGATTGTTAGATATCTTTTAGAGGGCAAGTGCCACAGGGTGACCCTCATAGTGGCAAAATTCCTCGCAGTGGCAACAGGGCTGAGAAAGAAACTAATCTCGGATAAGGGTATTACTTGAAACCATCTATATTAATTTTGGAAAATATGATGGGAGAATTTATTAATAACTGTTTGTTCACTGATGGGTCAATGGACCGTAATAAATGTTGTTGTTGTTGTTGTTGTTGTTGTATGTCTCCCAACACACACCTATACATATAGGTGCCCCTTATCTAAAATTCTCAGGATCAGAAGTGTCTTGGATTTCTGATTTTTATTTTTATTTCAGAATATCTCTACAGTCAGCTTTCCATATTCACATCAGTTAGGGGAGTGTGATCCCCGTGAAAGTGAAAAAGTCACAAATTTTAAAAAAGATTAACTTGAGAAAACCTACTCTAATAATCTCTAGGTCCTCCAGTGCAAATCTATGGTCTACTTCCATCCAACGTTGACCATAGAAATGTACTGCAGGATGTAGAGATTTCCAGAGAGCCGTTCACTCTAGAAATCTCTAGGTCCTCCAACTGAAGTTGACTACATAGTTTCACTGGCGGACCTAGAGATTTATGGAGAGAACGTTTTAATCAAATCCATGAAAGTCAAATCTGCAAATGCGGGGGATCAATGGAATTTGCAGACATGTACATAAAATACATGGGACCCAAGACAAATCATGAAATCGATGGACATTGCACATATACCTGATATGAATATTCTGATGGGAGGAGGAAGTGGGGGAGGCATTTCTCAAAAGAGCAGTAGAAAAGGAACTATAAAATAGCAGTAGTCCATATACAAAAGAGCAGTAGTCCAAAAATGGCAAGGTACATGATGCCAAAGAAGCCAAGATCACAGGCATAAATCCATAAGTATGAAAGCAGGAACTTTTTCCAAGGCAAAACTCTTTCTGGAACATAGGCCAACACAGGAAACTTGAATCATGAACTTGAGAGCTGAGACAGGAACCTGAACCTTTGGGCAACATTGTCTGCTCTGAGAGACATCAAATAAACATCACTTAATTTAAGCCTAAGCCTGACCAAGAAGCCATGAGATCATGCCTCATACACTTGGGTTTCAAGGATTTCTCACTGAGTCTCTCTGAATGCCTAATTCATCTATCCTTCACTCCATCTGTCCAGAGACCTAATCTGGTATCATGGGAAAACTCCCCATCAGCTGAAGGCTGATTCCCAAGAGAAATTGACCTTTCACCAATTTCCCTTTCCCCTGTTGCTAAGGAATGAACATTGGAATCCAAAACATCCTCTGTCTCATCTTCAACTGCCTGCACTTCTCTCTGATCTAAGGCCTGCAATTCACCCCAATCACACACAGACTTCGCAGTTGGAAACCCATCATCCCCCTCATCCTCTGAGAAGTCCCCAGCCTTTTGCTGAGCCCCAACATCATGAGAGTTGTAGTTTTCAAGATCTTTAGTCTTCACTGCCAAAGAGTGTTGGTGCTTCACTAAACGACAACTCTCAAGATCCCTTAGCATTGAACCACGGCAGTGAAAGTGATGTCAAACTGCATTAATCCTACAGTATAGATACAACCTATTTGGAATGCCCCCCCCCCCCCCCCCGCTAGTTTTTCTTCCTGAAGACTTTTGCTTTTTTGGCTCCTCGACACAACAATCTCCTTTTCTGTAGATGGCAATGTTGTATATTTTCACAGTGTTTTTCACATTGCCACATTCAAGATGAATAAATATCGAGCATTGTTAGCAATGACAGCATAGAGGAGCTGACCCATCTATTAAGTCTGTTTGCTCTTGTTGTGAAAGCAACAAAAGAAAGAGTGAGAGAGAGAGAAACACGAATATAATAGATGATGTAATGGGTTTGGGAGATGGTCTCTGGCCATTGATGGGTGACTTTAGGGCATGACTAATATGGAAGCATTATAGGCCAGCCGCCTCATGACTCAAAGCATTAAGGCTTTCAAAACACAGATTTTGCAGTGGTGTAGAATTAATTCACTTTGACACCACTTTCACTGCCACAAGTCAATGCCATGGAATCACGAGGACTATTGCTGGTGTCTCACCAAACTACAACTCCAAGAACCTCATAGCACTAAGTTATAGCAGTTAAAATGGTGTCAAACTGCATTCATTCTACAGTGTAGACCAGGCCTGGGCAAACCTCGGCACTCCGGGTGTTTTGGACTTCAACTCTCACAATTCCTAACAGCCGGTTTTGTTCGTAAATTTCCTCCTTGATCGAATTGCCAGCATTTTTCTGGCATTTCCTTATGGGTTGCTTAAAACACTTCCTCACTTTTAAGCAGTACCTATTTATCTACGCACATTTTGCTTTTGAACCACTAGGTAGGTGGAACCTGGGCTAAAGGTCAGGAGCTCATACTGACCTGGGCTTCGAACTGTCAACCTCTTGATTGACAAGATTTACTGCAGATGGTTTAACCTGCTGTGCTAAAGCCCAGCCCAGCGTTGTTGTGTTCCCATCATCCTCAGTACACATGGTGGATAATCAAACGTCATAGAAGTTGTCATTCAGTAACACCTGGGGACCCAAATTGGTTGTAAACTTAAGAGCAGCAATCACTATGTTAAAAAATAGTATATTTGGCCCTCTGTATCCATGGATGGATTCAATGGCCCATTAAAGGCTACTGTGGTCCCCAATGAAAATGAATTTGCTACCCCTGGGTTAGGACATGGTGGGAGTTGGAGTCCAAAACACCTGGAGGGCCCAAGTTCGCCCATGCCTGGGCAAGAGGCTTTTGGATGTTTGCATCCCAACCCTTCTTTCCTAATCTGCTCATCTCTGGCATTCATGGCCCATACAAATTACACCTGGTTGGATGGAAATAGGCCTTTAGTCATCCCCTGTGTTCTGAGGCATTTCTGGAGAAAAGGTGGAGCTGGGGTTGTGGGGGGAGAGAATGCCCCCACGGCAAGACAATGTGTGGCATTGGGTGCTCGGTGATGCCGCAGCCGTGGTCTCCCAGGAACAGTGTGTTTTGTTTCGGAGAGAAATCCCGGCCGGCTTTCCATGCCTTGCCTATCTTGGGCCATTTGCATGGCACTCTGGCAGGGCTTGCCCTGCGGTCGAGGCATGGAGGAAAATAGCGCTGCGAGGGAAAAATACCTGGGCAGCCCGCTCACAACAGGAGCCGTCTCCATAGCAAAGGCTGCAGGACGGGAATCCTAAGAATAGGGATTCCTGGAAGGGGAGGAGGGGGCAAGGTCGCAGATTTGGATGCCAGAGACAGTGTCCTCTCTGTTCTTTCAAGGGCTGAGCAACCTGCCCAGGCTCAGTCCTCTTCCAGAGTTTCCATGCTCAAACACATGCAGTAAAGATGCCTGCAGGCCTTCTCTAAGCATGGGCAGAGTGTCACCCTTTACAAAGATACCAATAGACCTCTGAGCATGAACAGAGTGCCACCACTTCCAAAATGTCGGCAGGCCTTCTCTGAGCATGAACAGAGTGTCACCCTTTTCAAAGATTCCTGCAGGCCTTCTCTGAGCATGGGCGGAGTGTCACCCTTTCCAAAAATACCAATAGACCACTGAGCATGAGCAGAGTGCCACCACTTCCAAAGATGCCAAAGGCCTTCTCTGAGCATGAACAGAATGCCATTCTTTCCGAAGATTCCTGCAGGCCTTCTCTGAGCATGGGCGGAGTGTCACCCTTTCCAAAAATACCAATAGACCACTGAGCATGAGCAGAGTGCCACCACTTCCAAAGATGCCAAAGGCCTTCTCTGAGCATGAACAGAATGCCATTCTTTCCGAAGATTCCTGCAGGCCTTCTCTGAGCATGGGCAGAGTGTCACCCTTTCCAAAGATACCAATAGACCACTGAGCATGAACAGAGTGCCACCACTTCCAAAGATGTCGGCAGGCCTTCTCTGAGCATGAACAGAGTGTCACCCTTTCCAAAGATACCAATAGAGCATGAGCAGAGTGCCATCACTTCCAAAGATGCCAAAGGCCTCCTCTGAGCATGAGCAGAGTGCCATTTTTTCCAAAGATTCCGGCAAACCTCTGAGCATGGGAAGACTACCACCCTTTCCAAAGATACTAACAGACTTCTGAGCATGAGCAAAGTGCCATCACTTCCAATGATGCCAGGAGGTCTTCTCTGAGCATGGACAGAGTGCCACTCTTTCCAAAGATGTCAACAGACCTTTTCTGGGCAAGGACAGAGTGCTCCCCTTTCCAAAGATGCCAACAAACTGCCACCTTTCCCACATATGATGGCAGACCTTTTCTGAGCATGGACAGAGTGCCACCTTTCCCAAAGATGTCGGCAGGCCTTCTCTGAGCATGGGCAGAGTGCCACTCTTTCCAGGAGCAAGCCTAGACAGTTCCAGATAGGTCTGCTTGCATTGCAAATCCAAAATCAATTAATTTAGTGTTAGGACTTGGACCCCATCTCCAAGATCACTCAATATGTATATATGCAAGCATTCCAATATTTTGAAAATACAGAACACTTCTGGTGGCAAGTGTTTCGTATAAGAGGCACTCTTCTCCAAAGCATTGTGGATAATTTTATACACTAATGATGACTAGTGAGTTGGGAGAATACGGGATTCAGTTCAGCTCAATTGGTAGCTAAGAGATGTCACTTGTGAGCGATTCAAATCCATCGGTGCCTCATATGCTTTGTGGTAATATAGTTCAGTGGTTAGCGAGCAGGCATGTCTCTTGTCCTTTTTCTTACTGGGTTTATTCTGAGTCTTGGTCTGTTATGGGAATGCGAAAATTCAACATCACTGAAGAAATGCTTCAGGCATGAAAACTCTGTAAAGTAAATCAAGGTCCACAGCAATTTTTCTAAATCAGGGGATGGGGAAATTATAAGAACATAATACAGCAACATCCTTTACACTATAATAAGTTACCTTTTGGACTACATCTCCTGCAGTCCTTCATTGGTCATGTTGATAGGGTAATAAAAAAAATTACAGGATCATATGACGCTTCAGGTTGCCAGACCAAGCAAGGGTTCAAAGGCGTGAGTGCCATTGTCTCAGGCAGCAAAATGCCTTGGGTCAGCCCTAACCTTGACCCATGTTATTATTGTGGCGTGACTTGAAACGTTTCCGCCTTCTTGCCAAAGAGCTTTGTTTGTAATTTCCTCCAAGGTAAAGGTAAAGGTTTTCCCCTGACATTAAGTCTAGTCATGTCTGACTCTGGGAGTTGGTGCTCATCTCCATTTCTAAGCCAAAGAGCCAGCGTTGCCCGTAGACACCTCCAAGGTCATGTGGCCGGTATGACTGCATGGAGCACCATTACCTTCCCGCAGGAACGGTA
Source organism: Anolis carolinensis (assembly GCF_035594765.1). Classification (NCBI taxonomy): domain Eukaryota; kingdom Metazoa; phylum Chordata; class Lepidosauria; order Squamata; family Anolidae; genus Anolis; species Anolis carolinensis. Next base: position 8,107,046 of record NC_085846.1, read on the forward strand.
CCTATTGATCTACTCACATTTGCATGTTTTCAAACTGCTAGGTTGGCAGAAGCTAGAGCTGACAGCGGGAGCTCACTCCACTCCCTAGATTTGAACCTGCGACTTTCCGGTCCGCAAGTTCAGCAGCTCAGCGCTTTAACACACTGTGCCACCAGGGGCCTTAATACAGCCCTGCTTTTAAGCAGTACCTATTTATCTACTCGGTGCCTCCGGTGGTGCAGTGTGTTAAAGTGCTGAGCTGCTGAACTTGCGGACCAAAAGGTTGCAGGTTCGAATCTGGGGAGTGGAGTGAGTGCCCGCTGTTAGCCCCAGCTTCTGCCAACCTAGCAATTCGAAAACATGCAAATGTGAGTAGATCAATAGGTACCACTGCGGCGGGAAGGTAATGGCGCTCCATGCAGTCATGACCTTGGAAGTGTCTATGGACAATGCCATCTCTTTGGCTTAGAAATGGAGATGAGCACCAATCCCCAGAGTCGGACACAACTGGTCAGGGGAAACCTTTACCTGAGCACCCGACAATTAAAATAAAAAATAGCCCCTGCTCATTGTTGACCTAAGCAACCCGAAAGATAGTTGCATCTATCAAGTAGGAAATTTAGGTACCACTTATATGTGGGGAGGCTAATTTACGACACCATAAAAAAATCACCCAGCTGCTGTTGGAATGAGGAAGTTGCTGTCGCAGTGGATGATGAAGCAGCTGCTCCCCCTGTGGCCGGAATCAAGTATACCCTCGGGAAGCTGGAAGCTGGAGAAGGTTTAAATTGTCTCTGTGTCTGTCTCTGTCTCTGTTCTATGTTATATGGCAGGGGTCCCCAAACTTTTAAAACAGGGGGCCAGTTCACAATCCTTTAGACCGTTGGAGGGCCGGACTATAGTTGGCCACCAAGCAATAATAATTAATAATAATTAATAATAATAATAATAACAACAATAATAACAAAGAGAGTTGGAAGAGACCCTTTGGGCCATTGAGTCCAATCCCCTTCTGCCTTTGTGCACCAAAAGCACAAGCAAAGCACCCCTGACGGATGGCCACCCAGCCTCAATGTTAATAATAATAATAATAATAATAATAATAATAATAATAATAATAATAATATAATAATAATAATAATAATAAAAAGGGTTGGAAGAGACCCTTTGGGCCATTGAGTCCAATCCCCTTCTGCCTTTGTGCACCAAAAGCACAAGCAAAGCATCTCTGACAGATGGCCACCCAGCCTCAATGTTAATAATAATAATAATAATAATAATAATAATAATAATAATAATAATATAATAAAAAGGGTTGGAAGAGACCCTTTGGGCCATTGAGTCCAATCCCCTTCTGCCTTTGTGCACCAAAAGCACAAGCAAAGCATCTCTGACAGATGGCCACCCAGCCTCAATGTTAATAATAATAATAATAATAATAATAATAATAATAATAATAATAATAAGAGAAGAAGAGTCATTTAGTCATTTAGCCCAACCCACTTCTGCCCTTGTGCCGTGGGGGCCGGATAAATAGCTTCGATGGGCCGCATCCGGCCCCGGGGCCTTAGTTTGGGGACCCCTGTTATATGGCATTGAATGTTTGCCTTATATGTATGCAATGTGATCCGCCCTGAGTCCCTTTCGGGGTGAGAAGGGCGGAATATAAATACTGTAAATAAATAAATTTATCTACTCACATTTTGCTTCCGAACCGCTAGGTAGGCGGAAGCTGGGCTAATGGTCAGGAGCTCACCCTAACCTTGATCAGAGCTTTGAACTGTCAGCCTCTCAACTGGCAAGATTTATTGCAGCTGAAATTCTGTTTTTAGTAAGATATCAAAACTGAAGGTTGATACTGCTATGGCGCAATGGAATTGAACAGTGGGAGAGAGTTGTAGTTTGGTGAGGCATCAAACAGTATTTTATTCCCAGGATTTTATAGCATTGAGCCATGACCATGAAAGTGGGGTCCAATTGTATTGTATTGATCCTGCAGAGTTGTTTAGGCATGGCCAAACTTGGGTTCAAGCTGAAGATCAATCCTGACAAGACAGAGGCCCTCCTGGTCAGTCGCTCGCCTGATCGGGGTATTGGGTGGCAGCCTGTGCTGGATGGGGTTGAACTCCCCCTGAAATCACAGGTCCGCAGTTTGGGGGTCCTCCTGGATTCAGCGTTGACACTTGAGGCTCAGGTGTCGGCGGTGGCCGGGAGGGCTTTTGCACAACTCAAACTTGTGCGCCAACTGCGACCATACCTCATGAAGTCTGACTTGACCACGGTGGTGCATGCCTTAGTTACCTCTAGGCTGGACTACTGTAATGCGCTCTACGTGGGGCTTCCCTTGAAGACGGCCCGGAAATTACAATTGGTCCAGCGCTCGGCGGCCAGATTAATAACGGGGGCGAACTACAGGGAAAGATCTACTCCCTTGTTCAAGGAGCTCCACTGGCTGCCGTTCATTTTCCGGTCCCAATTCAAGGTGCAGATTATCACCTATAAATCCCTAAACGGTTTGGGACCCGCCTACCTTAGTGACCGTATCTCCTATCATAAACCCGCCCGATCTCTTCGATCATCAGGGGAGGCCCTCCTGTCGCCTCTGCCTATATCTCAGGCCCGTCTTGTGGGAACAAGGGAGAGGGCCTTTTCTGCTGTGGCCCCCTGACTGTGGAATTCACTGCCCATTGAGATTAGGCAGGCCCCCACTTTGCTAGCCTTTAAGAAAGACTTAAAAACATGGCTCTTCCGGTGTGCCTTTGGAGAGTAACTGTCATATTTTCCTTCGGTTATTCCATTGGGATATCTATCCTCTAGACCAGGGGTCCCCAAACTAAGGCCCGTGGGCCGAATGTGGCCCTCCAAGGTCATTTACCTGGCCCCTGTCCTAAACTTTAGACCTAAGTCTACCTGGTCTTTTGAGGTCTCTGTGCTTATCTATGGTCTTATGAGATCATCCAGATGGTCTTTGATGGTCTCTTTGCTTAGCTATGGCCTTATGAGACCATCTAGACGGCTTTTGGAGGTTACTTTTCTTACCTATGGTCCTATAAGACCATCTAGATGACCTTTGAGGGTCCCTTTCCTTACCTATGGTCTTCTGATGGCCTTATGAGATCATCTAGATGGCCTTTGAGGGTCCCTTTCCTTACCAATGGTCTTATGAGACCATCTAGATAGTCTTTGGAGGTCTCTTTGTTTACATATGGTCTTTTGAGATCGTCTAGGTCAGAGGTCCTCAAACTATGGCCCATGGGCTGGATGCAGCCCTCCAAGGTCATTTACCTGGCCCCTGTCCTAAACTTTAGACTTAGGGTTGACCTAAGTCTGAAATGACTTGAGGGCACACAACAACAACATTCCTAATTTTGGACCATTTTATAGTCTGGCCCTCCAACAGTCTGAGGGACCGTGAACCGGCCCTCCACTTAAAAAGTTTGAGGACCCTTGCTCTAGACTGTTCCACTATTTTATGTCCCTGCTCCCCGTGGTTTTATTCATATGTCTTTCTCACCAAGTTTTAATTTAGTGTTCATGTGGCCTGCCCTGGTTTTTATTGCTTTTTCTGAATTTTGAATTGTAATGTATGTTATTATTTATTGTATTGTTAAATTGTGTTATGATATGTTGTTTTATATTTTGTCATATCGTATGGTTTTGGGCATGGCCCCATGTAAGCCGCCCCGAGTCCCTGTTGGGGAGATGGTGGTGGGGTATAAATAAAGTTTTTATTATTATTATTATTATTATTATTATTATTATTATTATTATTATTATTATTATTATTATTATTCTCCAGATGTTTTGGACTGCAACTCCCACCATTCCTAACAGCCTCAGGCCCCTTCCTTTTGCCCCTCAGCCGCTTAAGCGGCTGAGGGGCAAAAGGAAAGGGCCTGAGGCTGTTAGGAATGGTGGGAGTTGCAGTCCAAAACATCTGGAGAAAGGCCCAAGTTTGGCCATGCCTGCTGCAGAGGATGCGGCCAAGGTCGCATCCAAGGGGAGCGGGGTGTTTTTAGGACCCAGGACTGCTTGGCAGGAGGAAAGAGGGAGGGGAAAAGCGAGGCTGGGGGAGGAATAGACGTGTGTGCCCTGGGCGAAGAGAGAGGGGGCTGGTGGGGCTCTCAGCCAGACCCAGCTGCCTGCCCTTTCCTCGCCTTTCTCCGGAGAGAGAGATATAGAAGGTAGAGAAGGAAGGGGAAAAAAGGAGGAGAAGGAGCTTGCTGGGTCAGGGAAGGAGGGAGGGAGGAAGAAAGAATGGGGAAGAGCTGAAAGGAGGAGAAGAAGAGCCCAAAGGAGGAGGAGGAGGAGAGCCTACACACGCGACTCCTGACTTTGGGGGGAAACCAGGAGAAGAAAAAGGCCAAGGAAGGGGGTCATCCCAGCATATAAGCCGGAGAAGTAATCCTCTGCAGAGAAAAGCAGATTGCAAGAGAAGGGAGAGCAAAAAAGCAGATGGGAGAGAGGGAAAACGGGAGACAATGAACTCAAGGCGCACGCTTTGAGCCTTTTTTTCTCCTCCCTCCCCCCTTTTCCTTGCTTTCTTGTGATCCCTTCCCTCTCTTCCATTCCTTCCTGGTGAGTTTGCCTCCTGGCTTTCTTTCCTGCTTGTCCTTCTTTCTGCCTGGTTTGCTTTCTCTTTCTTCCTTCCTTCCTTTCCACCTGGCTGTGCTTTCCACCTGATTTTCTCTCCATCCATCCCCTTGATTCCCTCTTTCTTCCCAACTTCTCTCTTCTCTTTCCAACTTCCTTTCCCTCCCCACTTTGATTCTCTCTCTTTCCACCTCAATTCATTATTTCAAAACCCTTTTCTGTCTCCACCTGACTTTGGTCTTTCTCACCTTATTTTCTCTCTTTTTTAAACCTGTCTCAATCTGCCTGATTTTTGTCTTTTGATTTCCTTCTTTCACATTTACAGTAGAGTCTCACTTATCCAAGCTAAACGGGCCGGCAGGAGCTTGGATAAGCGAATATCTTGGATAATAAAGAGGGATTAAGGAAAAGCCTATTAAACATCAAATTAGGATATGATTTTACAAATTAAGCACCAAACATCATGTTATACAACAAATTTAACAGAAAAAGTAGTTCAATATGCAGGAATGTTATGTTGTAATTACTGTATTTACGAATTTAGTACCAAAATATCACGATGTATTGAAAACATTGATTACAATAATGCGTTGGATAATCCAGAACGTTGGATAAGCGAGTGTTGGATAAGTGAGACTCTACTGTATTTCAAAACCCTTTTCTGTCTCCACCTGACTTTGGTTTTTCCCACCTTATTTTCTCTCTTTTTTAAACCTGTCTCAATCTGCCTGATTTTTGTCTTTTGATTTCCTTCTTTCACATTTACAGTAGAGTCTCACTTATCCAAGCTAAACAGGCCGGCAGGAGCTTGGATAAGCGAATATCTTGGATAATAAAGAGGGATTAAGGAAAAGCCTATTAAACATCAAATTAGGATATGATTTTACAAATTAAGCACCAAAACATCATGTTATACAACAAATTTAACAGAAAAAGTAGTTCAATATGCAGGAATGTTATGTTGTAATAACTGTATTTACGAATTTAGTACCAAAATATCACAATATATTGAAAACATTGACTACAAAAATGGCTTGGATAATCCAGAAGCTTGGATAAGCGAGGCTTGGATAAGTGAGACTCTACTGTACTTTCTCTCTCCACCAATATTTTTAATATTTTTTTCTCTTCCCAAGCTTATTTTCTGATTTTCTTTCTAATCCACCTGATTTCCTCTCTTTCACTCACTCTTTCCTCTCACTCCAGAAGCAACTTGCAGTTTCTCAAGTCGCTCTTGACACACACACACAAAACATACTTATTTCTCTCTCTCTTCTTAAATGTTTTGTCTTTGATTTCCCTCCTGTTCAAACCTGTTTCTTCTGATCACTTGATTCTTTCTCTCACCTGATCTTTTCTCTGTTTTTCAAACATACTCTTTTTGTTGTCGAAGGCTTTCGTGGCCAGAATCACTGGGTTGCTGTGAGTTTTCCGGGCTATCTGGCCATGTTCCAGAAGCATTCTCTCCTGATGTTTCTCCTGCATGTATGGCAGGCATTCTCAGAGGTTGCGAGGTCTGTTGAAAACTAGGCAAGTGGGGTTGCTCCAGGGTGGAAGAAATAACTCTTGTCTATTGGAGGCAAGTGTGAATGTTGCAATTGATCACCTTGGTTAGCATTGAAAAGCCTTGCAACTTCAAAGCCTGGCTGCTTCCTGCCTGGGGGAATCCTTTGTTGGGAGGTGTTAGCTGGCCCTGATTGTTTATTGTCTGGATTTCCCCTGTTTTCTGAGTGTTGCTCTTTATTTACTGAACTGATTTTGGAGTTTTTTAATATACTGGTGGCCAGATTTTATTCAATTTCCTTGTTTCCTCCTTTCTGCTGACATTGTCCACATGCTTGTGGATTTCAGTGGCTTCTCTGTGTAGCCTGGCATGGTGGTTGTGAGAGTGGTCCAGCATTCCCATGTTCTCTAATAATATGCTGTGTCCAGGTTGGTTCATCAGGTGCTCTGCTATGGTTGACTTCTCTGGTTGAATCAGTCTGCAGTGCCTTTTATGTTCATTGTGTTGTGTTTGGGCAATGCTGCTGCAATTGGTGGTCCCTACGTAGACTTGTCCACAGCTGCATGGGATACGGTAGACTCCTGCAGAGGTGAGAGGATCCCTCTTGTCCTTTGCTGAATATAGCATTTGTTGGAATTTCTTGTTGGATCTGTAAATAGTTTATAAGTTGTGTTTCTTCCTCAGCTTCCCTCTGCAGTCAGTGGTTCCCTTGATGTTTGGTAATAACACTTTTCCTCTGGGTGAATCTTTGTCTTTTCTCTCCTGGCTTCTTCTTGGCCTTGCAGCTCTTCTGATGTCTGTGGTAGAGCATACATTATTTTTCTCTGTGCTCTTGGTGTTTTGTCTTTGATTTCCCTCCTGTTCAAACTTGTTTCTTCTGGTCACTTGATTATTTCTCTCACCTGGTCTTTTTTCTTTTCGTTTATCTGTTTTTTAAACTTATTCTCTCTTTCCACCTGATTTCTTTCTGTCTTTGATTTTTATCTTCTCACTCATTCTCCACTTGTTTCCCCCTCCATTTCCACTTCCACTTGATTTCTTCTTTCTTTGCACCTCTTAATTCATTTCTCTCATCTGCCACATGCTTCTCTCTTTCTCTCTCCTTCCATCTCTTTCTTTCTCTCTTTCCCATCTGGCTTTCTCCCCCTCTTTTCTCTCCTCCTTTGCTCTTCCTCCATTCTCCCTCTCTCCCTCCCCTTCGTATGGCCAGAGCATCCTGGGCTATAATTTCCCTTTGGAGCCTGGCCATGGCATCCAGCAGCTGAGGTCTGTGCATCTTGGGCGCGCCTTCCTCCTGGGCCTGAGGAATTGCTACTTTGGGAGAAGGGGCCCAGCATCCAAGCCTTTCATTATGGCTTTGTGTGGCAGCCAGGACCCCAGCTTTACATGCAAAAGGCTCTAAACTCTTCCATTTGTGAGCGGGGCTGCTTGCATTTCCTTTGAAGAGCTGAAGAGCGTCCCTCCTCCGCAGACGCTTGCAGCAAACCAAGCCTCTCGGCCTCAGCAGAAATTAAATTTTGCCTTTCTATGAAGGAGCCAAGAATAATAACACTAATCTAAAAAGAAGGATCTGACAGATCTACGATCCCTACAAAGTGAAGAACATCTGGGAATCTGCCCATCAAGCCCATATTTAGAACCCGCAAAGAAAGAACAAAACCTTACAGAGTTTTTGAAAGTTTTGGAGTGTCAATGTGGAAAATGTAAAACTTTTTCTGGCTGACGGTATGGATTTTGCTCCCAGCAGCTGATCTAGATTGGTCTAGATTCTGCTGCCACCTTTTTTTTCTCCTGGATTTTGAAATTGGCCTTTGTTTGGCAGCTCTTCCTCTTCTAGACTAGAGACAGCCCCCATTTATTTATCTTTGTTTGTATGTTTTTATTGCAGCATGTGCATTTTTGGACTTTGTCATCGGTTTGGACTGTGCTGCTGTTTCTGGATTGGATGAAATAGACTTGCTAGAAATACATCTCTTTGGCTGCAGTTTATCTTGGGTGTTATCACTGTGTGTGCTTCTGGACTGTAAACAAAACTGTATACAATTCCTCAAAGTTTGCAAAAGGTTTTTGGATCGCTCCGGGGATGATCATGCTCGATGTGCTTGGAAAATTGCAAGATTGAACTGTTTTCCTCTCTTAATTTTTCTAGAATTTTGCAGCTTTTCAATAGTTTGCTTTCAAGATGAAAAAACTATGTTTTAATGAACTGAAGTTGAATTTGCATGCATTTTAATTTCTATAAAGTTAAAATGGAGGGAATTGGTGTGGTAAAACTCCAAATATGTTGGTAATTTGTGAATTTCAGTAAGCATCTGGGCAATACATTTTGCAATTGGGAGGAAGCTGGAAACCAGACCTCGGCGTTCAGTGGAAATAATATTTTGGGGTCTGGAGCGCATTGGCCAAAACATCTGTATATCTTGCTGCCTATTGCTTTTATTCTCAGAAGGAGAAATAACCTGCAGGATTTTTTAAAAAAAAATAAATTGATTATTTTGGATTTATTCTGGATCTAAGGATGAAATTGGGATCTGAAAAGGACACTGGGAACTGTAAATTGGGACTTTACAACTACCATGCTTTCTGTATCTAAGAGAAAAGTTCAGGCTTTCTGGATTTCATGACACTGCAAAATCAGTGGCTGTTTTCCGACTTGTGCCAAGTTGTGTTTGCATGGTTTTTGTTTATTGTGTTTTTGAAATCTACTTTGTGGAGACTTCTTGTAAAGGTCTGTTTTTTGGCTTGCGATTCTTCCCTGCGGTTGCAACACAATTCCCTGTTCGAGCATGTTGAGTTGACGCCCAGCCTGGCTCAGTCCATGCAGCCGGGCCTTTTTCCCAAATGGCTTTTCTGGGGCGAATGTGCTGACCAAGAGATTTGGGAAGAGTTAACACACACTTCTGGGAATCAAAGAGAAGAGACAGAAAGAGAATTGCAAACTGGCTGGAGAGAAGCCTTGATTTCAGTGGAAATGTATATATTTCTCCTGCTTGGCAAACTTGTAATATAACATTGCCAACTTTTCTCAGTTCGCCTTTTGTATCAGTCATTGCGTCTTCCAAACATGTTCTCAGGAATCTTTTCTTCTTTCCAGAGCAGTTCAGGAGTCACAAATGCACATGAAGACAAGTCGGATTTGTCGGGTGTCAAACATCAAAGGAATGGAGATGGTGTAACTGGGCGTTGGATAGCTTAACCTGCCTTTAGAGGAGCAAAATGTCGGTAAGTATGCTCAACCTGGAGAGGAAAATCGAGAATTAACTCATATTTGCAGGAATCTAGTGTGGAGACAAGGATGGAGAGCCCTTTTGACCTTGGAGAGCAGCTGGGCTGCAACATTTTTTGATTATCAGCAATATCCTCAATGTTTTGAAATAGAAATATTTGAGGTTTGGGAAACTATAAAGGAGATAAAGCAGGTATGTGCAAACTTGGGCCCTCCAGGTGTTTTGGACTGCAACTCCCACCATTCCTAACAGCCTCAGGCCCCTTCCTTTTGCCCCTCAGCCGCTTAAGCGGCTGAGGGGCAAAAGGAAAGGGCCTGAGGCTGTTAGGAATGGTGGGAGTTGCAGTCCAAAACACCCGGAGTTCCCAACTTTGCCCATGCCTGAAATAAAGGGATGAGAGAGGTTGCATGATGTCGCTTTCTCCAAAATGTACCTGGGTTCCTTTTAGATCACATTTTAAAGTCAGTAATTTAGCAGCGCTGACCAAATAAGAATTTGGTTGGGTTTGTTGACATGGAATTTGGACTGGGTTTGGTTCAACCAGGTTTGCAGCCCCAGGACCGATTTGATGAAAAGCCTTTATGTTTTCCAGTTGCTTGCAATTTGGTTGTTGTGCACCTTCAAGTCATTTCCAACCTATAGCACAGGGTTTCTTGGCAAGATTTGTTCAAAAGAGGATGATTACCATTGTCTTTTTCTGAGGCTGAGAGAGTGTGACTTGCATAAGGAGGTGAAGCAGGGATTCAGACCTTGGTCGCCAAAGACATAGTCCAACCACTGAAACATTTTGGCTCAATTACTAAGGAATACTGGGTTGCTGTGAGTTTTCTGGGCTGTATGGTCATGTTCCAGAAGCATTCTCTCCTGACGTTTCACCCACATCTGTGGCAGGCATCCTCAGAGCTTGTGAGATCTGTTGGAAACTAGGCAGGTGGGGTTTATATATCTGTGGAATAATGTCCAGGGTGGGAGAAAGAACTCTTGTCCGTTTGAGACAAGTGGGAATGTTGCAATTGACCACCTTGATTAGCATTGAAGGTTAGTAAAGGTAAAGGTTTTCCCCTGATATTAAGTCTAGTGTGTCCGACTTTGGGGGGTGGTGCTCATCTCCATTTCTAAGCCAAAGAGCCGGCGTTGTCTATACACACCTCCAAGGTCATGTGGCCAGCATGGCCACATGTAGCGCCACTACCTTTTCGCCGGAGCGGTACCTATTGATCTACTTACATTTGCATGTTTTCGAACTGCTAGGTTGGAAGAAGCTGGGGCTAACAGCAGGCAATCACTCTGCTCCCCGGATTCGAACTGCTGACAGCATCTCAGCGTTTTAACATGCTGCGCCATCAGGGGTTCCCGACTAGAATTGAATGGCTATAAAAATGAATAAAATCTGGCTACCAGGATTTTAAAAACTCTAAAATCAGGACAGTAAATAAAGAACAACATTCAGAAAACGGGAATTCCAGACAGGAAGCAATCAGGGCCAGCTAACACCTCCCAACAAATGATTTCCTCAGGCAGGAAACAGCCAGGCTCTGAAGTTGCAATGCTAATCAAGCTGGCCAATTGCAAGCTCCACACTTTTCTCCCACCCTGGACATTATTCCACAGATATATAAACCCCACTTGCATAGTTTCCAACAGATCTCACAACCTCTAAGGATGCCTGCCATAGAAGCAGGCAAAACATCAGTAGAGAATGCTTCCGGAACATGGCTGTACACTTGCCTAGTTTCCAACAGACCTCACAATCTCTGAGGATGCCTGCCATAGATGTGGGCGAAACGTCAGGAGAGAATGCTTCGGAACATGGCCATACACTTGCCTAGTTTCCAACAGACCTCACAATCTCTGAGGATGCCTGCCATAGATGTGGGCGAAACGTCAGGAGAGAATGCTTCCGGAATATGGCCGTACACTTGCCTACTTTCCAACAGACCTCACAACCTCTGAAGATGCCTGCCATAGATGTGGGTGAAACATCAGGAGAGAATGCTTCCGGAACATGGCCATACAGCCCGGAAAACTCACAGCAACCCAGTGATTCCGGCCATGAAAGCCTTTGACAGCATACTAAGGAACAGTTTAATATATTGAGACGTCAGGTCCTTTGATTTGCGTTGTAGTGTATATTGTATGTTATTACTTATTGTATTGTTTAATTGCTCTATGTTATGTTGTATTTATACTTGTTATATTGTTTTGCTCTGGGCATGGCCCCATGTAAGCCGCCCCGAGTCCCCGTTGGGGAGATGGTGGCGGGGTATAAATAAAGTTTTATTATTATTATTATTATGAGTGTCTTCCTAGTACATTTGAGTCAGGATGTGGAAAATAAATACTTTTTGGTCTGCATCTTCCAGAACATCTCAGGGATTCTGGGTGTTGTAGTCCGAATGAATTTGCAGAGCTGTAAATTGAGTTCCAGGATTTCCCAGCTGCATGGAATTAGGCATGGCTTAGGTTGTGATGCCACGTTTTTCCCCAGTCTCCAGAAAACTTTGGCAAACTGCAGCCTTTCCATCCCTCCAGGGATCGCCCTTCTAACCTCAATTGCAGATGGAGAACGCCCGTCAGGCTTCGTGAAGGTTTTTTATGCACCAAACCCTAATCTGAGGTCATCCTTACTGAAGATTTATTTGTCAACATGTAAACTGGTTCTTTTCTCCTCCCCTGCCTCCCTTCTGCGACCTTTGAGCTCCGAGTATTAATCATCCCTCTTAGATACGGGGAAGCAAAGAGCATATCTCATCTGAACCCTATTAGGGACGTATTTAATCTGGTTTTTTTATTGTTCAGCGTCCCCACGTGAGTGTTGGGTTGGCTGATAAACAGGATAGCAACAAGATGGCAAAGAAGTGGGTCAAATGCCGAGGCAGATCCAAAATTTAAGGCTGTTGGCAAAGAAGCCAAATAGTTTTGGATTTGTTGTGATCTTGTCAACGGATTTCTCTAGGGACTGTGTGTGACTTGCCTAAAATTGCCCATTGGGTTTCCTAGGGTTGTATCTACACCAGGCATGGGCAAACTTGGGCCCTCCAAGTGTTTTGGACTCCAACTCCCACCATTCCTAACAGCCTCAGGCCCCTTCCTTTTGCCCCTCAGCCGCTTAAGCGGCTGAGGGGCAAAAGGAAAGGGCCTGAGGCTGTTAGGAATGGTGGGAGTTGGAGTCCAAAACACCTGGAAGGCTCAAGTTTGCCCATGCTTGCATTAGACTTTCAGGCTTCAGATTTGTAGCACAATGATTCCACTTGCACTGTCATGACCGTATCGTGGGGTGCATCTACACTGCAGAATTAATGCAGTTTGACACCACTTGAACTGGCGTGGATCAATGCCATGGAAACTTGGATTAAACTTTATTTTAATTAGGCTTTTAAAGTTGAAGGTGTTTGAGATCGAGTCAGGAAGGGGTGCTGTGGTTTCTAAGTTGGAATACGTTTTGATGGATTTTAACTGGATTTTTTTAGTGCTGTTTGTGTTTAATTCTGTTTTAATGTATAATTTCAATTATACACAAATGCTTTTATGTCAAGCCGCTTTGAGTCCCCTTTGGGGAGATAATGCAGGTTAATGATGATGATGATGATGGTTGTTCCAGTGGTGATCGGCACATTGGATGCAGTGCCTAAAGACCTTAGCCAGTACTGAAAAACAATCGGTGCTGACAAAATTACCATTCGTCAACTGCAAAAGGCCACCCTACTCGGATCTGTACACATTATTCACCGATACATCACATAGTCCTAGACATTTGGGAAGTGCCCGACGTATGATCCAAGACAACAGGCAGCATAGCGATCTTGTTTGCTGTGTACTAATCTTGTTGTGTATGTAATAATAATAATAATCATCATCATCCAATACAACAGCCAGCAGAGTGTCTGCTGTGGACTCATCTTGTTGTGTTTCAAATAATAATAATAATAATAATAATAATAATAATAATAATAATCCAATACTACAGCCAGCAGAGTGTCTGCTGTGGACTCATCTTGTGTTTCTTCTTCTTCTTCTTCTTCTTCTTCTTCTTATTATTATTATTATTATTATTATTATTATTATTATTATTATATTATGTCACAGCAAACAAGATAGATATGCTGGATTTCGTATCACAAAATCACAAGTCAAACACTTCCCAAGTGTTTGACTGTGTGATGTATTTTCAGATGATGCGTGCAGATCCCAGTAGGGTGGCCTTTTGCAGTTGGCAGATCATGATTTTGTCAAAGTCTATTCTTTCCAAATGACGGCTGAGATCTTTTGGCACGGCACCCAGTGTGCCCATCACCACCGGGACCACCTGCACTGGTTTCTGCCAGAGTCTTTGAAGTTCAATCTTGAGGTCCTGATAGCAGCTGAGTTTTTCCTGTTGTTTTTCGTCAATGCGACTGTCACCTGGGAAGGCGACATCAATGATCCAAACCTTTTTCTTTTCCACAACTGTGAGGTCTGGTGTGTTGTGTTCCAGAACTTTGTCAGTCTGGATTCGGAAGTCCCACAGTATCTTTGCGTGCTCATTCTCCAATACTTTTGCAGGTTTGTGATCCACCAGTTCTTTGCTGCTGGGAGATGGTACTTGAGGCATAAGTTCCAATGAATCATTTGGGCCACATAGTTGTGCCTCTGTTTGTAGTTATTATTATTATTATTATTATTATTATTATTATTATTATTATTACTAGCTGTGCCCGGCCACGCGTTGCTGTGGCGTTGTCTGGTGGTGTTGGTGAGAAATTGTTGAGGTAGTGGTGGTATTGAATGTCTGTTGTATGGTTGTCTTTATGTTTAGTATGCACACTGAAGAGGATTATCTGGCAGTGTGGAGTCAAGATAATCCAGTTCAAAGCAGATAATATAAGATTCTAAATGGGTTATATAGCTGTGTGGAAGGGCCTTGAGTCTACACTGCCATATAATCCAGTTAAAATCTGATAATCTGTGGAAGAGGCCTAACTGTGCCTGTCCCCTGGGCTGAGTAGGTTGCTAGGAGACCAAGTGGGTAGAGCTTAGCCTTCAAACTGGCAGCAATTGGATAAAAACTATTATTCATCTCCCTGTAATTAGGACTTTATTTTTCTTTTCTTTTCTAGAGCCATGAATGATGGGTTGTGTTGTCAAATTTCGAGGTTGGGGGACCTGTAGTTTTGTTGTTTTGTCCGCTGCCCTGATGCCATCACTCTTTTATATATATAGATTGCAGTTTTACAAGGTCTTTAGCCTTCTCTGCCAAAAGGTGCTCTGACTTCACCAAACTACAACCTCCATGATTCCATTGCACTGAGCAATGGCAGTTAAAGTGATATCAAACTGTATTAATTCTACAGTGTAGATTCTCACAATGTTTAGTCACCCTTGGTGTCAAATTGTGGTACTGAAGTCTCAGAACCCTTACTTATATGTGATGCCCTTCTCACTCTCTCTCTCTCTTGGCAGGCCCAACTCTGCCGTGCCCTTTATGACAACGCTGCCGAATGTCCGGAGGAGCTATCTTTCCGCAAGGGGGATCTGATGGTTCTGCTCCAGCCCGAAGCCCCCGGCCTGGAAGGATGGCACTTCTGCTCCTTGCACGGCCAGCAAGGAATCGTGCCGGCCAACAGGGTCCGGATCCTTCCGCAGCCAGCGTCCCCTGGACTCACTCCTTACCAACATCACGTTGCAGCGGAGGTTTACCAGGTGCCCAGGAAAGAGGCGGCTGCGGTCGGAACGGTGTACGAAGCGCCCCAGGAGGAGCGGAGGCAGCGGGGACGGAGGAAAGAGGAGCAGGAGGTAAGGAAAGAGGTCGCAGAATCATCAAGTTGAGTCATAGTATTGAGCCATAGCAATATCAAACCACATTAATTCTTCAGTGTAGATCAGGCATTGGCAAACTTGGGCCTTCCAGGTGTTTTGGACTTCAACTCCCACCATTCCTAACAGCCTCAGGCCCCTTCCTTTTCACCCTCAGCCGCTTAAGCGGCTGAGGGTGAAAAGGAAAGGGCCTGAGGCTGTTAGGAATGGTGGGAGTTGAAGTCCAAAACACCTGGAAGGCCCAAGTTTGCCCATTTGGATGACACCTTGGAAGTCTTTCCATCATCATATACATTTCTGAGCCTTCTGTTGATGTTTGGCAGTGAGACAGCCCTCTTTGGTCAAGAACCCGCTCTTTGTTTCTGCTTCATATCCATGGTTAGGCAATGTCCAGAAATACAGAAAGTATGCCAGCCATGCAGCAAGATTTGCTTTATCTGGTGGTTTAACTTCATCCCATCTGGATTAATGGTTTCAGAGAAAATGGCATTCCAGTCGTCCCTCCACATTTTCTGTTTTGACTACGGCAGATTGGATTATTTGCAGCGATTTAAACGGTTCCCAGCAGAACTCAGTGGTCCATGTCCAGTGGAGGTTAGCCATGGAATCACTATTTTATTATTTTTTATTTATTTACAGTATTTATATTCCGCCCTTCTCACCCCGAAGGGGATTCAGGGCGGATCACATTGCACATACAGTAGAGTCTCACTTATCCAACGTTCTGGATTATCCAACGCATTTTTGTAGTCAATGTTTTCAAAACATCGTGATATTTTGGTGCTAAATTCGTAAATACAGTAATTACTACATAGCATTATTTCGTATTGAACTACTTTTTCTGTCAAATTTGTTGTTAAACATTATATTTTAGTGCTTAATTTGTAAAATCATAACCTAATTTGATGTTTAATAGGCTTTTCCTTAATCCCTCCTTATTATCCAACATATTCGTTTATTCAACGTTCTGCTGGCCCGTTTATGTTGGATAAGTGAGACTCTACTGTATAAGGCAAACATTCAATGCCATAACATAGAACAGAGACAGACGCAGGCACGGGCTGGCCTCGAACTCATGACCTCTTGGTCAGAGTGATTTGTTGCAGCTGGCTGCTAACCAGCCTGCGCCACTATGAAGGGCCTAGCAAATCTGTTGTGGCTCAGCAAGCGGCAGAGGATTGTTCAGAGGATGAAGCATTTGATGTGTTTCGGAGTGAAGAGTGTGCTAGTGATCAGAAAGAATTGCAGGCTGAGAAGGCAATTGTTTGGGATTCTTGCACTCGTTCCCAGGCAACAGAAAGTGAAGATTTTAGTTCTCTTGTGAAACTGCCTTCAGCCAATGGGGAGTTTTCCCAAGAAGCCAGATTAGGTTTAAGAACAGAGGGAGTAAAAGATAGACTAATTAGATGTTCTGAGAGAATCTGTGAGAATTCTTTGAAGCCCAGGTGCATTCAGCATAATCTCATGGCTTCTTGGTCGGACTTAAATTAAGTGGTGTTGCCATAAAGATGATATGCCTTTCTCAGCTCTCAAGTTCATGATTCAAGTTTCCTGTCTTTGCCTTTGTTCCTTCAAGAGTTTGCCTTGGGAAAAGCTCCTGTTTTCACGCTTATGGATTTATGTTTGACTGCTATTGATTTGGGCTCTCTTGATTTCATATATTTTGTCATTTTTGGATTGCTGCTTTTTTGTATTTTCTGCTCTCCTGCACTTTTGGGAAACACCCTTTTTCCCTTTGTGCATGCTTTCCTTAATAAACGTTTGTAGTTAGTACTACTGGACTCTGGTGTGGTGCTGGGTGAAAAGTTGTCTCAAGGCTAGAGGGCAACAGAATCCTAGAAAGTCTGTATTAAACAAATCAGCAAAAGTGAAACCCACAAATGTGCAAGGCAAACTGGACTGGCGTAATTACATTAATATAGCATTAAGCTGTTAGCTCCAGCTCCTGCCAACCTAGTAGTTCGAAAACATGCCAATGTGAGTAGATCAATAGGTACCGCTCCGGTGGGAAGGTAATGGCGCTCCATGCAGTCATACCGGTCACATGACCTTAGAGGTATCTATGGACAATGCCAGCTCTTCAGCTTAGAAATGGAGATGAGCACCACACCCCAGAGTCAGACATGACTGGACTTAACGTCAGGGGAAACCTTTCCCTTTACTAGCATTAAGCAGAGTGGAGACTGCAGCCAAGAAATCAGTTACTTGGAAGAGCAGCAGTGAAGTCACTAGACAAGAACCTCAAGTGTAAAGATGTATCAGTTAATAACCAGAGTTAGGATGGTCCATGCCATTATATTCCCCATTTCTGTTTATGTTTGTGAAGAAAGCTGATGAGAAGAAAATCAGCCTGTTTGCAATGTGGTGCTGGAGAAAAGTTCTGTGGATACTGTAGTAGACAAATAAATGGGTCCTGGAGCAAACCAAGCTTGAACTCTCTCTAGAAGCCAAGATGATGAAACACATCATGAGAAGGCATGACTCACTAGGAAAGACGCTCATGCTTGGTTAAGGTGGAAGGCGGCAGGAAAAGAGGAAGACCGCATTCTGGATGCCTACTAGACTCATCTGAGGAAGCCTGAGTCTGCAAGACCTGAGCTGGGCTTTTGAGGATAGAGTGACTTAGAAGTGTCTCACTCATGGGGTTGTCGTCAGTCTCAGTCAACATGATGCCCTTATAATTGACAAAGAAGCCAGGAAAGAGGCAGGCACTGGATAACTGGGCTGCTCAGAGCAGATGGATGTTGCTGCTCTCCTCTCTCCCTTGGATCAAGTACAGCTCTTAGTGTTGTCCAAAAGACAACGGATTCCTGTTGATCCCAGGATGAATCGTTTGGGAATTGCAAGACCCCGGTCTCTGATGTCTCTTTGTTCCTGCCAGGTCTATGAGGTGCCACCACCCGCTCGCCCCTGTCCTTTGCCCCCAGAGAGCATCTACCGGGTACCACGAGGCACCAGAAGAGACGGGGACCCTGCGGAGGTGAGTACTTCTACTTATTCTGGGCTCTGATCAAAACTTAAGACAGTTCCTTATGGGGTCTGAAAACTTACATCACTCCCCATTGGATTTATAGCCTGATATGGCGTTTAATGCTCGCCTGTGCATAGTCTCTGAATTTTCCTTGTCAAAGAAAACCCTATGAAATGCATGGGGTCACCACACATTGAGATGTGACTTGAAGGCACACACACTTCTTGGTCAATTTGGAAGGAGGAATTAAATAGCTCCCTCAGATTGTCACCCCATCACTACCTTAAAGCTTATCTTTCTTATGCTGTTCATCCCACAATGCAATCCTGTAGTAGCTGGTGGAGAGCTGGGGAGCAGGTGAGGAAACTACTGCCTATGTTCCTCTAGTCCAGTGCTTCTCAACCTGAGATCCCCAGATGTTTTTGGCCTACAACGCCCAGAAATCCCAGCCAGTTTACCAGGTGTTAGGATTTCTGGGAGTAGAAGGCCAAAAACATCTGGGGACCCCAGGTTGAGAACCACTGATCTAGCCAGATGGATGGTAGCATCCTATGGACATCCATATGCTGGTTGCCAATACCTTAAGCCAAAGTAACATTTCCAAGTTCTGGCATAATTTACTGATTTTAAGTCAGACTTACATAGATGCTTCTGTTTGGTTTCCATAACTGGAGGCAAGTGCTTTCGGGTATCAATGTGCAAAGTCAAAGGCTGGGGAAAAATAGTATGGCAAGCAGTATTCATCCTCACCAAGTAAACATAAGGAGAGGAATACTCTCCTTAGCAAAAGAGCAAAGCAAGAAACAAAACAAAACAAAAACCATGATTGCATGTAAATAAACTCTGGATTTATCTACTTTAAGTAAGCAATGTGGTCTTTACACTTGGTTTGAATAGCTCGTCTTATGTGTCTTACGTTGATCTGTGTATGTTGTTATTTTATGTTATTTGCTGTTGTTTTATTGATTTTGGTTAATTTTGTTGTATTTGATATGTTCTGTGTTGCACTATTGTTGCCTTGGAAGCTGCCCCGAGTCCTTTTTGGGAGATGGGGCAGGGTGTAAATAACGTTGTTGTTGTTGTTGTTGTTAATTGTGGGAGTTGAAGTCCAAAACACGCTGAGGGCTGAAATTGGCCCATGCCTGTTATAGTCCATAGGCTGAAATCCTTGGCCTCCATTTCCTTCCCTTTCGTATAAACTTAAGAATTGGAAGAGACTGCAAAGGCCAACTAGTCCAACCCATGACATTTGAGAATACATAATTAAAGAACTCCTGAAATATATCCACTCAACCTCTGTTTAAACTTAAGGCTTCCAAAGATGGAGAGTCCTTTCCTTAATGATCTGGGATTTGTTTGCTCAGTTTTGCTCAACTTGGCGCCCTTTCAGGTCAGCCGTCTCCTTGGGGCAACAACCTTTTCTTGGGTGAAGCAATAGTAATGATAGAGGGTGTCCTCCATGCATTCTTCCCTTACTTCTTTACATTTTGCATGTTGACCAGTCCAAAGTGTATTCTTTCAGAATTGTCACCGTTATCAGTCACGTTTTGATAACTCTGCCATTTGGATGGGCTTTGGCTCCTACCGCTATCTGCTGGAGCATCATTGCCTTGTTGAGCAGCTGGCCCCATTTGTCGCAAAAGACAGCTGGTTACCTCCTGGTCTCCCGAGTGTAACCCTATCACAGGCCAAATGTGGAGACGGCTTGCTCTTGAACCAAATTGGGGGCTTTTTCGGGCCCTAGATGGATGGAGACTCAGCAGGCAGTGGCAGCTGGGAAGCAAGGAGGTGGCAGCTGGCTCAGACCGTAAAATTGAAAGGCTACGTTCAGAGATTGGAGGCAGCAAGTCTGGTTGAGCAAAAAAGTGCACTCTTTGGACTCAGAGGGCATCTGTGCCAACATTTGAGATATTAATATTTTGGATTGCAGCTCCCAGAATCCCGCACCCAAATATATCTTGTGGGCAGAGGCTGCCTGGGCATCTGTCGGGGTGCTTTGATTGTGTGTTCGTGCAAAACAGGGTGTTGGATTGGATGGGCCTTGTGGTCTCTTCCAACTCTATGACTTATGATTATATATGATTAGGCAACTAATCATATGAAAAAGGAAAGTTTCCAAACTCAGATTCTTTTCCATTTAAATACTTGTTGTCTTGGTTTTATCATAGGAATTGGGGCAAAGGACCAGAGGCATTTAAAATCTCTGTAACAGGCAATAACTGAACCAGATTAGGAGGAACTGGGAGTCCTATTAGAGAGTAATTAGAGTTCACTAAATAATAATAATAATAATAATAATAATAATAATAATAATAATAATAATAACTTTACATATATTTTCCGTCCTTCTCCCCATGGGGACTCAGAGCGGATTACAATGTAAACAGATGCAGGAAACATTCAATGCCTTGTTACAGCAGAATGAGACACACGTACACATACAACGACAAAGGCAAAGCCTTCTTTCATTTCAGGCTTTGGAGGAGAAGCCTTTGCCTTTGTTGGTATATGAGTGTCTCATTGTAAATGGAAGAGGTTTTTCTGCTACATTGCAATGCAATGGATTGTGCTGTTAGGCTGCTCCGGCATTTTTTTTTCTAATTTAAGAGTACCAGGAAATACAACTATTCTAGACAAAAAAAAAAAAGATGGGAAAAGGATGTAAAGACTCCAAGTTTGGAAAAGTTCCTATTTGGGACTACAACTCTGATGACCCCCTGCTAGCAAGGTCTTTGGGACGTAATATTTCCAAGTGAGAGAGTGCTCACATCTTTCTTGCAAGATGGAACAAGATGGGAGAGTATTTCTCCTTAAATCTGGTACTATCATCTCCAAAATGCTGAATTTCCTAAATGCCTGGAAGATGTGTTGTCAAAGGCTTTCATGGCAGAATCACTGGGTTGCTGTGAGTTTTCCAGGCTGTATGGCCATGTTCCAGAAACATTCTCTCCTGATGTTTCGCTCACATCTATGGCAGGCATCCTCAGAGGTTGTGAGAGGTGAGAAGACATGAAACAACGAGAGATACCTAACATTTCCCAACAAAAGATTCGCCCAGGAAGCAGCCAGACCCTGAAGCTGCAAGGCTCCTCAATGCTAATCAAGGTGGCCAATTGCAACATTCACACTTGCCTCCAACAGACAGGACTTGTTTCTCTCACCCTGGACATTATTCCACAGGTATATAAACCCCACTTGCCTAGTTTCCAACATACCTCACAACCTCTGAGGATGCCTGCCATAAATGTGGGCGAAATGTCAGGAGAGAATGCTTCTGGAACATGGCCATACAGCCCAGAAAAATCACAGCAACCCAATGCCTGGAAGATCTTTGGGTTTTATTTATTCAGGAATATATTGGACTTCTTCTGTGAGTTGTGTGTAATTATTTGGAGTAAGTTTTTTGGTAGACAGTATCCAAGGTTGAGCAGAGACCAGAGTTTCAACCTCAGTTCGACCGTGAAACCCACTGGATGATCTTGTACAAGTCACACACTCTCAGCCTCAAAGGAAAGCAATGGCAAACCTGTTCTGAACAAATCGTGCCTGCAACAGGGTCAGAAATGACTTTAAAGGGGACACAAAAGCAAAGGTTAGTCAGTAAGAAATACGGAAAGAACTCAGTTACCTTCCAGGTTCCAATCTGAGTATGTTTTTTCTTTTCTTAAAAGAGCTTTAAAACCAAATATTTGGAGATGCTGCATCAAAGAAAAAAGCAAACCAGCAAAAAGAAATTCTAGATAAAGCTGAGTCTGTTGCAATTCTGACTTAGTTAAGCAAAACTTACTCAAGACGTATTCCTGAGATAAGCAGGAATGAGACAGAGCCAAACTGATAATGACAAATTGCTGCTCAGAAATCATCCTATATTATGGGGTAATGATTTGACAGAATGCCTGTCAAAAAGCATTCAAGGACATTTGACGTGTTTGGCTTGTAAACTGAGCAATTTGGAAATGAACACAGTGTCTTAACTAGAAATGTGAAGGAGTGAAAAGCTGAAAATAAACAAAACTATTTACCTCCTTTTTTCAAAGCATATTTTCCTAGATTAAAATAGAAATGGATTAAGAATATTCTCCTTAAGAATTAAAATAGTTAAGTTGATATATTCCTATATTTTCTTCTCCTGTGTCATTTCTAAAAACTATGCAGGAAGTAGTTTCTCACATCATTGCAGTTATTGATATCTTTAGACACTTATTTTTTTCACAGGAAAAATACATCTAATGTATCAAACATAGTAGTGCCAAATACAGTCATATGTAATGCTTTTTATGTTCCTAAATTATATTTTTAAAAAGCTGGTGTAGTTTGTGGTTTCAGCATTGAACTACAACTCTGGAGACAAGCTTATATATATTGTCGATGGCTTTCATGGCCAGAATCACTGGGTTGCTGTGAGCTTTCCGGGCTGTATGGCCATGTTCCAGAAGCATTCTCTCCTGACATTTTGCCCACATCTATGGCAGGCATCCTCAGAAGTTGTGAGGTTTGTTGGAAACTAGGCAAGTGTGGTTTATATATCTGTGGAATCATGTCCAGGGTGGGAGAAAGAACTCTTGTCTGCTTGAGGCAAGTGTGAATGGTGCAGTTGGCCCCCTTGATTAGCATTGAATGGCCTTGCAGCTTCAAAGCCTGGCTGCTTCCTGCCTGGGGGAATCCTTTGTTGGGAGGTGTCAGCTGGCCCTGATTGTTTCCTGTCTAGAATTCCCCTGTTTTCCTATTATTGCTCTTTATTTACTGTCTTGATTTTATATATTTTCTAATTGCATATTTTGCTCAGTTTGCTTTATATTATATTGTATTTTGGGTATTTTATAACATATAATTTTATTTTGTAGTATTCCTATTCCTCTGTGTGTATAAGTATATAAACATATTTTCGACTGAACACCTTTGGCAAGACTCAATACTTTTTATTGTTTTACTCTTAAAACACCATGTATATAGATGGTGCTATATAAAATAAACAACGAGATGGCAATAATACGGTAGACTCTCAGTTAACTGTTATGCAGGATATAGGTTGATGCTGGATTAATGTCATTTCTGGTTGCTTGAAAATTAGTATTAAAAATAGGCCAAACTAATACTACACCCCATGCTGCACCATGACTTGATATTAATATTGAAATAGTACAGTAATTTAAAACAAATTAAGACAAAGGGAAATTTAACTTAATATAACAGTTTTATTATAAAACCAGCTTTTTAATCCCTAGTCACCAAAGAATATGCATTTTCAGATTTCCATTCCCCTTAAAATGGCCCATTGCCTATGGCGCTTGACCACAGATTGGGTTTACTGTCTATGTTTTAAGTTATTTTAACTTTTGTAAGATGTGTTATTATATTGCGATTGTATTGTGTTACTGTTTTTATTGATGCTTTGGGCTTATCCCAGTGTAAGCCGACCGAGTCCTTCGAGAGATGGAGCAGGGTATAAATAAAGTATTATTATTATTATTTTATTATGACATGGCAAACAAGATAGACATGGTGGATTTCGTATCACAAAATCACAAGTCGAACACTTCCCAAGTGTCTAGGACTGTGTGATGTATTTTCGGATGATGTGTGCAGATCCCAGTCGGGTGGCCTTTTGCAGTTGGCAGATCATAATTTTGTCAATGTCTATTGTTTCCAAATGCCGGCTGAGATATTATTATTATTATTATTATTATTATTATTATTATTATTATTATTATTATTGTCTTTTCAGTTTTGATTATTTGTGCTTGAAGCATACCGATTGCTTGAGTTAATGGAGGGTCTACTGTAAATAAATAAATGATGATGATAGTTATCTATATATTGAAATCAAATGCATAAATTGTCACTTCTGTCCACAGTCACTGACCAGTTACTCATTTCTTTCACTCTTCTCCATTGGCAGGTTTATGACGTCCCCTCTTCTGTACTCCGGGACTCTCCGTCTGACACGTATGACTCGCCCTCTTCGTGCCCCAAAAAAGTGGCCCGTGTGGCCCCACAACCCACTGCCCCACCACCTTCTGATGACCCTTACGACGTTCCCCTTGCCTTCAAGAAACTCCCAAGCCAAGAAGTGGAAGAGGAGGAGGAGGAGGAGGAAGAGAGAGACCCCGAGAGTCCCCTCGTTTATGCCACTCCGTCTAACTTACGCCGGGCTTCAGCATTGCTTAACCTGTACGAGTCGCCTGAGGAAGTGTTAGCGGGGAATGCAGAGGAGAAGGAAGAGAAGAAGGAGGAAGAAGAGGAAGAAGATGGAGGTATCTACGATGTTCCTCTGCTGGTCTCCAGCTCTCCACCCCTTGAAGGGGCTCTCCAAGGACTGAGCCTGCGGGAACCCGGACCCCCATCCCGTCCGCGCCTGCCTTCGGCGGAAAGTCTGTCCCGCCGCCCGTTGCCTGCCCTTCCCAGCGAAGAACGGCTGTCGACAGAGCCTCCTCCACCCTCCCCAAGCATCGTGAGGAAGGGCAGCATCCAGGACCGCCCACTCCCGCCACCGCCACCCCGACTGGGGGGTCTCGGAGCCGGGGAGCCAATAGAACAAGTCAGGGATGATGGCCACAATGAATACGAAGGGATCCGCTTGCCGGATGAATATGACTATGTTCACCTCAAGGTAAGGAGAACAGAAGATGAGATTATGGCACAGCCTTTAGCTCAGCAGCCAAAGATATGTTATTACTGTTGGCATAGATTGGCCTCTAATCCAGTGTTTCTCTACCTGGGGTTCGGAACCCCTGGGGGGTTGCGAGAGGGGTGTCAGATGGGTCACCAAAGACAATCAGAAAACACATATTTCTGATCTTAGCAACACCTTGAATCTCTATCGTTGGTGGGGTTCATGGGGCTCTTTAATTGTAGGTCAACTATAAATCCCAGCAACTACAACTCCCAAATGTCAAGTTCTATTTTCCCCAAACTCCTCCAGTATTCACATTTGGGCATATTGAGTATTGGTACCAAGGTTGGTCCAAATCCATCATTGTTTGAGTCCAGAGTGCTCTCTGGATGTAGGTGAACTACAACTCCAAAACTCAAGGTCAATGCCCACCAAACCCTTCCAGTATTTTCTGTTGGTCATGGGAGTTCTGTGTTCCAAGTTTGGTTCAATTGGTAGAGTTCAGAATGCTCTTTGATTATAGGTTAAATATAAATCCCATTAACTACAACTCTCAAATGACAAAATCAAACCCTCCCCCCAAGCCCACCAGTATTCAAATTTGGGTGTATCGGGTATTTGTGCCAAATTTGGTCCAGTGATTGAAAATACATCCTTCATATCAGATATTTACATTATGATCCATAACAGTAACAAAATTACAGTTATAATGTTATGGTTGAGGGACACCACAAGATGAAGAACTGCATTAAGGGGTCACGGCGTTAGGAAGGTTGAGAACCACTGCTCTAATCCAACTAGTTTGGGAGTATAGTTGTTCAGGTGCATTTTGTGGATTGGTTATTCACGAAGTTCATGACCTCTAAGTCCTCCAGTGGAACCCTCTGGTCAGCTTCCTACAATCATGATGAAGGGCCAAGATCTTTTTGGAGAGAATGCCTTTCTAGGAATCTCTAGAGCAAGCATGGGCTGTTAGGACTTGTGGGAGTTGAAGTTCAAAACACCTGGAGGACCCAAGTTTGTCCATGGCTGACCTGGGTCCTCCAGTGCCATTCTGTGGTCCCCTTCCAATGTAAGTTGACAGTAGAGTTGCGCTGGAAGATCTAGAAATTTATAGAGATATAACTATTTTTATTTACCATTTTTCACTTTCACTGAGATTATGGAACCCTGGATCTAAACACTGGCCTCCCAGCATATCAGCACAATGCTCAAACCAACAAACCAAGTTGGCTATTTTTCACCCTGGCAGCAATCTTTCCACTCACCGTAGCTCTACAGAATGTGGAGTAGATCTGTGATGTATCCTTCATTTGCTCATATTTTTCCTTTACTACATTTGTGGGCCATTTCCCCACCAGTTTCGGTTGTCCCAAACCCATCAAATACGTACCCAAATCCTGGCTTTCTCTTCTTAGGGGGCAGATAAAATCCAGCCCAAAGTGACCACTCCAGAAGGCAACCCTGGACTCACGTTACCGACAGACGCTGCACAGACGGAAGAAATGGTATCTGTCACTTTTAATTGTGTAATGAATATATTTCTAGTTTGTAACCTACTTCCATAGGAATTCCCTCCGTCCATGGTGTCTCCTTTATTCACTTCTTTTTAAAGCTGAAACTAACCAAAACACACTTTGCCAAAACCAAATGATCAGTTTATAACAGCAACAAAACTCAAACTCTCATCTAATAAAGAGTATTCAATGTCTATCTTTCTCTTTCAATACTTAGAGAGATAGGTGAAAAAGACATCCGTTGTTATGGTCCACCATTTTTAGCTTCCCAAATCTTTTCTGGAATTACATTAAATAACCTAGCATTGGGAATAACTGATGGCGATGTATATAAAGTGTGTATTAAATATAAATTAATGTTGTGTTTAGACTTGGGCCCCATCTCAGAGTTATCCCATGATATACCTATATGCAAATACAGGTTTTCCAAAATTTGCAAGGATCCAAAATACTTCTACTCCTTAAGCACAAGGGATATTCAACTTGTATATAGAATGTATTATTATTGTTGTTATTGTTATTATTATTATTATTATTATTATTATTCTATTTATTATATTCTATTATTTATTGATATTGGAGCCCCTGCTGAGCTGCCAAACTTGCTGACCAAAAGGTCAGCAGTTCAAATCCAGGGAGCAGGGTGAGCTCCTGCTCTTAGCCCCAGCTTCTGGCAACCCAGCAGTTCGAAAACATGCATATTGTGAGTAAATCAATAGGTACAGCTCCAGGACGAAGGTAACGGCACTCCATGCAGTCATGCCCATGGCCACATGACCTTGGAGGTGTCTATGCACAATGCCGGCTCTTTGGCTTAGACATGGAAATGAGCAACAACCCCCAGAGTCGGACACGACTAGAATTAATGTCAGGGGAAAACCTTTTACCTTTACTTTTTTTATACCCTGCTTTATCTCTCCTGAAGGAGACTCAAAGCGGCTTAACATAAAAGCATTAGCATACAATTAAAATATACCAATATGCAAACAATAAAACAGGATTAAATATAAACGGTATTTAAAAATTCCCAGTTAAAAACCTTTAAAATGTATTCAGAGTTTTAAAAAACCACACAGTACCTCCTGCATTGATCCTAAAAATGCCCAGTGTCTGACAAGAAGCCATTTCTATTAGATCCCCTTTTGAAAACAGTGATAAAGTGGTAAAGACGAAACCTTTCACCATCTCACCCCTTTTTCCTGTTTTCTAGGCACCACCTTCCCCAGAGGACAGCCAGCTCCTGCAGTTTTACACAGGGCAATGCCAGACTCATTACACGACCCTGCTGACGGCCATCGAAGCCCTGCTTGCCAGTGCGGGCGCCCAAAAGCCCCCGTGGGTCTTTGTCCCCCACGGCAAGTTCGTCATTGTCACGGCGCACAAACTGGTCTTTGTGGGGGACACGGTCTCACGACTGGCCTCCTCGGCTACGGTGCGGACACGGGTGAGCACTGCCAGTGGCTCGCTCTGCCAGGCGCTGAAAGAAGCCGTGCGCTCGGTCAAGAACGCCGCCTTGCACTACCCGTCACCTCCTGCCGCCCAGGAGATGCGCGTGTGCGTGGCCGAACTCTCCCGACAAGCCTTGGCCTTCACCTCTTTGCTGGGCACCTTGGCACCCTCTTGACCCTGTGCTCTCCTTCCACTCCTCACCAGCAAAGTCTGACGTGTGGTCTAAGAAAGACAGAAACAGACATTAGAATCCCTGGTGTCATTTGAGACCTCTATCTGCGGTGGTGCCCTGTGGACTCCAGCAAATCGTGTGCCAAAAGTGTGCCTGTTGGGTCACCTTCCATGGGTGCCAAGGTTTCGTTTCGGAGCTCTGACTGATAGCGCTGTTTTGTGACCACCACATGTTCAACGTTGTCCATAATGGAGATGTAAGACAGACACGGGTGCCAATAATTACCTTGTTTCAAGACCTCTTATGCAATATTGACCCTCAGGACGCTAGCAATACATGTGCCAAAACATGCCTGTTGGGTCACCTTGCATCGGTGCCAATGTTTCATTTTGGAGCTCTGACTTCCGGCTCTCCCAAATGTTCAACGTTGGCCATAATGGAGATGTAGATGGACACTAGAATCCCTGTTGCCAATGACTACCATGTCATTTCAGGGCCTCTTTTTGCTGTTGGTCATCTTGCATCAGTGCCAATGTTTCCTTTCAGAGCTCCGACTTCCAGCACCATATTAATGCGTCTTTGCCCAGTGATATTCCTTTAATCCAATGATTCTCAAACTTTAGTTCTCTGGGAGTTTTAGACTTTGGGTCCGTGGTCTCGGCTGACTTGGCCAATGACCAGGATTCTGGGAAGTTCAAATGACCGGGATTCTGGGAACAAGAATGCAAAACACTCAGAAGGCCAACATGTTTGGCTTCTCTGTTTGGCCCTTGACCCATAATTTCAAGTTCCCTACGAGGATCAAACCTCTACTGCTTCATCATGTTTAGGCCTCAATCTTTGCAGGTACAAAGGCCTGCATTCCACTCCAGTTTAAATCGTTTGGCCGTTCTCCTAACCAAAGAGCCTTTCTGAGCTTTTCTAGTGTTTCTCCTTCCCGACTGTGCTCTCCTCCAAACAGTTGATGTTCAAAATGGTTCTACCAACAGGATTAACATCCCAGAAATGTTTTCTCCAAAAGCTTTTGCTGATGATATGGGGTTGCAGACCCAAATACATAGGGCGAGACCTGGCTGCTGCTCCCCACAGACTTGACATTAGGAAGGCAACCCTGTGCACATACACACATCCAAATAAAAGCCTGAATGGGAAAAGAATAAGGAGTGAATTTGGGGGAAAACATTTTTGTTTTCTTCTCATTTGATAACAAAGTCTTCTGGAAAGGCTGTAGGGAGGGGGAAAAAACCCCAAAATGGGAATAGTCGGTATAAACACAGCAGAGAAGATGATGGAGAAGAAGGGAGGGGTTAGTCCAGATGAAGCAAACAAATGCAGAAAGTCTGCCAAATGCAAAAGGGAAGCAAAGAAATCTGGGGCACAAGCAAAGAAGCCAAAGGTGAGGAAGGAAAGGATAAAAATAGACAATAGAGTGATTGGTCAATGTCGACTTTATATGATGCATAATATAGAGCACAAAGATGGGTACTTGAATACTGGAAGGGCTGCATAAGGGTCGAAAACGAAGCATTGCTGGGGCACTTGGCAGAGATCCATTTACTCGGGTCTTTGCTTCTCTGAAATTCCTCTGCTAGTTTTGCATTCTTTACCGAATAGGTGCCAACTGGTTTTCCCAAGTTATAAACATACACACATATATGTATAGGTACGTAAAGACCCTTCAGCTCATTTCCTCACCAAAAGCAAACTGGGTCAAAGCATCTCTCTCAGGAAATATTTGCCAAGTTGTTTTCTAGGTTTGGTCATAATAAAAATGATGTAAAATGAAACAACTCCGTGTGTGTGTGTGTTTTGCTTCCTTCCAAATTCAGTTTCTCCTCCTAGCCACTGGGAACCAGTTCCATTTTTAATAAGAGATATATTACTGTTCATATAATACAGTAAAGAGATTGGAAATACAATGAGCAAAACAATCTAACCAAAATCCTGTGTGCAACACTTTATTAAAAACAGGTATTGTTCACAAAGCTGGCATAAAATTTAGGATGCAGCAATTAAAATCAGTGCCCAAAAGGTGAAAAAACAAAATTATTGTCTTTAAAAAATATAGCCCAAAATGGTGGTTCTGACAAGTTTCTAGGACAGAAACCATTGTATCTAATGGGCACAGATGTTGGGCAGATCCCTAGTACACTGAGGGAGGAAATAATATCTGTTGGTCCTCCATATCAAATAATCTGAAAAATATTTCTCTAAAAGAGCAAGATCACACTTTAAAGAATCTAATCACCTGATCATGTGGGAACAATCCTGTTTGCCTTAAGTTCCACGTCATCAGATGGATCTCTAGCCTCTAAAGTTAAAAATATGTGTTTCTCTTGTCAGCAAAGAACATTCTGTCTCTTGTCTCCTGCCTACTATTGCCGTCCTTTGTGACTTCATGGAAGCTTCTCTTTCTTTTTCTGAAATGTTTTCATCATATTTCTGTCTGGCGCCATTAAAAAAAAACTCAGAAGAAACCAAAAGTGAAAAAAAGACGCCCAGATGACCACTTAAGGCCAAATGTTTCTAGAATCATAGAATCCTAGAGTTGAGAGAGACCTCGTGGGCCATTAAATCCAACCCCATTCTGGCAAGAAGCAGGAAAATTGCATTCAAAGCACCCCCAACAGATGGCCATCCACATTGTTTGAAGGCCTCCAAAGAAGGAGCCTCCACCACACTCCAATGCAGAGAGTTCCACTGCTGAACAGATCTCACACTTAGAAAATTCTTCCTAATGTTCAGGTGGAATCTCCTTTCTTTCTCATAGTTTGAAGCCATTGTTCCATGTCCTAGTCTCCAGGGCAGCAGAAAAGAAGCCTGCTCCCTCCTTCCTATGACTTTCCCTCACATTGTTCCATGGCCTTCTTTTCTGCAGGCTAAACATGCCCAGCTCTTTAAGCCACTCCTCATAGGACAGTGGTTCTCAACCTGGGGTCCTCAGATGTTTTTGGCCTACAACTCCCAGAAATCCCAGCCAGTTTACCAACTGTTAGGATTTCTGGGAACTGAAGGCCAAAAACATCTGGGGACCCAAGGTTGAGAACCACTGTCACAGGGCTTGTTCTACAGACACTTGGTCCTTGGAGTCACCCTCCTCTGGACATCTTCCAGCTTAGAGTCAACATCTCCCTTCAATTGCAGTGCCCAGAATTGGACACCGTGTGGTTCCAGGTGTGGTCTGACCCAGGCAGAATAGAATAGAGGGGGAGCATGGCTTCCCTGGATCTAGGCACTAGACTCCTATTCATGGCCTGTCTGCAGTAAACAATGCAATAGAACCTTGAGCTAGGAAATATCGGGATTCTTCTCCAGTTCCTTTGGGGGTGGTCAACAACAAGAGATGCCTTAGTATTTCTTAACTCTTGGTTACTTCAAAATCAAAAGCTAAGAAATACCTAGTCTCCAGCCAGGGCAGCAGAAAACCAGCCTGCTCCCTCCTCCCTATGACTTTTCCTCACATATTTATACATGGTCCTCATCTTGTCTCCTCTCAGCCTTTTCTTCTGGAGGCTAAATAAGCCCAGCTCTTTAAGCCGCTCCTCATAGGGCTTGTGTATCTAGACCCTTGATCCTTTGAGTTGCCATCCTCTGAACACCTTCCAGCTTAGAGTCAATATCTCCCGTCCATTGTGGTCAGGCCTGTGTGTGTGTGTGTGGGGGGGGGGGAGGGGGGGAGGATTTAGGAGTTCAAACCACCCCCGAAATTTTTCAGGTTAAAAAAAAAACTGGTTTACTCATGAATTTTAACTGGTTAACCAAATCCCCATGTTAAGTCTATGATACACAAAAAATTAAGAGTCCCTCCAGGCACTATCTTAAGCAGATATTGACAGGCCTGTAGCTGGGGGGGGGGGGGGGGGGTTAGGGGTTCAACCCCCCGCCTGAAATTTTCAAAAAACCATCCGATTTTTTTTTCTGGCTACGGCCCTGATTGCGGTGCCCAGAATTGGACACAGTGTGATTCCAGGTGACCAAGGCAGAAGAGAGAGGGAACAGGGATGTGGTTTCTTACTTCTTGGCAGGGGGTGTTGTTGTTCCAGCTCCTGCCAACCTAGCAGTTCGAAAACATGCCAATGTGAGTAGATCAATAGGTACCACTCTGGCAGGAAGGTAACAGCGCTCCATGCAGTCATGCTGGCCACATGACCTTGGAGGTGTCTACAGACAACTCTGGCTCTTCGGCTTAGAAATGGAGATGAGCAGGGCTGTAGCCAGAAAAAAAATTTGGGAGAGGTTTTGAAAATTTCGGGGGGGGGGGGGTGAACCCCTAGCACCCTCACCCCCGGCTACAGACCTGTCAATATCTGCTTGAGAGCGTGCCTGGAGGGACTCTTAATGTTTTGCATTTCATAGACTTAGCATGGGGATTTGGTTAACCAGTTAAAATTCATGAGTAAACCAGGTATTTTTTTTAACCTGAAAAATTTCGGGGGGGGGGGGGGGGTTGAACCCCTAACCCCCCAACCCCCCCCCCCCCTTTCAGGCCTGGAGATGAGCACCAGCCCCCAGAGTCAGACATGACTGGACTTAACGTCAGGGGAGACCTTTACCTTTACTAGTAATGTGATTTCTTACTTCTTGGCAGGGGGTTGGACTGGATGGCCCATGAGGTCTCTTCCAACTCTATGATTCTATGACTTCCCTGGATCTAGACCAGGGGTCCCCAAACTTTTTAAACAGAGGGCCAGTTCACAATCCTTCGGACTGTTGGCGGGCCGGACTATAGTTGGCCAGTTAGCAATAATTAATTAATTAATTAATTAATTAATAATAAAGAGGGTTGGAAGAGACCCTTTGGGCCAGGGGTCCTCAAACATTTTAAGCTGAGGGCTGGTCCACAATCCATCAGACTGTTGAGGGGCCGGATTATTATTTGAAAAAAACAAAAACAAACAAATTCCGATGCACACTGCACATGTCTTATTTGTAGTGCAAAAACAACAACAAGAAGAAGAAGAATGAAAGAACAATGCAATATTTAAAAATAAAAACAATTTTAACCAACGTACATTTATCAGGATTTCAATGGGAAGTGTTCTGGCCAATGAGATAGTCAAGTTAATTAGGGTTGTTGTTGTTGTTGTTGTGTGCCTTCAAGTCATTTCAGACTTTGGGCAAGCCTAAATCTAAAATGTATTTATTTATTATTTATTTATTTACTGCATTAATTTACTACATTTGTATCACACCCTTCTCACCCCAAAGGGGACTCAGAGTGGCTTACAAATTATATGTACATACAATATATTATATTATTAGCATAGCACAATATTAGCATTATATATTACTATATTGAACTATACCACTATACTGTAATATTATTAGTAATATTATATGTAATATAGAATATATAATAAATATTATTATATGGTAATATTATTAGTGTTATATTGTATTACATTATAATATTATTATCAATATTATATGTATATACAATATATTATATTATAAAACTGAGGGCGGGGGCCAGGTAAATGACCTTGGAGGGCCGCATCCGGCCCCCGGGCCTTAGTTTGGGGACCCCTGATCTAGACACTAGATTTCTGTTTATGCAGGCCAAAATCCCATTGGCCTTTTTTGCTGCCGCATCACCTTGTTGGCTCATGTTCACCTTCCTGTCCAGCTGTTCGGAATGGTGGGAGTTGGTGTCCAAAACACCTGGAGGGCTGAAGTTTGCCCATAGCCTGAGACAGACGCTGGTGCATCCACAGTACAAGCTGGCATCGCCTTGAAGCTTAAGCCAAGGCCGTGCAAGCGGTGCCAAAGCGGCTCCATCCTTGTGCGGTGTGGACTCAGCCCAGGCTCCTTCCCCTTGGCCCAGCCTCCAGAGGCAGCGGAGGGAGGGAGGAGGAGGAGGAGGAGGAGGAGGGCTGGCCCGGGAAGCGGCGTCTGCGAGTGCGCAGCCTTCCGAGGAAGCCCGGAGCCAGGAGAGCGGCCGAGGGGGCCTGTCTTATCCGTAGGAGAGGAGCCTTCGAGGGGAAGGAAGGGGGCCCAGCGCCAGGAGACCCTCCATGGGCCGGGGGATGCCTCGCGTGGGGAGCCCACCTTCCCCGCCCAGCGCCTGGTGAGCCCGCCCGCCTCCCTGCCTCCCTCCCTTCCTCCCTTTTGTTCTCCCCGCTTTACGTTCAACCCTTTCCTCTCCTTTTTTTCCTCTCCTTGATGCTTTATTTCCCTGCTCATCCTATGAAGAGAGGTAATCCTTGTCTTCCTCCTCCTCTTCCTCCCTTGGGGCCTCTTTTCCTCCACCCACACCCCCTTTTCCTCTCCTTTTCCTCCTTCCTTCCTTGTTTCCCTCCGTCCCTCCCCTCGCCCATTTCCTCTCTCTCTCCCTACACCTGGCCTTCCCCATTCGGACCCCTTTCCCCCCATAGATACGGAGGAGGGAGGGATTTGCCCTTGATCTGTTTTTCCGCCTCCACCTTTTCTTTCTCCATCCCCCTTTCCTTCTCTCCAGCCCTCTCTCCCTTTTGTGCTCACCACCCTCTGTGTTGACCAAGGCTTCTATAGCCGGAGCCACTGGGTTGCTGTGAGTTTTCCGGGCTGTCTGGCCATGTTCCAGAAGTATTCCTCCTGAGTGTTATCGAAGGCTTTCATGACCAGGATCACAGGGTTGTTGTATGTCTTTCAGGCTGTGTGGCCATGTTCCAGAAGTATTCTCTCCTGACGTTTCGCCCACAACCTCTGAGGATGCCTGCCATAGATGTGGGCAAAACATCAGGAGAGAATACTTCTGGAACATGGCCACACAGCCCGAAAGACATACAACAACTCTATTACTCCTGACGTTTCGCCCACACCTGTGTCAGGCATCCTCAGAGGTTGTGAGGTCTGTTGGAAACTAAGCAAGTGAGGTTTATTTATCTGTGGAATGATGTCAAGGATGGGAGAAAGAACTCTGGTCTGTGAATGTTGCAATTGGCCAGCTTGATTAGCATTGAATAGCTTTGCAGCTTCAAAGACTGGCTACTTTCTGACTGGGGGAACACCTCCTGACAAATTATGTCCAGGGTGGAGAAAGAGCTATTGTGTTGTCGAAGGCTTTCATGGCCAGGATCACAAGGTTGTTGTATGTTTTCCAGGCTGTATGGCCATGTTCCAGAAGTATTCTCTCCTGACGTTTCGCCCACATCTATGGCAGGCATCCTCAGAGGTTGTGAGGTATAAAAACTATTCTCTGTCAATGTTGTAATAGGCCACCTTGGTTAGCATTGAATGGCCTTGCAACTTCAAAGCCTGTTAGCTGGCCCTGTCTGGAATTCCTCTGTTTTCAGAGTGTTGTTCTTTATTTACTGTCCTGATTTTAGAGTTGTTTTTTTAATACTGGCAGCCAGATTTTGTTTATTTTCATGGTTTCCTCCTTTCTGTTGAAATTGTCAACATGCTTATGGATTTCAACAGCTTCTCTGTGTAGTCTTGCCATGGTGGTTGTGGGAGTGGTCCAGCATTTCTGTGTTCTCAAATAATACGCTGTGTCCAGGTTGGTTCATTGGGTGCTCTGCTATGGCTGACTTCTCTGGCTGATTTAGTCTGCAGTGCCTTTCATGTTCCTTAATTTGTGTTTGGTCGATGCTGCTTTTGGTGGTCCCTATGTAGGCTTGTCCACAGCTGCATGGTATACTGTAGACTCCTGCAGAGGTGAGAGGACATGAAACAATCAGGGCCAGCTAACACCTTTCAACAAAGGAATCCCCCAGACTTTGAAACTGCAAGACCATTCAATGGTAATCAAGGTGATAAATTGCAACATTCACACTTGCCTCCAACAGACAAGAGTAGTTTCTCCCACCCTGGACATTATTCCACAGATATATAAACCCCATTTGTCTAGTTTCCAACAGACCTCACAATCTCTGAGGATGCCTGCCATAGATGCAGGCGAAATGTCAGGAGAGAATGCTTCTGGAACATGGCAATACAGCCCAGAAAGCTCATAGCAACCCAGTGATTCTGGCCATGAAAGCCTTTGACAACATATATAACTTTGTCTCCAGAGTTGTAGTTCAATGCTCAAACCACAAACTACACTGGCTCTTTTTAATATAATTTAGGAACATAAAAAGCATTACATATGACTGTATTTGGCACTACTATGTTTGATACGTTACATGTATTTTTCCTGTGAAAGTAATAAGTGTATAAAAAGATCAATAACTGCAGTGATGTGAGAAACTACTTCCTGCATATTTTTTTAGAAATGACGCAAGGGAAGAAAATATAGGAATATCTCAACTTAACTATTTTAATTCTTAAGGGGAATATTCTTTAATCAGTTTCTATTTTAATCCAGGAAAATA
Source organism: Anolis carolinensis (assembly GCF_035594765.1). Lineage (NCBI taxonomy): Eukaryota > Metazoa > Chordata > Lepidosauria > Squamata > Anolidae > Anolis > Anolis carolinensis. The sequence continues at coordinate 8,143,161 of NC_085846.1, forward strand.
TGCTTTGAAAAAAGGAGGTAAATAGTTTTGTTTTTTCCAGCTTTTCACCCCAGCCCTTCACATTTTTAGTCAAGACACTGTGTTCATTGTCAGGAAATAATGCTACTGGAGCATGGCTAGACAATCCAGAAAACTCACAGCAACCCAGTCACTACCCACTCTTATGGAGGTTGAAGTCCAAAACACCTGGAGGGCCAAAGTTTGCCCATGTTTGCTTTAACCCACATTCGTGACCCCCTTTTTCTCTCTGCAGACGCTGGCCATGGATTCCAGCCCCCCGACTCCGGACCCCGGGGGCCCGCGGAGGGACTTTGCGGCCCCTGCCTCCGAACCGGGACCCCCGTCCTTCGAATGGCTGCTGGGGCGTCTGGGGGCCGGGGGACGGCGCCAGCGTCTGCTGCTGGCCCTGAGCTGCCTGCCCTGCCTCCTCCTGGGACTGGGGGACGGCTCGGACGCCCTCTTCACCCTGACGCCCCCCAGGCGCTGCAGGGACCCCAACGGCACCCGCCTGCCCGAAAACGTGACCTGCCAAGACACCCATTGCCCAAACTGGGAGTACGGAGGGCTCCCAGCGCTCACCAGCAACCCAGTCACCGAGGTGAGAAACAGAGATGGGAGAGACCCCAGGGGACATACCATCCCAGCCCTTACCATACAGCAAAACACAATCAAAGCCCTCCCGACAGAAGGCCATCCAGCCTCTGCTTAAAAACCTCCGGAGAAGGAGATTCCATTACATTTCGAGACAGCAGCATATTCTATTTATTTATTTACAATATTTATATTCTGCCCTTCTTTCTCACCCCGAAGGGGACTCAGGGCGGATCACACTGTACACATATAGGGCAAACATTCAATGCCATATAACTTAGAACAGAGACAGACGCAGAGGCAATTTAAACCTTCTCCAGCTTCCAGCTTCCTGAGGGTGTGCTTTTGATTCCAGCCACAGGGGGAGCAGCTGCTTCATCATCCACTGCGACAGCAACTTCCTCATTCCAACGGCAACTGGATGATTTTTATGGTGTCGTAAATTAGCCTCCCCACATATAAGTGGTACCTAAATTTCCTACTTGATAGTTGCAACTATCTTTCGGGTTGCTTAGGTCAGCAAAGAGCAGGGGCTATATTTCATTTTTAATTGTTGGGTGCTGGCCTCGAACTCATGACCTCTTGGTCAGAGTGATTTATTGCAGCTGTCTGCTAACCAGCCTGCGCCACAGCTCAGCCCCTTATATTATTGATGTACTCTGATTGTTGTCTATGTGATTTTAATACGTTGTAAGCCGCTTTGGGTCCCGTGAGGGAGAAAGGTAAAGGTAAAGGTTTTTCTCTGATGTTAAGTCCAGTCGTGACTGACTGGGGGTTGGCGCTCATCTCCATTTCTAAGCCGAAGAGCCGGCGTTGTCCGTAGACACCTCCAAGGTCATGTGGCATGTTTTCGAACTGCTAGGTTGGCAGGAGTGAGGGAGAAAAGTGGGATATAAATAAATATTTTATTATTATTATTATTATTATTATTATTATCATCATCATCATCATCATTATTATTATTATTATTATTATTATTATTATTATTCACCTTCTCCCTCCATTTGAAGACGTCTCAGAAAGTGTCCAACTTATTGTCAGGAAGTTCTTCCTAAAGTTTAGGTGGAATCTGTTTTCCTGCATTTTGTATGCATTGCTCCGTGTCCACACGGCCATCTAACCCAGAATGTCAAGGCAGAATAACCCACATTATCTGCTTTGGTTTATCTGAGTCCACACTGCCATATATCCCAGTTCAAAGCAGATAATGTGGGACTTTATACAGCTGTGTGGAAGGGGCCTGAGTTACTTTGGATCCAACGCTATCTCTTTGGCAGGTTTACCTGTTGGGATTAAATTGATAAAGTACAAAGGACTGTATGTTGTCTTTTTGAGCTCCTTACAGGAAAGGTAAAGTTTGAGAAGTAATTGGGCACTCCTTCACCCCGCTGTTACATTCTTCCACTCCTACAGAGTGTGTTTAATCTTAAACAGTCACCAAACCAGTTTTTGGTGCTGGTTGCAGCTCTGGATTGGATGCAGTACTACTTATAAGGGCAGAGGAGGCTCCTAGCCGAGTGCAGAATCACTCTTATGATTAGGCAAGAGGAAGTCTAGGCCTCCTTGAAGGCGCTTCTCTAGTTTTACATAATATGTATATAATGGGTTTTGTAATACACGCAGCTCACCTATTTATTATTGTTTTTTGCATATCTCTGTGTCTGTATATATGTATAAAGAGTCTAACTGCCTGAAAGCATTGCATAATTAAAAAAAATGCAGGTGGATCAAAAAGTTTTGCCTCCTGTGTCATAAAAACGTTATGAATGCATATTTAACAGCAGAAGTTGCTACAGATCATAGCCTGAACTATCCTCTACACAAACTAATACTCAACATTGTCTGTGGCGCAGGCTGGTTAGCAGCCAGCTGCAATAAATCACTCTGACCAAGAGATCATGAGTTTGAGGCCAGCCTGTGTCAGGGTGAGCACCCAACAATTAAAAAGAAAATATAGCCCCTGCTCGTTGCTGACCTAAGCAATCCAAAAGATAGTTGCATCTATCAAGTAGGAAATTTAGGTATCACTTATATGTGGGGAGGCAAATTTACGACACCATAAAAATCATCCAGCCGCTGTTGGAATGAGGAAGTTGCCATCACAGTGGATGATGAAACAGCTGCTCCACCTGTGGCCGGAATCAAGCATACCCTTAGGAAGCTGGAGAAGGTTTAAATTGCCTCTGCGTCTGTCTCTGTCTCTGTTTTATGTTATATGGCATCGAATGTTTGCCTTATATGTGTACAATGTGATCTGCCCTGAGTCCCCTTCGGGGTGAGAAGGACGGAATGTAAATACCGTAAATAAATAAATAAATTTGCACCATCGTTTAACCCAGGCATCAAAACCATTTTGGAAGAAATCATGGTCTTGCTTTGTGACCCATGATTTTAAAGTTGTTTTATTGCCATTCAAGTCATTGAACCATGTAAGTTGTCTTTCAGAGGTCCAAACAGGTAAATTTCAGAAGGGGCCAAATCAGGGCTGTAGGGTGGGTGAGTCACTACTGACCAGCCCATTTTTGCAGTCGCCTGGATTGTGAGAAATGACGTGTGTGGGCGTGCATTATCGTGATGAAGCTTGATCAACAAACATCGTTTAGTGGTCTTATTGCCTCCTTAAGATTCGTAAGTGTCCTTACGTAGGTTTCGCTGTTGATTGTGGCACCTTGTTGCAGAAAATCAACAAGAGTAACACCCTGTGTGTCCCAAAACACTATTGTCATAATCTTCTGTGCTGATCTGGTAGACCTGAATTTCTTGGGACATGGAGAACCACTGTCAGTAGTGCCTCACCCACCCTACAGCCTACGTGGTTTCGGATTCAACGACTTGGATGATGTTAAAACAGCTTTAAAATCATAGGATACGAAGCAAGACCCTGAATTTTTCCAAAATGGTTTTGATGCCTGGGTTAAACAGTGGCACAAAGATGTACAAATTGATGGTGACTATATTGAAGGGTAGTTTTGTGTAGAGGATAGTTTAGGGTATGATCTGTAGCGACTTCTGATGTTATTTATTTATATATTTATTTGTGACATTTATATCCCGCCCTTCTCACCCCGAAGGGGACTCAGGGTGGCTTACAATTTATATGTACATACATTATATTAATTAGCATAGCACAATGTAAGCATTATATATTACTATATTGTACTGCACAGTGTTCTGTCACTTATCACTGGGGTTAGGTTCCAGGACCACCCGCAATAAGTGAAAATCCGCAAAGTATGGACACTATATTTATTTTAATATTTATACATTCTTTTAGTAGTTATACACTATTCTAAGTCTTTATCAACCAACCGTGTGTTGATAAATCGCCTTCTTCTCCTCCTGTTGCCACTTGGGCTCCTTTTCTCTCTTCGGCTTCTCCTTCCTCCCTTCCTTAGCCTGTAAATTGTAATTTTTTATAATTTATAATAGTCTTTTAGAGTTTATTGAAAAACCGCGAAACAGCGAATCCGCGAAAAGTGAACCGCGAAGTAGTGAGGGGAACACTTTCACTATACTGCAATATTATTAGTAATATTACATGTAGTAAATAATATACAATTATAATAGTGTTTTATTATTATTTAGTATTATTTATATTGTACAGTATTACATTATAATATTATTTATTTATTTATTTATTTAATACATTTATATCCCGTCCTCCTCACCCCGAAGAGGACTCAGAGCAGCTTACAAATTAAATTTACATACAATATTATATTATTAGCATAGCACAATACTGGCAATAAATTACTATATTGTACTATATAAATACATTGTAATATTATTAGTAATAATAATAATAATCAATATTATATGTATATACAATAATATATTATTAGTAAAGCATAATATTAGTATTATATATTATTACAGTAGAGTCTCACTTATCCAAGCCTCGCTTATCCAACGCATTTTTGTAGTCAATGTTTTCAATGTATCGTGATATTTTGGTGCTAAATTCGTAAATACAGTAATTACAACATAACATTACTGCGTATTGAACTACTTTTTCTGTCAAATTTGTTGTATAACATGAAGTTTTGGTGCTTAATTTGTAATATCACAACCTAATTTGATGTTTAATAGGCTTTTCCTTAATCCCTCATTATCCAAGTTATTCGCTTATCCAAGTTTCTGCCGGCCCGTTTAGCTTGGATAGGTGAGACTCTATTGTATATCACTATATTGCAATATTATTAGTTTTGTTTTGTTTTTTTTGTGTCAGGAGCAACCGGAGTTGCTTCTGGAGTGAGAGAATTGGCCGTCTGCAAGGACGTTGCCCAGGGGACGCCCGGATGTTTTTTGATGTTTTACCATCCTTGTGGGAGGCTAATATTATTAGTAATATTACATGTGGTAAATAATACACAATTATAATAGTGTATTATTATTATTTATTATTATTATATTGTACAGTATTACATTATATTAATATTATACCGTGTTTCCCCGAAAATAAGACAGTGTCTTATATTAATTTTTGCTCCCAAAGATGCACTAGGTCTTATTTTCGGGGGATGTCTTATTTTTCCATGAAGAAGAATTCACATTTATTATTGAACAAAAAATGAACATTTATTATATACTGTACAATAGTTGTCATCACAAACCAGCATAACCAGACAAACTGAATCCTATCAAGAATTTCTTGTTACTACCAATATTTCCATGTACAACACTCTATGATACATACATTTACCAAACCTGCATGCTCTGGTGTTCTGTTTGGCGGGCATGCTTACAAACAAAAACTTTGCTAGGTCTTACTTTCGGGGGAGGCGTTATATTTAGCAATTCAGCAAAACCTCTACTAGGTCTTATTTTCTGGGGATGTCTTATTTTAGGGGAAACAGGGTATGTATATACAGTAATATATTATTAATATAGCAAAATATTAGTATTATATATTATTATATAATTATTATTATACCTGACTTCTACTGTTATATATTCATTCATAACATTTTTATGACACAGAAGGCAAAACTTTTTGACATACCCTTGTTTGTGTGTGTGTGTATACATATATACCATTTAGCAAAATGAGGCAGTCAACTCAGGGAACAGATTTAGGGAGACCCAAGATAACAATAGATGGTTACTTTGTCATCTTATTTTTGCTGCCAGGAAATAGCTTGCTATCTGTTTTTCTCTATATAGTTAGCCTTCCCCATTTGCTGGGGTTACGGGCACAGGACCCCCATGAAAAAGAGAAAAACCACGAATGAAAAAACTTGTATTTTTTCAACCTTAGAAAACACTTCTCTAGGAATTGCTAGGTCTTCCAGCACAACTCTGTAATTGACTTCTGCTGGAATGGAGCCATGGAATTGTATTGGCGGACCTTGAGGTGATATATTTAAATTAAATGAATGAATATAATCAAAGTCAAGACTGCAATGGGGGGAGGATGAATATAACTCATGCTTCCGGTCCTGTGTGTTTCTTTAGTGGTCCTTGGATTGCTCTCGCGCCTGGGTCGTCCCCTTGGAGCAGCTCTGTTTCCTCCTGGGCTTTGCAGCGGGGTCCCTTCTTTTGGGTCACCTGGCAGACAGGTAAGGCTGTTTTGGGGATATTGCTGGGATTAGGGGCAGCAACAAAAGTAGGAGAAAAAGTCAAGATTGTCAGCTTAAAGTTTTTCAGAACATGGCAGTGTAGTTATATAGCAGGCATGGGCCAACTTGGGTCCTCCAGGTGTTTTGGACTTCAACTCCCAGCATTCCTAACAGCCTCAGGCCCCTTCCTTTTGCCCCTCAGCCGCTTAAGCTTAAGGTTTGCTTCTTGTACCGGAAAAAAGTGCAGGTAGTGTCAGGACCCAGGCTGCAGAGCACCAATAACCATGCACAGAGACCAGAATCTATCTAATATCTTTATTAAAGGAATATATAAAGTCAATAAAAACAAGTGAAGAATATAGTTCAGAAGTAGACCTTTCAGGAAAGGTCAAATATAGTCCAGGAAATCAATGTCCAATATGAGATATTAGAGTCCAAAGTTATAATCCAATAACCGAAACACACACTTGCCGAGCAAGTGTGGGGAAATGACAGGGTCCTTTAGTCCAATGGAGCTTGACAACAAGGCTGGAAAACAAACTAGATTCTTGGCAAACAAGACTTGATACGAGGCAACAAGAAGCAAAAAGCAAGAACAAGGTCCGTGGCGAGGTCCGGGGAACAAGGCAGGCTTGGAACTAGAACAAGGTCCGTGGCAAGGTCCTGGAAACAAGGAACTGGAGTAGCGTAGTCCACACACAATCTCACTCCTGAAGCTGACGAATTGACTCCGCAAGGATCTCCTTGCGGGTAAACACCTATATAGGATCTTGTTTTCCCACCAAGGAACACTTTCCCTGGGGAACAAGAAGTGAAACCCAGACTGTGTCCAGATGCATGACTCCTTAAGATTTCCCAAGGGAAACAGGCTTAATCAGCTAATTGTCTGGCAGCGATTCTGGCGCTTCGGCGATTCGCCTCCCTAGCGCCTCTATCTATTATAATTATCCTTACAAGAGAACGGGGGAGAATTCTGCCCAAGGCTTGTTTGGCTGACTTCTTGAGGGCAAACATCCTGCAGGTGCAGGGGCTCCAATTCTGGCTGAATCGGTGGGAAACCCAAGTTCTCCTCTTCGTCTGCCACAATAGTACTAGGAACGGGACTACATGGCCCATGAGACATCACAGGTAGGCAGCTCAGAACAGAAAGCAAGGAACAAGAGAAGAGTCAGTGGGGTAACTTTGTGTGTCTCTTGTCCTCAGCGTGGGCCGGCGCAGCACTCTCCTGTTAGCCTTGGCACTCGGCTGCCCCGCGGGCATCTTGGCGGCGTTTGCGGCCTCTCCTTCGGTGTTCATGCTGGGCCGTTGCCTTTGGGGAGCGATGCTGGGAGGCATGCAGCTTGCCCTCTACCTTAGCCGTGAGTATTCCCTTTGCACCTTCACCACACAACGAAGATTTTTTATATACTGCAGTAGCATTGCTTGGAAAGAAAGACTATTCAGCTGGGGTTCGGTGGAATGATGTCCATCTGTGCTAAAACCTTATTTCACTTGGCATTTGGGACAACCCACTTTGTACCTCTTTCAACTTCAAGAAGGTTGATATCACAGGTATATACATTCATATGGGAAGATTTAGTATGTGCAGAATCTCTGTGAATGATAGATAACTATTAATAAATATTTAATGTATACTACTACAGTAGAGTCTCACTTATCCAAGCTAAACTGGCCGGCAGAAGCTTGGATAAGCGAATATCTTGGATAATAAGGAGGAACTAAGGAAAAGCCTATTAAACATCAAATTACTAATATTATAATATATTGTATATACATGTAATAAATAATAATAATAATATTATGATGTAATACAGTGTAATAATAATTATAATTCACTATTATAATTGTATATTTATATTACATGCAATATTACTAATAATATTGCAATATAGTTGTGCAATGTAATACATTGTATGTATATATACAGTAGAGTCTCACTTATCCAAGCTAAACGGGCCAGGAGAACCTTGGAAAAGCGAATATCTTGGATAATAAGGAGGGATTAAGGAAAAGCCTATTAAACATCAAATTAGGTTATGATTTTACAAATTAAGCACCAAAACATCATGTTGCACAACAAATTTGACAGAAAAAGTAGTTCAATACGCAGTAATGTTATGTTGTAATTACTATATTTACGAATTTATTTATTTATTTATTGCAACATTTATATCCCGCCCTTCTCATCTGAGAGGGGACTCAGGGCGGCTTACAATAAACACACATATAAAAATTATACAATACAATATAAATCAGATTAAAAATTATTAACTTACATCAACATTCATAAAAACATTCTAAAATACAAATGGGTGTGTTCAAGTACCAATTTAGCACCAAAATATCACAGTATATTGAAAACATTGACTACAGAAATGGCTTGGATAATCCAGAGGCTTGGATAAGCGAGGCTTGGATAAGTGAGACTCTACTGTATTTATTTATTACAGTGATTCCTAAAGTGGACGCTACCGCCCCCTGGTGGGCGCTTCAGTGATCCAGGGGGGCGGTGATGGCCACATGTGCATTTGCCATATACATTAATACATATATCTTTCTGTTTAATTGCTATTTAAAAAATTAAAAATTAATTTCTAGGGGATGCTGAGTAATATTTTTTCTGTAAAGGGGGTGGTAGGCCAAATAAGTTTGGGAACCACTGATTTATTTTATTTATCTATAGTGTCAGAAGCGAATTGAGAATACAGTTATAATGTATAGAAAAACCACAAACAAACTTAAAAACTTGGCATTATACTAAATTTCCTTTGAGCAGAAGCTGGCTACTTGGAGTGGCTCTGGTGTTGCTGTGAGAAGGTTCTCTATTGTGTATGTGGCAGGGCCTAGATTGCATTGTAGTCGGTGGTCTATGGTTTGCTCTTCTCTGCATTCGTATGTCGTGGACTCCACTTTGTAGCCCAATTTCTTAAGATTGGCTCTGCATCTTGTGCTGCCAGAGCGTAGTCTGTTCAACACCTTTCAATTCGTCCAGTATTCTATGTGCCCAGGAGGGAGATTCTCATCCGGTATCAGCCACTGATTGAAGTTCCAGGTTTTAGCCTGCCACTTTTGGACTCATGCTTGCTGAGGTGTTCCTACGAGAATCTTTGTACATCTTGGGGAGTTGTAACTTAATTTAAGGCGTTGGCATGCTGGCTGATATCCAAACAGAGAATGGACCAGAGATGTCACTGCCTTGATCTTTTCATTACATGCTACTACTTCCATGCAGATATCAGGTGGTGCAATACTGGCTAAAACAGTATAATTTCTCCAGTGGACTGGGGCGTAGACATCTTGTTATAATGCGGCATGTCTCATTAAGGGCTACATCCACTGTTTTTATGTCGTGAGATGTATTCCACACTGAGCATGTATATTCAGCAGCAGAGTAGCAAAGTGCAAGGGCAGGCCCTTTCCTTTTCCTTCTCAGCCCCTTAATTCTAAAAGGAAGGGGCCGGAGGCTGTTAGGAATTGTGGGAGTTGAAGTCCAAAACACATGGAAAGCCAGAGTTGCCCATGCCTGGGATAGACTGTAAATATTCCTTACAGATTTGAAATATTCTTCTCATCACCTGTTTGTTTACACAAAGGCTGGCCATATAATGCAGTTCGAATTGTGTGTTATTCCAGGCTCAGACTCTCTGTTTCTATCACCTTTGTGGCCAGCCTTTCCAGCAAGAAAACCTGAGATTGTTATGAGGATCTCAGTGCTTCTTGCAGAAGAGGCGAGCCACACTGATGATTGAGATAGGAAGCATATAAGGACAATGTGTTGTCGAAGGCATACAACAGGGTTGTTGTATGTCTTTCGGGCTGTGTGGCCATGTTCCAGAAGTATTCTCTCCTGACGTTTCGCCCACATCTATGGCAGGCATCCTCAGAGGTTGTGAGGTATGGATAAACTAAGTAAGGAAAGGAAAGAATAAGGAAATCAGCCATATCAGAGCACTTGATGAACCAGCCTGGACACAGTATATTATTAGAGAACACAGAAATGCTTGACCACTCCAACAACTATCATGTCAGACTACACAGAGAAGCCATTGAAATCCACAAGCATGTGGACAACTTCAACAGAAAGGAAGAAACCATAAAAATAAACAAAATCTGGCGACCAGTATTACAGAACTCTAAAATCAAAACAGTAGATGGGAACCAACACTCTGCGGGCAGAGGACAACTATGACTGAACAAAGGATGCCCCCAGGCAAGAGACAAAAACCTTTCCAATGCTAATTAGGGTGATTAACTGAAACATTAATGCTGGCTCCCAGTGACAAAGGACTCTTACCACACCCCAGACTCTACACAGATATATATTCTTTCCTTTCCTTACTTAGTTTATCCATACCTCACAACCTCTGAGGATGCCTGCCATAGATGTGGGTGAAACGTCAGGAGAGAATACTTCTGGAACATGGCCACACAGCCCGAAAGACATACAACAACCCATATAAGGACAGTTTGGAACAGGAAAGAATTATAAAATTAAAGGCTAGTTAAAGGCTCAATTTTGTTTCCTCTCCCTGTTTTTTTTAAAGGCTTGGAGCTGTGCTGTCCTCCACAGAGGCTGCCGGTGGCCATGGCAGGAGACCTTCTCATGGTGGGAGGCCACTTTCTACTTTTAGGGTTGGCATTGGCTTGCGGAAGTTGGCGGGTCCTTCAAGGCGTGATGTCTTCTGGGCTTGGGCTTTGCCTGCTGTATGGGTAAGTTATGTTGCATTGCAAACATCTCCCCAAGTCCAATCCCCTCCCACTAATTTTATCTGTGAGCTGCCTCAGGTCCCAATTCAGAAGAAAGGTGGCCTATAAATAAAAATAATATCTCACCATTGTTCAAGGTTGAAGGGAGTTGTTGCCCATCTCCAGTCTAGAAGTTGTCTGCTTGCCTTGTTGGCAGATTGTTAAGGTCTGTCTGTCTCCCTGATTCCCTCCCCTTCACCATCCTGTCCTAGATGTCCTGGATTTTACCCCGAATCTCCCCGTTGGCTCCTGGCCACTCGCCGCACAGCTCAGGCCAAGGAGATTTTGATCGATCTGGCCCAAGGAGGGGGTGCCCAGGAATCGGAAGCTCAAGAGGCATTAACAGGTAGGTTTTGGGAAATACCAAAGCACCTTTAAGTCAAAATAAGTTGACCTACAATCATAGAATCATACAGTTGGAAAAGCTTGGCTTCCAGACCTTTTGGTTGCCCTTCTCTGGACACGTTTCAGCTTCTTGAATTGTTATTTATTTTATTTATTTATTTACAGTATTTATATTATGCCCTTCTCACCCCGAAGGGAACTCAGGGCGGATTACAATGAACACATATATGGCAAACATTAAATGCCAACAGACAAACAAGATACAGTAGACAGACTCGGAGGCATTTTAAACATTTTTCCAGCTTCACGATTCCGGCCACAGGGGGAGCTGTTGCTCCCCCGTCCAGTAGTGGCTGTACTTCCTCATTCCTTTCCTCGTGTTTTGCTGGCAGTTTTATGGTGTTGTAAATTAGTTAAATTAGCCTCCCGCATAAAGCGTCCCTAAATTTCCCTAATTGACAGATGCAACTGTCTTTCGGGGCTACATAGATCAACAGCAAGCCGGGGCTATTAATGGTCGGGGGCTTAACCCGACCCGGGCTTCGAACTCATGACCTCTCGGTCAGTAGTGATTAATTGCAGCTGGTTACTAGCCAGCTGCGCCACAGCCCGGCCCCTGTTATGCCCAGAACTGGACACAGAGGTATTTATTTCAAGGTACAGTAGAGTCTCACTTATCCAACACTCGCTTATCCAACATTCTGGATTATCCAACGCATTTTTGTAGTCAATGTTTTCAATACATCATGATATTTTGGTGCTAAATTCGTAAATACAGTAATTACTACATGGCATTAAGTAGCATTGAACTACTTTTTCTGTCAAATTTGTTGTTAAACATGAAGTTTTGGTGTTTAATTTGTAAAATCATAACCTAATTTAATGTTTAATAGGCTTTTCCTTAATCTCTCCTTATTATTCAACATATTCGCTTATCCAACGATCTGCCGGCCCGTTTACGTTGGATAAGCGAGACTCTACTGTATATCTAACCAATGTAGAATAGAGTGGGATTAGGACTTTCCAAAATAAGTTGACCTACAATCATAGAGTTGGAAAGGCTTGGCTTCCAGACCTTTTGGTTGCCCTTCTCTGGACACGTTTCAGCTTCTTGAATTGTTATACCCAGAACTGGACACAGAGTTATTTATTCCAAGGTAGGTCTGACCAAAATAGAGTGGGATGAGGACTTTCCTTGATTTGGACACGACTGTTGTTGATGCGGTCTAGAATCGCATTGGCCTTTTTAGCTGCTGCATCACATTCTTGACTCATGCCCAGATTCCTAGGTGTCATCCATTCTATACCTGTGCAATTCATTTATTCTGCCTAAGTATAGCACCATATGTTTTCCCTGTTGAGATTCATTTTTGTAGTTTTGGCTCAGCTTTTGGACTCCAACTCCCACCATTCCTAACAGCCTCGGGCCCTTTCCTTTTGCCCCTCAGCCGCTTAAGCGGCTGAGGGGCAAAAGGAAAGGGCCCGAGGCTGTTAGGAATGGTGGGAGTTGGAGTCCAAAACACCTGGAGGGCTGAAGTTTGTCCATGCCTGATATATTAAATAATGTTGGCATGGTTGTTGGAGGTATTCTGAAGGTCTATGGGTTTATCATCTTTGTCGCCTGTGGCTTTTCATGTCAATTCTGGAAGGCCATCCCTTCTCTTCTTCATGCCTTTTCCTTCTGTCTCCTCAATTCTGCATCTTCTCTTTGGAAGAACTGGACAACGCCTGCCATCTCCCCGCTGCGGCCCAGATCTCCCTCCGCGCTGTCCTCTCCTGCAGAAACATCTGGAAAAACATCCTCATCCTTGGTTTTACCACGTAAGTGGCTCCTGACATGATGTCCCTCGAAAGCAGACATTTCAGGGCAGGGCGGAACACGAGATGATACAAAAGGAGAAAATCCTTCAAAGTGGCAGGGAGGGGGCTTAGGGCTGAGAAAAGTCAGGTCAGGGGATTCTGGGAGTTGTTGTCAATTAATATTTTTGCCAAATTCCTGAGCAGTGAACCACAACTTATTATTATTATTATTATTATTATTATTATTATTATTATTATTATTATTTACAGTATTGATAGTCCTCCCTTCTCACCCCAAAGGGGACTCAGGGCGGATCACAATGTACATATACATGGCAAACATTCAATGCCATTAGACATACAACATATTATTATTATTATTATTATTATTATTATTATTATTATTATTATTATTATTTACAGTATTTATATTCTGCCCTTCTCACCCCGAAGGGGAGTCAGGGTGGATCACAATGTACATATACATGGCAAACATTCATTAGACATACAACATATAGACAGACACAGAGGCAATTTAACATTTTCCAGCTTTCGGCTTCCTGAGAGTATGCTCGATTTCGGCCACAGGGGGGAGCTGCCGCTTCACTGTCCACTTGTGACACCAAGTTTTTGATGGAGTACTTCCTCATTCTTTCACATGCTGCTGGAAGGTTTTATGGTGTCGTAAATTAGTTAAATTAGTCTCCCTGCATAAAGCAGTACCTAAATTTCCTACTCAACAGGTGCAACTGTCTTTCAGGCTGCATAGTTCAACAGCGAGCTAGACTATTAATGGTCAGGAGCTTACAACGACCCGGGCTGGCTTCGAACTCATGACCTCTTGGTCAGTCGTGATTTATTGCAGCTGGCTACTAATCAGCTGTGCCACATAACAACAACAACAACAACAACAACAACAACAACAACAACAACAACACATAAGTTTTGGAACACAATACACCAGCCCTCACAGTTGAGGAGAAGAAAAAAGTTTGGATTATTGATGTCGCCATACCAGGTGACAGTCGAATCAACGAAAAACAACAGGAAAAACTCAGCCGTTATCAGGACCTCAAAATCGAACTTCAAAGGCTGTGGCATAAACCAGTGCAGGTGGTCCCAATGGTAATCGGCACACTGGGTGCCATGCCAAAAGATCCCAGCTGGCATTTGGAAACAATACACATTGACAAAATCACGATCTGTCAACTGCAAAAAGACCGCATTACTTGGATCTATGCGCATAATTTGAAAATACATCACGCAGTCTTAAATGCTTGGGAAGTATTCAACTTGTGATTTTGTGATACGAAATCCAACATATACATTTACTGTGTCATACTGTGTGTCAGTAAAATAATAAGTATGATTGATTAGCCCTTAGGCCATATCACAATACCAAACCAAATGACAAGGATTGATATGACTTGATTACACTCTACATAGTAAGTTAAACAAAACTCTTATAACAATACAGTAAATAAATATGATAAAACTGAATATATACATTAGCAACTGAATATATACATTAGCGGGAGAGCAAGCCAGCTACAATTAACTGCAATGAATCACTCTGACCAGGAGGTCATGAGTTCAAGGCCCCTCGGAGCCTATGTTTGTTTGTCTTTGTTCTATGTTAAAAAGGCATTGAATGTTTGTAATGTGATCCGCCCTGAGTCCCCTGCGGGGTGAGAAGGGCGGAATATAAATGCTGTAAATAAATAAATAAATAAATAAATATTTCCTTATCACCCCTACAATTTACCTCTTCTAGGTTTTGTAAATAAACAGGTGAAAACTAAATACTGAACTGTGCCATACATTGCTTTTTGGTCTCTGCCCCTTCCTCCTCTCCATCCTTCCGGCTGCAGATTCATTGCCCACGCCATCTGCCACTGTTACCAGCTCGCTTGGGATTCCCTGGAGGACCCACACGCCAAGTTCTACCTCTCCTACCTGCTGTCGACCGGCAGTGCGGGCCTGGCCTGCCTCTTCCTGTGCCTGAGCGTGGACCGGTACGGGCGCCGAGGGATCCTCCTCCTGACCACCACGCTGACCGGCATTGCCTCCCTGATCCTGCTGGGCCTCGGAGAGTGTAAGCAGGACTGGGCATTGGGCATTGGGCCCACATCCCAGCAGGCTGGACGGAGATTTGAGTTGCATCTGCACCATAGAATTAATGCGGTTACTACCTCTGGCAAGTCCAGCCCCACTCAAACCACCCTTGACAATGCTAACAATCGAAAGCGGTCATGACTAGAAGATATTTCTTTGATTCTTTCCCAATTTCGATTCCTTATTGTGCAAAAAGAAATGTGGTGGTTTGGTTTGGTTTTCAATATCAGAGCAACACAAAATGTTGTTCTGATATTTGAAAGAAGAAACAACACATTCTGAATGGTGCTAGGAGAATTCTCTAGCGGCCACAGTACTGTATTTCTTCCATTCTAAGACACCCATATAAATATCTCTAAAAACTGGGTGCACCTTGGAATCGTAGGTGAGATAGATGGATGGATGGATGAATGGACGGACAGTCAGTCAGTCAGTCAGTCAGTCATTTTTGGTGATATTGAAATTAATGAGCATCTTAGAAGCAAGGAAATACAGTAGATGGGCAGCCACCTATAGCCTATAGACCGCCAACAGAATTTGGCAACAAATTCTGTTGATTATACCTTTTTTCTGTATCACCAACAGAAACAAACCTATCTATGTATCTCACCTGCAATTCCAATGTGCACCCCATTTGCATTCCTTGAAGTATGCTTTACACTATTATTATTTATAGTGTCTGAAGCGAATTGACAATACAGTTATAATGTATAGAAAAATCACAAAGTTAAAAACTTGGCATTATACTAAATTTCCTTTGAGCAGAAGCTGGCCACTTGGAGTGCCTCTGGTGTAGCTGTAGGAAGATCCTCCTTTGTGCATGTGGCAGGGCTCAGGCTGCATTGTAGTCGGTGGTTTGTAGTTTGCTCTTCTCCACACTTGTATGTTGTGGACTCCACCTTGTAGCCCCATTTCTGTGTGTCCAGGAGGGAGTTTCTCATCCGGTATCAGCCACTGATTAAGGTGCTGGGTTTTAGCCTGCCACTTTTGGACTTTTGCTTGCTCAGGTGTTCCTGCGAGTATCTCTGTAGACCTTAGAAAATAGTTATAGTTTGTGGAAAATTCAACTCCATCATTATATCTTCCAGGTGTTTCTAAGAAGCTCATAGTAGGTCTTGAAGCTAATAGTTTTTCCACATTTCTTCTGCTCAAAGCCAAATCTACCCAACAATATGGATGTTCACTGTAGTTGTTGTACTGCGAAAACCACCTCTTGAGTATTATAGTCTAAGGAAATCTTATGAGATTTGTGGGGCTGCCATAAGTCGACAGGAGAGAGCTCATCACCAGTGAAAGTTCTGTCCTTCGCCTTGCATTTGTCTTAATCCCCCTTTGAAAGCCGTCTTAAAAAGGTGGCAGCAAATTCTGTTAAGCCAATTATGGGCTGTGAGGAGGACTTTCTTTTCCCCGTCCTGAGCTCAAATACTTCCGTGGGATGATTCTCAAGTCCTAGTAATAAGAACCGGTGATTTCTCTGTGCCCGTTTTCTCAACACTCAGATTTATTAGATCTTTGATTATGAGGATCTTCTTTTATTGGCCTTTCTCTCCTTAAAAAAACCAACCAAACCCTAACCATGTGTTCACCTTTTGGGGAAGGCGTTCTAGTTTGTTTTGGTTGGCCTTTTCTGCATCATCCCAGAGTCTAAGAGCTGTAGAGTCAAGTGAATACATTAAGGACCATATGCCTCCCATCTCTGGAACATGGAGAACTTACTTTTGGGGACTACCAATTCCCAAAATTCTGGTTCAGCCCATTTCTATCCACATGTAGTTTAAAATACCTGTCTCCCTCTGTGTTGCAGATCTGAACAATGCTGCGCGGAGAACCTTCTCCATCCTGGGCCTTTTCTCTTCCCATGCGGCTGGCTCTCTCAGCATCTTCTTCGCCTCCGAGGTCATCCCCACCGTTATCAGGTCAGATACAAGGGATTTGGGGAGCTCTTGCGGGGCGCAGGAATAGAAATTATAGAGGAGAAGGATTGTAGTTTGACTACCTTGCTGTCAAGGTTATTTACCGTATATACTCGAGTATAAGCTGACGTGAATATAAGCCGAGGCACCTAATTTTACCACAAAAAAACTGGGATAACTTATTGACTTGAGCATAAGCTGAGGGTGGGAAATGCAGCAGCTACAGGTAAATTTCAAAATAAAAATAGATACCAATAAAATTTCATTAATCGAGGGATCAGTAGGTTAAATGTTTTTGAATATTTATCGTATTTCAAAGAAAAACAATAAACTAGCTCTATAAGTGGAAAAGTAGGGGCAACAAAAACAATATGGTATCAACAGTAACCTAATAATAATAATAATAAACTTCATTTGGATCCCACTCTGTCTCCCCATGGGGACTCAGGCCAGCTGCCAACATAGTAACAGGCAAACATTCAATGCCTATATAAACAATGCAGAGCTAGATATAAAACTATAATTATAGATTCTAATTTCACATATGCATTTTCCCCTGAAACATTTGCAAATCCCCTCTTCCCCTACAATAGTTGCAAGCCATATATATATATATATATATATATATATATATATATATATATATATATTCATTCATATCTGTCTAGACATGTGTATATATTTTTGTGTGTTCATTTCCCCCCTGTAATATTTGCAAGCCCTATATATAGGTAGGGAATAATATATTCTTATCTATCTAGACATCTCTCTTTATATAGATATTTGCAGAGACTTGCAAACATATGAGGGTAAATTCATATATAAAAATAATGTATATGTATGGCTACAGATACACAGGTACATGGATCTATATGTATAAAGGATTTGCAAAGACTTGCAAACATATGAGGGGAAATTCATATATAAAGTTAATGTAGATAGATAGATAGATAGATAGATAGATAGATAGATAGATAGATAGATACACACACATATAAAGGTACATAGAGATGGCAAAAGCTTGCAAGGGGTTAATGCCTATATATCTGTATTTATTTATATTTATTTATTTCAATTATTTATACCCCGCCATTCTCACCCGAGGGGACTCAGGGCAGCTTACAAGTGGCAATTGATGCCGTTACACTGATATACAATAAACTAAAATGATTAAAACAGTTAAAACAGTCAAACTCTGTAGGAGAGTTTAACAAATATTTCAGGGGAAAATGCTTTCATAAGATTAATGAATATATATTTTTCTTCCTCCTGACTTGCAAGGGTGTCTCTCTTTTCAAAACATTCCCTTGATTAAGAGCGAGGGAGGCTTTGCAAAAGTAAACACACTGATAAGGGAGAAGAAGAGAGAAATAGATTACATATTGCAAGCAATAGCCTGCAGGCTTCGTGCTGGCCTTGACCTTGACCCGATTATAAGCCGGGGGAGGCTTTTTCAACTCATAAATAAGGGCTGAAAAACTCGGCTTATCTTCGAATATATACGGTATGTCTTACCTTCTAATGTACCCTTTCTTGCACAGCTTATTTGGCTGAAACTCAAGTGCTGTTTGCCCCATTCCGTGTTCATTCTTCATATTGTTAATTGTCACACTAAAACGGCTGGGGTAGAAAAGGAAAGGGCCTGAGGCTGTTAGGAATGGTGGGAGTTGAAGTCCAAAACACCTGGAGGGCCCAAATTTGCCTATGCCTGGGATAAGGGATGCTCAACTCATTGATTGCTTTATAATAAGACAGAATTCATGTCACCATCCAGATGTTTTGGAGCTGTAACTCCCAACAGCGGTCAGGAATGCTCTTAATATTTGGAGGTTGAGATGATTCCACAGAATGAATAAACCCCACTCTCTTCTGCAGGGGCAAAGGCTTGGGCGTCATCCTGGCCTTGGCTTCGCTGGGCGGCCTGAGTGCGCCGGTGCTCCGCTTGCGAGAACAGCACGGCTCCTTCCTCGAACACATTGTGCTGGCCTCCCTCAACATCCTGGCCCTCCTCTGCCTGATGCTGCTCCCCGAGAGCAAGCGCAAGGCTCTTCCGGAAGGCCTCCGGGACGGAGAACTCTACCGGCGGCCATCCCTGCTCCGACGGACGGCGGGGAGTGAAGGACGGGATGCCGAAGGGGCCACCCGGAGGGACGACGTGCCCCTCCTCTCCACACCAAACCCCACCAGCTGATGCAGCCCACCATGCCTGCCTCGGGCCACCGTGCACGCCTCTGCCAAGCTGGTTTAGGGCTGCCTCCTGAACAAGGAGAAAGGACAAAGCCTTGGCGAATGTCTGTGCCGCTCCTGCGTTTCCATTTTCTGCTTGTGGTGTAACATGAGGAGACGCCCAACTTCTGCTTTAAGGTCTCAAGGAGTCCATGTCACCCCAGAAGCAGAAAACCAGAGCAGTGACCATTGCACAACAGACCCAAACTTCCCTTAATTTGGACTAGATCTGGACTGGGACCATACATCTCAGTCCCGTTTTTAAGGATGGAAGGTTAGAATGGCCTCAAAACGGCACACTTGTGCAATAAAGTCTAAAGTCTGCTTTCCCCAGCTGGGTGCCCTTCAGATGCATGGAGAGAACCGGGTTGAAGAAAGCAGTCTTAGATAAACTATTTATAATTCCTGTATCTCCTAGTTCTCTAGTCACTTCCTGATAGCTTTATTACAAACTGAGAAGTAAAGGTCAGAGAGGGAAGCTTTATGTGCTGGACGTCTGCCTGGCAGAAACATGCCAAGGTATAGGAACCATGGCAGGTGAGAAAGTGTTTGTGTTTTTGATTCAATACCTGTCAATTCTAGACGTTCGTGGCTGCTAGGCCCATCCCTCAGTTTTTTGGGGTCCCTTACAGTTTTATCAGATTCTTTTCCAGTCAGTTCCTATGTATTGTTGAGGGCTTTTATGGCCAGAATCATAGGGTTGTTGTGTGTTTTCCGGGCTTTATGGCCATGTTCCAGAAGTATTTTCTCCTGACGTTTTGCCCACATCTATGGCAGGCATCCTCAGAGATTGTGAGGTATATTGGAAAAACTAAGCAAGGAAGGTTTATATATCTGTGGGAGGTCCTTATTTACTGTTCTGATTTTAGAGTTCTTAAGAATTTTTAGTATTAAAAATATTAGTATTTAAAAACTCTAAAATCAGAACAGTAAATAAGGAACAACACTCTGAAAACAGAGGAATTCCAGACATGAATCAATCAGGGCCAGCTAATGACTGTGAACAAAGGATTCCCCCAGGCAAGAAGAAGCCAGGACATGAAACTTGTAAGGCCATTAAGGCCAATCAAGGTGATTAATTTTGACATTCACACTGGCCTCCAACAGCCAGAGTTCTTTCTCCCACTCTGGACCTTCCACGGATATATAAACCTTCCTTGCTTAGCTTTTCCAATATACCTCACAATCTCTGAGGATACCTGCCACGTATGTGGGCGAAACGTCAGAAAATACTTCTGGAACATGGCCAGACAACCCAGAAAACACACAACCACCCCAGTTCCTATGTAAATGGCCCACGCCACCCTTTGGGGAGATACAGCCCGCCCTCATCCATACAACGGACACTAGATGACCACCCCTTTGAATCACTTTGTAGCATAGCACCCATTTTACAGATTTTAAAAACAGGTCAAGCGGCACATTCAAAAATCCTTAGGTATTCTAATAAGGAAAAGGTCAAAGCTTTCAATCTATGCACGCCATGCCGACTTACTCATCATTTTGATAAATGTGTCTAGAAAGGGCTCTTAATGTCTTTTCTTTTTAGCCAGTGGAACCATGGGCATTTGAAGTCTTTTAAATCAGTTTCCCCCTAAATAATGCCTGGAGCCTGAGTTCTTCCCTGTGGGCTTCAGAAAATATATTTTGATCAGTTTGCTGCTCATATGCCTACAGCTCAGATAAGATGCCAGTTGATTCCTTTGTTCTGCCAGAGCTATAATCTCCAGAAATTCTCGATGGCTATATATATTTCCCCAATTATTTTAATTCCTTCCCTCTTATTGTCAAAGGCACAGTTCCTGTGGGCAGCAGTCTTTTAAGGACATAGATCATTCTTCACTTGCTGCCACACAGGTGTGAATATGCAGTGTTAACCCACACGTAACCTCCCATCAAGTATGACTGGTAACTCGACTCATTTAAGCCAAAAGTGAAGGCAGATTTGGCATCACTGGTGGGAAGATGCTTGCGAAAATCAAGGTGGCCACGCTATGACAAGACTTCTCCCAAGATGTTTCAGAATGCAACCCCACCTACGAGATTTGGAAAGAACGGTGTTTTGGCTGCTTTTTAATCCTAAAGGGAAATATAAACTACTGACTGTTAATAAGCTAAATACAGATTAAAGAAAATTCTTGAGAACTCTTTGGTACGTTCCAGAACATTTCAGTCTTGGTGTTTTTATCAGTCTTCCCTCACATGTTGTATCTTTGTTTCCCACTGTTGTTACAAAAGCACCGCTGAGTAACCTTTCAAAGAGCCTATATGGCTAAGAGGCAATCATTTAATTGAAATGGGGGCTGCTGTCATGGTTTATTGTGCTTGTTTTATTCTGGGGTTTTTTAAGACAAGGCTGGCAAAATGCAACTTCCTGGACCCATCATGAGGCATCGTCCAAAGCAGAAAAGTTCCTCTTTCAGTTCCATAGTCAACCCTTCTTTTTCTAATCGCACTCTGACTCCAACTCATTTTGTGCTCTGTCCAGCAGAATCAGACTGTGAGTTTCCCCTTTCAGATCCCAAAGTGGAAGCAAATCTGTTTGCTTCAACACATGCAGACTGGGTTTGTTTCCTTAAATCTCTAAAATTTTTGGTCTCAAATGTGTGAACAGAGGGCCAGCATGTAGTGATGTGAGCACTGGACTAGGACAATGGGGGACGGGTTCAATATCCATTGGGTTACATTAAGCAGGTCTTCGTATGGAAAGCAACAGTAGCCCACCTCTGAACTAATTTTGCCAAGGTGACAATTGGACAAAGCAACAGATATGCTGTGAAAGTCCCAATGCCTGGCCTCAGATACAGCAGCACTGATAACAAGAAAAGTTATTTTGGTGGAAGAACTTGATAATAACTGAGCTCTACTATGCAACTGAATGCAGAAAGTGACTTTCTAGACTACAAGGTCTTCAATTCAAATGAAACCCACGGAATGAGATGACACATAATAGGTCATTTAGTAGATCTACTCTGACTGGGATTGATAGGATTAACCCAGGATTCTGTAGGCCTGTGGTTCTCAATCTGTGGGTCCCCAGATGTTTTGGCCTTCAATTCCGTGGTAAACTGGAAGGGATTTCTGGAAGTTGTAGGCCAAAACACCTGGGGACCTCAGTTGAGAACCACTGCTATAGACCATGCTGGCCAAAATTCTGAAAATTATACTGTCCAGAAGAAGGATTTCTTCAAAATCCTGGTTCTTGGATATGCATAAAGCAGTAGTCTGACGGACAGCTATAAGTAGGTACTTTCTTTTGGGAGAAGATTGTTCACTACCAGATGATTCTCTTGCAAGCCGGTGAGACTTCTTTTGCCAAGGGCAGCAACCCTCACAAATAAAATCAAAACTGGAAGAGACCCCAAGGGCCACCCAGCCCAACCCCCTTAAGCCTTGCAGGGACATACTATCCTAGCACTCTTAACAGTCAACCATCTAGCCCAGACGTGGGCCAACTTGGGCCCTCCAGATGTTTTGGACTTCAACTCCCACCATTCCTGACAGCCTCAGGTCCTTTCCTTTTCCCCTCAGCCGCTTAAGCGGCTGAGGGGGAAAAGGAAGGGGCCTGAGGCTGTCAGGAATGGTGGGAGTTGAAGTCCAAAACACCCGGAGGGCCCAAGCTGGCCCATGCCTGGGCTAGCCTCTGCTTCCAGACCTTTGACAATTTCTGCTTTTCAATATTCTTCTTGAAATGTGCCCATAACTGGACACAGGATTACAGGGGAGATCTGACCAAACAGAATATACTTGGTAGTTTCTGGATTGCAACAATCAAATGGGGAATGCGTACAAAACTAAAGAATGTCTTCCCTCGAAAAATCTACTCATGAATAGAACCAAACTCCTGGGAGCAAAAAACACGTAAGCTCACCTTTTTCCAAAAAACATCTTTATTTTTTTTCCACCCTCATAACATTTTATTCTATTTTTTTTCTCTACCCTCCCCATCCCTGGGCCCGACCTAAACCTTTCCTCCCCCTGCTTTTTTCCCCTTCTTTTTTTTTAAAAGGCATTCTCCCACATGGAAAAAGCATCTTCAATTTCTCCCTGCACCCCCCAACCAGAGCCCACCCATCCCCAAGGGAGTCCTCTCCCTTTCCCCAGGCTGCTACAGCTTCGGGTTTCGGTGATATTTCTTCGGGCTAAAAAATAAAGGAACCTGTAAAGATAAAGACACTCAAACAAGGCTTATAACATACCCCTTGGGGACTGGGAAGGGAGGGCGAGGGGTTGGCAAGGGTTAGAGACAGCAGGGGGGAGCCAAAGGAATTGTCGGTGTATAACCCTGAAGAGGAGTGAAGGGAAAACATCCCAACCTGTTCCTAGAATTAAGGTTCAGGCTGAAGAAGTCAGACTGAGCAGGGGGCATTGGGGTGGAAGGCAAGGAGAAAAACCCAGGGAGGATCTCCTGTCTTAATATGCACCCAGAACAGGAGGCCGAAAGACTGGAGTCTGCCAAAATGAAAAAAGACAAGAAAAAGCAGATGGCGTTAATGTCTTGACTTGGGCGGCAGCAGTGCTGCGGTGGCCAAGAATACAATCTCCCTCCCCTCTTTAGCCCTGGGAAGGGAAGCCAACGGGAGACGGAAGAAACCAAGCACACAGACATACATACAGACAGATACACACATACATATAAAAATGGCCACGGGTGCAGACAAAAAAGCCAAAAGAACCACAAACGCACAGGAAAAAAATGAAACAAGAAAAGAGAGGGAGGGGGGTTGGCAACCCTCCCACCCACTGCCCCCCTCCCTCCCCAAACGCACAGGGCCACAATAAAAAAGGTAAGAGGAAGAATGGCTCATTTGGCCCAAACAATCTCCACAGAGGGAAAGGGATGGTGGGCAGAGTGGGCAGCAGGGCATCAATCAGCAATATTTGCAGGTGGAGACTCAACAACAGAATGGCCCTCCGAGTTTTGTGTCTGCCTCCCACAACCCTCCAAATACGCCAGCCCTCTTTCTCTGCACAACATTAGATACATTCTCCTCCCACCAACAGTATTCTTTTTTTTTCCATCATGGTAACAATCTTCATTTTTTTTCTTTTTTTTTTTCCTCTTTCCTAAAACCACCATTTTTTTGTTTTTTTTTTTAGTAAGGGGAATACCATGAGGTCGTTCTGGCCCGGCCCCTGTGAAGAGAAGAAGGAGATGGGTTAATGAAAGGAGAGAGAAAGAACAGCTATATAACCCCAGAGCTAAAGATGATTCCAGAGTTGGGGAAAGTCCTTTTGCTGTGAAAAATCTCAGGCCGGAGTCCCAGGATTTCAAAATCCCTCCATCGCTGGAAAGTGAAAGCCAGGACATTTTTTTTTTGGTAAAAGTTCTATACAGGAATCTGGCAGCCTTTTGAAATGAAAATATCATTTTGCATTTCAAAAATTGCTGATGTTTAATACACAGATATTTCAGCAAGTACTGGCAATATAGTAAACTGATTGCAGTATTTTCCATGGCTTTATTTGTGAGGGACCAATTCTCTGGAATTCTGTTCAGCAATACTGATAATTTACAGTAGAGTCCCGCTTATCCAACATAATCGGGCCAGCAGAACGTTGGATAAGTGAAAATGTTGGATAATACGGAGGGATTAAGCAAAAGCCTATTGATCATCAAATTACTTTATGATTTTACAAATTAAGCACCAAAACATGTTTTACAATTAATTGACAGAAAAAGCAGTTCAATATACAGTAGTGTTATATAATAATTACTGTATTTACGAATTTAGCACCAAAACATTACAATGAATTGAAAACATTGACTACAAAAACACTGACTACTAAAAGGCAGACTGTGTTGGATAATACAGAATGTTGGATAAGTGGAGGTTGAATAAGCGAGACTCTATTGTGTTCTTGGAATCTACCAATCTCTCCCAAAACACCTGCCCTCAGCCCGGCAACCCATATGAATCCTACACTTCCAAGTAGAAAAGATTGCCCTTTCCCCACCAACACCATGACGCCAGACCTGTAAGCTCGCCCTCTGGGCGGCCTGCTGCTGAAGCCGCTGTAGAAACGGGCCCGGGAGCTGCTGTATCCGGATCCCCTCCCTCGGTACCGGGTCCGGGGGAACCCCCGGTCTGTAGTGCTGATTCCAGGGCGGTTGGTCCGTTTGGGAATCACCTTCAGACATTGGATGAGATATCATTGCAGATGAGCTCAGAGGAACACAGCTTGTGTAAAGATCTGAGAAACCATTAGGCAACCACCATGGACAAGTCTTCGCTACAAAAGGGGCAAAATTGCACCCAGGAAACACGATGGACTAAGATACCACTCTTATTTCATCGTAGACCGCAGAAGGGATCAGAGGCGAATCTGACTATTGAGAATCATGGAGCCTAGCTAAATAGATTCATTTATCTTCTGAGATCACTATAGGATTGCAGAAAAATATGTTATGGCTTCTCAAAATCCCCCACGCTCTACCAGAAGAAGTTAGAATCATAAGAGTAGAAAGACAGAGATCACAAGGGCCATCTAGGAATGTTTAAAAACCTCTAGAGATGCAGATTCCACTGGACTCCAAGACAGTCTATTCCATTTCCTAACAGCTCTTAGTGTCTGGAAGTTCTTCCTAATGTTTAGGTGGAATCCCTTTTCTGCAATTTGAATCCATGATTCCATTGTGGCCTAATATCTGGAGTAGCAGAAAAGCAGCTGGCCCTCCCCTCAATGTAACATCCTTACAAATATTTAAACACTGCTCTCATATCACCAGACAACTTGAGTCAGAGGAGTTGTAGCAGCCTGGAGCATCTTATGCTACACTCAACCATGTGGGATATCTTCCAGTATCTGCTGCTGAGGGCCTAACCACACAAATTCTTACATCTGTGTTGTCATCCCTACTCTTTCTATTCTGACTCTGGCCTGCATTTTTCTACATAACTAGCTATGTATATAAATGGCAAGCACACAAGAGATGGTTCTGTCCACCAAGGAACTGAAAATCTAAATCTAAACTTCAGAAGACCAAGAGCAAGAACTGGAAGATACATGAGCAAGAAGGGATGATGATCTGTAGGGATCCACCCACCAGCTATTATCCAGTTCTTTTATCATTAACTACCCAAACCCCAGCTATGAGAAGTGGTGGAATACTGGATCAATGGTCTGCTAGAAAAAAAGGATCTGAGAAACAGCGTTCGCACCTTGATCTGTCTTCCCCTGAAGAGGGACTCATCTAACGCTAAGGATGTCCGCACCGACTCCTTGTCAGAAAACTCAATATAGGCAAACCTACGGGGGAGGGGGGGAGGAGAGAGAGAAGAAACAGTGATTAAGAAACTTATGGGTTTGCTGTTTGTTTTTATCAAGTTTTGGCTTGCACTTATGTTTGTCACTCCAAGAGATAGGGTGAATCACAAGCTGGGTAATTACCTCTGCAAAAAATACAATGCCTGGCAGCAACCTCAATTCACACTCACCCCTTGGGATGCCCAGTATACTTGTCACAGAGGATGGTCACACGGTTGACAGAGCCACACCCATGGAAGTGGGCCTCCAGCTCTTCTGCTGTTGCCCCATAATCAACCTGAAAATGGGAGGGGGCACAAGACAAAGTTGTTAAGAGGATTCTTTTGCCCACTTGTTAAAAACTGGGATGTGGGAGACACTTACATTGCCTACATATATAGACCGGGCATCCGCTTCCATCTTTTCTTCTAAAGACATGATGACTGGGCCCGCTGGAAAGAAAGGGGAACATTAGCTGGAAGACTCCAAAGAGGAAGGAGTCTTTCCAACACTCCTGGGGCCCCCAAAATAGCATTTTCCAAAGGAGACAAAAGGTCCCAATGTGTTATCCAAGTCTTTCTGAACCTCAGTAATACTGACCCTTACAAAGGCTTTTATAACCAGTCTCCAGTAGCAGAAACCACACCATTATCTCCTTTAAGTTTCACTTTTACACTGAAATCAAAATACTTCCCGGAAGCCACCTAACAATCAATTGCTGGTATTGGCCAACCTACTATCAAGGAATGCCAGCAAACCTCATGAAGTGAGGGAGACCTATCAAATATTTTGTGCTTTTGAAATTTCCAACATTTATTTTTCCTAAGTGTCTCCTGGCCATTTTCAAGATTTTGTTAGGTCAAGAGCACTCACCCGCATACATCCACTGACGAAAGGTGAACCCCTCTTCTTTACTCAACTTTCAAACATGAGTTTAGATTTACATTCTATTTCCACTATATGCCAATTCCGTAGCTGTGTTTGGTATAAGTTTTCATATGGAGACAATCCTCGAGTTACAAACATCCAACTTACAAATGACTTACAGATAAGAATGGGGGTGAGAGAAAAGGAAGTGAGAAAAATCTACCCCTCAAACTGAAATTAACTCTTGAAAGAGTTATTATCATGGGGCAAAGGTGTCTCCACTGAAGCTTTATCACCAATCCTAGTTTCCCCAATAAACCTTTTTTCCCCCAAAATTATCACAGGGACAGAAAGTAAGGTGAAATCTTCTGAACAGGGGCAAAGACAGCAAAGCAAACACCACAGGGATGTTAGCCCTTACCTATGCTAGCCAATACAAAAAAATACATATTTTTGGCCAGAATTACATTTAAAAATGTATCTGTTCTGACTTTCAAACAAATTCATTTTACAAACAAACCTACAGAACGTATCTTGTGGAGATTGCCTCTATGTGTATATATATATGTGTGTGTGTGTATCTATGTAATTTATGTTCATTTGTTTTTGAACAAATAAAATAAAATGTATTATTATTTTATTTACAAAGATCCCCTCCACAGAAGCATTCAACCAATTCCACATATGTCAACACGCTTCTCTTTACCTGCTGTGAAGACCTACTGTATATACACAAAACCTAGAGTGAGAGAGTAAAACAAAGAAGGAAAGCATGGATGCTTACCATTCCCAGGTGGGGGGCTCATATTCATTTGTTTCTCGACCTCATTCTGCAACTCTTTCAACTTCTCGGCTTCCTCCTCCATCTCACGTACTCGAGCTTTAATTGCTTCCAACTCCTGGAATAAAAACGAGTGGACAGGGAAATGCAGAGGAAGTTGTTAGAAAGTATTCCAGTAGCCCTGAGAGCTTTCTCCCCTTCAAACCTTCAGTTATTGCTGCTGTTTTCCTTGTTACTTCCATCAACATCTAGTGCTTCTCCAGCCACAAGACGCCTGCCACACAATTCCTTTTTTTTCTAGTCATTACTCTCTTCTACAGAACAATCCAAAATCAACTTACATTATTCAAGCTTGTGTAATCCCAAAAGCCTGTCCCAAAGAGCAAACCCTCAAATCCAGTTCCTTCACTAGATAAATTTCCAGTCATTGACAGGCAGTTATGTCATCTTCCAAAGGCTGGGAGATGTTTGGCTTAACTCAATATGGCCAAACTATTTTTCTCCTAAGTATTTACTTTATGCTCCCAACCCTTTAATTTGCAAGCAAAGGTTAGCAGCATTAAGAAATACTTATTCAAATTTTTCCTTAAGAGATCACCTGCCAAGGATTCTTTTCTCTTCAGCTGCAGTTTCCTGTTGGTTTGCAAACAAGAGGGCTTTCTTTCCAGGACAAGGAGCAAAACAGTCAAGTGGGCTGGCAGAGAAAAGAAGGGTTCCATTCCTCCCCCATTCCCTGCAAGACATTCATAGCTATTTGTGCTGAATTCCTAGTCATGTTGTTAAAATACAAGGCTTCCGCCAAGAAATATTCATTTACTTCAGTGGTTCTCAACCTGGGGTCCCCAGATGTTTTTTGGCCTACAACTCCCAGAAATCCCAGCCAGTTTACCAACTGTTAGGATTTATGGGAGTTGAAGGCCAAAAACATCTGAGGACCCCAGGTTGAGAATCTTCTTGAAACTGAATTATATGAGTCCCTATTGCCAGATAACCTGGGATAAACATATAATCGGATATCAGATCCTGGGATAAAGGAGCAGTGTAAAAGGGGCATGTGGGAACAAACTTGGCGGCATACACTTCCATAGACTGAGGCTCCTTCTACACTGCCCGATAATCCAGGCTATCAAAGCAAAACATCCACATTATCTGATTTGAACTGGATTACAGTATATTAATCTACACTGCTTATGTTTTTAGATTGTGTGATTTTAAGAAATTGTTTTAATTGACAAGTTTTAATGATGTGATTTTAAAGTATATGTTGTTTATGTTGTTATATGTTCAGAGCATTGAATTGTGCCCTTGTTGTAAACTGCCCTAAATCCCCTTCAGAGTGAGATGGGCGGGATATAAATAAATAAAATAAAAATTAAAAGAAGATGAGGATTTTAAACAGCTGTGTAGAAGGGAGCAATGTTTATTGACTTGGATGCATAAAGTGAAGGGCCTATTTGACTTAAGTGTACTCCATCAGATGGATAATAGGATGAGCTTTTGTAGACGAAAAGCTTACTTCATAAGATGCATGGAGTAAAGTATTTAGGAACACACCTTTAGAAAACTCCATGGATAGTCTATAGGTTTGTTTCTAGACCCTAAGGAGGTAGACTTAAGCTTAGAAATAGACCCTTCACTCCCTGTATCTTTGCGGGGAGGCAGATGCTTTGGGTCCAACCTGTCTTCGAGACCGCATCTCCTATGAACCGGCGCAAGCCTAGAGATCTGCCCGAGAGGCCCTTCGCTTGGTCCCACCCCCATCTCAAATACAGTTGGTGGGGATGAGAGCGCCTTCTCAGTAGTGGCTCCACAGCTCTGGAATTCACTACCTAAAGAAATTAGACTTGCTCCCACCCTTCAGGCCTTTCGGATGGATTTAAAAACATGGCTCTTCTGACAGGCCTTTGAGCCTGTATAATTCTGGCCAGCCCAATAACCCGATTGTGCCACTCCGCACTATATTGCTAATAGTTAACTTATTTGCAAGTTTTATTGTATTTTTAGGAATTTTATAATTCTGACAATTTTTCATGAGATTTTATGTACATTATCTACTTTATACCTATGTTGTACACTTTATATTTGTGAATTTGTACACTGTGTATTGTGATTCAGATGCAGCAATGTAATACTTCTGCGAGTCGCCCCGAGTCCCCCTGGGGAAATGGTGTTGGGGTACAAATAAATATTTATTATTATTTATAACAGTGTTTCTCAACCTGGGAGTCGGGACCCGGGGGGGGGGGGGGGGGTTGCAAGGGGAGTGTCAGAGGGTCACCAAAGACCATCAGAAAACCATGTCTCCTTTACCATCAGATGGGAGCACTCCCCTCCCCCCCCCCCCCCCCCCGCGCCAGGTCTAACTGCTATTCTGGACCAGAATGAAGAAGAGGGGGCCAGGAAGACATCTTTCCACCATGTCTCCTGTATCAACTTAATGATATAATAATATATAATATTATACTATACTAATATAATATATTGTATATACATGTAATAATAATAATATGATGTAATACAATGTAATAATAATTATAATTCACTATTATAATTGTATATTTATATTACATGCAATATTACTAATAATATGGCAATATAGTCATATAATATAATACATTGTATGTATATATACTTGTAAACCGCCCTGAGTCCCCTTCAGGGAGAGAAGGGCCAAATATAAATGTCGCTAATACATTAGAGTCTTACTTATCCAACATTTCCTTATCCAACGTTCTGGATTATCCAACACATTTTTGTAGTCAATGTTTTCAATACATCGTGATATTTTGGTACTAAATTCGTAAATACAGTAATTACTACGTAGCATTACTGCATATTGAACGACTCTTTCTGTCAAATTTGTTGTCTAACATGATGTTTTGGTGCTTAATTTGTAAAATCATAACCTAATTTGATGTTTAATAGGCTTCTCCTTAATCTTTCCTTATTATCCAACATATTTGCTTAACCAACGTTCTGCCAGCCTGTTTATGTTGGATAAGTGAGAGACTATTGTAAATAAATAAATATACTGTATTTCTGATGGTGTTAGGAACCCCTTAGGGAGAGAAGACTGGATGTAGGTGAACTACAACTCAAAACCCACCAACCCTCCCAGTATTTTCTGTTGGTCATGAGAGTTCTATTTCATTGTTAGTGGAATTCAGAATGCTCTTTGATTGTTGATTAATTATAAATCCCAGCAACTACAACTCCCAAATGACAAAAATCAATCCCTCTTTCAACTCTACCAGTATTCAAATATGGGCATATCGGGTATTTGTGCCAAATTCGGTCCAGTGAATGAAAATACATCTGGCATATCAGATATTGACATTATGATTTATAAGAGTAGCAAAATTAGAGTTATGAAGTAGCAACAAAAATGTTATGGTTGGAGGGGTCACAACAATGCGAGGAACTGTATTAAAGGGTCGCAACACAAGATCCTTAAGGTCATCTGGAGAGGCCCTGCTCTCGGTCCCGCCTGCCTTGCAAATGCGGCTGGTGGGAATGAGGGACAGGGCCTTCTCGGCGGTGGCTCCCCGGCTGTGGAACACCCTCCCCAGAGAGATCAGACAAGTTCCAACTCTTTTGGGCTTTAGAAGAGCCCTAAAACATGGCTATGTGCCCAGGCTTTTAATGAATAAATGATAAAGATGGCACAGACTGACCTATGAATAAGGCATGAGGTTTTCGGATGAACGGATCTGACCATATTTATTTTTTTTTAATTTATATACTGTAATTTTATATTGTATTTAATTGTTTTCAACTGAATTTATGTATTGCTGATTGATTTTGTATAGGCATCTAATTGTGCCAGTGTTGTAAGCCGCCCTGAGTCCCTTCGGGTGAGAAGGGCGGGATATAAATATTGGAAATAACTAAATAAATGAATAGGAACGTGGAGAACTACTGACTATTCATTCCATACACCTGGGGAGGTAAACCTAAGCTGACAAACAGGCCCTTCACTCCATGCATCTAAGGAGGCAGGCTTAAATAAACGAGCCTTCATTCCATTCATTTGGAGAGAAAGGCTTCAACCAGGCATGGGCCAACTTGGGCCCTCCCTCCAGGTGTTTTGGACTGCAACTCCCACCATTCTTGACAGCCTCAGGCCCCTTCCTTTTCCCCCTCAGCCGCTTAAGCGGCTGAGGGGGAAAAGGAAGGGGCCTGAGGCTGTGAGGAATGGTGGGAGTTGAAATCCAAAACACCCTGAGGGCCAAAGTTTGGCTAGAACAAGGCCTTGGCTCCCTGCTTGCGGGGCCTCACCGGGTCTTCGATGGCGGAGTCCCCGGCGTCGCTCTCCCCGAGGCCGGCCTCCTCCTCCAGCTCCTCGGCGGCGTGTGGGAGGTGGGCCCCGGCCTGCCCGGCTCGGGAAGGCAGCGAGGCGGAGGCGGAGAGAGCTCCGCGGGGCCCGGTCCCCCTGCCGCCGCCGCCTCCTCCTACCGCTCCTCCTCCGCCCGCCGCTCCCCCGGCGCCTCCTCCTCCTCCGGCCTCGAGCAGCAGCTCCTCGTCCTCGTCGTCCTCCTCGTCGTCCACCTCGCGGCGGCCCCTGCCTACCTCCCCGCCGGGGCCTCCTCCTCCGCCTCCTCCGCCCCCGAGGCCGTTTCCGTACTGCGAGGAGGAGGAGGACGAAGAAGGCAGGCCGCCGAGGCCTCCGCCGGGCTCCCCTTCCCCGGCCAAGGCCGCCGCCGCCGCCAGGGCTCCGCGCCCGCCGCCGCTCGTGCCCCGCACCGACGCCATAGACCCCGCCACTGCCGCCTGCCGCACCGCCGCGCTCCGATTGGACGCTCCGCGCCCGGCGCTCCCATTGGACGGCTCCCCACGCTGCCGCCCAGCCGCCATTGGTCCGCCCGCAGCCTCGCGCCCTCGGCGTCGAAGCCTATTGGTGGACTTTCCTTGTCAGTCACAGCGACGCGGGTTACCATTGGACGTCGCTCCTAGGTGGGGAAAACGTTAGGCATGGTTGGTTCGAAAAAGCCTCGTCGCCGCCCTCTAGTCGGATTGGGTAGAAATCATTGGCCGGGCTTTTTTGTCAATCATAATGAATCGGGCTGCGATTGGGTGGCACACCGGTTCCACATAGGTAGCGCTGGTTGGTTCTGGAAAGTGCCTTATCACCGTCCTGCTGCCTGGTTGGGCAGAGCTCAAGTTCTTACCCGCCTCCTTTTCTCTGATTAGAAGCAACGGCTATCAATTAATGGAATGGCTAGGAAAGGATTGGTGGGTGCACTCAGCATGCATACAATCATAAAGTATTAGAATTGGAGGAGACCACGTGGGCCATCTAGTCCAACCCACTGCCATGTAGGAAAAGCACAATCAAAGTACCCCCAACAGATGACCATCCAGCCTCTGTTTGAAAGTGTCCAAGGAAGGAGCTTCCACCACCCATTCATGTGGGCAAGCAGATAGTTTTTCTTTTCTTTTTGAAAGTTAATTGACAATTTAATAGACTTTAATAGATCGTTTTTATTATTAAATAAATGTAATAGATAGTTTTTTTGATGTTGTGAAATATGTTTTGTTGGTCTTTTATTGTGATTTGTTTTTTAATACTGTTTATCTGTATTATATTTTAATTTATTAGCTTGGGGACCTGGCGTTGCCTTGGTTATTTGAAAAAGTCAAACATTTTGATTAAGATTGTGGGTGAATTACAACTCACATCATGCCAAGTGAACCCCTAGAAACTCCATCAGTGCTTAAAGTTTGTTATGTTGGGCATGTTTGCTCAGGATGCATCATGGGTGGGGTTCAGGGTGCTCTCTGGCTGTAGGGTGAACTATAACTCCCACTATGGTGAGTCAGTTCCCTCAAACCCCTCCAGTAGTTGAGTTAGTCATGGGGGTTCTGTGTGCCAAGTTTGGTCCAGGTCCATCATCGGTGAAGGACACAGTTTCTCTGGTTGTGGGTGAACTACAACTCCCAGAAAAGAAGGTCAGTTCCCCCCAAATCCCTCCAGTAATCAAATTTCAGCATATCAGGTATGTGTGCCAAGTTTGGTCCAGATCCATCAGTGTTTGGGTTCACATTGCTCTCAGGATATAGGTGAACTACAACTCCCTCAAATCAAGGTGAATTACCCCCAAAGACTTCCAGTATTTCTTGCTGGACATGGGGGCTCTGTGTGCCAAGTTTGGTCCAATTCCATCTTTGGTGGAGTTCAGAGTGCTCATTGGTTGCAGGTGAACTATAAATCCCAGTACCTACAGCTCCAAAATGACCAGGCCAGTTCCCTCAAAACACACCAGTATTCAAATTTGGGCATATTTGGTATGCATGCCAAGTTTGGTCCAGATCCATCATTGTTTGTGTTCATAGTGCACGCTGGATGTATTAATTTTTTTATTAGCGACATTTATATCCCGCCGTTCTCACCCCGAAGGGGACTCAGGGCGGCTTACAAGCCATATGTACATACAATATATTATATTATTCGTATAGCACAATGTAAGCGTTATATATTACTATATTGTACTATAACACTATATTGTAATATTATTAGTAATATTACATATAATATAAATATACCATTATAATAGTGTATTATTATTATTATATTGTATTACATTATAATAGGGGCCCCTGGTGGCACAGTGTGTTAGAGTGCTGAGCTGCTAAACTTGCGGAATGGAAGGTGCCAGGTTCAAATCCCGGGAGTGGAATGAGCGCCCGCTGCCAGCATAGCAGTTCGAAAACATGCAAATGTGAGTAGATCAATAGGTACTGCTCCGGTGGGAAGGTAACGGCACTCCATGCAGTCATGCCGGCCACATGACCTTGGAGGTGTCTATGGACAACGCTGGCTCTTTGGCTTAGAAATGGAGATGAGCACCAACCCCCAGAGTCGGTCACGACTGAACTTAACATCAGGGGAAACCTTTATCTGTAATTACATTATAATATTGTTAATATTCTATGCATATACAATATATTATATTATTAGTATAGCATAATTATAATTATTGCATGTTAATATAATAGTAGGTGAACTACAACTCCTATAAATCCCTCCAAAGACCTCTAGTATTTTTGTTGGTCACAGGGGGTTCTGTGTGCCAAATGAATTCCAGGTCCATCATTGGCGGAGTTCAGAGTGCTCTTGGATTGCAGGTGAACTATACATCCCAGTACCTTAAACTCCTATAAATCATGGTGCATTTTTCACAAATCTCTCTAGTATGTTCAGTTGCTGATCAATTCCTCTTTTTGCTGTGAAAATAATAGGAAAGGGTTATGGGAGAGGCAGTGGGCAGGATCATGCAAATTCCATACCAATTGAGAGAGTAAGGAACACTGGGATGTCCGTGGTGGAAGAAACACATAAAATCTAAAATGAAATTGTCCCTGTATGAAAGCCTTAACTTGGGTGGTGGGCAGAATGGTGTTTGTGGAGGACATTGGCCAGGCTCTCGGACATCTTTGGAGGCTTTTGAACAGAAACTGAGTGGCCATCTGTCAGGGCTGCTTTGAATGCAATTTTCCTGCTTCTTGGTTGGGGGTTGGACTGGATGGCCCACGAGGTCTCTTCCAGCTCATTATGATTGGACAGCATGATGTCAATCATGTAGCAAGTGGCTTTTCTATTGGCCAAGTTAGCATTTCTCACTAGACACTCTAATAGATGGAATTCCTTTTAGCCCAGCCTTTTCCCTCCAAGGCCATTTCAACCTGCAATTTTCTATTGGCCAGTGAAGCTAGTAACTCTAACGCTATTGGATGCTCGTTTAATGGCGCTAGCTTCTCTTTTTTCTTATTGGCTGCCTTTTTACTATAGTCTTCCACGATTGGCCAGACCAAATCTAAGCAGCGCTCTCTACATGATCAGGTTTCCCACTGCAGTTAGGAGAGTTGACCGTGTTGTGAAAAGGACAAATATCAATTAATAATTAATACTTAATTAACAATTAATGAGGATAAATAATTAACAATATGGCCTCTTAGTCTAAATGGCAGGTCTGTATTTCTGAAACTTGATATGCTTTTGTGGCAAAGAACAAAATAAAGTGAGATAAATTGGAGTTTTTAGAATGTATTTATCCAAAAATATTTGAATAATAACAATAATGCAGAGAGAATAGGGCAGGCATGGGTGAACTTTGGCCCTCCGGGTGTTTTGGACTGCAACTCCCAGCATTCCTAACAGCCTCAGGCCCTTTCCTTTTGCCCCTCAGCCGCTTAAGCGGCTGAGGGGCAAAAGGAAGGGGCCTGAGGCTGTTAGGAATGCTGGGAGTTGCAGTCCAAAACACATGGATGGAAGGCCCAAGTTTGCCCATGCCTGCTCTACACTGTCGAAATACTTTCCTGTCCATGGGGACTCCAAGATCTTTTTCATATATCCTGCTGTCATATCAGGCATCCCCCATTCTGTCTCTTTACATTTCATTTTTTCTGCCTAAGGGAAGCTTTTTGCATTTGTCCTTGTTGAACTTTTGTTAGTTTCGGCCAATTTCTCTCGAGTCTGTTGGGATCGTTTTGAATTCTGCTCCTGTCTTCTGCAGTATTGGCTCTCCCAATTTGGTGTCGTCTGCAAACTTGATGATCATGCCTTCTAACCCTTCATCTAAGTCAATGATGGGCAACCTTTTGCACTTGGTGTGTCAAAATTCACCAGAAACCTAACATGACTTGGGTGGTGTGTCACTTTGAGAAAAAAAAACCCATAATTTTGCAATATGTATAGTTTAAATAACAAAAATGTATAATTGTAATGTATAACTGTATTTAACAAATCAAAAACTATTTACTACAGTAGAGTCTCACTTATCCAAGCCTCGCTTATCCAAGCCTCTGGATAATCCAAGCCATTTTTGTAGTCAATGTTTTCAATATATCGTGATATTTTGGTGCTAAATTCGTAAATACAGTAATTACAACATAACATTACTATGTATTGAACTACTTTTTCTGTCAAATTTGTTGTCTAACATGATGTTTTGGCGCTTAATTTGTAAAATCATAACCTAATTTGATGTTTAATAGGCTTTTCCTTAATGCTTCCTTATTATCCAACATATTTGCTTATCCAACATTCTGCCGGCCCGTTTATGTTGGATAAGTGAGACTCTACTGTATTTCCATGTACAACAATCTATGGTACCTCTTGCAGTTTCCACCCTGCTTTCTCTCTATTCTAGTTTCAATGTAGTCATGAATAATGAATAATAGAATAATAATATAATAGTAATAATATGATAAAATAATAATAGAATAATAATAGAATGATATAATATATATATAAATGTAATGTGCATAATTCCCGTGGAGTAAACAACAAAACCACTGGACCAAATCACACCAAATTTGGCCACAAAAGACATAGTCACCCAATCAATCTGCATGCGGCAGCGTGTCAGCAAAAATGACTAGGCGTGTCAGTGCTGAGACGCGTGTCATAGGTTGGCCATCACTGATCTAAGTCATGAATCAAGATCCTAAACAGAACCGGGCCCAGGACAGAACCCTGCTTATGGCACTCCATTCATCACTTCTTTCCAGGATGAAGAGGAAGCATTGGGGAGAATCACCTTTCGGTTTGTTCACTTAACTAATTACAGATCCACCTAGCCTAGTTTTGCCTAGGCTGAGGCTGAGGCTAAAAGGCTTGTGATAGAATTGGCAGATGAGGAAGGCATTCCATAACTCCGGCTCCAGACACTGTTTATAAATCCTTTGTTAATAACGTTCCCCAGGAGAGGAGTCGCTTTGGGAGTTTCATCTCGCATAATGTTTTGTGGCAATGTCTGCCAGTTCAGGAGTTTCACTAATATGGAGACTAAGAATAGAGGCTTAAGGTGCCTCTCCAAGGCAAAAGCGGAGAGTGAAAGGCCCCATGAGGTAATCTGGATTCAGAAACCGGGTTGTATGACAGTGTAGATCCATTCAGAGAAAGAAACAGGATTATAAAAGTGGCTGAAACAGTGGGATGGTAGAGCATTAACTGGGACTTCCCTGCCAAATGGAACCTTTTGGACCAAACTAGAATGCTCAGGATGGATTTACATTGCCATATAATCCAGTTTCCGAATCCAGATTATCTGCTTTGAACTGCATTATATGAGTCCACACTGCCATATAAGATAGTTCAAAGGAGATATTGTGGATTCAGAAACTGAATTATATGGCAGTATATTTATCTGACTTGGATTATATGGCAGTGCCTTTATCTGAGGCCCCTTCTACACTGCCATATAGTCCAGATTGTCAAATCAGATAACCAACATTATCTGCTTTGAATTGAATTATGTGAGTCTACATTGCAATATAATCTGGTTCAAAGCAGATGATCTGGATTTTATATGGCAGTGTAGAAGGGATCCGATTGAAAGTCAAAGGATGCATCTACACTGTAGAATTTGTCAGAGTAATTTGCAGCGCAGCAGCAGTTGGATGGAATCAGTGGAACACAGAACGAAGTGACACCAAGACTTTAGTAAAACTATATACAAAGTTTTACTGTAAGCAGTAATAATCAAGACAAACAGACTTGCAGACAAACACAGGACTTGACTTTCACTCTAGGCAGACAGCACTCAACTCAGAACGGATGCAATCAGTAATGCACACATACTTGTGTCTGGACACTCCTCCCTGGTTCCAGCCACACATCAAGGTCATCACAGCTTCTTAGTAATTAACTCTTTCCAAACTATAGTACACTCTGGATGATGCAATCAGTATGCAATACAGACAAGACACAAATTTCATTTAAACACTACCAATACACAAATCCCACATAAACAGAAATTAAGGCAGTTTGACCCCACTTTCACTGCCATGGCTCGATGTTATGGAATCCTGGGAGCCGTAGTTTGGTGAGGCCCCAGTCCTCTTTGTCAGAGAAGTCTGAAGACCTTGCCATACTACAGCTCCCAGGATTCCAAAGCATTGAGTTGTAGTAGTTAAAGTGGTGTCGAACTGCATTACGTCTATAGTGTAGATTCAACTGAAGTCAGCTAAGAAGGCAGGAGGAAGCCATGCTCTCCTCCAAATATTTAATAGCCCTTGATAATACGTTATTGAGTGATATTGACTTTGCCAGGGCTATTAAGGCAACCCTTTGTCCAAACTGCAACATTAGAAGCATAAAATGAATTTAATTGAGTGATTCATGGTTATATAACCCAAACCTCCGAAGTTTATGACTGTTTCTCTTACAGCCACCTTTCCTGGAGAGGAAACTGATAGAAAGAAAACTCTGGATGCATCCACACTAGAATTAATGCAGTTTGACACCACTTTTGCCACACTGGCTCAGTGCTATGGGGCCGTGGGAGTTGTCATTTTCCAAGGTCTTCTGCCTTCTCTACAAAGAGTGCTGATGCTTCAACAGTATCTTCCAGGTTAGCACTGACCATGGCAGCAAAAGTGAAGTCAAACTGCATTTATTCTCAAGTGTAGATGCACCCACCATTGGATTTGTTCTTTAGGGGCTCAGCTCTGCCTTTGCCTGTGAGCGATAGCAGAACATTGGTGAAAGTGCTGGAATGCTTCTCCGCTGTAGACCATCTGCTGCATCACTGACCACAAATAAAGCTTACCTTACAGTGATAATGTGCCTCCATGTTCAGGACTGAATGGAGTCTTGGTGAGGCCTGGAACTGAGCCCAGTTTCAGAACAGAGCTCTGTATGTGGGTAGATGGGTGGGGGTTATGTTTGGATCAGAAAGATGGAATAAATGTGAGTAGGAGGTATTTTTCAGATGTCGCTTCAAATTAAGGAAGGCAGATTGAATTCGGGGTGCATCTATATTGCAAAATTAATGCAGTTTGGGGAGGCTGTAGTCTGGGGAGGCACCAGCACTCTTTAGCAGAGAAGGCCAAAGATGTTGTAAAACTTCGACTCAATTCCATCACATTGAGCCATGCCAGTTAAAGTGGTGTCAAACTGCATTAATTCTACCATTTAGATCAGTCAGTCAGTCTGTGATAAGGTCCATTCCTAGGCATGGATGGGCAGACTGGCACATCTCAGTTTAAATTAGGGCTGATGAATAAAGTGCATGGGTCAGATAAGTAGGGCAAAATAAGATGGGGAAAATAAACTTAGGGCGGAAAACAACAGTAAAGTGCCAGGACAGATTTCAAATCTTAATAGGAGCCAGGTTGTTAGGGGATTGTCTGATCAAATGCACATCGGAACATCCATTTTTTAGATCTTTACGGAAGATAGAGCAGGTGGGTGCTAGCCTAATCTCCCCATGAAGGGAATTCCAGAGTCGGGGAGCCACCACAGAGAAGGCCCCCTCCTGCGTCCTCACCAGCCTTGCTTGTGATGGGGAGGAAGCAAGAGAAGAGCCTCCCCAGGAGATCTTAGAGATCACACAGGTTCATAGGGGAAGACGCGGTCACGAAGATAGGCTGGTCCCGAACCATTTAGGGCTTTCTAGGTGTTAACCTGCACCTTGAATTGGGACCAGAAACTTATCGGCAGCCAGTGGAGCTGTAACTGGCTCCTGTTCAAAGCCTGGCTGCTGATCTTTGAACCAGTTGTAGTTTCCGAGCCGTCTTCAAAGGCAGCCCCATGTAGAGTACATTACAGTAGTCCAGTCTGGAGGTAACTAAAGCATGGGCCACCTTGGTCAAGTCAGACTTCTTGAGGTACGGTCACAGCTGGTGCACAAGCTTTAATTGTGCAAAGGCCCTCCCAGCCACTGCCATCACCTGAGCCTCAAGCGTCAGTGCTGAATCTAGGAGGACCCCCAGACTGCGGACCTGTGTCTTCAAGGGAGTGTAACCACACTGAGCACAGGTTGCCACAGCAGACACAAGCAGACACAAACGTAATAGAAGCCGAGTGAGAAGCTATGGCAATGGCAGCCTTGAGATCTTTCAGGAGCGTAATTGAATATAGGGGAGTGATGTGATGTGGTTGCCTTTCCTCCTCCCTTTCTGTTTACAGAGATGGAGCGAGAATAAAGCCATAAGCCCATTTAACCCTTTTGTTCTGGCCCAAGCGATGAGGCAGGCGGGGAGGGGATCTTAAGGGGATGGAGAGTGCACCAGGCCTGATCCATTATTCATGACCGGATGCCTGCAGTTTTCTCGATAATTCATATACACAGAGACGCTCTTGGGCACCTGGTTAACACGGCACGAAGCCAAGAAAACATCTCCGCCGTGGTGAAAAACTCCATCTCTTCTCCCACTGATGGGTTTCCACTTTCCTTCCAAGTCCTATTGGTTGTCTGTCTTGCCGGTTTTTAATATTCATTATTTTCCCCCTTCTTATATCCTAATATCCCAGTTTGGGGTTGCCATTTCCAATCTGTTTCAGATCTCACCCGCTGCCCCTTTCCCTGACCAGTGTGAGGCATTTGGCTTTCTGGCTCTCTCATAATCCATTAGTTCCATTTTCTCTCCTGAATAATTCATCCCTCCCCTTTGGAAATCTCTTTAAACATGTCTTCCTTTTTGGGTACATCGTGTCCTTGGCACCTGGAAGGGGGTGAGGTGTCCTTTTGCTCAGTGTTAATAAAAGCTCCAGGTTTCTGGACACAAAGACTTTCCCATTTGCTTAGGTCTCGCCATCTGGCCTTGGTTGCTAATCCCTAGGAGAGCTCTTCCTTGGAGCAGCATCTGGAAGGGCCAGGAGATTTGAAGGAGCAGCTACTCTAATAATTATGGTAATATCTGAGTCACCTTTGCCTGGACCACATTGAATATGAAGCTAGCAAGCCAGTGAGCTGGGGAGCTATCCAAAAAGGAGTGCAAGGGGTAAACAGCCTCTTTCCTGAGAGAGACAAGAGAGGAAATATCTAGGATGCATTGACGTGGAAGTATTGCAATCGCCAAATGAGAAGAGGAGGAAGACTCCATGGAGATAGTCCTCCTGTATAGAGAATGTCTGCATTTCTATTATTATAAGTCAGTCGAGTAGAGTGAAAGGAAATGAGACAAGCAGATAGGAGACCTCACTGACCAAGTACTAGAAGGCAGGAGAGCGGAAAAGATAAACGGAGGCCACCCCGTTGGATCAATACAGCCAGACAACAGCACGGATGGAATAGTAATAAAAGACACCGTGTTTCCAAAAGGCACAGCGACAGAATGAAAAAATAAGACAGAAGGGAGGGGAATCGCCAAAAGGAAAAAAAGACAACGGAGACGTAGAGCAAAAGCTCAGCTTGGCTGGATCGGCTGATGGAAACCAACACGTTCACTAAGCTGGTGAAGGGACAGCAAGAACAAAAGTGATCCACAGACGAACTCAAAATCCTGCAGACCATTTGAAGGGTGGTGCAGACAGAACCATCGGCAGCAATGGTGTGACGAGAGAGACTACCAGACATCCAAAGACTGAGAAGCAGAAGGGGATTGCCAAGGTGGAGCATCCTTTTCCTCCCCAAATGGAACCATAGGACTCTTCATCCCAGGCAGAAGGAGCAGCTCTGACTGGCAGACAGAAAAATAACTCTTCACTTGATTCTTTCGGCTGCAGGGTCAGAAGGTGAATCTTGCCCTGCTTGGACTGTGTCAAAATAGCCAAGAGCTACTAAGGACACCAGCTTCTCCATGGCCTGTGCCCCACCATCACCTCTCACCCCTGGCAATATCCCCCGCAACCTCAGCTACATCGCAGGCCTCTATGAGCGTGCCTACTACCGCACCGCCCGCCCAAGCCTGGCCGAGGACTCGGGCACCGAAGGCTCTGAATCGGAGTCGGAGGGCAGGCCCCGGAGCCGGCCACGCAGGCGCCGGCACCTCTTTGGGGGCCCCAAGAGGAGGGGAAGGCGCCGGACCCGCTCGGCCCCAGCCCGGGGCAGGAGCAGGGGGCCCTCACGAAGCCGCAGCCCAGGGACACGCAAGAGGGTCCGCTTCGCCGACTCCCTGGGCCTCGAGTTGACCAGCGTCCGGCAGTTCTGGCCCAACGATCTTCCACAAGTGCCGGAGCGTGTCCACACCCAGCTGAGGCGGGATTCACTCAGCCATTTCGCCCCTTGCCTGCCTTTTTGCCCACCAGTAAAGGTAATGGTGTTATCTGGGGGAGGGAGGGATGAATTCGGGATTGCATTGGGAGGTGGTGTAAATTGAAAAAGAGAGGAGGAAGACCTTTTCCCACAATTTCCAGGCTCCTTCATGGGCCCTACTGTCTTGGATATTCTGGGACATATTACTATATATGTGTGTGTGGTGTTTCCTTCTTTGGAGGTTTTTAAGCAGAGGCTGAACGGCCATCTGTCAGGAGGGCTTTGATTGTGTGTTCTTGCACTGCAGGGGGCTGGAATGGATGACCCTTGGGTCTCTTCCAATGCTATGATTCTATGATTATACATATACACAGATGATTATATAAATTCCTGTTCCAATAGTCTAGAAGCCTTAGTTCCATATTCATTCATTTGTACAAGACAAAAACTGTCATCTCCAACTGTCCCAATTAGTATTCTGTTGTCCCACTTTTTAGCTGCTCTTAAAATGCCCTAGCTTCTCTCTCTTCCTTTCACTTCAGTCTTCGTCCTCAGCTTATTTTATCTGCTGCAAAGAGCAAAAGTAGTTTGTGCTTGGTTATCCCAGAAGAAGAAACAGGAGCGGAGAAGTTAGAATCTTGCCTTTCCTATATGGTTAAGGCAATCGCTTCAGTCTCTCCTAGATTGACTGTTCTTCCCTCCTAACAGGGAAGTTCTAGTGCTTCCCCAAGCTGCAAATCCTACAATAGCCATGGCATTTAAAGTGGCATCAAAACGCTTTAATTGCACTGTTTGACAGAATAATTTTTATGTGCCTCTATTGACCACGTGGGGATGCTGTTGTAACCTAGGTTCTGTGAAACCAAAATGAAGACCTTAAGATAATTTCCCAAACTTCTAGGATTTCTGCAGTATTCTTTTTTGCTCTAGAATGCCCAATGTTGAGTAACATTTCACCAAACCTGTTTTTTTAGACTCAAGTTGACATCCCAGAGATTTCAGGACATTTCAGGATTGAATCCATTTTGCATGAATGCAACTGTAAGGATTGCAACCGGTATCCACCAACTTTACTTTAATTGAGAAGATAGGCAAGATCATTCTTATCAAAGGGTCTGATATTTCTGCTGTTTAATGCCAAATGCCTTAAATATTTACTAATCTATACCTACATCTGAAATGTTAGCATGTATCAGAAACAAAATTAACTCATAAGATATCCAGTAAACCTGGATCATCCAAATGTCAAAAATGTCAAATGAGATATAAAATGTATAAAAATTTCATATACAGTAGAGTCTCACTTATCCAAGCTAAATGGGCCGGCAGAAGCTTGGATAAGCGAATATCTTGTATAATAAGGAGGGATTAAGAAAAAGCCTATTAAACATCAAATTAGGTTATGATTTTACAAATTAAGTGCCAAAACATCATGCTATACAACAAATTTAACAGAAAAAGTAGTTCAATACGCAGTAATGTTATGTTGTAATTACGGTATTTACGAATTTAGCACCAAAATATCATGATATATTGAAAACATTGACTACAAAAATGGCTTGGATAATCCAGAAGTTTGGATAAGCGAGGCTTGGATAAGTAAGACTGTATAATCCAGAGTTTTGAAATGTTATTCATTGTGTATTGATTTTACCCCTTATTATCCTACTCCCTTTAGATATTATTATAACCACTGTTTTA
The DNA here is from genome assembly GCF_035594765.1 of Anolis carolinensis. Taxonomy (NCBI): domain Eukaryota; kingdom Metazoa; phylum Chordata; class Lepidosauria; order Squamata; family Anolidae; genus Anolis; species Anolis carolinensis. Next base: position 8,187,973 of record NC_085846.1, read on the forward strand.
CTTTTAATAACATTTCTCTAATTCATAAATGCAACAGATGACATTTGCCCCCATCGTCACTGTGAAAAAGTAATAAGCAAGTCCCAGTCTTTCTGGAAATTGGTCATGGATTTTTCCTTGATCAGCAGCGTCGGTTTGTCTGTCTCAGCGAAATCTCAGATCTTCATTGGCCATTCTTCTTACATTGGGATAACTGCCATAGTTCCTTTCATTTCTGTGCATATATGATTCTTGCTACAGTTATCATATACTGCATTGTAGTAATCTTCCATGTTTCTAGGTGGTCATCCAGCATTCCTGAACATTCCTGACTCCAACCTTAACATCTTTTGCCATCATATGTATTTGAGTCCAATATTTCTGGGCCCTTTTTGGGCTAGTAAAATTAAAGGAACTTTGCCATTTCTCGCTTAGGGCCTGTTTTCAAGTTCTGATCCTCTCCCTGTCATTTCTCTTCCCAGGATCCTTTGAGCCTTCAGTGCCTGCTAGAACCCACCTTCCTGGATCCCCTAAGCATGCCGGATTTCTCCCAACGCCTCCTGGCCCAATGTGTGTTGCTGGAAGGAGCCCGTGCCGAGGGATCCTGTGTATCCGGCACCATCCGGGTGCTCAACTTGGCCTATGAGAAACGGGTCTCCGTCCGTTACACATGGGACTACTGGGCCACCAAGCATGATGCCCGGGCCTCCTACGCCGCCCCTGCGGGACGGGGCCGAGACCATGCCGACCGCTTTGCCTTCCGTTTGCTGCTGCCCGTCCCGCTCCCTCCAGGGGTCTTTCTGGAGTTTGCCCTGTGCTACCTGGTGGGTGGGAAGGAGTTTTGGGACAACAACGAAGGTCGAAACTATTCCTTCCGTCCCCCACCTTGTGTGGATGAGGAAGAGGAGCCTCCCAGTCCCACTCAGGATTGCTGTGAGACGGGATGGATACACTTCCTCTAAGAAGGAAGGAGTGATGTCCATCCACAAAAACACTAAGATGGAGGAGGAAGCCGGGGGAAGGGGGAAGGGACAAGGGAAGGGGGAAGTTTCCAAAAACTCAAGAATTAAGATGGTGTGATAGCTCTCCTATCCACAGCTTGAACCCTTGGCTTCTATTGGTCACCTTAGGCACATCTACAATGCAGAATAAATGTGGCTTGACCCCTTTTGATTGCCATGGCTCAATGCTATCAAATCATGGGAACTGTCATTTTACAAGGTCTTTAGCCTTCTCTGCAAAATGACATGAGCACCTCACTAAGCTATAACTTCTGTGCTTCCATAGCATTGAGGCATGCCAGTTAGAGTGGTGTCAAACTGCATTATTTCTACAGTGTAGACACACCCCTTGTCATTTTAGCCTTAAGATCTCTTCCCAGGAACTGACCAGACAAGCAAGATCCACTCTGATAAAGTATGATGGCATCATTGCTGATCAATACATCAAATTACCAGGAAACAAAATAGTGAAGATTGATGGTCTGACAAATAAAACAGGCATCTAGCCTTATGTTTGTTAAACACACAGGACACTTGAAACACTTGTTTCAAACAAAGGATACATTTAGTTTGGAACTGATGCATTCCATCAATTCATTGATGCATTGGGTTATTGTGTGTTTTCCAGGCTATATGGCCATGTTCCAGAAGTATTCTCTCCTGACATTTCGCCCACATCTATGGCAGGCATCCTCAGAGGTTGTGAGATATACCTCACAACCTCTGAAAATGCCTGCCATAGATGTGGGCGAAATGTCAGGAGAGAATACTTCTATGGCAGGCATCCTCAGAGGTTGTGAGATATACCTCACAACCTCTGAAAATGCCTGCCATAGATGTGGGCGAAATGTCAGGAGAGAATACTTCTGGAACGTGGTCATACAGCCCGGAAAACACACAAGCCTGTGATTCTGGCCATGAAAGCCTTCGACAACACATTGATGCATTAGTTATGGAACTGATGCAGCTGACACCACTTGTTAAGTGCCATGGCTCAATGCTTTGGAATCAAGAGAGTTGTAGCTTTACAAATAGTTTTGCCTGGTACATCTACAAATCTCAGGATTCCATGGCATTGAGCCACAGAAGTTAAAGTGGAATCAAACTAAATTACTTCTACAGTGTAGATGCATCCCATTGTTTGCCAGTGAAATGGCAACAGGAAATGGGCATCTAAGTCTCCTGTGGGAGGGAGTTCCATTGGGAGCAGCCACTAAAAAGACCCTCTTGTGCTCACAAAATATTTGGCAGGGATAAGTGTTCTATAGCTATCCTGGATCCAAAGGCCCTTCCAGAAAGGCCCTATATGCCAGGATCTGCTCCCAGGTTTTCTGTTTATCCCAGGTTATCTGGCAGTGTGCGGACTCATATAATCCAGTTTAAAGTAGAAAACCTGGAATCAGATCCTGGGATATAGGGCCTGTTTGGAAGGGTCCCAAGTCCCTGTGGTATCTCATTTGTGCCTTAATGTGAAATGGAGTAAGCTAAATGGATAAGGAAGGAAGGAACTAAGACTTTGGTGAAAAGGAAAAACAATGTTTTCCACTGCCATTGAGGAGCGGACTTTCTTGTGCCACCGCATCCTCAATCGTACTTAAAAACACAGGTTATCATTTCCGAGAACTCATTTACACATATTACCATCGTCCTCTTGCATGAATACATGGGAAACGTGGAATGTATGAATGTGATATGTTTGTATTGATATTTCATCTTACATGTTCTGAACTAGCTGCTTTTTTCTAATGTTATTCGTATTATTCCTTGCGCATGTTTTCCATCCGGATAGTGTGGGCTGCTTCGTAACTACTTACGAACTAACTATTTTTCCAAATAGAGAAAGAAAAGAAAAAATAAGAAGAAAGGGGATTTTGTGTGTGAAAATGGATGCGTGGTTTAGCAATCTGTCCCTTGATGTGAAACCAGCGAATGCTTGTACCAGGTTAATGCGCAACAATGTCAATGTGCATCAGATGTCTCAGATTTCATATCCCAAAATGTGTTACAGTGGATCTGGGAATTAACAGGTTTAAGACATTGTTTTTTTAAAGGGATGATCAGATTATTTCGGAAGACATTTCTAAACTCAGCTTAAGCGGCTGAGGGGGAAAAGGAAAAGTCCTGAGGCTGTTAGGAATGGTGGGAATTGAAGTCCAAAACATCTGGACGGCCCAAGTTTGCCCGTGCCTGGTGTAGATGCACCTAAAGTGATGGAATTATGTGATGTTGTTACACCCTTAGACATTGGGTTTAGACAGATACTGGATATGGTCTAATCTGCATTTGCGCTTCTATGTAACCATGTAATGCCATCCATGAAAGAAAGTTTACATTTATGATTGTAACTAATCAATACAGCAGGAAGGATGATTTGTCTGAAAAACCAAAGAAATAAAACAGTGGAGAAAAAAATACCAGACTGAAATGATTTCAACAGCTAGTTCACCTGACGTATACATACACATATATGTATGTCCCCAGGCAGGAAGATGCCAGGCTCTGAAGCTGCCAGGCCATTCAATGCTAATCAAGGTGGCCAGTTGCAACATTCACACTTGCCTCGAACAGACAACAGTTCTTTCTCCCACCCTGGACATTATTCCACAGATAGATAGATAGATAGATTCGCAGAGTTGGAAGAGACCTCACGGGCCATCCCGTCCAACCCCCAACCAAGAAGCAGGAAAATCTCATTCAAAGCATATAAGATAGATAGATATCCCACTTGCCTAGTTTTCATCAAACATCACAACGTCTGAGGATGCCTGCCATAGATGTGGGTGAAACATCAGGAGAGAATGCTTCTGGAACATGGCCATACAGCCCGGAAAACTCACAGCAACCCAATGTTTCTAGCCATGAAAGCCTTCAACAGCACATTATACATGCTCTCTTTGCCTCCGTTAACAAAACACCATTTTTAAACATTATTTTATTAATTATTTGGCACAAACAATGTATGGTAATATAAAATCAGAAAAATATACATTCAAAAATAATGAACCGTGTCTAGATCTGTATTCCAATGGCAACTTGTGCAAAACAAGTATAACATACTTTACCATTCACTCAAATTCAAGACATTTTCAAAGCAAAATCCATGCAAACAGTTCCTAACTAGAATTATGTGAAAAGCAGTGAAAGAAAGAGAGGCTTGTGGTACTTTTAAAGATCATTTTAGCAAGACTTGTGGGTTATAATGCACTTCATCAGATGTGCTGACGGGGTGCGCTATTCCAGCCTCGGGCAGAAAAGAAACAATTGTTATCACAGGCCTTAAACCTTGAAAAAGGATGGTTTAACACAAGCATCCTGACATTTATACAGTAATATACGGGTCTGCTGAGTTGTTAATTGCCTCTGAAATCGCTGAAGCTTTGAGGCCTGTTCCTGGAGAGATAAGGAAGGCCTGGTGAAAGGAACTTGTGCGAAAGGCAGAACTGAGATCCTGGGCAAACTGAGGATGACTGAAAGGTATGTGTGGTTGTTTGGATGTGCTGGAGACAAGGAGGAAGGGATGATGGAACATGATTTAGCAATAATAAGGGTGGGAAGATACGCAAAAAGATGAGAGGGAGGCTGAAGAGTGCATATGTGGAGACAGACTGGAAAGGAGTTGCATAAAACGAAAGATGGAAAAGGGTAAGAGCAGAGGGAAGAGGGGGCCAGGCTGTGGCGCAGGCTGTTGAGCAGCTGCAATAAATCACTCTGACCATGAGGTCATGAGTTCGAGGCCAGCCCGTGGCGGGGTGAGCACCTGTCAATTAAAAATAAAAAACAGCCCCTGCTCGTTGCTGACCTAGCAACCCGAAAGATAGTTGCATCTATCAAGTAGGAAATAAGGTACCACTTATAAAAAAAAGTGGGGAGGCAAGTTTAACTAATTTATGACCTGGAATGAGGAAGTGCCGTCAGAGTGGATGATGAAGCAGCTGCTCCCCCCTGTGGCCAGAATCAAACATCCCCTCAGGAGAAGTTAAATTGCCTCTGCGTCTGTCTGTCTCAGTCTCTGTTTGATGTGTTTATGGGCATTGAATGTTAGCCCTGTGTGTATAATGTGATCCGCCCTGAGTCCCCTTCGGGGTGAGAAGGGCGGAATATAAATACTGTAAATAATAATAAATAATAATAAAAAAGTAGAAGAGGCTATAAAAGGCAAAGATGGCAGGAAAGGAAAGGCGGGAGGGAAGAAAGAAGGATGGAAGGATATCTATGGATGGATAGTGGTAGATGAGACTGAAAGGCAATTATGGCAAGACAGGAAAGAAGGGAGGATGGATCAAGGTAGAAAAGGCTATAAAACCACGGTATACCACGGTATCCTTCTGGGACACCTGGCAGGAATGGGTCTTGGAGGTACTGTTCGACAGTGGCTCCAATCCTTCCCAGAATGTGTTGTTAGGGGACACCTGCTCGGCCCCAAAGCCATTGTTCTGTGTGGTCCTGCAGGGTTCAGTACTGTCCCCCATGTTGCTTAACATCTACATGAAGCCGCTGGGAGAGATCATCCAGAGTTTTGGAGTTTAATGTAATCTGTATGCAGATGACGTTCAACTCTATCACTCCTTTCAACCTGCTACTAAGGAGGCTGTTCAGGTCCTGAACCAGTGTCTGGCCACTATGACAGTCTGGATTAAAGTGAACAAATTGAAACTGAATCCAGACAAGATAGGTGTATTCCTGGCCAGTCACAAGACAAAATAGGGGATAGGGTTACAGCCTGTGCTGGACAGGGTCACACTCTCCCTGAAGACACAGATTTACAGCTTGGGAATTCTCCTGGACTCATCGCTGAGCATGGAACCCTAGGTTTCGGCAGTGGCCAGGGGAGCATTCACACACTTAAAACTTGTGTACCAGCTGCACCCGTACCTTGGGAGGTCAGACTTGGCCAAGGTAGTCCACACTCTGGTTACATCCTGAATAGACTACTGCAATGTGCTCTATGTGGGGTTGCCTTTGAAGACTGTTCAGAAGCTTCAAATGGTCTAACAGGTTGCAGCCAGATTGCTCACCAGAGCAGTGTACAGGGAGTACACAACTCCCCTGTTACGTCAACTCCACTGGCTGCCAATCTGCTACCGAGCACAATTCAAAGTGCTGACTTAAGCCTATAAAGCCCTAAACAGTTTTGGCCCACCTTAACTGTCCGAACATATCTCTCCCTATGAACCATCTCAGAGATTCAGATCATCTGGAGAGGCCCTGCTTTTGGTTCCGCGATTGGTGGGGACGAGAGACAGGGCCTTCTCAGTGGTGTCCCCTCGGCTATTGAACTCCCCAGTGATATCAGATCAGCCCCCTCCCTCCTGACCATCAGAAAGAGAGTGAAAATGTAGCTTTGGAATCAAGCCTTCGGATAATAATTGTAGTGCAATAGATAGATATGGAATTATGTGCAATGACTGCTGGAATGGCCCGGATTACGACTGCGGATGGCGTGGTTTGAATAGTGAATGTCATGTTTTAAATGTTTTAATGAGTTTCATATTCAATGTAAATGTTTATTTTAATTGTACATGGTTTTTAAGGCATCAAATAGTTGCCTATGTGTAAAGTGAGTCCCCTTCAGGGGTTGAGAAAGATGGGGTATAAAAAAAAGGTAAAGATTTCCCCTGACATTAAGTCCAGTCATGTCTGACTCTGGGGGTTGGTGCTCACCTCCATTTCTAAGCTGAAGATCCGGCTTTGTCCATAGACACCTCCAAGGTCATGTGGCTGGCATGACTGCATGGAGCGGTACCTATTGATCTACTCACATTTGCATGTTTTCAAACTGCTAGGTTGGCAGAAGGAAAAATAAATAAATAACAGGGAAGGATGGAAAGATAAGGCAAGGAGAGAGGAACAAGAAAGGAAGGACAGAAGAGGCTATGAAAGGCAAGGATGAAAGGAAAGGAAAGGAAGGAAATAGAGGATATAAAGGGCAAGAATGGCAAGGAGAAAAAGAAAAGAAAGGAAAGGGGAAAAAGAGAGAAATTAAGTGTCTATATTACGATAACAATGCTCAAAGCAATTCTTTCTGTTGGTGCGACTTCTGTCTCTTGAGGGGAGCAAATGGAATTTGGCAACACGGGAGGGACCCCAAAGCCCAGGCTGCCCCTTCCTCCCCGTCCTCTGCCTCTCTCTTTCCCCACCTCCAACCCCCTCTCCTCCTCCTCCTCCTCCTCCTCCCTCCATCTCTCCTTCTCTCCCTCCATCCAAATTCCTTTCTCCCCTCCTCTCTTTCTGTTCAGATCCCTCCTTCTTTTCCCTCCGACGGAGAAAGAAAGAAAGAAGAAAGAGCGGGGGTGCCTGTGCTCGCTCCGAAGAGACAGACCTCCCACTGCCCTCATTCCCAAAACTTCCCTCAGGTAAACTTTTTCAGGTTTAACATTCCTTCCAATTGAGATCGGGCCCGAGGAGGGGGGGGAGCAAAATTTTTATGTAGCCATCAGACATCTAGCTTCCCTCCTCCCATCCTTTATTACAGCAGGGGATTTGGATTAGTTCGATTTTGGGGGGAATTGTATCTCTGATCCGACATTTCTGATCCAAACTTTGATGGGCAGGAGGGGGTTGTTTCTATACCGAAGCCCTTTTCTCGCCCCCAGGAATGAGTCCTTAGTTACTACTTGTTTTATTCCACCAGAAAGGCCGCTATGCGGTGGAACAATTTGCAACACCCCCAAGGACAGAACATATAATATAATAACAACAGAGTATTTCAACATCCTGAAGACCTTTGTTAGGGCATTTGCTTTAGGACAAGAAGTTAGGGAAAGTGGAAGTTTATGTGAGGATCTAAACATGTGAAATCTTTCAGGATAGGTGCATTTAGTGCCTTTAATTCCAGGTATATTCACCCAGAATAGTTACTTACACCTCCACCTCTATTTTGTGATTGATTCATTGTTACTAACGCTAGGGGAGTTCACACCTCTGTAATTATCTGCTCAGCAAAACCACTTTCTTCAATACTGATTTGAAATTGCATTAAATGGTCAGTGTAGATGGGGCCTTAGGCTTCCCTTACATATCTATAAGCTAGCTGGCATTGCCCCCCTCCCATGTGCGATGGGAAGTTGCTGCCAATTGCGAGAGAAATAAGGCTGAACACTGTGAAAGCCACCCACTGTATGGCTATTAGCCTCCTCCCAGTAGACTTAAATCAAGGAAAAGCTTCATGAGAACCACCACTCTTCTTCATGTTGCTCCACCAACAGCAAGAATATCCCTGTGGGCAGCAAAATCAGGCAATCCCAACTGGATGGCCCCCCAGGAGGGCCTTCCTTCAGTTGACCAAGAATTGGCAACTTGGAAGTCCCTGAAGAGACTCAGAAGCAAGTTGGCAGATCCAAAGACAACCTGGCAAAGTGACACTACCTAGAGCAATGATGGGCAACCTTTTGCACTTGGTGTGTCAAAATTCACCAAATAAAACTTAGCATGACTTGGGTGGTGTGTCACTTTGAGAGAGAGAAAAACCATAATTTTGCAATATTTATAGTTTAAATAACAAAAATATATAATTGTAATATATAACTGTATTTAATAAACCAAAAACTATTGACTACCATTATTTCCATGTACAACAATCTATGGTACCTCTTGCAGCTTCCACGCTGATTTCTCTCTATTCTGGTTTCAATGTAGTCATGAATAATAAATAATATAATAATAATATAATAGTAATAATATGATAATATACTACAATAATAATAGACTAATAATAGAATGATATAATTTTATACACACACACACACACGTATTGCACAAGGTGGAGGATTCCTCTAGGTCAGTGATGGCCAACCTATGACACATGTGTCAACACTGACACGCCTAGCCATTTTTGCTGACACGCTACTACATGCAGATTGATTGGGTGACTATGTATTTTGTGGCCAAATTTGGTGTGATTTGGTCCAGTAGTTTTGTTGTTTACTTCATGGGAATTATGCACATTACATTTATGTATATATATATACACACACACGTATGTGTGTGTGTGTATATATATATATACATAAATGTAATGTGCATAATTCCCATGAAGTAAACAACAAAACTACTGGACCAAATCACACCAAATTTGGCCACAAAATACATAGTCACCCAATCAATCTGCATGTAGTAGCGTGTCAGCAAAAATGGCTAGGCGTGTCAGTGTTGACACATGTGTCATAGGTTGGCCATCACTGACCTAGAGGAATCCTCCACCTTGTGCAACTGTGGAGCAGAACCAACAACTTAGCATCTCTATGCTTACCCAGTATTTATTTATTTACAGTATTTATATTCCACCCATCCCACCCCGAAGGGGACACAGGGCGGATCACATTGCACATATAAGGCAAACATTCAATGCCTTAGCATAGAACAGAGACAGATGCAGGCACAAGCTGGCCTCGAACTCATGACCTCTTGGTCAGAGTGATTTGTTGCAGCTGGCTGCTAACCAGCCTGCACCATAGCCCAGCCACTATGCCCTGTCTCATGCCCAGATGAAGAACTGTTTAAAGCTACAGACAATGCCGTTGCTGTTGCCCGTTTTTGGTCTAAAACTATTTAGCAGCTTGTGATCGCTTTATTTTTTATCACTTTTAAACTTATCTATTTATGCAATGCTTTTGACATGAAATAAACATTTAAAAAAAGATCTTGACACTCGCCATAGCTTATATAACAAACAAGTGGATCTCCACAAATTATTGGACTAAAACTCCTATTATCCTATGCTGGCTAGAGTTGATGGCAACATGCCCGCCCCCAAAGTTGCCCTCTGCTATTTTAGTGCCATAAAACACATTTAAAAGTAGTAAAAGGTAGCAGTCAAGTTAAGCTTTTGAGGGACTATGAAGCCTCAATTGTAATTGATCAGAATGGAAACTTTCCTTTGATTTTGTTTCTCTCTTAGGTGTATCTACCCTGTCCCCAAACACCACAGCAATGCCTCATGGCATGAGCTTGCTTTTGGTGGCAGTGACGTGGGCCGTGGCCTCCCCTGCCGACACTTGCAATAAAGCCCTCTGTGCCAGTGATGTCAGCAAATGTCTGCTGCAGGTAAGATCCCAGAGATAAAAGCAAGATACTAAATAGTACTAGTATTACTACTAACAAAAATAATACAAAAAGCATTTTTGAGGCATGCTTCTTAAACCTCCAAGTTAAAGTAGGTAATTCACATAAAATGGAGAATAATTAGCACCATTTTGGACTGAGCAGGACTGATATTGTATGTTTTTGGAAGATAATTTCAGCCCCTTCCACACTGCCCTATATCCCAGAATCCCAGATTTTCTGCTTTGAACTGGATTATATGAGTCTACACTGCCAGATAAGCAAATAATCTGGGATCAGATCCTGGGATATATAATGTAGATCCAGCCACCTACTTTTGTGGAGTTAATATTTTCTGTTGCTGAATTGAATTAACCATTGCTCTGAGTTTTGAGTTTGGTCGTACTGATAAACTCAGGCCCCTTCTACACTGCCCTATAAGATCCAAATTATCTGCTTTGAACTGGATTATGTGGCAGTGTAGACTAATATAGTCCAGTCCAAAGCAGATAATGTGGATTATTGTCTTTGATAATCTGGATTATTTGGCAGTGTAGAAGGAACCTTAGTTTCTTCTTGCAGAGATCCAGTGGGACAACTAACCCTTGCATCTTTGCACTGGGTGAAACTCTATGATCCAACTATATCCAAAGATGGGACCAAATCTTTCATCCATAGGTCACTGTAAAGACCCTAATGGAAAGAGACAGTAGATAGCCTTCTGCTTGGGAACTATGCAGTTTCTTGTTCATCCTTGTTTTCACCCTTTTAGAAATTAGGTGCCCTTTGTTGTTGTTATTGTTGTTGTTGTTGTTATCGTGAAACAGTTAGAACATAGAATTCAAAGGCATAGTTGTGTTAGTCTGGATCAGTACACAAAAGGATTTTGGAGCACCCTTGATTTGGTGGCTTTCATAGAGTGCATCCACACTGTAGAATTCATGCAGGATTTCTTTTTTGGCAGGAAGTGTGCCAGTGTGAAGCAAACCGTGCTGGCTGCCCATGCTGTCGGGAATGTGCCTTTTGTTTGGGCAACCTCTGGGAGACTTGCTGTGATTGTGTGGGTAAGGAATATCCAAGGACAGTGGCATGCTCCTCCTCCTTGTCTACTGAGGGATTCTGAGAGTTGTTATCCAAAACAGAAAGCTGTGCTGCTGCTTGGGGACATCAGAGCTCACATCCCATACTCACATTCCAAACAAGCAAAGTGTTCCAGAATAAAAGCGAGGATTGTCAGATCAGAATGATCTCAGACTATGAGATTTCAGGTCATAACCTGGACCCTGGGGGCAACCCCTCATGATACCACAAAAGGCCAGTACCTTTTGTGTTCAAAGGGGTAGTTTCTGGTGTTGTGACCTGAGGGGTATTGTGGCCTGAGCATACATTTTCAAATTAGATGATTTGCAAAAAAAAAAAAATTGAGATTGTCTCTTGCGTAGAGATTTCACCACCTCACTCAGGATCATGGGAAGTAGACCAGGCTTTGAGTGCTAGCAGCCTTACCGAGGAAGGATTCTGACTTGACTTTTTCCTCCTGAGGGCTCTGTGATGAACGCCCTCTCTCAGCCCCTCGCCCAGCCCAGCGAAGCTCCATGCACAACCTGATGTCACCCGTGCCCTCTCTCTTCCGGGCACTCACAGCCATCTCCGACAATGAGTCTCCCATGGGCTGGAGCATCTTGACTCTGCCAGTTGAGGAGGAGCTGAGACAGAACCATGTAGAGACAGACCATCTCTTGCTGGGGCCACACACAGGTAAGTATAACCTGTGCAGAGGAGAGAGCATTGATGTTGGAATAAGATTCCAGGCGATTCAAAAAGTGAAGGAAGAATACGAGCGATACACAACCATGAACTTTCCCTTTCTTTTTGCAGGCTTGGTTCTCCCAGATGCTGAAGGCCTCAATGCCACCGCACCACCTTGCCAGTCCATTTTCTTCAACGAGTGCCTATCCATGAGCCGATGCCGGACAGCTTGCCAGTCGGTGGGAGCCTGGCGCTACCGCTGGTTCCACAATGCCTGCTGCCAGTGTGTAGGGCCTGACTGCCGGGGCTATGGTGGAGCCCAAGCAATTTGTTCCAACTGCCGGGATTAACTCACCATTTTTATCTTTATATGTACATGTACACATACAGATCCACATATGCAGTGCCTTCAACAACCTACCTACCTATTTACCTCTCTCTCCCACCTTCCCTTTCTTCCTATTCCTAGTGTTGTGAGCAAGACTAGTCCAATACATTTTTGCTACCCAAAGTGCTAAAGCCACCCAAGTGCTGAAGGATCCCTGTAGTCACATAGGAAGAATCTCTCTTCAGATCTTTCCCCAGTCCTGAACTTTCAGAACTTTCCAAGCCTATTGCTTCCTATGGACCCATGTACAGATTGTCGGACTGCCTATCTCCTTTTTTAATAATAAATAAATAGTTTTGTCTGTAGGTTTTGTATTTCAGTTGTGAAATTCCAAGATGCCCTTGGTCCTGTGTATCCGAGGGCTGTGCATCCACAGATTCAACTAACAAAGTATTGGTTCTCAAACTGCTATCCTTCCGATGTTTGGAACTTCAAGTCCTGATATTCCTGAGCATCAGTCTTGAACTACCATAATCCCTTAGCCAGCATTATAATCTAATAAAGTAACTGCTTGAGGCTCTTCTCCCCTCTCTTATATAGAATATCTTGACTGTTTATGTTCTGCTTCCTGATCTAATCTTATAGGCAAGTTCTCCTGGTGGCTTTCATCTGCTCCCCATAGATGTGCCATAGGGAACAGAGAATTCATTTCATTGGCTTTGGCAGCATTGGGATACTGTACCTAGCAAAGATCCCTGTAGCCATATAGGAAGATTCTCTATTCAGATCTTTCCCCAGTCCTGAAGTTTCTGAACTTTCCAAGCCCATTGCTTTCTATGGACCCATGTACAGATTGTCGGACTGCCTATCTCCCTTTTTAACAATAAATAGTTTTGTCTGTATGTTGTGTAAGTCAACTGTTAAATTCCAAGATACAGTTGGTCTTGTGTATCCAAAGGTTATACATCCACAGATTCCACTAACAAAGCATTGGTTCTCAAACTGCCATCCTTCAGATGTTTGGAACTTCAAGTCTTGATATTCCTGAGCACTGCTCATATTAGCTGAAATCAAAAATATCTCATCTTTTTGAAAACTCCTGGCAGGCCAGGATCAATGAGAGAAAATATCATTCTTGAAGTATGACATGTCCACTTGAAAATACACAGTAGGCAAAGCTTTTGAGATCAGCTTTTGACACATGGTTAACCACAGAATGTGGGCTTGCTGAGGTGTCTGATAACAGCTGTATCTTTAATCTCAGGTAAGCAAGCAGAAAGCATGTTTGAAACCTTGATAGGCCACCAGAAGTAGCAGGTGGACTGAACTGGTGTGAAATAGATTTTGAGAGCTCTATTCCTCAGGCTGTTTTGTGAAGTCTTTCTGAAGATGCCAATCCATTCATTCATCTCTTTAATTTCTTCAATCAACACCACCCTTGCATTTTATTAACCACATACATATCTGCAGATGCACTTACTTTTGTCAGGGGTGAGCAACTTTAGCAGGTCTGGGGGCCACTGGAGACTGCATGGGCTACTAAAAGTGCTGCAGGAGACTTCTAGATGTACCATGGACCACCACAGAGACAAACAAAGGGTATGAGAATAAATCAAACCAAAATGATTAAATGGAGGCTGTCATACTTAGGATGCATATGGGATGATATGACTCAGTGGAAAAGAGGATAGTTCTGGCAAAAGGAAGAGCTGTAAAAAAAGAGGAAGACCATCACAGACCACAGACTTGGTAGTGGTGGTGGCGTGGGCGACTAAGCTTTCTTCTGAAATGCTTTGGCAAAACTGGATCACCAAGACTTCTGCCTTCTCAGGAATAATCAGTCAAAAAGATATTAAGTAATCAAGAGCTAAGAAATACCAAGGCATATCTTGTTGTTGACCACCCCCAAAGGAACAAGGATGTAGGGTCGGCTGGAGTAGAATCCTGATCTTTCCCAGCTCAAGGCTCTATTGCATTGTTTACTACAGACAGGCCATAAATAGGAGTCTAGTGCCTAGATCCAGGGAAGTCATGCTCCCCCTCTATTCTATTCTGCCTGGGTCAGACCACACATGGAACCACACTGTATCCCATTCTGGGCACCGCAATTGAAAGGAGATGTTGACAAGCTGGAATGTGTCCAGAGGAGAGCAACTAAAATGATCAAGAGTCTGGAGAACAAGCTCTATGAGGAGCGGCCTAAAGAGCTGAGCATGTTTAGCCTTCAGAAGAGAAGGCTGAGAGGAGACATGATGAGAGCCATGTATAAATATGTGAGAAGAAGTCATAGGAAGGAGGGAGCAAGCTTGTTTTCTGCAGCCCTGGAGACTAGGACGCGGAACAATGGCTTCAAACTACAGGAAATAAAGAAAATTCCACCTGAACATTAGAAAGAATGTGATAGTGAGATGTTCACTAACTGTGATAGTGAGATGTTCAGCAGGGGAACTCTCTGGCCCGGAGTGTGGTGGAGGCTCCTTCTTTTGAGGTTTTTAAACAGAGGCTGGATGGTCATCTGTCGGGGGTGCTTTGAACGCGATTTTCCTGCTTCTTGGAAGAAAGAGGTTGGACTAGATGGCCCATGAGGTCTCTTCCAACTCTAGGATCCTATGATTCTTGCAATCCAACTAAAAGTCCCTTTTCCCAGCTTTGCTAAGCTCTATTTCTCCAGCCTTTCCAAGGGGATGCTGCTAGAAACCTTCCAGTTAGACAGAGGATGAGGAAGAGAAGTAGAAGGCCCATGAAAACCTGAGCAGGCTTTATTAACTGAGGTGTCAAGGACAAAATCCCAGTTCCCTTTCACCTGGTCACAAGCTTTCCCTTTCCGCCCTAAATGTTCCAGAACGGGTGAAGCAACAATGAAGGGAAAGCATGCCTCTGAGAGTGTGCAGAGTGAAGTCTGGCAAGCCAGCCCTCTGCATCTCGGGGAGGGGGTTGGGGTTGAAGGTAAAGGGGGTGTGGTTTGAGGCTGATCTCGGGCTCCTCTTTGTTGTGTTGCTTTGTTATTATAAAAAAAAATAGTTGGTTCACCTAAGCAGCTGGATTGCGCCTTTCTTCCTTTCTCGCTGCCTTTGGAGAGCCGAGCACGGACAGACCGCCGCCCCGCCTCTTGCGGGACCTGCCAGGCCCTGGATGGCACCGCCGGTCCCTCCCGGGCGGGTGAGCTTTGCTTTGCTTTGCTGGCGCCCTCCGCGCTCCTCCTTCGCCCCGATGAGGCTCTTAAAGCCCCCTGGCCTCCCCTTTCTTCCTGGCCTCCCTCTTTTTGCTGCCATTCTCTCCTCTTTTGCTTCCTGTTCCTTTTGTCTGCCTCTTCTTTCCTTCCTTTTGTCTGCCTCTCCGCTTTTGCTCTTCCCTCTTTCTCTCATTTGGGGGAAGAGAAGGTAAGTGGCTCCAAAGAATAGCCATTTGCTTTCTCTTCCCAAAACCGTCCTGTCTTTGCTGAGACAATATAAGGTGGGGAGATAAGGATGCTGTGATGGTGATCCTTCCTGCGCTTTCCAGTTTCTCTTCAGGGTTGTTGTGAGTTTTCCGGGCTGTATGGCCATGTTCCAGAAGTATTCTCTCCTGACGTTTCTCTTCATCTTTTACTAAAAGGGAAGCTCTAGGGAATTAGGGGTAAGCTTGGAAGCATGGGGACAGGAGGCGGGTTGAATGGCATGGGAGAAAGTGTGGGATTGTTTGTTTCCTCGTTCAAGCACATGCTGCTTCAAAGTGCCAAGACAATTCCTTGCCCCGAAGGGCTTATATCTTTGTGTTGTCGAAGGCTTTCATGGCTGGGATCACTGGGTTGCTGTGACTTTTCTGGGCTGTCTGGCCATGCTCCAGAAGCATTCTCTCCTGACGTTTCACCGGCATCTATGGCATAGAATCATAGAATCATAGAATAGTAGAGTTGGAAGAGACCTCACGGGCCATCCAGTCCAACCCCCTGCAAGAAGCAGGAAAATCTCATTCAAAGCACCCCCGACAGATGGCCATCCAGCCTCTGCTTAAAAGCCTCCAAAGGAGCCTCCACCACAGCCCGGGCGAGAGAGTTCCACTGCCGAACAGTTCTCACAGTGAGGAAGTTCTTCCTGATGATCAGGTGGAATCTCCTTTCCTGTAGTTTGAAGCCATTGTTCCGCGTCCTAGTCTGCAGGGCAGCAGAAAACAAGCTTGCTCCCTCCTCCTATGACTTCCCCTCATATATTTGTACGTGGCTATCATGTCTCCCCTCAGCCTTCTCTTCTGCAGGCTAAACATGCCCAGTTCTTTAAGCCTCATGCATCCTCAGAGGTTGTTAGGTCTCTTAGAAACTAGGCAAGTGGGGTTTATATATCTGTGGAATAATGTCCAGGGTGGGAGAAAGAACTCTTGTTTGTTGGAGGCTCCTTCTTTGGAGGCTTTTAAGCAGAGGCTGGATGGCCATCTGTCGGGGGTGCTTTGAATGTGATTTTCCTGCTTCTTGGCAGGGGGTTGGACTGGATGGCCCATAAGGTCTCTTCCAACTCTATGATTCTATGATTCTATGATTCTATGAGGCAAGTATGAATGTTGCAAAAGATCACTTTGATTACCATGCCATGTCAGGCTACACAGAGAAGCCATTGAAATCCACAAGCAGTGCTTCTTGCTTCTTTCTCCCAACTTGGACCTCCTACAAATATCCTTGGACTGGACCCATTGTTTTGGGTTGTTTTACTACAGGTGTGGGTAATTTCAACAGAAAGGAGGAAACCATGAAAATTAACAGTAGCTGGCTTCCAGTATTTTTAAAAAAACTCTAAAACCAGGACAGTAAAATAAAGAACAACATTCAGAGAACTGGGGAATTCTAAACAAGAAACAATCAGGGCCAGTTAACACCTCTCAATAAAGGATTTCCTCAGGCAGGAAGCAGCAAGGCTTTGAATCTGCAAGGTCATTCAATGCCAATCAAGGTGGCAAATTGCAACATTCACACTTGCCTTAGGCAGACAAGAGTTTTTTCTCCCACCCTGGACATTGTTCCACCCCATTTGCTTCTTTCTCCCAACTTGGACCTCCTACAAATATCCTTGGACTGGACCCATTGTTTTGGGTTGTTTTACTACAGGTGTGGGCAAACTTGGTCTTGCTGAGGGGGAAAAGGGAGGGGCTTGAGGCTGTTAGGAATGGTGGGAGTTGAACTCCAAAACACCTGGCTGGACCAAGTTTATCCATGCCTGTTTTACTCCCATGTAAATTTGATGACACCCTACAAATAACCGATGTTGCTATCAACAACATCAACCACATCTATGGGCAGAAAAGAAACAGTTGAAGTGTAGAGCTAACTCTTTGTTTTGCCTTGGAACCCACTAGGAGTTGGTTTGTTTTTGACAGCGTCCCTGAAAGTTTATTTCTGAGTGGATCCTTATTTATTAAACCTCTTCTTTTGCCTTGACCCTGTGAGATCTTTCAAATCATTCTCCAAACATGACTGGAGGAAGGAATGGAGAGCAGGAGGCAAGTGTATTGTTAGAACCAAATGCCACATTTGATTGCTTACTTCCAGAGAGTCAGTCATCGAGGGACCTCATCACACTAGAGTTTGGATCCACTTTAAATCCACAGGGAGGGGCCAGACAGGTCCTGGGCCTCACCAAACTACAAACCCCAGAATTCTGCAGGAGGCAGAAGCTGGATTTAAAGTAGATCCATGCTCTTGTTCAGAATTCCTCTTCATTTCTCTTCTTTCATTTCTAGTCTCTTTTCTTATATGTATGGATTTTAGGGTTAGCTGATCCAGGACATTCAGAAGAGAGTTCTGGGCAGTTAAATGAGAGAAGCTGTTCTGGTTGGGAGGGGGCGATAGGGAAGGAGAGCACAGAAGAAGATATAGATTCAGGAGGACAAATTCAGGGTCTGGCGCCTCTTAAAGGGGCAGCTTCCCAGGATTACGGAACTCCGCCTTCTCCCCTCCTTTCCCAGCGTGCACTGCAGGGAGCAGGGGAGAGAGAAAGAAGGAAGAAAAGTCCTGAAGTGGGGGAGGAGGAGTTTCGGGGAGAAAAGTGAGTCCGGGCAAGAGAATCCAGTTTTGGGAGGTGGCTCGCGGGATTGCAACGCGTGGAGGGATATGAAATGTTTGGTGTGGGGTTTGGAGAGAGGGCGGTGGTATTAAGGAAACCTTAGGGGTTGGAAGAGGAGGAAGGGCCTTCCTTGGAGGGTTTGGTTTGTTGTCGTCCCAGAGATCTGTTAACACAACCTGCCTACCCATCACGTGTCCTACTAAATCTCTGCTTTTTGCAATATTAAATCTGCGGTACCTTATACAAAAACATTTGCAAAATTTGGGAGGTTTGGTTTCATATTGTCCCAAACTATGATGGAGTGGTTTCCAGTAAATGCTGGCTTCGGGCATCCAATTTTCTTCGTTTTTTTAAACTGGCATTAAGTGGTCCCTTATTGTTATATTTAATCCAAGGCTATATTGTTTCCAGGACAGTTAAAATGAAACTGGATTTTCAGTTTGACCAATTAATGCTGCTTAGTGCTAAATTTTGTTTGGATTTATTTTCTGTCCAATTTTAAGTTCCTGGCCTGTGCAAATTATGGAAAATCAAAATGTCACAGTCTTCTGAAATGTTTTCAGTTGGAAAAGCTTAAACAGATGTAAGAGAACACATAGGGAGCAGCAGGAGTGGGATTGAAGTTGCTATTGTCCAAAAGTTAATTTTTCCAAGACGAGACATCATCTCTAAACTAATACACATTTTTCAAGCAATATTTCCAGCTCACATGTGCTTAAGCAGGTCATTCTGTATCTTTGCATTTCATTTTTTCTGCCTAAGTGGAGTATCTTACCGGGACAAATGCAAGATACTCCACTTAGGCAAGAAAATGAAATGCAAAGGTACAGAATGGGAGACGTCTGGCTCGACAGCAGTATGAGTGAACAGGATCTTGGAGTCCTCGTGGACAACAAGTTAAACATGAGCTGACAATATGATGCAGCAGCTAAAAAAAGCCAATGGGATTTTGGCCTGCATCATTAGAAGTATAGTGTCTAGATCCAGGGAAGTCATGCTACCCCTCTATTCTGCCTTGGTCAGACCACATCTAGAATACTGTGTCCAGTTCTGGGCACCACAGTTGAAGGGAGATGTTGACAAACTAGAATGTGTCTAGAGGAGGGCAACTAAAATGAGAGAACAAGCCTTATGAGGAGCGGCTTAACCAACTGGGCATGTTTAGCCTGCAGAAGAGAAGGCTGAGAGGAGATAGGATAGCCATGTATAAATATGTGAGGAGAAGTCAAAGGGAGGAGGGAGTAAGCTTGTTTTCTGCTGCCCTGGAGACTAGGATGTGGAGCAATGGCTTCAAACTACAGGAAAGGAGATTCCACCTGAATATTAGGAAGAACTCCACTGTGAGAGTGAGCTGTTCAGCAGTGTAACTTCTGCCTCGGAGTGCGGTGGAGGCTCCTCTTTGGAGGCTTTAAAGCAGAGGCTGGATGGCCATCTGTCAGGGGTGTTTTGAATGCAATTTTCTGGCTTCTTGGCAGGGGGTTGGACTGGATGGCCCATGAGGGCTCTTCCAACTCTATGATATCAGCACCAAATTTTCAAATATGAACAGAGAGGGTATTCAACCTATTCTCTAGTTGATAATTATCTTTTATGAGTTTGGGATATATACATTTGAAGCAGATGAAAAAAGCACTCTCTTGAAGGGAAGCTGTATTGGTTCACAGTACTGAAACAGATCGTGGCATCAAACACATGACCATGCATCTTTGTAATGTCACACAACAGTGCTTCTCGATATGCTCTCTCAAATCTTTGCATAGGAAAACAAGAAAAGTTGACTACAAGTTGCCTTAATGTGTTAGGTTATTTTTAAAATTCTGCACCCAGGATTTATATATATTCAGTCATGTAGTTTCACATGTGCCTTCTGAAATGATGTATGTAGTTAGAAAAAGATTTGCTACCTTGCTGAGAAGTAGGTCTGCGAGAGATGCTACGTATTTGTCTTCTCTCAAATAGTACATTTATTTGCTCTCCATTTTCTCCTCCTGTTTCCTTTTTCATTGGTAGCCCTTCTTATCTGTTCTTCCACTAATTCATATCTTTGTTTCTTTCTACTTCTGTTTCTTTCTCTTTTTCAGCTGTTCCAAGGGACTGAACTCTAGAGATAGAAGACATCTAGACCAGAACAGTCATGCCCCCCAACAAGGATGCCCCAGGCTGCCTTGGCTCACCCCCAGGCTTGATCTGCTTGCCCCCCATATCTGAGGATCTCCAGTTGGTGTGGACCCAGGCGGCACAAACAAGTGATCTCGACAACAACCAGCATTTGCTGCAAACATTTAGCTACTTCCCCTATCCCAGCCTTTCTGATCTGGCCTTGCTCTGCCTGCGTCATGGTCTGCACATGGAGAAAGTCAAGGCCTGGTTCATGGCACAGCGCCTTCGCTGTGGCATTAGCTGGAGTGCTGAGGAGATTGAAGAGACTCGGGCACGGCTGATTTACCATCAGGATCAGCTTCACTTTAGTTGCCTGCTTGCTGGGAACGACGTTGACCCCTGGCACCAATCTTTTAAAAGTCAGGAGTGTCACCAACTGTTACCTCCCTCTGTGTACTGCTCAAACAAATATCCAGAGAACCAGCAAACTTCTATAGATTCTTTAAACAACTGCAGCCCAGCCCAAGGAAAAGAGGAGGTTGAGAGAATCACTCAGGATATTTGGAAACTGAAGAAAAATGCTTTGTCCAACCACAGCAGGGCTCAGGAGAACTACGAACCTTTAGGGGCCTCTACACATCTTCACAATACCAAAGAGGCACCTTCTGGTGCTTATCTACCTACCACATCTGCCAGTCTGGGCCATAAGTACGAGAACTCTCACAGTGTCACATGGGGACTTCCTGCAGCCTCCATGCATCCAGCTGACCCTGTTGTGTCTGCAGTAAATGGTGGGCATCACCCAGGGATTTTTTCAGCAGGTTCTTCTATCAAAGCTACCCCATCTTTGTCTACAACTACAACTAGTGGTATTGACTCATCTAACCCTCAAAATTATCAGTACAGTACGGGAGACCAGCAGCATCCTTCAGGTTGCTTCTCAGACACTCTTCGCAGAACTAGGCGAAAGACAAAGGAACAGTTGGATGTGTTAAAGTCTTTCTTCCTTCGTCACCAGTGGGCCCGGAGAGAGGATTATCATCAACTGGAGAAGATCACTGGACTACCACGTGCTGAGATCATCCAGTGGTTTGGAGACACTCGTTATGCACTAAAACATGGTCAGCTGAAGTGGTTTCGGGACAATGCAGGGCAGAGTCCAGAGTCTGTCTCCTCACTGCCTCCTCATCCACTTCAAAGCAACCATCCAGACACAAGTCCACTGGAGCGCTATTGGACAAACCATCTACAATTGCAAGAGCATGATTTACCAGCACTCTGTCACGAGTCAGGTATGGATGCTGAACAGGTGATACAATGGTTCAATTCACACTCACCTGCCCCATGTGAAGTAGAAGTATGCTTGAGTGAGGAAGAAGAAGTAGATGAGGAGGTGGCAGCCCATATGACAAAATATGACTATGAAGACTATGAAGAAGAAGAAGAAGATGAGGATGAAAATGCTGATGATGATGATGATGAAGATTGGGTTGCCTAATCTTCATGTGGATACTGGAAATTCTGGGCTTTAGTGATGGGTCTCAGGGATGGATCGACAAATAAAAATGAAAAGAAGTTGAGAGTTCCTACTTCATCAGTATCCTGCCATTCCCATTACTACTCAGTGGTTGCCCTTTCATGTTCTAATATCTGTTTATATTTTCCTTATGCTTTTAATTTTTAAGTTAAAACACTGGTCCCTGTCATTCAGTGATCATGTCTTAAATCCTAGAGTTAAAACGATGCTGGAAATGGAGCTGGCAGTACCCTATTAGATTCCAAGAACCATAGCAAGAACACCTTCAGTAGTTTGCTAGACTTGGAGGTTTCTTTTACATAGCTTTTATGTTATTACCTGTTCGTTATGCTGATAGTTCAGATTGGTTTCTACTTCTAGAATCATGTTAATATTTTCATCTGCTGTTTTTGATTTTTAGAGCTGGTATCTTCCTTCATTATAAGACCTAAAACATAAATCTGGGATGACATGTGTGTCTTGGTTTCTCTTTTATTTTCCATATACCTCTTTTATACCTGCTTCTAGATTGGAAATGGGTCGTTCTCATCATTAATAGAATTGCATAGTCATAGATTCAAGTCTTTCCAGACATCTTTGTGATTTCATGTACAGTATTTTCACATCAGCAATACCTTTTTCAGATACCATATGGGTTGTATATAACATCTGGCTGTCCTAAACCTAGTTTATTTCATTCTGTTTTAGGGAATATGATTTGTTTCTCAAAGTGAGAATTCCTTATGTTTTGTTTTTGCAAACCAAAAGTGCATTTCAAAGAAACAGTGGAGAAATATCCAGATTTTTGAGTTGTAATTCATCCTGTCTTGGTTTTTCTTCTTTTAATTATGGATATCTGCATTGCTTGTTTAAAATTTGACTTTCACAGAATGACAAATATGAATGTTTGACCGTTGATAGGTGTTCTGGTGTTTAAAATTATGTCTGTGGATCTTGTGTGCTCTAATCTTTGTTATGTGCATGTCCTAAGCATTTTATTCATTTTTGTATCTTTCTTGCCTGTCATTCTTTTATGTCTTTTAAGTTGCTACATGATTTCCATGTTGCTTTTCATGAAATGTCATGTTACTCTTCTATTCTTTCCTTCCCTCCTTCAGTGCCTTGATTTCCCACCAAAGTTTTTCTTACTCCATTTCATTCTTCAGGGGACATCTATCCATTCTGACTAGTTGGCACAATGAGCTTGAAAAATCACCTTTTTGTTCCACTTAAACCACTTAATACGGAATCCTGCCTGATCATGGAAGCTAAGCAAGGTCAGGCTTGCTTAGTATTTTGGGGGAAGATCACCAGCGAATAACAGAAGCTGTAGTCTGTATTTCAGAGTATTCCTGAATATTCCTAAGAAAAACCTATGAAATCCATAGGGTGGCTATAAGTTGACAGGCAACTTGAAGACATGCACACACATGTCTCTCTTATAGAAAAGCTGTAAGAAAAGGAGAAAGCATGACTAATTCCTTGGCACATTTGATGCATTTAGCAAAACCAGACCTTAACTGGGACATCCTTCAGAAAATCTGTGAAATAGGGATAAGCTTCTGTTAGCTCTTAAGAATGATTTTTTGTTACACATGATGATCAAGGTAGACTTGGCAATTATAGAGGTATTAGGTAGGAACCTGTACAAAAGGATACTAATAATTTCCAATTTAAATCATTTATTCAACCATTTTTCCAAGAGTTTTTTACAGAGAGAATGGAAGACTGCACACAGAGAAAAGATGGCCTGTACAATTCTGTGTGAATCAGTTTAAAGATCACAACTTGTAAAAAATATATTGAAGGAGCTACATGAGATATAGTGACATGTGGACTGGTTACTTAATAGCCATAAAGTATTATTTTGTAGTTTCTCAGTGATGAGTTTGGATTTTAATAAACCATACTTTTCTTTTCCATCTTTTAAATTAATGTTTTCCACCCCAGACTGGACTGTTATGCCCTGTGTTTAAAAAGCAACCTTTGTTATATACAAAATAATTATATATTATATGCAAGCAGGATCAAATAGAGTCTCAAATGTTCCAAACATTTACTAGATGCATTTTATCCTCTAGCAATCTCAAAAGATATCTGCGCTGTTCTTAACATATGATCACACTCCAGGCAAAATTATTTTGGGAGCCACTGAGTGCTTCAAGTACAGTAGACCACTACTGTTGAGATAAAGTCTACCATCTAGCCTTCTAATTATATTTCCTCCAGTAGGAATCTTACAAACACTTGTTACCATACCTGATATATTACCAGAAATACCATGTTTTATGTCATGCTAAAGAGAATGAACGTGATTAGTAAATCACTTTTCAATACATGTCCAAAACATAGAGAATGCAGATTGTCAAAAACTTGCCCATAGTTATACTGATTAAGAACAGTGGCTTTGGTTCTTCTCATTATTGTTGATGGATTTGGCTGACAGATGGGTACCTGGGAAGACAGTACAATGAGCATCACTGTTCAGTTACTAAACCCTACTTATCACACAGTTATATTCAATAAAAAAATCTGGTATATGCTCTTGAGAAAAAGTTAGATTTGGGGGGAAGCTGGATGCTATACAAAGTGAAAAGCTGGTGAGGAGTGATAGTTGAAAAAGTCCTCTCACCAGCTACTGGCTACTCCAATTTCAAACTAAGGTGGGGGTGGGGAGGTGGCTGCTTGATACTGCATTCCGAAAACTTTGACACATTATATTAGGGACCTTGAAAGAACTTGTAAAACAACTTTCAAAGATTAACAAAGTAATATACATCATTTTGCATTTTGGGAAAACTTCCATCTTCTTTAATATTTTCATACCTTTTTTCTGCACGGTATGCAGTCTTGTTGATGACTGTAACCTAGCTTTCACGAAAATCTTTTTTGTATAATAACCATTTTCTATAGCCTTATGTTGGAGTCATTAACAGTAGGTGAAGTCTCCCTTTTGTCCCTGGTTAATATGGAGTGTCTATGGTTTTTCAGAATTTTCTTAGATATTATCTTGTCCTTTTAGCTACTAATGTCAGGATTGTGAAAAGATAAGTGCTCTCCCACTTACCTGCTGTTAAATGAAGGTGTTGTGTGAGGGGTGAACCTCAGCTGGGAAGGAAAGGAAAGGAAAAGAAAAATAATTACTCAAAAAAAAAACCCCTTAACAGGTGATATATAATCTGTAGAGACTGCCACTCACCTGTATTGGGTGCATCCTTTCAGTATTGTGACGTTCTGGCACAGATGCTCCATCTCTCTGATCTGTGAGCCAAATACAACATGGAATTGAACTTTTGAGAATATATAATAATAATAATAATAATAAAACTTTATTTATACCCCGCCACCATCTCCCCTATGGGGACTCGGGGCGGCTTACATGGGGCCATGCCCAGACACCATACAATATAACAAAATAAACAGCAAATCATAACACAATATAACAGTGCAAAATCATCGTATATATATTACAACCCAAATCGGAGAAAACAATGAAAACCAGGGCAGGCCACATGATCACTTAATTAAAAACTCAGGAGAGAGAGACATAGGAATAAGGGGAAACAGGGAAATAAAATGGTGAAGCAGTCTAAAGGATAAAAACCAAGGGGAATAGCCAGAGTAATATATTACATTTACTCCCCAAAGGCACATCGGAAAAGCCATGTTTTTAGATCTTTCTTAAAGGCTAACAAGGTGGGGGCTTGCCTAATCTCAGTGGGCAATGAATTCCACAGTCGGGGGGCCACAGCAGAAAAAGCCCTCTCCCTCGTTCCCACAAGACGGGCCTGGGACAGAGGCAGTGGCGAAAGGAAGGCCTCCCCGGATGAACGAAGGGAACGAGCAGGTTTATGGTAGGAGATACGGTCCCTAAGGTAGGTGGGTCCCAAACCGTTTAGGGCTTTATAGATGATGGTCTGCACCTTGAATTGGGACCGGAAAGTGAACGGCAGCCAGTGGAGCTCTTTAAACAGGGGGGTAGATCGTTCCCTGTAGCTCGCCCCTGTTATTAATCTGGCTGCCGAGCGCTGGACCAATTGTAGTTTCCGGGCCGTCTTCAAGGGAAGCCCCACGTAGAGCGCATTACAGTAGTCCAGTCTAGAGGTAACTAAGGCATGCACCACCGTGGTCAAGTCAGACTTCACGAGGTATGGTCGCAGTTGGCGCACAAGTTTGAGTTGTGCGAAAGCCCTCCCGGCCACCGCCGACACCTGAGCCTCAAGCGTCAACGCTGAATCCAGGAGGACCCCCAAACTGCGGGCCTGTGATTTCAGGGGGAGTGCAACCCCGTCCAGCACAGGTTGCCACCCAATACCCCGATCAGATGGGCGACTGACCAGGAGGGCCTCTGTCTTGTCAGGATTGATCCTCAGCTTGTTCCTCCTCATCCAGTCCGCCACAGCGGCCAGGCACTGGTTCAGAATCCGAGGGGCTTCCTTGGAGTTAGATGGAAATGAGTAGTGGATTTGCGTGTCATCTGCGTAGAGATGGCAACACCCTCCAAAACTCCGGATGACCTCTCCCAACGGTTTCATGTAGATGTTAAATAGCATGGGGGATAAAATAGACCCTTGCGGGACCCCACAGGTCAATGGCCAGGGGTCCGAGCAGGTATCCCCCAGCTTCACCATCTGGGAACGACCCTCCAGGAAGGACCGGAGCCACTGCAGAACCATGCCACCGAGCCCCATCCCGGCGAGCCTCCCCAGAAGGATACCATGGTCGATGGTATCGAAAGCCGCTGAGATGTCCAAGAGAACCAGCAGGGTCACACTCCCCCTGTCCAGCTCCCTGCGGAGGTCATCCACCAAGGCGACCAGAGCCGTCTCGGTACTGTGCCCAGGCCTGAAGCCAGACTGCGAGCGGTCCAGAAAATCAGTGTCATCGAGAAATTCCTGGAGCTGTGTGGCAACCACCCGCTCCAGAACCTTGCCCAAAAACGGGAGGTTGGAGATTGGTCTGTAGTTGTTACAAATAGATGGATCAAGCGAAGGCTTTTTTAGTAGTGGTTTTACTACCGCCTGCTTAAAGTAGGATGGAACCGACCCCTGAACCAAAGAAGCATTTATTATGGTCACAAACCAATCCAACAACCCATCTTTGGCCAGCTTGACCAGCCAAGAGGGACAAGGATCCAGAGCGCAGGTGGTCGCCCTCACAGACCCAAGAATCCCCTCCACGTCATCAGGAAGAACAAGCCGGAAAGAATCCCATAAGATCGAGCAGACAGGTACCTCGGTTACCTCCGCTGAGACCACAATTGAGCTGGAGTCTAGCTCAAGGCGTATCTGAGCAACTTTGCCTGCAAAGTGGTGCGCGAAATCGCTGCACCCAGTTGCCAAGTCATTGGGAAGCCCCTGGGCCTCAGGAGGCCGCAGGAGCTCCCCCACAACTCGGAACAACTCCGATGGCCTGTTGGCTGCAGACGCTATGCGGGCAGTCGTGAAAACTTTCCTGGCTGCTCGCAGAGCCACGGAGTACGCCTTAATAGCGGCTTTAGCCCGTGCTTGGTCGGACACGTCCCGAGATTTCCTCCAGATGCACTCTAGTCCCCTCCTCCTACGCTTCATCACAGCCAACTCCTCGGTAAACCAAGGAGTCGACGCGACTCTACGCAGTGAGAGGGGACGTTCGGGAGCGATCGTGTCCAATGCCCTTGATAGCTCACTATTATAGCGATCAACCAGGACATCGACAGGATCGCCAGTCTCCAGGACAGGAAGATCCCCAAGAGACCTCAGAAGTCCATCCAGATCCATCAGTCTCCTGGGGCGGACCATCTTAATGGGTCCACCACCCCTGCGGAGGTTAGAAGGCACGGCGATACTTAAACAGATCAGATGATGGTCAGACCATGACAATGGAAGAATATTTTGCTCTTCCACTCTGACTGTCCCACCGTCCACAACAAAAACAAGGTCCAAGGTGTGTCCTGCCTGATGTGTGGGCCCTGATATAACTTGAGACAGCCCCATGGTTGTCATGGCAACCATGAAATCCTGAGCTGCACCTGTCAATGTGGACTCGGCATGAATGTTAAAGTCTCCCAAAACTATCAGTTGTTGGGAGACAAGGGCCGCATTGGAGACCACATCTGCTAGCTCGGACAGAGAGACTGCTGGGTCGCGGGGTGGACGGTACACCAACAGAATCCCCAAGCTGTCTCGGGCTCCCACCTTCAGGAAGACGCAGTCGAACCTCGGGGATTGTGGAACGGCGCATCTGATCAGGGCGATGGACTGCCGAAAGATCACCGCAACTCCTCCTCCCCGCCCCCCAACTCTGGCCTGTTGATGCACCCCGAAACCAGGAGGACACAGCTGAGTAAGATTCACACCTCCCAGCTCATCCAGCCATGTCTCGGTGATGCATGCCAGATCTGCTCCCTCATCCAGGATCAAATCCTGGATGACAGCTGTTTTACCATTGACAGATCTGGCGTTCAAAAGCAGGACCTTAAGGTTGGGGGGTCTGTCCTGAAGACTACCACACTTAATCCTCTCCAGGGTCGCAAAAACTCTGTTGCGCTTCTCCCTGGGTTGGTGGCGACCATGCTTTCTCCTCCCCCATATCACCTCAATGGAGCCACCTCCAATCAAGCCCTCCTCCCCCTGATGGAAGAACTGGGCGGAATTGCCAGTTGCCGGGACTAGTCAACTGTCCTGGCAAGGAAAGCCTCCAAAAGTGCTTGTTTGTTTAAAAAAGGAGCTTCTCTCCAGATGCATTGAATCTGGAGCAAGGTGGTATCTGTTGTTTTTCTATCTTATGCTACATTATTGAGCTCGAACATTCCACTGCAACCTCTCCTGAAGAGAGTGTTGGGTACAGTTAAAAGAAAGAATACAGAGAAGAAATTATAGCATCTGTCCTTACCAGGGAAGATGCTGAGACTTAAGTAAGGAGTTTCCTGTCGCTGCCCAGTATTGGTAGCACTCTGATTTTGCCGCCTCACTGGGGGCTGTTGGTTGAAGATGCTTGAACTAGGGGTATGGGAAGGAGAGGCTCTGAAAGGAACGATAGAGGAATTATCAATCATAATAGCAAACAATATTAAATTATTGGCTTTTTAATGATCAGACCATGGTAGTATCCTGAAAAGAAATCTGCTTTGTCTCCCCTCTCCACACACACACACACACAGTTGCAACTTACCTGTAAAATAAACTTTGAGTTGAAGCTGGAGAGGGAGTAGCTGAAAAAAAAAGAACTTTTAAATATGATTGGAATTAATGTTATATAGAGTATAAGCAAAGGTGACAAACAAGGGTAGAATGAGGTTAAGCATATGGAACTTTGTTGCAGGAGTCCTAATTTAATACGAATCTGTGGGTTCTTAGTTATTATTTTGCCCTTTGGAGAGGTGGAACACTTTACCTACTTAGGGACTGAATAAATTCAATTGTGCTTGTAGGCCATGCTGTCCCATTTGGCTGAAGCTGATGCCATGCCCTACTGGAGCTGTATTTGAAATCGAAGAAGGGGGCGAAAGCTTGTTCTCGGTTATTTTTGGCACTGTGTTGCCACCTTCTGGTATTTGTCATAACAATTCTATGACATGTCAAGAGTTCACTCTACCTTTTGCATCAAACATTGTATTTCCTACCATTAGCAGAGTCAGCTGGAGTCATCCTTGAAGCTCCTATGGGGTGCTGCATAAAAATGATAAATCTTAGCAATGTATTGTTTTTTATTTTGAATATTTCAAAAAAAATTATAACCACTTATATGGTAAAATAGGACAACAGTTAAAATATTTGGCAACATTTTTCTTATCACTTCCTAGAGTTACACAAGACTCAAACCAGAGGTTATATTGGCAGCCTTGATTTTGGGGTTTTCCATGGATGTCGGTATGGAAGGAACAGTGATGCAGAAGCTCACATGCTTCCCCCCTCGTACATACAAGCATACATTTTGTTCTTTTTGTTTTCTATGAAGCAATTAGCAATCACAACATAAGACTTCATCCCCAATAATACTTTTTTTTTACTAAAAAAAGTATTCAAATAGGGCAAGAATATATTTTCACTTAGTGTATATTACAAATGACTCCTAACTTTCATGTATAACTTCCCATGACCTCATGAGTCCATAAGGAAGGAAACAGCATATCCATTGTTTCCTTCACTTCGATGAAGAAAGAAAAGATCTATGCAGACTCACTTGCCAGTAGGATGGGTGGCTGCCTCTAGAAGAAATGGACTCCATGGAAGAGGAGCGGCTATAAAAAAGGCAGAAAAAGTCAAGGAGTTGTCGGTGAAAAAGGTAAATAGACAAGCAGATGGTATTTGCATAGAACCTTTGCCAAGAAGTTTAGAATTTAAAGTATAGATTTCCTGTTTTCCTAAGTAACAGGCAGAGGAGAGAACAGTGGTCATAGCAAAAAATGTACTGCGTTATCATGTGTACAAGTTAGCGTTTTGTTTTTCCTGCATTGGGAAAAAGGAAATTCTGCTAGAATTTAGAATATGCTCCTAGATTCTTTGGTAAAAGCTATTAATTGCACCCAAAACTAGAGAACATTCATTTCTTCAGGTAATTACCTGACAACTGCACTGGAGCGCTGAAAAGTAGGCCGCGGTGTAACTGCAAAAAATAGGTTCATGTGTTAAATGTGGATCAGCAATATACTGTGCTAGATGTTTGTGTTGACATGGTATCATACACCAGCAGTTTACACAACCAGAGGAGCTATTCTCTTCCTCAAAGACAAAAAAGTAAGCATGGCTTTGTTCAAAGACCAAGATGTGTACACACTTTTGTATTGAGGGAACAGAGAACAATGAGAATTTCTTGAACACATTTGTGTAAGTACATGCAAACATCTTTTCTGTCAAACAAGCATACATTTGTTTTCTATGTAAAGGCAAGAACATATATACGGATATGTTTATCTACAAGAAGAATTCAGAGCTTGTAAAGTTTTTGAAAGAAGTCTGTTCTTTCCTCAGCATTTTTATTATTCATTATATTTGAAAAATATTTCAGTACATTTACAATACCCTCCTGGGATATCATTACTCTTTGTAATGAAAGCATCTTTCTTTTTGCATTGTTTAAAAGTAATTTGTGTTTCTTGTTAAAAAAAACTTCAATGGAAAAATGGTAAAAAGCTTTTAAAATTCCTGTTAAAATGATTCTAAAATGCCTTAAAAAGCCCTTTAATACAAACTGAAATGTTAGTTATTATAATAAGTAACATTTTCAGTTTCTTTTCAAGGGCTGTTTGTATAATTAATCATACAACTAAAGTACAATTGTCCTCACTCTGGCTTGTAGAATGCAATTTTGTAACACACTGGTTGCCTTAAAAAGTAACCCACTATAACAGGCAACTGTTACACTATTTGTAATTACAGTATGACCTGTATCTATGAGGGATACATTCCAAAATCCCCCATGGATACCTGAGACCTTGGATAATAGTGAACCCTGTATTTTTACTGTACTGGGTCCAGAAGTATATCATAGAATCACACTGGAGAACCTAGAGTGCCCCACAGATCCATCATGAGAGGGATCTTTTTGGAGCTTGGATAAGTGAAACCATGGATACTGAATCTGTGGATAAGGATGTTGTATTGTATTGTCATTACTTCTGGATTTCAATAAACTGCCACTTGCACAGTTGCTCAGGGATGTCACTGCATGTTAGCAGGGCACTCATTAAATTTACTTACCTCTTTGTGATGGGGGAGTGATGGCAACTGGTCGTGGGGTGCTGTTTCTGCAGAAATTAAAATTATTTTATTTAGTTAAGGTAGAAAGTAAATCATCTTCATCCAGATACTTGCTGCTCCATATCCTCAATTCCAGCTCTTTTGCTTGGGATAAAAATCTCTACTGGCTAAAATTTATGTGCTGAAGCTACTGATATTTGCTCCCAAAGGGTAGAATGGACACACTGACCTGCTACCTTCATGTTGTCTTGAAAAAGCCTATTGAGAGAAAAGTGAGAGTAGGTTTGACTAAAACCCAGATATGCACTATGAGATAACTTGGTTCACTTTCTTGTTCCCAATATAAGAAGCAAGACTAACTCAACCAGCAGAGGGTATCAGGAACCAAAAAACTAAAAATGTGTATGGTTTCAGCAAATAGCTCTTACCTTCAAATTGAGGTATTTCTTTCTTAATTCTTTGTTCTCCTTCTGTATTGCCTCCAGCTCCCTAAATAAGGTGACGTGGGGTGAGGAATGAGGAAGGGAAAGATACATGATAGTCTGACTGAACATTTGACAATGCTTGATACATTCTTCAATGCCAGGGATGGAGAACTGAACTAACAGTCAAACAATTTCAATATGCTGGCTCTCTATGTCATCTCTTTTTATACGTTTGTGTGTAAAGAGTGTATTCTTCTGCACATGCATAGTACAAAATGTAAGGATACCTTTTTTAATATTATTAATTCCATTTATAACCTACGCGTCTTGGAATAATCTTAGTACAGGTTACAAGGTTCTCCTTCCCCCCATTTGATCTTCTCATCAGCTTCATAAAGTAAGCCATCCTGAGAGAAAAATGTGGACCCAGGATAATCTGTAAGCTTCACAAATAAGTGGGATTTTAAACCTGTCTACTGCTGGTCCTCTACAGACATGACTAACACTATTAGCATTTGTTCATGTGAACACAACCTTCATGTCTCACTTTTCCTGGATAGTTAGTTTCTGGAGAGCTTGTTGCAGAGCCCCATGGGATTTTGAAGCTTTATGTTTATGGAAAGAAATCAGCAGTTCCATCTGACCTTTCTGGAACATCCACACCTTAAAAAAAATGAGAATGAGAAAAAGAGATATTCAGGCAGGTGTTCTTTTGAGGTCAAATCTGGGGGTTCTGACTGCTATGAGAAATAACATGTGAGAACTTCCAGTTCTGTAAGCCATATCTTAAGAGTAAAGCATATGTCTTGATTATATGTGGTCATAGGCCCAATCCTGTCTGTCAAAACAGAGGAAGTATTAAGAGCATTCAGGCATCCAGATGTTGGATTCACATCATCTCAGTCACTGTGACTAATGGTTTTGAATGATAACTATAGTATAACAAGTGGTTGCTCCCCACAAATAGGTAATTCTAGGTTACATGAGGAGATGGTCTGACTGTGTAAGGCAACTTCACATGTTTAATATTGCCTCAGCCTTAGATATAATCATTTACATGATGGTCTGATCCTTGCAAAACATATTGCATTGAGCAAATGGCTCAGATCTCAAGTAAACAACTGTAATATAATAGGATAATATGAATAAGCTTATGCATGTATTTTCAGATTTTACTTTTTTGTGAAAAAGCCCTAAATGTTTTTTTTAATTTGGGAAAATAAAAAAGCAATTTCTGGATTAGGAAGAAAGAATCTCTAGAAATGAAATTTTACCAAAATATCCTGGTGCACTTATAGATCTACGAATTAATCTTCTTCAACCTGCTCCATTAAAAAGGTGGGATACAGTAGTGATAAGGAACCTCTGACCAATGGGCCAGTTGTGACCTGTGTGTGTTCTCCATTCTACAGGCTTTTTTTGTCATTTTATCTAGTCAGTGATTTGAGATAGGAAGGATTTAGAGGCCATACTTTTGCATGAAACAAAGGCTCTCTTTGCAGCCTAGGCAATGTTTGTATGGAACTGGGCTATTTGATAGCCTAGAATTCAGCTAAACATTATAAGAGGTAAGTAAATGCAGTACTACCAAATAATATCAGCTCCTAGTATACAACAATCTGAGGGCGTGTGCTTCCATATCACAATATACTTTATAGCGCTATATTCCATTTTAACTGCCATGACAACATCTTGCGGAATTCTGGGGTTTATAGTTTAGTGAGGCCCAAGAACTCTCTGGTTGAGAATTCAAATGTTTCCCCTTAAACTGCAACTACCAGGATTCTATAGGTTATCCCATGGAGTTAAAATGGAATATAGTGCTATACATTGTGGAATAAATACACTTAATGCATTGATACCTGTTTGAAAAATATAACAGTGATGAAGAACTACCCAAGAACACTGCAAATGAAGCAACCTGGAAAGATCTAAAATGGACAAAGGTCGGGAGACCATGCCTTTTGAGGAACGTCTTAAAGAGCTGGGTATGTGTAGCCTGCAGAAAAAAGGTTGAGAGGAAACATGACAGCCATGTTTAAACTAGGACTCAGAGCAATGGGTTTAAATTATAGGAGAGGAGATTCCACCTGAACATTAGGAAAAACTTCCTGACTGTAAGGGCTGTTTAGCCATGGAACTCTGCCTCAGAGTGTGGGAAGCTCCTTCCTTGGAAGCTTGTAAACAGAGGCTGGATGGCCATGTGTTAGGGGTACTTTAATTGTGCTTTTCCTGCATGGCAGGTGGTTGGACTAGATGGCTCATGTGGTCTCTTCCAACTCTTATTATTCTATGATTCTATTGAAAATATAGCTTTGCCAACTGTCCCTGCCCACATCCTGCAAAAGATTCAATTATATTTGTTCTATAATAATAATAATAATAATAATAATAATAATAATAATAATACCTTTATTCGTATCCCACCCCATCTCCTCGAAGGGACTTGGGGCAGCTTACATAGGGACCATGCCCAGTAATGCAATAATAAAATACAACAATATAAGATGCATTCAATTACAATGAATAAATACATAAAAACATGTAAAAATCATAAAAGCATAAACTCAACAATAACCAATAACCATTTGATGTTAGATGAAGACATTTTATGTCTTTAAAAATTATCTGTTTGACTATGGTTTGAAAGTGTTTTATTGTTGTGTTGGTTAATTTTTAATTGTTTTTATATTGTAAAATGTCCTGTAGCAAACAAATGAAAAAATTCTCACAGTCATCTTACACCATTAAAGGAAAAAGTTAATTTCATGTAAATATCACAAATGCTCTTATCATTCTGTATTTATTTTAACTCTCTTAGTATCTAAATATATATTTGGATATGTATTAATGTTTTGTCCATTCTCTTCTTTTGCAAAGGTATTTTAGGAATGATTTCAGATTTTGCCATTTTTAGCAAGACGGCTGTATAACAATAAAACTGGTAGCAAATGCCCTTAACAGAATCACAAGATATTAATTCACTAGAGGACTGAAGTTTTTAACTATTCATCACAATCAAGCCATCTAGCTTAGGGAGAACGTTGGGATGGCGATTACTGCTAGTGAAGTTTATAAGATATGGCATACATATAAGGCAAGCCTGGTGGATTTCAATATTGAGGTACTGCTGATTCAGCTGAATTTCTTTTCTATGATTAACTAGCTTGTGCCTATGTTTAACTGTGTCTTTGTTTCCGTAATTAATTAGTAATGTTGGGAAATGGAGTTTTTCTTCAGGTTGGTTATTAAGTAATCCTCTACCTAAACTTGGCTCAACAGCCATGCCTTGAATCCCCTAGGCATTAAAAGTGGGGCAAAACATAACATAATTTCAGGGCATATTACTAGTTTGTTTGGCCAGAGAATGAATTACTGATTTCTTTCTTCTTTGGATGGAAGGCATATTGTGCAAGAACCCCTTAAGCATGTCATAATACTTTTATCAGTTCACACATCTCTCATTTCTTTGAGGTATCTTATCTTTTAAAAATCCAACTGATTAATTCCATATTCTTTTATGCTGAGTTTTTCTTCTTTGCTTTCCCTCTCACTTAGCCAATTATTGCCACTCATTTTAGGATCTAAGACCTATGAACAAAATGTGTCCAGGATACCTGATCTGTTATTCTTACTTGAGAGATTTGAGTAATATATTTGAGAGCAGTTTCCACTGGGTTTTTGAAAAACTTCTTTTCTTCTGTTTTCATCTGAGGACAAGAAAGAGGAGTAATAAGTATCAGCTTGAGGGTGAAGCAGGAATTTGAACTGGGATATCCATAATACCACACATAATGATCCAACTACTGTGAAAATAAATAGAGCCTGAAATTTTGCAGAATGAAATTATGTTATAACAATTACTAATACAATAACTTACATAATTTTACAGGTGGTGTGCTGCTTAAGGTATGAGAGGAAGCCTTGCTCAATCCAACCATCATATCTACTATGTAGATACAATCTTATCTTAGGAATGATTATAGATGCAACTGTTTATGAGAAAGACTTGTCTATAATGATTTGCTCCCACATTCCCAGATGACTACTCTTTCAATTCCAAACAAGATAATAATCTGAAGCATCCACTCCTGCACTCCATACCTCCACATTGTCACAGCTGTTGCTTGAAGTTCAAATAGTGTATTTAAGGAACGTTATTGAGACCATCACATTCTCAAATGAATAAAAAACTACAACGAGGATGTTTCTCATGCTGGACTATATCTAAGCAAAGCAATATAATTCAAAATTCTCCTCAGTGCTTGTTTCCTTGCATTGTATAAATACAAAGCTTACAACATTAGCCCAGATGGCTATGGTATAAATAGAATTTATGTGTTTTAGAGAACAAAGA
The DNA here is from genome assembly GCF_035594765.1 of Anolis carolinensis. NCBI lineage: Eukaryota > Metazoa > Chordata > Lepidosauria > Squamata > Anolidae > Anolis > Anolis carolinensis. Next base: position 8,224,176 of record NC_085846.1, read on the forward strand.
AAGAGAGGAAGGTTCTGCCTTAGAGAAACCACAACTTACATTATCGTTGAGAAACAAATATTTGCAGCTTGTTCCACAAGACGGGCACTTATCTGCCAAGATTAAAGGGCAATGTTAATACAACCTACTGGAAAATTATCATAGATACTATTAAGTGCTCTGAAACTGTCATATCAATTGTCTTATAAAAAGAACACTGTATTTCCCAGTGCTCTATTAGTGTTGCCCTCTAGCATTCTGATCTGTTAGAGGCTAAAAATTCCTAGAATGTTTCGTGCAATCACATGACTTCAGAATGTTACTAAGGGGTAACTAACACTTTGTCAACATATTTTCATATGTAGGATCCAGGAGATTAGTATGAAGGTTTATATTTCCTATATTTGTTCTCTCGCTCTCTGTGGGGACCAGTACTCATACTGAGGCATGTAATTGTGTGCGACTGAATATTATATTTAAAGGCACATACCACATCAAATATCACATTGTTATTCTTACCTGAACCAGCACATTTTTTGCAAAAGATGTGTCCGCAGCTGGTGACACAAAAGTCAGATGTTTCCTGACTAAAGCAGTGATTGCAATGAAACCAATCCATTTTGCAAGAGGGAAAGGTAAGCCAAATGCCCCATTCAAGTTCTGTTGGGAAAATGGATCAGGATAATACATCAGGCTTTGTGGGGGGAAAGTATAGAGGCTGACAGACTGAAAGATATAGTTAAGAGATAGTGGTATACATAAAGTAGAAAAAAAGTATGATTAAAATAAATAAATAAATAAATAAATAAGCAAGTTGTTTAAGAATATATTTATTTGTAGGTGAGTTTAGGCTGAGTATCTCTTATCCAAAATGCTTGAAATCAGAACGGTTTTGGATTTTGGATTTTAAAAATTATTTTGGAATACCTGTACATAATGAGATATCCTGAACATGGAACCCAAGTATAAACATTAAATTAATGTATATATCATATATACACTTTAGACACATAGCTTGAAGCTGATCTTATACATTAGTTTTTAACAAAGATTGTGCACACTTGAACTATTAGAAAGCAAAGACATCACTATCTCAACCACCAATGTGGATAGTTTCAGCTTTTGGAATATTTCAGATTTTATATTTCTGGATAAGGGATGCGAAACCTGTATACAGCAATTAGGGGATATTTAAAACTGGAGTATTTATCCAATAAAGCATCACGGGACAGTGTGTTAAACTTAGATGGGGGTATTGCCATTTGGCATTCATTTTCAGTTTATTAATCACTTGAATCTTGAATTCCGGACATGAAAGCCTTCGACAACACTTTGGAAAATGGTTTTTATTATATCCTTCAAACCTACGCCATCTTATTGCAACCTAATCCTAAGGTTTTCTTGGCCAGATTTGTTCAGAGGAGGTTGAGAGAGTGTGACTTGCTGAATGTCATGCAGAAGATTTCTATAGCTGAACAAGGCATTCATAATCTGTTGGCATAATGATCTATTCATTTCAATAGTATAGTTAAACCATGCACTTAAATGCATTCTATGTCAACAGTTTGGTTTCAGAGGAATTAAAAGTGCAACATTATAGCACATGCACAGGCAAACTTTGGCCTTCCTTCAGGTGTTTTGGACTTAAACTCCTATAATTCATAACAGCCTACTTGCTGTTAGGAATTGTAGGAGTTGCAGTCCAAAACACCTGAAGGAAGGCCAAAGTTTGCCCATGCCTGGTGTAGCAGGAAAAAATATTGCTACATAATATGTGTGACAGTAGATACACTGCAGTCATGGCCTCCGATCCAGTATATTGCAGAAACACTTCAGCCCTTTAACAATAGTGTGAGATGTAGATCTTCATAGTCCTTGCGGTTTTTACAAGCCAGCGCTTGCATTCATCTCTTGTTAAATCACGGTTTGCGTCCGTTTTCATCTCAATGCTTCTTTTTTTTTTTGCAGCAATTGTGCAAGAAGGAGCAAGATGTATATTAGTTTTATAGCATAGTGATTATTAGACCAAGAGTCCAAAGATAGGCAATTCCCAATGTGTGAGTCTGTCTACATAGCTATAAAGTGTACCCTTTGAGGACAGATTAAGAGGGTTGTAGTCCACTGCCAGTCTGTTGGCATAGCTGTAAACTGAAGGAAAAGAAATGATAAATTTTGCAGACTTTTTCAAACTTCTGAGGGGATCAAAGCTCATATTTGGTAGGCAGAAGTTTGCAGATTCAATTTCAGGCCTAGCCTGATAGATGCCAAGGAGAACCTTCAAACTGAAATATCGGAGAGCTTACATGTGAACACGACTGCTCTATATGACTCATTCAAAATACAGTAGAGTCTCGCTTATCCAACCTTCACTCATCCAATGTTCTGTATTATCCAACACAGTCTTCCTTTAATGTTTTTATAGTCGATGCTTTCAACACATTACGATGGTATGGTGCTAAATTCTTAAACACCGTAATTACAGTAGAGTCTCACTTATCCAACATAATCGGGCCGGCTGAATGTTGGATAAATGAAAATGTTGGGTAAGAAGGAGGGACTAAGGAAAAGCCTATTAAACATCAAATGACATTATCATTTTACAAATTAAGCACCAAAACATGTTTTTCAACAAATTGACAGAAAAAGCAGTTCAATACACGATAATGTAATGTAGTAATTACAGTAGAGTCTCACTTATCCAATGTTCTGGATTATCCAACGCATTTTTGTAGTCAATGTTTTCAATAAATTGTGATATTTTGGTGCTAAATTCGTAGATACAGTAATTGCTACATAGCATTACTGCATATTGAACTACTTTTTCTGTCAAATTTGTTGTGTAGCATGATGTTTTGGTGCTTAATTTGTAAAATCATAACCTAATTTGATGTTTAATGGGCTTTTCCTTAATCCCTCCTTATTATCCAACATATTCGCTTATCCAACGTTCTGCCAGCCTGTTTATGTTGGATAAATGAGACTCTACTTTACTATGTTTATGAATTTAGCACCAAAATATCTCAATGTTTTGAAAACATTTACTACAAAAACATTGACTACTAAAACACAGACTGGTTGGATAATACAGTAGAATCTCACTTACCCAACACTCACTTATCCAACATTCTGGATTATCCAACGCATTTTTGTAGTCAATGTTTTCAAAACATCATGATATTTTGGTGCTAAATTTGTAAATACAGTAATTACTACATAGAATTACTGCATATTGAACTACTTTTTTTGTCAAATTTGTTATATAACATGATGTTTTGGTGCTTAATTTGTAAAATCATAACCTAATTTGATGTTTAATAGGTTTTTCCTTAATCTCTCCTTATTTTCCAACATATTCACTTATCCAACGTTCTGCCGGCCTGTTTATGTTGGATAAGTGAGACTCTACTGTACAGAACATTGGATAAGTGGAGGTTGGATAAGCGAGACTGCTGTACTACATAATGCTATTGTGTATTGAACTGCTTTTCCTGTTGATTTGTTGTAAAACATGATGTTTTGGTACCTAATTTGTAAAATCATAACATAATTTGATGTTTAATAGGCTTTTCCTTAGCCAACATTTTGGCTTATCCAACGTTCTGCCGGCCTCTTTATGTTGGATAAGCGAGACTCTACTGTACAGTTGTTTTCTCTGAGGATGCCTGCCACAGATGTGGGCGAAAAGTCAGGAGAGAATGCTTCTGGAACATGGCCATAGAGGCTGGAAAACTCACAGCAACCCAGAGTTAAGAGTTTTTAGTGATGCTTGAGTAGCGTCTTCACAATAATCAGTTTATTTCCCACAGCAAATGTGAGTTATACCTAGTGCATTATAATGCCTCTGTTTCTCTTTCAGGAGAGGGAATTTTGACAGGATTTTTTTTTTTGTTCTCTCCTCACTTTTCCGCCCCGCCCCCCCCTTTTTTTTTTTTTCTTTTTTTTTTTTGTTATTCGGCCCACTTTCGTTCTGAAACGACCGTTAAAAGAGGCGGGAAAACAAGCTTTTTAAAAATAAACCGTCGCGAGGCTCAAGGGGGCGTGGCTTAGGAGGAGGAGGAAGGCCCTCAGGGGGAAAAGAGGACAAAATGGCGGGAGGGGCATTGAGGGGATTACAGGCCAATACATTTTCTCTGTTATGGCTCAATGTACTGTATTTTGGGCTGAGCAGGCTAAAGAGCTTGTAAAACTACAAATCCCAGGATTCTGGAGCAGGCTAAAGCAGCCATGGCAGCAAAAATGGTGCCAAACTGCATCCATTCTACTGTGTAGATCAGGCCTGGGCTAACTTGGGCCCTCCAGGGGTTTTGGACTCCCAACTCCCACCATTCCTAACTGGCTCAGGCCCTTTCCTTTTCCCCCTCAGCCGCTTAAGCGGCTGAGGGGGAAAAGGAAAGGGCCTGAGCTAGTTAGGAATGGTGGGAGTTGGAGTCCAAAACCCCTGGAGGGCCCAAGTTCGCCCAGGCCTGATTGTAAATGGATTTCTTCACATTTCATAATGAGGTAGGTGTGTGTATGTGTGAGAAAGTGTGTAGTTTATCTTAGTATATATCTCCTGCCTTTCCCTTTCCTAGAACTGGGAACCACATTTAAATCCAATACGTAACATGGGGATGTGTTGCAATTTTTAAATATTTGTTTATGCAACAGTCGCATCTCTTTTTTTTACACGGGTGCAGAGCAAGAAAGAAACACAAAGCAAAACAACGTATCAGAAGAGCAGATAATAATACAATAGTGATGGCCTATTTATGAAAACATGAGGCAGTAAAGTAGAATTTGGAAGACAATGGAAAACAGAGAGAGAGAGTGGGGGAGAGAAGGAAAGAATGAGAAAAAGCAAGAAGAGGGACAAGATCTTTGAGGAAAAGCAAGGAAAGAAGGAAAGAAACGGCCATAAAAAATACAGGCTTGGGCAACACCAAGCCTTTAGGTCAATTTATTATATACATATCCTGCCACTCCTCTGGTGGATGTGAATCAGTTAGGTATTACTTGTGTGAAAAAGCACAAATTAGATAATCGGGTAGCTGTATTTTTTTTTCATGTCATGAGCAAACTGTAAGTCACTTCTAGTGTGAGAGAATTGGCCGTCTGCAAGGACGTTGCCCAGGGGATGCCTGGACATTTTTGATGTTTTTACTATCCTTTTGGGAGGCTTCTCTCATGTCCCCCACATGGAGCTGGAGCTGATCGAGGGAGCTCATCCACGCTCTCCCCGGGGATGGATTTGAACTGGCAGCCTTCAGGTCAGCAACCCAACCTTCAAGTCATCAGTCCTGCCAGTACAAGGGTTTAATCCACTGCACTACCAGGGGCTGCTGGTAGCTGTAATATGACTCCCCTTCTACACTGCCATATAAAATCTAGATTAGCTGCTTTGAACTGGATTGTATGGCAGTGTAGACACACACATTCCAGTTCAAAGCAGATAATGTGCATTATCTGCTTTGATAATATGGATTATATGGCAGTGTAGAAGGGTCCTGAATGTCCTTCCAGACAGGCTAAGCAGGGATTAGAATCCTGGTTGGTTCCATGCTCAAACCACAACATTATGCAGAGTCTCAGGACCCTTCCAGGCAGGCCTATATCCCAGGATCTGATCCTAGGTTTTCTGTTTATCCTAGATTATCTGGCAGTGGAGATTCATATAATCCAGTTTAAAGCAGAAAACCTGGGATCAGATCCTGGGATATAGGACCTGTCTGGATGGGCACTGAAACTCAGTGTAATGTCGTGGTCTGAGCATGGAACTGACCAGGATTTGAAACCCTGCTCAGCCATGGAAACTCACTGGGGGATCTTGAGTAAGTCACACTCTCTCAGCCTCAGAGGAAGGCAAAGCAAACTCCCTCTGGGAAAAATCTGCCAAATAAACCCCATGATAGTTTAACTTTAGAATCACCATAGTTCACCAATTATTTGAAGGCACACAACATGGACCCATGAGTCCCTGTATTGGGAGAAAGTCAGGATAAAAACTAAAGTAAATACCTATTTTTGCTTGCTACCAGCAGGAGGTAGGAGAAACATCACTCAGGGCCATTCCACACAGCCATATAACCCAGAATATCAAGGCAGAAAATCCTACAATATCTGCTTTGAACTGGGTTATCTGAGTTCACACTGCCATATATTCCAGTTCAAAGCAGATAATGCGGGATTTTTTTCAGCTGTGTGGAAAGGGCCTCACTGTGGAGACAGTTGGAAAAAATGATTGAGGACAATGTTACAATTTAGTAGCAACAGCCCACAAAGATTCCTTTCTAGACTGCCATATAAAATCCAAATTATCTGCCTTGAACTGGATTATGCGGCAGTGTAGACTCATATAATCCAGTTCAAAGCATGTAATGTAGATTATCTGCTTTGATAATCTAGACTATATGGCACCGTAGAAGTGGCCAAAGTTGTTGTGCTGGGATATTTTGATTAGCAGGGATGACTAGATCATCTCTCAGGCCCCTTCTGCACTGCCATATAATCCAGATTGTCAAAGCAGATAATCTGGATTTTATATGGCAGTGTAGAAGGGGCCTCAGTCCTTTTAGGCTCCCCAAAACATTGCCTTCAACCAGAACAGTAGTTGAGTGTTAATGGATTGTTTCCAAAACCTATTTGTCATGAGAAGTATAACATGTTGGAGTGATTAAAGGTGGGCAGTTAAGATCCAGCAGCTTTACAAAATATGTGCTCCTGAGAATGATGAAAAGTTTGGTTGGTATGGATTAAAACAGCTACCTAAATTTAAAAACAGCATGACCCACCAAATATGCGGAGGATGTGTCTCCAGACTTTGTGTCGATATGCAAAATCACAGATAATAGCAAACATAATTGAAGTAAAGGTCTCTAGGCCCAGAAATAGTACAGAGTCATGCTGGAGAACCTACCAAGTGCCTAGAAAGGACATAGATTGTTGAAGTGGATAAATGAAACTTGGGATACCAAGTCCCATGGATTTGGACTCATACTGTATTCTCTTTGGCTGTCATAGTAAATGTTTGCACTTGAAAATGTACTACTACATCACTATTTGGAAGTGGTGTGATGCAAAAATCCTATATAGTATAACCCCCTCATCCATGGATTTAATATCCATGGTTTCATTTACCCACATTGCAGTAAGGTATGCTTCCTATTCAAACGTATTCAAAATATAGGGTTCACTTGAAAGCTAAACAAAGCCTCCTCCCATAAATGCAGTTTGACGTTTCTGAAGCTATTTGTAGTCTGCAACCTCAAATTCCAGGATAATGTGCCAGTTTTCCAGGTGCCACGGGACCTCTTGTTGTTGTGGTTTTCTTGCAACAGAGCTATTCCTTTCGAAATTGTTTGCGGCACAGTTCTTGCTAATGAGCCATTCCCCTGCCCCCAGAGGCTGCTTTCTTATTCTTTTTGCTGTTATCATCTCTCCTTCCCAGTCCTGACCTTTGTTCTTTTCTGTTCTGGCTGATATGATGATAAAAGAGTCAAGGTGCTCCCCAAAGATTGGACTTCATCCCCACATTGCAAGAGAAGGTGCAGGATCAGCAGAGAGAATGTGACAAACAAGGGGAATTGGGGACAATGAACAGAAGGGATGGAACATGGTGCGGGGGAAGAAGGAAGCAGAATAGCAAGGCACAAAGGGTGTGTGTGCCAAAAAGTTTTGTCATTTCAGTCCTCATTTTATTTCAGTTGCTTTTCTCCTTTTGCCAGCTGTCTCATTTCTTCCTTTTTGATTAAACTCTCCAATCTCCTGAGACTTAAAACACACACACAGGGTGCATCTACACTACGGAATGAATGCGATTTGACATCTCTTTAACTGCCATGGCTCAATACTATGGAATCCTGACATTTCTATTTTGCTAAAGCAACAACACTCTGTGGCAGAGAAGGCTAAATATGTTGTAGATCTACAACTCCCATGATTCAACAGCATTGAGCCATGGAAGTTAAAGTGATGATAAACTGTATTAATTTTACAATGTAGATGCACCCTTGATTTAAATTTTGGAATCTCCTAAAACACACACACAGTGGGTGCATTTAGACTATATAATTAAAGCCTGACTCCAATTTAACTGCCATGGCTCCATGCTATGAAATCCTGGGAGTTGTAGTTTGCTGAGGCACTGGCCCTCTTTAGCTAAAGATCTTGTAAAACTACAGCTTCCAGGATTTTACAGCATTGAGTGATGAGAAAGTCAAACTGCATTGATTCTTCAGTGTAGATGCTCCCACAGACACACACAAAGCAAAATAGCCATCAATTTTTCTCACATATTTATGTACATGAAATGCCCCGATATCTGAAGAAATAAAAAATGAAAGTAATTAATGAAATTGACTGTGTATATTGATCAAAATTTGGCTAAACTGAAGCACTCCACAGTGAATCACAGTATGTGGATTAGCAGAAAATATGTCAATGGTAGAAAGATTGCTATTATTTCCCAAGGACAGCTTGGTGTATGTATACTTTTTCAGCATGCCCCCTTATCATAAAGGCCCAGGCTGAAGGGCAGCAAGTTATCTTTTACATACTGAGACAGTTTACAGTACTTCAGGGAGAAATCTGGCTCTCATGTGAGGCTTTTTGCAATCTGAAATACCATAAGAAAGTGCCATCGTGGGAAGGAAGAAATTTAACAGAAATTCAAAGTGTAGTGTTTTTAGAAGATTACTTATTTAATTTTTTAAAAAACTTTGTAATTATACATTTTAATTGTGTTTTGCTTCAAACTATATTGTAAGTCCCCTTGGGTCCCAGTTGAATAAATATTGAGGGGAAATCAGATAGAATCCAAATCTGACTTTGTTTGCATGCAGTTTTAGGAGTACAGTGCCCCTCCATATTCATGGATTCAACCACTCACAACTTGAAATTTTTCCCTGAAAAATTTCCCAGAAACAAGTGTTTATTTTGGCATTTTATGGAAGGGAAACCATTTGCTACAACATTGTATATAATGGGACTTGAGCATCCACAAATTTGGGTATCCCCATGAGGTCCTGGGAACCAAACCCCAGGGGATACCAAGAACCTACTGTAATTAGAAGGAGAAAATATATAATAATGTTAATGAAGAACAATATTATTATCTTGTTTTTCTCTTTCTTCCCCTTCTATCATTAAGCAGGCATCAACTTATAATAACCCTGAATTTAAGATCAGAAGTAAGGTAAAGGTTTCCCCTGATGTTAAGTCCAGTCATGTCTGACTCTGGGGGTTGGTGCACATCTCAATTTCTAAGCCGAAGAGCCGGCATTGTCCGTGGACACCTCCAAGGTCATGTGGCTGGCATGACTGCATGGAGTGCCGTTACCTTTCTGCTGGAGCAGTACCTATTGATCTACTCACATTGGCATGTTTTCGAACTGCTAGGTTGGCAGAAGCTGGAGTTAACAGTGGGCACTCACTCCGCTCCTGGGATTTGAACCTGGGATCTTTCAGTCTGCAAGTTCAGCAGCTCAGTGCTTTAACACACTTCGCCACCAGGGCTTCAAAGTCAGAAAGACACCTGAATTTAAAGTTTTTAAAATTTGTCCTCTATCATTACAACATGGAGTTTGTGCTGACACTTCAAACTATTTGGACAAATAAAGAGTGAAATGATAAGATATATAAAATGATGATCAGATTTAGACATCCTTTACTAAGATTATGCAATACAAGAGAAATTTTGGTGTTTTTTTTTTCTTTTCAGAAAGTATGCACCAATTGACTCAAGAAATTACCTGCCTCAAGATTTCACAAAAATGAGTGGCAGTCTGGAAATAGGCTACAAATCCCTTAGGGTGTATGTACACTGTAGAATGGATGCAGTTTGACACCACTTTCTGCCATGGCTGGATTCTATGGAACCATGGGACTTGTAGTTTAGGGAGGTACCAGCACTTTTGGGCAGAGAGGCTTCAACAGATCTTGCAAAACCACAACTCCCATGATTCCATAGCATTGACTCATGGCAGCTAAAGTGAGGTCAAACTATTATTTTTACAGGGTAGATGCACCCTTAGTTTCTTGTAATGAAGGCTCATATAAACTGATATATACAGGTCTGGTACAGAGCTGGTGTCACTGCTTTAAATTCGTTCCAACTAATGTATATTCCTCGCCCTGAAACAGTGAATGGACAGAACACGATGGCTGTTATCTAACATGAGGAAGGCAGAAAGCTAAGCAGAGATGAGTGAGTCTCCGTTTGCATGGGAAGAAGAGGGAGCGATGAAAATTGGATCTTTTGACTGAATCAGCTATTGATGTGAGCAGGAAGGTAAGGGAGGAAGGAGGAGTCTGGCTCTATGTCTCCTGGAATCAAGGACTGACCCCCACCACACCCTTAGTCCGGCAGAAGCCGGTTCAGGTTCAGGCACATGAGCAACCCAGAGAGAGAAAAACACAAGAAGAGGGGAGCGGGGAGAGAGAAGGAACTGAGCTGAGGAAGGGAATGAGAAGCCAAGACGTTTGGTGTGAAAAAATCTCAGCCGGAACAAGGAAACGAGCTTATCAACAACAATCCAAAGGAGAGAAAGCCAGCTGCGATGAGAGAATAGCCTGGCAAAGAACACTCCAGGGATCTCTTTACAAAACTAGCCAGAAGGAAGATCTAAGATAGTGCTGCTGATTAGAATGACTCTGTGATAGACGCGTGGGAGCTGAACAAACAAGATCAAACCAGTCGCTTTCCTTACGCTATTGTGACTCTCCTCCTAGACTTCAGGGGAAACTTTGCAGAAGGAAACGGTCAAAACGAGAGAAAGAAAGGAATTCCTCGCCATCAGAGGCTGTGATTGGAGCCTCAACCTCATAGACAGGAAGATCAGCTTGGACCAAAAATGGTTAACTACTAGCACATATATACCAAAGGGCAATAGAGAGATCCAGCTCAATCTTAGCAGAATTGGTGTGAGAACCAAGGTAGGTTGAACTAGAATTAAGAAAGAGATACAAGTAGTTTGGATATCCGAGAGAAGGACTAGTTCTGAAAGGTAATTGGAACACTTTGATTCTCAAAATAGAAGCCCAGTATCAAAGTCTATACAAAAAAGAACTGCACCCATAAGTCCCAAATTGGACTACAAGAACCATTCTAAACACATTGCTCCTGGGAGGTATACTTTGGACTTTGCATAGGCCCTTTTCCAAAGAATTTGAGAACATACTTGGATCACCAGGCATAGAACTAGTGTGGCTCAAATTCTGGGAGAACCAAACCCAAAGCCTTAAATCTTGTGGGGGAATCTATCACAAGACTTCAGGGTCTGTCTTGGAAGCCAGAACATCATGGAGGATGGAGCACGACGACGAGGTGGTGCTGAGAAGAATTCAACTAACTCAGAAAAATCAGATGGCGGTGGTGTTGCACTCAAGAAAGAGATTGGACTGTTGAGCGCATGCGGCATCATTGTGGGTGAGTGGGGATTCTGGTGGGATATGACTGTTTTCTTTGAATAAGATAAAATTATATGCTCATCTTTGCTGATCAACAAGAAAGCAGGCATTAGGAGGAGACACTTCGTACTCTTCTGTATTCTGCTTTTTCTCACTTAATGAGAATAGAATGGAATATGAAAAGTATTTTCAGTTGCATGTTTTTATCCTGATTTTCAGTTTTAATCACTGCTGCTGCTTTTTGTGTTTTACCTTTTCTCCTGTCTCTAAACACCTTACAGTTGTCAGTTTGCATTACCACTCTGGTTACAGCTAGTCTTTTCCTCTCTAAAGTAGCTCCAAGGCCAACCTCGAAACGCCTCCTAACCCTTGCTTGTTTTAGTTCTCTGTTGGAATAAAAACCATTTTCTTGGCCACTTCCCATTTTATGGCACTGTATTACTCCACCCTAAATTATTCTACACATTAGAAACCTCTCAATTGCAGGTTCATGTGTCCCACCCTAGGAATGTTGGACCCTGAGCCATCAATGTGTGAAACTTGAATAAACACCTTTCTTGGCCCAGAATAATTACACAAACAAACAGTGATGCCAGCCAGCAAAGCTGCTTTGCCCCATGGGCTAATAGATCCATGGCAGGCATGTCTTCTCTGAGTACACAACTGTCCTCTGCCAAAATGTAGATGGGTTTCTAAACTGGACATGCAATTATGTCCTCCAATTAACCCTGTCTCATAGGGAGGAAAGAGAGAATTATCATTGGAAGCCTGGGGTGCTATGGCCCAGTGGACTCTGGCTTGAAGGCTACCATCACAGCTGTGCAGGATCAGAGCACATCCTAGTAGTTCTCACAGGAGTTTGTTTTTCACTTCAGTGCCTTGGAGTGCCTGCCCTTGGAGTGTTTTTATTCCAGCTCCATCAACCCCACTCCAGATGGCTGTGCTTCAGCAGGTGCCAGGAGACCACTGAAACAAACACTTTGTGGAATGGAGGAGAAAGCACTATGAGGGACATTTGAAAAACAGGGGCTTCCCTATCCATTGAAGTCTTACTAGCACTCCAGTATGCCTAGCTTTAGAGCTCTCCTCTCCTTTCCTGAGCTACAGTACACTAAAAGTGTATCTCTCCATCATGCCATGATAACAAGCAAGTTAACTGAAAATTTACATTTCAAGCTCTGCTTTTTGAATTCAGTTTCTTGGATAATTATTAAATGGGGAGAGTGGGTGGGTGAAGATGACTAAAGCCTAACCTGAGCCTCTATTTTCCCAAAGCAAAGTTCATCTTGGGGTTTTCTTGTATTTCTTTTCTTACTTTCAACCAGCTCATTATTTGTTCCTGACCTCTTCTTTTGACAGATATATGTCACTCTCTCAGGCCCCTTCTACACTGCCATATAAAATACAAATTATCAGCTTTGAACTGGATTATATGGCAGTGTAGACTTGTATAATCCACTTCAAAGAAGATACAGTAGATTATCTGCTTTGATAATCTGGATTATATGGACATGTAGAAAGGGCCTTAGTTTTACCAATTTGACAAGGTCTTTAGCTTGCTCTGCCAAAGAGTGCCCGTGCTTCATTGAACTATAACATCCATGATTCCATAGCATTGAGCAAGGGCAGTTAAAGTGGTGTCAAACTGCATTAATTGTACAGTGTAGATGTATGCATAATGCAACCTGACATTGCCCTGGTGCTGTTTTCAGCTTCAATCCTTTGGCACTGATTCCCAGCTGCAGAGTTTTCATTTTCTTAATGAAAAATGGTGAGAACATTTTCTGCCAAAGGATGAGAGAAACAGAATGTATCCACAAAGATGAAATGCTGGGCAGTGTATACTGTGAAGATTTGAGCCAACAGTGTAGTGGCATGGACAAATACATAAATAATACCTAGGTGTACAAAAATTGAAAGAGGTGATTTACCTAGATGAATATGTTTATATCATAGGTGAGACAATTTGACTTAACTGTTTTTAAAAGTTTGTTGTTGTTATATATTGCTACTATGTATTTCCCATCTCAAAAATACTACTCAGAATTTTTATAGCCATTGAACCCAGGACAGGACTTTGTCTTTGCAAGGGCTAACCATGTACTTAGTATAATTACTTTACTATAGGTTCATCTGATCTGGATGCTAATAAAAGTATAGTAAAGCTGTATCAGATCCTTTAGAGATCAACATCTCTGTTTCTATACCACTTCCTATGATAGCTTGAAGTGGTAGGTAAATTTATTGTTTAAAAAGGATTAAAATACAAGTGTTAAATATAAATTAAAATTATCTATTCAGCCTTTTAAAAACAGATGTAAACTCAGAACAGTTTACAAATTGAGCAGTAGAAACAATAACAATAGTAACTCATCAGATGACTGTCTTGAATTTGTGTTGAATCGTGCCTTAGCTTTATGTGGGTCTGAAAGCAATCAGGTAGAAGGCTCAAATTCAAAAACAGCTATGTTGCGAAACATGCTAAACTGTGAATTTTATTTATGTTTGGTCTCCTGTCTGGACACCTACAGTCTCAAAACAGATGATTAAATCCCAATCCTGTATATATTTACTTAGAATTAAGTGCTTCCTACTGGTAGGAGGTTCCAGTCAACATATGTGACTTAAAATGGAACTCAAAGTCTTGGACTACTTAAATGACTGACATCATCTCCAGAAAAAAACTGAGCTGAATCAATAAGTTATGATCTGACAGCTTTGAAGCGTATGCAAGATTTATTCAATATTCCATAATATAATTAAAATGGTAACTTTACATGCAGCAGACTTCTATACAGATTAACTTGCCAGCATGACCTATCTTACTGCTAGGGGTGTGATCATAGCATCACAACCACAATACTATGTGCTTATTTCTAATGCCCAAGGCATTCGATAACATTTTTCTAAAGTAAGTATGCTTAGCATTACTAGAGAGTAAACTCTTTTGATCACAATGGTACTCATTTCTAAGTAAATAACATTGCTTGGTAAGTTATTTTAAAAGTTTATGTAAACAGTTTAATATTTTCAGTAGTTTCAGTAAAATTCTAATCCAGTATAAATATACATAGGATTGTGGCCTACTACAATTTTCTAACATCATACTGAGTATCTCTGGTTTCAGGCAGCCAACAACATATTGACAATAAAGAAAACAAAATGATTGGTTGTAAAGCAAACTGATGTGAACAGCTTTTGTTTTAAAGTCTTATAAATGCTACACAAACATGAAGTTTCTGATGTGGTTAACTAAATTAAGGTATAGGATTTGATTTGGAAAAAAAGCTGTTGACTTCTCTTGTTGATATGGAAAGAGCTGACATTTAAATATCAGTCTAAGTTAACCTTTCTCATTAAACACGTGGAATACATTACCTTCCTTGGATCAATGTCTTTTAGATTTGCAAAACTCAACAGATATCACATTTCCTGCAGTTTCCCCTCTTATCATAAATATTCATGATCTTTTATTTTTGGATCCCTCTGTTGTTTTTTTCTTCAGGTAACATAATTGGATCAGGAATCTTTGTGTCGCCAAAGGGAGTGTTGGAGAATGCTGGCTCAGTGGGTTTGGCGTTGATTGTGTGGATTGTCACTGGTCTGATCACAGCTATAGGAGCACTATGCTATGCAGAACTGGGAGTCACCATTCCAAAGTCTGGAGGAGACTATTCCTATGTAAAAGACATCTTTGGAGGACTGGCTGGGTAAGAGACAAAAGATATATCTGTGTTGGATGGGCTTGTAATGGACCCAGTGAATCAAAATGAAAATGGGGTGAGAGTGATGATTTGAAATGAGAAGGATTGGTTGTATTCTTGAGCATCTGTTTATTTTTCAAGGTTTTTGCGGTTATGGATTGCTGTGCTGGTGATCTACCCCACCAATCAGGCAGTTATTGCCCTCACCTTCTCAAACTATGTACTTCAGCCACTTTTTCCCACTTGCTTTCCCCCAGAAACTGGACTACGATTGCTAGCTGGCATCTGTCTTTGTAAGTATGGAACCCAACTTCTTAGCAATGCATATTCTTCAAAGCAGATAACCTGGGATCAGATCTTAGGATATAAGGACAGTGTAGAAGGGACCTTAAATGCAATCTGTTTAAAGACTTCCAGAAAAAGATAATCTTTCCCCCACCAGCAATTTGTGTCAAACAACTCTTAGGAAATATAGGTTCTTTGAACTGTTTAGGTGGAATTACCCTTCTTGTAATTTGACTCAAATGGTTTGGGATCTAATCTCTGGAGGAGCAGAAAACAAGCTTGCTCCATTTTCTATCTATATGATGTCTTTTAGGATCTTTAAAAATGGCAACCATATCACCTCTCAGGTCCCTTCCACACAGCTGTATAAAATCCACACTGAACTGGACAGAGCCGGCCCTAGGTATTTTTCAAGTGTAGGCAAACAGAATTTTGGCGCCCCCCCTCCCCCAAACCAATCACTAAAAAATAAAAGCTTTGGATAAGCAAAAATGTTTGATAATAAGGAGGGATTAAGGAAAAGCCTATTAAACATCAAATTACATTAAGATTTTACAAATTAAGCACTAAAACACCATGTTTTACAACAAATCAACAGAAAAAGCAGTTCAATACCTTGCAGAGGCAGGCCGCAGGAGACAGGAGTTGCCTCGATGGCGCCCCCAACAAGATGGCCTCTGGAACTGGATTATATGGCATCCAAATATTGTGGATCATCTGCCTTGATATTCTGGGTTATATGGCTGTGTGGAAGGGCTCTTAAGACATTTCTTCTCCAAGTTCCCTAAAATTGTTCCTCATAAGGTTTGGTTTCCAGATCTTTTATCACCTTGTCTGCACTTCACTGGACACATTTTAGCTTGTCACTATTCTTCCTGAACTGCAGTGTCCAGCAGTGGCCACAATATTTCAAGCGAGGTCTGTTGCAAAGCAAAATAGGGTGGTCACTACCACTGACCGTAATCAGGACACTCTGCTAGTGATGCCGCCTAGAAGCACATTGTCTTTTTTAACCACAACATCACACAGTTGACTCATTTTTAGCTCCCTAGATCCTTTTCAAATGTTCTGCTTTCTAACCAGGATTCACCCACCCTATATCTGCACATTTCATTTTTCCTGCATAGACCTTAGATTTATCTCTGTTGATATTAATTTTCTTTGTTTTGGCCCACCTCTCTATCTGTTAAGATCATTTTGAATTCTGATCCTGTTTTCTAAGGGTCCTTCCACACACACATGTAACTCAGAATATCAAAACAGATAATCCACAATATCTGCTTTGAACTGGATTATCCGAGTCCACACTGCCATATAATCCAGCTCAATGTGGATTTTATACAGTTGTGTGGAAGGGGCCTTAATTGCAGGAATGATCTCATTTTAGGAAATACTGCACCATACTTTTGAACCCTCTGTCCTCCCGTTCATTCCTGCACAGACCTGCCCACTTTTGTGGTTATGCATTTACTCCAAGCTTAGTCACTGAGGAGTGGGCAATTTTATACCCAGTAACTCAAAGGATTTTGGGGAGTTTTTATTCTTGCAGAGGTTACTTTAGGACATCAAACACCAGCAAGATCAGGCAGAAACTGGTTTTCTTCCTTTCTTTCCAGACCCACAGCAGGGGGGGAGGGGAAGAAAGATGAGTGATGGCCGGGGAGAGGTTTTGGCTGAGGCACTTATGCAAGCCAGCTGCTACAGCTCAGCAAGAGCTTATTAATCAGGTCAAAGCCAGTTATTTAGCGCTGAGTCAGCAAAAATGGAGGAGTATATGTGCATATAACAGAACGGCTGAGAAGAGAAAATCCACATCCCCCCAGACCTCAGAAATGAGGAACTGCTTCTGTCTAAATCTCAAAGACTGTAGAGATAGAAAATGATAAAACAGCCTAGATCAGTAAACAGCTGGGAGAATTTGAAGAACGTGATAAAAGAAAGCTCACTGGACTGTGAGTTTTGATCAAGGGATACAAAGATATTTTTTATTTATCATCAGAATGTCAGAATAACTTTAAAAGGCAAATTAGCTCAAGGGGAGTCTGCGGCTGACAGTTGGAGGCAAGCTTTGGGTGGTATCCCTTTGTGCTACAGGCTAAAATTGTGTAGTGTCACCAGAGTCCTGTTAAGCAAATCTTAATCTGTCTTATCTGTATGTCGTAGTTTCTGCTTCGTATCTGTATGGTGACGCAAGCAACCTAGAAGTGGTCAGAATGTTGTTTTCCTGTACCAGTCTCAGCTTGGTGGCCAAAGAATTGCTTGGATAAAATCATGGGAGTTCTAAAAAAAGGAGGCACGAATGCTATGAAGGTGGCATTAATGGTCACTGACCTCTCTGAACCAAGTGCTGAATCTATTTTGAGGGTAGGAACAGGGTAGCAGGGTGGCTGGTCTGGATCAGCCCCCAGGACAGCCTGTGCTAAAAATTTAGCAACAACTCTGAAACACGCCCTCCTGCAATAGTGTCATCTCCAAGACTGCGTTCGAAAGAAAAAAAAACACCAGGAAACTGAAACTCACTGGCCTTGTTCCAGTCCTGCTGGGTGCCAGGGATACTGAGAAACAAGGGAACTTCCAGGAGTTCAGTCTTTGGGCTGAAACATAATATATTTTTGTCACATTGTAAAGCTCCCATCTCTTAAAAATTTTCCAATAGGAGATAGATACCCATCTCCCTCACACAGTACTCCAACATAAATCTTTATGGAATACCATACTCAGATCGAAACATTAATGTTAGATCTATTTCTGGCTCCTCCTAGGAACCCATTTTGAAACTCTAGCTAGGCCTAATCTATTCTTGTGATCTCACAGGCAAATCTAGCTCCTGATCTTAGAAGTAAACATATACAGTACTTTGTAGGGATTTGCTGAAACAAGCCTCAGTCATCATATCTTAACTAATATTGAAAGAGAGATTGTACAAATAGCCTAATTCCCTACTTTGTGCCCAATGTCCTCTAATTGTATATAATTGATCTCCTAACCTCAATGCCTAAAGAATCCATATGGTCCACAAACAGTTTTACTCCATGTAATATTTGCTTTGATGTACAAGTGAGATAAAATATTTAGAATGTGCATTCAGCATCAGTATATGCAAACTAGTTATTTCTTAATAAAAATAATGCTCCCATTAACTAATCTTTTTCATCATGATGAACAAAGATTAGCATGTCCCAACCTGTGTCTTTTCCCATATACAGATTCTCTTTTTATTGGAAAAACGTTGTGTGAAGTTGCCTACAGATGCAAATCCTTTCATCTCTCTCTTCCCCCAACCACTATTTCCAAGTTATTTTCTACTAAACTCTAAGTTTCCTGTTTTGACTTGAACTTGTGCAAAAGGGATGCTGAATCAGCAGGGAAGTTTCCATTTCCTTTTACTGTGTTTAGGTTTGGGAACCTGTTGCCTCTCCCCTCTCTTACTCTGCCCTGCAAGAAAAAAGATGAAAGCAAGAACAAGAGACTAGAGAGATAATAGAATAATAGCACTGGAGGGTACCCCAAAGGTTATCAATTCCAACCTCCTGAATCTAAATGTTTTTAGCAAGTGACCAGCCAGTTTCTGGCCAGCCAGTTGTTTTTTTTTTTTTTTTAAAAAAAAACACCAATGAAGGAAAATCTGCCACTTTTGGAAGTAGTCTGTGTCACTCCCAAACACCTGTTCTCCTCAGGAATACTTTCTTATATTCAATCAGTGTCCCTCTTTTTTAATTTGAATCCCTTGCTTGAGCACCAGAAATCATATTTTCTTGAGCACCAGAAAATAAGTTTGGAGGATTATACACTTAGACCTCCCAACAACCTGGATAGATCAGAAAAAAACAAAAACAATATAATTTTTTTCCCCTAACATAGAGGTCCATGCAGGTGTTTACTTATACTGTTAGGATATGGTTGTCATATGTGACATCTCATGACCTTTTCAGCCTCCTTAAGGATTTCTAGTGTAGCCTGCTTTTTACACTCCTCAAAAATTGCTGAGTCTCTTCCTCAACTAGAGTAATGTCTAGGGTGGGAGGTTGCTTATCTGTTTTGATAGCTGGGAGTAGACACAGCAAGAAAGAGTTATGTAAGCTAAATGTCATTTGTTTATTGAATTTAGACTGTTTGCATCTCAAAAATGGGCAACACCTCAGGGATATTTTGTTTTTCACTGTTTAGTGCCAAATTATGATACAGTTTATCTTCTGTTGTGAAATGCATATACAGCTGACATTTTATGATTGAAAAAGTGTGAGTCGCCAGTAAGCAAAATTTCCCCCCCACATCACATCTTCTACGCTCAAACACTTTTGCTAAGATAGTTGTGCATATTTTACAAAGGTTTTGCTTGTTTGCATTCATCAAAGAGAAAATTTGGATGTATTGATAGGTCTTGGCAGTGTTATTGTTCCTGTATGTACACAAGTGAGCAGGCAAAGCTCATGAATGCTGGGAAAACTATTTGTATACTTGAAAGCCTTTCATCTTCAGATAATATCAAAATGTGTGCATGTATTCTTGTGGGAAGGGTGAAAATGGGGTAGCTTTGGAAATGGAGTAGATGGAATGTCTAATTCCTTTTTGCTAGGAGCCAGGTGCTCAAAAGGTGGAGACAGGTCCATCCGTCTGTCTGCCTGCCTGCCTGCCTGTCTGTCTGTCTGCCTGGTGGAAGTGCTGTCTGTGTGCTGCTGGGTTAGTAGGGGCCAGTTTGTCTGTTTGTGCAGATGGGATGTTTTGGTGCAGTCAGGCTGGAAGCCAAATAGGTCACAGCCTCCCTCTTCTTGTTTGTTTTTCATTCTCTCAGGCCATCCAAGAACATTAATTGGAACCTTGTTTCTTTCCTTTTCATGTATTGCAGTGCACAAATTTAACTCCAGGTTGCAAACCCCAGCATGGGTCACTGATCCTAGGCTTTATTAGACAATTAGAGAGAGAGAATGGTGGAGTGAATGTCTGTGATCACCTCTACTCAGAAAAATGGTGTTGCTGCAAATAATTAAAAGTAGAGTATAATTGTGCTGCTATGTTATAGTGAGAGGTAGTGACATAGTACAGATTTTGCTAGGCTATAATCACAGCTTGGCTTAAAGCAAAGAAAACAGTAGTTGCCTTTGACCAGCAAGGAGTCCTAGCTAAATGCCAGGATTGTTTCAAATCACATTGCTGCTGGCATTATCAAAAGCTGGCCATAAAGGCATGAATCTGACCTTGATTGGGAAATTTGGGTCAGGAAAAGAATACCTACAATCCATCTCTTCACCAACTTCTCCTTTACTACAGTACTGCTGACCTGGGTGAACTGTGCTAGTGTACGTTGGGCCACACGTGTCCAGGATGTCTTCACAGCAGGAAAACTGCTGGCGCTGGGGCTCATCATTGTCATGGGAGTCGTGCAGATCTGTAAAGGTGAGATCCAGACTAATCAGGCAAAGTAGGAGCCAGGATCTCCCTAACATGCTCTACTTGTTCACTCAGGGGGAATAAGCTCCACGGTTTAAAAACCTCAATTCTCTAATAAGCTGATTTAGAGAGTTGATTGGTTTCCATAGTTTCCTGCCCTAGTTGGCACTGAAAAGTGCAAGAATTAAGAGAGAGAAAGAGAACAATCCACATCTACCAGCCTAATGAATCTTTTTTCTCTCCACAGGTGAATACTTCTGGCTGGAGCCAAAACATGCCTTTGAGTTCTTCCAGACGCCAGATGTGGGACTGGTGGCACTCGCCTTTTTACAGGGCTCTTTTGCCTACGGGGGCTGGAACTTCCTCAACTATGTCACAGAAGAGCTTGTTGACCCTTATAAGTGAGTAAGGGACATTCTAATAGAAAAGAGGGGTTAGAGGGCCCCCCTTCATACTTGTTTCTCCTCTTCCACCTCAACTCTTTCTCTACACAGGAACTTGCCTCGTGCCATCTTCATCTCCATTCCCCTGGTCACCTTTGTCTACGTCTTCGCCAATGTGGCTTATGTCACTGCCATGTCACCCCAAGAGTTGCTGGCCTCTAATGCTGTTGCAGTGGTGAGGCCCCATATCTATCCCATTGTGCAAATTCCCTTTCTTCCCAGGGTTCCAAATGAGATCACAGCTAATAACCTATTCTTTGTTCATTTCCTCATAGACCTTTGGGGAGAAATTATTAGGTGTCATGGCTTGGATCATGCCCATCTCTGTTGCCCTTTCCACCTTTGGAGGAGTTAATGGATCACTCTTCACATCCTCTAGGTAAGTTAAGATTACTTTCAAACAGACATAACAAGAGCTATCCTGGATTAAACCAAAGGTCTGTGTCTAGTGCATTCTGTTTACACAGTGGCCAATCTATTGCTATGGGAAGCCCATTAGAAGGACAGAAGTACAATTGAAGCTCCCATTTCATGCAACTCCCAAAAACTGATTCTAGAGGTGTTAATACCAGAGGTGACAAATAGCCATCCTGACTAGTAGCCATCGATGACTCCATCCTTTAGGAATCTATCCTGTTGCCTTTTGAAACCATCTAAAATGGCAGCCATCACTACCTCTTGTAGCAGGAAGTTCCTATAATTTATGTTAATTTCTCATTCTTTTTTGGCTTTAGTTTGATTAGAGTGAGGAGCCCCCTTTATACCTTCTGTACACCATGCATAGTTTTTCACTGTTCTATCATGTTTCCTAAAGCTTTGTAATGTTCCCTTACCCCCCACCATGGATACTTTTGGTTGCACTCTTTTGCACAATTTCTAGTTGTGTGATTTTTTTTAGGTGCAGTGGCCAGAATCTTGCTCCTTTATAAGTTCCATATCTTGAAGTCTCCAGCTTTCAGGTTCTTTTACAGTGCCCACCACCCACAGCTACACTGCCCCCCATGTATTTATAGTGCTGCCATTCTGAACGTGCTGTGATATACCACCTACATTAGGAATTGAGAAATACTGTGGCATCTACCTATTTTCTAGTCTTTCTTGAGTCACAGTCTTCTTCAGAGTGTGTTTTCATATCTTCCCTAGTGTGGATTAAAATAGATCAACAATTTTACATGTCCCTGTTTGTATTTCTGATAACATCTTTCCATCATTCCCAGGCTCTTTTTTGCTGGAGCACGGGAAGGCCACCTCCCCAGCGTACTGGCTATGATTCATGTGCGACGCTGCACTCCCATCCCTGCCTTACTCTTCACTGTGAGTTGCAAGCAGAGAAACTGGGAGAGTGTGGGATTAGGGTGCTCAGGGGGTATATGTGGGCTGAGGGGGTGGATATATGGCAGGAAAGGCCTAAAGTGGCTGCAACTGTGGACTCTGTGGACAAAACAAGCTCAGGCTTGCCAGAGACATTAAAAACAATAAAAAGGGCTTCTTTGCTTACGTCGGTAGGAAAAGGAAGAACAAGGAGGCGATAGGGCCTCTGTGAGGAGAAGATCGGGAAATTCTGATGGGATAGGGAACAGGCAGAACTATTTAATGCCTTCTTTGCCTCAGTCTTCTCACAAAAAGAAAGCCAGCCTCAACCTCAGCAACATGGAGTGGATGAAGGATTGGGGGAAATCCAACCCCAAATAGGGAAAGAAGTCGTCCAGGAATACCTGGCTGCTCTAAATGAATTCAAGTCTCCAGGGCCGGATCAATTACACCCAAGAGTATTGAAGGAACTAGCGGAAGTTATTTTGGAACCACTAGCAATCATTTTTGAGAGTTCTTGGAGAACGGGAGAAGTCCCAGCAGATTGGAGGAGGGTAAATGTGGTCCCTATCTTCAAGAAGGGAAAAAAGAACAACCCAAACAATTACCGTCCGGTTAGCCTCACGTTGATACCTGGCAAGATTCTGGAAAAGATAATTAAGGAAGTGGTCTTCAAACACTTAGAAACAAATGAGGTCATTGCTAATAGTCAACATGGATTTACCAAAAACAAGTCATGCCAGACTAATCTGATCTCTTTTTTGATAAAGTTACAAGCTGGGTAGATGCAGGGAATGCCGTGGATGTAGCGTACCTGGATTTCAGTAAGGCCTTCGACAAGGTCCCCGACAACCTTCTGGCAAACAAGTTAGTCAAATGTGGGCTAGGCAAAACTACGGTTAGGTGGATCTGTAATTGGCTAAGCGAACGAACACAAAAGGTGCTCACGAATGCATCTTCTTCATCTTGGAAAGAAGTCACGAGTGGAGTGCCGCAGGGTTCCGTCCTGGGTCCGGTTCTGTTCAACATCTTTATTAATGACTTAGACAAATGGTTAGAAGGCACGATCATCAAGTTTGCAGATGACACCAAACTGGGAGGGATAGCTAACACTCCAGAAGACAGGAGCAGAATCCAAAACGATCTTAACAGATTAGAGAGATGGGCCGAAACTAACAAAATGAAGTTCAATAGGGACAAATGCAAGATACTTCACTTTGGCAGAAAAAATGAAATGCAAAGATACAGAATGGGGGACGATGCCTGGCTCGACAGCAGTACGTGTGAAAAAGATCTTGGAGTCCTCATGGACAACAAGTTAAACATGAGCCTACAATGTGATGCGGCGGTGAAAAAAGCCAATGGGATTCTGGCCTGCAGAAATAGGGGTATAGCATCTAGATCCAGGGAAGTCATGCTACCCCTCTATTCTGCCTTGGTCAGGCCACACCTGGAATGCTGTGTCCAATTCTGGGCACCACAGTTTAAGGGAGATGTTGACAAGCTGGAAAGTGTCCAGAGGAGGGTGACTAAAATGATCAAGGGACTGGAGAACAAACCCTATGAGGAGCGGCTTAAAGAGCTGGGTATGTTTAGCCTGCAGAAGAGAAGGCTGTGAGGAGACATGATAGCCATATACAAATATGTGAGGGAGGAGGGAGCAAGCTTGTTTTCTGCTGCCCTGGAGACTAGGACGCGGAACAATGGCTTCAAACTACAGGAAAAGAGATTCCACCTGAACATCAGGAAGAACTTCCTGACTGTGAGAGCTGTTCAGCAGTGGAACTCTCTGCCCCGGACTGTGGTGGAGGCTCCTTCTTTGGAGGCTTTTAAGCAGAGGCTGGATGGCCATCTGTCAGGGGTGCTTTGAATGAGATTTTCCTGCATCTTGCAGGGGGTTGGACTGGATGGCCCATGAGGTCTCTTCCAACTCTATGATTCTATGATTCTGGGAAAGGCATTTTCAGAATAATTATTGGGCAGATGATGTCATTTTGGCAAACTAGGATGCTTAAAGTAATTCCTTTACATTTAAATGTTTCCTTATTTTCACTCTTTGCTTGTCTTTGGCAGTGTCTTTCAACATTGCTGATGCTGGTTACAAGTGACATATATACTCTGATCAATTATGTGGGCTTCATCAACTACCTCTTCTATGGGGTGACTGTGGCTGGCCAAGTTGTGCTACGCTGGCGGGAACCTCACCGACCTCGTCCCATCAAGGTAAAGGGCCTCTGCCACATGACCCTTGCCATCTGTTTATCAGCCCATCCTCTTCTTACACCAGTTTTGCTTTCCCCTGGGGCCATTTATGGCGGGTTAAATTATTACTGATTTAAAACAAGTTGGAAAGATTTTGAATAAGCATTCATAGTATTTATGATAATAAGTTAAACATAACTAAGTAGAGAATTATACCATTCAGGAATATAACCCTAAACTCCAGTTTTTAGTATAGTACTGTGTTTCTCCAGAAAACTGATGTTTTCTGGAGTTATAGTGATAAAGTGATTTAGTGATATAGTGGCTGACCTAAAAATATCTTGTTTTGGCCATGTTTTGCTCCTTTAACTTGAACTTGTAAGTGTAACTTGTAACTTCAGTACAATCTTTTTGACAAAGTCATAGATACATTTTAAGAGACTGAATTGACCTATATATAGAAATACCCGTTTAACCAAAAAACAGTTAATATGACTTAAATTTTGAAAACAAAATAATTTAGGCTGCATTCCAAACACTTCAACTATGGACAGTGAGTGGGTCCTATTTTGTAGTAAGCATACTTAATATGAAATCTAATTTTCAATTTTAATAAAGATTTGATTTGTATCCACTTGCATCCTTCATAACCTCCCTTCAATAGGGAGGTTTATCCATAGAATGGTTTATTCCCACGAGCATCTACTCTGTAAGGTCTTTCCCATCACTTGTCACCTGATCCTTATGGGTAGAGAAACTGGGGACCAAGCCTTCTGCATGTAAAGCATGAACTATACCCACTGTGATGGCTCCTCACACCTGTACCAACTAATACTGTAATAACTCCTTGCTAGACAAGAAGACCTCCCATCATCCCTTTCCCTGCATCCCTTTTTCCTACTGTTCTCACCTGGACCAAACCCATCTCTCTCCTTCCCAGGTGAGCCTATTCTTCCCCATAATTTACCTGCTCTTCTGGGCCTTCCTGTTGGTGTTCAGCTTATGGTCAGAACCCGTGGTTTGTGGAATTGGTCTGGCCATCATGCTGACAGGAGTTCCTGTCTATTTCCTGGGGGTTCACTGGGAGCACAAACCACCTGCCATCCACACATTTATTGGTGAGTAATGGGCAGACCAAGGGAAGGGCAGATGGATGAAAGTGTGTAGTTGTGCTGAGACCATAGATTTTGGTGTCTTCCTGTTAAAACCCATCTCTTTAACCCTTCTTCTTACAGATG
Source organism: Anolis carolinensis (assembly GCF_035594765.1). Taxonomy (NCBI): domain Eukaryota; kingdom Metazoa; phylum Chordata; class Lepidosauria; order Squamata; family Anolidae; genus Anolis; species Anolis carolinensis. Next base: position 8,250,108 of record NC_085846.1, read on the forward strand.
TAGTCACTCGGGCAGGACAGAAGCTTTGTCTTGTTGTGTACCCAGAGATGGGTACAGAGCAACCAGAAAACAGCCTCAGTAAAGAGACCAAAGAGCAACTTGAGCCAATGTGTGGAACGGAACCCCTCAGCACTGAGCCACTTTACTCCCAGGGAGGGGAGGAGCAGCAGCCAGCCACGGACTGCACAGTACCTCCTCTGTTGGGTTTGAAATGAATTGGAGCACCTTGCTCCCACTTTGCTCTTTGCAGCACCACATCCTGGGACTGGAATGGCTGTGAATGCCTCACTGTCACCCCTTTCCTTCCAATGGCAAAGCCTTGCTGGGTCTGGTGAACCTACACCCGCCATTCCCCACCTTCAGTGCCCTTTGCTGGAGCTGGAAAAAAAAACCGGGAGCTTTCTTCACAGCCCGCAGTCCCACAGTCAGGTCCCCCCACACCCTGCTGGAAGGGGCTCCCTTGTTGTTGCCTTATATTGCTGGGAATATTTTCATTCATTTTGAACCTCATTGAGAGGGAAAGTCAGTCTCTCTCAGTTTTTGTGTCCTTGTATTTTTCACTTCTCTCTTTTTCTCTTTTTTTGATGTAATAAATTAAACTCAACTTGCCCCGTCTGTTGCCTTAAATGCAGGATTGAGGATGCTGAAACATTATTCAGGACACACAGAAGTCCAGGCTTGCTAAGACAACAACCACTTTGTCAAAAATTGCACTACTGCTTTTATGGAAACTGTCATACATTACCGCGTGCAGTTTTTCAAAATCACAAATCCTCCCTGTCAACAAATGTCTAGAAAATAGCAGCAAGAGTTTGTTATGTTTTTTTCTTGATATTAACTTACACAGGAACAACAGCCATTGTGTCCACTGAGAAAATGCTGGTGTTATGTATTAATCCCAGTATTCTGATAGCAGTAGGTGGGATATGAAAATTAACATATTGTGAATGGACCAGTTTGCCTTTGACCTTTAAGAATGTAAGAAAACGATAGCAGGAAGGGAATAGGTGTTCCTCTAGATTTCATAAACATCTGTTGTTTCCTTCAGTAGTAGCTACTTTGGCTACTGGTGAGGTATGATGGAAACAGGAACAGCCAAAAACATTCTAAGTGCAGCCAGTCTTCAGACTGATATACACACTACAGCCATTATGGCACAGGTTGTCTTATTTTCAGTTTCTTTCCTGATCATAGAGTACATGGAATGTATCTTTTTCACTTACAGGTTAGATATAACAATGCATCAGACGTTTCCAAAGCTTTAGGCACAGAATTCAAAAACACTTCAGGGTAAAAAGCATGGCAGAAGTGAAGGGGGAAAGTTTGTCAGACTGGTTCTGCAGGTAGAAGCCACCCCCATCAGGATAAGCTATAGTACCACAAAGTGCACACACCTCCAATTGCACACCATATTGCAATTGCGAGAGAAAAAAATGAAATAACAGTCATATAAGTTTCTAAGGAAATCTAGGACATAAGGGTAGAAATACTTCAACAAATAGTTTAGAGAATGTGTTGTATACTAAGGGCGTCAGGCATTCCAGTAAAGATTGAAGTTTTCCGGCTTAAAGGCCACACTCATTATTATTATTTTAATTTTACATAAACCCAGATTCTATAATGCGAAAAAATTGTGTGTAAAGCTTGAATATGGTTAATGGATATGGCTTGTTAAACATTCATTAATGTGTTAAAATTAGTTCCTGTTTGGGGAATGATATGTTACTAACTTTTTAAAAAACCTGTAAGATATCCAAATGATTAAAATAGCTTCAAGTGCCCCAAATTACTTTAAAATAACATTTTGTGGAACAGTTTTATATTTATACTAAAATCCGGAACACATTTGTATTGAGATGCAAACAAAGGTGTCATTGTTATGCTCTTATTAGGAGAAAAAGTAACATGTTTCAAGTCTTGTTGCTGCTTGAAGCATGTTATTTTCAAATTGTCTGGTTAGTTAAGAATCCATCAGTAGATTCTTTGACTTTAAATGCATCACTTTACATTCAATCTCATTTACCTTTGAATCGCTTTTTCATTTAGTTTGAAATCCTCACATATTTGAGATTTCACTACTTGGAATAACCAGATGTCTTCCTGAGATGACAACTATAATGAAACCATTCTTTTCTCACAAGAAAGTGGGATGCATACTTTTGTAAGCTATATAATTAAAATTACAGTCTTGCCAAAAACCACTCCAAAACTTAGATTCTCATAAAAGTATTAGAAGGAGGAGAAGATGGAGCAAAGGTCCTATTTGATGACAAGGGGCATGGTGTTTTTAATAGCCAGCACAAAACTAAGGCCCACAAATGGTACATTAGGAAGTCATTGTGGGAGGACTTCTAGCAGTTGTGCTGTCTGGTTTGTAAGGGCTCTTGGCCATCAAAGGAAGAATTTAGACCGGCAAGATCCATATCCACACCTACAGGATTGAAAGCCCTAAAAATGGAGAGACCAGTCTTTGTGGAACTGGCTAGAGTAAGTGTAGGAAACCGCAAGGCCTGGGGTTGAGAATGACCCTCAGTAGTTCCCCAGTGGGAACATTCCTTTCATGGGATATTGACGTTTGGTTGATTCCCATCATCTATTCAGGCTTCTTTCTCAGCTGAAAGTAATTTGCTGGAAAAGCATTAATCTAAAATATGCTTCTCCTGTCCTTTTGCTTGACCCACCACTGGAATTATGGAGATCTTTTCTGAAATAGAATTGGGCCTTCATCTGAAAAGAGGGGTAAGATTGTGTGTGGAGTTGAAAAGAAAAAGGTTCAAATCCCATCTTAACCTCATGTTCCCTTGGGCCAGTGACCATTGATTACCCTAAACTTACCTGCCAGGCTTTTTGTGAGACTGAGGAGAGAAGTACTATACAGTGTTCCCTCACTTATCGTGGGGGTTAGGTTCCAGGACCACCCGCAATAAGTGAAGGTAGGAACACTATATTTATTTTAATATTTATACATTATTTTAGCAGTTATACACTATTTTAAGTCTTTATCAATTGTGTGTTGATAAATAGCCTCCTTCTCCTCCCATTGCCGCTTGGGCTCCTTCTCTCCCGTTGGAGATTTATGATTTATAATAGTTTTTTAGAGTTTATTGAAAAACTGTGAAAAGTGAACCGTGAAGTAGTGAGGGAACACTGTATTTGAGATTTCTGGAAAAAGTGCAGTAATAAACACAGTGAAAATCAGAATGGCAGATCATCCTGACACAGGTTGTCTATTGGCCTTCATTCTCCGTTTTAGTCAATTGACAAGATATGAGTGGATGTTGGTGTTGGCTGACCTACGTAAGGTGTTGAGCTCAATGCCCCAAATAGGTTCAGCACTCTGGATAGCTCCTTTAAAGTCCAGACTAAAAAACAATGTGGATTCACCACTCTCTAAGCGGATGTCTATGACTTAATTCACAAATCAAGTGTAAGGAGATAGTCTTGGCCTTTACTGAGAAGATTTTAAGCCCTTCAACTGCCTTTCCACTATCAGAACAAAAAAAAAAAAACACAGCAAAGCGTTCCCTTCTTTTCTCTTCTCCAAATATTTCTGATTCTTGCTTGCTTATAATCTATACATCAGTAATATGTTTGGCTTCAGAGCATCCTCTGCTGGTGCCAAAAGACAATACAAGGAACTCGGTTGCATTTTTTAATTCCATCAGCCTCACTCTGGTTCCTGCGTGGCCCAAGGATTAAGGAAGTAAAGCTGGGATGGCACAGCTCAGAAAAATTGCTTTTCTGGGCTAAAATTTCCTAAATGTCCAAGGGATTCTGGGAGGTACAGTTCCAATAAATATTTCCCTTCAGAAAATGCCCTTTCAAGGCCTCAAAGTTTATTGTAATGTTTACCGCCATGGAGAAGGACAAATATTTGTAGGTTTTTGTCCCTGAGAGCAAAATAACTAGAGTTGAGCTTGATACACCAGCGTGGATGAGGATGGTTGTCTGGTCTTCCGCAGGCAAAATATTTTAGACCCAGCTCTTGAGAAGAAAAGATTTTATAGGTGCTTTTAAGCATCCTCTCTAGCAGTTGCAGGGAATAGGATCTAGAGGAGGGTGACCAACATGATCAAAGATGTGGAAACCAAGTTTTCCAAGGAATAACTTTGGGAGCAGGACACTTTTAGGTTGAAAAACTGGAAGTGATACAATAGTCAATAGAAGATTGAGAAAGTTTGAATCCTGCTCTTCAAGAGACCAGAACACAAACCAATGGTTTCCAATTACAAGAAAAAAATTCACCCAAAACTATACTGTAAAAGGTACTTGTGTTGGAGAGTGGTGGAGTCTCATCTTTGAAGATCTTTAAACAGAGGTTGAATGGGCATCTTTCAGGAAAACTTTAGTTATATATTCCTGCAGGGCAGAGGTCTGGACTAGATGACTCTAGTGGTGTCTTCCAACCCCAAAATTATATGATTTTCATGCCCATAATTTCTCACCTTTGGCTATGGTGGCCTGAAGCTGTAGACCAAAAAGATCTTAAGAGCTGCATGTTCTCACCCCCTGTTTTAGACATGTTGAATTACGGTTGGACAGAAGATATGGTTTATGCTGAGCGATAAGTTTTTCATACTGGGATCCTGGGTGGAAATAGGAATGAAGACATTTCCTGGGTGAACTAGGCTAAAAATGCCAAAAGCAGGAGCCAAGGTACACCTCAGAAAGAGGAAGGAAGGGGGAGGGAGGCAAAGGAGGGAAGGAAGAAGATGAAGAGAAAGAGGGAACAAGGCTCAAACGGAGACAGAGGAGAAAGCAGGAAAGATAGAAAGGGTGCAGAAAAGGGGGAAAGGGACAGAAATTTTTAAAAAGAAAAGACGAGTGAAATCGTTCATCTGAGAGAACGAGCAACCAAGAAAAACAAAGGAGAACAAATCAGGATCAAAACGAAGTGTAAGAACGAAATCAGGTGAACCTGAAGTGCTACAAAAGAAGAAACAGAGGATTAAAAAACAGAACCTGGGAGAGGAGAGTTAAAATACACACCGGCACTAAACAAGTACGTGAGTGCCAGTGGTTGTCCAAGGAGAGAAAGAAAAACATCAAGGAACTGGGAATTGCAGATCAGTGCCATGTCCCAAGGAGGATATTTTGAGAACGAGCGGCATTACCAAGCCCTGGAAGTACCTCCTGCTAGGCCCTCTGGTTCCGACCTGGGCCCAATTTGTGAGTCTGAATTGGCTTCATACATCGGAGATGAACAGCTGCTCTCAGAATTGCTGCAAGGGGCTCAGCACAGAGGCCCCAAAGGCACCCCATTTCCCAACTACTTCCCCATGGAGCCGTACCCTTTCCTCTCTTATGGAGGGGAGCGTAAGGGCCTGGGACCCTTAGACCCACGTTCTGTCGCTGTCAAGGAGGAGCCGCGAGGAAGCGAAGCTGGACGGGTGGGTGGACGCCACCCATACAATGCCATGCACTTCCCAGGTGCCCACTGTGCCCAAGTGGCCCTTGGACAGCCAGGCGGGCGTGCCGGACAAACTCTGAGAGTGCTCAAGGTAAGAAGATCAAATGTTCCTCAGCCACCATTGCCCTTGGAGGCTGTGCTAATCTAGAATGTATGACACACCATGAAGTCCTGATCCATATTTATGGTTCAGTCCATACTGCCCCCCCCCCCCCCAGCTTGCATATATAGGCAAACCCCAAGTTATGAACAAGATAGGTTCTCTTGTATTCAAGTTGGTATAGGTACTTTTTAAAGTGTAACTCCAGCTATATACACACATGAATGCTTTGGATCGCATAGGGAAGGAAGGGTTAACGCCCCATAGTGTTTGTTTGGCTGTCTGTGCCTTGTTCAGAAGATTTCACCTCACTTTCTACCCCTGTGATAATTTTGAAAAATTTGTCTTATTGTGGAAACAAGGATTAGTGAGAAAGCTTCAGTGGAGACATCTTTTCCTCATGATAACTCTTTCAGGAGTTAATTTCCCTTGGGGACTCTATATCAGGCATGGGCATACTTGGGCCCTCTGGGTGTTTTGGACTTCAACTCCCACCATTCCTAACAGTCTCAGGCCCCTTCCTTTTCCCCCTCAGCCGCTTAAGCAGCTGAGGGGGAAAAGGAAGGGGCCTGAGGCTGTTAGGAATGGTGGGAGTTGAAGTCCAAAACGCCTGGAGGGCCCAAGTTTGCCCATGCCTGGTCTAGATACACACAATGTTCCACAGGATATAATGAGGTCCCTGCCCTAAGGGACTTGCCAACTATAATCTAACACAGGAGAGACAAAGGGGAAAGGGAAGGAAATGGACACCGGGGCAGATGGGAAGAAGATGTGGTTTATTCTGTTGCAAGTACTCCATCTTAATTACAATATACTAAAATATGGCTTCAGGACCACATATGGCCCTTGAAGGCTCTTTTCAGCCCTTCATCCAACCAAACTAGACCTGCTTTTTGCTGCCTGGGAAAAGTTGAAAATTCGTTCCCTCTCCTGGAAGCTCCAATAGTCACAATCCTTTTTTTATACCGTCTGTGGTCAGCATTATTCAACATTATTATTATTTTTTTCAAAACCAGAAGTGGGCTGCTTATGTTGCTATTGACAGTCTATGTTGCCCATGGAGAGTCCCAGTTAAAGAAAACTGGCTTTATATTTGGCATGCTCATGTTTGAAGTAAGGGGATAGCTCAGGGTTTGGGCCAATGTTTTGTGGAAAAGGTCAGGCTTTAGGAAGGGGTTGAAAGAAGAGAGACAGCTCCTCCTTATAACATTTACCACATCTCCAAATTCATTCCCTCCTCTCAGAATTGGCCTCCTCTAATTTCGACCCAACTTATTCAATTCTTACAGCATCATTTTGTGTTTCTTAAATGTGAGCAATCCCATCTTAAACTAGGACCACAATGGTCCTTTAACTGTCCTCATCCACCCTACACGTATATGACCAGAAACTTCCAGAATTTGGAGATGTTATTTTGTCCATATTGGCTCAGTAAATCTGGAAGTTGCAATCCAAAAAAACTGATATTTCAAGGTTTCAGTAGGACACAGTGAGTGAGAAGCCTAACTCAAAACAGAGGAGAAAAGTCTTAGTTTTTGCGAGGACCAACTAAAGCAACATTTAACCAGTATTAATTACACCCTTCTCTGCTTATTGGAATATTGCATGGGTGCTAAGGCAGTTATATTTCTGAATATTTATAGCATTATAGGTATTGCAAGAAAAAAAGATGGAAAAATGGGATTGTGCTACAATTGACAACACGTTTGCACTGGAAAAGTCTGGGATTGGTGAGAATGACGTAAAACTCATGGAATGTTTTAAAATTATTTTTAGACAAATTAATACAAAACCTATATACCAATGTACAAACAAACACAAACAAAGTTAAAATACTTTTTCTAGAATTAAAGATAACCTATTACTACCTCTATATGCTATACATCATAAAACATTAACTACATACAATCTATATTATCTAAGGGCTTTACATCATGTCTGATAATTATATTCTCTTAATTCTAGACCAATTGCATACACACAAACACACAAATACACACACACACACAAACAATATTTATCATGTCAGAAGTGAACCAAGGGTACAAGTTGTAATGTATTAGAAAAACACTGTTTATTTTTTAAATTCCCACATAATAACACCCTTCTAGTCCCAAAAACCAGTGAGAGAGGTTTTACTCTATCTTTGCAGGAGGAATACAATGAATGGGCCCCAGTCTTTCTTAAAGTTAGTTAGAGATCTTCCCTTGATCAACATAGTAAGTTTATCAATTTCTGCAAATTCACTTATTTTCATAAGCAAAAATCATTTTGTTTCAGAATTGTTGAGTCTTTTCATCTTTGAGGATAGATCATTCTTGCTGCTGGTGTCATGTATAGCAATAACCTTCCACATTTTGGTGTCATGTATACCAGTAACCTTCCACATTATGCAAGGCTTAGAAACTCCCTTTCTGGCTGGAAGAGGCTAACAAAGAACTTCTCAAGAGGTATTTTAATGCACTTTAGCTTCCCACAAGAGGAGGAAGACCTTACTATCAATCAATTTCTCCAGGACTGAGGCAAATCCTTCCCTCCAACAGACACAAAAACAGATCAATCGATTACACAAGAGATATTGCAGGGTTGGGCTTTGCTTTGACATCATAATAATCTATACAAAGAAAACAGGAGTAGAAGAGATCCAAACTGCTGAGCTCAAAAGAAGAGACCTTAGGTACCACATGATAATTCATTACAGAATGCAGAACTTGAGAAAGGTGGTTGGGGAACTTTCCCAAGCTCTGATACAAAGTAAGATGCTTTAGTCCAACTGGCTCACTGTACACTTCATGCAGAAGGACATTAATTCACAAACAGAGCCCCATTACTTCTTAAATATGAGTTAAAGTTGTTTATGTAGGTGCATTAAATTTGGTTTCTTCTTATAGGACTAATTATAGGACAGGTTTTACATTAGCCGTGAAGGGCCCCTGGTGGAATAGTGTGTTAAAGTGCTGAGCTGTTGAACTTGCAGACCAAAAGGTCCCAGGTTCAAATCCCGGGAGTGGAGTGAACGCCCACTGTTAGCCCCAGCTCCTGCCAACCTAGCAGTTCGAAAACATGCAAATGTGAGTAGATCAATAGATACTGCTCTGGCGGGAAGGTAACGGCGCTCCATGCAGTCATGCATGATGTCTATGGACAACGCCAGCTCTTCGGCCTAGAAATGGATATGAGCACCAACTTCATCCATGACTGGACTTAACATCAGGGGAAACCTTTACCTTTACTTTAAGTGAAGATAAGGCATGGTACCTTTGGGTGCATCTACATTGTGGAATTACTGTAGTTTGACACAATTTAAATAGCTATGGCTCAATGCTACGGAATACTGAGAGCTATAATTTGGCAACCTTCTTGGCCAAAGAGTGTTGGTACCCCACCATACCACAATCCTAGGATTCCCTAGCACTGATCAATGGCAGTTGAAGTGCTGTCAAACTGCATCCATTCTGCACCCTTCCTCTCTGTGAGAGTGTCCACATCATGCAGTCAGAACAGTTCAATACCAATAGAATGGTTATGGCTCCTTTTTAGGGAATCCTGGTGTAAGGATGTTATGAGTTAATGGGAATTATTGATATGATTTTATTTGTTTATTAAAAGGAAAAAAGGGGAGTTATGTATTGATGAAGACAGGTCTCACATGGAAGCCAGCTGTGTTCAGCGGGTTGCCATGGCAACGTAACCTCTCTCTGGAGGAGAAGGGGGCGTGGCTTAGTTGGCAGTTAAAGCCTGTGCCTTTTGAAAAAAACAGTTGCTGTTAGACTTCTAAGGAAGTTAGGAGCTGTGGGGAATCAGCAAAAGAGACGCTGCTCTTGGACAGTTTTAGGTAGTTAGGAAATAGAAGCTTGGTCACAAGCAGACGGCAGCTTATGGTCACTCAGGGGAAAGGCTGGGGATATAAGTTGACCGGGAGTTTTATTTACTGTTCTTTGAAGAGAAGTTATTTAAGAAATATCCATTCAAACAAGATGGCATTGTAACTTAAGATCCTGAAACATTTATGTATTGGAACCATACGCTTATGTACAAATAAACTTGAATTTTGTTATTGTTCACAAAGATCAGTCTCCTTGCTTCACTCTGAGCCTGAGGGAAAGCCATTACCTCATGTTGGTGGCAGTTGCCATACTTTCCTATATAAGTTACCATATTTACCCATATAAGTTCATCAGTTTTGTTATCCTTCCTTACCTTCCAAATCCTCCTGATATATATATAATCCAAACATATCTTCCCTCCACATTTGAAAGACTGTTCACAACTATTAGCAAGTGGTGGGATCAAAAAGGATTCCTCCCTGTCATATTTGCACAAATTCACACATCGCCTCTTCGCACCTGGGATTTATAGTTTGGGGAACTGCTTGTCGTTCTTTGCTTCAGCTAATGCTGCTCTCTGTGCATGGCCTTCTCCTCCTCTTCTCCATGTCACAGGGTCCACCTTGCAGCCCCTCTCCACCCTGTGGCACCCCGAAAGGGAAGAAGTCGGTGAATAAAGACAGCCTGGAGTACCGCCTGCGTCGGGAACGCAACAACATCGCTGTGCGGAAGAGCCGTGACAAGGCCAAGCGCCGGGTGATGGAGACGCAGCAGCGCATGGTGGAGCTCCTGGGTGAGAACGAGAGGCTGCGCAGCCGGGTGGAGCAGCTGATGCAGGAGACGGAGACCCTCCGTGACATTTTCCGACAGGTGCCCGAGGCCGCCGGGCTGATCAAAGGCCTTGGGGGCTGCAGCTGAAGTTGGACGTGGGGTCTAGGTGGTGGGGAGAAGGGCAGGGAGGGAGCAGCACAAGGCAAGCTGGAGAGGGAGTCGGTGGCAGCAGCTGTGGGGCTTGGGGTCAAGAAGGCGTGGGACTTTGAGCATGTAAATAAAAGGATCTCTTTTGGTGACATGTAGCCTGTGGTGGTCATCCATTGAAAAAACTGTGTTGATTTGTAGTGAATCTCTCCAAACGTTCACCTGGCCCTTGCAATCCACTTTCGATATAAATTCTTAGGACTTCATCACATGCAAGATCCCCCCACCCTGTTTCCACACACTTCTATCTAAAATACTTCATTGGCAAAGCAACTTTATATGACTCAAAGAGACTTCCACTTCTTGCTTGTGCTGCTTCATCTGAAATTGTCTCTGAAGTGTAGGGAAATGGGGTGAACTGGAGCCGGTTAGAAACAGTCTTCTGAGCTCCTAATGTACATGGAAACAGGATAAAGCGAGAGAAACACGTGGGATGGGATCAGTCAAATTTGCCTGTGTTGAATAACTTCAGTGATGCGAAGTAAAGGGAGTTATGTAGGTGTTCTCCTACCAAGCATTATTTCTCCCCCAAAATCCTGCTTCATGAGCCTGGCATGGTAATATTTTAAAATTAATTTAATCCTTAGGAATATCACATTTTTTTGCTTTCAAAATTGTGCTTTTGCTAGATTTTAAACTTTGTTTTCCTTTCTTTTTGGCCATCTACAGTTAGTTCTAGTGAAGTGGTTCTCAACCTGTGGGTCCCCAGGTGTTTTGGCCTACAACTCCCAGAAATCCCAACCAGTTTACCAGCTGTTAGGTTTTCTGAGAGTTGAAGGCCAAAACATCTGGGGACCCACATGTTGAGAACCACTGTTCTAGTGCCTAGTAGGTTTTGGTACTTCAGCGATTGAGAGTAAGGAGAATGGGGTACGTAAATTCTCTGTCTTCTTTAAAGACTAAATGCCATGCAAAGAAGACTATTCCACACACAAAGAAGACAATTTCCTGCACTTTCCTCTCTTTCTCCCAGCTTTGTCTGATGAAGTCCTTAAAGATTAGAAGAACCTGTGCCCTGTGAGATTTTAGAAGGCAACGTTTTCCATGTTTCCTGATCATTGACCATGTTATTTGCAGCTAATAGGAATCAGAGACCAACAATAGCACTTTTTGGATGACAACTCACAGACTCCCTCCAGACTATGGCCAGTGGCCATGCTGGTTTTAGAGTCCTTAAAATGGTCATCCCCAAAGGTTAACCTTTCCAGGCTTTGGTTTTTTTGCATGTTTACTGGCCCATATTAATGCCAAAACCACCGGACCGCTATGGCTTTTGTGTTGGGTTTGGAGGGAGAGATGGACGAAAATGGCAAGTGTGTTTGAGAGGGAGTTAATTAGAGTTAATTACCTTGATTGCAGTTTGATACCATTTTATCTGCCCTGGGGCAGTGCTATGGACTCATGGGAGTTGTAGTTTTACAAGGTCTTTAGTTTTCTCTGACAAAGAGGGCTAGTACCTTATCAACAACTCCCAGGATCCCATAGCATTGAGCTATGGCAGTTAAAGTGTATCCAACTTCATTCACTCTACACCAGGCATGGACCAACTTGGGCCCTTCAGGTGTTTTGGACTTCAACTCCCACCATTCCTAACAGCCTCAGGCCCCTTAAGCGGCTGAGGGGCAAAAGGAAAGGGCCTGAGGCTGTTAGGAATGGTGGGAGTTGAAGTCCAAAACACCTGAAGGGCCCAAGTTGGCCCATGCTTGCTCTACACTGTAGATGTATCCAAAGACTATTGATCTGGGGACATGATAGATGAAAGCATCCTGTGGAGGAGGTCTAAGTAGATAAATAAAAACAATTCCTCTCTTCTTCTTCGTGGTCTCTGTGAAATGCGCACATATGGGTCTCCGGTGCAGGCGCCGCAGACCCATACGTGCGGATTTCACAGGTGACCACTCAAAGAAACATGGTTACAGGTAAGCAACCCAAGAGAGATGACACAAACCGGCATGAGAATGCTGTACTTGTGCATCACGTCTACATACCATTTGGGCAACTCAGCTTTGCTTCTGTGTCTCTGTGCCAACTGCAATGTAACATCGTTTTCCAACATGGGCACATAGGGCAAATTACAAGTCTCTCAGTCCTTCAGACTCCCTGAACTCATATTGTTCTTCGTCAAAAGAAAAGAGGAAATTGTCTAGCATAGACATATCCAGGAATAGTGAGTCACTATTTCAAAAGATTACAGGGTTACAGTTTAACACCTACTCTTCCCCTACATCACACAATGGCCATGGCCGTGTAACGTTTCACAGATGAATACTGAGACCTGTACATTCAAGTAACATTGTAGTACTGAAGGGACCATAAGCCAGAAAATAGTAAACTTTTGCCTATGTAGCTTTGCCTCTGCATATGCCCCTCCCTTCCTGTGAGCTGGTACCTTTCTCCAGAAAGTTCCAAGACCAAAAGTTAGCTTGAAATCAACAAGCGAGGTCACAGGTATCACTTATGCCGTGGGTGTGGAAGGTGAGGAAGACCCTCAGCCATTGGTTAATTTTAGATAAACCAAAGGTATAAATTCTTTGTTTGCTGCAACATGCTTTTGTGATGGCCATTTGCATAGTACAGCCCTCTGGGGTATGTACAGCTGTTGCCTTCTCACAGCTGTGGTGAAAATAAACTTTGCTTTTTGCATCTCTCACGAGACTGAGTTTTTCTGCCTGGTTTCCCTCCTGAGCCAGGACCCTTTGAAGGTAATTGTCTTACAGCATCAGATGTGTTCAAAATGGCAGATGTTATTAATCAGGAGAAACTTACAAGCGAGGAGATGCTCCAGCAGTTTGCTTTTGCTGGAGTTTACTGAGAGGGACAACATTTTGGCGCCTCTTCTCCTTTCTGCCCTGATAACTTAACTGAGCACAAGCTAGTTTTGTACTTTGAACTCAATTTGTAGCAGCTGAAGAATGCTGAGGACATAGGGGAAAACTGGGATGGGAGTTGATTAATCAGAACAGTTGGAAGAAATAGAAATCCTATTTTTCAAAACAAAATGGATTGGTTTTCTCATGCACATAAGGCCTGCTGTTGGGAAGCTGTTGTGACTGCAAAATATTGACGATGGCGGGGCAACTAATGTTAATAATTTATTACCATTTGTATTAGCAATACCACTCCCAGGATGGGGGACAGGAGGTACCCAAATATCCTATATATTTGATTGGTTTACACCCTGCTTTTCTCCCAATATGAGAATCAAAATGGTTTATAATGAAAAGAAAAACCAAATACAGGCAATCTCCAGGTTACGAACGAGATAGTTTCTGTAGGTTTGTTCTTAAGTTGAATTTATGCTTAGGATACATAGGGAAGGGTTAAAGCCTCTGTGGTCTTTGTTTTGCTGACAGTGTCACTGGTCAGAAGATTTCACCTCACTTTCTATCCCTGTGAAAATAGGATTTTGAAAAAATTGGCTTGTTGTGGAAACAAAGATTGGTGATAGAGCTTCAGTGGAGATGCCTTTCCTCCATATCTTTTTCAGGAGTAAATTTCTCTTCCTAGAGGCAGAATCATATTTAAGAAATGGCTACTTAAAGATCAAATTATGGACACAATGGCCCCTTTAACACTGCTGACTAATATAATCCAGTTCAAAGCAGATGATGTGGATTATCTGCTTTGATAACCTGGATTATATGGCCGTGTAGAAGGGTCCTACCACATGGAAAAATGGAAGCTCTCTACTTCTTTGCATTGAACTACAATTTGCGGCAGGAGGAAAAGTCTGTCCTGCACACGTTATCAGGAGCTTCCCAAAAATGTAGGTCATTTTGCAAACCTGACCCATTGATGGTATGGAAAAAGAGAAGTGGGGCAGAGCTGTAAGTGTATGTGTGTTCAAGTCCCCCGTCGATTTACGGCAACCTCATGAAAGTCATCGGGTTTCTTTAAGCAAGGAATACTCAGAGATGGCTTTGGCCAGTTCCTTCCTCTGAAATATAGCGTGCAGAACCTGGCGTCGGTTGGCCGTCTCCCACCCAGGTATTAATTAGAGCTGACTCTGCTTAGCGTCCAAGAAAGGATGGGATCTGGTACCTTTAGAGTATTTATATAATATCTGGGATCCATTGGCTTTAGGATAGTCCTATCCTCAGAACAGGACACAACGGAGATAGGGAGAGCGGTTCCCAAACTCTAGTCTGCCATAAGGTGGGAAGGGCTTCAAAGATAATGGGTTGTGTTGAGGAGAAGGAAGAGCAGAGGCGAGAAGATGTTGTGGCTTGTGGCTAGCTTTGTTCTCCTTCTGGTTGAGTAACAGGTTGCTTCACAAGATAATGCAACAGGGGTTGGTTTACCTTGAGGTTGGCTCCTTTGCATCCATGGCTCAGTGGAGAGGCAGGGAAAAGCAACACAGAGGCACCCGGTAGGGCAGGGATACCAAGCCATAGGTTCTGGAGAACTCTGCAAAACACAGGAGTCTCCTTCAAAGGGGGGCTTGAGCCCTGGATTCTGCAGACCAGGGTTTGAATCCCTAACTCCCGCATTGGGTGGCCGTGGGGCAAATCATTCTCTCCCAGCCTCAGAGACAAAGGCCATCTCCCTCCGAACAAAACTCTCAGAAAAGTCCATGATAGGGCCAACCATGAGTTGGAAATGACATGAAGGCATACAACAACAAAATAGCTGTGCTTGAGGTGGCCGCGGAATTCATGAAGTGGCTAGGAGGAGGAGGAGGTCAGCATCATCCCAATACTGGGTTGTCACTGAAGAAGATGATACCCAGATATACCCATTTCATTCACGAGTGGCAATCTCCCTCCGAACAAATCTCACTAAGAAAACCCATGACAGGGTTGACATAACTTGGAAACAACTGTTGGCACATAACAACAAAATAGCTGTGCATGATATAGCTTCAAGATTTGTGAAGCAGCTAGCAGGTGGTTAGCAATGTTGCATTGGCTCCATCCCCAAAGCTGCAGCTCTCCGGAGGTTGTAACATCAACCGCTGGCTTGTGCAACCTGTGTGTATCTGTGTGTGTGTGTGTGTGTGTGTGTGTGTGTGTGTGTGTGCATGAGAAAGACAGAGGAAGAGGCAGGGAGAAAGGAAGCTGCTTTGAGTCCTTTGTGGAGAGAAAAAGTAGGGTAATAATAACAACAACAACAACAACAACAACAACAACAACAACTGGCAAAAAAGGCTCTCCATGGACATTTCCTGGGCAAATTTGAGAACAAAATTGTCAAGGAGAAAACATGGATGTGGCTCACAAATGAAACTTTGAAAAAGGAGACTGAGGACCTGATTCTTGCAGTCCAAGAACAAGCAATTAGGACAAATGCCACCAAAGCCAGAATTGAAAGGTCGACTACAGATTCCAAGTGTAGGCTCTGCAAGGAAGCAGATGAATCAATGGATCACATCCTCAGCTGCTGCAAGAAGATCACACAGACACAGGACTACTAGCAGAGGCATAACACTGTTGCTCAGATGATCCACTGGAACCTGTGCCACAAATAACATCTGCCTGCGACAAAAAACTGGTGGGATCACAAGCCTGAAAAAAGTTACAGAAAATGAACATGTAAAACTACTCTGGGACTTCTGAATTCAGACTGACAAGAGTTTTGAAGCACAAGACTCCTGATCTCATGATTGTGAAAAAAACAAAGTATGAATCGTCAGTGTTGCAATTCCAGCTGACAGCAGGATTGATAAGAAGCAACTGGAAAAGCTGACACGATATGAGGATTTAAAGATCGAACTGAAAAGTCTCTGGCACAAGCCAGTCAAGGTGGTCCCAGTGGAGATTGGCACACTGGATGCAGTACCTAAATACCAGCCAGCACTTAAAAATAATCGGTGCTGACAAAATTACCATCTGTCAGCTGCAAAAGGCCACCCTATTTGGAGCTGCACGCATTGTTCGCCAATACATCACATAATCCTGGACACTTGGGAAGTGTCCAATGTGTGATCCAATACAAAAGCCGGCAGTGTGATCTTGTTTGCTGTGCACTAATCTTGTTGTGTATCAAATTATTATTATTATTATTATTATTATTATTATTATTATTATTATTATTATTATTATTCAGTGACAATCCAGTATTGGAAAGAATCTAAAAAGGCCAAGATGATCAGGGCCCCAGTTTTTTGCCCCTCTAATTCCCAAGGGGTGGATGTACAACAAACATTTTGTGCAAAGAAAGAAGAAAAAAACCCTCCCAGAAGTGGCCTGAAGTCTACCAAAGCAGCATCCATGGTTGTGAGCCCTTCCAGCAGCACACTTTGCCCAGCCCTGCTTGACAGCAGCCTTCCTCAACCTGGTGCCCTGCATTTTATTAGACAACTAGCTTTGCCCGGCCACGCGTTGTTGTGGCTTATGGGAATCATTTGTTGGCCAGGTGGAATAGCAGTGAATGGCCTTGCAGCCTCAAAGCCTGGCTGTTTTCGGGAGTAGCTGGAGTAGCACCCTCAATCAAAGAGCCGCTTTGAAACCTGGCTACTTCCTTAGTAGGGGAATCCTTGTTTGGCCAGCTTGAACTGCACTGAATAGTCTTGCAGCTTAAAAACCTGGCCGCTTTCTACATAGGGCATCCTTTCTAGTCCTGGTTGTATGGGACAGAGTAGCCTCCTGGCTTCAGAGCTTGGGGGTTTTCTATCTAGGGGAAATCTTGGTTGGCCAGGTTGAATAGCATTGAATAGCCTTGCTGCTTGCAAGTCTGGCCACTTTCTACCTTGCAGAATCCTTGGTTGGCCAGTTTGAATAGCAATTAGTAGTCTCAGTGTGGCAGGTTTGAATGCTGGAATTAGCCACCCTGATTAGCATTTAATGGTCTAGCAGCTTCAAAGCCTGTTTGCTTCCTTCCTGGGAGAAGCCTTTGTTGGGAAGTGTTAGCTGGCCCTGATTGTTTCCTTTCTGGATTTCCCAATTTCCCTGCTTTCAGAGTGTTGCTCTTTATTTACTGTCCTGGTTTTAGATTATGTTGTTCTGTATTATTATACCACAGTAATTATTTCATATTACAGTAGAGTCTCACTAATCCAACATTCGCTTATCCAATGTTCTGGATTATTCAACGCAGTTGGCCTTTTAGTAGTCAATGTTTTTCTAGTCAATGTTTTCAATACATTGTGATGTTTTGGTGTTAAATTCGTAAATACAGTAATTACTACATAACATCATCACGCATTGAACTACCCTTTCTGTCAAATTTGTTGTATAACAAGATGTTCTGGTGCTTAATTTGTAAAATCATAATATAATTTGACGTTCATTAGACTTTTCCTTAATCCCTTCTTATTATCCAACATATTCGCTTATCCAACATTCTGCCAGAGTATTTATGTTGGATAAGTTAGACTCTATATTTATAATCTTATATTATCTGCTTAGAACTGGATTATAGCTTACAGCTTCTTCACAGCTGTATAAAATGCACACTGAAATGGATTATATGGTAGTGTGGAGTCAAGATAATCCAGTTCAAAGCAGATAATATAAGATTATAAATGGGTAATATAGCTGTGTGGAAGGGCCTTGAGTCTACACTGCCATATAATACAGTTCAAATCAGATAATCTGTATTTTATAGGCAGTGTGGAAGAGGCCTGATTGAAGAGGCCCTGGGTGCCATTAAATGGCTGAGTGGGTTGCTAAGAGACAAAGTGGGCGGAGCTTAGCCTTCTAACTGGCAGCAATGGGGAAAAAACAGTTATTCCTCTCCCTCTAATTAGGACTTTATTTTTCTTGGTTTTTTAAATGTAAAAACACAGTCCGGATGGCTATGTCTTTTGTGGCCAAATTTGGTGTGTTTTGGTTGTGTACTTTTGTTGTTTAAGTTAAGGGGAAAACTATCAGAACATTTTTATATACAGTAGAGCCTCACTTATCCAAGCCTCGCTTATCCAAGCCTCTGGATAATCCAAGCCACTTTTGTAGTCGATGTTTTCAATATATTGTGATATTTTGGTGCTAAATTTGTAAATACAGGAATTACAACATAACATTACTGCGTATTGAACTACTTTTTCTGTCAAATTTGTTGTATAACATGAAGTTTTGGTGCTTAATTTGTAAAATCATAACCTAATTTGATGTTTAATAGGCTTTTCCTTAATCCCTCCTTATTATCCAAGTTATTCGCTTATCCAAGCTTCTGCCGGCCCGTTTAGCTTGGATAAGTGAGACTCTACTGTATATAGAAGAGATCTAGTGTCAGGGAATTCATAGGAAGGGACTACAGCTGTTTAACTGACATGGCATGTTCCTCTACAACAGGGGTTCTCAACCTTCCCAATGCCATGACCCCTTAATATAGTTCATGTTGTGGTGACCCTCAACCATAAAATTATTTTCTTTGCTATTTCATAACTGCAATTTTGCTATTGTTATGAATTGTAATGTAACTATCTGATATGCAGGATGTATTTTCATTCACTGGACCAAATTTGACACAAATACCTGATACGCCTAAATTTGAATACTGGTGGGGTTGTGGGGGTTGATTTTGTCATTTGGGAGTTGTATTTGCTGGGATTTATAGTTCACCTACAATCAAAGAGCATTCTGAACTCCACCAACGATGGAATTGCACCAAACTTGGCACACAGAACTCCTATTACCAACAAAAAATACCGGAAGGGTTTGGGGGGTATTGACCTTGAGTTTTGGAGTTGTAGTTCACCTACATCCAGAGAGCAGTGTGGACTCAACCAATGATGGATATGGACGAAATTTGGCACAAATACTCCAATATACCCAAATTTGAACACTGGTGGAGTTTGGGGAAAATAGACCTTGACATTTGGGAGTTGTAGTTGCTGGGATTTATAGTTCACCTACAATCAATGAGCCGCTTGAACCCTACCAATTATAGAACTGGGCCGAACTTCCCACACAGAACCAGCATGGCCAACAGAAAACACTGAAGAGATTTGGACGGAATTGACAGTGATTCAGGGGAGATGTAGTTCACCTACCTCTGGAGAGCACTGTGAAACCAAACAACTATGGATCTGGACCAAATACCTGATAAGCCCAAATTTGAATACTGGTGGGGTTGGGGATGATTTTGTAATTTGTCAGAGGGGTCTTTGGGGACCCCACTGACACCGCCTTGTGACTCCCCAGGGCTCTCGACCCCCAGGTTGAGAAATGTTGCTCTACAAAATACAAATTCCAGCATTTCTTAGGAAGGAGGCATGGATAATTAAAGTAGTGTTTACACTGCTGCAGAAGAGCACCAGAAACTGGTTCCTAATCTGGCATAGACTTGCGAGGGCCTCTAGTGGTCATAACTGGCATTACAACAGAGAGTTGCAAAACACCTGAAGCTTTTCCTGGATGTTGTTGGGAGTGCAGCTTCCAGCACTTATTTTGGGGGGGATTTCTTTTGCCCCTGGGGATTCCTGGTCTGCAGTCACACCTTGCCCACCCCAGCTTTACCCACAGGGAAGCCCAAGTCTGCCCATGCCTGGTTTAAACTGCACTAAAATAAAGAACCCACCTCCCATTTTAATCCTGGTAACCTTATCTTCGTGTCCACAACCCTTGTGACAAGAAAAGACTTATCTCTATGTAGGAGGTTAGACCAAAGAGATATGGACCCAGGCTCCAGGGAAACTGCGCAACCCCATTGCTGTCTCCTCCAAGAAATCAAGAAGTTCTCCCCCAAGGTCCTTTGTCAACAACCATCCTGTTTGAGGCAGACTTGCTGTGCTCTTTGTTCCCTCTCTCTTATCTCACCCTTGGGAAGGTTTATGGTGGCTCCGACCGATACCGAGACAAAGGCCTTGAGCTGAGCAAACAAGAGGTCTCTCCTCCCGTCTGAGCGCAGAAGGCAACGTAAACAGAAGCACTGTCTGCAGCAGCCCAGCCTTGCAGAGGAAGGGACTGTCTGGCAATAAAGAAAAACTTGTAACGTACAGAATTTAAAGCATATTAATGCTGTTGATCCAGAGAAGCATCAGACGCAATATGCTGTAGCTAATGGCTACCAGATGGTTAGACTCAATCAAGGAAGCCATGGCCCTGAGTTTGCAAGACTTTAGTTGTGAAGGAGAGGATGACTTGGAGGTCTCTCATTCATGGGGCTGCCATAAATCAAAGTCAACTTGAATGTCCCTTTGCTGGACCATTCTTACATACAGTAGAGTCCCACTTATCCAAGCTAAACAGGCCGGCAGAAGCTTGGATAAGCGAATATCTTGGATAATAAGGAGGGATTAAGGAAAAGCCTATTAAACATCATATTAGGTTATGATTTTACAAATTAAGCACCAAAACTTCATGTTATACAACAAATTTGACAGAAAAAGTAGTTTAATATTCAGTAATGTTACGTTGTAATTATTGTATTTACGAATTTAGCACCAAAATATCATGATATATTGAAAACATTGACTACAAAATTGGCTTGGATTATCCAGAGGCTTGGATAAGTGAGACTCTACTGTATATCCTTCTGATGCTCTTCATGTATGTTAGACTGCAACTCCCAGTATCCCCTGTGCAGGACATGAGCTAGTTAGGGGATATTAAGAGCTGTAAACCACATCTGGAAGGGGCCAGGTTGGGTGAGGCTAGTTTTTTTTTTCATTCCATGTGAAATCAGACTGGTCATTTCCCCATTCCTACTGCTCTCCACTTTACCAAGCATTATCATCCTTGGGTGCTGTGAGTTTTCCAGGCTGTCTGGACATATTCCAGAAGCACTCTCTCCTGACGTTTCAGCCATATCTATGACAGGCAACCTCACAACCTGAGGATGTCTGCCATAGATGTGGGCGAAATGTCAGGAGTCAATGTTTCTGGAACATAATAATAACTACTTTATTTTTGTATCCTGCCTCATCTCCCTGAAGGGACTCGGGGCAGCTCATATGGGGACCAAGCCCAGTAATACACAATAAAGTAACATAGATACAGTAGTACAGTTATCCAACCTCCACTTATCCAACGTTCTGTATTATCCAACGCAGTCTCCCTTTTCGTAGTCAATGTTTTTGTGGTCAATGTTTTCAATACATTGCAATGTTTTGGTGCTAAATTCGTAAATACAGTAATTACTACATAACATTACTGTATATTGAACTGCTTTTTCTGTCAATTAGTTGTAAAACATTATGTTTTGGTGCTTAATTTGTAAAATCACAACATAATTTGATGTTTAATGTACTTTTTATTAATCCCTCCTTATTATCCAACATTTTTGCTTATCCAACTTTCTGCTGGCCCATTTTTGTTGGATAAGTGACTCTACTGTACATTGAAAACATGTAAACGTATAAAATCATAAAGCATGTAAAATGCAATAAAAACATACTTGTAACCGATACCAATAGCCAGGGGCAGTGGGCGTATTCAAAAATTGACGAAGGCAATAAATTTTATATATGTGTGTTGTATCTTGCAACTCTGAGAATGAGCCAAAAAAGTGCAGTAGATGGGTATAGGTGGAGGTTGGGACACCATCAATTTATGTCAAATTCATGCCTATTCATCAAACGCACATTGGAATAATCAGGTTTTTAATTCTTTCCGGAATGTAGTCAAGGTGGGGGCTAGTCTGATTTCTCTCAGGGGGGGGGGGGTCCAGAACCATGGAGCCACCACCGAGAAGGCCCTCTTCCTCATCCCCATATGGCCTGGAAAACTCACAGCAACCCAGTGATGCCGGCCATGAAAGCTTTTGACATTATCCTTTCTAGTGCGTAATCTTTTCTCGTCCTATCTATGTATGTATATAGTAAAAAAGGTAAAGGTTTTTCCTGACGTTAAGTCGTGTCATGCCAAACTCTGCGGGTTGGTGCTTATCTCCGTTTCTAAGACGAAGAGCCGGCGTTGTCCGTAGACACCTCCAAGGTTATGTGGCCACAGGCATGACTGCATGGAGCGCCGTTACCTTCCCGCCAGAGCAGTACCTATAGATCTACTCACATTGGCATGTTTTCAAACTGCTAGGTTGGCAGAAGCTGGAGCTAACAGCAGGCGCTCATTTCCACTCCCGGAATTTGTACCTCGGACCTTTCGGTCTGCAAGTTCAACAGCTCAGTGCTTTAACACACTTCGCCACCGGGGCTCCTTATGTATATATATATATAAATATATACTTTACAGTATATATATATATCTCTCAATTGCTCAACCAATATATCTAGCTTTAGCAAGACTACAAAACTGGGAAAAAGGCAGGACTCATTTTACTACATATTGGGGAAATGTTTGAGAAGGGCACAAGGAAATGATCCAATACACTATTGATATCTTAATGATCAGCTTGAGAGTCAAGGTATAGATGTAAGATTTCACAGATCAGGATATTTGGCTGCAAATGACAAACCAGTCCCTCACTTTTACCATTTTATCTCACCATCCGCTACACCAGGCATGGGCAATCTTGGGCCTTCCAGGTGTTTTGGACTGCAACTCCCACCATTCCTAACAGCCTCAGGCCCCTTCCTTTTGCCCCTCAGCCGCTTAAGCGGGGAAAAGGAAAGGGCCTGAGGCTGTTAGGAATGGTGGGAGTTGCAGTCCAAAACACCTGGAAGGCCCAAGATTGCCCATGCCTGGCTTAGTTCATATATTGTAGCAGGTAAAGGTGTGTTAGCTGTTGTAGTTTAGTTTTACATATACGAAAAATGTTTTGGGTTTTTTTATGGTGGTGTTTTTTGTTTTGCTCTTTTTGGTATTCACAATTTTGTCTTTTGTTGTTCTGCAAGTCTGTACTTTTCCTTTTTTGTTTTACGAAGGAAGAAAACAAGGTTAAGAGAAATCTTGCCCTCAAGACAATCCTTGACTTTTTTACCAATTCAATCTTTATTCAGTTGTGTTATGATTTGAGAAATGGGAGATTCTGTAGGAATAATAAAAAAAGAGTCCTCACTGCAAAATATTTGCAGAATGTGGCTCCCGTTAATCCTTCCCTGCCGTCGCAGCGATCTCCTGGTACATGCGCGAAGCCACCTCCGGCAGGGCCTCCTCCATCTGCCTCACGAACTCGTTGCGCTCCTCCTGTGTCCAGCCACGAAACCACTGGTCCCAGAGGCGCATCTGGCACTCGAAGATGGAGGGGGGCTTCCCGGGGTCCATGCTCAGCCCGGCCAGGCCTTCCAGGAGCGGGAGCACTTTCCAGGGCACAGCCTTGTCCACCATGTCGCGGATGAAGCACTCACGTTGCGCTGAGGACCAGCCGGAAAGCCAGTGCAAGAGGCAGCGCATCTCCTGTGAGGTCACATAAGAGAGGGGAGGCGGGACGGCAGACATCCTAGAGCAAAAGAAAGAGATGCAAGAGAGAAATGACTCCCAGCTGTTAGGAATTGTGGGAGTTGAAGTCCAAAACACCTAGAAGGCCAAAGTTTGCCCATGCCTAATCTAGAACCTGTTAATGCAGTTAGAATTGAATTGGCTTTTTGAGCTGCTGTATCACACTGTTGTCTCATGTTTTTCTTTGCAGACTACTAAAAGTCTCAAATTCCCTTCAGATATGCAGTAGAGTCTCACTTATCCAAGACTCGCTTATCCAACTTTCTGGATTATCCAAGGCATTTTTTGTAGTCAATGTTTTCAATATATCATGATATTTTGGTGCTAAATTCATAAATACAGTAATTACAGCATAACATTACTGCGTATTGAACTACTTTTTCTGTCCAATTCGTTGTATAACATGTTTTTGTGATTAATTTGTAAAATTATAACCTAATTTGATGTTTGGGAGCCCCAGCATTGAGCTGGAGACCGAAAGGTCCCAGGTTCAAACCCCGAGAGCGGCGTGAGCGGCCGTTGTTAGCTCCAGCTCCTGCCAACCTAGCAGTTCGAAAACATGCCAATGTGAGTAGATCAATAGGTACCGCTCTGGCGGGAAAGTAACGGCACTCCATGCAGTCATGCCAATGGCCACGTGACCTTGGAGGTGTCTACGGACAACGCCGGCTCTTCGGCTTAGAAATGGAGATGAGCACCAACCCCGAGAGTCAGACATGACTGGACTTACCGTCAGGGGGAAACCTTTACCTTTAGTTTGATGTTTAATAGGCTTTTCCTTAATCCCTCCTTATTATCCAAGATATTTGCTTATCCAAGGTTCTGCCGGCCCGTTTAGCTTGGATAAGTGAGACTCTACTGTATTGTTTTCAAGCCAAGTGGAAATAAAGAATATGGATAAACTGACCTTTTCATTAAAACAGTAAAATAAAAAGGTCAGTTTTTATGGAGCCCCCAGTGGAGTAGTGGGTTAAATCCTTGTGACTTGAAGGTTGGGCTGCTGACCTGAAAGCTGCCAGGTTCGAATCCCACCCTGGGAGAGTGCGGATGAGCTCCCTCTATCAGCTCCAGCTCCATGCGGGGACATGGAGAGAAGCCTCCCACAAGGATGGTAAAAACATCAAAACATCCGGGTGTCCTCTGGGCAACGTCCTTGCAGACGGCCAGTTCTCTCACTCCAGAAGCAACTTGCAGTTTCTCAAGTCACTCCTGACACAAAAAAATTGAAAAAAAGTAATAAAACAGTGCAATGGTAAAGGTATAAAATGACCGATTGGTCAGTCTTTGAAGATTACATAAAGAATAAACATTTTTAAATACATCAGGAGTATCAAGAAGGGAGGAAAAGACTAAAACAATTTCTACTGAACCTAACAGGGTTATGGATTTATACCCATACTATTAAGGGCATAAGGAGGAAGAACGGAAGTCTAATATAATTTTTAAAATATTTTTTTTACATTTTTTAATATTCTTTTTTACATTTGTTTTCTTTTTTCTTTTTGGATTTTGATGAACTGCTGGTGTGGGTTTCTTTTGTTGTTAATTCTATTCTTGATTTATTCTATATTTTCACCCACCTTTCCTATTGAAAAATTGTTCTCACACTTTCACTGTATCTAATATTTGAAACTTTAATAAAAATATATTTTTTAAAAGAAAATATTAGTGCATTTCATATTTAACGACTTCAACATATTCCCGGTTGAAATTCATTTTGCCCTCTAATCTGGAGCATTTTTTACTTTAACAGATTAGAGCCAGAAATGGGAGCAGGGAATACAAGGTAGCATTTCAATCCACAGCCTGCTTTTGAGGATTATCTGCAATGGCAAGAGGGAAATTATACTTTCTGCCAAGTCCCTTATTTTCTACTAACCCCAGAAGCCAGCCTCTCTGTCAGGCTAGAATGTGGGATTTCCTAACATGGTGACTTCCTTTTTCCTTCCTTCTTTCACCTCTCATTTTAACTTCTTTCCAGACCTTGGAAACAGGATTGCTCTGGTTCTGTGGTATGCTCTTAATCAATCCTACGACTGTGGCATTTTAAAGAAAAAGGTAACAGAAGACAATGGAAAACAACAAACAATGCAATTAGTTTCCCTTTACAACATTGTTCTGGCAATGAATTATTTTAAATGCGATCAGGATGTTTTTACGTAGCTGTGAGCTGAAAGGGCTGTACGGCCATGTTGCAGAAGCATTCTTTTCTGATGTTTCGCCTGCATCTATGGCAGGCATACTCAGAGGTTGTGAGGTCTGTAAGCAAGTGGGGTGTATATATATATATATATATATATATGTGTGTGTGTGTGTGTGTGTGTGTGTGTGTGTGTGTGTGTGTAATGTCCAGGGTGGGAGAAAGAACTCTTGTTGGAGGCAAGTGTGAATGTTGCAATTGGCCCATTGATAAGCATTGAATGGCCTTGCAGCCTCAAAGCCTGGCTGTTTAGTGTTTGGGGAGGATCCTTTGTTGGGAACTATTAGCTGGCTCTGATTGATTCATGTAATGAATCAAACACAATATAAAACACAATAATGGTTCAAAACATAAGTAGTACACAATATGTATATTAGAGCATCATATACATATTACATTCACAGGATCAATGCTCAGTCCTATGGTTGATTGATTCATGTCTGGAATTCCTGTTTTCTGAGTGTTGTTCTTTATTTACTACTGATTTTAGAGTTTTTTAATACTGGTAGCCAGATTTTTTTTTCAATTTACATGGTTTCCTTCTTTCTGTAGAAATTGTCCACATGCTTGTGGATTTCAATAGCTTCTCTATGTAGTCTGACATGATGGTTGAGAGAGTGGTCCAGCATTTCTGTGTTCTCAAATAATATTCTGCATCCAGGTTGGTTCATCAAGGGCTCTGCTATGACTGACTTCTCTGGTTGAGTTAGTCTGCAGTGCCTTTCATGTTCCTTGATTCGTGTTTGGGCAATGCTGCTGCGTTTGGTGGTACCGATGCAGACTTGTCCACAGTTGCATAGCATACGGTAGACTTCTGCAGAGGTGAGAGGATCCATCTTGCCCTTTGATGAACATAGCTTTTGTTGGCTTTTCTTACCATACATCAAGAGGACTACTCACCACATAAAGAAGCTGATGAAGAAATCCAACATACGAACTATCTACAGAGCCACCAAGAAAATGCCTGCCATACATGTGGGCGAAACGTCAGGAGAGAATGCTTCTGGAACATGGCCATACAGCCCGGAAAACTCACAACAACACAGTTATTCTGACCATCAACAACACTGAATGTTTTGCTTTACAAAGGAACATTCCAAGGTCAACACCCATTCCTCCTCTTATTATTTTTTATTCATTTCTATCCTGCTTTACTCCAATGGGTGGGATTCAAAGTGGCATACAACATATAAAATTCATACAAATGCATCTTTTTAAAATACAATAAGACACCTGCAATTTCAGAATTGATACTCATAATAAAATATACAGTACAGCAGTCTCGCTTATCAAACATAAATGGGCCAGCAGAACATTGGATAAGCAAAAATGTTGGATAATAACCAGGGATTAAGAAAAATCCTATTAAACATCAAATTATGTTATGATTTTACAAATTAAGCACCAAAACATCATTTTTACAACAAATCGACAGAAAGATCAGTTCAATACAAAGTAACGTTATGTAGTAATTACTGTATTTACAAATTTAGCATCAAAACATCGCAATGCATTGAAAACATTGATTACAAAAACACTGACTATTAAAAGACAGACTCTGTGTTGGATAATACAGAACATTGGATAAGCAAAGGTTGGATAAGCAAAGGTTGGATAAGCGAGACTCTACTGTATCTAAATAAAAAGAGCAAGCATTTTGGCCCTTAATGAGTTGCTGTTACGGACTAGCTCCTCAAAAAATTAATGAATACATCATTTTCCATGCATATGGGCAACACCTGACCAAAATCCCTTCATGGAAATGAAATTCCTTGTGATGGAAGATTTTTTTCAAGGTAATTTTAATTCAGAATCAAAGAAAACATACTAAACATGCACTAATAATATAAAAGAGCACAATGTTTGTAATACATAAAGCAAGAACTACACAGCCACATTTCAGCTGCTACAACTAACTACAAAACTAAATCAAAACAAAAGATTTCCCCAGGCAGGAAGCAGCCAGGCTTTGAAGCTGCAAAAGCATTCAATGCTAATCAAGGTGGTCAATGACAACATTCACACTTGCCCCAGACAAGAATTCTTTCTCCCACCCTGGATATTATTCTAAAGATATATAAACTCAACTTGCCTAGTTTCCAACACACCTCACAACATCTGAGGATGCCTACCATAGATGTGGGCGAAACGTCAGGAGAGAATGCTTCTGAAACATGGCCACACAGTCCGGAAAACTCACAGCAACCAAGTGGTTCCGGTTATGAAAGCCTTCGACAACACATATTATTCCATTCTTACCCATCTCTTTCCATTGATGGAAGCAGGGAAGAAGAATATATCAAAATGCAACATATTCCAGCAGTTAATCTGTAATATATACAGAAAATCTTGACAATAAGCGAGAGGGGACAAAAAAATGGGCTCGGAGTCCTCACCTCGGTCCGCACCCTGGTTTCAGCGGGAAACCCCTCCCACTCCTCCCGACCTCGCCGCTTCCATTTCAAGACTGAGCCGCGGGCTGGCTGGCTGGGAGGTTATATAAGGAGAGCCGGAAAGAGCCGAGAATAAACGGAAAGAGCCGAGGATGGGTTCCTTCCGCTTGGCGGAAACTGACGAAGATTAGCCGGCGAGTTGCCAAGTGTTGACGGACGCTTCCGGAAGATGCCGAGTCCTTGTCGGAACCTACTTCCGCTCTTCGGAAAAGAAGCGACGACTTAAGAGTAGCAGCGCCGCAATTCCCTCTGGACGGGAATTACCGAACGGATGGCGGAAGTTGCCGAGCGCGATCGAAGGCGGTGTCGGCGCCCGTCCGAGAGCGCCGAACGCGCCTCCGGAAGTTGCCGAACGGCCGGGGAGGGAGGGCAGGCAGCGGCGCCACACAAGATGGCGGACGGGGAGGAGGTTACTCTGGACGGGAGGCCGCTCCAGGCGCTGAGGGTCGCCGACCTGAAGGCGGCCCTGGAGCAGCGCGGCCTGGCGAAAAGCGGGCAGAAGAGCGCGCTGATTAAGCGCCTCCGAGGGGTAAGGAAGCCGAGGGGTCCGGCCGGAGAGGGGGGCCCAGGGGCCCGGGCCGCTCCGCGCATGCGCAGCTGCGAGCGAGACAGTTTTGTGCCTCCAAGCAACGGGGGCCCAGGCCCTGGGGTGCAGTCGGGAGGGAGGGCGCATGCGCGGGGCAATCGCCCACTCCTGCCACCCGCTGGAAGGGGAAGTGTGTGGGATTGCACTAGTTGCGCATGGAAGTTGGGGGGGGGGGGTTGCATAGCTTTCAGTGCGGAGAGGGCCTGCACTTTGGCATCACTTTGGGGTTCCCTTCTTTTATATAAGAGGGGGTTCCTTGCTTTTAGATAAGGTTGTGGAAGTTGGGGCTCAGGTTGTTGCACCACGTGATCTCTCTCTCTCTCTGCCTCAGACCAGTTATCTATCTAGTGCAGGCCAGGGCCAACTTGGGCCCTCCAGGTGTTTTGGACTCCAACTCCCACAATTCCTAACAGCCGGTAGGGCTGTTAGGAATTGTGGGAGTTGGAGTCCAAAACACCTGGAGGGCCCAAGTTGGCCCAGGTCTGATCTAGTGAAACTGGGGATCAAGTTAATCTACTTCCTTATCACTTTGGAATCTCACTTTTCAACTTTTCACCCCATGTTTGACTTTTCCTTAAGAGTTTGTTGCTCTCTCTGGCCCCTTCCACACAGCTGTATAAAATCCGACATTATCAGCTTTGCATTGGGTTATATGACAGTATATTCTCAGATAGCCCCGTTCAGAGCAGATATGGTGGATTAACTGCCTTGATATTCTGAGTTATATGGCTGGGCGGAAGGGTCTTCTGGATTCCCTGATACTTCATATAGCAGGCATGGGCAAACTTGGGCTCTCCCGCCAGGTGTTTTGGACTTCAGCATTCACAATTCCAAACAGCCAGCAAGCTGTTAGGAATTGTAGGAATTGAAGTCCAAAATACCTGGAGGGCCCAAGTTTGCCCATGCCTGTTCTGTAGACATTTAGGATGTACACAGCAAGCATGGCAAGCTCTGGAGTGCTGTGCCACTTAATTTTAAACACATTCATTGCTGTGAAAAGTTTCTGGAAGATCTCTCAGCCAGCCAAAGTAAGTCACAAAGCTTAGCCTGACTTTTCCACTTTCCTGTCAACTCCCCCCCCCCCTTGTTTAACCTTTCCTTAAGAGTTTATTGCTTAGCCAAGACTTCCTAAGGGCCCTTCTATACAGTCATATAACCCAGAATATCAAGGCAGATAATCCACAATATCTGCTTTGAAATGGATTATCTGAGGCTACTTCCACACAAATTAATAAAATCCCGCATTATCTGCTTTGAACTCTGATTAATGGCAGTATGGACTTAGATATTCCAGTTCAATGCAGATATTGTGGGTTATTCTGCCTTGATATTCTGGGTTACATGGCTGTGTGGAAGGGTCCTGAGTTCACACTGCCATATAATCCAGTTCAATGTGGATTTTATGCAGCTGTGTGGAAGGGGCTGTATAAAATCTACCAGCAGAGCTTTCCAAACTGTTGCAGTGGCTGCATTGTGTCAGGTGAACACAAGAAACTTCTGAGTCTATGTGAAATTACACCAATGTGCATGCATTTTACACACTACCAATTAGTATGGTGCACTGGTACAGTAGAGTCTCACTTATCCAACATTCACTTATCCAACGTTCTGGATTATCCAACGCAGTTTGCCTCTCACCCCGATCCACAGCTGTTTCTCTAGGCAGGAAGGATTGAACTTTTTATGGATTTAACCTTTGACAATGTTGCTACTGTAAGTTCATTTAATGCAATTCTATCTTTATTTGTAGTCAATTTGTTAGTAGCCAATTTTTTTTAGTCAATATTTTCAATATATTGCGATGTTTTGGGGCTAAATTTATAAATACAGTAACTACTACATAATATTACTGTTTTTTTGGACTGCTTTTTCTGGCAATTTATTGTAAAACATGTTTTTGGTGCTTAATTTGTAAAATCATAATATAATTTGACGTTTAATAGGCTTTTCATTAATCCCTCTTTATTATCCAACATTTTCACTTATCCAGCATTCTATTGGCCCATTTATGTTGGATAAGTGAGACTCTACTGTATATTCACCTTGGAAATACGGTATATGTTAATGCCTTTTAAATAATATATTTTTTAAAATATCAATGTATTGTTTAGACATACATTTCATTATTACAATCTGTGTATGTATCCATATCTCTTATAAAGTGGTTTAACATCCAGTGTGCTAGTAAAACTGAATTACTGTATGTCGAAATGATGCAGGTCTAAAACGTGTGTCACCAACATGAAATGTTTGGAAAGCTCTGCTCTATAGGCATTTAGGTTGCACAAAATCAGCATGGCGAGCTCTGTAGTGCTGTGCCAAAGCTCTGCTGTTCCAAATTAATACACATGTATTGTTACTAAAGGTTTTAGGAAGATCTCTTAACCTGCAAAGGTAAGTGCCAAAGCTTAACCTATCGCAAAGCCAAAGTTATCTCCATTCTTAAGAGAAAGAGTTGCAAAGCCAAAGTAGAGCAAGTAACTTTGGCTTTGTGACAGGTTAAGCTTTGGGACTTACCTTCAACAAATACTTCAGGATTGTACACAGTGAAGAGAGTAGATAATTGGCACCTGGCCTAGTGCAGAGGCTTTAAACAGCGGTGTTTTTGCAACTTAGAATGGTTGTGAACAAGTCAGGAATGTTTGAAAATCTACCATCCAGTGATTTCTTCTAAAAGAGACTCAATACAGTGAAAAGTAGTGAAAAATACAATATACAATTTAAAACATAAAAATCTAGGTCTGAATGTGGATGTCCCTGTGTGGATGCCTCATGGCAGTGAGGTGAGCAGTTGGAAAGGAAATTGCAGCTTATGATGACAAAAGTTTATGATGTTCTGGCTTTGGGGAGCAGAAATAATTGTATAGGACTGTCTTAGAGTGCCCGGTATGTTAAGTCCAGAGAGAAAGTTGAGAGAATCCATGGTAGTAATGTTTAAATATTTGAAAGGATGTCAGATTGAGGAGGGGGCAAGCTTGCTTTCTGATGCTCCAGAGACTAGGACATAGAGCAGTGGATTCAAACTGCAGGAAAAGAAAATCCAACTGAGCATTAGGAAACATTTTGTGACTGAACTGATTGGCAATGGAATTTGCTGCCTTTTGAGTCTGCTTCTCTGGAGGTTTTTAAGCAGAGACTGGGTCTCCTTCCACACAGCTGAATAAAATCCCACATTATATGCTTTGAACTGGAATATATGTGGACTCAGATAACCCAGTTCAAAGCACATGTTGTGGCATTTTCTGACTTGATATTCTGGGATATAGTATTGTGTGGATGGGCCCTTAATGGCCATCTGTCAGGAGTGTTTTGATTGTATTTTCATGTATGGCAGAATGGGGTTGGACTGGATGGCCCTTGGAGTCTCTTACAACTGTATGATTCTGTGATGTTCAGAGCATGGCTAAATTACAATTTGTAGTACAGCTTTCAGACTCCCCAAGCCGAAATGGAAATGTAATTCAAAAAGGTAACTTCTCTAGACTCTGATGGTGTTTTTCTTCCTTCTCCCTCCATAACTTGAGACTTGAGTTAAAATACTATGCACATTGTAAAACAGCTTAGCATTCATGGTGTGCCAAATGTGACACATGACCCAGTAATCCTTATACAGGTTTATGTCAGGTAAGTCAATGTTAATTTCTCCAAGCGGCAGGAGATCTGAAGCCTTCAGTACGCCTCTGTCCTAAGGACGCTTTGTTTGTTCGATGACAGGGATGTGCCCAGGATATTGTGTCTTAGACTGCTGTAGGTCTCAGTCATCTCGGTGTTAGTGCTTTACTGTGCATGCTGTCACTGAAATATTTGGCTTTTCATTTTGCCTGTTGATGTAATTTGAACAGTTAATGTTTATGTTGCTAAAACCTTAAAATGAAAAGAAGTAATTAGTTCCACTGAATTCAGCTGGGCTTAATTCCTGGTAATTATCTTTCCAAAGAACATTCCAGGTGTGTTGCTTTCTGCTGATGGCATGCAGATTTGGATTATTGGGAAGCTAGAGTGATGAGTAGGAAAAGCTACCTAGTCTCCTGTTGTTAATTTACAACTTCTGTCATCTTTAACTATTAAACTTCCTTGGGGTGCTGTAACTCCCTAGAGACTGGGGTTTAAATTCCTGCTCACCAGGAAAACCCACTACATGACTAAGGGCAAGTGATCCTCCTTCATAGAATCAGAGAAGAGACCCCAAGAGCCATCTAGGCCAATTCCATTCTGCCATTCAGTAAAATACATTCAAAGCACACCCGACAGGCGACCATCCAGCCTCTGTATAAAAACTGTCAGAGAAGGAGACTCTGTCGGAATCTCAGGCAGCAGAATCTTCCACTGTCAAACAGCTCTTATTGTGAGGAAGTTCTTCATAATGTTTAAATGGAATTTCTTTTCCTACAATTTGAATCCATTGCTCCATTATGTCTCTAGAACAGCAGAAAACAATCATGCCCCCTCCTCATTGTGACATCCTTTCAAAATATAAACAGCTATACAATAGAGTCTCACTTATCCAAGACTCGCTTATCCAAGGTTCTGGATTATCCAATGCATTTTTGTAGTCAATGTTTTCAATATATTGTGATATTTTGGTGCTAAATTCGTAAATACAGTAATTACAATATAACATCACTGTGTATTGAACTACTTTTTTCTGTCAAATTGTTGTATAACATGTTTTGGTGCTTATTTTGTAAAATCATAACCTAATTTGAAGTTTAATAGGCTTTTCCTTAATCCCTCCTTATTATCCAATATATTCGCTTATCCAAGGTTCTGCCGGGCCATTTAGCTTGGATAAGTGAGACTCTACTGTGACTCCATTCCCAACCTCCTCTTCTCCAAGCTAAACATACCCAGTTCCCTAATCTTCTCCTCACAGGGCTTGGCTTCCATGCCTTTGATCATTTGGTCACCCTTCTATGGATGTATTCAAGCTTGTCAGTACATTTCTTGAATTGGACACAGTATTCCAGGTGAGGTCTGACCAAAGCAGAAGACAGTGGGAAGTTTTAGGAGAAAGTTTCAGTTTTGGAAAAAGGCAGTGGCAAACTTCCCCTGAACAAATCTTGCAGGAGATTCATCTTCCAGTGCCATTTACACTTAAACTTGCTCTAGCTGAACTTGAACTCTCTTACATGGTTATTATGAGGGCAAAATATCTGTTGGGGGGGGGGGTAACTTCTGCTCCTCTAAAGGACATGATAATATTAATTACGTGAGGTGAAGGTGAGCATTGGGTGAGTTTTTGGAGGATCATCCCTGGAACCAGGGAAGTGGAATGTGGCTTCTTATTCCTTTGCATGCCTATGGTTCAGTCCACATGAATAACATAGATCTGGGTGGGAGCCAAGTCTTTGCGTCTCAATCAAGAGAGAAAAGCAGGATATAAATCAAGATGGTGATGATGGAGGACAGCTACTGTTTACTAGGAATCATACCTAGACACAGAGAGGATGTTTCAGCAATGAGAGCAAGCCCCACAGCTTTGTGATTATGGTCCATCTTGAGCCCTGCATCTTGTTTTGTAGAAATCAACGACCAGCAGAAATATCAGTTAAGAGACAGAATGTGAAGATTTATTTTTGCTACATATGTCACTAAACAATTAAGTTCTTGGATAGACATATGGTGCACAGCGATTCTGTTCTGTGATACATCCCTGGCTGCCACCACAGTTCTTCCAGAAATTTGCATCTTCCTATGATCTGTTGTGTACTTTCTATTATTTTGCTCACATTTTGGCATTCTTTGGACTAGGTTTGGGCATTGCATTTAAAAATTAGATAATGGTCCAATTTTTTGAAGCATTTGCAACAAAGAAGATCAGCATCAGGAAGCGGGATGCTTCTGCCAATAACCATTAAAAACCCAAAAGAGACGGTTGTTATTATTAAATAAACTAACTTCACTTTAAAAATTGCAAATAATTTATTTCAGAACTTTTTATCCTTCCAGTAACCTTGTGAGTTAGGCTGAGACTGTGTTGTTGGCTCTATTTTACAAAAAAATGCTTCATAACTGAAAGAGAATCTTAACCTTTCTGTTATTGGCCAGAATTTTATTCATTGGCATCAGCAGTGAGCATCTAGTTACCCATGAAGTACAGAACTCGGAAAAGTTACTTTTTAGACAATATGTCCTAGAATTTCTCACTGTGGGTATACTGTTTGGAAAGTTTTAGAGTTGTTGTCCAAATAAGTAACTTTCCCAAGCTCTTATCGTGTATTAATCTTTGACCCTAATGATGCCTTGCACCCGTTTGGAGATGGGGGCTCTGAGGATACATCTATGCCTTAGAATTAATACAGTTCGACGCCACTTGAACTGCTGTGTCTCAATGGAACCCTAAGATCTGTAATTTTGTGAGGCAGCAGCTCTCTTTAGCAGAGAAGACTAAGGATCTTGTTAAATTGCATCTTCCCTGATTTTATAGCATTGAGCAATGGCAGTCTAACTGCACTAATTCTACAGTGTAGAATATGTACACCAACCAAGAGGACAGGAAGAGGAGCTTTGTTAGGCCACTAGGTTTGCCCTAATCCAGAACCAATGAGTAAGACACATTACTAGCCTATAATGCCCTAGTGGAATAAAAATAGTAAGTTATCAGCCACACAGTTGCTTTCTAGGCTTCCTCGGATATTTGAAAAAGTGGCTAGCTATCAATTGATTAGCCTTCCAACCACAGTTTCGTGTCACTGAGGGAGAATTCACATTCTGCGTTCTAAATAAATTTGTAAATACTGGTATGTTCTCTTTTTTAGACATACCTAGCAATGCAGTATCACGAAAGAGGTGATAACTAACTTTACTTTGTGTATCTGTGCACACTCCTAATGAATTGTCATTGTTTGTGACTGGTTAATTTGGGAGCACAGCTGCTTTGGGCAAGTGGAATTTTTTAATTATTGATCTTTTGCGTGAGACCAGTTGAGGCCTTACTGATGCTCTGGGGTTATAGCCGCAATGATTTTTCATGATTGATGGTGGCTAGAACAGATGAAGTTATAGGGGGAAAACATCTGGAGGGATATGGTTGTCTGCCTTTGAATTAGAGTACGCCGTGTTCCTGGGAGAGAATGTTCCATGACAGCTTAGCATTCAATCTGATTTGGGTACCATGTAGATTGTAAAGCCGTGGATCAGTGGCTGATAAATAACTTGGTTGTACGATACCTGGATTTGTTCAGTAGGCAAACAAACCCCTTAAACTAATTGCATCGCCTTTGCCTCTTTTCATTCAAATACTGCTATTTTCGCCTATCCAAGTGTGCTGTACAGTAGATATTCAGAATAATTTTTTAAATCTCTTCTGCAAATATAAAAGTGTGCAATAAAAGCTTAGCAGTTGCCGAAGCTTTTTCTAGAGTGCACTGGGCAGAGTGCTGGGTGGAAAGAGGGCATATCTGTTTGATCTCACACATGTGTTGTTTGTTCTGTTGGATGCGGGCAGGTTGTTTACTGGACATCATATTGTGGCATTTAATGACTTTCCTTTGAAAATATGAGATGAAAGGTGGATGAGAAAAAATTCACCAAGTTCCCATTAGGAAATGTGGTTTCTTGGGGAAATGATGGAACAACAAAGTCAACATCCATCTGTTGGGCTGAATTTTTTAAAACATGTAAGATTAGTTGATAAAACCACAGAAAGAGGTTTAAAAAATAGATAGGCCATCCATCGCATGCGTACAGACAAGCATATAATAACACTATGTAACAAAGTTTGAAATATTTTCTATTATTGGTTTGAAAGTGTTATTTCCTGTTTAAGTGTGCGGTACTTACTTTAAAAGTAGTTTTTGTGACTGCCACAAACTACGTTGATGGTTGAAACTCAAAGAGATATTCATTGAAAAACTATAGCAAAATGTGCTGCAAAATGTCCCACAAAAAAAAGTTTAATAATTTTTTTCCCTTGGTTTTATGATAGAACCAATTAGAAAATTATATTTATAATCCAGGAACAAAAATCGTAGTGTAATTGGCAACTTAGATATGAAAGTCAGGGTTGAGTCAAAAGCCAACAGGGTATACATGAAAGAGAAGGTGCCATAAAGTCTGGGCCAAAATGGTTGGGATTACTTCTATTGGGTGAGGTGACTATTGAAGGATTTGGACAAGGATAATGGGAAAGGCAGGGTCAGGTTTAATTATTCATGCTCCCTTGGAGATGAGAAATAGAAGTTTAATTTGACTGTTGGCTTCACCGTAAGACCTAATATTGATTTGGAAGTTGAAAGACATTGTCCTGGCCATTTAATTTCATTAACCAACCTGGTCACCAATAGCGGTTTGACTCACCAAACAATTATTGCTCCTTTAAATTCAGTCATCAACAGGATAACCAGTGCAAAATCCAAACTGCCAAATTGGAAATCCAGTTTCCATTTTGGCTCCAGTATGCGTGGAATGGGAAATTGGTATTGCTCCATTATCTTGCTTGTTTCTTAGCAGAGAAGAGGCACTTCTTGATTGATTTAGATTGGTCACTGCATTGGGAGCAAGACCTTTCCAAGTGGTCCTTTTATCTGGTCTCTTTTTTAATTGCAGGCCCTGATGCTTGAAAACCTCCAGAAGCATTCAACCCCCCACACCACCTTCCAACCCAATTCCCAGGTGAGAGTTTCATTTGAGATGTGGTTGAGGCTTTGGGAAGCATAGTCAAAACTCCACAACAATTATTTGAGGAATGTGTGTACATGGATTCATTCCTGTCCTCCATCTGGGGCTTGAAGTCATGAACCCTCAAGTTCCCCTCTCCTGGCTTCCTTTCTGGAAGTGTATTTAGACTCCTGGAGAGTCCTAACCCCATTTTAGTAGCTAGACTTACAGGTTTCTTTGTGGTATTAAAACCCTGGTGTCTTCTCCCCTGAAACCCACTTTTCTCTCTAATGTCCTGTCAGATTGGGGAGGAGATGAGCCAAAACAGCTTCATCAAACAGTACCTGGAAAAACAGCAGGAGTTGCTGAGGCAGCGTCTGGAGCGAGAGGCACGGGAAGCTGCAGACCAAGAGAGTGAGTTTTCTTATTGTGTGTGTTCCTGCTGTCTTTTTCTTTCTCACACACTTTCTCCTGCTCTTCTCCATAAGACTTCAAGGAAGTTTGTCTTTCAGAACCAAAAAATTAAGTCACATTCCAGGATGCTGTCTGGGAGTTGTAGTCCAAAGATCATTTTTTTTCAAACTGTCGTTCTCTTTGCTTAGCCTTTGCTTCTATTAACTCAAATGCTAGCAAGAATAGCTCACCTCTGGCAAAGAACAAGACAATTCCGTAGCCAATGTATTTGTTTTATACTGAGGTTTGTGTCATTTTCAATGGGGAAAATGGTACCAATGCTCCATCCTTTTAATAGAAGAAGAAATGAAGATTCTACTATTCAACCAGGGGCAAAGAAAGACTCTGAGAATCCAGATAATGTTAATGATTTGGGGGAATCAGTTCTAAAAAAATCTTTTCATTTCAGATTTAATGGAATTTGGAAAAAAGATTGAAATGATAAGCAGAAAGATGGAAGAATGAGTGTGCTGCTTTTGTCAGCTAGTGCTGGTCTTTTCACTAGCCTGATTTTATTACAGGTTTTTTTGGCTGTTTGTATTCTATCACTTTTATTGACTGCAGTAAGTTGCCTTGAGGTTGTTTTGAGCCAAAAGGCAGGGTATAAATTCCATAAGAAAACAAATAAATGTCTAACTCAGAAGAGAAAGTAGATGGCTGGCAGATAAAACAAGTGCTTACTCTAAAAATAAAATAATAATAGAAAAAGCTCAACAAAAATGGGGAGGGGGAAAAGAAATGATGAGTTAAAAATTATCTAGAGCTTTCTGCTGAATTCTGCACCAGTTCTCCAGAGAGATATATGTGTAAAAACGTTGATCAAATCCAATTATTTTGTGGTGTCAGTTTTTCACAACCATGACATAATGAAGGATGGATTATTAGACCATACAGTTTAGACTAGGTTTTGTGACATTTTCATTCACTAATTAGAAGGATGCATGGGTCGTGATAAAAGATGGAAACAGCTGAATGTCTTTGAGGTAATCCTCATTATTTCTGCTGTAATTATTTATCAAGAGTCCAGCAGGCCTAGTGACTAGAACATAATTGCATGGAGATTTTGGAAGATTTCCTCTATAAGAATATTTCTTTAAGCTTTGATTTGAATGCAGATGTGCAACCCCACAGTTGTTACTGGTTTTAATTCAATTCAGCCTTGCTAAATGTTCATAGCAAATTTAGTCTGAGACATTTTCTGTCTGGGATATAACTGCAAATGTTACCCTTCCTTCACCTAGGTATATAATATTTAGAGTCAGGCAAATTATTTTGGCACATGAGCTGGAAAGTTTGATCCTTGGTGATAAAATATAATAGCTTGCTATCCTCTCCTGATTCTTGAAATGTGCAACCTGAGGCCCCCATTTTCCTTTGTCTAGTAGTAGAGCTAGATCAATTCTTCTTTATTACTGAGGAAGATAGCCATGTGAACATTTTGAGCATTTGAGCTCAAAATCACTTTGCTGCTTCTCTTAGAAAGAGGTGTAATTCTTTTCCAGCATATGGATGCTGTCTACTTGAATTTCAAGCCAACAAAGAGAAGGGGCCCCAAATGGGAATGCACATTTGCATCTTTCCTGATACTCCTCTTCCTTTTAGTTCAGAACACGTATGTTCCCTCAGTTCTTCTGCTGAAATGCTTTGTTGACTGGGAAAGGGGAGGCATTTTCATAAAACACCCAGAAGACCTTCCAGATGCTATGCTGCTCTGAACAGGGCTTAAGAGGTGACCCTGTTAACTATTGGTATCCGTCCCCATATGTGCTGATCTCTGTTATTTTGTAAAGATCAAAGCTTGGGTGAAAAATGTACCCCAGCTTTCTGTGACCCTGTTGGGTGCAACTTCCAAAATCCCTCAGCCAGCTGTGCTTCTGGCCATCTTCCCTGTTGTCCCTGGACAACTTAGATTGTAGACAGATCAAAGACAAATCTGCATCTGAATTATGTTGTCTCACACACACACACTATCTAGCCCAAGGAGAAGATACACACTGGAGAGGAGGAGTCTGCAGCTGTTTGGAGTTCAGCCATCTTCTGTCTCCATTCTTCTGTCAGATAGTGAAGTGAGTGAGCAAGGGTAATGCCAAAATGTCTATGGCGGGATTCTTTGCCTCAGGTCTTGTTCCTTTACCTGGTTCTTTCATAGACAGCTTGTGTACTATAAAGTGATACTTGTCCATCCATTGTTCCCCGCCTTTCCAAGTTTCCCTTGCAAGCAACTTGGTGCTGTTTCTATCAGGAAATTATGTTCAGCACACTTGTCTGATGGCTGTTCCATTCCTTTGGTAGGCAAAAGCTGCATCACGTCGAGGGAGAGAGGAGAGTCTGATGATGAACAGCCCAGGAGACCAGAGCAACATCCTTCCCGGGTTAGGCAGGTAAATTACAACAGCGGCGCAGCAGGAGCTGAAAATAAGGCAGGGCACTCTAAAGCGGAGGATTGGATATGTGGGCTTTGCCCCACACACTGTAGGGGTGTGTGGGCAGCCTTTCAGAGAAGACTATGATCCTCTTTTTCCTTTAGGCAAGAGCTGTTAAACCCCCTCCACCGAGCAGTGAAGAACGGGAAACATCTCTTAGGAGTCGACGGGCCATCCAGCGGGCATCCATAAAAGATGAAGAGGAGGAGGAAGAAGAAGAAGAAGAGGAAGAGGAGGAGGAGGAAGAGGAAGAAGATGAGGACGCTGTCCCCTTGCTGCCAAAACTCTTGCTGCCGGCTGAGCCGGTAGGGCCAGCTCCCTTGGATGAACCTTCACTGCCTGTCACTGAAATCCCGCAAAAGGAGGTTGCAGCCAAGAGTCCAGACACTCAAGGCTGTGGCGCAGCTATCCCTCTTCTCTCCCCCACAAAGGGACCTGCTAAGAAGGAGATGAGGCCTGCTGAGGAGGAGATGAGGCCTGCTGAGGAGGAGATGAGGCCTCCTGAGGAGAAGATGGGGCCTCCTGAGGAGGAGATGGCTCCTCCTGAGGAAGAGATGGCTCCTCCTGAGGAGGAAATGGGGCCTGCTAAGGAGGAAATGGGGCCTGCTAAGGAGGAAATGGGGCCTGCTAAGGAGGAAATGGGGCCTACTAAGGAGGAAATGGGGCCTGCTAAGGAGAAAATGGGGCCTGTTAAGGAGGAGATGGAGCCCACAATGCCAGCAGACAGGGAAGAGCAACAGGCAGCAGTCCTGGAAGAACCACAGGAGGAAAAAGGGGTACCTAAGGTACCAGGCCCTCAGGAAAAGGAGCCAGTCAAGGTTGTGGAATCGGAGACCACAGCCCAGTTACCAGAAGCCTTAAAGGAGAGAGCGGATAAAGACATGGGGTGTCAGGAGCAGCAAGGGGTGACTAGCCCCCATGGGACAGCTGAGGTGCAGGCGGCAGGTCTGAATGAGGCCAGCCCTGCTCCTCTGGAGCCCCATCAGATGATGGAAGAGCCAGAGAGAGATGAAGACCAGGAGGAAGAAGCAGAAACACTCAGGAGCCTGGAGGAAGCAGCAACGGCAGCAGCTGCAGCCCTGACCCAGGCATCCCCCTCGCCCCCACAGTTAACCGAAGCACAGCAGGCCCAACAAGACCATGGTGGAGACGAGCCCCCTTTGCCCCTCTTGACAAAGGAAGCCTCGGCTGAGCCCAGTCCTGCCGAAGATGAGGTCCCGCCGCCGCTCTCCTGCCCTTCTCCCCCCGCTCAGGAACCTCCGGGCACAGTCAGTCCTGACATCCCTGAGGACAAGCCTGGCCACTTGCCATCTCCCTTGCCCCTTCCCCAGCACCAACGGGAACGGCCTGAGGGCTCCAGCTCATCCCGCTCCTCTTCTTCTTCAGCATCCAGTTCCTCCAGGTCCCGATCTCACTCCCGGGGAAGCTCGCAACCCCGGTCCCGCGCCAGAAGGCCCCGCTCTGGCTCTTCAGAGTCGCCTGCAAGGAACCGGCGGGCTTCCGGCTCTCCATCTCGTTCTGGCTCTGATCGACACAGCAGTTCATGCTCCAGGTCTCGCTCTAGGTCCCGTTCACGATCACGCTCCAGCAGCGGGAGCAGCAGAAAGGTGAGTGGAGTTCTGGATTGCCTGGCTCCTTCCGGGGTCCCTCTAGGCAGCTGCTGCCGACAAGCAAGAACATTTTTTAATCTTGTCAAGATCCTTGTATTGGATTCCTGAGGCAGATTAGTTCTTCTGGAACAGTCTCAGTCCCCAAGCAGCCTAACTTTTAACAGATGTTTTTCCAGGCAGGGAGAATCCTCATCTACCCCTCACTTTATTTATATCTCATCTTTTCTCCCAGACTGGGAATCACTTCATATCCTCATTGGGGGCGGTTTGCCACTCCTTGCTCTGTATTTCCAACACTTGTTCTTCCTGTTGTCACCATTGTAGCACCAGTTCATCCCAGTTCCTTCCCTGAGTTCTGGACAGCAAATGTATTCAAGCAAAGTTCAGAAGAAGCCACGGCTAGTAGCTGCCAAGATTGCTGCCCCTTTGCTTGAACTCCAGCATCTTTGTTTGAAGCTGCAGCAGCAGCAGGGGGTGAAAGGAATTTCTTGCCCCAGGCAAGCTCCACCTTCAAAGCATACAGGCGTTTCCAGCCTAGGGCAAATCAATTTTAGGGCGCTCATGACGAATGTTGCTAGGACTCAGAGGCCCCCACCTGCCTCTGGCCAAACTTTTCAACCTATGGTATGTGAAAGGAAACACTTCCCTTGAGCAGCATAAAAAAATAAGCATCCCAGAGGTTGTATTAAAAAGGAAATGGCTGGGGAAAGACCTGGAGGAGGTGGTGGAAGCAGAAATCAATTTAAGGCAGCTGCTGATTGGGTTTGGTAGATCCTCAAGCTAGATCATACTTACCGTAAGTGGCCAGAGCTGCCTTTAAAGAGAAGCAGTCTTGATAAATGATAAATAGACTATGTCAACTGCAGAGGGCAAGAACAACTCAAAAGGCACATTCCATCTTGTGGAGAGAATCAGGCAGGGAGGGAATCTCTTTAAGGATTGTGCCTGCTCTTAACATATCAGTTAATCTTTCAAAACAAACAAAATGCCCACATCCCTTTGGAGTCCTATCTTGTACACATGCTTCTGTAGATATAATTATCTGATTGACAAATACACTTTCTTAAATGGGTGTTGTGGAGTTATCTCAGGGTGAATCTACACTGTAGAATCAATGTAGCTTGACACCACCTTAACTTCCATGTCTCAATGCTATGCAATCCTGGGGTTTCTAGTTTGATGAGACACTGGCAGGTTTTGTCAGAAGGCTAAAGATCCTTTAAAACTACAGTTCCCATGATTCCATAGCACTGAGCCATGGTACTTAAAGTGGTGTCAAACTGCATTAATTTGTCAGTGTAGATCCAGCCTCTGTTGATGAACTAAAATTAATATATTTTGCTGGCATCCCCACTTCCCCCTCCACCCTGAATGGCCTTCCTCAAGCAGGTAAACCAGATTCTTTCTTTCTTTCCAATTCCAGTCCCGCAGCCCTGAAGCATCAAGGGACAGTACCAGCTACCCTCACACCAAAGAGCCCTCTCCACCGGGGGAGACCCTCTCACACCGCAGCCCCCAGAGCCAGCCAGACATGCCATCAAGCCACCAGGAAGAGGGAAAAACAGCCACTCATTCCCCATCTTCAGACCCTCCGAAGCATCTTAGCCACATCCAACAGAAGCAGGAGCACCAAGACGTGGAGATGGAAAGCACAGTTCCTGAACGAGTATGGAGCAGAGGGGACAGAAATTGGGAAGGGATTTTTCTTTTGGGGTGCCTTCACTGGTTCATCTTTGGAGGAGGTGGCAGTCAGAGTGGAAAAGGAGCTTGCCTTGGACTATAACTCCCTAAATCCCCCAGCCTGCATGGCCAGTAGGGGATTCTGAGAGTTGTAATTCCTCCAGGCTATTTTTAAAGCTCTAAGTAGTGGTTGAGGGAGATTTTGAGACCCTGGCTGTTGGCCTCTTCCTCCTAAACTAGGCCTTTCCTTCCACAGGGCAGTCCAGAGCCTCCCTCTCCTATGGAGGCTTCTGGTCTGGACAGCGAGGTCCCGGCCTGGGAGCCCCAGCATCCACCTGAGCAGCAGCACTGCGAAAGGTAAGTATCTAGAGCCAAGTGATGTGGGCGGTGGGCGCAAATGAAGGACTAACAGGTCTTGATGTCACACACCACAGAATCAGTTGAAAGAGACCCCAAGGGTCATCCAATCTAATATCTGCCATTCAGGAAAATACAATGAACCTCCCCCCCCCCCCCGGCAACAGAAGGTCATACAGCCTGATTCTTATCTCCCACCCCTCCCCGAGAATGAGAATCCACTGGACTCCAAGGCAGCGTATTCCACTGTCTACTAGCTCTTATCATAAAGAAGGTCTTCCTAGTGTTCAGGTGGAATATTTTTTCCTGCAATTTGAATCTATTGCTCATTGTCTTAATCTTTGGAGCAACAGAACATATGCTTGCCAGCCCGGCCCCTCCTCAATGTGACATCATTTCAAATATCGAAACATGGCTATTGCATCCTCTCTCAGCCTTCTTTTCTCCAAGCTAAACATTACTGCTCCCTAAGCCACTCCTCATAGCACTTGGCTTCGAAACCTTTGGTCCTTTTGGTTGGCCTCTGGATACGTTCCAGCTTGTCGATACCT
Organism: Anolis carolinensis; assembly: GCF_035594765.1. NCBI lineage: Eukaryota > Metazoa > Chordata > Lepidosauria > Squamata > Anolidae > Anolis > Anolis carolinensis. The sequence goes on from NC_085846.1 coordinate 8,294,551, forward strand.
TCTTGTGAATCACTTGTGAACCAGAATCTTGCTGCGTGAGTGAAGGTCAGTTCCAGACTCAAACAATACTTAGGAATTGAGTAGCACCGCAGAGCTCAACTTGCAACCTTAAAATCAGCCCAGTATTGAGCCTCGGATCACCATGTAAGATAATGTTCTAACTGAAGCAAACTGAAGGTGCCAACTCTTTCGTATGCGAGGAGTTGACACCATATTATTTCCGATCTGTTTCTTCCCTGGTGACTTCTGCAAACTAAAACCATAGAGTTTGAAGAGACCCCAAGGGCCATCCAGTCCAACCCCATTCTACCGTGCCAGAAATGCATAATCCAAGCACTTGTGACCAATCTCCATCCAACCTATGTTTTAAAATTTTCCAGAGGAAGAGTCCACCACATTCCCAGACAGCAATGTATCCCACTGTCAGGAAAAGGGCCAGTCTACAGCTCCCCATTTTAAGCAGCACAATTCTAAGGCATGTGCACAGTACTATGAAAGAACTCCTGGGATCCCGGATGGGTAATTTTACAGATAAATAGAAGCTCCTGTATTACTTGATTTAGAAATTAAGGACTGATGTCACTGCATGTTATCCCTTAAATCAGGTCAGGGTGTTGTTTTTTTCCCTAACCAGCACCTGATCCCTTTAATGTAACTAGAGAAGGCCTTTCTCCATTTCTGCTGTCACATCCAGAATCCCAAAATAATTCCGTTCTGCTGAAGGCATCATATTATTACTCTTGTGATTATTGGCCAGTTCTTTTAATACCCCACAAGGTAATTGACTGAGTTATGGTTGGGAGTAGGGGGATAAGCAGCTTTGTCTCAAACGTAGTCCTTCGGGACCTTGTGCGTGCCTTCGTGAGGAGACCAGCTATCAAGAAGGGATTCCAAAGGGCAAAAGCAGGCTTGCCCCTCATCTCCCCATGCTGATACAGTTCCTTTGACCAAACTGAGTTATGTGTCTTCAAGTAATTTCAGATTTAGAGTGACCCTAAAGTGAACCTATCACAGGATTTTCTGGTAGAATGTGTTCAGAGAGGGTTTGTTTTTGCCTTTTTCTGAGATTGAGAGAATGCGACTTGCCCAAGGTCACCCAGTGGGTTTCGTGGTTGAGCAGGGATTAAAGCCTTGGTCTCTCAAATTATACCATGCTGGCTCCCTCCAAACCAGTGCTTACCCAATGCTTGGTATTTTGTGTGCTAAAAGATAGGACTTTGCCACAAGGTACCTACAGGGACCTGCTTTAACACTCCCAAACCACCCTTGTTCCACTTGGAAATACCGGCAGTTCGTTTCCACGGGGCTAATTTGAGAAGGGAGGGAGTGGTTTCAGGGAAGAGCCTTTTGATGGATCAGAGCCAAGCTGCCCCTTTTTTAGAACTTGGCCAGTGATGGGCCAGATCTACTAAATGGCAGCCTGGGCTTGGCCTGGTTGCAGGGAAAGTTATCCCTGTTGTTTTTGCACCAGTCTCTCAGAGCCACTTTTCCCCCCAAGTTGCAGAATGAGGCAAAATAATGGAGAGGCAAGGTAGTCAGGAGAACGGACCTGGGCGAAATGTATACATTGGGATGCTGGGGTGTGATAAAGGTGGGCCAGCGACCTCTGCTCAGGAAGCCTTCTGGTGGGCCAGGTCCAGATTGCCCCTTTAACAAAGGCTGGGCATTATTGGTCCCACTCCCCTAAATGTCTTGTTGGTTTGGTTGCAGGTTGGCACCTGTCTCTTGGAGCCATGTTTTCCCCAAGCTGCAAAATGGGATAAAGTAACTGAGAGTAACTAAACCCTAACTGGGAACCTCGGTGGCGAAGTGTGTTAAAGCACTGAGCTGCTGAACTTGCAGATCGAAAGGTCGCAGGTTCAAATCCCCGGAGTGGAGTGAGTGCCCACTGTATGGGGATATGGGCCACGGTGGTACAACGGGTTAAACTGCTGAGCTGCTGAACTTGCTGATTCTTTTTTTTCTCGTGTCAGGAGCAACTGGAGTTGCTTCTGGAGTGAGAGAATTGGCCGTCTGCAAGGACGTTGCCCAGGGGCCGCCCGGATGTTTTGATGTTTTACCATCCTTGTGGGAGGCTTCTCTCATGTCCCCGCATGGAGCTGGAGCTGATAGAGGGAGCTCATCCGTGCTCTCCCTGGGTGGGATTCGAACCTGGCAGCCTTCAGGTCAACTTGCTGACTGAAAGGTCGGTGGTACAAATCTGGGGAGCAGGGTGAGCTCCCGCTATTAGCTCCAGCTTCTGCTACCCTAGCAGTTTGAAAACATGTGAGTAGATCAATAGGTACCGCACCAGCGGGAAGATAATGGCACTCCATGTAGTCATACCTGTGGCCACATGACCTTGGAGGTGTCTACAGATAACACCGGCTCTTCAACTTAGAAATGGAGATGAGCACCAACCCCGAGAGTCAGACATGACTGGACTTAACGTCAGGGGAAACCTTTACCTTTAACTGAGAGCCAAAGTGGCCAGGAAAATGGGGCTGGGGGTGAGGATAAAGATGGAGGCAGATCAAGACGGCTCAGGGCTTGCATATCCTGGGGTAGTGACAGGGGACTGAGACAAGAGGCAATAAAGATGTGGGGAGATCAAGGTGAGTCGGTAGTTGCCTGGAAACCTGGTGGGCCAGGGCCAAGCGAAAGGAGCTGTGGTGGCTGAACTGCTGACCTGAAGGTTGGGTTGCTGGTTTGAATCCGCGAGCTCTGTCAGCTCTAGCTTGCGGGAACATGAGAGAAACCTCCAAGCAAACACATCCGGCAATGTTTGTAGATGGTTTGGTGCAGGCCTGGTCCAACTTGGGCCCTCCAGGCGTTTTGGACTTCAACTCCCACCATTCCTCACCGCCTCAGGCCCCTTCCTTTTCCCCCTCAGCCGCTTAAGCGGCTGAGGGGGAAAAGGAAAGGGCCTGAGGCGGTGAGGAATGATGGGGGTTGAAGTCCAAAACCCTTGAAGGGAAGGCCCAAGTTGGACCAGGCCTAGTTTGGTGGTAGGCGCCTCCTCTTCTTCCTCCCTCCCTCTCCCTCCCCCTCCCCATCTCTCGCGGGGGCTGCTGGGAAAGCGGCATCGGCGGCAAGATGGCTCCGCCGCCCCTCGGCGTCTCCGGTGCGCTCTCCGCCTCGCCTGCGCCGCCGCTCCCGCCGTGCCTTCCGCTTCCCTCCCCGGGCCCTTCCTCATCGCCCTCGCCGTCGTCGTCCGTGCCCTTGCGGCGCTTCTTGGCCTAGAGGCGGAGGAGGAGGAGGAAGGAGCCGCAGCCCGTGCCTTTGCGGCCATGCTGCTCTCCGAGAGCAAGGGAGGGTGAGACCGGGGGCCCGGCTTGGCCTGGCTGGGGCCGCCTTCCCCTCACCGTTCATCCCCCCATTCCCCTTCCCCGTGGGGGTCCTTGGGCCTCCCTTGCGGGCATCCGCCATCCTTGTGATTCCATCCATTCATTCCCATTCATTCTCTTCCCTCCTTGGCCGCCCTTCCCCCTCTCTCTCCCTTTCTCTCCTTGCCTTCTCCCTCCTCCTCCTCCTCCTCTGGGCCCCTCTGCCATCCATTTTCTTTCTCCCCCTCCTCTATTCATCTGACAGGGTCACTTCCCCTTTCTCCCTCCCTCACTCGCTTCTCCTTTGCCTGCATTTCTCCTTCATATTTTTCCTCTCCTCAGCATCAGCATCTCCTCTCATCTCCCCCCCCCCCCCCCCAAATCACTCTGCAGATAGTAGGTTGCTGTGAGTTTTCCGGGCTGTATGGCCATGTTCCAGAAGCATTATCTCCTGACGTTTCGCCCACATCTATGGGAGGCATCCTCAGAGGTGGTGAGGTCTATTGGAAACTGGGCCAGTGGGGTTTATATATCTGGAATGTCCAGGATGGGAGAAAGAAGTCTTCTCTGTTTGAGGCAGGGTTGTTGTGAGTTTTCCGGGCTGTATATCTGTGGAATGTTCAGGGTGGGAGAACTCTTCTCTGTTTTGAGGCAGGTGTGAATGTTTCTATTGGCCAGCTTGAGTAGCATTGGACACCCTTGCAGCTTCAAGGCCTGGCTGATTCCTGCCTGGGGGAATCCTTTGTTGGGAGGTGTTAGCTGGCCCTGATTGATTCGTGTCTGGAATTGCCCTGTCTTCAGAGCGTTCTTGATTTTGGATTATTTTTTTAAAATACAGTAGAGTCTCACTTATCCAACATAAACGGGCCGACAGAATGTTGCATAAGCAAATATGTTGGATAATAAGGAGGGATTAAGGAAAAGCCTATTAAACATCAAATTAGGTTATGATTTTACAAATTAAGCACCAAAACATCATGTTATACAACAAATTTGACAGAAAAAGTAGCTCAATACGCAGTAATGCTATGTATTAATTACTGTATTTACGAATTTAGCACAAAAATATCACAGTATATTGAAAACATTGACTACAAAAATGTGTTGGATAATCCAGAACATTGGATAAGCAAGTGTTGGATAAGTGAGACTTTACTGTACTGGTAGCCACATTGTATTCATTTTCATGGATTCCTCCTTTCTGTTGAAATTGTCCACATACAGTAGAGTCTCACTTACCCAAGCCTTGCTTATCCTAGCTTCTGGATTATCCAAGCCATTTTTGTAGCCAAAGTTTTCAATATACAGCAGAGTCTCACTTATCCAACACTCGCTTATCCAATGTTCTGGATTATCCAAGGCATTTTTGTAGTCAATGTTTTCAATACATCATGATATTTTGGTGCTAAATTCGTAAATACAGTAATTACTACATAGCATTACTGCATATTGAACTACTTCTGTCAAATTTGTTGTATAACATGATGTTTTGGTGCTTAATTTGTAAAATCATAACCTAATTTGATGTTGAATAGGCTTTTCCTTAATCCCGCCTTATTATCCAACATATTCACTTATCCAACATTCTGCTGGCCTGTTTATGTTGGATAAGTGACACTCTACTGTATCATGATATTTTGGTGCTAAATTCATAAATACAGTAATTACTACATAGCATTACTGCATATTGAACTACTTCTTCTGTCAAATTTGTTGTATAACATAATGTTTTGTTGCTTAATTTGTAAAATCATAACCTAATTTGATGTTTACTAGGCTTTTCCTTAATCCCTCCTTATTATCCAAGGTATTCGCTTATCCAAGGTTCTGCCAGCCCGTTTAGCTTGGATAAGTGAGACTCTACTGTATCTGGAATGTCCAGGATGGGAGAAAGAACTCTTCTCTGTTTGAGGCAGGTGTGAATGTTTCTATTGGCCAGCTTGAGTAGCATTGACTAGCCTTGCAGCTTCAAGGCCTGGCTGATTCCTGCCTAGGGAATCCTTTGTTGGGATGTGTTAGCTGGCCCTGATTGATTCATGTCTAGAATTGCCCTGTCTTCAGAGTGTTTTTGATTTTAGAGTATTTTTTAAAATACTGGTAGCCACATTGTGTTCATTTTCATGGATTCCTCCTTTCTGTTGAAATTGTCCACATGCTTGTGGATTTTGTTGACTTCTCTGTGTAGTCTAACATGGTGGTTGTTAGAGTGGACCATTATTTCTGTGTTCTCAACGAATATGCTGAGTCTACTGTGTTCCCTCACTTATCGCTGGGGTTACGTTCCAGGACCACCCGCAATAAGTGAAAATCTGCAAAGTAGGGACGCTCTATTTATTTTAATATTTATACATATTTTAGTAGTTATACACTATTTTAAGTCTTTATCAACCAATCGTGTGTTCATAAATCGGCTCCTTCTTCTCCTGTTGCTTGCTTGGGTTCCCCTTTCTCTCCCTTTGGATTCTCCTTCCTCCTTTCCTTAAACTATAAATTGTATTTTTTGTTATTTATAATAGTCTTTTAGAGTTTATTGAAAAACCGCGAAACAGCAAATCCGCAAAAAGTGAATCGTGAAGTAGTGAGGGAACACTATATCATGCAGCTGTGAACAAGTCTACATAGAAAGAACTCTTGTCTGTTTGAAGCAGGTGTGGGTGTTTCAATTGGCCACCTTGATTTGCATTGAATACCCTTTCAGCTTCAAGGTCTGGCAGTTTATTGCCTGGGGAATCCTTTGTTGCAGCTCATGCAGCTGTGGACAAGTCTACATAGGGACCACCAAACGCAGCGATGCCCAAACACGAATCAAGGAACATAAAAAACACTGCAGGCTAACTCAACTAGAGAAGTCAGCTATAGCAGAGCACCTGATGGACCAACCTGCACACGGAATATTATTTGAGAACACAGAAATGCTGGATCACTCTCACAACCACCATGTCAAACTACACAGAGAAGCCATTGAAATCCACAAGTATGCAGACAATTTCAACAGAAATGAAGAAATCATGAAAATGAACAAAATCTGGCTACCAGTATTTTAAAACTCTAAAATCAGGACCATAAATAAAGAGCAACACTCAGAAAACAAGAATTCCAGACATGAATCAATCAGGGCCAACTAACACCCAACAAAGGATTCCCCCGGGCAGTAAACAGCCAGGCCTTGAAACTGAAAGGCTACTCAATGCTAATCAAGCAGGTCAATTGAACCATTCACACCTGCCTCAAATAGACAAGAGTTCTGCCACCCTGAACATTCCACAGATATATAAACCCCTCTTCTTGCATAGTTTCCAACGAACCTCACAACCTATGAGGATGCCTGCTTTAGATGCAGGCGAAACGTCAGGAGAAAATGCTTCTGGGGCATGGCCATACAGCCCGGAAAACTCACAGCAACCCAGTGATTCCAGCCATGAAAGGCTTTGACAACACATTCTGCAGATATTTCTATCTCACTGATTTTCCCCCTTTCCTCCTCAGCTCCTTTTCCTCTTTTGTTTTGTCTTCCTTCACTATTCCATGTGCTCATATTTGCGCTCTCCCTCCTTGGCACGTGTCTGTTTTTTTTTTTTGGTCTTTTCTGGGCTGCCTCCGTCTTTTTCTTTTCTCGCTTCTTGCCCTATGTTTTGTCATTTCATGCCCTTCGGTCACCCGGTTAGTTTTATATGTGGCTTTCCTCTCTTAAAATGGGCCTCATTTTAAGAGAGGCAATCAGGATATAAATATTATTATCATCATCATCATTTCAATAATAATCATTTTCCATGGGTAAGGAAACCCTGGGTGGCATTGATGGGTGCAGCCTAAGACAATGTTTTGAAGTAGTGAATATACAGATCTTTGGGGATTTTTTTGAGGGGTGCCTGTAGTTCCCAATATATCAGACATTTTAGCACAGGCATTGGCAAACTTCGTCCCTTTGGGTGTTTTGGACTTCAACTCCCATAATTCCTAACAGCCTCAGGCCAGCGGCTGAGGAGGAAAAGGAAAGGAGCTGAGGCTGTTAGGAATTGTGGGAGTTGAAGTCCTAAACACCCAAAGGGACTAAGTTTGCCAATGTATGGGAACAGGCTGAAACAACAGCCACTTTTTTACTTGCTTTGCACTTTTTAGAGCAGCTTAGGCCTGGTTGATGTGCATTTGGGGGATCCTGATGACTGGAATTTGTGGAAGGCAGGGATTACAGTAGTAAGAGATTGAATGAGGCTGGGATGGAAGGAATGTTTCTGTTTGGAGGTGAAAATAACACCAAGGGGAGGAACGGAAGCCAGAAGGGAAGGAATAACATTCACAGGATGAAGGTTCCACACCTTAATGTTGTGGGGATAACTTTGTGGGTTGGCAATAAATAGTCTGATGTGGGGGAAAGGGACTGAGTTGCTTCAGACTTAGGGAGCTCATCTTATCATCTGCAAGTCCTCAAAGAGGGGACATTCCCTGAAATCCTCCTCCCTCTGCCCATCAGTGACTGCCTCTCCCTCTCTCCACACAGTGAGGAGAAGCAAGAGGTCCCCATGGAGCCGTCTGAACCTCGCCCCGAAAGCGAGGGCCCCGAGCCTGGCCCCGATGAACACCCATCCACAGAGCCCCCCGGCCCCGACGCGGGCCCTGACGACGAGGAAAAGAAAGAGGTAGCATGTTGGGGGTCTCCTTGGCTCAGGGGTGAGGCGAGCCCAGGGGTGGCCTGTTGCAGGAAATGTGGGTGAGGGGAACGAAAAGGTGCAGTGGGCCACAGGTGGGGAAGGCACCCTTGGGAGCAGCTGGTCACAGATCTTTCCAGGAAGGGTTTGCGAGTCATAGACTGGGTGCTTGGCTCTTCCATAGTTTTCTGACAGGCATCAAAGTGGGGAGGAACTGCCCTCTTGCCTGAGACCCTTCCTAAACCCTGTCCTCATTTTGTGTCCTCTTTAGCACCAAGAAGTGTTAAGCCTGAGTGTGTATGTGTGCTGCAATTCTTCTATGAAAGTATGAGGCTGAGAACCCAATAGAGTTGGCTTCTGAAGAACCTCAGCTTTTGTTTTTATTTGGAAAACAAAACGAGTTTCTGGCCCCATTAAAAAAAACAGATGCATGGAAGTATTTGAGGAATGACTGCTAGAGCAACGGCTGAGCAAACCGTCTGGCCCGGTGGAGGGATGAGGCAGGATTTCAGTGCCCTGCAACATATTTCTGGCCACTTCTCTTACCTAAACAATGGCAGAATTGATAATGTGCAGGAGAGTGGACTAAATTACGTAAAATAATAAAAACTATGCAAATTTTCTCAAGTTGCATAATTTATTTTCACTTTGGAGTTCAACTTTTCTTGTTTAAAGTTCATAGGCACTGAATTCTGAATTTGAGCACTTCCCTCTGCCTTCAGCCAGAGACAGGTGTAAATGTAAAATGATGCTGGCTGCATGAATGTACAAGATATCAGTGACCCCAGCCCCCTCCTTCCCTCAACCCTGGCTCTTGCTATTAGCTTGTAAAGGCCCAGATTTTGGGACATGTATGATACTTATTTGCTGAAAGTCATTTTATGGACAAATGTCTCCTCCCAGTCCTGAAATGTCCACCATTTGACTTTTTTTCTTACCCTGAGCCAGTATACAAACTGGCCTTTTCCATCTGTTCTGTTGTGAAAGGGGAGGGCTCATGACCAGGGTGGGCAGGGTGTTTTGGGAGTCAAACATGGGTGCACGCGAACACACATGCACACACGCACACCTATGAGACTCTGCTTTCCTTGCCGCTAAGAAGAGGGGAGGGTGGGGACAGACCTTGCTTCCTCCTCACCCTAAAGCTAGCTTCCCCCCACAATCCCGTTGACATTCTCCTCTGGACTCGTTTGTTCTGATCCCCGTTTTAAAGAGGCACCAATCCACCGGGAGTGCGAAAGAGAGAGTGAGAGAGAGAGAGAACCGGAGAGAGAGAGCGCGGACGTACTTGAGCAGGCTGCACGCAGGTACACACGAAGGTGGATGAGGAATGTTGGAGATCCGTCTCTTTTGGCTGCCCAACCCAGGCTGTTGCTACCACTGTTCTTTGCTCTATGCCAAGCTCCTGGCTCCAGAACCAAAGATCTCGGCAAAGGAACAGAGATTGCTGCAGAAGGTCCCATGCGCCCTTGGGCCTTTCTAACTCCACAACCCTGCCTTCAGTGGGGTTTTTGATGTACAGAACTGTATTTGTTTTTGGCTCATTGCTAGTTGGTCTCCAGAGCAGAAGAGTGCTGCTGTTGAAACTCTTCCTGGCTGAAAAATCTCACATACCTAAGGGTCCAAGAACCTGAGAACTTGGCCTAGTGGTTCTCAGCCTCCTGCAGTCCACAGAATGTTGTCCTTGCCTCTGCTGTGAATTCACAATGTTTGTGTCTCCTATCAACAAAACTTCCCTTTGTATAAGAGTGTTTCTAAGGACTTCATGCATTCTAAACTGCTGCCTGAGACAAGCAAGTTTCCCGCCATTAAATCATTGCTGTGAGGAGAAGGCTTGGACAACCTCTTTTACTATCTTGGGTGTTTGAGCTAGATTCCAGAGACCCCATCGTTCATAGGACTTCTTCATCATGCTCAGTCCCATATGATGATCTCCAGCTCTTAAGAACCTGATCTCTGCAATGGTCCCTCTGCTGATTATGGGACTGGGCACCAGAGGCTTCTTGAAGGAGGGGCTTGCCCTCTCGTCTATCCTGTTGTGCAAAATTGCCAGTATTCAGAGACTTTGTTGTGTAAATGCAAAGTTTTCTTCCACAAGTACTGGTTTATTGAGAACTTTCACATTTGCCAAGTTCTCTGGAGTCGCAAAGTGTCACCTGAGAGGACTCAGTTTGCCCAGGGTCCTCCAAATGTCCAAGTCTCCTAGCTGTTGGCTTCCATTGCTGTCTTACCTGGACTCCATTTTCGCTTGCCTTGCATCCACCTGTTATTTGGACGCTATCCCCATTTGTGAATTCAATTCTCCACCGTTCTTGCTGGCAAATTCCACTGGTTGTACCTCCAAGTCCCCGCGCCATTTGTGGGACTTCGCCATGGGCTGGTGCTTTGGTCTCTACCTGCCAAGAACTGCTGCCTTGAGCCTCCCCCTCGCCATTTTGGGGGAGGTCCTTCTGTCTCGCCCTCTCTCTTCCGGGACACTTGACTCCGACCACCAACCAAGCGCTAGGTTCCTACCTACCTACCACCAACCAACCAACCACCACCTCCTCTCTTGTCACCCAACCCAACCAAGCACGCACCTTTCAGGCCAGGGAGGGCTCGTTCCGATTGGACCAGCCGTTGCCTAGATACAGCGCACACACTGAGGTGCGATTGGCTGAACAGAAGACCCTGCCCCAGGTGTGAGAGGGTACCTGGAGCACTTGTCCTAAGTTGTTATCTATATCTATTTTTTCTGTTGGTTTTAATATAATTTTTAAAGGAAAAATAATTTGCTATTTCTCCTGGGGGGTGGGGGGTTCTTGCCATGGCTGAAATGGAGGGGTTTAACCTCTACATTTCCATTTAATGATCGGGGCATGGAATTTGTTGGAGGGGGGGGGGACCCTAGTTTTTGTACAAACCTGGTTTGGTCCAGCACCCAGCCTCGCTCAGATTGAGGGGAACACTGATACTGGGGTTGGGACACTACCCTTCCTGCCCCTTCATTTCCAAAGTAACCTGCTGTTCAGGAATAAAGTGGACATCTATGAAAAAAAGAAAGTGTTGCTGAATTAATTGGCATCATCAGTTTTCCCAAAACAGTTTTCCTTAACTTAAAGGGATGGGGAAGGCTCAGCATTCAAACCTGAAGTGATTCCTCCCCTCCTGTTTTTTGTGATAGATAACAAAAGCTAGGGGAGGAAAATGTATTCACATACATACATACATATATTTAAATGTTCTTAGGGGATATATAGAACAGAGTTTCACAATCTTTGGTCCTCCAAGTGTTTTGGACTTCAGCTCCCACAATTCCTAACAGTAAACTGGCTGGGATTTCTGGGAGTTGACATCCAAAACAACTGGAGGACCAAAGGTTGGGAACCACTTATTTAGAGAGTGTAAGGAAGGATCATTTTAGGTCTTAGGGCTTTTTTCAAGTAGTTAATTTCCTGAAGAGAAGACTTCTCCTGACCCTCAAGTTGCCCAGAGGTGGCCAAAAAAGTGAAATTGCCCCCTTCCAGAAACATTGAAAGGCCAAAAAATCAGAAATATTTCTAAGGATGTGCAGATCTCCTGAGGAAGCAATGCAATCCTGCAAGTTTCAGTAGTTGCCCATCTTTCTGTATCCTGATATGTGCAGATGTGACTCAGTTGATAGCTTCTCCAGATGGTATAGTCAATGGTCACACTGGCTGAGAATCATGGAATTTGTAGTCTGGCATATCTAGAGAGCCCCATGTTGAGCATTTTAATGTGCCTCTTAATCTTATGTGCCCCCGAGTCCTAATTAATTCATCATTGAAGTCAAGAACGAGCCCTCGGTTGTCTCAAGTGACATGCTAGGGCCTCACATTGCTTCTATAACATTTGGCTATCCTTGCAAAGCAAGGCTAATGATGGAGTGCCTTTTTGCACCAGGAGGAAGTGCTAGAATGGGAAGGATCCATGCAGTCAGTGTTTTTGGAGCAATGTACTGCTGCCAAACCAAGAATGGAGAAGAATTATGTGGGATGTTACAGCATTATTCCATGGCCAACATCTGCTGAAATCACATTAGATGACCTAGAAAGTCATTGAGGTCTTTTAAGAAAAAAGAATTGGTTCTGTGTCTTCCATCATCTGGAAGAAATTGACCATAAAATCATACTGGAGAATCCAAAGATTCTTAGAGCATTTTTAATCAAATCTGTGAGTAATTAAATTCTCAAAAGTCAAAACTGCAGTTCACTTGTGAGTTTGTGTTTATTTTCATCTTTATCTTAACTAGAGTAATTATCCTGTTCCATGTCAGAATCAACGTTGTCTTCTGGGACCTTACACAATCTAAAATAAAATCCATCCTATAGTATACTGCCTTGGAAGGGGAATCCTGAGTGGGATATAAATAATTGTAATACATTCACAAAGGTGTCCTATTATTTGTCTTTATGTACTAGCATCTTTAGCTCTTAAATTAAGGTGTATGATGGGAGTTTTTTCTATACAGTTTACTAGTGCAATAATTATTACTTGGGGTTTTTTTTATTTAAAGGGCAACCCAAAGCTACATTCATAAAAATAAATCAAATGCAAAACCAGGCAATTAGAAAGAAGGCAATAAAACAATACAATTAAAATAGTAATGTTAAGCGATCCTACCAATCTTTTGCAAAAAGAAGACTTAAAAGCAATAGATGAGAACAGTTTTCATAAAGCTAGAACACTGCATATTTAAAAGTTTCCTTTTTTTAAATAAAAATATCCATCCAGATCCAAATAGGAAGGGATGATCTTGTATGGTCTCCATTAAATGTGGTAAAACTGAATAAAATAGCTTTTGCTTTTTAAAACCTAAGAGAACATCTCTCTAAAAATCTCTAGGTCCTTCTGCATGACTCTGTGGTCAACGTCAATGGGCAAATCTAGAGATTTCTACAGAAGTGTTCTTGCTAAAAATCTAGCTCCAATGTGATTCTGTGGGCAACTTCCAGCATAAATTGACCGTAGTTTTGTACTCAAGCACCTCAAGATTCCTAGAGAGAAAATCCTTAATCAAATACACACATGCAAATCCTCAAACATGGAGGCCTGACTATATGTTTCACATCTTGTGGCCCATAGTGGTATATTTCTTCATGAGAACTAAACCATCACCAGGAAATCTCATTTCAAGTTTATTTGGTTTTAAGAAATTCAGGCACTTTCTGTTAAAAAGTCTAAATTCCTGGGAAGAAGGAAGTCGGGAGCAAGGAACACGTTAAGGACGTAAGCTAAGAAAGATGCTAGGAATCTTCCTGTATAGTAAGTTGGGATCCTGCCATCTCCACTTTATTCCTGTATCAGTGGGGACCCACACATCCATCTCCCACCTTCTCCTCATCTGGGCCCCTGGGCCGTTATGTATGGCCTCCCCTCTCTTCCCTTGACCCCAACCTTCCTCAGGTATGGCAGCCAGTTTCCAAACCTTGGTGCTGACTTAACTACCCCCTCCATGCGGGGCTTTTTTCTTTTCTTTCCCTCCTCCTTTCTCTCTTTCCTCCCTTTCTCCTTCCTTTTTTCTTCTTGCCATTCCTTCTTCCCTTTCTCTATAGGGCTCAACTCAACCCAAGGCCTTCAAACGGAAGATATCTGTTGTATGTAAGTAAACGACCCCTTTTCAGAATGTGATGTATTTTAATACATCTCTACTTTGTGAGCATGTTTGGGAAGGGAGTGGAATGTATTGTGTTCTTGGTGTTATTCAGTCATTTTCAACTTCTAGGGATCCTAGAACAACCCTATCATGGAGTTTTCTTTACAAAATTTGGTTGTTTTTGCCCTCTTCTGAGTCTGAGAGTGTGACTGTCCCACAGTCATTTAGTTGGTTTTGATGGCTGAGCAGGGATTTGAACCCTTCTCTTCCAGAGTCACCATTCCACTTTATCACATGGAATTATCTCCTCAATGTAAATGGATTTTTTTTTCTATTAGAGGCCAAGTACCATTCTCTTTGCTGTTTAGATGGAGTGATGCTGCTGCTCCTTTTTCAGGGATATGAAAAATCTTCAGTTGAGGGGCTGGGCAGAACTTCAACCAAACAGAATCCATAGAGCTTGGGAAAGTTATATTTTGGCCATTAAAACAGCTTTTCCGAAGTCTGCTGCAGGCAGCAAGGGCAATAGGGCTTAGATTGATTGCACTTGCACAACACCTGTCCCATTTGGGGGGGAGGGGAGGGGGAGTGATACAAGCCAAGTTTTAGGTCCCGCCATCTCTGCAAGATGAATTGCTGCAACACTGGTGAACTTGGAAGAAGGGGACTTGCTACCCGCTGATTTCTGAACTGGGCAGGGGTAAGGGGTACAGTTCTTCTCTCTGTCTTTGAGTCATCCTCATTTTGAGGAACATTGCGTATCTGTATGACTGGTCTCAGCACTGAGTGGGTCTCCTCTGTCGGTTGCAGCTTCATCTGTGGCCAAGAGCCCTGTGGCAACAAACAGTGACACGGAGGCAAGCCAGCCGGGAGGCCGGAAACGGCGCTGGGGATCCAGCACGGCTGTGACGCAGAAGAAGCCTTCAATCAGCATCACTACAGAGTCTCTCAAGGTAGTGGAGTGGACAGTAGCAGGGAGAGTGGCAGATTTACGTAGGTCTGGCTTGTCATCACAGCCTGACCCTCGCCCTTTGTGTTGTATTCCAGAGCCTGATCCCTGAGATCAAGCCGCCCGCAGGAGGGCAGGAAGCGGTGGTGGACCTCCACGCAGACGACTCCCGCATCTCTGAAGATGAATCTGAGCGCCACTCGGAAGAACCCCCCCATGAGAAGGCGCTCAAGATCTGCCGCACCGTTACACAGGTTGGTGTCTCTGGGGGTCATGGATGAGGTTGTTAATAGGTTCATCAGCAAACCATCCCTAAAAGAACTGTGGGTTGCTCTGGAGCACTTTCGTCTATTGACTTTAAGTTTTAAAAATGCCAGAACATTCCCCTTCCAAGTAAAAAAAAAAAGATGCATAACATCACAGTACTCTGCCTGTGGAGTCAGAATTGTGAGGGAAACCTCCATGCAGCCTCCGTGTTTGACCGCTTTAGTGATAGGCTCGCCCACCTTCAAGATGCGCTTAGCTATTCAGAATGGGAGGAAATTAGCTGCAAAAAGAAGGCTTTTTATAGAAGGGGGAGATAGAGCCGCTTTACCCATGATGAAATGAATTTCTGAAGTCTTTGGCCGTTCTTGGGCCTATTTCCTTTGGTGAAGGCCCCCTTTATGCTATGGATATCAAAAACCCCTCTGTCTCCCATATTGCGTTCTCTGCAGGTGGTGCCAGCAGAAGGCCAGGAGAATGGCCAAGGAGAGGAAGAGGAAGAAGAGGAGAAGGTCCAAGAGGAGGAGCCGCCTGAGGCTCCACCTGTTGTTGCGGTGGAGGCTGTTGTTCCGCTGCCCCCCGTTGAGCACGAAGTGAAAAAAGGTGCAGTGGGGAACCTTGAAGTGATGGTGTTGGGGATTTCAGAGATTTTCCATGTTTCTGTATGAAAAAGTCCCTTTGGTATTACTCTCCTTTCTTCCTCCATAGTCACGTTGAGCGACACGCTGACCCGACGCTCCATAAGCCAGCAGCGCTCTGGCGTCTCCATCACCATTGACGACCCTGTTCGCATTGCCCAGGTCCCCTCCCCACCCCGAGGCAAGGTCGGCAACATCGTCCACATCTGCAACCTGGTAAGTCCTGAGGAAGAGGTGCAACAGCTGCTTGGCAAACAAATGGGTGCGCTTGTCCTTTCTGACCGTGGAGTGTCTTTCTCCACAGGTGAGACCCTTCACTTTGGGGCAGCTGAAGGAGTTGCTGGGTCGGACAGGCACTCTGGTGGAAGAAGCCTTCTGGATCGACAAGATCAAATCTCATTGCTACGTCACAGTGAGTCCCCGTTTTGGTGTTTTACTTTTCTCCCTGTCTTTGTCAGTTTCCGATGTGTCTGCTGACACATTAGGAAGAGGGAACATTGCTAAAATGCTTATGGAAACTTGCTGTCTTTATGTACGAAAGAATCTTTTCTCACTAGGAGAATATTATTTATTCCTCCTTCAGGAAGACAGGATAGCAACTTTAATGACTCAATTCATTGTTGTTTTTTCAAACATAAAACATAGAGCAAAGAAAATCAAAACCTTCCAGAATTGTATGTATTCTGTAGCTGCACGTAAGACCCAGAGGATGAATTAAAAGTCTTCACAGCCTTGTTAGGAGAACATTTCATAGCTGTTTTAGAACATAATGAGAACTGGAACTCAACATTCTAAAAAGTGACTTGTCCTTCTCTTTGCCACTTTTTTCTCCCCAGTATTCCACAGTGGAGGAAGCTGTAGCAACTCGTAATGCTCTTCATGGGGTCAAGTGGCCACAGTCGAACCCCAAGTTCTTATCAGCAGACTTTGCTGAACAAGATGAGGTATGAACAGTGGGAGTGGGGGAAATGGGGGGGGGGTCACTGGCCCATCCCTGGAGATTTGCCCTTCTGTCCAGAACATAATAATAAAGCAGGAGAGAGAGTTTTATTTCCTATTTACAAATAGAATTCTCTTCTAGTTGTTCTGTGTAGTAGAGAGCCAGAAAAAACAAAAGCATAGAACATTTCCCTGACAAAGAGGATCCCCATCAAAAAAAGAGGAGAGTAAAAGTAGTTGAAAAAAATATGTCAATTTAAGGTGGATGAATGATAAATGCATATCTTTGTGAAACATTTTCCTGTGGAACTCTGCATTGGATATTATAATGTATGGTACTCATAGTAAATGTGTAAAGGCTCACACTTTGGATGAAAATCCACTGGTAACTTTGGGCAAGTCACATTTTTCCAACAGGTATGTAGAGGTTGTGGCAACCCTTCAAATGCATCTTGCCAAGAAAACCACATAGTAAAGTCACTCTAAGGTCACAATCAATGTAGAGGCACCTAACAACAACAACAACAAGCCTACTTTTGGCTGTTTCCCATTATGGATAGAGAGTAGGAAGCTTTCTATGAATTATGGTGCTCCTAGATACAGGCATCTAACATAGATTGCTTTGTCTGTTTGGTTGTCTTTCCAAGGCATGTAGCTATCAGAGAAAGAAGAGATAGTAAAATGGTAAGCTAGATCAGAAGCATCTTCTGCAGGGTCCACAACAGATTTTTGTAATTGTCTAAAAGAGCCACTAAGACTAAGTAGTGTTCAGAATTTATTTTGGGGGCCCAACATTGAGCTAAGGGGACCCAATTTGGGGTCGGGAACCACAGTTTAATGAGTTACATGACTTTTGGTCAGAAGGCATATAGTCATTTATCTGCATTTTCCTGTTTGGTTCTTGAAGAACCCCTCAAGAGATTCAAAACACCTAAAACAATTTAAGCCAGTCATTAAAACCCAGTGAAATGAATTAGGAAAACCCTCTCACAGGGGAAGTTTAGGATGATATGCAGCATGTTAAGGAAGGCTACAGGGCATGTACCGAATCTTTTCCTTCCTCTTTGGCAGCTGGATTTCCATCGGGGCCTGTTGGCCGAGCGCCCCGCTGAAGCCAAGGCAGAGGAGTCCCTTCCACTCCCAGGAGCCATGGGCCCAGTGGCAAGAGGGGAGCGCGAATTGTCCCGGCGCTCGGAGGCGAGGGAGCGAGAGGCGGCGGTGCGGGAGCAATGGGCCGAGAGGGAGCGGGAGATGGAGCGCCGGGAGCGGACACGGGCCGAGCGGGAGTGGGACCGGGATAAAGTGCGCGAGGGCCCCCGTTCGCGCTCCCGTTCCCGAGAGAGACGCCGCAAGGAGCGGCCCAAGTCCAAAGAGAAGAAAGCAGAAAAGAAAGGTAGGTTCTGCTGGCGTGACCAAAGAGGCACTACGTGGGACCATTTTCCACTCAGTTGGGCCTGATGTAACCAGGCACTTCCAGCAAAAAGTGGAAGGTTATTTCCATTTTTATAAAATCATTTTGGGAAATAACAAAGTACTATTTGAGTGACTTCATTTGGAACAGTGGTTGTGAAATTTGGAGACTAGATTTGGACTTCACCTCCTACAGTCAAGCTCACCTGGACATTGAAGTCCAAAAGACTTGATGAATTCAGGTTTAAGAATTCCTCCCTTTGTGGAGAATTGTGTCCCTAGAGCAGGCATAGGTAAACTTGGACCCTCCAGGTGTTTTGGACTTCAACTCCGACAATTCCTAACAGCCTACCGGCTGTTAGGAATTGTGGGAGTTGAAGTCCAAAACACCTGGAGGGCCCATGTTTGCCCATGCCTGCCCTAAAGACACAGTTCTCTAGACATACATCAGGCACATATCTTTATATATATTCAGCCTTGTGTTGAGTGGGAAGGAAGATCTCAAGTCTTCAGAAATATATCAAGTGGGAGAAGTTGTTTCTAGTTGTGGGAAGCAGGAATCTGAAGGTTTGTCCTTGAAATTCTTTTCAGAGCTGCTCAGCAGTGGAATAGACTCCCTCAGTGGGCGGTGGACTCTCCTTCTGTGGAGTCTTTAAATAGAGATTGGATGCACATCTTTCATGAGTGGTTTATGGATTCCTGCATGGCAGGGGGTTGGACTGCATGGGCCTTTTGATCCTTTCCATCTCTAAGATTCGATGGTTCCCTTTCTTTTATTAGAAGGCCTGCATAAAACCTTTTCCAATCCATCTGGCTGACACTGATGGGAGCATTGAAGTTACATAGGTGTTCCATATTTTCAACAACAAACAAAGGCTCTCCTTTTTCTCAGCTTGCCCGTCCAGCAGCTGCCATTTTGACCTGCCAAGTCTCTTTGAAGCAGGGGCAGGCTTGACTCTCCAATGCTGAATATGGGCTGAGCGAGGAAAAGGCGTGAAGCTCACAGTCAACATTCTGGTTTTGGCATCCAATGTCCCTATTCAGCTTGAAGCTGCTGCCACGCTGTTGACGTTCTCCTTTCCTTCTTTTGCTCTCCAATAGAAAAGGCCCAGGAGGAGCCCCCGGCTAAACTACTTGACGATTTGTTCCGCAAAACCAAGGCAGCCCCTTGCATTTATTGGTTACCCCTCACGGACACCCAGGTAAGAGAACCCATTTCCTCAAAAGTTCTGGAGAGGTGCCAGTGTCAGTTGGCATAACCCAATTAGGCAAAAAGTTTGTCTGACTTAGATAGTCATGTCTGATGTTTCCTCTATTAAGAGTGAGGGGACTCGCATCCAGAATATCAGTTCAACAATCTGTCTTCTCAGTTCACAGGGACTTTTCTTTTTGGGTCAGTGGAAAGGATTGCAAAAGTTTCATTTAAACTGTTCTCTCTAGCAATCTTTAGGGCTTCTATGGTTGAGTTTCCTCCAGTATGAGTCTGTGGTCAGCTTCCAGTGGAGAATGACAATAGTGTTGTGCTGGAAAACCTAGACATTCCTCTAGAGATGTTCCTTTGGGTTAAAAAAAGATCAGTTTCTTCATGCACAGTTTTTCACTTTCATGGGGCTCCATGCCCCTTACTCCAGTGAATATTGAAAGGTGACTGCATCAGAAATGCAGTTTCTTTCCTGCTAGATAGATGGAGCCAGTATTCCACAGCTAATTAAGACAACTGTATTTAAAGAAGAAGAAAGCAAGACCATAACAGTTTGGGTTAAACTATTTAGGCTAATGACCATGAAGAGTTTTTCCTGACTTAGAAATGTGCATTAAAACAGGCCGTCAGTACTCAAATCAGCACCCCATTCTGGATGCAACCCTGGCTCAGTCTTTCTCCTATCTGTGGGATACTCTGCAAAAAAAATTCCTCAATTTAGTTGGTAGAAATCTCACAGAGTTTAGGGTGCTATAAGTGGGGAAGCACTGGGTATTGTTGACAAAAATACAAGTGAGAGTAATTAGAATATTGGAAAGGGTGATGGGATGAATGAGCCCAGGAAGCAACTCAGGCCCCTTCTACACTTCCATATAATCCAGATTATCAAAGCAGGTAATCCACATGATCTGCTTTGAACTGAATTGTATGAGTCAACACTGCCATATAATCCAGTTCAAAGCAGATAATCTGGATTTTATATGACAGTGTAGAAGGGGCTTCCAAATACATATTGCCAGAAGAATATAGCAGAATCTCAGCTCCAGAGAAAAGTTGAGATATAAGTAATGATAGAAAAGAAGATAGAAAGGCAGTGTTCCAAGAAATATGGATTTAAGAGACCAGGAAGCTAGAGAGACATTTGGAGAATGAATGAAGGGGGTAAGACAACTATCCAACCAGGAATGTGATAGGTAGTTTTTGCCAGGCTGTGGGGAACAGTGAGATTTCCATTACAGTTTTCTTAAGGAAGAAACAGTTCTTATAGTCTCTAAGTCTCACAGCCTTCGAATCTTAATTCCTTTCTCCTCTTGGCTTGTCGCCCACCCCAGTATGTTCAGAGGCAAGCGGAGAGGGATGCCCGGGCGCGGGAACGGGAGCGCCGGCGCAAGGAGCTGGAGGCCGAAGAGGCTCGCCAGCGGGAGCGCAGCCGCCAAGCAGAGCGGGAGAAGCGCCGGGAGCACAGCCGGGAGCGGGAGCGCCCCAGCGCCATGGCCAGTGGAACCAGCAGCAGGGGAGGAGGAGGAGGAGGAGGAGAGCGCAGCAGCGGAGGAGGAGGTGGCGGCGGAGGAGGTGGCAGGGAACGGGAGCGGGAGCGGCGGGAGGCCAAGACCCGACACAGCCGAAGTCGGAGTCGCAGCACGCCTGTACAGGACAGAGGGGGGCGCCGCTGAACTATTCCAGCTTTTTTTTTTCTTTGACCTTCTGGGGAAGGGGAAGGTGGTGGCAGCGGCGGCGGCAACATTGGCCCTTTTCCCTTCTCCCTCTCCCCCTTCTGCCCTGGTTCATGGGGGAAAGGAATGGGTCAGGCTTTCCTTTCCCAGCAGCTACATACAAGGAGAGGAGGGAGGGGAGGAGGAGCAGAGTGCTGGGATGAAATAGCTGCAGGATCCTTCTTCCTTCCTGTTGGGATCCTTGTGTCCCCGGCCCTTCCGCTCTCCTCCTCTCCCCGGGGCCAGTTCCCTCTCCCGTTAATTTGTATTTTATTTTGGGAAGATTTTTTTTAATTATTATTCTTGATGATACAGGAAAGAGAGCATAATAAAGAGATGGCGTTAGTTTTATACCTGCTGTGCGTCTTTCTTGGAGGGCAAGGGAGACGAGTGCTAGGGGCCCATTTGCGAGTGGAGTGTTTTTGCATTTCCTCCCTGGAGATTTGAAATCTCTGGTGATCTCTTGTGATTTTACTTCTCATGTAGCTGCTGGAAGTAGAGCTTGATCTTACTCAGGTTCGATTTATTCCTGTCACCTGTTAACAGAGGAAAAAGCATGTCTGCAAAGAACGAACGAGTCCCAAGAATTTTCCAGGGACCTTATTATAACAGTATTAAAGTTCTCCCGGGGCCACACATTATTTGGATTTATATACCATTCCCTGTACAGCCACTAAGGGGCAGGCTGCCCAAGTATAACAAGCTTTGAGATTCAGTAACTCAGCTCAGCAATGGGTACGGCTATGTATCTTCTGACATATCCTTGAATTGTCCATTTAACTTGGAAATTCCCCAAATGGCTTCTTGCTCGAGTGTTAAAAGGCTCCCTGTTTTTCTGGGACTTTGCAGGAAGTGACATGCCAAAGAGAGAGTTAATTTGTCAGCGAACCACTTGCTCCGTTTCGCTTTGCTGAATTTCCAGGTGTTCACTTACGCATGTACAAGCCTGAACACAATAGAAGCATCACTTTGGTCTCCAATTAGTTGTCTCATTGTGAGCCCAAAAACTGAATGTGATGCAGAAACTGATATTCTTAGTGAGTAAGTTTAGGTGTTTCTTTGTGTGTATGTGTGTGCCTTCATAATCATACTTGGGGCACTGTCCCAATTCAAAGATCCACATTTGGGCACTTGGCTTGTGGCAACCCCATGAATGTTGCATAAGGTTTTCTTAAGCTAAGGAACCCTGAGAGATAGTTTTGCCAGTTCCTTCCTCCAAATTGCATCCTAAAGCACTTGGATTTTTTGGTCTCCCTTGGACTCATCAGGGCAGGCAGTGCCTAGCTTCCAAGATCAGGGGCCTTTGACAGGATCAGGAAATATTAATTCTCCACCCATATCTATCTATATAGATTGGGCGTGGGCAAAATTCATCCCTCCAGGTATTTTGGACTTCAACTCCCACCATTCCTGGCCTCAGGCCCTTTCTTTTTGCACCTTTGAGGTGATGAAAATAGGCATGAATGTATGGGCAGTGCCTGCTGAGAGGCAGTGCCTGCTTAGGTAAAGGTAAAGGTTTTCCCCTGACATTAAGTCCAGCCGTGTCCGATTCTGGGGGTTGGTGCTCATCTCCTTTTCTAAGCCAAAGAGCCGGCGTTGTTCTTAGACACCTCCAAGGTCATGTGGCCGGCATGACTGCATGGACCGCCGTTACCTTCCGGCCGGAATGGTACCTATTCATCTACTCACATTTGCATGTTTGCATGCTAGGTTGGCAAAAGCTG
The DNA here is from genome assembly GCF_035594765.1 of Anolis carolinensis. NCBI lineage: Eukaryota > Metazoa > Chordata > Lepidosauria > Squamata > Anolidae > Anolis > Anolis carolinensis. The sequence goes on from NC_085846.1 coordinate 8,316,935, forward strand.
GAGCTAACAGTGGGCTCTCACTCCGCTCCCTAGATTCGAACCTGCGACATTTTGGTCCGCATGTTCAGCAGCTCAGCGCTTTAACACGCTGTGCCATGAAGGGCTTCAGCACCTGCTTAGTTTTACACACTTTGAAAATCCCTATAAAAATACTTTAAAGTATTCATCTTGCAGTAACTTCAAGAACCTGGCAAACGCATTGTGTAGGGTCTAAAAGACCAAAACCTCAATTCCTGTGCAAAGTGCATTGTAGTGTTTCCCCACTGGTTAACCGTGGAATTTCTTTCTTTGCATGTGTGATCCATTTTTCTGCAGTGGTGTAGAATCATCCTTTTTCAGCCTTAAGTCTTCTCAAACAAGGCGACAAGGACTTTCTCAGAATTGCTTAGAGAGATTTGTAGCAAGGGGGGACTATTGGTTGAATGATCCTAACTCCTAACTGGTTGAATGATCCTTGGATTTATGGAGACTGGGTTTATGGCCCACTTTAAGGCCTATATGGTCATCCTTAAGCACGTGCAAGCTTTGCTTCTCCAGGTGTTTTGGACTTCAACGTCCACCATTCCTAACAGCCTCAGGCCCCTTCCTTTTCCCCCAAAGCTGCTTAAGCGGCTGAGGGGGAAAAGGAAAGGGCCCGAGGCTGTTAGGAATGGTGGATGTTGAAGTCCAAAACACTTATCATTAAAGAATGAAGACCCAAGACATAACAATTTTGGTTGTTTAAATTGCTTTTTTCGAACCTTGAATCTAACTCGGCATCCATCTCCTTTTCCGGCCCGTAAGAATCACGAAAAGTGTTTGCTTTTCTATTTCCCAGTCCTTGCATTTGAGCTTGTTCCTCTTGTCTTGTTCCTCCTTTCCCTTCCCTCCAGAAGATGCAAGGCACACTCCTTGGCGCATGCATGGCTGAACCTTGAGGGATATGGTTTATTCAAGGCTGCGAGTGCCATTGGATTGACAGAGTTCCCCATCTTTGCTTCTCTGGATCCTTATTTATGATCCTTGTGTGCTTTTAATTCCTTTCGCTCCCTGCTGCTGCTGCGAATTGTTCCCACTCTCCCCTGGTCGCGATCTCTCCCACACGTGAGTTCCTTACCATAGATATAGATAGACAGATATTCTCCCCACAGCATCCCCTAACCTCCTTTTTGCTCGACTTGTCTGCGGCAAAACATTCCACACCGAAGCATTAAATGTATGGCTTGTGGCGAGGCGCAGTGTGCTAAACGGAGCCCCTTTTTGCCCGCGGTGATCTTTCTCTTCTGCGCTTCTCTCTACCCAGGTGCGTACAGTCATCTTGCTCTGGTAGGAAACTCAGCTGTTTGTGTGCAATGGCCTAAAAGCAAACTGCTTTTACACACTGCTTGCACGTTCCCCGCACCCACACGGCCCATCTCTGCCCATCGCTTCCTATCCCTGGCAGATTTCGTGGCTTGATCTACCAGATTTCCGCTTTCGATCCTCCTAACTCAGGCTCAAGCTAGCGGGATTACGGCACCTAACTGGATTTGGAGGGGCACAGCTGGAGAAGCAGCTAATCCTCACTCGGGGAGGCTCGTTGCTTTCCCTTGCGGCTGGTGCCAAAGGTTTTCTCTTGTGTTTACTGCTCCAAGGAGAGTTTGCAAACCGTCCCATGAGCATAATATGAGCTCCGCATGGGTTTTTTTCCCCTTCCTGTTGCTCCTTGGAATAAGAGTGCCGGGCCTTGATTTCCTGACCCAACTCCTAAACAGCATCACTGAAGAACAACGGCTGAGAGAAAGAGACATGATAACCACATTTAAACATTTGAAAATATGTCCCATTGAGAAGAAAAAGGCAAGCTTGTTTTTTGTACTTTCTGAGAATAGGATACAATTAGAATCATGGATTCAAGCTGCATGAAAAGAGCTTCGACTTCAATGTTAGAAAGAATTGTTGAAGCTGTTCTTCAGTGGAATATTTTACTGGGGATTCTCCTTATGGGAGGTTTTAAGCAGCAACTGGATGGATATTTGTCTGGAATGCTTTAATTGTGTCCCAGGCAGAATGGGGTTGGACTGGATGGCCTTTGTGTTCCCTTCCAACTATTATAATTCTCACTGCAGAACCCAATTTGGAAATTTCTTCAAATTTCAGAATCCCCCAACCAATGTCGCCATCAGGGCCAGGAAGCTGTAGCCCAAAATAATGTTTCCAAGCTATGCTCAGATCCCACATTCTCCCCATTCCCTGTTCACAAATGGGAAATAAAATAGAGAAGTCCCAACACTTTATCACATTTAACCAATTACAGTAGTTAACTGGAACTCAAGCAACATAAAGAAATAATAGAGTAAAGGTAAAGGTTTCCCCTGACATTAAGTCCAGTTGTGTCTGACTCTGGGGGTTGGTGCTCATCTCCATTTCTAAACCGAAGAGCCAGCGTTGTCCGTAGACACCTCCAAGGTCATGTGGCCATTGGCATGACTGCATGGAACGCCGTTACGTTCCCGCCGGAGCGGTACCTATTGATCTACTCACATTTCCATGTTTTCAAACTGCTAGGTTGGCAGAAGCTGGACTAACAGCGGGCGCTCTCTCCGCTCCACGGATTTGAACCTGGGACCTTTCGGTCTGAAAGTTCAGCAGCTCAGCGCTTTAACACACTTCGCCACTGGAGGCTCCGAAGAAATAATACTTTAAATAAATTTTAAAATACATGTATAATACACTATTTTTCAATATGAACATGCACTTTGCTGCTGAATATGCATTCCCAGCGGGGAATATGTCTCAGCATGGTCGATGTAGCCCTTAATGCGGCATGCTGCATTATCACAGGATGTCTATGCCCCACACCACTGGAGAAATTATACTGTTTAGCCAGTATTGCACCACCGGATATCCGTCGGGAAGTAGCATCCTGTAATGAAAGGGCAGTTGCATTGACATCTACGGCCCATCTTCTGTTCGGATATCAGCCAGCAAGCTAATGCCTTAAATCAAGAAACAGCTTCCTAAGATTTACAGAGATATTTGCAAGAACACCGCAGCAAGCAAGAGTCCAAAAGTGGCAGGCTCAAATCCTGCTGATACCAAATGAGAAACTCCTGGGCACACAGAAGACTGGGCGACTTGGAAGGCGCTGAACAGACTGAGCTCTGGCACCACGAGATCCAAAACCAATCTTCAGAAATGGGGCTACAAAGTGGAGTCCACAACATGTGAGTGTGGAGAAGAGCAAACCACAGACCACTGACTACAATGCAGCCTGAGCCTTGCCATATGCACAATATGAATATCAAATCAATATAGTGCTTATGGCATGATATAGGATTAATTTGGCCTATTTTAATCGTTACTATGAAACATGCAGAAACTACATTTATGCAGCATCTCCCAATCCCCACGATGCTGGTTGACAGAGTCTACTGTAATTCTCCTTAATTCAATTCCATGTGTACACTGCCTTTCACTTAATTTAATCCAGTGCATCCGCTGCCTTTCTGCCCGCAAGAGATTCTGCGCAAGTTACAAAAAAAATTTAAAACAAAATCCATCAAAAAATCTTACTTTAGAAAAGTTTTAAAAGCACGCCGTCCATACAATTCAAAAAACATTTAAAACACAATTAAAAGATAAAAAGCACAGCTTTTCGAACACCCTGCTGCCACTTCATTTAAGCACCAAAGCCTTGGCTAAATTTAAAAAAAAGGTCTTTGCCAAAGACCTGCAATAAACTCCGAAGTCGAGGCATGGAGCTATTTGCCCTCTTTGATTTATCCTTGGCAGCTACCGTTCTAATGCATTCTGAATCTGAATAGGACGGTCTAATTCAGGCATGGGCAAACTTAGTTCCTACAGGTGTTTTGGACTTCAACTCCCACCATTCCTGGCCTCAGGCCCTTTCCTTTTGCCCCTCAGCCGCTTAAGCGGCTGAGGGGCAAAAGGAAGGGGCCTGAGGCCAGGAATGGTGGGAGTTGAAGTCCAAAACACCCGGAGGGACTAAGTTTGCCCATGCCTAGTCTACATGGTATCTATCTTTTAATCTTTCCCAACTTAGTCACTCAAGTTGTACTGTAACTCCTGTCATCCCCAACCAGAATGGTCTTTGTTTTTACTCTTCAGCAGGGGATGATGTATACTATATTCAAACCCTTTCAGAAGGCACCAAGCCAGAACTATTGCCAATAGGCCCCAGATGTTTCCAAGCCTAGTCTTTAAATCCATTGAAACGATATTGATTCCGCATCCTGGTAGTGGCTGTAAAAATTACTGCTACTGTTTAGCTTCATTATCCGTTATTAGTTAAATGCCATCTCTTTTTATTTATATTGTAAGGGGGGAGGCTCATCAGCAGTCCAGGATTTATTATCGCCGCACCGTAGATTTAATGCAGTTTGATCCCACTTGAAATCCCAGGGCTGAATGCTATGGGATCCTGAGAGTTGTAGCTCTGCAAGGACTTTTGCCTTCTCTTCCAAAGTGTTGGAGCCTTACCAAACCACATCAATTGCATAGCAACGATCCATTGAAGTGGTGTCAAACTGCTTTTGTTCTACCGTGTAGATGCACACATAGAGACGAAATAAAACCCAGCTTAAAGAGAAACTAGTCCTCAAGATTTTTTTTAATCGTGTCAAAAGTGACTTGAGAACATACTACAAGTCGCGTCTGGTGTGATAGAATTGGCTGTCTACAAAGACGTTGCCCAGGGGATGCCCAGATATGTTACCATCTTGCTAGGAGGCTTCTCTCATGTCCCCACAGGCTAGAGCTGACAGACGGGAACTCACCTCAGCTTAAGCGGCTGAAGGGCAAAAGGAAAGGGCCTGAGGCCAGGAATTGTGGGAGTTGAAGTCCAAAACCCCTGGAGACCCAAATTTCCCCCATGCCTGATCTATATAGATAGATACGGGTATCCAATTAATATTTCATCAATATGATCTTATATATGAAATATGATTTCATATATGAGTACATTTGCCGCCCCTATACTCTTTTGCCTCCCTCCCCGGAGGCTTGTAACAGTAGAAAACACTCTCATAAAACAAAACTAACTATAAAAAACACCATTACAAATCAATAGCTGTCTTGTTAAAATATACCTTGTACAACACTCCGGCGTCGCTGGTCGGTTTGCTCGGGGTTTTTTGGCTTTCTGGTTCCTATTTAAAGAGACAGCAGGCAGACGTGAGCGAGCCTTTCCAAATGGGACTCAGTCTCTCTTGGATCCCTGAGAGTCAACTTCTGTTTTGTGCAAAGCGCAATGGATTGGATGTGAAAGCTGCCCTGGCCAAGGCTACAGGGGTCATGGCCTTGCTATGGGGCAGAGATCTTGCATGGACATTGTATGTATGAATATATATATATGACAATTTTGGTGTCTTTTTTTTCTTAAACAGCCAAAGAATGGATGGTGGGAGGATTTTTTTTGCTTTCCCTGCGAATCCCCCGGGTCCTCTTTCTCCTCCCGGGTCTATTTTTATCTCTCCTCTGCTTTTTTCCCTTTCTCCTTCACCTCTTTCTCTGGCTGCACTGCTTTTATTATTATTATTATTTTGTGCACGAGGCGGTTCTGAAAGGAGTACGATATCAACCCAGAGGACTTCCTGGGCCATACTGACCTTTACTCCTCCAGTGGTCACTCTCCCAACTTTTCCTTTAGGTAAATGGCTGGTCATTCACGCCAAGACCTAACCCTGCTCCTTTGTTGCACTTTAGCCTGGGAAAATAGGAAGTCCGGCTCCTTCAAACCTTGAACTCTAACCTTGGCTCAACCTACAGACAGCGTATTTTCATGTTATGGTCCGCTTTCCTTGCTTAAGCATTAACAGACCCTCAACTTACCCATTAAGATCCATGCCATCCTATTAGTCACTCCCCGGTTGCCCTTTATGGGGAAAATATAAAAGCCATCTCTTTTGAACCTCGGCCCAGCCTATGGACGCCACATCTTATAGAATCATCCGAGGTTTGAATGAAAAGTAATGCCTCCTCCTTCGTTACTTGGGTTTGGATGGGAATATTTTAATAAATCAAACGCAGAAATAATCCTTAGAATGTGCCCTTTAACTACCACTATTCACTTTTCCACATAATCACCAGACAATTGGATACATTTCTGCCAAGGATGAACGAGTTTTCTGGAGCTATCACTGAAGAAGTTGACACTCTGTTTCTGCAACCAGCATCTCACAGGACCCATCGTGCACAGATCTTTCGATAGCCAAGCAAAACAATAATGTGACCCACACGTTCTTGTGAAATGCCAATTATGCTTGAAATTTCTCTCTGAGTGACACGACGATCGTCCTGAATCAATCTGTCAAAATTTTGCTTGTGAAACTCGCTGGTTGCTGTCACAGGATGTCCAACTCTTTGTTTGTCACGCAAGTCAGATGTTCCCACCTCAACATCTTTAAACTTACTCACCCAACGACGCACAGAACTCACATCCACACAATCACCATAAACAGCTTGCATTTTCCTTTGGGGTGACACCTTCTGCTGTCAAGAATTCAGTGACTGCACGTTGCTTAAGTTTCATTGACCAACCGTCTGTGCAGGGTTCCATACTTGGCACTTTAATAACACAACCGTTAAATGCCAAGGCTTCCCGCCAAATGGAACTGTAGAGGAGAGTCTACTGAACAAGCCAGGATCTGCTGCATACCAGGATTGTCATCTATTGAGGAGTTACGAAGGTGGAGGCATTACTTTTCATTCAACCCAATCCTAGAGTTGGAAGAGACCTCATAGGCCATCCAGTCCAACCCCATCCTTCTAAAAAGCAGGAAAATGCCATTCAAAGCACCCCAACAGATGGCTCTGTTTAAAAGCCTCCAAAGAAGGAGCCTCCACCACACTCTGGGGCAGAGAGTTCCACTGCTGAACAGCTCTCACACTTAGGAAGTTCTTCCTAATATTAAGGTGGAATCTTCTTCTTTTCCTGCAGTTTGAAGCCATTGTTCCGCATCCTAGTCTCCAGGGCAGCCGAAAAAAAGCTTGCTCCCTCCTCCCTATGACTTCCCCTCACATATTTATACATGGCCCTCATCATGTCTCCTCTCAGCCTTCTCTTCTGCAAGCTAAACATGCCCAGCTCTTTAAGCCACTCCTCATACGGCTTGTTCTCCAGACCCTTGTGGGCAAACTTTGGCTCTCTGGGTGTTTTGGACTTCAACTCCCACCATTCCTGGCCTCAGGCCCCTTCCTTTTGCCCCTTTTGCAAAAGGAAAGGGCCTGAGGCCAGGAATGGTGGGAGTTGAAGTCCAAAACACCTGGAAAGGTGAAGTTTGGCCATACCTGAGTCAACATCTGCCATCCACCCAAAATAACATCATATCAATCAGAAATTGGGATGATGTTGTTCCCCGACTTGGCCAAGAAATGGCTTGACGTGACAGCCCTCCTTTCCATTCCTTGTCTCCAAACCCCATATATTTCCCCCCACCCCATTTCCCACCCACCCCAGGCCCCCAAAGCCTCCCCTCCATCCCTTCTCCGCAGCAGAGAGCCTCCTTCTCCCGCCGGGTTAATTACGCTATTTAAATTCCCTCAAATAATCGCAGCCAGTTAATTAAACCTCAATCGATCGTTAAAAGCAGACCAATAATGAATATGCCAGCAGCCTCACCGGGGCCTTTGATGGAGCGTGACTCATGGAGAGCCCCCCCCCTTTTCCTGCAAAGGTGGGGATCCCCGATCCTGGGGCATTTGCAGGCCTGACCCATAGCCATGTTGTAGCCTGGTTTTCCTTTTATTAGAGAGAGAGAGAGATAGACAAGAGATAAACACATATATCAATGAATACATATCTAGTGATATAATAAAAGTCAGTGTTTGCGTGTATGTGGCAGCTTTAGGATTGGCTACCACTTCCACAGGTCACCGACCCCATGAATGATGGACTTGGAACAAACTTGACACATAGAACCCCCACGACCCACTTTACATGCTGGTGCCATGGATGATGGGACTTGCAGTACCTTCACTCACTTCTTGAGACCATTGTGACCCACACCAATGACGGTTCAGGACCAAACTTGGCACACAAAGCCCCCATGACCCACTTTACATCCTGGTGAGGTTTGGGGGATTGTGGATCATGGATGATGGGACTTACAGTACTTCACTCACTTCCTGAGACGACTGCAATTCCCACCAATGACGGATCAAGATCACACTTGGCACACAGAGCCCCCATGACCCAGTTTACATCCTGGTGCGGTTTGGGGGAGGATGGACAATGGATGATGGGACTTGCAGTATCTTCACTCACTTCTTCAGACTACTGCAATCCACACCAATGACAGTTCAGGACCAAACTTGGCACACAAGCCCCCATGACCCATTTTACATCCTGGTGTGGTTTGGGGGAGGATGGACCATGGATGATGGGACTTGCAGTACCTTCACTCACTTCTTGAGACCACTGCGACCCACACCAATGACGAATCAGGACCAAACTTGGCACACAGACCCCCCCCCCCATGACCCACTTTATGTCCTGGTGTGGTTTGGGGGATTATGGACCATGGATGATGGGACTTGCAGTACTTCACTCACTTCTTGAGACCACTGTGACCCACACCAATGACGGATTAGGACCAAACTTGGCACACAGAGTCCCCATGACCCACTTTATGTCCTGGTGTGGTTCGGGGGAGGATGTACCATGGATGATGGGACTTGCAGTACCTTCACTCACTTCCTGAGACCACTGCAATTCCCACCAATGATGGATCAGGACTACACTTGGCACACAGAGCCCCCATGACCCACGGGCATCACTGGGTTCCCAAGTTAGTATATATATAAATCTGAATTTGCCCTATGTATAATTCTGCCCCCAAAATCTCAGAGCCTTTCAACTGCACCTCCATTCTCCTTCCTCTCGTTTCTGAATTCTTTTCTTTCCCCATCCTTTTAGTCTCATCGTTTTTGTACATTTTCATCCCTCTTGATCCCAAATGGCCCCATTGATCTTTCCTAACTCTAACCCACAACCTAGATGTTATTTGACTCCCCAAAAATATCAGATTCACCCCAATCCTTCCCCTCCATTCTTCTCACTCTAGTTTCCGGGCTCTCCTCTTTCCCCTCCTCTCATTCCCACCCTTTTGCCATTTCCATCAACCCTCTTGATGCCCACTGCCCTTTAGCCCCTTCCTATATATTATTCAATGCCCCAAATCCCGGAGACCCTCTTTGGCTGCACCTCCTTTGTCCCCCACTCTTTTTGTTCTCATCCTTGAGGCATTTCCAGCCTTATTCTTGATAACAAACACCCCCATCCACACACCTTTCTTCCCCCCAAAGTGAGGGTCCAAACAAGAGACCCCCATTTCGCCTTCTGTTGCTGGTCCACAGGAGCGCACAACCATGCTATCAATTTTTAAAAATGAGCCCTCATTATGAATTCACAAAGTTTCCTTCTCCTGAATAATTCAAGGAACAAGCGTATCGGTCGGAGGGGGAATGGGAAAAGACAAGAAGCCCCCCAAATTGAGCATTTCACCCCCTTTTTTTCTAATGTCCTGGCTCTGTAGAAGGACCAGGAAGAGGGAGAGCCAGGACAAACATGTCCCTCCCTTTCTGCATTCTTTTGATGCCTCTTTCTTGGCTCGATCCCCTTTCAAAATAGGCCAATTTTCTGCCTCCCTCACCTCTCCTGGTCCCTTAAAATATTCAGGAGCTCATTAAAATGCAATTGCAGCCAAACAATTCATTTTCGGGGTGGCTGGCTGGGGGTCTTTTCACACAGCAGGTGGGTTTTTTGGGTCTGAGATAACATTGAGAATCAATGACGAGTGGAGAGGTAGGGATCTGGGGGGCAGGAACTCTCCAGTTGTAGGGTTTTTGCTTTTCAGAGTGTTTATAATATCCTAAAATAGGAAACACTGGGAATTATAATTTGCAATCATTGCCTCCTTCCATGGAAGCACCCGCTTTCTATTTTATTCCTAACTAGCCAGGGTATCCGGCAGTGTCTGGGTTATTTGAAAAGAGCATTGTTTGTTTTTGTATGTTAGGTAATATAAGTTTGGCCATATGTTATGCTATTTCTTAGAGAGAGAGAAACAGTTTTTCCTGCTGTTTTTTATGAATGCTCCCATTAGAAAAGGCATAAAGATGTGTGGGTGAACTATAATTCCCAAAAAATCTTGGGTCAATCCTCCCCAGACTCCATCAGTATTTGCAGTTGGCCATCTTGGATCTGTGTGCCAAGTTCGGTCCAGATCCGTCATCTGCTGGGTTCAGTGTTCTCTGAATTCAGGAGAACTATAACTCCCTGATGCCAATGTCAATCACCCCCAAACCCCGCCAGTATGCAAAGTTGGCCATGTTGGGTCTGTGTGCCAAGTTTGGTCCAGATCTGTCATCGGATGGGTTCAGTGCTTTCTGAATACGGGTGAACTATAACTCTCTGATGCCAAGGTCAATCACCACAAAGTACACCAGTATGCAAAGCTGGGAGCGTTGGGTCTGTGTGCCAAGTTTGGTCCGGAAGACAGGTGAACTATAACTCCCAGAGTTAAAGGTCAATCACGTCCAAAGTCCACAAGTATTCCTATTTGGCCATGTTGAATTTGTGTGCAAAGTTTGATCCAGATCCCTCATCAGATGGGTTCAGTGTTCTCTGAATACAGGTGAACTATAACTCCTGGATGTCAAGGTCAATCACCCTCAAACTCTGCCAGTATGCAAAGTTAGCCTTGTTGGGTCTGTGTGCCAAGTTAGTTCCAGGTCCATAGCTGATGGGGTTCAGAGTGCTCTTAGATTGCAGGTGAACTATACATCCCAGTCCCTACAACTCCTATAAATCGTGGTAAATTCTTCCCAAACCTCTCTCTCTAGTATGTTAAGTTGCTGTGTGCCATAGGAAAGGATAGGAAAGGGTTAAGGGAGAGGCAGTGGGAGGGGCCATGCAAATTCCACACCGATTGAGAGAGGAAGGAACACTGGGATGTGGTGCTCACTGTAACCTGTGATATCAGGAAAGGGCCTGAAGCTGTTAGGAATTGTGGGAGTTGAAGTCCAAAACACCTGGACTGATCTGTACTGTAGAATGAATGCAGTATGATCCCAATTTGACTGCCATGGCCCAATGCTATGGAATTGTGGGAGTTGTAGTTTTACAAGGTCTTCAGCTTTCTCTTCCAAAGAGACCCCGGGCCTCACCAAACTACAGCTCCCAGGATTCCATAGCATTGAGCCATGGCAGTTAAAGTGGTGTCAAACTGCATTCATTCTGCGGTGCAGAATACTGTTGTCATCATCTTTATTTCATTCATTCCTATCCCACTTGTTTCCCAGTCCTGGAACAAATTAAAAACATAGCAAAACACCATCTATCTAAATGTGTATACATGGAGATATACGGCACCCACCTACACATACAAGTTATTTTTTAAAAAGCAATTAAGCTCCAGAAGAAAAACCGTTGGATTAAAAATTAATCCAAACAGTACAGTGCAGCGAAAATAACAACAAAACAACACACCGTTACAAGCTCATCAGAGTCGGTGCCGTATTTCACGATTGGGATTTGCAAACTTCGGCACCAAGGCGGTGGAATTGACTTTTGGGTCTGAGGAACATCGATACCAAATTGGACCCCGATTCTGGGATATTGGGGAATGGTTTTGAACAGAAAGAAGGAGGCCTTTGGGGACTTGGTTTTGATGTTTCCCCCCTTTGAATACAATTGAAAATCTATTGGAAAGAAAGCTGAATTGCTCCAAAGTGGTGGGGTAGTCAAGCCTAGTGAGAATAACAACGTGGATCACATATTGATATTGGGTGGTCTATGGGCCATAATTGGGGGAATATTGGGTTGTGGGGCAGGACTGGGATTTTTCTGTGAAAATGGAAGGACCCCAAGGTCATGGGTCGGAACTGGACCAAAACCTGGTCAAGGGGAAAGGTCTGGGGCAGAACTGGGGGTCCACAGCAGCACTGAAAATAATCCAGGGATGACTGATGAGTGCCTGGTTTGGGGGTCTCAGACAAAAACGGGGTCCCTATAAGACTGGGACAGGGATCCCCTGCAGAAAATGTGAAAGATTTGGGCTCCATTCAAAAGCGGGGGCTACAAATCAGGACAGGGTGACCTGGTGAAGGGGCAACTTGGGGGTCTCAGTTCAGGACTTAGAAGGAGAGCCCCCAAAGGAAGGAAGATGAAGCTCAAAGACCAAAGAAAGGGAGAGAGAGGCCCGTTGTCAAACAGGTTATGGGCCCAGGAGTAAGAATGGGATATTAATGAAGGTAAAGGGGTTGTGGCTAATGGTTGGTGGGCACCAGAAAACCTGAAAGGAGAGTTCCAGGGAAGAAGATAGAGCTCCAAAATGGAGGGAAGAGAGAAGTAGAAATCCGCTCCCAACGAGGTTATGGGCCCAGGAGTAAGAACAGCATATTAATGAAGGGAAAGGGGTTGTGGCTAATGGTTGGTGGGCACCAGAAGACCTGAAAGGAGAGCTCCAGAGAAGATGGAGCTCCAAAAAGAGGAAGAGAGAAGTAGTAATCTGCTTCCAAGAGATTGTGGGCCTAGATGTGAAAGATTGGCATTGCTGAAAGGGAGAACATTGCGCGTCAAGGTTGAGGGTCATCAGAAGATCTGGAAGGAGAGCTCCACGAAAGAAGATATGGTCCAAAAATAAAGGTGGGATTGAGACAAAGTTCTCTTTCTAGACAGGTTATGGGCCCGGGAATGAAAGTGTTGCATTGATGACGAGAAAGGGGCTATGGGTCAGGGTTGGGGCTTTGGCGGATTCCAGGAAGGAAAACAGGGTCCCCAAAAAGCTGGGATTGAAGTTAGAAGTCTACTTCCAGATGGGTTCTGGGTCAGGATTGGGGAGGGATACCAGAGGACCTGGAGGGAGAACTCCAGGAGGGAAGAAGGGGTTCCAAAAGGGGGGATAGACATTCCAGAAATGGACCCAGGAATGAAAGAATGTCATTGATGATTAAAAGGGGCTATGATCATAGAATCATAGAGCTGGAAGAGACCTCGTGGGCCATCCAGTTCAACCCCCTGCCAAGAAGCAGGAAAATTGCATTCAAAGCACCCCTGACAGATGGCCATCCAGAGTATATTTAAAAGCCTCCAAAGAAGGATCCTCCACCACACTCTGGAGCAGAGAGAGAGATCCACTGCTGAACAACTCTCACAGTGAGGAAGTTCTACCTAATGTTCAGGTGGAATCTCCTTTCCTGTAGTTTGAAGCTGTTGTTCTGCATCCTAGTCCCAGGCAGGAGATGCAGCAGAAAACAAGCTTGCTCCCTCCTCCCTATGACTTCCCCTCACATCTTGATCCATGGCTCTCATCATGTCTCCTCTCAGCCTTCTCTTCTGCAGGCTAAACATGCTCAGCTCTTTAAGCTGCTCCTCATAGGGCTTGTTCTCAGACCCTTGATCCTTTGAGTCGCCCTCCTCTGGACACATTCCAGCTTGTCAACACCTCCCTTCATTTACGATGCCCAGAACTGGACACAGTGTGATTCCAGGTGTGGTCTGACTAAGGCAGAATGGAGGGTAACATGACTTCCCTGGATCTAGGCACTAGACCAGGGGTCCTCAAACTTTTTAAGTGGAGGGCCAATTCACAGTCCCTCAGACTGTTGGGGGACCGGACTAGGATGAAATAGTAAAAAATTAGGATTGTACTTGTGTGCCTTCAAGTCATTTCAGACTTAGGCCAACCCTAACATAAGACCCTAGGTAAGCAAAGAGACCTCCAAAGACCATCTAGAAAGTCTCATAAGACCATAGGTAAGGAAAGGGACACTCAAAGGCCATTTAGACGGTCTCATAGGACCATAGGCAAGGAAAGTGACCTCCAAAAGCCATCTAGATGGTCTCATAAGGCCATAGCTAAGAAAAGAGACCTTCAAAGACCATCTAGACAATCTCATAAAACCATAGGTAAGGAAAGGGACCCTCAAAGGTCATCTAGACAGTTTCATAAGACCATAGGCAAGGAAAGTGACCTCCAAAAGCCATCTAGATGGTCTCATAAGACCATAGGCAAGGAAAGTGACCTCCAAAAGCCATCTAGATGGTCTCATAAGACCATAGGTAAGCAAAGAGACCTCCAAAGACCATCTAGATGATCTCATAAGACCATAGATAGGCAAAGAGACCTCCAAAGACCAGGTAGACTTAGGTCAACTCTAAGTCTCAAGTTAAGGACAGGGGCCAGGTAAATGACCTTGGAGGGCCGCATCCAGCCCCTGGGCCTTAGTGTGGGGACCCCTAGACTCTTATTGATGCAGGCCAAAATCCCATTGGCTTTTTGAGCTGCTGCGTCACCTTGTTGGCTCATGTTCAACTTGTTGTCCACGAGGACTCCGAGATCCTTTTCACACTACTGCTGTGGAGCCAGGCATCGTCCCCCATTCTGTATCTTTGATGATGAAAAGAGGTATGGGTCAGGGTTGGGGGGGGGGGCTTCAGAGGACTCCAGAATAGAAGACAGGGCTGAGAGTTAGGAGCATGCTTCAAGAAAGGTTATGGGCCCAGGAATGGAAGAATGGCATTGATGAAAAGAGGAAGAAGGTGGGGATATGGGTCAGGGTTGGGGAGCTGTTGCTTCTCAGTTGGGGGGGGGGGTCTCTCTTTCCCTTGCTCTCCCCTCTCTCCTGTCATGGGGAGGAGATGAAGGGGAGACGTAGTATCTGAGGGAGGAGGAGGAGGAAGAGGAGGAGGAGGAAGAGAGGGAGGGAGAGAGAGAGAGATCAGGCGAGTATCTCTGCAGAAGAAGGAGGCACCTCTGCATCCCTCCGTCGCTGGTCCTGCCGCGCTCCCTTCCTCCTCCTCCTCCTCCTCCTCCTCTGCCCTTTGCCTCCCTCTTTCCCCTCCTCCTCGTTTTCCCAATCTCTCTCTCGCTCTCCTTCCTTCCCCTGCTTTCTTCCTTCCTTTCTTCCCCCTTTTCCCCGAGTCCCAGACACAACACCAGGTAAGGAAGGATCTTCCTACTTTTGGAGGGACGAGGGATGATGGAGGGTGGAGTCCCCCGAAGGCGGGGGGGGGGGGGCAAGATCTAAGGGGCAGAGTCACTCCGAGAGAGGAGGGAGAGACCCCCAAGTCTGCCCCTGAATTTCCCTCCTCCATCCCTCCTCCACCAGCCTTGAAGGGAATTGGGGAGAGGGGGAGAAAAGAGCGGGATCCCTCCTTGATCCGACTTAATCCCACTTGATCTACTCTCGATATAAATAGGAGCTCGGATAGGGGTCCCTCTCCCCCTTCTCTCCCCCCTCCCCCGAATTCCCTGGACTCAAAACAAACCCTTGGATTTGGAGACACATCTGGAAGGGATCGGATTTGGTCTCTTCTCGAGGTTGTTTTGAAGGCGTTGGAAGACTTCACCCAAAGTGAAGTCTTTTGGGGCCCAGGGGGGGTGTCGTGTCCTTCCTAAATCGGGGGGTCCATTGAAGCCCGCCGTCCCTCCCACTTTCTCATTCCTTCCTTCCTTTCAGCCCCAAACTGGGGTCTTTCTTCCTTCCTTCCTGTCCTTCCAATACCGCCATCTCTTCTCTCTGTATTGTTATGTTAGTGGAAGGAACAAGGAAGGGAATCAAAGTTTGATTGGGGGACGTGACCAGAGAGGGAATCGTGGGGGAGATGGAGGAGGAGGGGGAAAAACGGGGGGGTCGCAGTCACACTCGTCCCTCCGCCGGGCTTTTTCCTTCCCTTCTTCCTCCCTTCCTTCCTTCTCTCCATCCTCCGGAGAGGATTCCGGATCGATGGTGACCAATGTTGTGGCTGGCGGGATTCCCGTCTGGAAGAGAAGGAAGGGGGGCATGTTTGGGGACCGAGGGGAACCCAGAGCTCCCCCCTCCCTTTCCCCCTCTTCTCATGCTTTCCCCCTCTCTCTCTTTCTTTCCTGTCTGTCTCATTCCCCGATTCCGAGGCGCCTCATTACAGATTTCACGCACGCACCAGCCCCGGGTTGTAAATCTACCCCGAGAGTCGGGAGACTGCAGAGCAGGGAGGGGAGGGGAGGGGAGGGAGGGGGCAGGAGAAAAGGGGGGCACAGAGGGAGGGGAAGGGGGCAGCAGAGCACGTGACCCCCTCCTGACCCACAGCCTCCCGCACCAGGGGTGGGGGGGGGGGGAGGATGCTCCAGTCTCACCCACAACCTTCTCAAATGTCTCCCCCACTTCTCATGGCGCACCCCTATTTATTTACCCCCCACCCACCCACCCATCAGGATGCCCCACTCCAGTCCAGAGCTGGGGTTTGACCAAAATAATCTCTCTCTCCCTCTCAATGCCTCCCCAAATCTTATCCTTCTCCCTCTGGATGCGCCTCTCAGTCCAAAGCTGGGCTCCCTAAACAATCTTTGCCCCTCAAAATAATGTCTTTCTCTTCCTCTGGATGCACCTCTCAATCGAAGGCTGGAGCCCCTAATCAATCTTTGCCCCCCCCCCCCCCGCCATAATAATCTATCTATCTATCTCTCTCTCTCTCAGTGTCTCCCCAAGTCCAGAGATGCCTTCCCAAATCATTTTTCTTACCACTCTGAAAGCACTTTTCAATCCAAAGCTGGGGCCCCTAATCAAACTTTGCCCCCCAGAATAATGTTTCCCTGCCTCTGGATGCAACCTCTCAGTCCAAAGCTGGGTTCCATAAACAGTCTTTGCCCCCCCCCCCCAACTAATGTCTCTCTCCCTCTAGATGCACCTCCCAGTCCAAAGCTGGAGCCCCTGATCAACCTTTGCCTCCCAAAATAATTTCTCTCCCTCTCAATGTCTCCCCAAGTCCAGAAATGCCTCCCCAAATCTTATCCTTCTCCCTCTGGACGTGCCTCTCAGTCCAAAGCTGGTTCCCTCAACAATCTTTGCCTCCCAAAATAAGGTCTCTCTCCCTCTGGATGCACCTCTCAATCAAAGGCTGGAGCCCCTAATCAATCCCCCCCCCCATAATAATGTCTCTCCCTCTCTTTCTCAGTGTCTCCCCAAGTCCAGCAATGCCTTCCCAAATCTTTTCCTTCCCCCTCTGAAGGCACTTCTCATTCCAAAGCTGCAGCCCCTAATCAATCTCTCCCCAGGTCCAGAAATGCCTCCCCAGATCTTATCCTTCTCCCTCTGGATGCACCTCTCAGTCCAAAGCTGGGCTCCCTAAACAATCTTTGTCCCCTCCAAATAATGTCTCTCTCCCTCTGGATGCACCTTTCAATCCAAAGCTGGGGCCCCTAATCAATGTTTGTGCCCCAAAATGATTTCTTTCTCTCTCTCAATGTCTCCCCAAGTCCAAATCTTTTCCTTATCCCTCAATCCAAAACTGGGGCTCCTATTCTATCTTTGCGCTCCAAATAATCTCTCTCCCTCTCAGTGTCTCCCCAAGTCCAGAGATGCCTCCCCAAATCTTTTCCTTCCCCCTCTGAAGGCACCTCTCAATCCAAATCAGGGGGTCAACATTCCCTCCCAATGCCCCCCTAATGCAGAGCTGGGCTTCTCCCCATTTATCTTTTCTCCCTCCCCCTTGTTGCCCACCTCAGCCCAGACCTTAGGCAACCCATGGATCTTTCCTCTCCTTCTCAGACTTAGGGTCACCCCATAGATCTTCTCCCCTTCCCCCTGCACGCCCTCTCTTAACCAAAAGCTGGGGTCACCCCACAGGACTTTCCGCCTTCCTTTCACCTAGATCCAAGTCATGCCATACATCTTGTCTCCCTCTCAGCCCAGTATTGGGGTCACCCTATACATCTCACCTCCCTCTCTTTGGTTGCCCCTCTCAGCTCAGCCCCAAGTCATCCTATGGGTCCTTCCCCTTCTTCTCTGACTTGGAGCTTGGGCTGGGGTCACCCCACAGATCTTTCCCCTCCTCTTTTAAATGCCCCTTCAACCCAAAGCTGGATCCCCACAAATCTTTCCCCTTGTCTTATTGCTCCTTCACTCCATCTCCATCTCACCCCATGGATCTTTATTCCTATCCCTCAACCCATAGCTGGGCTCCTCCCATAAGTCTTTCCCTTCTTTTTCTAGTTACCCCATTGAACTGGGGGCAACCTATAGATCTTTTTCCACTCTCCCATTATCTCTCCCTTAGAATCATAGAATCGTAGAGTTGGAAGAGACCTCACGGGCCATCCAGTCCAACCCCCTGCAAGAAGCAGGAAAATCTCATTCAAAGCAGCCCTGACAGATGGCCATCCAGCCTCTGCTTAAAAGCCTCCAGAGAAGGAGGCTTTTAAGCCTTCTCCATCACTATCTCCAAAGCCTTCTTCAAGATCTCTTCCTCGCCCTGTTAATGACCATCACTCTAGCCTATATATATATATATATATATATATATATATATATATATATACACACACACACACACACACACACACACACACACACACACACACACACCGAACCCTGTATTGTGATATTCTCTCCCCACTTTTTGCAAATACTTTTTGGATCCCCTCAATAAAGACATCCTGGCCTTGCCTCTCCATCATCTCCATCTGCACTTGGACCCTCCCTTTCCACCTGCTGAATCCTTTTAATTTCGATGCCTGTGGATCAGCTTTTCAATTGGCAAGACTTGGAGTTGATTGAGGGAGCCTCGAGGCCATCTAGACCCACCCCTGCTTGTGGCAACACAAGGCCCAATGTCCTCTGCATTTCATCCCCGAATAAATCATATTAGGCTCTGTTCTCGTCCCAGTGCCCCTCTGGTGTCCTCCTGGCATCTCTTTACATGGGGATTGTCTCCATTCCCCCCTTAAAATGCCTTTCCCCCCCCTTGTCAAAGGCTGTCTCTTCTCCCCATCCCTTCATCCCCTCCCTCCCTTTGGAGTCAATTTTCCAACGAGGCGAAATAAGATTTGTTGGGTTTATTCTCCCAGGGTCTGGGAATAACTAATCCTAAAAAATCCGCTTAGAATTGGGCAGCAGGGAGGGAGGGAGGGAGGGAGGGAAGAAAGAAAGAGACAGAGCGGCCTGGAGGGAAGGAAGATGGGGGAAAAGGAAGAATGAATTAAAACAAAGGCAAACAGCTGTGGATTAGGAGGAGGAGGATGACAACCTAGAGAGACCTCAGTGGGATCCACTGGTTCCTTTTAGTGGGAACAAGCTCTTGGTTTACCACCAAATACGTGCATTGAAATAGCAAAGTTTTCAAATATTAAATATACA
This sequence comes from Anolis carolinensis, assembly GCF_035594765.1. Taxonomy (NCBI): domain Eukaryota; kingdom Metazoa; phylum Chordata; class Lepidosauria; order Squamata; family Anolidae; genus Anolis; species Anolis carolinensis. The sequence goes on from NC_085846.1 coordinate 8,336,033, forward strand.
TATGTGCAGCATTTTCCTTTGGAATCTCTGTCTTTCCTCCTCTTTCCCTTCTAGTATTTCTGAAAGGGAATCGAACATTTTTTGGGGTCAACAAAAGGGGTTGGTTTATTTTTCCCTGTATAATAGAGACAATATTATTATTATATTATTATTTTCATATATGTATTTGATTTCCACATTTATCTCTGTAACCGAGACACAAAGTGGCTCACAACAATTAAAAAGATGTGTTGTCAAAGGCTTTCATGGCTAGAATCACCGGTTACTGTGAGTTTTCCAGGCTGTCTGGCCATGCTCCAGAAACATTCTCTCCTGACATTTCACCCACATCTATGGCAGGCATCCTCAGAGGTTGTGAGGTCTGTTGGAAACCAGGCAAGTGGGGCTTATATATCTGTAGAATAATGTCCAGAGTGGGAGAAAGAACTCTTGTCTGCTTGAGGCAAGGTTGAATGTTGCAATTGGCCACCTTGATTAGCACTGAATGGCTTTGCAGCTTCAATATCTGGCTACTTCCTGCCCAGGGGAATCCTTTGTTGATTAAGTAACCTGGACATATTATTTGAGAACACAGAAATGCTGGAACACTCTAACAGCCACCATGGCAGACTACACAGAGAAGCCAATGAAATCCACAAGCATGTGGACAATTTCAACAGAAAGGAGGAAATCATGAAAATGAACAAAATCTGGCTCCCAGTATTAAAAAAAAACTCTAAAAGCAGGACAGTAAATAAAGAACAAAGCTCTGAAAACAGGGGAATTCCAGACAAGAAATCAATCAGGGTCAGTTTATTGTCGAAGGCTTTCATGGCCGGAATCACTAGGTTGCTGTGAGTCTTTTGGGCTGTGAATCTTTCAAGCTGTATGGATCAGAATATACCTGCCACAGATGTTGGCAAAACGTCAGGACAGAATGTTCTGTAACATGGCCATACTCCCCGAAAGACTCACAGCAACCCAATCAGGGTCAGCTAACACCTCCCAATAAAGGATTCCCCCAGGCAGGAAGCATCCAGACCTTGAAGCTGCAAGGCTATTCGGTGATAATCAAGGTGCCAATTGCAACATTAACACTTGCCTCTGGCAGACAAGAGTTCTTTCTCCCACCCTGGACATCATTCCATAGGGATATAAACCCCACTTGCCTGGTTTCCAACAGACCTCACAACCTCTGAGGATGCCTGCCATAGATGTGGGCCAAACGTCAGGAGAGAATGCTTCTGGAACATGGCCATACAGCCTGGAAAACTCACAGCAATCCAATTAAATATCCAACACATCAATATTAATATAGAATCAAATACACACATTGGTTACTTAAATCAATCAGTGCAATGTAAATTGGTGGATGAATGGTCAAGGTAGGGATGCCAACTTGGCCTTTCTGCCTTTGCTCCTCTGCTTTCAACGGCAAACCGAGGAGACCTTGACTAGCTGAAATATTCCCCTCCATTTCATTATGGCAGAAAATTCAATTATTTACATCCCAAGGGGGAAAAGAATAGCTTCATTTCTGAGCCTTGTTCGGGCCAGAAGCAGAGGAACACAGAGAGTGAAGACAGTTGGCAACCTACTTCCCAATAGGAATGAGTTCACAGTGTTTAGGGATGCGCCACCTCAAAACCGTTTAGCCGATCTAGATGGATGCGGATCTAGACGGACGTGATCAATCTTTCAATTTGTGGATTAATTAATCCAGAAGGAAGTAATCGTTGGATAATCACAGCCCGTAATGCAGATTAGGATCTACGCTTTCCGCGGGACGGCGACATAAATAAGCCGACCGCCTTCTTAACACATTCTTGCTGATGTAAAGATACATCAGCAAGAATGCATATCGATTTTGTAGGTTGGTTTTTACTTAAGTGAAAAATCTGCTTTTTTTAAAAAAAAATTGCTTTCGGAGTCATAGTCACAACATTCACGAGTGACACTTGCGAAGCTAAAATAATAAGTATTCTCCGCACCAGTTGAGAAAGAGGCTGCTAGATGGAAACAAAGATATTTTGGAGTGTTGCCTTGGAGAAATGTAATATTTAGGAAGCTTATACTCTGGGCATGAGCAGAGTGCTTTCTCCTTTGATGCTGCATAAACTTACTAGCAACTACTACTGGGTTGTCGAAGGCTCTCATGGCCGTGAATTTTCTGGGCTGTTTGACCATGTTCCAGAAGCATTTTCTCCTGTCGTTTCGCCTCTGAGGATGCCTGCCATAGATGTGGGCAAAACGTCAGGAGAGAATGCTTCTGGAACATAGTGATACAGGCTGGAAAAATCACAACTGACATTTTGCCTCTGAGGATGCTTGCCATAGATGTGGGTGAAACATCAGGAGAGAATGCTTCTGGAACATGGTGATACAGGCTGGAAAAATCTCAGCTGAAATTTTGCCTCTGAGGATGCTTGCCATAGATGTGGGCGAAACGTCAGGAGAGAATGCTTCTGGAACATGGTGATATAGGCTGGAAAACTCACAGCTGATGTTTCGCCTCTGAGGATGCTTGCCATAGATGTGGGCGAAACGTCAGGAGAGAATGCTCTGGAACATAGTGATACAGGCTGGAAAACTCACCACTGATGTTTCGCCTCTGAGGATGCTTACCATAGATGTGGGCAAAACGTCAGGAGAGAATGCTTCTGGAACATGGACATACAGCCTGGAAAACTCTCAGCAACCCAGACTACTACTGATATTAGGGATCTGATCTCCAAAGTGTAAAGCTCCAGCAGCCAAAATAAGTGTAACGTAGTGATTTGAACCCTGGACGATGACTCTCGAGACCTGGGTTCGAATTCTGATCAACTCACGGAGGGTCACATACTCTCAGCCTCATGCGCCCGCTATATTAAGGTCACCATAATCAGAAATGACTTGAAAGCAGACAGCAATGAAAGGGATACGCTTGACTTCAGTGAGGATGTTTGGCTTGAGGAAGCTCTCCGTAATTAAAAATACAATCAAATAATGGAAAGGACCTCTTTCCACCTGAGACCTATAGTAAGAGGAGATAATACTGCGCTGGAGGGACAGAGAGTTTGATCAAGGCAGTTTACTGTATTCAAAACACTCTTTTATATGGTGCAGTGAGTAAGAAGTTCACTGTATTCATTTATATGGTGCAGTGAGTAAGAATAATAAATACTTCACTCTAGTCTCCAATGCAAACAATTGTAGCTCAGTAATCACTTGGGGCTCATCTACACTGTGGAATGAATGCAGTTTGACACCACTTTAACTATGATGGCTCGAAGCTGTGTGATCCTATAGTGAGGCATTCAGCACTCTTTGGTGGAGGATGCTAAAGACCTTGTAAAACTATAACTCCCTGGATTCTATAGCATTGAATCACAGCAGTTAAAGTGTATCAGGTTGTATTTTTCTATGGTGTAGATTAGACATGGGCAAACTTCGGCTCTCCAGATGTTTTGGACTTCAACTCCCACAATTCCTGGCCTCAGGCCCTTTCCTTTTGCCCCTCAGCCGCTTAAGCGGCTGAGGGGCAAAAGGAAGGGGCCTGAGGCCAGGAATTGTGGGAGTTGAAGTCCAAAACACCCGGAGGGACTAAGTTTTCCCATGCCTGATCAAGACACTTGACTCCTATATATCTATATATATAAAAGGGTAATGAAATTTCTGCCTAGGACAAAACAATAAAACTACACATCCCAGAAACACTAAACTTGGCAGCACAACCCCTCATCCATGCCTCTACGTTCATACAACAAAAAGAAAATAAAAATAAAATCCTAATTAGAGGGAGAGGAATAATTGTTTTTATCCAATTGCTGCCAGTTAGAAGGCTATGCTTTGCCCACTTGGTCTCTTAGCAACCCACTCAGCCCAGGGGACAGGCAGAGTTAGGCCTCACTTAGGCCTCTTCCACACTGCCTATAAAATACAGATTATCTGATTTGAACTGGATTATATGGCAGTGTAAAAGGGGCCCCTGATGGCACAGTGTGTTAAAGCACTGAGCTGGTGAACTTGCGGACCAAAAGGTCCCAGGTTCAAATCCTGGGAGCAGAGTGAGCGCCCGCTGTTAGCCCCAGCTCCTGCCAACCTAGCAGTTCGAAAACATGCCAATGTGAGTAGATCAATAGGTACCGATCCGGCGGGAAAGTAACGGCGCTTCATGCAGTCATGCCAATGGCCACATGACCTTGGAGGTGTCTATGGACAACGCCGGCTCTTTGGCTTAGAAATGGAGATGAGCACCAACCCCCAGAGTCAGACACAACTGGACTTAATGTCAGGGGAAAACCTTTACCCTTTACCTTAACTACCACCAATTCCTCAATACTTTATTTCCCATACCACCATACTTAGCCACAGCAACACGTGGGCAGGTACAGCTAGTGTTTATATAAATATAATAAATATATCCCTTCCGACGCTATATATCTCCAGCAAACCTGACCCAGATGTGAAGATCTAAGTCCTTGCCTCGGGAGGCAGATCTGAGTCTGGCAGTCGGTTTCGGGACCAATTCTGTTTCTGCTCGGCACCCAAAAGGCCCGCTGTGCCCTTGAAAGGATAACCTCCGTTCAAGGACTCTATACTCACCCGTTTTGGGTCTGGCCTCGGGCGGCACAATATTTGGGGGTTGGCTCTGGACGTCACATCTTGGGTCATGCCTCGGCATTTAGAGAATGGGATTTGTGTAACCGTTTCTGAGTCAGACGAATGGTCCAGATTTCCGCTTGGCTGGTCAGGATTTTGGCTTAGAGACGGAGAGTTCATTTGAGATGTAAATTAATAGAATTGGAAGAGACCCTGAGGAGCGTCCGGTCCAACCCCGTTCTGCCAGGCAGGGAGTCACAATCAAAGCCCTCCCGACAGATAGACATCCAGCTTTTGCTTAAAAACCTCCAGAGAAGACTCTACTTGCAAGATAACCTTCTTAGGTAGTTTTTGAACTGCTTTTGGATCTCCATCCAATTCTAACCCCATCCTGCCAGGTGGAGAGTCACAATGAAAGCCCTCCCGACAGATGGCCATCCATCTTTTACTTAAAAGCCTCCAGAGAAGGAAATTCCACTTGCAAGATAATCCTCTTAGGTAGTTTTTGGACTGCTTTTGGATCTCCATCCAATTCTAACCCCATTCTGCCAGGCAGGGAGTCACAATCAAAGCCCTCCCGACAGATGGGCATCCAGCTTTTGCTTAAAAGCCTCCAGAGAAGGAGATTCCACTTGCAAGATAACCCTCTTAAGTAGTTTTTGGACCGCTTTTGGATCTTCATCCAATTCTAACCCCATCCTGCCAGGCAGGGAATAACAATCTAAGCCTTCCCGACAGATGGCCATCCAGCTTCTGCTTAAAAGCCTCCAGAGAAGGAGATTCCACCTGCAAGATAATCCTCTTGGGTAGTTTTTGGACAGCTTTTGGATCTCCATCCAATTCTAACCCCATTCTGCCAGGTGGAGAGTCACAATCAAAGCCCTCCTGACAGATAGCCATCCAGATTCTGCTTAAAAGCCTCCAGAGAAGAAGATTCCACCTGCAAGATAATCCTCTTGGGTAGTTTTTGGACGGCTTTTGGATCTCCATCCAATTCTAACCGCAATTTGCCAGGCAGAGAAACGCAATCAAATCCCTCCCGACAGATGGCCATCCAGCCTCTGCTTAAAAGCTTCCAGAGGAGCAGACTCCACTTGCAAGCTAATCCTTTTAGGTGTCTTTCGGATCTCGTATTAAAATGCAGCTTTGGGGAACGTGGAATGGAACGTCTCTCTTGCCGAGCCACCTTTCTGTTGGGCCAAACCTGAAATATTAAAAGAGCGGGACAGGTTTGTTTTCCCAGTTCCTTGCACGCTCTTTGGGTGTGTGTGTATTTTTGCCAGAGTTAATTCAAACCTGTCTCGATGACCCGCCGAACGGTAATTAATTCGGGGTTGATTAGTCTGGGAACAAATGAATAAGTGGCGCCCGTCGTGCTCCTTTTCTAACAGGAGACAATGCTTCTGAGTCCCCTCGAGTGCTGTGTCTGAGCATGAATAAATGCTGCTAATATGGGATCTGAACAGGAGGAGAGCAAAGGCAGAGATGTGTAAAAACACCGCCCGTGTAGGTGTCGTCTGTCTTGAAGGGAAATAGAACAGTCGAAAATGAAATTCTGCTTATCTGTGCCTTCCAGTCGCCGCTCAACTTATGGTGACCCCATGCATTTTGTAGGGTTTGGTGTGAGTTTTCTCGGGCTATATGGCCATGTTCCAGAAGCATTCTCTCCTGAGCTTTCGCCCACATCTATGACAGGCATCCTCAGAGGTTGTGAGGTCTGTTGGAAACGAGGCAAGATTTATATATCTGTGGAATAATGTCCAGGGTGGGAGGAAGAACTCTTGTCTGTTGGAGGCAAACGTGAATGTTTTCATTGATCACTTTGATTAAAATTGAAAGGCTTTATAGCTTCAAAGCTTGGCTGCTTCCTGCCGAGGAGAATCCTGTGTTGGGGGGTGTTGGCTGGCCCTGATTGTTTCATGTCTGGATTTCCCCTGTTTTCTGACTGTTATTCTTTATTTACTGTCCTGATTTTTTTTTACTACTGCCAGCCAGATTTAATACTGGTAGTCACAACATTCACACATTCAACAAAGGATCCCCCCAGGCTGGAAGCAGCCAGGCCGTGAAGCTGCAAGGCCATTCAATGCTAATCAACGTGTCCAACTGCAACATTCACACTTGTCTCAGGCAGACAAGAGTTCTTTCTCCCACCCTGGACAGATATATAAACCCCACTTGCCTAGTTTCCAACAGACCTCACAACCTCTGAGGATGCCTGCCAAGATGTGGGCGAAACGTCAGGAGAGAATGCTTCTGGAACATGGCCAGACAGCCTGGAAACCAGACAGCAACCCAGTAATTCCGGCCATGAAAGCCTTTGACAACACATTTGTAGGGTTTTCTTATGCAAGAAATCCTCAGAGGCTTTTTTGCCACATCCTTCTTCTGGAACGGTGTTTGTAGTACTTGGTATTCCTTGGCAGTCCTTTTGGGATTTCTGTTTGGACTACAACTCCCAGAATTCCCAAACTAGCTTTCATTCTGGGAAATATAGTCCCATTTCCCATGCTCTGGAAGTTACAGCTTGCCAGCCAGCTTGGATTTTGGGAGTTATAGTCCAAACAAACCACATGTTAAGGGGCTATCTAAGGACAGCTTGGGCATGTCTATATGTCTTCACATCACTTTGCTGATTTATGGTGACACCATTAATTTCAATGAGTTTCCTTGGGCAAGGAATACTCACTCAGGGGTGGTTTGGATAGTTCTTCCTCTGAAAGAGATCCGTAGGCGGACTCCCATCCAAACACTAACCCAAGCTGGGATGTGTGGGCGGTCTCCCATCCAAGCACTAACCGGGGGCGACCCTGCTTAGCTTCCGAGATCAGATGAAGTTTAAGCACTGTCTATAGGGGGAAAGGGTGCTTTATATGGGATTTTGCCAATATGAATTGTGGGCGGTCTCCCATCCAAACACTAACCGGGGGCGACCCTGCTTAGCTTCCGAGATCAGGCAAAGTTTAAGCACTGTCTATAGGGGGGGAAAGGTGCTTTAGGCTTTATATAGGATTTTGCCAATATGAATTGTGGGCGGTCTCCCATCCAAACACTAACTGGGTGCGACCCTGCTTAGCTTCCGAGATCAGGCAAAGTTTAAGCACTGTCTATAGGGGGAAATGGGTGCTTTAGGCTTTATATGGGATTTTGCCAATATGATTTGGGGGCGGTCACCCATCCAAACACTAACCGGGTGCGACCCTGCTTAGCTTCCGAGATCAGGCAAAGTTTAAGCACTGTCTATAGGGGGGGAAAGGGTGCTTTGGCTTTATATGGGATTTTGCCAATATGATTTGGGGGCGGTCACCCGTCCAAACACTAACCAGGGGTGACCCCGCTTAGCTTCCGAGATCAGGCGAAGTTTAAGCACTGTCTGTAGGGAGAAAGGGTGCTTTAGGCTCTATATGGGATTTTGCCAGTATGATTTGTGGGTGGTCTCCCATCCAAACACTAACCGAGGGCGACCCTGCTTAGCATCCGAGATCAGGCAAAGTTTAAGCACTGTCTATAGGGGGGAAAGGGTGGTTTAGGCTTTATATGGGATTTTGCCAATACAGTTCAGGGATCTGAGATATTTGAGGCTAGAAGCCAGCAATTCCTGGGACCTTTGGAGCATGCTGTAAGACAACTTGCCAAGTGACTACGATATATTATTATAGTAACACCCAGGCTGGTATTCTATTCTTTGGAAAGGAAGCGTTCCTTCTGAAATCTCTATAGTAGGCATGGTCCAACTTCGTCCCTCCGGGTGTTTTGGACTTCAACTCCCACAATTCCTGGCCTCAGGCCCCTTCCTTTTGCCCCTCAGCCGCTTAAGCGGCTGAGGGGCAAAAGGAAAGGGCCTGAGGCCAGGAATTGTGGGAGTTGAAGTCCAAAACACCCGGAGGGCCGAAGTTGGACCATGCCTGCTGTAAAGCCTGAAATATTGTCACTTCTTTGGACTGATTCTTTCTTCCTTATTTGCTTTTTAAAAGCATTAAGTGGGTTTCTCCCCCCCTTCTGTTCTCCTCTGTCCTAGCCTCAGATCTCTCCAATCTTAAATGTACCTTCTCGCAATTCAAATGTATTTCTGCTTATCTTTATTCCCAGAAGATACGGCAAGCTATTACTCTTCTCCTTCTTCTTCTTCTTCGTCTTTCCCGATATCCTTTTAAATCTATGGGAACTGTCAGTCCTTCACCTAGTCTTGGGAACGGGGAGGGATGTTGGACTACAACGCCATTGTCCCCACGAACAATGGCAGGGTGAGCTCCCGCTGTTAGCCCCAGCTTCTGCCAACCTAGCAGTTCGAAAACATGCAACCTAGCAGTTCGAAAACATGCAAATGCAAATGTGGGTAGATCAATAGGTACCGCTTCACCGGGAAGGTAACGGAGCTCCATGCAGTCATGCCGGCCACATGACCTTGGAGGTGTCTACGGACAACGCTGGCTCTTCGGCTTTAGAAATGGAGATGAGCACCAACCCCCAGAGTTGGACACGACTAGACTTGATGTCATGAGAAAACCTTTATCTTTACTATGGGCACCAATAAATACTTCCCAAGGTCATGGAGGATTTTTTTTTGGAGCAATTCCAGCTGCATACAGCTGTAAAAACAGAAGTTAAGAAAGCAAAGATCTAAAAAGAAAGATGTTGAGGGTTCCCTGCAAGGCAAAGCTATTTTTAATCCAAGGGGGACATCAAGGCAAGGCGAAACGATTTCCTTGGAAGTCACATTTCCCATCTGGAATGTTTTCCCTTTGGAAGCCAATTTGGGGATGCCCTTTGCACATGCTCAGAGGAACTGGGCTCTTTTTTGCACAAGGGGAGCGATGGGTTCAAATAGGTGAGACAGAAAGACCAAAAAGTGGATTTCACTCAGTTATTAGGAATCGCATCCCAGAATCAAAATACAATAGACTCTCATTTAACCAGAACTCTCAAGCAACCCGTAAATACATTAAATTTAATTTCGGTCTTGCAAGTCTTTCTGGCTTTTCAAACCCACGTCCCATCATTTCTTCCTCTAGCTCTGGGAGATGAAGTCAAAATTAAGTTTGGGGAAAACACTGATAGACTTTCTTCTCTGTCTGCTTTGTAAAGGTAAAGGTTTCCCCTGACGTTAAGTCCAGTCGTGTCCGACTCTAGGGGTTGTTGCTCATCTCCATTTCTAAGCCGAAGAGCCGGCGTTGTCCGTAGACACCTCCAAGGTCATGTGGCCGGCATGACTGCATGGAATGCCTGCTTTGAGTCCCCCAGAAATAACAGTCTAAGTCCCATCATCCGCAGCATTGACTCCCCCGGGGATGATAAGACTTGTAGTCCAAGTAAATAATTTCCCAAGGGCCCTGCTCTTTGCATTGGCCTCTTGCAGCAATGCAAATGGATTCCATTAATTACTGACCCTTCCCATGAGGGTGATGAAACTTGTAGTTCAAGTAAATAATTTTTCAAGAGTTTTTGCTCTGTGCATTGGCTTCTTACAGCCCAGTAAACAGGTCCCGTTAGTGACACCATAGTTGTGGGTAATAGGACTTGTAGTCCAAGTAAGTCATTTCTCAGAGGCTTTGCTGCTCTATGCATTGGCCTCTTGCAGCAATGCAAATAGGTTCCATTAATTACTGACCCTTCAATGGGAATGATGGGACTTATAGTCCAAGTAAGTCATTTCTCAGAGGCTTTGTTGCTCTATGCATCAGCCTCTTGCAGCAAATGCAAATAGGTTCCATTAATTAAGGACCCATCAATGGGAATGATGGGACTTGTAGTCCAAGTAAGTCATTTCTCAGAGTCTTTGTTGCTCTATGCATCGGCCTCTTGCAGCAATGCAAATAGGTTCCATTAATTACAGACCCTTCAATGGGAATGATGGGACTTGTAGTCCAAGTAAGTCATTTCTCAGAGGCTTTGCTGCTCTATTCATCAGCCTCTTGCAGCAATGCAAATAGGTTCCATTAATTACGGACCCTTCAATGGGAATGATGGGACTTGTAGTCCAAGTAAGTCATTTCTAAGAGGCTTTGCCGCTCTATGCATCGGCCTCTTGCAGCAAATGCAAATAGGTTCCATTAATTATGGACCCTTCAATGGGAATGATGGGACTTGTAGTCCAAGTAAGTCATTTCTCAGAGTCTTTGTTGCTCTATGCATCGGCCTCTTGCAGCAATGCAAATAGGTTCCATTAATTACAGACCCTTCAATGGGAATGATGGGACTTGTAGTCCAAGTAAGTCATTTCTCAGAGGCTTTGCTGCTCTATTCATCAGCCTCTTGCAACAATGCAAATAGGTTCCATTAATTACGGACCCTTCAATGGGAATGATGGGACTTGTAGTCCAAGTAAGTCATTTCTAAGAGGCTTTGCTGCTCTATGCATCGGCCTCTTGCAGCAAATGCAAATAGGTTCCATTAATTATGGACCCTTCAATGGGAATGATGGGACTTGTAGTCCAAGTAAGTCATTTCTCAGAGGCTTTGCTGCTCTATGCATCGGCCTCCTGCAGCAAATGCAAATAGGTTCCATTAATTATGGACCCTTCAATGGGAATGATGGGACTTGTAGTCCAAGTAAGTCATTTCTAAGAGGCTTTGCTGCTCTATGCATCGGCCTCCTGCAGCAAATGCAAATAGGTTCCATTAATTATGGACCCTTCAATGGGAATGATGGGACTTGTAGTCCAAGTAATTTCTCAAAGGCTGAGGGGGGAAAGGAAGGGGCCTGGGGCTGTTAGGGATTGTGGGAGCTGAAGTCCAAAACACCTGGAGGACCCAGGTTTGTCCATGCCTGGTGTATGGTACACATGGTGTATAATATTAGGCCTATTTTTCATAGTAATGCTCAAGTAACCAGAACTTCCCTTTCTCTGGTGTCTACTATCTGCATTTACCCGAGTGCCAGTTAACTGAGAGTCCGCCGTATATAGAAAGCTCTATATTCCTGTCCTACGGTAATCTCAGATTAAATCCAGGGCTGGAAGGAGGGAGGGGGGTGCACCTGCTGCAGCCAGTGGTTCTTAACCTCCTTTTCTTCCCTCTCTCCATCCCTCCGCCTTTTTTGCTCATTTCCTCCCTGTTTATCTTCATTTCCGATCAATAAGGAGAAGCCAAGTGACTGAAGCAGTTGTCGCTCGGAATGAATTAGGGCGATTACGCCTCATTCCCCTGTTTGGGTCGGTCCCCGAGACATGAAAGGGGGGATTTGGGGTATCCGCTCTTCCCGGCCCTTTCCATAGAGGGTGCCATTGAGCAAAAGGGGGCAAATGGGGAAGGCAAATAGGGGGGGGGGCAAAGGTTTCATTGACTGCCTTTTCTGGATCCGGCTCCAAAGGTGCCGGCGGGTCAGGCCGCGGTTGGGCCTGGCTGCCCTGCAGGTTAATTGGGTTGAACGGCGGCCTCAGAGGGAAATCGTTAACAAGGAAAAAAAACGGGAGAGAAAAACGGAGAGAGAGTAGCGATGAATATATAGACCCTGGCAGAACCACATAAATACAAAGAGGGCAAGGGAGAGCAAGGCGGAAGATAATGCTTGCAATAATGTTGGAAGAAGAAGAGAGCATTTGGACCGGCGCCAGGCTTTTCATGAGGATGGGGAACTAGAGGTGCATCTACATTGCAGCACGAATGCAATTTGACACCACTTGAATGGCCACGGCGCAATGCTATCTGTACTTGATGCCTTGCACATAATGACATCCCAAGCTGTAGAATGGATTCTATTTGACACCACGAAAACTGCCATGGATGGCTCAAGGCTATGGAATCCTATGAGCTATAGTTTTACACCAGGCCCCCCTATGGCGCAGTGTGTTAATAATAATAATAATAATAATAATAATAATAATAATAATAATAGTCCCGGTGGTGATCAGCACATTGGGTGCTGTGCCAAAAGATCTCAGCCGGCATTTGGAAACAATAGACATTGACAAAATTACGATCTGCCAACTGCAAAAGGCCACCCGACTGGGATCTGCACGCATCATCCGAAAATACATCACACAGTCCTAAACGCTTGGGAAGTGTTCGACTTGTGATTTTGTGATACGAAATCCAGCATATCTATCTTGTTTGCTGTGTCAGACTATGTCGTTGTGTCAATAATAATAATAATAATAATAATAATAATAATAATAATAATACTTTATTTATATACTGCCCTATCTCCTCAGGGGACTCAGAGCAGTTTCCAACATGATAAAAACAATACACTACACTACACTACACTACAATACAATACAATACAATACACATAATAAAAACAGAACCATACAACAATTTAAAAATAATACAAGTAATAAAATAAAATAAATAAATACACAACATTTATTTATTTATTTATTTATTTATTTATTTATTTATTATTCAAACTTATATGCTGCCACTCCCCTAGGGCTCGGCGCGGGTTACAAGAACAGGCTAAAATCTAACAATTTAAAAACATCTTAAAACATCTTAAAAACATTTTTAAAACATCAATAACAGAATAACATACAATCCAACAATGAAAAATAAAACTAGTAACAAAAGCCCTGAGCTGCTGAACTTGCGGATTGAAAGGTTGCAGGTTCGAATCCAGGGAGTTGAGTGAGTACCCGCAGTTAGCCCTAGCTTCTGCCAACCTAGCAGTTTGAAAACATGCAAATGTGAGTAGATCAATAGGTACTGCTCCGGTGGGAAGGTAACAGCGCTCCATGCAGTCATGCCGGCCACATGCCCTTGGAGGTGTCTACAGACAACGCCGGCTCTTCGGCTTAGAAATGGAGATGAGCACCAACCCCCAGTGTCGGACACAACTGGACTTAATTAATATCAGGGGAAACCTTTAACTTTATAGTTTTACAAGGCCTTCAGAGCAGCATTTTTCAACCTGGGGGTCGGGACCCCTGGGGGAGTCATGAGGGGAGTGTCAGAGGGGTCACCAAAGACCCTCAAAAATACATATTTCTGATGGTTTTAGAAATGCTGAAGATCTCTCTGCCTGTCCTTCTCTTACTTTTTGGAAAGAGATGGCAAATCCTCTCATAGTCATTTGAGTTCACAGTACTCTCCAGATGGAGGTGAACTACATCTCCCCTAAATCTCTGTCAATTCCTCCCAATTCCCTCTAATATTTTCTTTTGGTCAAGTGGGAAGTTTTGCCCAATTCTGTCGTTGGTGGGGTTCAAGAGACTCTCTGATGGTAGGTGAACTATAAATCCCAGCAACTACAACTCCCAAATGTCAAGGTCTATTTTACCCAATGTTCCAGTGTTCAAATTTGGGCATATTGAGTATTTGTGCCAAGTTTGGTCCAGATCCATCATTATTTGAGTCCACAGTGCTCTCTGGATGTAGGTGAACTACAACTCCAAAACTCAAGATCAATGCCCAGTTGCCCACCAAACCCTTCCAGTGTTTTCTGTTGGTCATTGGAGTTCTGTGTCCCAAGTTTGGTTCAATTCCATTGCTGGTGGAGTTCAAAATGCTTTTTGATTGTAGGTGAACTATAAATCCCAGCAAATACAACTCCCAAAGAGAGTTGTAGAAAAGAAAAGAACCAAGTGTAGTGTTTTCTTTTTGCCTTTGACCAGAATGTTGAAAAAGTCCTTTACTTGATATAGCTTCCCACAATGCCCTATTCAGCCTGCATTATTTTCTATTTGATGGTGATGTTCCTGATGTTGCTCCTCTGCCGTTCTACTTGCTCACCTGCTTTTAATATGTCCCAGTTTCTCTCTCTGCCTCCCACTTTCCCCCTTCCATTGCTCCAAACTAAGCTCAAAGCACAAAATTGCACTCGAGCAACTCAATTGCCTTTCCCAATAAGACTTTCCCACTGCAATCTATCCTATTTCGTGTAGCCTTCCTTGTAATTAATATACATTTACATATCTATTCCGTCATGGCTACTTTCCAGTACTGCCTGCCCACTCATGTCCTGGCTTTTGTGTGTGAAATTTTGAGGCATATGTTCCCTGGTGGATTCTGGAAAATTGCTTTTTGGAAATGCTGTCTGGGATTGAAAGGGGGGATGTTGCAGTCCAAAAAAAAAGTAACTTTCCCAAGCTTTTTCCCCCGAGTGAGTGACCTGCCTTCAGGTAACAGATTCCGGATCAGAGTGAGTGTTTTCCCCGATAGATTTCAGAGCCCTGGCATTAGATTTTTCTTGAAACAAAGCGCTCAGAGGCGGAATATTTTGTAGTTACAAGTGAAGGATAAGAGGGCACTCCAAGCAGAAAGCTATTTAAGCGAGTGGAGCGGTCAAGGGTCCTAGAAGACAGAGGATGATGGGACTCGGGGGGGGGGGGGGTTCCTCCAGATCTATATCAACAGGAGTTCTGGCTTGAGCACAGAAATGTATGCGGTTGTCTTTTACTGACATATACAATAGACTCTCAGTTAACCAGAATGCAAGCAACTGGCAAAAAAGAATGCTTTAAATAAAAATTGAAATAAAATCACAAAGATTTTTTTTGTGTTGTCGAAGGCTTTCATGGGCGGAATCACTGAGTTGCTGTGAGTTTTCTGGGCTGTATGGTCATATTCCAAAAGTATTCTCTCCTGACGTTTCACCTACATCTGTGGCAGGCATCCTCAAAGGTTGAGAGGTCTGTTGGAAACTAGGCAAGTGGGGTTTAGATATCTGTGGAATGATGTCCAGGGTGAGAGAAAGAACTCTTGTCTGTTTGAAGGTCTAGCAGTTTACTGTCTGAGGGAATCCTTTGTTGGGAAGTGTTTGTTGGGAAGTGGCCCTGATTCATGTCTGGAATTCTCCTGTTTTCTGAGTGTTGTTCTTTATTTACTATCCTGATTTCAGAGTTTTTTAAAATACTGGTAGCCAGATTTTGGTCATTTTCATGGTTTCCTCTTCTCTGTTGAAATTGTGCACATACTTGTGGATATCAGTGGCTTCTCTGTGTAGTCTGACGTGGTGGTTGTCAGAGTGGTCCAGCATTTCTGTGTTCTCAAATAATATGCTCCGTCCAGGTTGGTTCATCACGTGCTCTACTATGGCTGACTTCTCTGGTCGGATTAGTCTGCAGTGTCTTTCATGTTCCTGCTGTGTTGGGTGATTCCTATGTAGACTTGTCCACAGCTGCATGGGCTGCAACAAAGGATTCCCCCAGGCAGTAAGCTGCCAGACCTTGAACCTACAAGGCTATTCAATGCTAATCAAGGAGGCCAATTGAAACATTCACACCTGCCTCAGGCAGACAAGAGTTCTTACTCCCACCCTGAATATTCCACAGATATATAATTTGACTAATTTCCAACAGACCTCACAACCTCCGAGGATGTCTACCACAGATGTGGGCAAAACATCAGGAGAGAATGCTTCTGGAACATGGCCATACAGCCAGGAAAACTCACAGCAACCCAAAGCTATTTTTGCAATACATCTGTGGGAGTTGTCTATTTGTCTTTTTTTTAATAATTGTATTTCAGTATTAATATCAAGTCAATACAAAATTAATGGTATAGTATGGGGTGTATTATTATTATTATTATTTAAGGTATTTATTTATGTGCATATTTTATTGTTGCATTGTGTTAACTACTGTTTTAAATCACTGTTTTTACGATGTGATGTTGTTATGCTGGGTACGTCCCTGTTGTAAGCCGCCCCGAGTCCCTTCGGGGAGATGGTGGCGGGATACAAGAATAAAGTATTATTATTAGTAGTAGTAGTAGTAGTATTACGGTAGAGTCTCACTTATCCAAGCCTCGCTTATCCAAACTTCTGGATTATCCAAGCCATTTTTGTAGTCAATGTTTTCAATATATCGTGATATCTTGGTGCTAAATTCGTAAATACAGTAATTACAACATAACATTACTGCGTATTGAACTACTTTTTCTGTCAAATTTGTTGTATAACATGATGTTTTGGTGCTTAATTTGTAAAATCATAACCTAATTTGATGTTTAATAGGCTTTTCCTTAATCCCTCCTTATTATCCAAGATATTCGCTTATCCAAGCTTCTGCCGGCCCGTTTAGCTTGGATAAGTGAGACTCTACTGTATATTATGTTTATACCCTGCCTTTTCTTTCTGCAAACGAGACTCAAAACAGATGAATATGTCACACAAAACCTCTGCATCTATGTGAAATAGACAATAAATCATATTTGTTGTCAAAGATTTTCATGTCTGGAATCACTGGGTTGCTGTGAGTTTTCCAGGCTATCTGGCCATGTTCCAGAAGCATTCTCTCCTGATGTTTTGCCCACATCTATGGCAGGCATCTTCAGAGGTTGTGAGGTCCATCGGAAGCTAGAAAAGTGGGGCTTATATACCTGTGGAATAATGTCCAAGGTGGAAGAAAGAACGCTAGTCCGCTTGAGCATTTGCTTCGTGTCTTTCTTGGCCCGGTGTTCGTTCTGTTCTTAGTTTGGGTACCAAAGAACAATTGCAGAAACCAAAGCCCACATATCTTTGGAAAGGCAGCATCACCGCAAATGTGGTCTGTGTCTGTGCCTGTGTTTTTTTTGGGCCGTTCCTTTTTTTTGGCGACTGCGCCCATCTCTGCCCGCCTGTCCATTCCGTGCTCCATCCATCATCTTTTCTTCTCTTGTCTCCAGGGCCGGCTGAAGAGCCAGACCTGAGGGGAATGCAGAACAGAGAGGCAGAGACAGAGAGATGAGAAAGTGAGAGCGGCAAAGGGAGGGATGCAGGATGCAAGGAAGGAGGGAGCGAGGGAGGGAGGAACTGCTGAACGGGTAGATAAATAATCTGCACGGATGGACGGACGGATGGGCAGATGGCTTAGATGAATGGTTAAGCGCCGTCTGCGGACAGGTTGGTGATAGGCAGGTGGCAGGGAGGACGACGGGCATATTGAAGATTTCTCTGGACGGATGGATGGGTACCGAGTGGGTGTTTAAGGAGACGGATGGATGGTTTAAAAGGGATGATGCGTGCGGCCAGGAGGATGCGGAAAGGGAGCGGGGAGAGCAGCGGGCTTCATCATGAAGGAACATTGGGGGTCATCATCTGCGCTGTAGGAATGTAGAGATGCACCAAGAGGGCTCGCAGTTGCATAGCACTTGCATCCAAGGTGCAAACTGGGGAGAAGGTGGTGCTAAAGGTTTCCAGGTGGAAGGCGAGAGAGTGACACAAACCCTATTTGTACCTATGTGATGATCCGTGGTTTTCATTGCATGCCTGCAAGTCATTTCTGACTTATGGCAACCCTTGGTCAATATTCACTTGTGGATGAGAGGCCTACGAAGTCATCCTACCACCCATAGCCTTGCTCTGCTGTTGCAGATTCAGGGACACTAAGGCAAGTCTATGCAAAATTTGTTCGGCTTCTCTGAGGCTGAGAGAGTGTGACTTGCCCAAGGTCATCCCATAGGTTCGCAAGAGCTCTGCATCACCAGAATCATAGTCCAATGCTAAAACCAGAGCTTTCCAAACATGTCATGTCGGCGACGCACCTTTTTCCATGTGCAGCTTTTCGCGACACAGTCATTCAGATTTCCTAGCAAACCGGGTGTTAAACCAAACCACCGTTAGAAGAGATACAGACACAAGGCATCAATTCTTATAACGAAATATATGGAGACAAAACATATCTCAGGAAAACTTTTCATTTATATATTTTAAAATGTATGGTTTATTGGGTTGCTGAGAGTTTTCCGGGTTATCTGGCCATGCTCCAGAAACATTCTCTTCTGACGTCTTGCCCACATCTATGGCAGGCATCCTCAGAGGTTGTAAGCTCTGTTGCAAACTAGGCAAGTGGGATTTATATATCTGTGGAATAATGTCCAGAAAGAAAGAACTCTTGTCTGTTTGAGGCAAGTGTGAATGTTGCAATTGGCCGCCTTGAATTAGCATAGAATAGCCATGCAGCTTCAAAGCTTGGCTGGTTCCTGCCTGGTGGAATCCTTTGTTGAAAGGTGTTAGCTGGCCCTGATTGTTTCATGTCTGGAATTCCTCTGTTTTCTGAGTGTTGTTCTTTATTTACTGTCCTGATTTTAGAGTTTTAGATTTAAGATTTTAGAAGCCATTGAAATCCACAAGCATGTGGACAATTTCAACAGGAATTAGAAAACCATGAAAATGAAAAAAATGTGGCTACCAGTATTAAAAAAACCCTCTAAATTCAGGGCAGTAAATAAAGAACAACACTCAGAAAATGGGAAATCCAGACATGAATCAATCAGAGACAGCTAACACCTCTCAACAAAATATTCTCCCAGGCAGGAACCAGCCAGACTTTGAATCTGCAAAGCCATTAAATGCTAATCAAGTTGGCCAATTGCAACATTTACACTTGCCTCAAGCGGACTAGCGTTCTTTCTTCCACTTTGGACATTATTCCACAGGTATATAAACCCCACTTTCCTAGTTTCCAATGGACCTTGCAACCTCTGATGATGCCTGCCATAGATGTGGGCAAAACATCAGGAGAGAATGCTTCTGGGACATGGCCAGACAGCCTGGAAAACTCACAGCAACCCAGTGATTCCGGCCATGAAAATCTTTGACAACAGATATGATTTATTCTCTATTTCACATAGATGCAGAGGTTTTGTGCGACACACTTACACAATGTAGGCATCACACTAATACGTCGCGACACATAATTTGGAAAGCTCTGGCATGAACCATTCCACTACTCTTGTTCTTTCTTCTACACAACTTTTAAAGTACAGGAGATCTTTCCAGTTTTAACTCTGGTGACCCTTTCTATTTCTACCTTCCATAGATACAACTCGAAAGGGTTATCCATCAAAGAGAAATACGGCGATTCCAATCCTGGTCTCCAGAGTTGGAGCCAAACACTCAAACCCCGCTGGCTCTCGAATGACAATGTAGTTCTTTTAAAAATGCCCATGCCGAGCAAGTCATCGCAAGGGTGTTGTATCAAGCATATTGATAGCACAGGTCCTCAAATGACACCAAGCCATCAAATTCCAGGCAGCTCTCTCTGCAACAATCCAAAAAATGTTCCGCCCCATTAATGCCTCTTTTTCCATCTCCTGAGCTGGAACAAACACCACTGGATTGACACCTTAAAAAATGAGGAGTCACTCCAGTTTAGCTCATCTTGAGCAAGATGAAGAGGCTCTGATCCTGAACTTAACCACCCTTGTAATTGCAACTACTGTAAGGAAGGAGACTAACTTAAGACCAACTCCCCATAGGGTTGCTGTAAGTTTTCTGGGTTGTCTGGCCATGTTCCAGAAGCATTCTCTCCTGACATTTCACCCACATCTATGTCACACATCCTTAGAGGTTGTGAAGTCTGTTGGAAACTAGTCAAGTGGGGGTTATTTATCTATAGAATTTCAAGGGTGGGAGAAAGAACTCTTGTCTGATTGAGGCAAGTGTGACTGTTGCCAATGGCCATCTTGATTAGCACTGAATAGCCTTGCAGTTTCAAAGCTTTCCTGCTTCCTGCCTGGGGGAATCCTTTGTTGGGAGGTTTTAGCTGGTCCTGGTTGTTCCATGTCTGGAATTTCCCTGATTCCACAGATATATAAACCCCACTGCCATAGATATGGGTGAAACGTCAGGAGAGAATGCCTCTGGGACACGGAAAACTCACAGCAACCCAGTAATTCCGGCCATGAAAGCCTTCAACAACGCAACTTGCCATAGATATATCTTATAGTGACTGAGGGAGGAAAGGAAGGGGCCTGGGGCTGTTAGGAATTTTGGGAGTTGAAGTCCAAAACACCTGGAGGGCCCAAGTTTGCCCATGTCTGATCTACACTGTAGAATTAATGCAGTTTGATACCACATGAAGTACCATGGCTCAATGGTATGCGATGTCTGGGGTTATAGACATAGACACTGTAATTTTGGGACAGAAAACAAAAGACCTCATAAACAATGCCTGTGGATCCATAGCCATGACTGTCAAACTGGTGTCAAACTGCAGTGCAGAAATCGTGTAACCTCCAATAGGACCAATTTACCCAGATGTTGGGTACCTCCAGTAGTTTAAATCTTTCCCATCGAAACCATCTGTGTTGTTTTTTCCAAGATAAGCTGAACTTTGCTTGTGCAATGATGTAAGAACCCAACAAATTGAGCCTTGGTGCATATACACAGACAGACAGATTTCCCTGTGATGTTAAGGGAGATGGCACTGGAACCCCATTCTCGTCAGATTGCATTTGGTGCTGTCTCCATCAGCCGCAGGGTATGAGCTCAAAGAGAGCATTTGGACTCACTCCTGGCCTCGGCAGCCCAGACCGAGGCCCCAAAGGGCATGCAGGTGCGAACCAACGCCGTCTGATGGCTGCTCCTGTTGTATCTCTGCCTGCTGCTTCTGGAACTCGGCTCCTGCCAGATGAGAGGCAGATTGCGGGAAGTCAGACAATCGGAGGTGGCTTTTGATACACGCAGATGATTCCGTATGATCCGAGTTTGGGAATAACACTATGTAACAAAATATGAAAAATACTCTGTTCCTGGTTTGAAAGCGTTATTTCCTGTTTAATTATGCAGTACTTACTTTGAAAGTAGTTGTTATACTCCAGAAACTTCATTTTTCTGGCAGGCAGAATTGATGTGTTGTCAAAGGCTTTTATTTGGAACCACTGGGTCGCTGTGAGTTTTCCAGGCAGTATAGCCATGTTCCAGAAGCACTCTCTCCTGACATTTCGCCCACATCTATGGCAGGCAGCCTCAAAGGTTGTAAGCTCTGTTGGAATCTAGGAAAGTGGGGTTTATGTATCTGTGGAATAATGTCCAGAAAGAAAGAACTCTTGTCTGTTTGAGGCAAGTATGAATGTTGCAATTGGCCGCCTTGATTAGCATAGAATAGCCTTGCAGGGTTGTTGTACGTTTTTCGGGCTGTTCTGGAACATGGCCATACAGCCCGGAAAACATACAACAACCCTGTGATCCCGGCCATGAAAGCCTTCAACAACACAATAGCCTTGCAGCTTCAAAACTTGGCTAGTTCCTGCCTGGGGGAATCTTTTGTTGAGAGGTGATTAACTGGCCCTGATTTTATTTACAGCATTTATATTCCGCCCTTCTCACCCCGAAGGGGACTCAGGGAGGATCACATTACACATATAGGCAAACATTCAATGCCTTTTAACATAGAACAAAGACAAACAAACATAGGCTCCGAGCCAGGCCTCGAACTCATGACCTCCTGGTCAGAGTGATTCATTGCAGTGATTGATTGCAGCTGCTCTCCAGCCTGTGCCACAGCCCGAGCCCAACAAAGGATTCCCTCTGGCAGGAAGCAGCCAAGCTTTGAGTTGGGTAACAAGGAGTATTTGTTATATTTTAAGTCATTGTTTTCGCATACGTTTGGCATAACTTAGTGACTTCTGATTTTGCTGCTGACGATGCATCGTCCCCTTTGGCCCAGGATCGGGATCCCGAGCCGTGAAGCCGCACATGCTTTAGAAAGCAACACAAAGGCTGGATATTAAAATGGAATTAAACTCAACACAATTATTAAAGTAATTAAGTTGGAATACAGTCAAACATATAAAGAGCTGTTAAAAAACCATCCAGTTAAAAACAATGCGGCACCCCCTGGCTCGCTCTTTAAAACACCATTCGTGCTTAATAATACATCACTCATGATTAATGTAGCAAATCAATAGTGTAATTTCCACTACAATGAATAACATTTACAAATCTGTTTCGGAAGCACCGGCAGAGGATTGCCTTTTCAACAGGAACATTTCCTGCTAGATTCAGCCATTGACTGCATACAGACAGAAGCATATCCTTGCCATTTGGGAGGGACAATCTTAATTATTCCTTTGCCATCTCTACTTCCGAAATGTCCCCTTCTCTCCCTCCTACTTTACCCTTTTGTTCTTAGCTGGTTTTCAGTTGCTGCCAACTGAGGGCCCTTCGACACTGCCATACAACTCAGAATATCAAGGCAGATAATCCACAATATCTGCTTTGAGCTGGGTTATCTGAGTCCACACTGCCATATAATCCAGTTCGATGTGGATTTTATACAACTGTGTGGAAGGCGCATGGGTTCAATGCAAAAATAAATAAATACCAAAACAATTTGTACTCAGTTAGCCCACAGTGCATCTACACAGTAGAAATAATGCAGTTTGAGTCCACTTTAATTGTCATGGTTCAATGCGATGGCATCTTGGGAGCTGTAATGTGGTGAAGAACCAACACTCTAGGGCAGAGACAGGCAAAAGACCTTGTAAAACTACAACTCCCAGGATTGTACAGCATTGAGCCATGGCACTTGAAGTGGTGTCAAACAGTATTCATTCTACAGTGTAGATCAGGCATGGGCAAACTTTGGCCCTCCAGGTGTTTTGGACTTCAACTCCCACAATTCCTAACAGCCAGTAGTTTGCCCATGCCTAGTGTAGATGCACCATGTGGAAAAGAAAGAAGAAATATAAATATTCTTCTACTCAGACGTTGCCCAGATGTTTTGTTTTTTGTTTTTACCATCCTTGTGGGAGGCTTCTGTAATGTCCCTGTATGGGGAGCTGGAGCTGACAGGGGGAGCTCATCCACACTCTCCCCACATTCGAATTAGCAACCTTCAGGTCAGCAACTCAGCCTTCAAGTCAGCAGTCCTGCCGGCACTAGGGTTTAACCCATTGCGCCACCCGGGGCTCCTAGTTAAAGTGGTATCAAACTGCATTAATTTTGCAGTGTTGATGTACCCTCAGGGAAAGGAGAGGAGAAGAGAAAAGAAAAGGGTACAATCTTGGAGTTGTTGTGTGTTTTCCGGGCTGTATGGCCATGTTCCAGAAGCATTCTCTCCGGACGTTTTGCCCATATTTATGGCAGGCATCCTCAGAGGTTGTGAGGTACCTGCCATAGATGTGGGCAAAATGTCAGGAAAGAATGCTTCCGGAACATGGCCATACAGCCTGGAAAACACACAACAACCATGTGATTCCAGCCATGAAAGTCTTTGACAACAGATCCCAAAAAGTATATAACCTTGATCAGGAAAAAGCAAAGCACTGCAGCTTCTCCTAGATTACGTCTTCTTCCTCGTTAATATCTTTGGCCGTGTTGACCAAACTCAGATGTTGCTTGGCCACATGTGTCCCAGGGCCCTTCCACTTAGCCATATAACCCACAATATCGAGGCAGAAAATCCACAATATCTGCTTTGAACTGGGTTATCTGAGTCCACGCTAGCATATATTCCAGTTCAAAGCAAATAATGTGGGATTTTATCCAGCTGTGTGGAAGAGGCCCCAGTTTCCATGTGCCGAATGCTGGAAGACATGCAAAGGGGACTTGGAGGAACAGGTAATTGATGAGGTAGATAAAGTCAATGGGCTTGCCACTAATCTCCGGTCTCTCTTCTCCTTTCCAGACCCATCCCGATGGGGTAGCCGATCCCTATGGGCGACACGGATGAGTGGCAGCCCCCGCAGCAGCGGCAGCAGGAGGAGGAGGAGGAGGACTGACCGTTGGGGCTGAGCCATGGCCAGTTTTCTGCAACTATTACTGGCCTGGTTGGGAGGCTGCGGCTGCGTGGGGCGCCTGGTGCCTCTCGTCCAGGGAACCAAGGCCAGCACCTTCCGGGGAAACATGTCTCAGCGCTGGGAGAAGCCCCTCCTGCGGTCCCGACGCAGCTGGGTCTGGAACCAGTTCTTTGTCATCGAGGAATACGCTGGACCGGAACCCGTTCTCATTGGGAGGGTGAGCCAAAGAATCCTTGGATGGGTGCCCCATATGGTCACATAGGGGCCTCAAAGGAAAGCAGCCGGCTCTCCACATTCTCTGGGGATAAGAATGTTAAGAAATAATAATAATAATAATAATAATAATAATAATAATAATAATAATAAAACTTTATTTATACCCCGCCACCATCTCCCCAACGGGGACTCGGGGCGGCTAACATGGGGCCACGCCCAGAGCAATACAATATAATAACATATAAAAACAACATATCATAACACAATTAAAAGCAATACAATAGATGATAATAGACATTACATCAAGAAATAAAAAAAACAAAAAAACAGTAAAACAAGGGCAGGCCGCATGGACACAAGGATAAAACTTGGAGTGAGAGGGACAGGGGGGTACTCTACTGTGGACAAGGACACATGAAAGTAGGGCAGTCTAGAGGATAGATGCTGAGGGGGGAGTAACACAGAAATATATAACAGAAATTACTCACCGAAAGCACAGCGGAAGAGCCATATTTTCAAATCTTTCCTAAAAGCTAACAGAGTGGGAGCTTGCCTGATCTCAGTAGGTAGTGAATTCCATAGTCGGGGGGCCACAGCGGAAAAGGCCCTCTCCCTTGTACTCACCAGGCGGGCCTGGGATATAGACAGTGGTGATAAAAGGGCCTCCCCGGATGATCGCAGAGATCGGGCAGGTTTATGGTAGGAGATATGGTCACGGAGGTAGGTGGGTCCCAAACCGTTTAGGGCTTTATAGATGATGGTCTGCACCTTGAATTGGGACCGGAAGATGAATGGCAGCCAGTGGAGCTCCTTAAACAAGGGAGTGGATCTCTCCCTGTAACTTGCCCCCGTTATTAATCTGGCAGCCGAGCGTTGGACCAATTGTAATTTCTGGGCCGTCTTCAAGGGAAGACCCACGTAGAGCGCATTACAGTAGTGCAGTCTAGAGGTAACTAAAGCATGGACCACCGTGATCAAGTCAGACTTCACGAGGTATGGTCGCAGTTGGCGCACAAGTTTGAGTTGTGCAAAGGCCCTCCCGGCCACCGCCGACACCTGTGCTTCAAGCGTCAGCGCTGAGTCCAGGAGGACCCCCAAACTGCGGACCTGTGATTTTAGGGGGAGTGCAACCCCGTCCAACACAGGTTGCCACCCAATACCCCAATCCGACGAGCGACTGACCAGGAGGGCCTCTGTCTTGTCGGGATTGATTCTCAGCTTGTTCCTCCTCATCCAGTCCGCCACAGCGGCCAGGCACTGGTTCAGCATCCAAGGGGCTTCCTTGGAATCAGATGGAAACGAGTAGTGGATTTGCGTGTCATCTGCGTAGAGATGGCAACGCCCTCCAAAACTCCGGATGACCTCTCCCAGTGGTTTCATGTAGATGTTAAATAGCATGGCGGATAGGATAGACCCCTGCGGAACCCCACAGGTCAATGGCCAGGGGTCCGAGCAGGTGTCCCCCAGCTTCACCATCTGGGAGCGGCCCTCCAGGAAGGACTGGAGCCACTGCAAAACCGTGCCACCAAGCCCCATCCCAGAGAGCCGCCCCAGAAGGATACCATGGTCAATGGTATCGAAAGCCGCTGTGATATCCAGGAGAACCAGCAGGGTCACACTCCCCCTATCCAGTTCCCTGCGGAGGTCATCCACCAAGGCGACCAGAGCCGTCTCGGTACTGTGCCCAGGCCTGAAGCCAGACTGCGAGCAGTCCAGAAAATCGGTGTCATCGAGAAACCCCTGGAGCTGCGTGGCAACCACCCGCTCCAGGACCTTGCCCAGAAATGGGAGGTTGGAGATTGGTCTGTAATTGTCACAAACCGATGGGTCCAACAAAGTCTTTTTTAGTAGGGGTTTTACCACCGCTTGCTTAAAACAGGATGGAAATGACCCCTGACCCAAGGAGGCATTTATTATAGCCACAAACCACTCCAACAACCCATCTTTGGCCAGCTTAACCAGCCAAGAGGGACAAGGATCCAGAGCGCAAGTGGTCGCCCTCACAGACCCAAGAATCCCCTCCACGTCATCAGGAAGAACAAGCCGGAAAGAATCCCACAAGATCGAACAGACAGGTGCCTCGGTTACCTCCGCTGAGACCACAGTTAAGCTGGAGTCCAGCTCACGACGTATCTGAGCAACTTTGCCTGCGAAATGGTGCGCGAACTCGCTGCACCGAGTTGCCAAGCCATCGGGAAGCTCCTGGGTCTCGGGGGGGCGCAGGAGCTCCCCTACAACTCGGAACAACTCCGATGGCCTATTGGCCGCAGACGCTATGCGGGCAGTCGTGAAAGCTTTCCTGGCTGCTCGCAGAGCCACGGAGTAAGCCTTAATAGCGGCTTTAGCCCGTGCTTGGTCGGACACATCCTGAGATTTCCTCCAGATGCACTCTAGTCCCCTCCTCGCACGCTTCATCACGGCCAGCTCTTCAGTGAACCAAGGAGTCGACGTGACTCTACGCAGCGAGAGGGGACGTTCGGGAGCGATCGTGTCCAGTGCCCTTGTCAGCTCACTATTATAGCGATCAGCCAGGACATCGACAGGATCGCCAGTCTCCAGAACAGGAAGATCCCCAAGAGACCTCAGGAGTCCATCCGAAAGACTTTTGCCAGACCATAGAATCATGCTGGATGACTTACAAATAGGGGAATGCTTAGACTTGGATCTCATCTCCAAGATACCTCATTATGTACATACAGTAGACTCTCACTTATCCAAGCTAAACGGGCTGGCAGAAGCTTGGATAAGCAAATATCTTGGACAATAAGGAGGGATTAAGGAAAAGCCTATTAAACATCAAATTAGGTTATGATTTTACAAATTAAGAATTAAGATCATGTTTTACAACAAATTTGACAGAAAAAGCAGTTCAATACGCAGGAATGTTATGTTGTAATTACTGTATTTATGAATTTGGCACCAAAATATCACGATATATTGAAAAAATTGACTACAAAAATGGCTTGGATTATCCAGAAACTTGGATAAGCGAGGCTTGGATAAGTGAGACTCTACTATATATGCAAATACAAGCACAGGTTGAGTATCTCTTATCCCGAAATGCTTGGTATCAGCAGTTTTGGATTTTGTGTTTTGGACTATCTATACATAAGTAAGTAAGTAAGTAAGTAAGTAAAAGTTTATTTGTATACCGCCCTCTCTCCCAAAAGGGACTCAGGGCGGTTTCCAATATAAAATCAGCATAAAACATTGTACAATAAAACACTGAAACACTATAAAACTCTATAAGAATAAAAAGAAAGAAAGAAAGAAAAACATAACAATTCTGGACAAAGACTTTTTTCAGGATATTAATAAAGAAAAATTAATTATATTTTTGTCAACGGCAGCAAGGATGGTCTTTGCAAAGATGTGGAAGTTGGAGAAGATACCAGACAGAGAAGACTGGTTAAAAAAAGTATGGGAGATAAAAGATATGTACCAGCTAACATACTATTTGGAAAAAAAAAACACTGGCAAGGTTGTAAAGAAGACTGACTGGTCTGTATTTGAAGAGTATATGAATTTAAAGCACAATCCTTGAAGAATAGGTAAAAAGATTTTCTTTTAAGGTAAATGGGAGAGAAATAAAAGAAGCAGAATAAAAGAAACTTGAACAGGAAAAAGGGCTGAACGGAAGTTTTTTAAAAAGATTTTTTTTCTTCTTTTTTATTATTTTCATTTCTCTTTGGCTCTTCTCTTCTTTTTCTAAACTTTTCTATAAATATTGTTCCCACTCTTTCGATGTACAAGTAGTTTGAAAATCTCTAATACAAATTATTATAAAAAAACAAACATAACAATTGACTAAAACAATCACATAAACAGAAACAATATAATAATTCAAATAACATATGAATCGTGCATATATGTGCATCATGAGATACCTTGGAGATGGAACTTGAGTCTAAACATGGATTTCATTCATGATAGAGACATAGCATAAACATAATACACAATGTGTTGTCGAAGGTTTTCATGGCCAGGATCACAGGGTTGTTGTATGTTTTCCAGGCTGTGTGGCCATGTTCCAGAAGTATTCTCTCCTGACGTTTCGCCCACATCTATGGCAGGCATCCTCAGAGGTTGCCTGCCATAGATGTGGGCGAAACGTCAGGAGAGAATACTTCTGGAACATGGCCATACAGCCCGGAAAACATACAACAACCCTATAATACACAATATTTTTTAATAATCTTGGACATGAAACAAAGTTTGTGTACATCGAACCATCAGAAAGTAAAAGAATCACTACCTCAGCCTTTCGTGGAGACAAGTCTGGATTTTGGAGTACTTTGGCTTAGGAAATGGTTGGTAGTAAGAGATCTTGACCTGTATTCCAAAATCCAAAACATTTCGGGTCCCAAATATTTTGGATAAGGGATACTCTATAACAGATTGATGATGATAAATGGAAGCTCTTACGTGTGCCCACAATCCAGAGTTACCCTCAGAGCAATAACATGCCACTCAGGTTTGCAGGACAAAAATATAGGAACTTTACTGATTACAGGAGATCAAAAAAACAATAGTATTTACAATGGTCCCTCTGATCACTTATAGAAGTCCACAGTCATAAACAGTCCTTTCTCAGTCCACAAATCTGCTTCAGAAAAGAATACAGTCTTGGTTCTTCATCCTCTTTTCTTGGCAGCAAACAGGCCTCAAAATAGCAAGGCTTCTCTGAGTGCACTGCTCTCTTCACCAGCAGGACTCAGTCAGCACTGAAAGACTTGTCCAAACTGGTTCTGCAGCAGCAGAACAGAAACAGTGTCAAATCAATCCCCAGGTCTTTGCAGGCTCAGCCAATCGGCTTCATGCACTTCATTTTCCAGTTAACACAGACAACACAGTGCCTTTGCAAACCATGACACACTCAACCTACACATATATATTTGGCTACATTCTGTGCATGATTAATTGCCATCGGTTTAGTTTCTGCATAGGACACCCTTTATGAAAGACCTCCAGGCCATGCTATTAACAGGTCTTACAAATGTAGAATTGTAACATGTCTTACAAATGAAGATTTCTTGATTGACTCTGTTCATTTGCTCTGCAGTCTTCCTCTTTTCCTTCTGCCTTACCAACCCTACTCTGTATTCCCTTTCTATTCTGGTTCAGCTGCACACAGATGTGGACAGGGGCGAGGGCCGCATCAAGTATGTCCTGACTGGCGAAGGGGCCGGCACCGTCTTTGTCATCGATGAAAAGACGGGCAACATCCATGTCACCAAAACGCTGGACAGAGAGGAGAAAGCCCAGTACACGTTGCTGGCCCAGGCGGTGGATCGGGCTTCCAACCGGCCCTTGGAGCCGCCCTCCGAATTCATCATCAAAGTCCAAGATATCAATGACAACCCTCCGGTTTTCTTGCATGGTCCCTACCATGCCACTGTGCCTGAGATGAGCAACGTGGGTGAGTCTAGTGGTTTATGGCTGAAAAAAGACAGTCCTTTTCCGACCCACGAGATACTTCTCCTTGGGCGGATCTACACTGTGGAATTAATGCAGTCCAACACTATTTACCTGCCATGGCTCAATGCTATGGAATCCTGGGAGTTGTAGTTTCACAAGGTCTTTCACCTTCTCTGTCAAAGAACGCTGATGCCTCACCTGGCATCTCTTAAGATGAGTAGAAGAAACTTTGAGCTGAAACTAGGTTCTAAAATTGCTCTTCAAAATAGAGAAACATTCAGAGACTAGGGACAGAAGACTTTGGGGTTTTCCTTTATATATAAATGTAATGTGCATAATTAGGACCAAGTTAACAACAAAACCACTGGACCAAATCACACCAAATTTGGCCACAGTACTCATCACTTTCCAAAGAGTGACCTTACAGCTTCAAAGCCTGGCTGCTTCATACCTAGGGGATTCTATTGTTACCCAACTTAAATACCATTGAATAGCATTGCAGCTTCAAAGCCTGGCTGCTTCATACCTGGGAAATCCTCTCTAGGCCACCTTAAATGCCACAAAGGAAACCCCACTTAGGACTACGCCACAGCAATGCGTGGCCGGGCACAGCTAGTATCTTATAAAACTACAGCACCCAGGACTCCGTAGCACTGAGCTATAGCAGTTAAAGTGACATCAAATTGAATTCATTCTACAGCGTAGATACCCCTTTAAACATGGTGTGAATTAGAAGACACCCTCTGCCTCTGATTTGTTATATGAGCTCTTCCTCCTCATTTGTATAGCTTGGCATCCCTGCTAATGTGTTAAATAGCAATGATGATGGTGATTTGTTTCAGTCTGCTCCAATCTTTCAGGTACGTCCGTGATCCAGGTGACAGCCCAAGATGCAGATGACCCGCTCTATGGGAACAGCGCCAGGCTGGTCTACACAGTCCTTGAAGGATTGCCGTTCTTCTCCGTTGACCCCCAAACGGGTACATACTATGGGGGAGGTGACATGGGTGGGGTGGGGGCAATGGTATAGGACCCCATTGTGGAGAAAAGGAATGGCCGGGATGGAAGGCAATTATCACATGCTTTCTTGTTGTCCATCAAGGGAAATGATGGCAGGATTGTGGTCTGGCAGGCAGATAGATGTTTTTAGAGACTCAACATCCCATACAGAACAGGGATGTATCTACACTATAGAATGAATGCAGATTTGTACCACTTTAACTGCCAT
The DNA here is from genome assembly GCF_035594765.1 of Anolis carolinensis. Taxonomy (NCBI): domain Eukaryota; kingdom Metazoa; phylum Chordata; class Lepidosauria; order Squamata; family Anolidae; genus Anolis; species Anolis carolinensis. Next base: position 8,366,841 of record NC_085846.1, read on the forward strand.
GGTTCAATGCTATAGATTCCTGGATGTTGTAGTATTGCAAGGACTCTTCACTGCCAAAGAGGAGCAGTGCCTTATCAAACTCCAACCCGCAGAATCCCATAGCCTTGAGCCATGGCTGTTAAAGTGGTATCAAGCTGCATTAATTCTGCATTGTAGATGCACCCGATGACTCTGAAGACCAGAGTGCAAATCTTGATCCCTTTGGAAACTAGCAATCCTTGCTTGGCCATGAAAGCCCACCTTGAGGAAGTCAAACACCCAAAAAAGAGGTAAAGGTTTCCCCTGACGTTAAGTCCAGTTGTGATCGACTCTGGGGGTTGGTGCTCATCTCCATTTCTAAGCCGAAGAGCCGGCATTGTCCATAGACATCCCCAGGTCATGTGGCCGGCATGACTGCATGGAGCGCCATTACCTTCACACACTCACAGCCCCAGAAAATCCAGTGATAGGATTGCCATCAGTTGGAAATGTTGGAAACACAACCACAGACTGCTGCGCAGTACTAACAAGAGTTAGATACAGTGCCATTGCTGATGTCTCAGAAAAAGCCTCTGCCAGTGTCAATCCCTGAACACACACAAACACACAACTACAGCTGCCTAGTAGCATTTGGCACATCTAGTTTTGGCTCCTCAACAAAAGCCTGTCTGACGCAAGGACCTAACAGCGACATCGCCTCTGGCCTCTCAGGAGCGCACCATCCCAGCACCACGGAAAGGTTGGCCTTATCATTAGGCAACCCAATTAATTGGAAAAGACGACAACGGCACTCAGTGAAATGAGAAACAGCAGGGAAAGAAGGAGAAACAAATTCCAGGCAGAGAGACTCAATGACGGAAGGCACGGCCCTGAGTTTGCAGGACTGGAGCAGGACTGTGGATGGCTGGGCCTCTCCGATGTCTCTCTTTTGTAAGGTTGCCAAAAGTCAAAGCTGATGTGATGGCAATTGTTTTATTCTGTTTATTTATTTTTATCTCACCCGTCTTTCAATATAGGGACCCAATAAATATAAAACAATGCTATTTAAAACAATGTCAGTTCATTAAAATATAGAATCATATAGTTAGAATAGACACTATGGACCACCCGGTCCAACTCCCTGCGATGCGTAGAAATATATATATATTTGGCCACCGGTGGCGCAGCGGATTAAACCACTGAGCTGCTGAACTTGCAGACCGAAAGGCTGGTGGTTTGATTCTGAGGAGCAGAGTGAATTCCCACTATTAGCCCCAGCTTCTGCCAACCTAGCAGTTTGAAAACATGCAAATGTGAGTAGATCAATAGGTACCGCTCTGGTGGGAAGGCAATGGTGCTCCATGCTGCCATGCTGGCTACATGACCTTGGAGGTGCCTACAGACAATGCCAGCTCTTTGGCTTAGAAATGGAGATGAGCACCAACCCCCAGAGTTGGAGACAACTAGACTTAATGTCAGGGGAAACCTTTACCTTTTACACACACACAGAGACACAACCATTGTTGATGTTAAAACCATTAAAATTAAGATGCCTCATCCCCGCCTTAAAATCCCAATCACATCACCAACATTCATCAGTTTATAAATGCCAGCAAAGAAATGTTTTAATCAGACAACAAAAGGTGAGCAGGGATGGGCCTCTCTAAGGAGGGATTTCCAAAGTCTGTGAATAGACCCCAGAAAGACCTTGTTCCCATAAAGAAGCTTGAGATGGTGGTGGCTGTATAATCCAGTTCAAAGCAGATAATCTGGATTTTATATGTAGATTTTATATGTAGAAGGGACTACAGAGAAGGTCTTCTCCAGGTGATCACTGTGTTTTAGGATGTGTGTACACTATAGAATGAATGCAGTTTGATATCACTTTAACTTTCCCGCTTCAAGGTAATGAATCCTGGGAATAGCAGTTTGGTGAGGCCCCAGCACTCTTTGGCAGAGGAAGCTGAAAGCCCTGTAAAACTATAGCTCTCGGGATTTCACAAAATTGAGTTCAAGTGGTATCAATCTGCATTAATGCTACAGTGGCTGGATCTACACTGCAATATAATACAGGTTAAATGCATCAGCCTGGGTTATATGAGTCTACACTACCATATAATGCTACAGTAGCTGGATCTACACTACCATACAATCCAGGTTAAATGCATCAAACTGGCCTATATGAGTCTACACTGCCATATAATCAAATTCAATGAAGTTAATCTGAATTTTGAAACTGGATTATATGGCAGTGCAGATCCAGCCAGTGCAGATGCATCCATAGGCTCATAAAGAGAGAGATAGAGAGACAATTATCCAAATAACCTGGAGCTAAGACACAAAAGGCTTTATAGGTCAAAACCAGTATATTGAATTACACCTGCAAATGAGCTGATGATTTACAACAAAAAGTCTCCCCCACCCACAATGAAGTGGATTTGCAGTGTCCTTTTCTCCAGCCGAAGAGGAGCCCTTCCTGCTTGCATTTGAGAGCGACTTATATTGCCAACCGAGCTCTGATGAACTTGAGGATGTTCAATGGGCAAGCTAACAGCCTTTAAGAAAATCTTAAATTAATAAGCACTACCCGAGCGTACAGGCGAGAGTACAGTGGAGGAAGTTTAAAAGTGGCTGGAGAAGCTCATCCATCCTTGGAATCACTTGCCCTTCCCGGCTTCCCTCCGACCGATTCACCCATCATTGGCTAATCCTATTAAGTCAAACCTCCACCTCTGCCCGTTTATTCATTTTTACGGCCGTGTTGTGAGCCTTTGGACCGTAGGCGCGGCTGGATCCAGTAATGGGGATTTGCTGGGAAAACAGTAGAACCGGTCTGTCTGATCTAGTACATTTGGCTTTAATGTTATGTTCAAGGACATTAGAAGTTTTATATGGATGTTATTTCGTTAGAATATTGTAAGGATATTATAAGAATAGCCTGTACTTTCCTTATATTTAAACCCAAAAATGACTAAACCTAAAATAACATCTCTGAACCTTTGATATATCAAGCGTTTGAATTGCTTTTGCAAACGCCCTTGATACACTGCCATATAAAATCCAGATGATCTTCTTTGAACTGGATTATATGGCAGTGTAGAGTCATATAATCCAGTTCACAGGAGATAATGAGGATTATCTGTTTTGATAATATGGATTATAGGGCAGTGTAGATCCAGCCTGAGATATTGGGTGCATCTAGTTAATGCAATTTGACACCCTTTTAACTACCATGGCTCAAGTCTATGAAATTATGGGAGTTCTAGTTTTCCAAGGTCTTGAGCCTTGTGTTGTTGAAGGCTTTGACGGCCGGAATCACTGGATTTCTGTCAGTTTCCGAGCTGTATGGCCATGTTCCAGAAGCATTCTCTCCTGACGTTTCACCCACATCTATGGCAGGCATCCTCAGAGGTTGTGAGGTCTGTGGGAAACTAGGCAAGTGGGGTTTATATATCTGTTGAATGATGTCCAGGGTGGGAGAGAGAACACTTGTCTGCTTGAGGCAAGTGTGAATGTTGCAACTGGCCACCTTGATTAGCATTTAATGGCCTTGCAGCTTCAAAGCCTGGTTGCTTCCTGCCTGGGGGAATTCTTTGTTGAGAGGTGTTAGCTGGCCCTGATTGTTTCAATGATTAGCATTGAATGGCCTTGCAGCCATTCGGTGGTAATCCTGGCTACCAGTATTTTTTTAAAAAAACTAAAATCAGGAGAGCAAATAAAGAATATGACTCCAAAAACAAAGGAATTCCAGTCATCAATCAATCAGAGCCAGCTAACACCACCCAACAAAGGATTCCCCCAGACAGGAAATGGCCAGACTTTGAAGCTGTAAAGCCATTCAATGCTAATCACAGTAGCCAATTGCAACATTCACACTTGCCTCCAACAGACAAGTTTTCTTTCTTCCATCCTGGACATTATTCCACAGACATATAAACCCCACTTGCCTAGTTTCCAACAGATCTCACAACCTCTGAGGATGCCTGCTATATATGTGGGCAAAACGTCAGGAGAGAATGCTTCAAGAACATGGCCATACAGCCCAGAAAATTCACAGCAACCCAGTCTTGAGGCTTCTCTGCCAAATGGAGCTGGCACCTCACCAAACTCCAACTCCCAGCATTCCACAGCATTGAGCTGTGGGAGTTAAAGTAGTGTTAAACTGCATCGATTCTACAGTGTAGATGCATCCATAAATAAATAAACTTCACTTTTATTCAATTCCTCTCTACACCACCATCTCTATCACTTATATTTCAAGTTGAGAAAAAATGATTCGGTCTAAGCGGGTGAACATTTTATTTAACTAAAGGATGCATTAGAACTGGTGACTGATTGCCAAGCGAGGGATGTTGTGAAATAGAAACAAGCTGAACGGTGCATTCATTTGTTAGTCTATTTATCTGCATAGTCAATACTTGTCTCCTTGGAGGAATAACTAGAATTTCATATGCAGCCTTTTCGTCCAGCTAAAGTGATCAGTTGCAAAACAACAGTGCAAGACAACTCTGTGTGTTTGCAAGAGAGTTGAGTCATCATTGTATAGTGATTTGTGTTTCGGACCAGAGGTGTAGCAACTTAATGCAGTTTGACACCACTTTAACTGCCATAGCTCAATGCTATAGATGCAGGGGAGTTGTAGTTTGGTGAGGCACCAGCATTATTTGGCGGATGCCCCTTTTACACTGCCATATAAAAGCCATATTGCCTGCTTTGAACTGATATATATGGCAGTGTAGACTCACATAATTTATTTAGTATTATTTATTTACAGCATTTATATTCCGCCCTTCTCACCCCGAAGGGGACTCAGGGCGGATCACATTACACATATAGGCAAATATTCAATGCCTTTTAACATAGAACAAAGACAAGACAAACACAGGCTCCGAGCGGGCCTCGAACTCATGACCTCCTGGTCAGAGTGATTCATTGCAGCTGATTGCAGCTGGTTGCTCAACAGCCTGCGCCATGGCCCGGGCCCAGTTAAAAGCAGATAATGAGGATTATCTGCTTTGATAATCTAGATTATATGGCAGTGTAGAAGTGGTCTGAGAAGGCTAAAGACATTGTGAAACATCAGCTCCCAGGATTCCATAGCATTGAGCCATATCACACAAAGTGGTGCCAAACTGGATTCATTTCACAGTGTAGCTCAGGGATGTCAAGCTCATTTTCATCGAGGGCCACATCAGCCTTATGGTTGCCTACAAAGGCCCATTGAATCCATGGATGGAGAATACAGACTGCCAACTACATATAAACTGCTGTGAGTTTTCTGGGCTGTATGGCCACGTTCTAGTAGCATTCACCCACATCTATGTCAGGCATTCTTTGTGAGGTCTGTTGGAAACCAGGCACGTGGGGTTCATATATCTGTGGAATAATATCCAGGGTGGGAGAAATAACTTTTGTCTGTTTGAGGCAAGTGTGAATGTTGCGACTGGCCACCTTGATTAGCATTGAATAGCCTTGCAGGTTCAAAGCCTGGCTGCTTCCTACTTGGGGGGAATCCTTTGTTGGGAGGTGTTAGCTGACCCTAATTATTTCCTGCCCAGAATTCCCCTGTTTTCTGAGTTAATCGGGATAGTAAATAAAGAACAACACTCAAGAAAGAGGCAGGAAGCAGACATTCCAGGCAGGAAGCAGTGAGGCTTTGAAGCTGCAAGGCCATTCAATGCTAATCAAGGTGGCCAATTGCAACATTCACACTTGCCTCAAACAGACAAGAGCTTTTTCTTCCACCCTGGACATTATTCCACAGATATATAAACCCCACTTGCTTAGCTTCCAACAGATTTCACAACCTCTGAGGATGCCTGCCATAGATATAGGTGAAACGTCAGGACAGAATGCTTCTGGAACATAGCTATACAGCCCGGAAAACTCACAAAACTCACATGATTCTGGTCATGGAAGCCTTTGACAACACATTCAACTATATCTCTATCTATCTATCTATCTATCTATCTCTCTCTCTCTCTCTCTCTCTCTCTCTCTCTCTCTCTCTCTCTCTCTCCATACACATACATAGTAAAGGTAAAGGTTTTCCCCTGACGTTAAGTCCAGTCGTGTCCGACTCTGGGGGTTGGTGCTCATCTCCATTTCTAAGCGGAAGAGTCGGCACTCTCCGTAGACACCTCCAACGTCATGACTGCATGAAACGCTGTTACCTTCCCGCCGGAGCGGTACCTATTGATCTACTCACATTTGCATGTTTTCGAACTGCTAGGTTGGCAGAAGCTGGAACTAACAACGGGCGCTCACTCTGCTCCCCGGATTTGAACCTAGGACCTTTCAGTCTGCAAGTTCAGCAGTTCAGCACTTTAACACACTGAGCCACCAGAGGCTCCATACACATACATACATATGTACATACATACATGGTGGTCCGTTTTCTTTAGTTTTTACCAGTCTAGATGCCCAGAGGTTATTGAAAGACAACTCCCATCCCTTTTAATTCTCCGCCATGTGGACTGGGGATAATGGCAATTGCAACCCAGCAGCACTTGTGGCTCAAAGGTTGGAGAAAGGCTAAAGGACATTGGAAAGTCAGGCATCATATCCACAAGCCTTGTCTCTCAATTCAAACCTCATTATCCTGACTAAACAGAACAAACAGTAGCTTTCCAGATGTTACTGTATCACAACTTCCATCAACTTTAGTCATTATGTCTAATGTTAAAGAATACAGGAGTTGTAGTCCAGCATAAAACGACATGGCGAATCACACTTTCTCGGCCATTCAGAAGACGATAGCACGTCCCCTCCTATTTGTCTACTAGACCTTTTTCCATTCTGCTTCTCCCTTTCTGATGCTCTTTTTGCAATGATTAGGTGTCATCCGGACTGCAACGCCCAACATGGACCGGGAAACGCAACAGGAGTTTCTGGTGGTGGTGCAAGCCAAGGACATGGGGGGCCATGCCGGGGGTCTTTCGGGAAGCACAACGGTGACCGTCACATTGAGCGACGTCAATGACAACCCACCCCGCTTTCCACAAAGTAAGTATGAAAAATTAGCTAGCGATGGGCAAACTTTGTTCCGCGAGGTGTTTTGGACTCCAACTCCCATAATTCCTAACAGCCTCAGGCCCCTTCCTTTTCTCCCTCAGCCGCTTAAGCGGCTGAGGGAGAAAAGGAAAGGGCCTGAGGCTTTCTTATAAAGTCTACTCAAAAGTAAGCCTCATTGCAGTCAATAGGATTTACATTTAGGGAAATGGCAGTCGCTTTAATTGGTTTTTTTTAAAGAAATGCTTTCCCTAAGCAAGAGGGAGAGACAAAGCGAGCGCAGAGCACAGATTCTACCTCCTAATCTAATTTCTCGATTTATCGTTCCGCTGTCGAGCTCGGCATTATGAAACATTTTAAATTTAATTTTATATACCCGATCACAAAGCTCATAAATAGACAGTGTGCAAGTATCCTGACAGTATTGATGTTCCCCCTTCTTAGCCAATATATTACCGCGGGCAAACAAATACCCACAAATAAGCGTCCAAATCAAATACTTTAAGATCTTAAGCCAACAGTGAAAAGATCTTAGAAGAATTAATGTCCGTTCCGAAACGTTATGTAAGCATTGCTGCCCTGTAAGTGTTTTAGAAATGTTGGTTCGGAATTCATGCAAAATGTTACCCAACTCTTCCATTGCAGAATTTGGTAACTGTGGCCTTTCACACACACACACACAGACATATATACATATATACACACACACATATACATATACAGTAGAGTCACACTTATCCAACATAAACGGGCCAGCAGAATGTTGGATAAGCGAATATGTTGAATAATAAGGAGGGATTAAGGAAAAGCCTATTACACATCAAATTAGCTTATGATTTTACAAATTAAGCACCAAAACATCATGTTTAACAACAAATTTGACAGAAAAAGTAGTTCAATACACAGTAATGCTAAGTAGTAATTACTGTATTTACGAATTTAGAACCAAAATATCACTATGTATTGAAAACATTGAATACAAAAATGTGTTGGATAATCCAGAACATTGGATAAGCGAGTGTTGGATAAGTGAGACTCTACTGTGTATATATATACATACACACACACACACACACACACACACACACATATATATATATCAACACATCAACCCCAGTCATGAGATATTATGGGTGTTGCAGTCTATAAATTATTTGGATGCCCATATTTTCCCATTTGCGCTTTTATATTGTTCTTATTTTCAGTTTCACGGTTTGCAAAATAACAGTGATGGGACTGGATTAAGGCCCCTTCCGCACTGCCACTATATCTCAGAATCTGATCCCAGAATTATCTTCTTATCACAGATTATCTGGCAGTGGAAACTCATATAAGCAGATAATCTGAGATCAGATCCTGGGATATAAGGCAGTCTCGAAGGGGCCTAAGACATGGAAGCCAGCCACATCATTTGGCTATTGAAAAGCAAACAGAGAATGGGAACCACAAATACTACAACTTCAGGCCTCATTTTGAAGAGCCTTAGTTTTTTTTACAATAATTCCAAATTTTGAAATGCTCCAAAATTCGAAGCATTTCAAATCAAGGATGCTGAACATTTATCTAAATCCTGAATGAAGGGCAAGCAAAGAGCCAAGAACTTTGATTTTGACTACACTGTAGAACTGATGCAGTTTGTGTGATGGCACGCCTGAGCCTTTGGGGAAACTATAGTGTCTGGCTTTATTCGGGGGGTTGGGGGGTACCTTCTGATAAGATCAAGACCCTTAACATACAGAGGCACTTTAGGCAAGATGAAAGTTAACCAAAATGAGTTTATTGAAGACAGGAAGAACAAAGGGCTAACTCCACCCGGAACTATTGTAAAATAGCTTAAAACAATATTTATTTATTTATTTATTTATTGCAATTATTTATACCCCGCACTTCTCACCTGAGGGGACTCAGGGTGGCTTACAAGTGGCAATTGATGCCATTACACCATTATACAATGAACAAAAACGTTAAAACAGTTAAAACAGTCATAAAATACACTATACAAATTTTAAAACAATGCAAAGTGCTTATGTCATTCATCCACCAGACCTTATACAAGAGCTTTAATTCAGACCGAAAGGAGATTTTGCTGGTTGCAGTCATCTCTCTGGAATCTTGGGAAGTCTTTTGCCTCTGATACAAATTAACAGAAACATCAGCTTTCTCTGTCAAAGAGTTCTAGTGCTTCCAGCTGCCAGGATTCCATAGCACTGAGCCATGGCAGTTCAAGTAGTGTCAAACTGCATTAATTCTACAGTGTAGAGATGCACCCTTTGTTATCATGGGATCCAGAGTAACAAGTACTCTTTTGGATGTTGATGTTCAGCTTCTGTTGCCCCATGGCTAAACATCAACATCCAAATGAGTAAATTTGTTAGTCTCCATACCACATAGTCTAATAACAATTACTAAGGACAAGAGCTGGTGGCAGGAGATGCTTCTTAAATCAGAAGTCACCATAACATAGCATGTACAGGTGTGAATGCAGCACAAGTGTCAAACTGCCATACTGTCATCCCTTTATATGTGCATGCATGCTTTTTATGCCTCTCATTGCCAACCCATTAGGCTCCTACCAGTTTTCCGTGGTGGAGACGGCCCCTCCAGGCTCGGTGGTAGGACGGTTACGGGCACATGACCCCGATGAAGGGGAGAATGCCTTGCTGGCTTATAGCATCTTGGATGGAGGAGATGGAGCTGAGGCCTTTGCCATCCACACGGATTCGCTGGGACAGGATGGGATCATCACAGTCAAAAAGGTGGGTCAGGACAAGTGCCTGAGCAGGGCATCAGAAGCAGAAAGTGGACTTTATAAAAGCCTCTGAGCCCTCCAATCCAGGTGGGTATTTCCACCAGTCCAAAGATGCCACAGAATTAGGGATCTCTGCAGGTGGTTGCTTCCCCCTCGGGAGCTTACTAAGGGAAATGCCTTCACGTCACCATCTTGCTCAGTTCTCTCCATCTCCCCAAGGACAACAGATGTTGGGAGCGGAGGCTGATGGAAATGAACCAAGCAAAAGCAGTGAGGTAACTTTGGGTGCACAGCATTGGTCCCTAGAGAAATGCTTAGGATTTGGAATACGGAACCTTCTCAGATTATATAGGGCTTCCAACCAGTCATAAAGTTTGGAAGCCTATCAGCAACCAAAGACTGGGGGAGGGGAGGGGGCAATCAGTGTGTTCTAAGTCCCGTAAGATCTCCACAAATTTAGGTTTGACTGTTGAGATTTGGTTATTCACAGATTTGGTTTAAAATGTTCTCTCTTGGAATCTCGAAGTCCTCCAGTGTGACTCTTTGGTCCTCCAGTTGGATTCTATGACCGATGTCCTCCAGATGTTGACCGTACAGCTATGCTGGAGATCCTGGACATTCCGAGAAGGAAACTTCTCTGAGAATTCTCTAGGTTTTCTGGTGCAATTCCATGGTCAACGTCCAGTGGAAGTTGACCATAAAATCCTTGTGGAGGACATAGAAATTGCTAGGTAAAATAGTAAATTTTTAATCTACAGTTTTTCACTTTCATGGGGGTTCTTTGCCCCTACCGCAGGGAATATGGAGGCTTGACATACAACCCTTTCAGTCCCAGACTTTAAATATGACCTCTCAAGACTCTCTTTTCCATGGACAATGAGATGCCTCCAGATATTGTCTTATTATTTGCTATCATTTTGACATCCTCCCAAGATTCAGAATGACACATGCCTCTGCCATATCCAGGTATTGCTCTTTTCTTAATTATGTCCTCCATTCTCCCCTCCTTCCTCTTAACCGGGCGGCCACCCATAGCCTCTGGATTTTGAATCCCGCCGCTCTTATACTTTCCGCGTGGAAGCCACCAACACCCTCATCGATCCCCAGTACATTCGCAAAGGCCCCTTCAAGGACATCGCCACTGTCCGGATCACGGTGGAGGACGCTGACGAACCTCCATCCTTCTCCCGCTCCGAGTACCACCTCGCCGTTTACGAGAACAGCCCCCCGGGGACCCTTGTGGGCAAGGTGGCGGCCGTGGACCTCGATTCCCCCAGCAGCGTCATTCGGTAATGGCAGTGGGCACCACAGGAGCGGGGCGGGAATGCTGTAGCTGGAGGGCCGGGGGGCTTCTCCTTTTGGTGTGTGGTGTGTGTGAAGTTACAGTTACTCCGTTTATACCTGGTTGCCACGACAACCTGATACCCCAGGTTCCCCCCCATCTTCTAGATACTCCATCCTGCTGCCCACGGACCCTGAACGGTATTTTAGCATCAATCCCCAGGATGGGACGATTCTCACCTCGGTGCCCCTGGACCGGGAGGTGTTGCCCTGGCATAACATGACGGTGGTGGCCACTGAACTTGGTAAGGGACAGGTGGGTTTGGTTCTGTGGAACGGCTGGGAAGTGGCAAGGGGGAAGTGTGGGGTATTTGTATGGTGAATTCCCCATCTCTGAAGGTTTTCAAACAGAGCCTGGATGGCTATATGTTGTAGTTGGGCACTACTATCTGGACACTATCTGTTGGAAGTCTCTGGACTCCTGTATTGCCAGCGTGTTGGACTGGATGGTCCTTGTGGTTCTTCCAACTCTATCTTTTCATGATTCTAAACAAGTCGGTCTTCCCCATAAATATGTATTGAACAACAAAGCATACAATTTCCCCTATAGGCAAATATGTATTCATTCTTTCTCTCTTTTTTCTCTCCCTGCCCTCCCACCTCTCCTTGATGCATCTCTGTGTAATCCTCCATGCTTGGCTTGTTTCGGTCTCATGGCTTTGGGCTGACTCCTTTGCATCCTAAACCCGTGTTTGCCTTATGCGCCACCACCATTCCATACTTGTTATGAACATGCATGGTGGGAATGTGCGGTGGGGCGATTAACATGTTTCGTTACGGCTTTTGCATTTTGCTTGTGCCGGATGGTTATCTGTTGGGTGGCTGGTCACTACACTGTGTGCTGGACATGTTCATTTGTCATACTATTGTCTTGAAACTTTGGGGCTGTGTACACATATATGCACGTGTGCTTTGAATCTTTGAATGGCTAAAACTTCTTTATCCCCTTTGTTTTTGTTTCTGTGCCATCTCTTGACTGCAACCGTTGCCTGCCTGTGTGCTATTCCTCTGCCTCTCCCTCTTTTATCTCTCTCACCGTCTTATGTAAATCTATGCAATGGGATTTTGTATGTTTGTCACATGGAAATGCATGATCTGTGGTGTGTGACCTGTACGGCTCTCCTACGTGGATGGATTTCATTCTCCCTCTGGATCTGGGTTAATCATGCGCCGCTTCTCTGTGTCCTCCACACATCGCCTCCAACCTTGCGCTGACTGTGTTTTGTTTGCATATCATTTCCCTTCCGGGATTGTGGCACCGTCACTCACCGGCTTTGCCCTTGTTGGCCGCGGGGGCTCCATGTCACTCCCCCACTCCTGCTCTTGCTCTCAGACAGCCCTACGCAGGCCTCTCATGTCCAAGTAGCCATCCAGATCCTGGATGTGAATGACAATCCGCCCCAACTGGAGCACAGCTACGAGCCCTTCATCTGTGACAATAGTGTCCCCGGCCAGGTCAGTCACCCTGGGACTTTAGTTCTGGGAAGGCCGTGCTCTGCAGGGAGGTGGACCAAAGGTGCTCTTGTTCATCGCTTGTTTTCTTCTCCTCGGCCAGTTGGTGCAGCTGATCCGGGCGGTGGATCGAGATGAAGATGGCAACACGAGCCGCATCATCATCCGCTCCCCGCATGGGATAAGGGAACCCAATGTCACTGTGAGAGACAACAAGGGTGAGGGGTTTGAATGTCTTTTTCTAGAGCTTTGGTCGTGAGCTTGATCTCTACAGTTCCATATGGACTAGGAATTTGAGAGATGCTGAAATCTGTACCAAGAACTGTATAAGATATACAGAGCCAACATCTCTGTGGCAATCCTCTCACTTCTATCAATGTCAAAATGAACATGGTGGCACATACATTCTTGGATGCATGTGAACTGGTAAAAATGTTTGAATGGTGATGATACATTTTTTCATACTTGCTCTCTAAGAGCATTTTGTTAAAACCCAAAGTCAGCCTTTTCATGGCAGTGGCGCAATGGGTTAAACCCTTGTGTCGGCTGAACTGCTGACTTGAAGGTTAGGTTGCTGACCTGAAGGTTGACAGTTCGAATTCAGGGATGGGCGAGCTCCTGTCTGTTAGCTCTAGCTTGCAGGGACAGGAGAGAAGCCTCCCACAAGGATGGAACTCATCCAAGCGTCCCCTGGGCAACATCTCTGTAGACAACCAATCCTCTGGGTTGTTGTATGTTTTCCGGGCTGTCTGGCCATGTTCCAGAAGTATTCTCTCCTGACGTTTCACCCACACCTATGGCAGGCATCCTCAGAGGTTGTGAGGTATGGAGAAACTAAGCAAGGAAGGTTTATATATATCTGTGGAAAGTCCAGGGTGTGAGAAGAACTCTTTGTCAGTTGGAAAGCCAGTGTGAATGTTGCAGTTAATCACCTTAATTAGCATTGGAAAGGTTCATCTCCTGGCTATTTCTGCCTGGGGGCATCCTTTGTTCAGAGTCATTAGCTGCCCTTGGAACTCTTCTGTTTTCAGAGTGCTGCTTCTTATTTACTGTTCTGATTTTTGAGTTTTTTAATACTGGTAGCCAGTTTTTGTTCATTTTCATGGTTTCCTCTTTTCTGTTGAAGTTGTCCACATGCTTGTGAATTTCAATGGCTTCTCTGTGTAGTCTGACATAATAGTTGTTGGAGTGGTCAAGCATTTCTGTGTTCTCAAATAATATACTGTGTCCAGGATGGCTGATTTCTCTATCATGTCAGACTACACAACTGACAAAGAGTTCTTTTCACACTTTCCACAGATATATATAAACCTTCCTTGCTTAGTTTCTCCATACCTCACAACCTCTGAGGCTGCCTGCCATAGATGTGGGCGAAACGTCAGGAGAGAATATTTCTGGAACATGGCCATACAGCCCGGAAAACATACAACAACCCTTTGATCCCAGCCATGAAAGCCTTCGACAACACAACCAATTCTCTCACACCAGTTGTGACTTGCAGTATGTTCTCAAGTTGCTTCTGAAACGGTTTTTAAAAAATCATCTCCTTTCCAGATAACTCTGCCTCTTTGCTCCTCCGGGCCGGCCGTCTGCCTGCGCAGGGGACATCCCTGCTGGTGCCCCTGGAGCTAGTGGACGGCGGTTCCCCCACCCGCACGGGTTCCCCAACGCTGACCGTGAGCATCTGCCGGTGTCGCCGAGACGGAGCCATGCACTCGTGTGGGCCCGAGGCCCAGGGATCGCCCGCCGGCCTCAGCACCGGAGCCCTCCTTGCCATCCTGGCCTGCGTGGGCACCCTGCTTGGTAAGAAAGGACTCAAAGGGGCTGTATATCTGAGGCATGAGAGGTTAGGAAAGGTTTGGAGAATGATGGGAAAGTCTGCTAGTGGACAAGGATCAGCAACCGTAGAAGAGGAGGGTGGCTCACTCTTTGATGGACCTCCACCAACACCTTCGAACTATCAAGAGACATTATGAGAAACTGAGAGTTTTTAGGGTGACAGCCATAAAGTGTGGATCTCTTGCACTGCTGTGGGAATTCCTGCCGTATTGAGTTTTCTTGGTCAGGATGTGCAATATCTGGTATGGGGTTGCCCATTTGTTCCCCCCTCTAAATGAGGCTGTTTTTGCACCAATGCATTTGCTGTTGGATTACTGACATGTGATGCTGTAATAGCAAACAAAAGCAGTGTTTTACATCAAAATTGGAGCCTCCAGTGGTGCAGCAGGCTAAACCATTGAGCTGCTGAACTTGCTGACCAAAAGGTCGGCAGTTCGAATCTGGAGAGCAGTGTGAGCTCCTGCTGTTAGCCCCAGCTTCTGCCAACCTAGCAGTTCGAAAACATGCAAATGTGAGTAGATCAATAGGTACTGCTCTGATGGGAAGGTAACAGCGCTCCTTGCAGTCATGCCAGCCACATGACCTTGGAGGTGTCTACAGACAATGCCGGCTCTTTGGCTTAAAAGTGGAGATGAGCACCAACCCCAGAGTCAGTCATGACTAGACTTAATGTCAGAGGAAAACCTTTACCTTTACCTACATCAAAATTATTTGGTTTTGAACTGTGTGCAAACATTCAAACGTTTTAACTTTAAAATATGAAATAATTGCTTCTGCTAGGCCACTGACATTTCACAGAGGAACAGCAAATTCACTTGTGATGCCAAAAATCTCAAAAGCAAGTCTTGGCTCTTCCATATGCTCATGGAGTTGTCCACCCTATTCTAGGTCATAAGCTCAGAACGTCTACAAATAGGGGAAGGCAAAGAGGCTTGATGGTCAGGTTTGTCATTGAAGAGGCTGTCATGACTTAGAGTGAGACGGGTTCAATCTTTGGGGACTGTCTCACCAGTGCTGGCTTCTCCAAGAAACATCCAAGAGATAACACAGGATGTGTCTGATGAGTACATGGAGGTGGTTCTATCCTGTTAAGCTTTTTCTTTCTCCATCCATTTCCTCCATTCTTTCTTCCCTGCCTGCCCCTGTCCAGCCCTGGTGTTGCTCTTTGTCGCTCTCCGGAGGCAGAAGCAGACCACCCTGCTCCCCTTTGAGGAAGAGGACGTCCGAGAGAACATCATCACCTACGACGACGAGGGTGGTGGCGAAGAGGACACGGAGGCCTTCGACATGGCCGCCCTCCAGAACCCGGACGCCGCCCCCCCTCCGCCGCAGCACCGGCGCCTCCTCCGGCGGGACGTCCTGCCCCGTCCGCACTTCACGGCCTCCCTGTCTACCCGGGTGCCCCCCCAGCCCCACGACGTGGCCAGCTTTTTGGCGGCCCGCTTGTGCGAGGTGGATTCCGACCCTTCCGTCCCGCCATATGACTCCATCCAGGTGTACGGCTACGAGGGGCAGGGCTCCTCCGCGGGCTCGCTCAGTTCCCCCGGCTCCTCGTGCGCCGGAGACAGCGACGCAGGTGGATACGAATACCTGGAAGAATGGGGCCCGCTCTTCCGAACACTGGCCGAGCTCTACGGTGCCCCGGAAGGGCCGCCTCCTCCCACCTGAGGGACGTGACGCGGGGAGGGGACATCCATGGAAGAGTGTAGCCTTCTGATTCCTGTTGGTCCTTTATGTGTTGCTTGCGGAGCTTGGGAAAAGTTTCTCGGAGGACTGCAACTCCCAGAATCCCCAAACCAGCATGGTCACTGCTGGCGAGGAGGTTCTGGATGTTGTGATCCAAAAAAAAGATTCTTCCCCCAGAGTTCCAGTTTGTTTGTTCTTCTTTTCTTCCTTTTCAGTTAACTGACTTACTTGTTCTCAGTTAGAATGTGTCCTTTTAGCGTGCTTCTCAACTCATTCTCTCCAAACACCTTCCTGTGTACCTGGCTATTGTTGCTTTGCTATATATTTTTTCAGTCAAACTAATTTCTCCCGGTTGGCCTTTAAATTGTTTCAGTTACATTTTGCTTCCTTTTCTTCCCTTTTATTTCAGCCTCTTTGTCTCCTGCGTATCCTCACCTCTCTCCCAGTTTTACTTCCTTCCATTCCTGATTTTTTTTCTGTAATACTACCTCTGCATCTCTGGACCTTTGTTTATCTTTTTTTTAACGGCGCTTTTTCCCCTTTCACTCTCTCGGGTCATTCGTAACGTCTGTTTTCATAGCTTGAGTTCTTGTTTCTTTCTTGCAGTATCTGTGCTGTGCTTTATTACGTTTCGGTTTCCTCCCTTTCCCCCTCTCCCTGTATAAAATACGCTATGCATTCATTCTTTCCCCAAATCCTTTGGTACCAAACTCCCTGCCTCCCCGGACCCTAACAATTCAGTCTTGCCAGCATGGATTTACCTCTCATTCGACTTGCAGACCACCCCAAGCCCTGACAGTGGAACCGATCCCAGGATCTTCGCAGAGGCGGCAGCGCGGTGGACGTTTGGACCTGGACTTTGCCCTCTGGACAACGCTCTCCTCTTCTGATGCCACAGCGGGACTTGACACATCCGGGACAATTTTATTCTAGGGAGCTGAGGCATAATCGGTGTCAGGTCGGGACATCCATGTTATAATTTCGTAATAAACAATTTATTTTCTAAAAAAAAACAAAACAAGGAGTTTTTCATTAAACTGCTGAGCTGATGAACTTGCTGATCAAAAGGTCAGCAGTTCGAATCCAGGGAGCGGGGTGAACTACCGCTGTTAGTCCCAGCTTCTGCCAACCTACCAGAAACATGTGAATGTGAGTAGATCAATAGGTACTGCTCTGGCAGGAAGGTAAAGACGCTCCATGCAGTCATGCTGGCTACATGATCTAGGAGGTGACTATGGACAATGCCGGCTTAGAAATAGAGATGAGCACCAACTCCCACAGTCAGACACAACTAGACTTAGTATCGGGAAAACTTTTCCCTTTATCTTTAGGAGCTTGTGAGTTTATAGGAGCTATTACCAGCAAATCTCTGGAAGAAAAACAAAGGGTGCATCTACACTGTAGAATTGATGTAGTTTGACACCACTTTTATCAGCCATGGCTCGATGCTATGGAATCCTGGGAGGTGCCATTTTGCAAGGCACCAGCATTCTTTGGTAGAGAAAGGCAAAAAGCTTTTAAAAGAACAGCCAACCCTCAAGACTCCATAGCATTGATCTACGGCAGTTAAAATGGTGTCAAACTGCATTAATTTGACAGTGTAGATACACCCAAAGTTGTGTGTAACTTTAATGACTATAATGGATGTGATCTAGAGCTATAAATATTCCTTATCCCAAGTGCTTGAGACATTTGGGATTTTGGAATATCTATATTTGTATATATGTACATAATATGTAGATAAGCAACCCCGGATGGGCAGCGGGTTAAACTGGTGAGCTTGCTGACCATAAAGTCGTCAGTTCAAATCCAATGAGTGGAGTGAGCTCCCACTGTTAGCCCCAGCTTCTGCCAACCTAACAGTTCGAAAACATGCAAATGTGAGTAGATCAATAGGTACCACTACAGCGGGAAGGTAACGCCACTCCATGCAGTCATGCTGGCCACATGACCTAGAAGGTGTCTATGGACAACGCCGGCTATTCGTCTTAGAAATAGAGATGAGCACCAATAATTCCTCTCCTTAAACATTCAGTCTTCTTGAAATTATACGCAGGGAACTGAGGCTTCCACAACACAACAGTTTCCCATCTGGGGGGCAAGCAAGCCTCTCTCATCCCCTTCCTTGGTGCATTAATATTTATCCAGCACAGTTTAGGCAGGAAATTGAGATGCTGGGGAGTATTCGAGGGAGGGTCAAACAAGATGGTAAAGGGTCTAGAAACCAAATCCTATGAGAAATGATTGAAGGAGCTGGGCATGTTTAGCCTGAAGAAGAGAAAACAGAATGACGATGTGATGCTAGCCGCCTTTGAATATCTTTGAAGGACTGTCATGTGGAAAATGGAGCAAGCTTGTTTGCTGCTGCTCCAGAGAATAGGACTGGAACCAATGGATTGAAATTATCATAAAGGAGACGCCAAATAAACATTAGGAAAAGCATCTTGTACACTGAGCTGTTCGACAATGAAACAGGCTGGCTCCAAAGGTTTTCTTTGCTAGAAATTTTGGAGCAGAATTTGGAAAGATACTTTAGCTGTGAATTTCTGCTCGGTTTGCCAGGTGAAACACAGGAGAGGCATTTTGTGCCTTTAATGGCTGTGCAGAAGAGAGAATTTTAGCAGGTATTATTGCAACACCTGTTGGAAAATGCCATTTTCCAAGCCACTATTAAAATCCCAGTTCTGTATTTCGCCTGGCAAACCTAACTTCTGCGTTGATTATAAGGAGGGGTTGGACTAGAGTACCCGTGAGGTACCTTTTAGTTCTGTAATTCTGCAATTATAAAGTAACTTTTTAAAGGAAATATATGAAGTATGCATCTATGGGAAAGAGACAGCCAAAAGACATACAGAAAAGAGGAAACTGGTCCAAACAGTCTGAATTTGGGTAGCAAAATCTGAATTCTGCCCCAAGAATTATGGCATTCAGTGGTCTCAAAAGGACTGTTTTGAATGGAAAGGGGAAAAGAAAGAGAGAACTGTCAGAAATATTAAAAATGAACTAGGTATTTTAATGACAAAAATGTGAGTCAAACACTGAAAGGGTTAAATAAGCTAGTTTCCTCCTGAGGAGTGTGAGCTATGCCTCAGTATGAGAAGGCCTGATGTGAGAAGCTTCGAGAGAAGCCTCAGGTTGAAGATCTTGTGTGTAAAGCTCATGTGTAAATCTCCAGTGGGAAGGCTGCTGTGTGTAAAGCTATTGTGTCGGTTCGGTGTGAGAGGAGGCTCTGTGAGAGCGAAGCAATTTATCTGCATGAGAGAGAAACCCAGCGTGGAAGCAAAGAAGAAAGCTTAAAGAACTTTATTTGTCTTATGGAAACCTTGTTCTTGTAAATAGTGCAACCATATTATTTTGCTACAAAGGAAAGCCTCCCAAGGCAAAGATACCATTGGTCTGTGTGTTTTTTGTTCTTTTTATCACTTTTGGTTACTGGTGCTGGGTCACGCCGCTGCTAATAAGTTGCTCTGCTATACGTTTATGGCAGGGGTCCTCAAACTTTTTAAGTGGAGGGCCGATTCATGGGCCTCAGATGGTTGAGGGGCCAAATTATCATTTGGAAGAAAAACAAACAAAATTCCTATGCACATGTCTTATTTGTAGTGCAAAAAAACCCACCAACAACAATCAATTATTTATTTACTTATTTGCTGCATTTATACCCCACCCTCTCTCACCCCGAGGGGGAACGGCTTACAAGTTGTATGTACATACAATATATTATATTATTAGCATAGCACAATATTAGCATTATATATTACTATATTGTACTATACCATTATACCATAATATTATTAGTAATATTACATTTAATGTATAATATATAATTAATATTATTATATTATACAATATCATTTTATTGTATTATTATTATTATTATTATTATTATTATTATTATTATTATTATTATTATTAGCCACCCTGAGTCCCCTATTGGGTGAGAAGGGCGGGGTAGAAATACTGTAATAAATAAATAAATAAATATTATATTGTACTACATTATAATGTTTATTAGCAATATTATATGTATACACAATATATTATATTATTACCGTATCATTCATTTACAATATTTCATTTACAATATTGGTAAATGAAAAAACAATACAATATTTAAAAATAATTTTAACCAACATACTGTAAACTTATTAGGATTTCAGTGGGAAGTGTGGGCCTGCTTCTGGCCAAAGAAATCATCAAGTAGAATTGTTGTTGTTGTGCCTTCAAGTCATTTCAGACTTTGGGTGAGCCTAAGTCTAAAACTGAGAGCGGGGGCCAGATCAATTGCCTTGGAGGGCCACATCCGGCCCCCAGGCCTTAGTTTGGGGACCCCTGGTTTATGGTGAGGGTCTTTTGTTAATAAGCACACTCGCCCCAACAACAGCCCTTAAGATATTGAAAAGATAGGCATCCATACATTGCTTTCTGAAATCCTGGTACCTAGGTTGAGCGCACAGTTAGAGAGCGGGAAACCTTTTGACATTATCCAGATGGAAAGAGACGTATAACACGCCAATTCCTTACCATGAAAGGACAGCTTTGCATCTCTCAGCCTTAGAGATGATGGCTCTATGATGCCTGGCTGCTTTGAAGGAGGGCAAGGGTAGCAAATCACTGTGTGATTTTAACAATGGGGATGTTTCAACTCTCCATATATACCAGAAAATACAGATTGTTGTCCCCTATCAAGGAGACAAGCCTTAATTCAGGAGGGACGACAAGAGAGAGCAGAAAATAGAGAGGAGATTCGAAGCAAAACCTTTCAGTTTGGGTTTGCTCAGTATAATATCATCTCTCCATCTTGGTTGGGGGGCAAAAAGGCGGTGCATTATCAAGGGACATCTTGGCTCCTTTGTTTTCCCTGGCAACTGTCCTGAAAGCGGAAAAATCCCAGCCCAGCCTCCTCCCGCTGCGGCTCAACCCAGTTGATTGGCAATCCTATCAAGGAAAGGGAGACCACAGGGGCTTTCTGCTACCTGTTTTTCATCTTTTGTTCAAGGCTGGTTCACAGGCTGTTAATATTGGTGCGGTCTCTGATGTCGGGAGAGATGGCGATCTCTAAGATAATGCCGCTAGTTACCTGAATGCTGTTAACTCCTACCCGGCAGGAGGGCACGCGCTGAAAAAAGATCTGAAGGATTCCTGGGCATGCCAAGGCCTCCAGTTTTAGTACAGAAGGCTGTGGAGCCACAGCACCTGCCTTTTGTCAATAGAAATGGCTCATTCCCAAATGATGGGATCTCAGTGGCTAGGGGGAAAAGGTTTGCAAATGATGCGGAGTCGCTTCTTGTTGGGCTCATGCCTTCCTTAATATTAAGTGAATGCTCACACACAATAGATTCTAGCCTTGCATTGAAGTCAGTGCAACTTCCTACAGCTTTCATCTCTCCTTTTCCCTGATTCTGTCCTTGATCCTCACTGTTGTGTCCTCTTCTCATGCAAATTTATTTCTGAATCGGTGTAGCTGTTGACCAGGTATTGCAAAAAATTCTGGATCCATTCAGAAGCAGAGAAACACATGTATTCTGCAAGCATAGAGATGGACAAAATGTGGCTGGTGGGAAACATCCAGTAGATTAATTTTTGTCCCCAAATTTCCCCTAGTATATACTTTCCCAGTTGGCAGGGACAGTCCTGCTTAATCCTTTGCTGTCCCACTTTTTCCTCTGCTTTTGAAATGGCCCAGTTTTCCTTCTCCACTTTACTCTTTTGTCCTCAACATATGAGTCATATTTCAAGCTGAATTCAAAGTATAAAAGTATTATGTATTTCAAGTCACCTTCTCTGTCTCCCAAAAAATCTGTATAACGACCACGTAGCAACAGTAAGAACAGACCACAGAAGAACAGACTGGTTCAAGATTGGGAAAGGAGTACGACAGGGCTGCATACTCTCACCCTCCCTATTCAACTTGTATGCAGAACATATCACGCGACGTGCGGGGCTTGATGAATCCAAGGCTGGAGTTAAAATTGCTGGAAGAAACATTAACAACCTTAGGTATGCAGATGATACCACTCTGATGGCTGAAAGCAAGCTGAGGATCCTTATCACCAAGAGGAAAGAAGAAAGTGCAAAAGCTGGGTTGCACAGTTAAACATCAAGAAAACCAAAATTAAGGAACCAGACGGATTGATAACTGGCAAACAGAGGGAGAAAACATGGCGGCAGTGACAGATTTTGTATTTCTAGGTGCAAAGATTGCTGCAGACGCAGACTGCAGCCAGGAAATCAGGAGACGTTTACTTCTTGGGAGGAGAGCTATGACCAGTCTCAGCAAAACAGTCAAGAGTAGAGACATCACACTGGCAACAAGGGTCTGTATAGTTAAAGCAATGGATTTCCCTGCAGTAATCTATGGATGCAAGAGCTGGACCATAAGGAAGGCTGAGCGAAGGAAGAGAGATGCTTTTGAACTTTGGTGCTGGCGGAAAATCCTGAGAGTGCCTTGGACCTTGGCAAGAAGATCCAACCAGTCCATCCTCCAGGAAATAATGCCCAATGGCTGCTCACTGAAGGGAAGGAGATGAGAGACAAAGATGAAGTACTTTGGCCACATTATGAGAAGACAGGAAAGCTTGGAGAAGAGAATGATGCTGGGGAAAAAGGAAGGAAAAAGGAAGAGGGACCGACCAAGGGCAAGATGGATTGATGGTGTCCTCGAAGTGACTGGCTTGACCTTGAAGTAGCTGGAGGTGGCCATGGCTGACAGGGAGCTCTGGCATGGACTGGTCCATGAGGTCACAAAGAGTCAGAAGTGACTGAACGAATAAACAACAAATGTATTCCATGCAGAAAGAGGATGCAGAATTTTGCCCTTCCCAGTAGTTTCAATCAAAAGTAAACTGCTTCAGCCTCTCCTGACTTGTGTGTACTTCCTCATTCCTTACTTTTGCCATCTTTACTACTCTCAGTGCTTGGCCACATCCATACTGGTTTTCATCTGTGAAATATTAGAGAGTTAGACTGTTGTAGTGGTTTGGGTGTTGCACTATGACTTTCGAGACCAGACCTTGATACTCCAACTTGTATATGGAAACCAACAGAAATATTGGAAGGTATGCAAATTGTATTATTACTGCCTTCCCCTGACCATTTTATGTCTAGAAGAGGTTTTTGTTCTTCCTAGAAGTGTTGTTCTTGTTTAGGAGGGGAGCGTGTTTGCAGCCTAAATTGGCATGGAGAGGACCCCAAATGGGTGAGATTACCCCCTGTCCTAGGCATCATTGGGAGCAGAGCAAGTCTTTCAAAAATATTAGAAAGTGCGGTTTCTTTAGAAATCTCTTTTAATGCATAAAGCCCTGCAGGTCAACTTCGAAGGAGCAGAGAAGACAAGCGATGTGTCATTTCCCCCAGAAACAGCTTGTGATATTATTGAAGCGAGATAGAAATTGAAAACACGCGCACGGGCTGTAAATAGGTATTCACCCTCTAAGCCCCATAATCAATGCATCTGGATGCCTCCGTCTGGCCAGCAAAGCAAAACAGAAAAGAACAAATGAGTGGGTACGTTTGGGCTTTTAAAAGCACCCAAGGGAAGGGGATGGATGTCAGGTGGGATTTTGTGCTTCTCTTTGTAATGCTGCACCATATTCACAAAAGGAGCAGAGCCTCCCAGGTATGTTCAATTACAACTCCCATCATGCTGGCTGTGAATGATGGAGGTTTCCATTCAAACCGGTCTGAAGGATAAGTTGATCTGTTTCAGCAAAAATGTGTGAAGATCCATGAGATAAAATTCATTGGATACAACTTAACTAGGATATCTGGGTTCACTTATCTCCCAAATTCATTACTCTTGGGTTTCTTGCCATTTTTCTTTCTATTATCCTCTGTAAAATGGGAGTAATTATGATTCTCTTCCAAAAAAAAAAGGTGCTTTGTGCAAAAGGGAAAACAAAGACTTCAGGGGAAGCGGGAGACAGCAAACATGACAGCAATTTATAATATTCTAGATGGCTGAATGAAACGGATTTTTCCCTTCCTCTCGCCTAATGTTTAACCTTAGGGTCAGCCAGTGATTGGCAGTCGACTCAAGAGAGACAAAATAAAATATCTCTTCACAGAACGCAGAATTAATTTATGGAACTTGCTGGCAGGGCCAGCTTAAGTAGCTTTAAAAGGAGATTAAGCCACTTATTTATTTATATAAAGCACTCCCTCCCTGCCTCCCCATCGCCAGCCATACTATTTAGCCAACAAAGTTTCCGTGTAAAAAGCTTACAAGTATCAGCAGTAGGACAGCTCCTGTCCTCAGGCTTACAAACAAGAAGGCAAGACACACCAAAAAGGCATGACACACAAGGAAAGAGGACAGGAAAGAGAGGGGAAGAAACCCAGGCGTCGACTCTAAATTTAGCCCTCTTGTAATAAGCGGCTGAGATCAAGGCGGGATTTAAGACATGAGATGTGTCAATTCTAAGACACATCTGTCCTTTAAAAATTATTTGGAGCAATGGTTCTCAAACACTAGCCATCCCTATGTTTGGGATGTCCATTTCCAGAAACTCCAGCCAGTTTGGCCAATGGTTAAGGATTCTGGGAGATGGAGTCCAAAATACCTGGAGAAGCATCGATTTAGAGCAGTAGTTCACAAACTTTGGTCATCCAAGTGCTTTGGACTTCA
The DNA here is from genome assembly GCF_035594765.1 of Anolis carolinensis. Classification (NCBI taxonomy): domain Eukaryota; kingdom Metazoa; phylum Chordata; class Lepidosauria; order Squamata; family Anolidae; genus Anolis; species Anolis carolinensis. Next base: position 8,391,503 of record NC_085846.1, read on the forward strand.
ATTCCCAGAAGCCTCAACCAGTTACACCACCGTTACAACTGAAATGCCAAAGTTGAGGAACCACTTATTTAGAGCATCCTTACAACTACAGTAGAGTCTCACTTATCCAACATTCGCTTAGCCAACATTCTGGATTATCCACCCAGTCTGCCACCTGCTCAGATCCACAGCTGTTTCTCTAGGCAGCAAGGACTTAACTTTTTATAGATTTAATTTCTGACAGTGTTGTTACTGTAAGTGTTGTAACAGTGTTGTTACTGTAAGTTCATTTTATGCAATTCTATCTTTATTTGTAGTCAATTTGTTAGTAGCCAATGTTTTTGTAGTCTTCTTGCTTCTTGCAGGGGGTTGGACTGGATGGCCTGTGAGGTCTCTTCCAACTCTACGATTCTATGATTCTATGTTTTCAATACATTGCGATGTTTTGGTGCTAAATTGTTAAGTACAGTAATTACTACATAACATTACCGTGTATTGAACTGCTTTTTCTGTCGATTTGTTATAAAACATGATGTTTTGGTACTTAATTTGTAAAATCATACCATAATTTGATGTTTAATAGGCTTTTCCTTAATCCCTCCTTCTTATCCAACATTTTCGCTTATCCAACGTTCTGCTGGCCCTTTTATGTTGGATAAGTGGGACTCTACTGTATATGGTAATCCAGGGCTAGGTTTCATGTTGATGGAATCCCAGAGTTCCTCACAAATGTCAAAGCTGGAATAGGACTGTTGGGACTTGCAGTCCATTGGTGTTGGCAAGTTATATGCCCCCCACATCACCCTAGAATCATAGAATCATAGAATCATAGAATAGTAGAGTTGGAAGAGACCACATGGGCCATCTAGTCCAACCCCCTGCTAAGAAGCAGGAAATCGCATTCAAAGCACCCCCGACAGATGGCCATCCAGCCTCTGCTTAAAAGCCTCCAAGGAAGGAGCCTCCACCACGGCCCCGGGGAGAGAGTTCCACTGTCGAACAGCTCTCACAGTGAGGAAGTTCTTCCTGATGTTCAAATGGAATCTCCTTTCCTGTAGTTTGAAGCCATTGTTCCGTGTCCTAGTCTGCAGGGCAGCAGAAAACAATCTTGCTCCCTCTTCTCTATGACTTCCCTTCACATATTTGTACATGGCTATCATGTCTCCTCTCAGCCTTCTCTTCTGCAGGCTAAACATGCCCAGCTCTTTAAGCCGCTCCTCATAGGGCTTGTTCTCCAGACCCTTAATCATTTTAGTCGCCCTCCTCTGGACGCTTTCCAGCTTGTCAACATCTCCCTTCAACTGTGGTGCCCAGAATTGGACACAGTATTCCAGGTGTGGTCTGACCAAGGCAGAATAGAGGGGGAGCATAACTTCCCTGGATCTAGACACTATTCCCCTATTGATGCAGGCCAGAATCCCATTGGCTTTTTTAGCAGCCGCATCACATTGTTGGCTCATGTTTAACTTGTTGTCCACAAGGACTCCAAGGTCTTTTTCGCACACACTGCTGTCAAGCCAGGCGTCCCCCATTCTGTATCTTTGATTTCCATTTTTTCTGCCGAAGTGAAGTATCTTGCATTTGTCCCTGTTGAACTTCATTTTGTTAGTTTTGGCCCATCTCTCTAGTCTGTCAAGATCGTTTTGAATTCTGCTCCTGTCTTCTGGAGTGTTAGCTATCCCTCCCAGTTTTGTGTCGTCTGCAAACTTGATGATTGTGCCTTCTAACCCTTCGTCTAAGTCGTTAATAAAGATGTTGAACAGAACCGGGCCCAGGACGGAGCCCTGCCGCACTTCACTTGTCACTTCTTTCCATGATGAAGACGACGCATTGGTGAGCACCCTTTGGGTTCGTTCGCTTAGCCAATTACAGATCCACCTAACCGTAGTTTTGTCTAGCCCACATTTTACTAGTTTGTTTGCCAGAAGGTCGTGGGGGACTTTGTCGAAGGCCTTACTGAAATCCAGGTACGCTACATCCACAGCATTCCCTGTATCGACCCAACTCGTAACTCTATCGAAAAAAGAGATCAGATTAGTCTGGCATGACTTGTGCACCCTAATTGCACCTTAAGTATTTTGTGTGTAAATTCAGCACTAAGCAGGATAGAAACGCCTCAAAAGCTTGATTGAACAACCGCTGTTAGATGATTGTTAAGAGAAAGCTAAAACTGGTCTTTAGAATCGTTAACCTGCTCCATCTTCACTGCGTGTTTTCAGCTGGTTTTTAGACAGGCCCTGTCTTTAAAAGGGGTTTTAATGGGGCTTCCTGAACATGCTGATACCTTAGTCATGTTGCTGAGATGCATCTGAGGCAGTAGACTTATTCCACGAAAGCTTATGCTGCCAACTCTGTTCTCTCAGTCAGTCTCAAAGGTGCTCCGAGATCCTGTAGCATGCTGATATTCCAGACGAACACGGCTGCGGCTTTGAATTCATGTTTCTGAGGTTTTCCTTTAGGGCTCTTAATGCTGCTGGCACTCACCACTCGAGCTAGATATGTGAGGAAGGAATGGCTGCAGTCTATGAAACATTTCTGCAGAGAGAGCCGGCCTACCACTGAACATCAGAGGCTGAGGAACAGCAGCAAGGGAAGAGCGTGGCTTTCATGCCCTTTTAATGCCTTCCTGGGCACCGCTGGCAACAGCAGAAGCCTGGACTAGACTTAACTTTGGTCTGAGCTACCATGGCTCTCGGGGAGAATATTTTATAAGCGCTGCATTCTATAGTCAGGATATCTAGTTCTCTTTTCAAAGAGGACAAAGAGAGCAAAACTGCAGGTGGGAAGATACCATTGCTATATACATTTGATATGTAAGAGGTCAAGTCCTGCAAAAGATCTGGTGCATTTATGCTTAGGAAAATCACCATTAGGGAGTACATATGCACAGCTCTTAGCTGTCTCATGTGGGAAAAGGGCAATTATTGGTTTCCAATATCCCAAAGACCAGCAGACAGTTGCTTCTTTCTCTCCTCGAAACCTCTCAGGAAATGTCAGCCTATAGTGCAGGAATTAGCATCTTTCTAGTGACCAGCCCTTTGAGTGGCATTCCTTCATATTAGCAGTATTTACAAGGGTATACAGATATAATAAAGAATCACTCCCACCCCTGTCAATTTTTTCATTGGTCTCCAAATGTATTAAAATTACTTAAAACTTACCACCAACTTTTAGTTTAGTCAGCCAAAGGAAAGAGGAAGGCAAAGTTACCAAAGAGAGGTGAGCAAAATATAAGGGTCCTATGTGTGAACCATTTTCAACGTCTCACTCTGCAATGCTACAAATCGAGGGATTGGGGAAAAGATTAATATGGGGAAAGCTTCATATTTGGGGAGCAATGCCTTCCACATTTTGCCCCCTGCCTTCTTGTGATCTATCTAAAAGGTGAATGGCCATTTCTGAGCCCTTCCAAGAGTAACCATTCACCTTTTTATTGAAAGAGAAGTGGGAATAAGCGTAGGCACATTTTGCCATTCCTGGTGCTACAGTCATTCAATTAACTTTATGGCAGCAGGTGGCACAAAAGCAAACCAAGAGGTGAGATTGTTTTGTCAAAGGCTTTCATGGCTGGAATCACTGGGTTGCTGTGAGTTTTCCGGGCTGTAAGGCCATATTCCAGACATTTCACCTGCATCTATGGCAGGTATCCTCAGAAGTAATGAGATCTGTTGGAAACTAGTCAAGTTGGGTTTATATCGGTGGAATGATGTCCAGGGTGGGAGAAAGAACTTTTGTCAGTTTGAGGCAGGTGTGAATGTTTCAGTTAGCCACCTTGATTAACATTGAATAGCCTTGCAGCTTCAAGGTCTGGCTGCTTACTGGCTGGGGAATCCTTTGTTGGGAGGTGTTCACTAGCCCTGATTGATTCATGACTGGAAGTCGTCTGTTTTTTTAGTGTTCTTCTTTATTTACTGTCCTAAATTTAGGATTTTTTTAAAAAAAATACTGGTAGACAGATTTTGTTCATTTTCATGGTTTCCTCCTTTCTGTTGAAAATGTCCACCTGCTTGTGGATTTCATTGATGAACCAACCTGGACACAGTATATTATTTGAGAACACAGAAATGCTTGACCACTCCAACAACTATTATGTCAGACTACACAGAGAAGCCATTAAAATCCACAAGCATGTGGACAACTTCAACAGAAAAGAGGAAACCATGAAAATGAACAAAATCTGGCTACCAGTATTAAAAAACTCAGAAATCAGAACAGTAGATGGGAAGCAACACTCTGAGGGCAGAGGAGCCCCAAGGACAGCTAATGACTCTGAACAAAGGATGCCCCCCAGGCAAGAGACAAACCTTTCCAATGCTAATTAGGGTGATTAATTGCAACATTAACACTGGCTTCCAACTGACAAAGGACTCTTGTCACACCCTGGACTCTCCACAGATATATATTTACTTTCCTTGCCTAGTTTATCCATGCCTCACAACCTCTGAGGATGCCTGCCATAGATGTGGACAAAACGTCAGGAGAGAATACTTCTGGAACATGGCCACACAGCCCGAAAGACATACAACAACCCTATCTTAATAGAGTTTGGGGCTGGAAAAGATTCTGCAGGTTTCGGTACACCTGAACTAGGGCGACACCGAAAAAGTTGAGAGAAATGGTTAATTGAGTTCTCAGACTGGCACATCTTGGCAGAATTTGGGTGCAGATGCCAGGGTGATGGATGTGGCTCCATGCCACTGCATTTATGAGAAGGCATCGCCCCCATTCTACGCAAACCAATGGCTTTTGTCTCGGGCGGCAGGCCTGGAGGGGGTGGCAGGCAGCGTGGGCCTGGCTGGTGGGAAGCGTAGCTGTGATTGCTTTTGCAGGCTGCAGTGTCTTTGTCAGTCGTTTAATTTATATGCAAATGAGGAGGGCGGGTCTGCCCCCTCTGTGCCCAGCACCACACGAATATTAATTACTTTTGGAGAGGCGCGTGGAGCAACGCATTGCGAACACACATGCTCCTCCTTCCTATCATCCCCCAGTATCTCCAGGGTGGGCTCTCTTCCCCATCTTCTTCTTCTTCTTCGTCTTCTTCTTCCCTTTGGCCTGGCTGGCGCTCACTCCTCCGCATGCTCCCTTTCTCCGGCCTGCATCCTTCTCCTCCTCATTACATCCACCCACCACCCTTTTTTTTCCTTCTCTCCCCCGTTCCTTTGATCATCCTCTTGTTCTCATATTAATCTCTTCATCTCTTTCCCTTGATCTCACGCTTCCTACACGCATCCACTGTCCCTTCTCATTACCTTCCTCCACATTGCCTCCCCTCTTCTCACCCCTCTTTGTGTTAAGTTCACAACATGCTTCTCATCCAGCCAGCCACTCCTGGGCCTCCGACCCCTTTGGCCTCTGCTTTCTCACCCTGCCAGTCCTTTTGTTCAGGGACCAATCTCTCTCTTTCTATCTCTCTCTCTCCCCCTCTCCTGCCTTTTCGTGCCTTCCTTCTGGACTTCCCGGCTAAATAACACCAATCATCTCCATTATTCTGGGCATCCTTCCTCTTGCACTTTTCTCTAGTGATCTCTTCTCATCCTTTCTCATTCCCTCGCTGATTCTCCCTTCTCCACTTTCATTTTGCTATTTCTCATTCTTTCTGCCTGCCTTGTTCTGCACTCACCTCCTACTATTCTTTCACCCAATCGAGGCTTTGCATTGATAATAATAATAGTAATAATAATAATAATATTAATAATACAGTAAAAATTGCTTCTAGAGTGAGAGAGAATTGGCAGTCTGCAAGGACATTGCCCAGGGGATGCCCAGATGTTTTGATGTTTTACCATCCTTGTGGGAGGCTTCTCTCATGTTCCCTCATGGAGCTGGAGCTGATAGAGGGAGCTCATCAGCGCTCTCCCTGGGTGGGATTCGAACCTGGCAGCCTTCAGGTCAGCAACCTAACCTTCAAGTCACAAGGCTTTTATCCCCTAGGCCACCGAAGGCTCCACATAATACAATAATAATAATAATAATAATAATAATAATAATAATAATAATAATAATAATAATATGTCAAGCTACTCTGGGACCTCTGAATTCAGACAGACAGGGTTTTGGAACACTCCTGACCTCACGATCGTGTTAAAAAACAAAGTATGGATTGTCAATGTTGCAGTCCCAGGTGACAACAGGATTGAAGAGAAACAACTATAAAAACAGACACGATATGAGGATTTAAAGATTGAACTGCAAAGACTCTGGCACAAGCCAGTCAAGGTGGTCCCAGTGGTGATCGGCACACTGGGTGCAGTGCCTAAAAGCCTTGGCCTGCACTTAAACACAATCAGCGCTGACAAAATTACCATCTGTCAGCTGCAGAAGGCCACCTTACTGGGATCTGCATACATTATTCGCCGATACATCACACAGTCCTAGACACTTGGGAAGTGTGCAACGTGTGATTCAATACAACAGCCAACAGAGTGTCTGCTGTGTTGTGTTTCAAATAATATAATAATAATAATAATAATAATAATAATATCTCATGATGACCTCATGGGCCATCTAGTCCAACCCCCTGCCAAGAAGCAGGAAATCTCATTCAAAGCACCCCCGACAGATGGCCATCCAGACTCTGCTGAAAAGCCTCCAAAGAAGGAGCCTCTACCACACTCCGGGGCAGAGAGTTCCACTGCTGAACAGCTTTCACAGTTACGAAACCCTTCCTAATGTTCAGGTGGAAACTCCTTCTTTTACTGTAGTTTGAAGCCATTGTTCCATGTCCTACTCTCCAGGGCAGCAGAAAACAAGCTTGCTCCCTCCTCCCTATGACTTCCCCTCACATATTTATACATGGCTATCATCTCTCCTCTCTGGCTTCTCTTCTGCAGGCTAAACATGTCCAGCTCTTTAAGCCGCTCCTCATAGGGCTTGTTCTCCAGAGCCTTGATTACTTTAGTCACCCTCCTCTGGACACATTCCAGCTTGTCAACATCTCTCTTCAATTGCAGTGCCCGGAATTGGACACAGTGGGATTCCAGGTGTGGTCTGACCAAGGCAGAATAGAGGAGGAGCATGACGTCCCTGGATCTAGACAAGGCATGGGCAAAATTTGTCCCTCCAGGTGTTTTGGACTTCAACTCCCACCATTCCTGGCCTCAGGCCCTTTCCTTTTGCCCCTCAGCCGCTTAAGCGGCTGAGGGGCAAAAGGAAGGGGCCTGAGGCCAGGAATGGTGGGAGTTGAAGTCCAAAACACCTGGAGGGACGAAGTTTGCCAATGCCTGATCAAGACAAAATCCCATTGACATCACCCCCATTCTGTCTCTTTACATTTCATTTTTTTCTGCCTAAGTGGAGCCTCTTGCATTTGTCCCTGCTGAATTTCATTGTGTTCGTTTTAACCAATCATCTCTCTAATCTGTTAAGATCGTTTTGAATTCTGCTCCTGTCTTCTGGAGTATTGGCTCTCCCTCCCAATATGGTCCTGTCTGCAAACTTGTTGATTGTGCCTTCTAGCGACATTAATAAAGATGTTGAACAGAACCAGGCCCAGGACGGAAGCCTGCTTGTGGCACTCCACTCGTCACTTCTTTCCAGGATGAAAAGGAAGCATTGCTGAAAGTCATCCACTTTCTTCTTGTCCTCTGAACTTCTTCATGTTCACCTGCTTTCCCACTTTGATTGTGCTATTCCCCATTCATTCTTCTGCTTGCCTTGTTCTGCACTGTCCAGCATATTCCTTCTCCCTTTGCATTCTTTCTGCGCTCATTTCAGACTCTTCCTTCCTTGCTCTTTGCCCTTTTCAAAAGCCTTTTCGAAAACCTCGTAGTCATCCGCTTCCTTCCTACCCACTTAGCTTCTCCTTGCACGGCCACCTGCTTCCAGTCCTTTACCTCACTTGCCATCTGCACTCCTTCACGGCCACTTTTTCATCCTTGCGCTCTTTCTCTCCCTCCTTCCCTCCCTCTCTCTCCGCCTCAAGGTGCGGGCTCCACCCGAGCGTGAAACAGCTAAAGTGCTGATAATTGGCGTCCCCCTCCCCTGCGGAGCCTGCTAATGGACTGACACCCATGGTGCCGGAGCCATGATAGACAGGCCCTGGTACCCCCCTTGGCAAAGGGTGCCATGCAGAGAGGGACAGGGGATGACAAAGGGAAGGACAAAGAGAGGAGAAAGCAAAGCAAGGTGGAAGAGGAAGGAAGGAAGGAAGGAAGCAAGAGCAGGCTGGGATGAAGGCCTCAGGCAGCAGGGACTTGGGAGGTAGCAGCCCCACGCTGTTTGTAGACTCAGAACAGACCTCAAGGGCCACCTAGTCCAACCCCTTACCATGCAGGGTTATACAATCAAAACACTCCTGACAGAAGGCCATCCAGCCGTTGCTTAAAAGCCTTCAGAGAAGGAGACTCCACCACTCTCTGAAAGGTAAAAGGTAAAGGTTTCCCCTAACGTTAAGTCCAGTCGTGACCAACTCTGGGGGTTGGTGCTCATCTCCATTTCTAAGCCGAAGAGCTGCCGTTGTCCATAGATATCTCCAGGTCATGTGGCCGGCATGACTGCATGGAGCGCCGTTACCTTCCCGCCGGAGCGGTACCTATTGAGCTACCCACATTTGCATGTTTTCAAACTGCTAGGTTGGCAGGAGCTGGGGCTAACAGTGGGTGCTCATTCTGCTCCCGAGATTGGAACCTGGGACCTTTTGGTCCGCAAGTTCAGCAGCTCAGCGCTCTAACGCACTGTGCCACCAGGGGCTCCATACCACTCTCTGAGGCGGCAGCATATTCCACTAGTTCTTCCTAATGTTTAGGTGCAATCTCTTTTCCTGCAATTTGAATCAATGGCTCCATTGTGTCCTAGAAAACAAGTTTGGCCCCCCTCCTCAGTATGACATTCTTTCAAATATCGAGACAAGACTATCATAGGTTTTCCAGGCTGTATGGCCATATTCCAGTAGCATTCTCTCCTTACGTTTCACCTGCATGTATGGCAGGTATCTGTGGGAACGAGGCAAGTGGAATGTGTGTGTGTGTGTGTGTGTGTGTGTGTATGGAGTGTCCAGGGTGGGAGAAAGCAAGTGTGAATGTTGCAATTAGTCATTTTGATAAGCATTGAGTGGCCTTGCAGCTGCAAACAACAGCAACAACTTTTTTTATATACTGCTCTATCTCCCATAGAGCGGTTTACACATAGTAAAACATTTAATACATATATATCATACAAAATACAAAAACCAATATAACAACCATTAACAAAACATAATTAGTAAAGGTAAAGGTTTCCCCTGACGTTAAGTCCAGTCATGTCTGATTCTGGGGGTTGGTACTCATCTCCATTTCAAAGCCGAAGAGCCGGCGTTGTCCGTAGACACCTCCAAGGTCATGTGGCCAACATGACTGCATGGAGCGCCATTACCTTTCCGCCAGAGCGGTACCTATTGGTCTACTCACATTGGCATGTTTTCGAACTGCTAGGTTGGCAGAAGCTGGAGCTAACAGCAGCCGCTCACGCCGCTCCTGGGGTTTGAACCTGGGACCTTTCGGTCTGCAAGTTCAGCAGCTCAGTGCTTTAACACACTTCGCTCCCGGGGCTCCTTACAACATAATTAACAACATTTTAAAACAATGAAATACCTTTAAAAGAAGTTGCAAAGCCTGGTTGTTGCTGCCTGCAGCATCCTTTGTTTGGGAGGTGTTAACAGGCACTTGATTGTTGGCTGTCTGGAATAAATCTGTTTCAGAGTGGTGTTATTTATTTACTGTCTTGATTCTGGTGGGGGGGGGGGGGGTTAATATTAGTAACCAGATTTTGTTCTTTTTCATATTTTCCTCCTTTTTGTTGAAATTGTAGGCTGTTAGGAGTTGTGGGAGCTGAAGTCCAAAACACTCAGAGGGATCAAGTTTGCCCAGGCCTGGTATAAACACTAAATTGCTATTGATGCAGCCTAAAATCATATTGGCGTTTTTAGCTGCAGCAACACACTGTTGACTCATGGAGGAAGAATTAAATACATAAGAAGATGAACGTAAGATCCAAGCCACTGATTCAATGGGAAAAAGAAAAGTGAATGGAAAGCAGTTGTGCAACCAGACTATTATCAGACAGCCTTTTTTCCAGAAAAAAAGACAATGCTAACTGTAGGTTTTGATGACAAGTAGGATTATATTATCTAAAGAAGTGTACGAATTGTGTGTAAGATCAAGAGAAGTAACATGCTACTACTTAAGTTCTATAATCCCTGAGAAAGAAACTTTCTAGTCGTTAGGTCCCCTCCTTTCCGTTGTCTATGGCTCTTTTGTCTTCTTTATTTCTGTACGTTTTTGCATAACTTGCCATCTCTTTGTACTGTGTATGTGATAAAACCTTCAATGAAAAGCCTCTGCGGCTTGAAGTTGCCTCTTGACATATGGCAAACCCATGCATTTCATATAGATGGATGTCTCATTCCTTTTTATATTAGAAAACAGTTGTGTAGCTTCTTAAGATCACATGGGATCTGGTACCATAGGCCTCTTCCACACAGCTGTATGAAATCCACATTGAACTGGATCATCTGGCAGTGTGGACTCAGATAATCCATTTCAAAGCAGATATTGTGGATTATCTGCCTTGATATTCTGGGTTATATGGCTGTGTGTAAGGGCTGTTATCGAGCAAATTTAAAGGGTTGTGGATAGTGAGATCTAGACCATGGATAGCAGAACCCCAGAGTGCGGATACCGAGTCCTGTTAAGCAGGTGGCCAGTACCAGCAGCGGGCCACCTGTGGATCCATGCACCCGGTGAGGTGAAGAAGCTAACCCAATGTCCCCCAATCAAGAAATCTCACCAAGTTGAAGAAGAAACCACTGGGGTATTTATTCAAGTCAGCTGATTTGGATTCCCGCTAGCGATAAGCTGCAGAAGGAAACTGAGATCCCATAGATTGCAAAACATATAGACAGAAATCCTTTGAATTTCCTGCTTCCACCCTAGCTGGACCTGGCTCGTGATTGACTGTGCTCCATTGATATCATGGCCAGCTAGGGAAGACTCCATGAAGAGGTGGGATTGTGGTACCTGCTGGCCAATAGAAGAACATTCCCCGCTTCCGATGCAGATTTCTGCTCTCCAGTAGCTGATGGGGGCAGGCTGGTTCAGGAGAGAAAGGAGGACAACGTACTTTGAATGAATCATTACTGTCCCACAGGGCCGGTTGTTACTACGAGGCCGCTGACGCGGCCGCCTCGGGCGCTGGCCACTAGGGGCGCTGTCGAGGCGTCGACAGCGACCCGTAGCGCCACCGACGCCTCCGGTGTTGGCGCGGGCCCGCGGGGCTTCAATCCCCGCGCCCACGCCAAACCGCGACAAGCAGCTAGGCCATTTTGCCCTTAGTCAACAAACTAAGGGCAAAAATGGCCTATCTGTGCTGTGCGCATTCGGGCCTTACTTCCTGGTCGTGGCCGGCGATCGCCCGGGCGATCGCCGGCCGCGACCAGGAAGTAAGGCCCGAATGGGCTATCTGCGCTGTGCGCACGGGCACAGCGCAGATAGCCCATTTGGGCCTTACTTCCTGGTCGCGGCCGGCGATCGCCCGGGCGATCGCCGGCCGCGACCAGGAAGTAAGGCCCAAATGGCCGTGCTGTGCGCGTGCGCACAGCACACCTAGGCCATTTTGCCCTTAGTCAACAAACTAAGGGCAATTTTTGCCCTTAGTTTGTTGACTAAGGGCAAAATGGCCTTACTTCCTGGTCGCGGCCGGCGATCGCCCGGGCGGCCGGCGGCCGCGACCAGGAAGTAAGGCCCAAATGGGCTATCTGCGCTGTGCGCACGGGCACAGCGCAGATAGCCCATTTGGCCCTTCCTGGTCGCGGCCGCCGGCCGCCCGGGCGATCGCCGGCCGCGACCAGGAAGTAAGGCCCGAATGGCCTAGCTGTGCTGTGCGCGTGCGCACAGCACACCTAGGCCATTTTGCCCTTAGTCAACAAACTAAGGGCAAAAATGGCTTATCTGGCTGTGCGCATGCGCACTGCCAGATAGGCCATTTTTGCCCTTAGTTTGTTGACTAAGGGCAAAATGGCCTTACTTCCTGGTCGCGGCCGCCGATCGCCCGGGCGGCCGGCGGCCGCGACCAGGAAGTAAGGCCCAAATGGGCTATCTGCGCTGTGCGCACGGGCACAGCGCAGATAGCCCATTTGGCCCTTCCTGGTCGCGGCCGCCGGCCGCCCGGGCGATCGACGGCCGCGACCAGGAAGTAAGGCCCGAATGGCCTAGCTGTGCTGTGCGCGTGCGCACAGCACACCTAGGCCATTTTGCCCTTAGTCAACAAACTAAGGGCAAAAATGGCTTATCTGGCTGTGCGCATGCGCACTGCCAGATAGGCCATTTTTGCCCTTAGTTTGTTGACTAAGGGCAAAATGGCCTTACTTCCTGGTCGCGGCCGCCGATCGCCCGGGCGGCCGGCGGCCGCGACCAGGAAGTAAGGCCCAAATGGGCTATCTGCGCTGTGCGCACGGGCACAGCGCAGATAGCCCATTTGGCCCTTCCTGGTCGCGGCCGCCGGCCGCCCGGGCGATCGGCGGCCGCGACCAGGAAGTAAGGCCCGAATGGCCTAGCTGTGCTGTGCGCGTGCGCACAGCACAGCTAGGCCATTTTTCCCTTAGTCAACAAACTAAGGGCAAAAATGGCTTATCTGGCTGTGCGCATGCGCACTGCCAGATAGGCCATTTTTGCCCTTAGTTTGTTGACTAAGGGCAAAATGGCCTAGCTGTGCTGTGCGCACGCGCACAGCACAGCTAGGCCATTCGGGCCTTACTTCCTGGTCGCGGCCAGGGCACGCTGGGCGGGGGGGCGGGGCCAACTCTGGCCCCGCCCCCCGCACTATTCGCCCTGGCCCCGCCTCCCACACAGCGTGGGAGGCGGGGCCAGGGCACGCTGGGCGGGGCCAGGGCATGGGAGGCGGGGCCGGTGGCGGGGGCGCTTTTTAGCACCCCCGCTTAACATTTAAAAATATCTCCGGCCGGCCCTGCTGTCCCACCAAAACAATGAGGGGCCATCAGGTCCCATGCATGTTATGTTATGTTGTGTTGATGAGTGACACATTAGCATGGGTCAGGCTCCCATGGTGCCCATGTCCATTGTGTCCATGCAGATCATTGTCCAAGATGATGGGATTATCTAATCCAGTCATGGGAAAGGGGGAAATGTCACTTCGGAAAACAGGACATGACCTTCCCGGTGTTGAGATAGCCATGCCAAGTGATGCATGTCTTTTGTAATGTCCAAGTAGCTGCACAAAGGACAGACATGTTGTAGTCCAGCCTGCGATAGTGTCTGATGTGTCTGATGTCAGTGAGGGTTCTGGACCATGTGTCTGATCGCAATGGGGATGATGGGTTTATTGTCAGGCCTGGCTTCGAGCCTGAGGTTTCTGCAGAACAGAGAGGAGTTTCAAAGCCACATTCCTGAGAGAGGCCTTCCGCAGGTTTTCCCTGGGAATCGGTTTTCTGAGGAAGATTTGTCAGATGCAGGTGTAGAAGTTAATGAGCTTGAGGAGAGATGACAAGCCTTTTGTAAACAAAGAGAGAGTTCACAGGTTCTTCGAAAGTCAGCTCACCTTCAAGAAATGACAGAAGGTAGACTGGTGGGAAAGTGAAACGGAATGTGTTTTTCTCACTGCAGGAGTCAGGAAAGGGTTTTTAAGAGAAAGGGAAAAGCCTTTTGCCTCAGTGTGGTCAAGGTTGGTTATTCATGCTAGTTGTGCCAAGTTTCCAAGTGGAGTTCTAGTTTCATGATTCCTGTCTTGCCAAGTTCCTATTCTTTGATTTCAAGTGGTTTTTCGTTCCATGGTTCCAGTTTTGCTAAGTTCATTTTTTGACTATTGGAATTTTACGCCGCCTTATGCTGTTGGATTTTTGCAACCTTGTACCTTGTGTTTTATCCTTGTACCTTGAAAGTTTTTGACTAATGGTGAGATTTTGAAGATATCATTTTTATGGCTTGGCTTTTATTTTTTCTTCAATAAACTGCTTGCTAATAATACTGAACTGGTGTGGTGTTTTAAGGACAGAGGGGTTCCAGCTCTGGAATACAACAAGGCGGTCCGAACCCAGGCTCCTGTTGTCCTTTGCACAGCTGGGACTATGGGGCCAATAGAGATGGATTGGCCCCGGAGATGATGGGTGATTGAGTCCTTTATAGTTGAGATGATGTCCAGGAAGATTGCTGGAGGGAACTCCTGGGTCATGGAGTACTGATGAAAAGTCACCAAGGTCATTCTGAGTGACTTCATTCTCCAAAGTTTTATATTAAGACATAAGATATAACATATTAAACATATACACACATGAGGGGCCCGCGGATACTGAAGGCGACCCGATGACTCCAGAGGCCTGGTATCCGCAAGGCATGGGTGCAGATGCACAGGGAATCCGGGGATACCGAGGGGATCTGTCGACTTTGGAGGCCTGGGTATCTACAAAGGTGAAAAGGGGTGAAAAGGATCAGATATGGGGCGAAGGAAGGAATAAAGGGAGGGAGGAAGCCCCACTGTGAAGGCCATGTGGTTATTGGGGCCAGATGCCAGAGGCAAGAGGGAAGAGAAAATCCAAAAGAGTCAAAAAGATACATAGAAGAAGATAAAGAGGGTAACTCACCCAGGTGCATGTTTACTAAAAGGTTAGAATGTAATAAACTGATGATTAAAAAGGGAAATATTGTTGCAAGAAGGATCACTGGTAGCTGTTTCTGGGTTTCTCCAGACCTTGAATCATTTGCAAGACTGATTCCCGCGGATCAGCAGGTTCTCACTTTTTGTGGCTCTTTCCACTGCAGCTTCAAGTAAATTTTAGAAAACTTTAGTAAATTTTTAGCCCCAGTGGCGAAGTGTGTTAAAGCACTGAGCTGCTGAACTTGCAGACCAAAAGGTCGCAGGTTCAAATCCCGGGAGTGGAGTCAGCGCCAGCTGTTAGCTCCAGCTTCTGCCAACCTAGCAGTTTGAAAACATGCCAATGTGAGTAGATCAATAGGTATTTCTCCGGCAGGAAGGTAACGGTGCTCTATGCAGTCACGCCAATGGCCACGTGACCTTGGAGGTGTCTATGGACAACGCCGGCTCTTCGGCTTAGAAATGGAGATGAGCACCAACCCCCAGAGTCAGACATGACTGGACTTAACATCAGGGGAAACCTTTACCTTTACCTTATTGTTGCAAGAAGGATCACTGGTAGCTGTTTCTGGGTTCCTCCAGACCTTGAATCATTTGCAAGACCAATTCCCGTGGATCAGCAGGTTTGCATTTTTCATGGCTCTTTCCGCTGCAGCTTCAAGTAAATTTTAGAATAATTTGACCCGGCGGGGAGTCACACTCAACCTCAGGGCCTTGTGCCAAGATAGTTTGGGTTGGATTGAGAAACAAGGCTTGTGGAAAGGATGCCTGGGGGCCCTTCCACACAGCCATATAACCCAGAATATCTAGGCAGATAATCCACAATATTTGCTTTGCACCGTGCTATCTGAGTCCACACTACCATACAATCTGGTTCAAAGCAGATAATGTGGGATTTTATGCAGTGCGTGGAAGGGGCCTGGCGTTCAAAATGGCCTTTTGTCAACTTCAGAGCCACACTGTTGGGTTGCAGTCCCCATTATCCCCCAGTTTGCGTGGTCCTAAATAATCCAAAGCAATGGGAGTCGTCATTCAATGACATTCTGGGAACCCAAATTGGGTTAAAGAAGGAAAAATAAAACGAAGGCGCAAGCGAAGAGAGAGAAAGAGATGCCAATTAAGATAACAGTGTCGGACAATGGCGGCGGGCACGTCCCTCTGAAATGGAGGAGCCGCCGCCTCAGTCGCCGCCATATTCATGGCGGCGACTGAGGCGGCGGCTCCTCCATTTCGGAGGGACACTTTGTCCCTTTTATCTTCTGTCTCTTTCTCTTTGTCCAAACAATGGCGGCGGGAGGGAGGGAGAGAAGCGAGCGAAGATGGAGCTGCGAGATAATAGCCAGGCGGCGATGGGGAAGAGAGATAAACGACAGCCTCTTTATCGGCTTATTAGCCATCATGACATGAAGGAGAGAGACATTCCCATGCTCGGATGTGTGTACATGTCTCAGTCCCCTTCTACGCAGCTGTATAATATCCACATTGAACTGGAATATATGGCAGTGTGGACCCAGATAACCCAGTTCAAAGCAGACATTGTGGATTATCTGCCTTGATATTCTGAGTCATATGGCTGTGTGGAAGGGCCCAAAACCTGGCTCAAAGCATATACATCTGGATTCAGTAACTGGATTGTATGGCAGTGTGGATGGCGACTCAAAGTAGTGCCAAACTGCATTAAATCTACAGTGTAGATGCACCCTGAGACCATCCCATCCTATAAATGGGATCTGTATTTGTCCAAAGGATTTCTATTTTGCTTCCTTGATCCTCATCGATATAGCCGAGGCCCCTTCTGCACTTCTATATAAAATTCAGATTATCTGCTTTGAATTGGATTATTTGGCAGTGTAGACTCATATAATCCAGCTCAAAACAGATAATATGGATTATCTGCTTTGATAATCTGTATTATATGGCAGTGTAGAAGGAGCCTTAGATGCCAAACTCGTGGTGCCTCTTCCATACTGGTTTATACTGGTTCAGGGGTGACTGAGGTGTTAATGGTTTGGGCGTTGAACTATGGGTACAGTTAATGCAGTTTGACACCACCTTAACGACAATGGTTCAGTGCTATAGATCCCTGGAAGTTATGGTTTTGCAAGGTCCTTAGCCTTCTCTGTCAAAGGCTCCATTTACACTGCCATATCATCCAGTTTCTGAATCCAGATGATCTGCTTTAAGATGACAATGTAGACTCATGCAATCTAGTTCAAAGCAGATCATCTGGATTCAGAAACTGGATGAAATGGAGGTGTCGATCCAGCCAAAGAGTGATGGTGCCTCATAAAACTACAGCTACCCTAGTACTGAGCCATGCCAGTTAGAGTGGGACCAAACCATATTAATCCTACTGTGTAGATGCAGTTTAGGACTCTGGAGACCAGGGTTCGAATCCCTGCCATGAGCCGACATTGGGCAAGTCACACTCTCACAGCCTCGGGAAGGCGATGACAGACCTCTTCTGAACAAATCCTGCCAAAAAAGCCCCTTGGTAGGGTCACTATAGGTTGGGGAGGACTTGAAAGCAAACAACAACAACAATACCAACAACAACAGCAACAACAACAACAACAACAACAACAAGGAA
This sequence comes from Anolis carolinensis, assembly GCF_035594765.1. Classification (NCBI taxonomy): domain Eukaryota; kingdom Metazoa; phylum Chordata; class Lepidosauria; order Squamata; family Anolidae; genus Anolis; species Anolis carolinensis. The sequence continues at coordinate 8,408,649 of NC_085846.1, forward strand.
GGTCTACCCTTGCTGTCGTTGTGTGCTGCATTGCCATCTGCTCATAATCTGTCCCATGCTGCTTTACGTTGGCTCAAGCTGGTTTCTTATAAACCATGTTCATTATTTTCCCCCATACTGTTGAATTATGGTATGTTTTGACTCATTCAGTTTTATGTCTCCCTCCCACTTCCATGCTCAACACACTGCTACTAGAGTCTGAAACCAATACCTTGCACTCTCTTGATTGGCTGTCATACATATTTTCAAAACATAGAGTGGGCCAAAATCACGAAAGGGTCTAATTGTTTGTTCTTTATTTTTTAAATAGATTTTCAAAAGAAGATCTACAAGATTAACTGTGCCAAAATTCACGACCGAATGACTAACACAAATTATGCCCACAGATTACAATATGCAGTCAGATTTCAATAATTCCCAAGGGGAGATTTACCCACAAGCTGATGATGTCAAACAAAACACATTGTTAATAAATGGCTTCATTTATAAACAAAACTGCAGTATTTAGGGTTCGGAAAATCCTAGGAAATTTGCCAAAGGGAACTATACCACCTCAAGTATGCAATTTAATGTGGGGTGACATTGGAAGAAGTGGGTAGACCTTACTTTTATGGAGATTACATTGGGAAACCATGGATAAATGGATGTTGACATACAGTGGATAAATAGCAGCAGTTCAAGGTAAACATGACATGTGTTTCCGACAGGATGGAGTGACAGCAAGGGCCACAATCCAAACATTCAGGCAAATCTTTTAGGGAAGAATAATTTCCTGCAGTTGCCAACACATTCTCCAGATCTGACAGCTCCTGATTTCTTCCTATGGGGCTATTTCCAAAGAAAAGGTTTATGTTAAGCCTCAAAAGCTCCTACAGTTGAAGAACAATATTCAGACCGAAATCAGAGCACTGGAACCTGAAAAACTAAGAGATATCATGGAAAACATCTTAGGAAGGGCATGTTTGTGCAAAGCAGAAAATGAACGCCACTTACAAGGTTTGATTTGGCACACGTAATGTAAATTTATTTCCCATACTGTATTTGATTCTATGGTATTGCAAATTAAAAAACAAAGGAGTGATTCAGTACTGAAACTCCTTGGTGACTTTTGGCCCCTTCCTGTATATGTGGACAATTCTTGCTTTTGTCCCATATTACTCCACCTTGGTCTCCTCTTGCAGGTGGTCTTTGTCATCCCGGATTTCTTCAACAGTCGGCCCTAAGCCTCGATAAACATCAGTCAGATCTTCCCGTGAGATGCAGACCCAACCGCTTGACCGGACGTGGTACAGATCCACATTGCCCCCTGAATAGGAATCGCGGTGGGCAGCATGACCCACGGCTTGGCGGGCTAATAGGAAGGCCTCATCGTGTGGCAAGTCGTAGGAGTAGCCACCATCCATCACACCGTATGCATAGGGGGACCCGGAGCCAACGGAAAAAACATCCCCGGAAAGACATGTGCCGTCGCTGTAGACGTAATACAGCCCAGGCCCGTTGTGGTCCCAACCACACAGCAGGGTTGCCACACAGAGGTCTTTACTGTGGCATCCACGCAAGAGGAAAGCCAGCAACTTGGCTGCCCCGGCAACGCTGGGCTGTTGTCCCTCGTTCAGATGTCTCAGGCGTAAGGAACAACGCAGGAGACGAAGCCAGGTGGCACAGTCGGCCGACGTCCCGGATGTGGTTGCCAGGAGGTGACGGTGGAGAGTGATGACCTTGCGGGAGGATGGGTCAGATATAAGGCTGCCGCAAGAGGAGCGGGTGTCAGCGGCCACGACCACCCCATGGCTGCAACGGAAGGCCAGTGTGGTGGTGCCGTGGGACAGCAAGAAGGGTGCGGGTACCACCATCTCCATTGGTGGTGGCAAAGGCCAACCGGAAGCCTGTGAAGGTTGGCTCCTCACACCTACTACATCCCGGAGAGCCATTTAGGAAGAATGAAGTGGGGAAAGTGGAGCACAGGACTTAAATATACAGGGGGTGGGTTGTATATTGGGAGGAGAATCAAACAGGATGGGGGGGGGGGGGTAGTGGAGAAGGTAAGAAACATGATTAATGGGACAGAAGATGGGGAACTGGTAGGAAGAGCAGATGACCTTTGGATAAGTCTTTGTTAGTGGACAAGTTTGGATCTGTTTTTGCCTCCAGTTCCCTGCTTTCTTTTTTTCCAATCTCAAGGCAGCTGAGAGGCATGCACAGAGGCTGCACACTTACTCGGATAAGTAAATTTCATTAGCTGAGTTCCTACCTTGTGCTTGTATCGCATAAATCAAGTTACATGCTGGTTGCTCTACATCACCCTTTTGCTGAATACAAACAGGGTGCTTCTGATGTTCAGTTGAAATATACTCTTCTGTAACTTCAAGCCATTAGACCTGGTTCTACCCTCCAGAGTAGCAGAGAACAAACCTGTACTATCCTTTCTGACAGCCTTTTGGATATCTAAAGAGTATAATCCTGCCAGCTCTCAGTCTCCTCTTTACCGTGTTGAATGCACGCAGCTCCCTTGGTCTTCCCTCATGTATTTTCTTCTCAGTAGATCTCTTCTCATCCTCTGCTTTGAACCCTTTTCAGGTGGTTTACATTCTTCTGGAACTGAACACAGTACCCTAGATGAGGACTGACTAGGGCAGAATATACTGGGACTACTGCTTTCTTTTACTTGAAAAACTATGCTTCTGTTCACAAAGGCTTAAATATTCTTTGCTTTCTTTGCTGCAGCATCACATTGGGGCAAGGGGGAGGTCTCGTTAAATTTAAGATCATGTTGACAGGTTGGCCTAGTTGCATCAAATAGACACAGCTCCATATTTGTGTCCTTAAAAAGGACATTTCCCAGAGGGTGGTTCTAAAAAAATCCTCTTGCATCAAAAATATTCCCATATCTAAACCTGAAATTTCATAGGAACCAGGGGGGGGGGGGGTTGGTGCAGGATGGAATCAGATTGCGATGTTGTACCTACAGCTCTGGTTATAAAGTACATTGTACTCAGGAAGACTTATTTTTGATTGTGCCATTATGATATGTCAGTTGTGACTTGTCCTTACTGAGCTACAGGGTCAAGGTCTGAGTGGCAATCCAGATGAACAAATAATAAATGTTTTGTTCAAGCCGTGCCCGTGGTGCTGCACAAAAGACAGAAGCGACAAGAAATCCCTTTTCGGTGGAGGCTGTAATCGACTTTTATGTCTGGGCTCCTGGGAAGCTGCTTTAGGACAATCTGAGAACAAACTGGCAGCTGGAATTATACTGCCAGCCACATCAAATATGCTTTTGCTGCATGCATCTGAGCTCATAATAAATATTGCTTAGTTTACTCATCATAGCGTCTACCATTTATTGGCAGAGATAGTCCCATCGTTGCAAAATGGGAATACAACAACTTCTGTTAGACGTTGCCTACAGTGGGGACAGTGCTGTCTAGTGCAAGGAGCGTGTTGAACTGAATCTGTTCCAAATTCTTACTCCCTCCTCTCTCTTACCTAAATGAGATGCTGTTCTGTCAGCAACTGTCACCCTCCACTGCCTTTTCTGCTGGGACGCCGAGTCCCCCAGCAGCGTACCCCCAACTTTTGGCAACCAAGGACTACGTGAGAGGCTTAGGAGAGGGAGAAAAGCACGATGAGAACAAGGAGGTGGGTGTGAAGATCTGACTGGGTGACAGAGGGCAGTTCGGTTGCATTGAGGTGTGTAGATTCTGCACACTCTGGTAGCACTCCAGATTTCCCCCCTGCTTGACCTGTATATCTGCTTGACCTCCCAAAGAGTCTCTCTCACGGCAGGGGTTACATTAGATCAGTGACATCAAATTCACTTCAGAGACCTCTCGGCTCCAGACGTCTCCGGGGACTCGGCATTGAACAGAAAGTGCATGGACTCAAGAGAAATCACTTTAGTCCTTTGGACAGAATTAGTTGACCAGAGAATCATCAAGGAGGCACCCTTAGCCATTCATGTATTATGAAATACATAAATACATGTTGTTCGCAGTAACGAGAGTAGAACAAGAGAAAAAGCAGTTAATGGGAAGCAGAAACTCCTTAGAGAGAGAATTTAAGACTTCTGCAAGAATGAAAAGCAAAAACTCCCACAGGCATAGAATGAAGTGTACTTCTTCTGCAGCAAAATAGGTAAGCGCAAAGAAGGTGGGATGGGTGGAAGACACTGTATTAAATTGGTAAATAACATGAGGTGTAGCTAGTGGGTAGAGGCATTGCTTTGGAAATAAGCATTCTGCCAACCTCTGTGAACATTTCCTCTAATCCCAAAATTGCAAAGAGCAAGATATTGAAAATTGTCCATTTTGCGGACTCATATTTGCTCATATTTCAGTATCTTTGCCTGTCCTTTTTATTGGATGCCTAAACCCTGTTTCTGAAAACTCAATTGGAAATTTGAAATTGGTAGCTGGGATCCAGATTCAGGGGGCTTGTCTTGGCCTATCTGAAGACTGGCCTTGGATTCAGCCTGTAAATGTCGGATCCTGGAAGGAAGCAACTAGTGGGGTGCCAAGGAGTTCTGTCTTGGGCCCAGTGCTATTCAACATCTTTATCAATGACTTGGACAATGGAATAGAGGACACGCTTATCAGATTTACAGATGACACCAAATTAGGAGGAGTAGCCAATTCCCCACAAGACAGGATCAGAATTCAAAATGACCAAAACAGACTAGAGAGCTGGGTCAAAAAAAAAAAAAAGAATTTCAACCTATGGTGCTTAGGCAGAAAAAAATGAAATGCAGAGATGTAGGATGGGTGACACTTAGCTTGAAAACGGTCCACATGAAAGCAATCTGGAAGTAACAGTTCAGCTGTGTTCTGCTTTGGTTAGACCTCACCTGGAATATTGCATCTAGTTCTGGGCAGCACAATTCAAGAAGGATATGGAGAAGTTGGAGTGAGAAGGACGATCAAAATGATCCAAGGTCTGGAGGACAAGCCCAATGAGTAGCACCTTGGGGAGCTGGGTATGCTTAGCTTGGAGAAAGGAAGTCGAAGCTCCACCTACACTGCCAGACAATTAAATTAAATTAAAGCAGATAATTTGAATTTTATATGCCTGTGTAGAAGGGGCCTGGGAGAAGGGGACATGAGAGCCATATTTAAATACAGTAGAGTCTCACTTATCCAACATTCACTTATCCAACGTTCTGGATTATCCAACGCATTTTTGTAGTCAATGTTTTCAATATATCGTGATATTTTGGTGCTAAATTCGTAAATACAGTAATTACTACATAGCATTACTGCGTATTGAACTATTTTTTCTGTCAAATTTGTTGTCTAACATGATGTTTTGGTGCTTTATTTGTAAAATCCTAATCTAACTTGATGTTTAATAGGCTTTTCCTTAATCCCTCCTTATTATCCAACATATTCGCTTATCCAACGATCTGCCGGCCCGTTTATGTTGGATAAGTGAGATTCTACTGTAATTATAATAACTCTTACCCACCCCTCCTCGAGGTTTGAGACGGGTTAGGACACAAAAAACAAATGCACAGTTATAGCATAAGAGATATTTGGTATAGCAACAGTAGTACATGTGAAAAGGACCTTGAGATTATTGTTGATCATAAATTAAACTGCATTCCCAAAGATGCTCCATTGAGGAGATGCTGCTCCAGAGACTAGGACACAATGGAACAATTGATTCAAACTACAGGAAAAGAGATTCCACCTAAACATTGGGAAGAACTTCCTGATGAAATATGCTACCTAGGAATCTGGAGTCTTTTTCTGGAAATTCTTAAACAAGAGGCCAGATAGCCATCTGTCAGAAATGCTTTGCTGTTTCCTGCATGACCAGATGATGTTGGACTGGGTGGTCCTTGCTATCTCGTCCAACTCCAATATAATAATAATAGGCAGAACATCAATCCACATGCTGCAGAAGGCAGCACTTCTTGGAACCGCTCACATTCTACGAAAATACGTCTCATTTCCTAGGCCCTTGGGAAGAACTTGATATTCAGAGATAAATCCCAGGCACTTGGACCTAATGTGCATGTGTGCAGTGTCACTTATCCAACGTTCTGGATTATCCAACGTATTTTTGTAGTCAATGTTTTCAATATATCATGATATTTTGGTGCTAAATTCGTAAATACAGTAATTACTACATAGCATTAATGTGTAATGAACTACTTTTTCTGTCAAATTTGTTGTATAACATGTTTTGCTGCTTAATTTGTAAAATCATAACCTAATTTGATGTTTAATAGGCTTTTCCTTAATCTCTCCTTATTATCCAACATATTTGCTTATCCAACGTTTTGCCGACCCGTTTATGTTGGATAAGTGAGACTCTACTGTAATTATAATAACTCTTACCCACCCCTCCTCGAGGTTTGAGACGGGTTAGGACACAAAAAACAAATGCACAGTTATAGCATAAGAGATATTTGGTATAGCAACAGTAGTACATGTGAAAAGGACCTTGAGATTATTGTTGATCATAAATTGAACATAGCCCAGCAGTGTGATGCTGCAGCAAAGATGGCAACTAATATTTTAACCTCCATTAATAAAGTAGTGATAATTCACTATATTCTGCATTAGTCAGACCTTGTCAGGAATACTGTATTCAGTACCAGTGCTTCATTTTAAGAAGTTGGAGTAGATTTAAAGAAGAGTAACAGGGATGAGAAGAGGTACAGAGAACAAAGGGTTGAATATGTTCAGTTTGATGGAAAGAAAACTGAGAGGTGACATGATTATACCCTTTCCGTATCTAAAGGACAGCCAGAGAGAGGAGATGGCAGTTTGTTCCCTGCTGCCCCAGAGGGTAGGACCAGGTCCAGGTCTAATGGTTTGATGTTATAGGAGAGTATCTTTCAATTGAATATTAAAAGGAACTTCTTGACAGTAAGAGAAGTTGCTCAATGGAACCAATTGCCTACAGAGGTGATGGCATTTATTTCTCTTGACATATTCAAAAAGAGGCTTGACGGCTACCTGCCGGGGATGCTCTGGCTAGATTTGCTGCACTGGGCAGGGATGGACTTGATGACCTTCAATGCCCCTTTTGACTTTTTGATTAAATGAATATGTGATCCAGCATGGCTGGAAGTTGTCCAGAGCTCTCCCTTGCAAAGCTCTGCTGTCTTTATGAAACCAGTATGGTAAATAAATCTCTGAAACACCTTGGAGGCGGGTGTTTGTTGATGGTGCCTGTGAGATAAAAGAAAGTGCAAATATCAAACCTGCCAGATCCCTGTGGAGATATGGGAGAAACAGCTCATTCAGAAGAAGGGAAGCAACATTATTCTGCCAATGGATCTCTTAACTACAGGTATACTGTCTGATATTCTGTGTTTAGTATTTCAGGCCAGTGTTGAATGCCCTATCCTGACTTTGGAAGCTAAGCAGGATCAGTTCTGGTTAGCCCTTGGATGAGAAACCACCAATGAATCCCAAGTGCTGTAAGTGATAGTTAATAATTCAGAGGAAGGAACTGCAAAACCTTCTATGGAGATTCTTTGCCCAAGAAAATACTGTGCAATTAATGAGATCAACATACATTAAAAGGTAACTTGAAAGCACATAACAAACCCTTCTGGGTTACTATGAGTTTTCCGGGCTATATGGTCATGTTCCAGAAGCATTCTCTCCTGACCTTTCCCCCACATCTATGGCAGGCATCCTCAGAGCTTGTGAGATCTGTTGGAAACTAGGCAGGTGGGGTTTATATATCTGTGTAATGTCCAGGGTGGGAGAAAGAACTCCTTTCATTTTAAGAAGTTGGAGTAGATTTGAAGAAGAGTAACAGGGATGAGAAGAGGTACAGAGTGGGAGAAAGAACTCTTGTCTGTTTGAGGCAAGTGTGAATGTTGCCAATGGCCATCTTGATTAGCACTGAATAGGCTTGCAGCTTCAAAGCCTGGCTGCTTCCTGCCTGGGGGAATCCTTTGTTGGGAAGTTTTAGCTGGTCCTGATTGTTCCATGTCTGGAATTTCCCTAATTCCACAGATATATAAACCCCACTTGCCAATTTTCCAACAGACCTCACAACCTCTCAGGGTGCCTGCCACAGATGTGGGCAAAACGTCAGGAGAGAATGCTTCTGGAACATGGCCATACAGCCCGGAAAATTCACAGCAACCCAGTAATTCCAGCCATGAAAACCTCCGACAACAGCCAGGTTTTAATTGTGCTTCTTTTTTTATCTCTTCTCTACCTCACCAAACTACAACCCCCATGGTGCCATCACATTGTACTATGGCAGATACAGTGATGTTAAAACGAATTAATTCTTTGTAGCTCAAGCATAGGAAAACTTGGACCCTCCAGGTGTTTTGGACTTCAATTCCCACAATACCTAACAGCCTGCGGAGGGCTATTGTTAGGCCACCAGGCTTTCCCAATACAGCATTGCCCTCATCCAAAATGGCGACCAAATGCTTTATTTATCCAGGCTTTCCCAATACAACGTTGCCCTTATCCAAGATGGCGACCAAATGTTTTATCTATAAAGAGAGCAAATGTTCGCCCTTACTAAAAATGGCGCCACCAAAAAAAATCTAGGCATGCCCTGAAAGGAAAGTGAAGCCAAATCAAAATGGCGCTTGCCGTGTGTTTAATCTACGCCTCGCGCGCCCGTTTTGCCCTCAATAAACATGGCGTCCGAAGTCTATAAAGTATCCCGGCGATGTAGCTCCCCTGAGTCACGGTGACCAACCCCTTATCCAAGATGGCGCTGGCCAGTCTGTTGGAGCCTCAGCTGTCTGTGAACAAGGCCGGATTCTTCGGCTTGGGGGCCGGCACCGAGTTTCGGACCCCCGACCTCGGGCCTTGCGGCGAAGGGAGGAACTTGGCGGAGTTGCCGCTGGCTTTGGCCGCCCCTTCCTCCAGCCTGAGCCAAGGAGCCAACGCGCAAGATGTGAACATCGAGCTGTTGCATGGGACCACCACGCTGGCCTTCAAAGTGAGGTTCTGCGGGGATCCAAAGGGGAAGAAGGCTGGAGAGGAACTGGAACAAGCAGAGGCAACCTTGGGCCCTCCAGGGGTTTTGGACTTCAACTCCCACAATTCCTAACAGCCGGTAGGCTGTTAGGAATTGTGGGAGTTGAAGTCCAAAACCCCTGGAGGGCCCAAGGTTGCCCATGCCTGGTATCCACAATCACAAAAGGGAGATGAGTAGTGCCATTTAGCCAGATAGTCTTTTGATCTGCCAACTCCACTTCTGAGGCTATTCGAGGATTTCCAAGTAGCCAATTCTTGGTTTGCCCCTGGAGTTAGACCCTCGTAGGGGGAAATCCAGTTGAATTTCCTGATTTTTCTGCCCACAGGAATATTCTTGCTGTTGCTGGAGGAATATTAAAAGGGATGGTGGTTCTCATGAAACTTTTCCTTGATTTAAGTCTACTGGGAGGAGGCTAATAGCCATACAGTGGGTGGCTTTCACAGTGTACAGTCTTATTTCTCTTGCAGTTGTCAGCAACTTCCCATCACACATCAGGGGTGGCAATGCCAGCTAGCTTATAAAGTCTATCAGCAGGTGTAGGTTTAAGACATCCTGTGATTATTCTACATGTCTCATTCAGTGCTATATTCACCTGTTTTTGCATGGGCAGGTTTTTGCCAGACGGGCCAGGCATACTCAGCAGTTCAGTAAGACAAGGCCAGGGCTGATGTTCTTATTAATTTTAGGTCTGCACCCCATGCACTATCAGTAAGTTTGCACAGGAAGTTATTGCATGCAGCTACTTTGTGCTTGATGTTCACAGTGTTTCCTAAATATTAGTGTTCGAGCTAAGGTGATGCTGAGATGTTGCCTGATGTGTTTGTTTGCATGGCGAATGAACACAAATTGCTTCAAAATTATCCCTCAAGTTTCCACAAAGGAAATTTCAAGTCATATGCCCATTTCTTTGTAGATGTCTCTGGTGTTTCAGCATTTGCAAACCCTGTGGAATTTGCAATTGCTAGCTTTTCTGAGACATTGGCAGTCCGCTTGAGCATTTGTCATATCATGTTGCTATTTAGTCTTGCGTATTTTAATTTATTTGCTATTCCACTTTTCTTCAAATAAAAGACCCAAGGCCTCAGCACAAATTAGGTAAAATACACCTGAAAGAATATAGTAAAAGTATTCTTAAAAACAAAATTAGGCTTGTTTTTAAAATACAGTAGTAATTTAAAACACATTAAAAAGACTAATCATAAGTAAAAGTGAGTTTCTCCTGTTAAAAAAACCTTCTTCAACACACCAGTTACTAGTAAAAAGCATGTGTACACAAAAATGTCTTTACCTGCAGATGGAAGGGAGAGTACAGAAGAGATTAGACTAGGGCCCTTCCAGACAGGCCCTAAATCCCAGGATCTGATCCCAGGTTTTCTGTTAATCCCAGATTATCTGGTAGTGCGGATTCATATAATCCAGTTTAAAGCTGAAAACCTGGATTCAGATCCTGGGATATAGAGCCTGTCTGGAAGGACCGCTAGTCTCCTGTGGGCAGGAGTTCCACAGCCTAGGAGTAACCACAGAGAAGGTCCTTCATTTAGCCTCAATCCCTGTGATGGTGGTGGGTCTTAGAGAAAGCCTTCCACTGAAAATCTTAAAACCTGGACAGACTCGGTTTGGGAAGATATGGTCTTTTGGTATGGTCTGCACTCAAGCAATATATTGCTTCCAGTAATAGCCAGCAGAAACTGACTGGTATACATGTTCTTGTAAGACAGTGGTTCTCAACCTGTGGGTCCCCGGATGTAAACTGGGATTTCTGGGAGTTGTAGGCCAAAACACCCGAGGACCCACAATTTGGGAACCACTGTTGTAAGACATGCTTTGGATCACAAGCAGTCTGTGGGTATCTTTTGTATGGGATCTGTGATCTTTGTTCTCTTTGTTTTCTTGCTTTTCTCCTCCAGTTTCAACATGGCGTGATTGTCGCAGTGGATTCACGGGCAACAGCAGGTGTCTACATTGCTTCACAAACAGTCAAGAAGGTCATTGAAATCAACCCTTACCTGTTGGGGACCATGGCTGGCGGTGCAGCCGACTGCAGCTTCTGGGAGCGGCTTCTGGCCAGGCAATGCCGCATCTATGAACTCCGCAACAAGGAGCGGATCTCGGTAGCAGCCGCCTCCAAGCTCTTGGCCAACATGGTGTATCAGTATAAAGGAATGGGTCTCTCCATGGGCACCATGATCTGTGGCTGGGACAAGCGAGGGCCAGGTGAGGACACTATGTTTTCTAAGGGATTTTGGAAGGTATACCTTCCCTTGTGACATCTCACAAAACCTGACCACATTTGCACTTCACACGTATTTACTTCTTTAGAACATTGAAATATAATGATATACCCTGCTTTTTCTCTGTGGATTTCTAAGCTGCTTTCAGCAAAAGTTAATAATCCAAGATTTTACAACATACTATCAGTTTCCAAGTTAACCCTAAAGCAAGAAAACTGCAGAACAAAACAGCACAGCAGCAATCAAAATTAATTAAAATATTAAGCAGAAACTGATTAAAGCAATATATTACAATTGTATTGCAAATGCCTTCCTAGGAGGGAAATATTTTATTAGCTCCCAGAAGCCTGTTAGTTTATTTTCGTGTCTTAAGTCATTATCATTCCAAACCTGGGACTTAAGGCAGCTAGAAAATGTATATATAAATGACTTTTCCGTCCACCAGGGCCTGCGAGCAATGTAGAATAGAATCTAAAAACATGTCAGGAAAAAAAATTAAAAGCAGATTAAAGTATTTTAAATGCTAAACTTCTGACAGACTTTAGCCGCTCAGTAAAAATGAGGTCGGTATGCTTTTCCTTTTTAGAAAGCTCCTTAATTGAAGTTCTGCTACAGAAAAAGCCTGTTCTTGCATTCTACTTCCTTATTTTTTATGTTCTGCGGCCAATCTTTTGTTGGGGGGGCGGGGTGTTCTAGAGCATAGGTAGAGCATGTGAGTGCTAGCTTTGTGAAGTGCTGTGTAGCTGGAAAGAAACCATTTTGTGAAGCCTGTAGTTGCACATATCATTAGCAGTTCCACAGAATTCTCTATCTGGGGAGTCAGATCATTCTTTTTCTCCTCTGGTTACTTGAACTTACCTCCTGAGAAATGCTAAACCATGATAGTTAATTGCCTTTTAGCTATTCAGCCTCTGTCCCATTTAATATTTCTTAAGGTTTGCTAGATTGGTACTTAGAACTTGCTTCTTTTTTATGACCATTACATTTTGACCCCATCCACGCATCACAAGAAGTCACATTGAAGTTTGTTTAAATCTGGCTGGCAGTGATGCAATAATTGACAGATCCTTGATAGTAAGTTGTGATTTATTAAGCAACAACAAACTGCAACATGAACCTATCAGTTTGTGCCTGTATTGTGCAAAGGGTGCTTTGAGAGCCGAAGACAATGCACCCTTAAGTATGATGTATTAAGGACTTGAAACCGAGAGTTTGGTTTTGGCCATTGCTTCTTAGTCATAAAGGTTGTTGTGCATTCTGAGTTGATTCTCCTAGTTTGTCTGGGCTATCTCTGATCAGCAACAAATAATCACAACATCCATGAAGATTGTTGGCTGTTGGCACTCCATGTTCATCACAGAGCCCTTCCTCTAGAGCAGGTAGGCGACCATGGTTCTGGTGTTTTTGGACTTCATTGCTCATAATCCTTTACAGTTGTTTGTGCTGGCTAGGTGTGATGGAAGCTGTAGGCTAAAAACTTAAGGAGGGTCACACTTGCCTATCACTGCTATAATCTTGAGCATTGTGTTTCCTCAGTATAGCCCTTTGATGTGATAATGCATTACTGCAGTGGCCAATATATCCAATTCTACTTTTAGCAGACCATTAGGCTGGTAATCTGAGGGAAGTATTAGAGAATTTACATACTGTACAACCTTTTATTGTTCTGATTGCAGTTTCTTTGTTAAGTACTATTCACATTTATTTTTATTTGTTCTAAAAACATTTATTTGTTAAAATCCTGTGTTGAATTCTAGCAGTAACTGTTTATGGGTCTTGGGATACAAAAGCTGCAGTCATAAAATGTACAAGTCTGGGAGTGAATTACACTGAAACCAGGAAACGAATCTCATCTAGTTGAATGTGACTGGAAATGGAATACAAGCCTTATATATCATTCTGTCTCCCCACCCCCCTTTTGACATTGCCACGGGGCTCTTTTTCCTTATTCTCCACCAAAAGCAATGGCTATATTTCAGGAAAAGGAACTGGCAAAACAACCTCTGAGGATTCCTTGCCTAAGAAAACCCTATGAAATTCATGGGTTTCCATCAATGGACAGATTTCTTGAAGGCATACACACACACACACACACACACCAGACTTGTATTTTCATGTTCTCTCCCCATTCCAGATTTATATCAGATATTGTATTAACCTTTCCTCATTTCCCTCTAAATCAGAGTGTATCATTTCAGAATATCCCGTGTGCTTACTTTTCTAACATTTCTTTTAATTCTGAGTTCGTAAAATCACATTCTTTTTCTGTTTGTATAGGTTCCAAGATTTAGACCTGTGCATTGTGCTAATTCATACAGAAAGCAAACTTTAAAGTATTCAGATTTTAAGGTTTCTGAGCAAGGTAGCTTGTTCCAGAACAATAGAAGGGCAGTCGGCCAAAAAACCAATGAATTTGAAGGGTCAGTCCCCTTGGGTCCCTCAACAGTTGTAGAAGATGAATTACATCAGGGAACACGGGGAACAAAGGCACCTGGTCTTGTGTCCAAATTTATTCCAGGGTTTGGTAAAATATGTGTCTCTGTAGCTCCATCAAAACAAAACTCGGCAGTCTCCATTGCCACATTTCCTTTTATTGTTGCACATCTGCTTGTTTAGATACATACGCACTGTATAGTGCTGCGAGAAGAGTAATGCTTGCAGGGGATTAGAAAAACTCAAAGGACTTGGTGAGCCCACAGACAACCATTTGAAAAAGATGATGCAATGTGATGATATAAATGTTCAGACCATGTAACTTCCCATTTGGGAAGAGTGAAGGGCAGGCGTTGAGAAGGGAAATTGTAAGGAATTTGTAGATGGACCCAATAACTCCCTCATATGTCCTTTCTTTCAGGCCTGTACTATGTTGACAGCGAAGGGAACCGTATCTCAGGCACAGTTTTCTCAGTGGGCTCTGGCTCGGTCTATGCCTATGGAGTGATGGACCGTGGCTACTCTCACAATCTCTCAGTGGAAGAAGCCTATGATCTGGCCCGCCGTGCCATCTACCAAGCAACCTACCGCGATGCCTACTCCGGAGGCACCGTTAACCTCTACCATGTGCGCCAGGATGGCTGGATTCGTGTCTCCAGTGACGACGTGTCCAAACTCCATGAATTGTTCCGTGACAAAGCCTCAGGAACAGTGGCTTGAAATTGTGGACGCTGGGGGAAGGGTAGCATTGAACTTGGGTCTATATTTGCTATAGAGAGAAATGGGATTGTAGAACCATAAGGCACATGGGGAATGTTTGGCCAAAATGCTGGAAGAAAGCTGCAACCCACAGATTAGCCATTGCAAAGGGGGAAGATAATTGTTTTGTGCTTGTGACCCATGATCCATGTAATAAAAGTGTTTTGCTTCTAAATTAAACCTCTACTGTCCAAACAGTTTTTGTGTCCTCACTTGAAGAACAAGGGTGATCAAGATAAATCTTGGCTACTCCAGTCCTATCAGAGGTGTATTGTTGGTTCTGGAGCCTTTCCAATGCAGGGCTGCCCTAGAGGGGCAAGCGGGCTGCGTGCGCGGGCACGATTCGGGGCTAGGCGCTCGGGAGATAAATGTCTCTTGAAAGTTTCATTTCTAGGCAAAAATCTTAAAAGATAAAAAAAGCAGAAGGTCGGCTATCCCCACGGGCACCAAAGCATAAGTGTCTGTAATACCGAGGAGGGGGAGTCAAATGATTCTTAAATGGATTCCTCCTTCAGCCGATGGTTGCCACTGGTTCCCATTGTGTGGTACCCCATGCTCCCATCCGTTTTCAATACAACTTTGAGTAACACCAATCCCTACCTTTTACAGGAATCAATCTCATCTGTGCCTCTATGTTTACATGTTGTTATTAACCCTTTCGAGCCCTTTTATCATGCATACACCCCTCCCTCTCTTTTTATGCACTGTTGCATTCTCTGGTTCCCACCCAATTGACGCGAAGACTGTGTGTGCAATGTATGGAACCTAATACGAATTGAAAAGGTTATTGCCAGCTGCAGGGCAGCTGAGAGAGAAGGAACGAGGGAGGCCAAGATGGAGGTGTGGTTGAGAAGAAGAATGTGCCTGTGGTAGGGAAAGCTGAGGAAATGCCCTTTCTCCAAGCTGTGGTTCTTTATGCTCACTGAAAGGAATGGAAAAAGAGCTGTAGTAAGGGCTGTGAACGGCGAGGAAATGGGTTTTTGTACATCTCTGAAGGATCAGTAAATGGGAAAGAGGATGATAAGTAGTACCCTTTCTCCAAGCTGGGTCTTTATGCTCATTGAAAAGAATGAAAAAGCCATAGTAAGGCCACAAATGGTGGGCGAACTGAATTTTTGTACATCTGGGAAGGAAGAATAAGCAGAAAGGGGGAAGATAAGCAAAAAGGGGTACTCCGTGTGTGCAGCAAACATAGTACATGAACCAAGGTGATGTGCAAGAATGAAATCAGGTGAGGATGACAAGAATGCAGCCGGATAAACACTAAACATGAAGCAAAACAGCACGAATATGCAAAGGACGATGGCTAGAGGTGCAGGAGGAGGAATGAAAAAAGGCAGCCTGCTTGTACATGTCCAGGATTGGGGGAAACTGGCATGGCCCGGGCGCTTTAGGTGTCCCCTGCCGGGGCCCTGCTCAGGAATGCGTGTGCAGCCTTGGCGTGTGTTTGTGTGCGTGCAGGAGATTGGCCAATCCGGGCAAGGAAGGGGGAGCATGGGGGTGTGGCGGTTGGCAGCAGGGTGCACATCCTCCCACTTTGCACACACACAAACGAATACACAAAGAGCTGCACCACGACCTTCCAGTATCCTTTTCCCAGGGACTGTGTGGGAGGGAGGTGGAAAAGGGGAGGAAGGCTGGGGAATGGGGGGCAGGGGCAGGGATGGGAGCCTTATCTTGTCTGTTAGGCCTTCCAGGGAAATATACAAGGATAAAATGGAGGATTAGAGGTGGCAGGATGAGGATAAAAGCAAGATATACCAGACAGAAAAGAGATGTACATGCCGGTATGAAGCAACTATCTAGCTTTACGTACATGGATTAGTGAAGATAGTAGAAAGGTATATGTTGCAAGTGTGCAAGGATATGGTAAATGACGAATCTTGAGCAGAGATTGTGGGTTTATTACCTCTCAAAGTATTTTAACTGTCCCTTAGGGCTTTGTAGTGTAATGATCAGGGAAATCATTGTCTATGTTTGATAAGATGGAGGATTAGAGGTGACAGAGTGAAGATATGCCAGACAAAATAAAGATGTACAGGCAGGTATAACGCATCTTCATGTACATGGATTAGTGGTGACAGCAGGAGGTATATATTGCAAGGGTGTAAGGAAATGATAGATTGAGTAGATTGAGGAGCTTGAAAAGAGACGATGGATTTAGTATCCCTTATTTGTCCATTGGGGTTTTATAGAAGTGAGGAAACAATTGTTTATGTTGTGTTGTGGGTGAGGCTGATAATCTAATTGGAATAAGTAGTAAGTAAAGTTGGAATTCCTTCCAGGTCTATATTTTATTGTGGGTGAGGGTAGAGAATCTAATTGGAATAAGAAGTAAAGCTGGTAGTCTTTCCAAGACACTTAACCCTGTATATAAGAATGATCTGTGTGTGATATGATGGAGGATATGTGCAGAAGAGGATGTGTGCAGACAAAACAAATGGGAGAAGTGGCTGATGTGAGTATACCAATGAGGTACACAGGGGCTGCTTTTACATGCTGGGATTTGTAGAGGTGTGTGTGCCTTTGCGTGGGAAGTTTAATCAAGGATACCTTTTTTTGGCTCAGTCTTGCTTTTGTTTGAACAAGACTACGGTGAGAGACTTCACTGGGGCTTATTCAATACCAGGCGAGGCGACATCTGCACTCACATGCATTAATCATCCTTTTGTTCACACCATCGGGATGGCTAAATAGCAGCAGCAAAAGGGTCGGCTTGGCCCTCTCCAGAAATGGCTAGTCATTCCCAATTTAAATTAACCTGGCTAGGAAAGGTTATACTGTGTAACCTACAAGCGGAATAATACTTGCGTAGCCATGGGAACAAGGTTCGGGGAGTGCGGACTAACACACTGGAGGATCTGTTCGTCCTTTTATTTAATACTAGCTTGGGGACCCTGCCATGCCCGGGTTATTTGAAAAAGGCATTATTTGTCTGTGCTCCAAGTTTAGCCTAGATCCAATGTTGGCTGGGTTCAGTGGGTGTGGGTGAACTACAACTCCCATATGCAAAGATCAATCACCCCGAGACACTGCCTGTATGCAAAGTTGGCCATGTTGGGTCTGTGTGGCCAAGTTTGATCAAGGTACATCATTGTTGGGGTTCAGAATGCTCTCTGGATGCAGGGTGAACTATAACTCCCACGCGGGTGGGTCAGTTCTCCAAGCTTCTCCAGTATTCAAATTTGGGTGTATCAGGCAAGCATCCATCGTCGTTTGAGTTCACTGTGCTCTCTGGATTTACCGTGTTTCCCCGAAAATAAGACAGTGTCTTATATTATTTTTTGCTCCCAAAGATGTGCTAGGTCTTATTTTCAGGGGATGTCTTATTTTTCCATGAAGAAGAATTCACATTTATTACTGAACAAAAAATGAACATTTATTATATACTGCCCAGTTGTCATCACAAACCAGCATAACCAGAAAAACTGTGAATCCTATCAAGAATTTCTTGTTACTACCATTATTTCTATTTACAACAATCTATGGTACATATATTTACCAATCATGCATGCTCTGGTGTTCTGTTTGGCAGGCATGCTTCCAAACAAAATCTTTGCTAGGTCTTACTTTCAGGGGGGGGCCTTATATTTAGCAATTCAGCAAAACCTCTACTAGGTCTTATTTTCCGGGAATGTCTTATTTTCGGGGAAACAGGGTAGGTGAACTACAACTCTCCCAAATCAAGGTGAATTCCCCCCAAAGACCTTCAGTATTTGTTGTTGGTCATAAGGGTCCTGTGTACCAAGTTTGATCCAATTCCATCTTTGGTGGAGTTCAGAGTGCTCTTAGATTGCAGGTGAACTATACATCCTAGTCCCTACAACTCCTACAAATCATGGTGAATTTTCCCCAAGCCTCTCCAGTATGTTCAATTACTGATCAATTCCTCTGCTTGCTGTGTGCCATAGAAAATAATAGGAAAGGGTTATAAGAGAGGCAATGGGCGCGGTCATGCAAATTCCACATGATGGAGAGTGTCAGAAACACTGGGATGTCCATGATGGAGGAAAAACAGAATATTTAGGATGAAATTGTCCCTGTGTGAAAACCTTCACTTGGGTGGTGAGCAGTATGGTGTTTGTGGAGGACATTGGCAGGGTTCTTGGACATGTTTATGGCACTCACTATATCCTGAAGGGAGAGCCATTGGTGTCTCCTGGGTAGTGGGAGCTATAGCTGTTTGTGAAGGCAGGAGCTTGTCTGTAGAAGTGGACACCTCAGTGACATACACACACACATATTTTCACTTTTATTATGTGTATAGATAGATATAGATAGATTGATTGATTATGTGTATAGATTATATGTATAGATTTGGGCCAAGAAGCTTTTCTCAAGTTTGGGAACAGGTTTCTTGAGACTGGCAGAGTTTTAAAAAGAGAATAAATGAACCCTGGCTATGGTTTATCAGGTTTCAGCGATATAGCGCTTAAGTGTTTCTCCACCTAGGGATCGGGACCCCTGAGGGGGTCATGAGGGGGGTGTCAGAGGGGTCCTCAAAGACCATCAGAAAACACATATTTCTGATGGTCTTAGAACCCCCTTTGGCAGAGAAGGCTGAAAATCTCTCCTCCTGTCCAGGGGTACTTATTGATCTACTCACATTTGCATGTTTTCGAACTGCTAGGTTGGCAGAAGCTGGAGCTAACAGCGGACTCTCACTTGCTGAGGTGTTTCTGTGAGTATCTCTGTAGATCTTAGGAAGCTATTTCTTGACTTAAGGCATTGGCCTGATAGTTGATACCCAAACAGGGGATGGGTCGGAGATGTCAATGCCTTGGTCCTTTCATTATAGGCTGCTATTTCCCGACGGATATCAGGTGGCGCAATGCCAGCTAAACAGTATAATTTGTCCAGCGGTGTGGGGCGTAGACATCCTATGATTTTATGTGTGTGTGTGTGTGTGTCAGGAGTGACTTGAGAAACTGCAAGTCGCTTCTGGTGTGAGAGAATTGGCCGTCTGCAAGAAGGTTGCCCAGGGGTCGCCTGGATGTTTTTGATGTTTTTACCATCCTTGTGGCAGGCTTCTCTCATGTCCCTGCATGGAGCTGGAGCTGATAGAGGGAGCTCATCTGCGCTCTCCCGGGGTTGGATTCGAACCTGGCAGCCTTGGGGTCAGCAACCCAAACTTCAAGTCGCAAGGCTTTAACCCACTACGCTACTGGAGGCTCCTGACAGCATATGATGATGTGGCATGTCTTATTAAGAGCCACATCCACTATTTGAATGTGGTGAGATATATTCCACACTGGGCATGCATATTCAGCAGCAGAGTAGCCAAGCACAAGGCCAAATGTCTTCACTGTCTGGTTGTGATCCCCGGGTTGTATTTACGATAATGATTATGTTAACGTCTTTCAAGATGCTGCAGGATGCTTTTTGGTTTTGATCAAGATTGGAAAGGGTATATTTATAATGTCTTCAAAAGTATGGTTGACATATGTATGTGATTTTTATGGGAGGAAAGGAAAGATTGGGGAAGAAAGAGCTGAAATGTTGACAGCCATGCCCTAGGCAGCCATTTTGAAAGGCCCTGCCACAATGTCAAGGCAACCTTTATTTGTGGGAATGCTTTCTGTGAGGTAATGGCCAGTTTATTTTTGGAGTTACAGGCACTTGAGGTGACATTTATGGCCTAGATGGACACTGAAGGAAGGACTGGATTTGAATTCAAGAGTTTGTCTTTAGTGAGGCCATGAAAAGAGCCTCGCCTCACAAATCTCCTCACAGAGCCCACTTTCCTTTCTCCCTCCCGCCCCTTCTCCTCATCCCGAAGCCAAGGCGACATGCCTCGCAGCCAATCGGCTGCCTCCGCCTCTCCAGCCTCAGCCAATCACCGGGCCGCTCTGTTCGTACACGATTATTTGCGACCTCCCTTCTCCTCCCCCCTCCCTCCCGCAGTGAGCTGCACACGCGGGAGGGAACGTCGCGCGCCTGGGCCTGGCGCGCGGGATTTAAATATGCAAATCGGGAAGGCGCAATTTGCATAACCTCTGGAAAGAATGACCAGGGGAAATAGGGCAGCAGCTGAGGAAAAACAAGAGGATGGAATTCGCCCTTTTTTCCTTTGTTTTTTTCTACATCAAACATAGATGTAGTCCAGGCCTGGTCCAACTTAGGCCCTCCGGGTGTTTTGGACTTCAACTCCCACCATTCCTAACAGCCTCAGGCCCTTTCCTTTTCCCCCTAGCCGCTTAAGCGGCTGAGGGGGAAAAGGAAGGGGCCTGAGGCTGTTAGGAATGGTGGGAGTTGGAGTCTAAAACACCCGGAAGGCCCAAGTTTGCTTATGCCTGGACTAAACTCCCAGAGGCCTCAATCACTTTAGCCAATGATTAGGAATTTTGGAACATCTGGAAGACATGAGTTTGACAAACCCTTTGAAGTAATGAGAAGCCAGAGGTAGGTTACTTTAGTGTACAAGCGCAATGAGACAACAGCATAGTGCATAAGACCAAAATGAGCGTATGTTTAGTACCCAGTGACCTGGCCTAGTTCTTCCACATGGGTCAGAAAGAGTTGACAGACTTATATAAGGAGAAAAAAGAGGCCGAATTTAGGTCATGCTTGTTCAGAAACAGATTCTTTAGCACAACATCCAATGTGGCATATTGTACTTGGGCATGGGATGCATCTAAGTAAAGGAAAAGGGTTTCCCCTGACATTAAATCCAGTAATGTCCGACTTGGGGTTGGTGCGCATCTCAGTTTCAAAGCCGAAGAACCGGCATTGTCCATAGACACCTACAAGGTCATGTGGCCACTGGCATGACTGCATGGAGCACCGTTACCTTCCCTCCAGAGCGGTACCTATTGATCTACTCACATTGGCATGTTTTCGAATTGCTAGGTTGGCAGAAGCTGTGGCTAACAGCAGGTGCTCACTCTGCTCCCCGGATTCAAATCTGTGACCTTTTGACCTGCAAATTCAGCAGCTCAGCGCTTTAACACGCTGCGCCACCGGAGGCCCCTAGGAAGCATCTATAGCATAGAATTAATGCAGCTCGACACCACTCGGATTGCCATGGCTCAATGCGATCATGTCATTGGAGTTGTAGTTTTGCAAGGTCTTTAGCCTTCCCTGCCAAAGAGCATTGGTGCCTCAAACAAACTAGGAATCCATAGCACTGACAATGGTGGTTAAAGTGGTGCCAGTTGCATTAATTTAACAGTGTAGAGCAGGAGCTGCGGTGGCGCAATGGTTAAACCCGTGTGCTGGCTGAATTGCTGGTCTAGTTACAAGCATGGGCAAACTTTGACCCCTCAGGTATTTTGGACTTCAACTCCCACAGTTCCTTAGGAATTAGGAATTGTGGGAATTGAAGTTCAAAACAACTGGGGGGCCAAAGCTTGCCCATGCCTTTATGAGGTATAGTCTTATGCCTATTTTTAATAGTAACTCTCAAGCAACCAGAAACAATATGTGTCCGACATCTAGCAATTCCCATGGATGTTGGTTAACTGGAGTGTACTGTAAAATAATTAAACTGATTTTCCTTAATATCATGTTTCCTAGGTATATTAATTATTAGTGCCGTTATGTATGAGTGAGATGCAAAACAAGATGGACTTGTCTCACTGAGAAACGCCTGGAAGTGGGCTGCTATGTCATTCAGTGCCACCATCTTGTTTTCTCCTCCTAACGCCAAGGAAGCGAAATGCTGCTGTTGCACCTGCAAGCAAGAACCAGCAGCTCAGACAAGTGCCCCACCGCCGCTTCCACCGCCTCCATCCCCACCATGCACCCCCATCACGGTTACGGGCTCCGGACTGGCGTTGCAGTCTCCGGACCAGCTCCTCCACATCATCTACCAACGTGTGGAGAAGGCTGCCAGTCTTGCGGAAGTGGCATTGAGCTTGGCGAAGGCTAACAATGAAGCCCTGAAGCGCCTGGAGGAGGATGTGGGAGCCCTGCGCCGAGGGACACCCCCGAGCCTCAAAGCCAGCCCACCGTGTGTTCCTGAGGAGCATCAAGAAGATGCCGAAGGAGAAGAAGAGGAAGAACAAGAGGCAGAAGGCTTCGGGAACGGCGTCCAGGTGGTCATTGAAGAACTGCGGCAGTTGGGTGCCGCTGCGGGGCCACCAGGACACTTGGGTTTCTCGCCGGTGCAGCTGGGAACTGGATCCGGAGGGCTTGCCGGGGTGCGTAGGTTGAAAACTAAAAGGGTTCTTTGCCCTCCCGCCCTGCAAAAACACACACACAATCCCTAGGTCCCTCCGGTCAGGCGCAGATGGTATCATGAATATTTGATGGTATCTCGCGCGTTCCCTGCCAACGACCGGCTCCGGAGAGAGGCATTCTGGGAGCCATGCCAACCTCGCGCTACGCTATTGTGGCCTGGGGTTGAGGGGGCATGGCAAGAGCTAAAAGTATATGTGTATTTGTATATATGACACCGAGGCTGGTATGGGATTCAGGCCTGGAACGGCGGATGGTGATTTAAGTGGCCTTGGCAAGGTTGTGACTGGGAGGAAATTCTAGCAATGCTGTAGTGCTAGAATTTGTTCAGACGTGAGGCTTAAAAATTGCCTTTGAGCCACTTCTGCAATTTGAACCCAGTCTGAAGTTTGTCAATGAGAGATAAAAAAGAGGCTTTAACATCAAATGTATCTCCTGGCTATTGTAGGCTGCAAATTTGTAATGCAGATCAATTTCATAAAAGAAAAAGGCATCTCCTCTATTCGTCATTTGTGAAAGTTACCTGGGAAGGTTAGGGGGGGCTTTAAGAAATAGCAATAGGGCAGGGATGAGTTAGAAGTCCGAATTAGAAGTCCATGTCTTAAGATACTACAGTTACAGATTGAGACTGAGGTTTTTATCACACAAGGCTGATAAAGCAAAATTGAGGTTTATCACACGACATAGTTGCACTGCTCTTGCATCATGACTGGATTCTGTCTTTTCGTTGATGGGAAAACTCCATCGATGGAACCAGATTGAGACTGAGGTCTTTATCACACAAAGCTAATCAAACCACAGTAGTGGCAGAATAAAAGCACTTTTGGTTAAGACTTGTCACATGATGTAGTGTATGTCTTGTAGTTGCATTGTGCTTGGATTGTGATTGGATTGTTGCTTTTCATTGCTGTGGAAAAACTGTCAATGAATCTAATATCACTGTTGTCCTGCCTTTATTTCTTGTGTGATAGTTTTTTTCATTGCAGTACCAATATTGCAAATTGGAAGGAGGTCTCACAAAAATGCCAAATGAGTGACTACAATAATGGCATGTGTTAATTTGCTTTAAAATTATACAATTGTGGTTAGAGCACAGGCTAGTGTATAAAGTCCTAAGCTATAGAAATGGAGAGAAGAATGTGTACCTTCAAGTGGGTTTCATAAGGGTTTCTTAGGCAATGAATACTCAGAGGTTTTCTTCCATGGAATCTATGGTTTAGAAGGAGATTGCCAAGCCTTTGTCTCCTTCTCAGGTAGCAGAAAACTCTTCCGCAGGAGATGCCTCTATGCAACGGGTCTACGCTACACCCTCTTCACCAACCCCTCATGAGTCAGCTCTACAGTCACTGGATGATTCTCTCTCGTACGCGGAGGTCTCCCCTAACAGCACCACCTTGGAGGACTCCATGCATGGGGAGCCACGTTTCTCTTTGGGCTTTGCAAGTCTTCCTTCTAGAAGCCGAAGTAGCGGACAGAAGAACGCAAGGCGCAAGAGGGATCTAGTCCTTTCAGTGAGTTGCCTTAAGTAGCTTACTGGTGAAAGAACTTGTGTCTTGCAAGGAGTTTGGCACAGACCCAGCCATTCAGGCACTCCTGGCTGCTTTTAATGAACTTTGAAGAGCCAGGGTTGCTTCGCTTTAATAGCTTGGGGGTTTAAGAAGTTAATGTGGAGGGTCATTTCTCTTTTCCCTCATTTTTCTATTTCCTTTCTCAGAAACTGGTTCATAACGTTCACAACCATGTCACTAATGACAAGAGATTTGATGGGTCTGAGAGGTAAGTTCTGGTCCAAATTATTTGATTAGATGTGGAATACTTTTCTCACATTTTTCAACAGTGGGAGAATGGTTCAAAACTGTGGGCTCTTCTACACAGGCCCTAAAACGTGGAAGAAATTGGAATAAAAGGGAGGCAGTGGCTAAATGACATTTAAGAAAACTGTGTTCTGATTCAGATTAACAGCTAAAAAACAAATGTTTAAAAAGTGCACTTAAAACCCAATTTCAGCTGAAAATGTGCATATTTGTATGACTGTATATTCCTGCCGTCAATGAAAATACGTGTCTTCATTCCTATATGCTGGTGTGAACTGTTCCATCGCATGTCCGCTTTTAAAATCCCGAAACAGCTGATGAAGGCTGTAAACAAATGGAGCCATGGACATACAGGTGGCTAAATGGAAGGAAAATTGGAAAGCAATTAAAATGAGAACTCTCTGCAACCATTCCTTTATTCTGAGCTTTATGAAATTAAACAGAGCTTGAATTTACAATAGGGTGAGGAGAGATGTAATAAATCTGCTTGTGTGCACACTTACTGTAGATATCCACATCGGCGCATGAGATCCAGCGCATCTCGGAGAGTCAATTAAAAAAAAATTAAAGTAAATTTCTGCCAGATGTTACCCGTCCATCTTGTGGATTTCTAAAATCTGCTACAAATAAGATATCAGGGCAGTGGGGGAGGATTTACCAGGACTGACAGCTCTGTGTTTGGAATTGCTGTCCGGTCCGTGATTTTTTTTTTTTGCCCCACTTCTTTGACCTGATTTATGGTACTGTCTGGAAGCTCCCTGTCTTCTGCTTAAGCAGTAAAAGCACAATACACCTTTCCTCTTTACCATGTGTTCCTGTTCCCTTGGTATGCCTCTTCCTTTGCCTGGGTGGAACAGAGATTTGCAGAATGAAGGAAGAGGAAGAGGAGTTCGATCCACAGGGTAAGTGAAACGGTCTGAGGCAAGTCTCTGTTCTGCCCGGGAAAGAAAGGAAGATACTGAACAGAACAGAGAATCATGGCAGACATGAAGTAGAGGAACCAGTCTCTACTGCGCCTACATAACAACTGGCGGATTTGATGCTTTTTCCTATGTACCACATGTTGCCTTTCTCTGCCTATGTATCATATGTTGCCGTTCTCTCTGATACACCTCTTCCTTTGCCCAGGTAGAAAAGAGATTTGTGGAACCCAGGAAGGGGAGTTGGGTCCATGAGGTAAATGAAGAAGTGTGGAGCCAGCTCCTCCTCTTTCCTGTGTGCCATGAGTCTCTGATTTGCCTGAGAAAGAAAGGAAGATCTGTGCAGAACAGAAAACAGCAGCATGCAGACTTCCTGAACAGTCTCTACACTCACCTCCTGAGGATGGTGCTGCCATGTGGATATTACTGTGGCAGCCCTAACTTTTGCCAGTGTTTAAAACTTGCGAATAACCAAAACTGTGAGTGTGAAACCCGTAAAAGTGGAGAACTGCATGTGTTTTGGTGAGAGGCTGGAGCCACTGGCAGAGAACTCTAATTACCCATCATTAAACTTGAAATCTCATAGTTATTTAGGATGTTGCCATAGCAGTTAAAGTGGACTTGTGGTGCTATAGGTGCATAGTGTAGAAGGGCCCCTTGTCTGGCTCAAAGGAAGTTCAGAGGTGCGTGCTACTACATAAATAGGCGCAGGGATGTATGCTGTGATTGCACCTGAAACAAAATTAGTAAATTCTATTCCAACCAGTAGGAATTTCATCTGGTAACCATGTGTGTGATTGGGTTCTGCTATTTTGTTATGTAAAATTGGGAAATCTGGTGTGCTGTCTTTATATTTTTTAGTTTAATCCATCAGAAATTTTGTGGGCGAGAAGGTGGCATTTCCAGGATACGCCTGGTACTGACAGCTGTTTTTTTGTTTCTCTTCTTGTAGCATCAAATCTTCATGGAATATCTCTGTCGTGAAATTTCTGCTTGAAAAACTAAAGCAGGAATTGGTATCAAATCAGCATAATTATACTGACAAAGAACTAAAAGGTAAAAAAAAGAGAGGAATAAATATGCTTCCTTGGTGTTGTGTGTCTTGCAGTCATTTCTGTGATAGATCTAAAATATAGAACATCCCCCTACCATTGTTTTCGTTTCTTTTAAAGGCAACTTTGCATTTTCCAAGGAGAAAAATTACTTTGAGTGTGGAGATGTCTCTAACTTTGAAAAGAACCATCTCTCTTAATATTTTCTGTGGAACCAGAAATATTGGTTGTTCCTATATGGACAAATGTCTTATCCTCTGATCATTCCTTTAGGGTTTTTTTTTGTTTTTGGTTCCAGTGCTTGGTTCACTGCCATTTCCACTTTGTCTTCCATTAGGTGCTTGTGTGGCCTACTTTCTGACCAAGCGACGGGAATATCGCAATTCTCTCAACCCTTTCAAAGGACTCAAGGAGAAGGAAGAGAAGAAACTCCGCAGCAGACGCTATCGGGTAAGACACAATTCAACAATCCTGAAGCGTACTTTTCCATGTTTATTACCATAGTAGTACTGAATCTGCAGAAAAGCTTTTCTTTTTCTTTTTGTTGGTCACATTCTTCCATCAGTTTTATTGCAGGACATTTGGAAACAAATAAAATGCTTTTAAAATCACACTGATGGGGAAGAGGAAATTGCATCTGTTTTCTCACTCAGACATATAAAGAAACAACATGCTCTTCATTAGATGGAGGAGTAACCGGAATGTAATATGTTTGCTTACAAGAGGCTATGCCTCTGTCAAACAGTGGCTGCTGAAATTACAAATGTCATGAAATTAAATTAAAGCAAAGCGCTACAAATGTACTCCATCATTGTCTTTATACCAAATCTAATTTAAAAGAGCCTAAGATATTAAATAACCTCAGTATTCTAATTAATACACACAGGGTTGACTCCTCAGCTGTGAATTTCATAATATTTGACTTCTGACTGATTTTAACTATATTTATTTGGACTAGTCTGAACCATACATATTCACACTAATTTGAACCTGGTTCTAACCACGCTTCTTCTAATTAGATGCAATCTCATTGTGGCTCTCTTGCTAGCTCAAGCTGGATCTACACTACCCTATATCCCAGGATCTGATCCCATATTATTTTATTATCCCAGATTATCTGGCAGTGAAGACTCATATAATCCAGTTTAAAGCAGATAATCTGTGGCTGGATTTACACTGCCCTATATCCCATGATCTGATTCTAGATTATCTCATTGGAACTGGATTATATTAGTCTCCATTGCCATATAATCTGGGATCAGATCCCACATAATCTGGGATCAGATCCTGGGATATAAGGACAATGTAGAAGGGGCCTGTGATCAGATTCTGAGATATTGGGCAGTGTAGATCCAGCCTCAGGGTCCTTCCACATAGCCATATAACCCAGAATATCAAGGCAAACAATCCCACAATATCTACTTTGAACTGGGTTATCTGAGTTCACACTGCCATATATTCCAGTTCAAAGCAGATAATGTGGAATTTTATTCGGGCCTCAGTGGTTCTTTGGTCCTCTAGATGTTTTGGACTTTAGCTCCCAGAATCCTTGGCTTAAAACATCTAAGGCCCAATCTATAGTTCAAACCCGATAATCTGGATTTTATATGGCAGTGTAGATGGGGCCTAAAAGGCCAACAACTGAGAATTACTCTTAGATTTTAACCATGTTTACTCAAAATTAAATACAGTAGAGTCTCACTTAACCAACATAAATGGGCCGGCAGAATGTTGGATAAGCAAAAATGTTGGATAATAAGGATGGATTAAGGAAACGCCTATTAAATGTCTAATTACATTATGATTTTACAAAAAAAAATCATGTTTTACAACAAATCAATAGAAAAAGCAGTTCAGTATACAGTAATGTTATGTAGCAATTACTGTATTTACGAATTTAGCACCAAAACATTGCAGTATATTGAAAACATTGACTACAAAAATATTGACTACTAAAAGGCAGGCTGCGTTGGATAATACAGAACACTGGATAAGCGAAGGTTGGATAAGCGAGATTCTACTGTACTGTTAAGCTAAATTGAACTTGTACTATAAGTCCTAATGGGGTTTTGGCATTAATCCCATTGGATTGGATCAGTAGTCATGCTTAGGGGTAGAGTCACTGAAATCAGTCATACTTAAGATAGTTAAAACTGCATTAAGCCCCATTTATTTTAGAAAACTACTATTAAATTTGACTGGGCCTAGATCCAATGCATTGAATTTAATGAGGCTTACCTCCAAATTAATAGGTGCAAGTTTGTGTTTAGTACTATAGCTTGATCCTATGGATATATTTGATCTTTGGAGTAATAAACAAGTCATGGGGAATGAATTTTGCAGCACCTGTGAGACTAAAGGCCTGTTCACGCTACCCAGGTATAGCACTGCGATTCCACTTTGTCAACCATAGATCGATCCTATAGAATTGTTGAATTTGTAAACTATGAAATAATGGTATTAAGAAAGAGCACAAAGTAGAGTAAAAGCCCTAAAATCGTGTTCTGTGAAAGGGATCTAACTGATAGATTGAAGCATCAGCTTGTATGGACTTCAGGCCCCTTTCCTTTTTATGCTGAAACAGACTAACGTGGCCATCTCCTTGGAACTGTTGTTCAGGATAATAGAATTCAGAGGAACATATTCTAGTTAAAATGGTTTTATTCTTATTTACTTATTTTATTTCCTATCTAAAGGTTTTAATTGTGAATAATTTATTTAATTGATAAGATATTGTAATGTTTTAATAGAAAATGAACCCAATCACCTCTGGATTGTGCATGCAAAAGGCTGTCATAGCTTGCTTCATAGAAAGTCCATGAACGAAAGTAGTGATGACAGTACAAAATCTTAAGCATGTTTTATGGCTGATTTAACAGGCGTAATCCTTAATCAGGAAACGTTCATTTTAAAAGGCTGCAATCTCATTAAGATGTAGAAGTCTGGCTGGACAAAACTGAACTGACTTCTGAGTAAATAGGAACAGAATTGCAATGTAGGACAGAAAATGTGATGGGAACAAGAGTCTGTTGATGAAAAAGATGACATTTAATAAAAAAAAAACCAATCCACCATAAAACTGTTACATCCAATTAGCCTTCTACTTAGCTGCTGTATGCTCTGCATATAAGCTTGAAAGTAAAGACCACTGAATTTAGTAGGGTTCTCTGCAGCGTAAGAACCAGAGTAAAAAAGAAAAAAGAAAAGAAACCATGTAAAAACAGGAAACCAGATCATTATGTCTGCATCCCACTTGTTTTGCAATCTCATTTATCAAAGCACTGCTAGTCTTTCTCTGAAAGGGAAGAAAAATGAAACCTGTCTCAGACTGGAGCCTTACTTTTTCAGACCTCCCTGCAGCAGCAATAGGGATTCTCCTTCACGAAAGGGGGGGGGGGGCAGAGACCGAGGTTCGAGGAGCGGGAGCAGTTTGAACAAATGAGCCATCAGGGCTCAGCTGCCAAGAAACGTTTGCATTATAACCTACTGTTTGTGGAGTATGTGCTTGTTTTGAGCTGCAAAACTGATTTCTGAGCTGACCCATCAAATGCCAGCCTGTTTACACACATGCATATGGCAGGTTCTGGTTTTAAAAATAGGGCTAGATGCAAATGTTTATTGGAACCTTAGAATCTGTCCAGAGAGGGTAGGTTCTTCTAGCCTGAGTCAGGGCAAGGTTCTGCTGTCCTCCAGGATTCGTAGAAGAGAAAATGACACGGCATGATAGAGGAGCTGTTGAAAAGACAAAGTGGGGATTAATGGGGTGAGCAATTGCAAGGGTGAAGGCAAAGATGATATTCTTTAATATAATTAACGAACATCCTCTTTCATCTTATCAAATAGCTTTTTGCAAATCGTTCAGGGATGGCACGCCTGCTTAGCCCCGAAGACCAGTGTATGTGGCAAAGTGTAACCGAGGAGCTCATGTCGGACGAAGAAGACAGCATGAGCGAGCCAGGTGTGTGGGTAGCACGGCCGCCACGGTTCCGTGCAGCACCCCTCACTCGCCTCTGCTACCGACTGGACGCCAACTCAAAGCACGGCACCAAAGCAAATCGAGTGTATGGGACGCCCTCTGATCGCCTGCCCTCTGCTGAAGTCCAGCTCCTGCCCCAGCATCTCTATAATCCCCATTTCCAAGAGGACGAGTCTAAGGCTGGCACATCTCCTCACCCTCCCAGCCACAAAAGCTTCTGCCCTGACCTCAGCTCTTTTGTGGAGATCAAAGTGGAAAAGGATGAGTGACCGTCATAGAAAGTCCTGATCTGGTCTAATATGTCAGCCAGAGTAATGGGGAGGGAATGAGAGGGTCAGGTGAAGCACTTGTGGCTATAGCTGAGCTCAGCTTCTTCCTCCAGCTGAATAGGGAAACAAAATGAACTGCCATGCTTCAAATAGGTTTTATGGACTAAGACACCGCTTCACAGGAAAACCTTGTGGATAACACTGGAAAAGGGAAGCCTTTACCATTAAAATGGCTGATCTATACACAGCAACTGTGAACGTGAGTGGTATAGGATTACGAAAGGGAAAAGCCTCTCCTCTGAGCCCAGATTAAGGCACTTGAAAGTAAGAATCGTCATAAAAACTAATTGCATGGTGGGTGTTTGGATCAGAAACTTGGGATAATTCTTCTAACCCCACAATTTCTTTAGATTGCCTTCCTGGTAGCAGAAAACCATCTGTAGAAAAGTTACTGGAATGATAAGGAATGTTTTCTGTTTGGTGGAGCTGTTTTTTGGACCATGGGTTAACCTGCTAACCCTTAGGAGAATACTGCAGGTCTCTTGCTAGACTTCTTCATGAATATTCAAGAGCCAAGATAAACAGTCCTTACTGAAGTTACTTGACTGCTCTCAGCTGCATCTGTGTTAGATGCATGGGAAATTGTGTGTCCTGAGTTTTCTCTTGGGTTCCAAGGAATAAAAGAATAAAGCAACTTGGCTTGAGGGAAACTGATGGGCTGCAATTTTTCAAGATTGGGATTCCTGGAGAAAGAAGCTATTTAATCATAACTTATTAGGAATTGAATGTACATGGGGTGGGGGGAGCTGGCTGTGAAAGGAAAAACCTGAAGCAACAGCCTGCTTTTTATATAAAAATGTATTGTTTCTGCTTTAGGGGGGAGGTCTCCTTGGAGATGCCTGATTGAGAACACTTCCTGAAATTCCAGACCTCTGGGTCCCACTTTGTCTTACTGGGATGAAGATTAAAGATTTTACATATTGGACAGAGGGCAGTGGATAAGAGGCATGCATCTTGGGTTTTATTCTTCCATTGTTTTAATGTTATCTGGGAAGGCTGTCTTGTATGCTCTTGGGAATCTAACAAAAGACTCTTTTGTGCAGGAAAGAAAGCACAAATAGGTTATTACTATTTTTTGCTGGCAATAATTCACTTAAAATGTGCACTACTTTAAAATGACAGTCTTGTGGTAGCACTGAGACAAGTGGAACATTGTAGCCTTAGGTTTTCTAGAGTACAACATTTTTTTCTCAAATGCATCAAGTAAAAGTCTTCTTTGACTAGCAATGTGGCTGAATGCTAACAGAAATTGTTTGAATCTGGCCATGTCTTAGCCCAGGCATGGACAAACTTTAGCCCTGTTAGGAATTGTGGGAGTTGGCGTCCAAAATATCTGGAGTAGGGCCAAAGTTTGCCCATGCCTCTTTTAGAGGATGTAGTTAGATGTGGAGATGCCAAGGACTCAACAATTCAATGTGATACTGGTGGTGACTGTTCTAGGAGAAGGTTAGTTTGATCATTTTTTATGAGCCATCGCTGTCCTCTAGCGGCTATTCTAAGTAGTACAAAATAAGATGGCTGGCCCCTTTCCTCTTTGGTTGGACTCATAGCTTGATTTTGGGGCATATTAACAGTGTTAAATTTCTATGTTATTGAAGGCTTTCATGGCCGGAATCACTGGGTTGCTGTGAGTTTTCTGGGCTGTATGGCCATGTTCCAGAAGCATTCTCCCCTGACGTTTCACCCGTATCTGACATGGTAGTTGTTAGAGTGGGTGGACCACTCTAACAACTACTATATCAGACTACACAGAGAAGTCATTGAAATCCACAAGCATGTGGACAATTTCAACAGAAAGGAGGAAACCATGAAAATGAACAAAATCTGGCTACCAGTATTTTAAAAAACTCTAAAATTGAGACAGTAAATAAAGAACACCACTCAGAAAACAGAGGAATTCCAGACATGAATCAATCAGGGCCAGCTAATACCTCCCAGCAAAGGATTCCCCCAGGCAGGAAGCAGCCAAGCTTTGAAGCTGCAAGGCTATTAAATACTAATCAAGGTAGCCAATTGCAACATTCACACTTGCCTCAAACAGACAAGAATGCTTTCTCCTACCCTGCACATCCACAGATATATAAACCCCACTTGCCCAGTTTCCAACAAACCTCAACCTCAGGATGCCTGCCATAGATGTGGGTGAAATGTCAGGAGAGAATGCTTCTGGAACATGACCATACAGCCCAGAAAACTCACAACAATCCAGTGTTAAATCTACTTTCTACAGTCCTCTAGCCCCTTGATAATTACCCTCTCAACTTCCTATATATGGTCCAGTTTCTGCCTCCTTCAGCTCCACTATGTCCCGTTCCACACAACTGAATAAAATCCCACTTTATCTGCTTTGAACTGGAATATATAGCAGTGTGGACTCAGAAAACCCAGTTCAAAGCACATATTGTGGGATTTTCTGACTTGATCTTCTGGGTTATATTGCTGTGTGAAAAGACCTTAAGGCCCCTTCTACACTGCCATATAAATCCAGATTATCTGCATTGAACTGGATTATATGACAGTGCAAACTCATATAATCCAGTTCAAAGCAGATAATGTGGATTGTTTGATTTGATAATTTGGATTATATGGCTGAGTCCCCTTGGGGAGAGAGGGCGGGTTGAAAATAAATTATTATTATTATTATTATTATTATTATTATTATTATTATTATTATTATTATTATTATTAGTGTAGTAAAGGCCAGAGAAGGGCTTTCTTTATTATCATCTCTCCTGTACAATTATACTCAATTAACTGCATAAAGTATGAGAGTTTTCTTGCAAATTTCAACACTGAGATGTAGCCCTGCGATTAGACAATGATACTCTCTGGGTTTCATAAAAGGTTAATGACACTGTTCAATCAAAATCCCCTACTTTTGATGTTGCCCCAGGATGCTCCTTGATGAAAGAAGAAAACACATTGGGAGGCGTCCTAAAGCTGGGGTGGCCCTCTATAAGATTTTCAACTACATCTCCCAGTATCCCTTGCTACTGGACAGGCTTCTGGGAGTTGAAGTTCTACCCACATCCCTGGCCTCAGACAAAAGGAGCCGCTGAGCAACAGTTTAAACAACACCCTGCCCACATCCGCCTTATGTTTTGAATATTAATAAGCGTACTTAAAGGCTGGCCAATAGGAGCATCGTAACGCGAGTGAAAACCCGCCTTTCCTTTATCCCCTGCTTCCACTGGTCCGCTTTTTTGTCCTCCCAGCTTCTCATTGGCTTCCCGTCTCTAGGAGGCGGGGTAATCTCTTCTGCCTCGCCCATTTATCTCCCGCCCTCTGCCTCACAGTTGCTTCTGCTGTTTGATGGGCGCGCGCAATTGGAACTTCCAGGAAAAGGAAAAGGGAGCGAGTGAAAGTGGAATCATTGCGCTATAACAGCGTAGTGTGAGTACAGGGAAAGGAGCCCAAGGGGTACATAGTTGTGTTGCTGTGAGTTTTCCAGGCAATATGACCATGTTCCAGAAACATTCTCTCCTGACGTTTCGCCCACTTCTATGGCAGGCATCCTCAGAGGTTGAGAGGCA